>NC_138760.1:75036662-76455744 GCF_965113315.1 Podarcis vaucheri | reverse complement strand
TTTCCCCTGACGGAATGCATTTTTATAGGGCATTTTATAGCTTGTTTTCATTTTTGTGTACACTCCTTGCAATACATTCTTGTCCAAACTATTTTATTGGAAGAACTGCATAACAAAATGCAGAGAAGTGCAAATTTCAAAAGATATCTGTGTTTCAGTTCATATATTGTTTGAGAAAGTGTGAATTAGTTGGGTTCATCTTAAAATCTATAACAAACTGAATTTCACACTCCATCCCTAATCCTCTAGAATCTCTTTCTTTCTTTCTTTCTTTCTTTCTTTCTTTCTTTCTTTCTTTCTTTCTTTTGGAAGAACTGACTTAAGTTAGAGTTCAAGCCTAGTTCTCTGTCTCCTGGACAATAATCATATCTACACTGCATATAATAGTGTTTATTGGGGCTTTAATCCTAAATCTTGCACCTGGGTGAGATACTATGTCTACTATGTACTTTGGGAAATTGTTTGTTTACTGTGCATCTGGACATGTCTTTAGATATTGTGACTAAATTTACATGATGGTTCCTAAGATCAAGGAGCAAGTTTTCATCTGTATTTAGAATTGGATACCATATTGACTGAAGAAGGCAGACTGAACTATTCAAAACTACACTGATTTTAACTACTGAATTTAAAAAAATTGCACAGATTTTTGGGGCTTCTTAGAATTGGAGGATGGATGGCGGCAAACAGATTGAGATTGAATCCTGACAAGACAGAAGTACTGTTTCTGGGGGACAGGAGGCGGGCAGGTGTGGAGGATTCCCTGGTCCTGAATGGGGTAACTGTGCCCCTGAAGGACCAGGTGCGCAGCCTGGGAGTCATTTTGGACTCACAGCTGTCCATGGAGGCACAGGTTGAATCCGTGTCCAGGGCAGCTGTGTACCAGCTCCATCTGGTACGTAGGCTGAGACCCTATCTGCCTGCGGACTGCCTCGCCAGAGTGGTGCATGCTCTGGTTATCTCCCGCTTGGACTACTGCAATGCGCTCTATGTGGGGCTACCTTTGAAGGTGACCCGGAAACTACAACTAATCCAGAATGCAGCAGCCAGACTGGTGACTGGGAGCGGCCACCAAGACCATATAACACCGGTCTTGAAAGACCTACATTGGCTCCCAGTACGTTTCCGAGCACAATTCAAAGTGTTGGTGCTGACCTTTAAAGCCCTAAACGGCCTCGGTCCAGTATACCTGAAGGAGCGTCTCCACCTCCATCGTTCTACCTGGACACTGAGGTCCAGCACCGAGGGCCTTCTGGTGGTTCCCTCACTGCGAGAAGCCAAGTTACAGGGAACCAGGCAGAGGGCCTTCTCGGTAGTGGCGCCCTCCCTGTGGAACGCCCTCCCACCAGATGTCAAAGAGAACAACAACTACCAGACTTTTAGAAGACATCTGAAGGCAGCCCTGTTTAGGGAAGCTTTTAATGTTTGATGTATCACAGTATTTTAATATTCTTTTGGAAGCCGCCCAGAGTGGCTGGGGAAACCCAGCCAGATGGGCGGGGTATAAATAATTTATTATTATTATTCCTGAGCAATTATTTATTTTTTTTATTATTATTATTATTATTATTATTATTATTATTATTATTATTATTATTATACATTTGTATACTTCCCTATACCCGTAGATATCAGGGAAGTTCACAAAATTAAATGCTGGGTATGAGGCTGCTTGTGCTCATGTAAATCTGGAAATTAACTTGTGGGGGTTTGTGCCACAAGAAAAACAAATAAACAAGGTATGTCATGCCAGTGGTATTAGGGTCAGCCCAACAATTAAGCAGAGTGAGGTAGCCATCTCAGGCAGCTAATTTTGGGTGTTATGAAAGGACACAGAAAATTTCTAGCTTCTTAATGTACTGTTATTTTATCATTACATCCAGAGTGCAGGGAGGAAGAGAAGCACTTGTGGGATTGTTTGCTTGTTTGTTTATGACCCTCAGTGCCAAAATAACTGTCCTCGAATACCATGCAACTTGACTTGGATGAGGTGGGAAGGGGGAGGTCCAGCTCTGGCAGCAAAATACCTTGGGTGCACTTGTAAGAGGAATACTGTATTTCTTTCTAAAAAAATACAGATGGCTGGAGGAAGTGAGCCATGCCATTGTTGAAGAATGTAGCTTTATCTGACTGAATGTAGCTTTATCCGTCTTCCTCACCTGCAAGTAAGTTTATATGTAAAATCTCAGCCCAGAAGCCCAAAGGCATCATTAAGATTGGACAACAGAAAGTGGTTCAGAGAGAGCTTCACTGCATTTTGCAGGCTTCCTCAAACTTAGCCCTCCAGATGTTTTGGGACTACAATTCCCATCATCCCTGACCACTGGTCCTGTTAGCTAGGGATCATGGGAGTTGTAGGCCAAAAACATCTGGAGGGCCAAGTTTAAGGAAGCCTGGCATTTCGTCATCAACCAGATCTGGGACTTGGGCTTCAAAGGAAGCCCTGCTCTGAGAAGATGGATGGCACCAGCAGCAGTGAGGAGAAACCATGCTGGGATTGCCCATCTCCTCCCTAACATTTTGGGCAATGGATGAGATGTAAGATGAGAGCTGCCCCCAGGGACCATGAAGGTAGAACAGTGGAGGCAGGAGTAATGTTTCGAAAGCACCACCCAATCCACCTTTCCAGTTTGGAAGTGATTGTTCCTCTAGTCTGTTGGATCTGCAGACTTTGCAATGATTGTTACAAACAAGTAAATGAACCTATGAACTCAGCAGGTATGCATGCCAAAGAGCCACAAACTCTTCCTCTTTTTAAAGAAAAAGATGGAAGGAGAGATGATGCCTCCTCTATTGAAATGTTTTTATGTCCACACCTGTCAAATTTGAAATGATGCCTATATAAGTAAGTTGGAGGCAGAGAGTTCATGCTAAGGGATTACACAACACTATTTTGCTGTATGGGCAAGGTTGCATGGTATTTAAACTGATGTTTAAGAGAGGCATATGAGTCAAAGACGATAAGTTTATTAAGCATTCAATCCTGTTTGCACAAAGTGTCTGGAGAAGATTTACAATGGACACCATTTACTGAGCATTCGTTTTGATTTGTTTGCAAGGTAATATGATGTCAAATAAAGCAATTGTTATCCCACACTTTCCAGGGTTCTTTTCTGTCACTGTCCTTAATGCAAGAAGTTAAATTCTTTTTGGTGTGGGAAGTGGGTTTGTTTCACAAAAACAGGGAAGTGGATGGTGCTATGGTCTAAATCACTGAGCCTCTTGAGCTTGCTGATTGTAAGGTTAGCAGTTTGAATCCCCACGACGGGGTGAGCTCCCGTTGCTCTGTCCCAGCTCCAGCCAACCTAGCAGTTAGAAAGCATGGCTGTGTGAGTAGATAAATAGGTACCGCTGTGGCGGGAAGGTAAATGGCATTTCTGTGCACTCTGACTTCCGTCACGGTGTTCCGTTGTGCCAGAAATGGTTTAGTCATGCTGGCCATGTGACACGGAAAGCTGTCTGTGGACAAACGCCAGCTCGCTCGGCCTGAAAGTGCAGATGAATGCTGCACCCCATAGTCAAATTTGACTGGACTTAACCATCTGGAGGTCCTTTACCTTTACCTTTACTTACCTGTTTCACAGAAACACCAAATCTGCTTTAATTGCACAATCAGATATTGCCTGTACATGATTGAATCCCATCCATAAAATAGCATTAGTTTGGAAGCAGCCTCAAATTCAATATTCTACCTAGAGATCTTTGAAAACCTTCTGAGAATATTCAAAGGAAGCTTCACTTACCTGTTAGCCACCTGTGATTTTTCTCTCACCCACTGTTTTATATTATTACAATGATTTTCTTTAAAAAAGAAAAACACAAATGGAAAAAGATCCTTCCTCTACTTGCAAACATCCCTCCCAAGTGGAAACACAAATAATTAGGGGTGGGTGGTCACCCTCTGGCTTGCCATGGAAGTGCTTTTGGGCTTTTCTAGTGTTCCAATGAATGCTCAGAAAAGCTTTAGCAGTTTTTAAAGCCATCCAAATAACAAGCATATCTGTAACAAGAGCCAAAGATGTCAGGATCATCAGACACACAAAGGCAAAAGGAAGGGACAGCAAACATAGCTTTAAAGCAAACAACGACAGTTTCCCTATACACTTGTCTTTTGTGGAGGTAGGTGGGCTTTCTTTGTAATGTCACTTGCCCCTAGTTTGTTGTTTTGCTTTTGCTGCAAGGCTCTCATTCCATTTAGATGCATATTTTGAAACACAGACAATATATCCCCCCCTTTGTAGAATACAGACAGACCCCTAGGAAATCTTATCAAAACTCCCTTAACTTTCCTTGAAATAATTCACTTAAGAAGGGCCCTCCAGCTTTACTTGAGCTTTCTAAACTTTGACATTTTGGTGGCAATTCTAATTCTAACAAAAAAATGCCCATGCTGTAATCAACAAAACAAGTGTATCTATCCGGGCACGGTTTTGTGGTTTGATAGAGACAGATGCCATCAGTGCTATCTTGTATCTGAATTAGCACAGTAACGAGCTTTGGCATCCAAGACACAAGCAAAGGAAATAACCTCTATGATATGTGGTAATGGAATTTGCCTTGTAATTGCTGTGGACCATGTTGACAGTGTGAAGTGGAGGCAGAAAAAAAGATGACCTATCCAAACTAGCTGGAAATAAACAAATTGCTACAGGAATGTTATTAGTCCCTAAATGGTGCACATGCTAACAAAGCAGAAATGCTATAGCCTGCACCAGCAGCCCCTAGTATGTACCATATGTATTTTTGTATGTGTGTATATATGCGTGCGCGCATGCACACACACACAATTTCCCAGATTGGAATGGTGACCTATTGCAATTAGCCCCCAAAGAAAAATCCAACAGTGTCAGTAATTTGTCACAGTGCTCAAACATTTTCTCATCAGAGAGGTGACAGTGAGCATTGGCTGGGTAAGTGGACTTAGAAAGTAAAAGAGATGGGTTTCGCTCTTCGCTCTGACGCTCTGTGTGACCTTGGGTAAGTCACTGACCGACTCTTGGCCTTGCCTTCTCTTACCTCACTGTGTGTATTCAGACTTTTGAGTTCCTAGGGTGGGGAAACTATTTCATGTTAGTGCAGTGATCGGAACCACAGAAGCTCTGAGTTTGCTAGGATTCTTTGAAAGAAGATTAATGCCTGATGGGTATGGACTGAGATTTCCCTGGTGTACAAAATCCATTTGTTCCTCCATACAGTAGTTCCACTAAAACTTGTACTATTTTCATCCCTCTTGTCCCAGTGTGGCAGGAATGAGGAGGAAGGGCTGCTCCATATTTGTTACTAGCAATGGCCCAGTACTAGCACTTCCAAAAGCTATCCTTCTAGCACATGGATAGGCAAACTAAGGCCCAGGGGCCGAATACAGCCCAATTGTCTTCTAAATCCGGCCCACGGATTGTCCAGAAAGCAGCGTGTTTTTACATGAGTAGAATGTGTCCTTTTCTTTAAAATGCATCTCTGGGTTATTTGTGGGGCATAGGAATTTGTTCATTCCCCCCCCCCCCGAAAAAATATAGTCTGGCCCCCCACAAGGTCTGAGGGACAGTGGACTGCCTCCCTACTGAAAAAGTTTGCTGACCCCTGTAATCTAGCAGTTGCTCTTGTCTGCCATTTGGCAGGTACATGTTGCTGGCTCACTGGGATGGAGCGAACTGCAGAGTCGTCACAGGACTCAGCTACATTAGTAAAGAAAAAACATTTAAAATGTGTTATAACACTGTGACACCAGATGGCGCTGTGGAGTTCTGTCTTTCAGCATCGTGATTTCCCATTATGAGGTTTACAACGTGTTTTCCCTGAAATGTTTTTTTAATGTGTCTAGATCTAGCCCCTGTGTGGAAACAATACACATGGAGGGATTCTTAACCTTCTTTATTAAATTTATATACCACTCTTCATCTGACGATCACAGGGCAGTTTGCATTGCTGCAGAGCTGTCCATTTGTTCATGATTCTCTCATTCATATGTATACACATACGTATAGTACTCTTCTGTTGGGAGAACAACCTGCTCTCCTTAATAACTGTTAGTACCCATTGTGGTCAAGGCAATGTTGCTTTGCCATAGACATTTATGGAAGGTTCCTGGTCTAGCACCATGATTGCTGTGCAGTTGTGATGTCACTACATATTTCATGCTCCTCAGCCCAATGAGTCTTGGGTGCCATGTAATGCATCTTAAAAGCTGGTCACATGAGAAGGAAGAATGCTAAAATGTGTGGTCATGTTCTATGAAGCAAATTAGGTATGCAGTGATATGAACAAAACTAGGAAATGAAACATATTGTCAGAAGTAAGCATCTCTAATACCAGCTTACCTGGCTGCAGTTTGAGATGTTGTCTTTTTAGCACCAGGCAAAGACTTTTCTCTCAGTCCTTTTTGGGGGGGAGGGTAATCTTTTAACATTTTAAAAGATTTCATTTAACTTGGTCCCTATTTAAATTGGATTTATTTTTATTTTTGCTTGTACAGGTGCAGTCTGTAGTTTTGATAATTGCACCAGGTTGTTTTTAATAAGAGCGGTAGACTCGTAATCTGGTGAACTGGGTTCACATCTCTGCTCCTCCACATGCAGCTGCTGGGTGACCTTGGGCTAGCCACACTTCTCTGAAGTCTCTCAGCCCCACTCACATCAGAGTGTTTGTTGTGGGGAGGAAGGGAAAGGAGAATGTTAGCCGCTTTGAGACTCCTTCAGGTCGTGATAAAGCGGGATATCAAATCCAAACTCTTCTTGTTTCATTCATTAGCAGTTTGCATTGGTTGTGCTTTGCGTTTTAATCTGTTTTTATTGTATATCACCTAGAAGCTTCCACATGAGGCAACAGGTGAACAGAAACATAGCATTCAACCTCTTCTAGCAGGAAAAAGTAAATCTAACCATGGCACATTTTCAAATTTGGGTTATTTAAAGATCTTCAAATTAAATTGATCCATTAAATAACATTTTGGCTAAGCACTGATTTTAAAATTTGGCTTTAAATGGGAGCTGCCCTAGTAGCAATGGGATAGGCTCTGCACCAATCAAATGATAATGAACTGGAGTCATGGTTTTCCTCAGTGGTAAATACATGTGGTGATATCTTCCATGTGGAGCTTCTTCGGGCTGTAGGTCTAGGACTTTATAGCTCAGTGATTTCTTGTGTGACTGATACCACAAACACACATAACACCAGTTGAATTAAACATGAAAACAGGAAAAACATCCTGGTCCAGATTTCAGTATAGCTGATAGAATTTTCAGACCAGGATTTTGTACATTATTCAACCCAATTCCCACCTTTCTGTAAGTAACAGATTCAAGTTAGAGCAGTTGGCTGTGATGTATCCTTGTGGATGCTGGGTTCCCTGTGCTTCTCTCTGGACTTCCCTGAGGATTCTCGGGAGAACTGTGATCCCCCCTAAACTCTATCCAACTCGTACAGAACTAGCCCAAATTACATGGAAAATTACTGCCTAGTTAGTCTGCTTGGGACAGGTTCCAGCACATACATCATCTGCTTCTCCACCAAATTGATCTACTTAGGCTTCTGTCATAGTGTGGCTATTAGCTAAATATTAACCAGCTATGTCCGCAGAAACATGGACCAGAGGTCAGAGAATGACATCTCAGCAAGGTTCCTGGATGTAAGCCTGGTTTGTTTGAATTGATGCCAGTGTGTAGAGCTCTTCTGCAGGAGGTTAGAGATGGTGCTGGTCCTTCATTTTTGGTCCAGTGACTCAGCGGGAGGGTGTTGTCTCAATGATGAGTTGTGAGAATCACATTCTGACCCACCACTCAAAAGCCAACAGACACTCACATTGTCTAGATACACTTTTCTCTCCCACTGGTCTAGCAAAAGGGGCTACAGAGGAAGATTAGATAGCTAGATAGATAGATAGATAGATAGATAGATGATAGATAGAGAGATCGATCGATCGATGATAGATTAAAAATGGATCCTTCTTAATGGGGAAATGATTGCTGCTTAAAACTTTCTCATATGGCTGCTCTGACTATCTGGAGAGCTGCTCATCTTTAGACTCAAGCCATGTGTTGAGCCAATCATTGGACAATTAGTACTGCTTGCATCGCCACACTTCTGCAGTCACAGGAAGGGATGTGTTAGCCGATCTCATTGTCATTTCTCCCCTCAAAACTTGTTGTCATGACCTTACAGTGCGTGGCTAATGAGGTTGAAGCTACTTTCTTAGGAGGTGAATCACCAGTACCTTGGTGAAGGCCCTCCTAGCTAGAGGACACAAGTCTGCCACCATTATCTCACTCAGAGCTTGAGTTCCATGCCATACCTTTGTCTCCCCAGCCTCACAGAAAGCCACAGACATCAAAATAAGATCAAGGAAGCATCAAGTCAGGAAGTGTAGGGGGACCCATGAGGAATGGGCCAATCAGGAGAGAGCAGTGAGCCATTTCCTAGAAAGCCCTGTTTCATGTGTTCATCTTCACTGTTGCTGCTGTTCTCTGCTATACCCTTTTTCTTTCCCGCTGAAACGTTGTCAAGAAATCATAACAGATGGAAGCGGATTTGATGTTTCCCCCTCCTTAATCCTGCTCAGCTGTCCTTTCCAATTTCTTGCAAAGTGCAGGTGCCAGCCACCAGCCATGCTTTGCTCCCAATTACAATCCTTGCTCTTTCTCTGACTTACTTCTGGAATCAAGTCACTTAATGATTATTAACAAATTTTATTAACATAAAATTCCACCATGCTGCACAAAAAACCAAAGGTTGTGTCTCAGCTTCAATTAATTTTAAGCTAAATGTATTCCCCCCCCTGAAATTGCACATGTTTTTTATCCCATAATTGTATAATTAAGTTACCCAAGTATTTACATTGTTGGACGATAGGCCACCTTGCTCATGAGCTCTTTAGACGTTAATTTTTTTATTTGTACATTGGAACATTGTTAAAATAAAAAGTTCTGGGGTGAATTCAGTGTTGTTCTGAAAGAGCTAATCCTGGCTCTTTCTACTAGCTTTATGTTATGGGATCTCTTTGTTTAAACATCCAGAAAGACAGGTGTGCATTTGTAGATCTTTGAAATCATGGTCTCCTTTCTTTTATTTTTAAGGAGAGCCTCCCCCTCCCTTTGCAATTTCCTATCCAGGCCTCTCTGGGCTTATATAACTACCTCACTCAGTTTTGTAAGAGATCATGAATGGCTACCTTTTAAGTACCTATCCAGTCGACACTGTGCTAGGGAGGCAGAGCAAACTGGTCAATTTTATTATTGTTTCTCATCATGTGATAGATTATCTGAGGCAACATGTGATAGAGCTTGGTCCCCTAGAGGGAACAGGAGTGCAAAGCTGACGTGGTGAGGAGCATTTTAGTAGGTTAAGGTTCTTCCAATACAATCCTCCCCTCAAACTCACACATAGCAGTCCATACTGAAGCAGACCATTGGCCTATCCCAATTCCATATTATCTATGGTGACTGGCAGTGGTCCTCTTAACAACCCATCACCCAGGCTGGCCTGGCTATTCCATCAATTGAATCCATGCCGGATCCAGGAGATTTAGAATGGAGCCCAGGCATTCAGTCTAACACCCCCCCCAAAAAAAAACCCCTCATAAAATATTTTTAGTCTTTCTCTTCCCTAGGCAGTTCTGACTTGTACTCATGAATGCGATCTGCTGCCTCCCAGGGGCGCTTGGTGTCATGTTGTCATCGCTGTGAAAAACATCCAAAATGAATGGCCTAGATAAATGCGGGGAAATTATTAATTAAGAGCTTTTATCTGGGTATAGATGGTAGTTGCACCAGATATTCTTGAGTTTCGATCTTCAGATCAAAGAGGGTGATTTTGGTGGAGCAAAAATATTTTGTGGTGTGGAGGTTTACTTTTACCATTTAAAATCTTGATTGGCACCATTGGCTGTTCCTGCATTGGCACCATTTCTTCTCTGGTTGCTTCTTCCTTCATTAGCTACTCAGGTAATTCTTGTCAGTAAGGGATCATACAGTGATTCGTATGATACCATCAGCGAAATGTTTAAAAGTATGGAATAGGATGTCCCTATTTTCTTTGGAGAAACGTTGGAGAGTATGCTATGTTACCAATCAGGCCAGCATGGGTTTCTCAAAAATAAGTCATACCAGACAATTATTTTTTTTTTGGATGGAGTTGCAAACTTGGTGGATCAGGGGGATGCTGTGAACATAGTGTATCTTGATTTCAGTAAGGCTTTTGATGAAGTCTCCCATGATATTCTCTTTAGCTTTCAGGTGGAGCAAATGGCGATAGGGTTTTCTGTGGATTGCTGTTATTTCCAATTTAGAGCTAAAGGCAGGGTTTTCCCTGGAAAGGAGCAGGGCAAAGCCCCTAGAAAGTGTGGGTCAAGCAGAAGATTCAGACCCATGCTTTCTAGGCATGGAACAAGATGACATATGGATAAGCCCCAAGTTGGGGTCAAGCAAAATGACCTTTCTCCAACTGCTCCACTCCACTGATGGCCTTTCACTTATCTTACCAGAATGGGGGAAAACCTGAAGAATTTGAATTGAGAAATGAGAGGAAGCTGGAATGTATCTGGGTGCTGCTGCTGATCCGTATTTTCCTCTGGCTCTAACACAGTTATGTTTTGACCTGTCAGTGTACATCCTTGAACTATTTCCCTGCTGAACTGTAAGCCTGGATATTTTGTCAAAGGTTTTAGAAGGGTCTTCCTAGATACTTTATAGTGCAATAATTGCACAATTGTGTATCCTGAGAGAGAGAGAGAGAGGGAGGGAGGGAGAGAGAGAGAGAGAGAGAGAATGTCTAGAGATGTGTTTACAGAATCAGAATGTTATGAACTCATTGTTTGAACTCATTAACCTAATGAGTTTCTGTTGTTCCAGTACGGGGCAAATAGATGCCAAGGTAATCTCTACAATTTTTAACAGGTTTCATCCAGGATGTAAGGTTACCTTTCTCCTTGTTAGCCATGCATGTGACGTACCGTATCTGTAGGGAGGCTTGGTGATGTACTACTCAGATAAAGTGAAACCCTTTCAGGCTGGTTTGTAGCATTTTGCCTCCGGCTTCTGTGAAGCTAATTGATTGAGAACTTCCAGGAATGAATGAGGGGAAAACACACTGTGTGTTCCCTGTACAAGGATCATTCCTTTTTTTATGCACCATTATCATTGCAAACTGTGTTAGCAATGAAGTACAAAATATGGTTATTATTATACACACACCCTCACTGCATGGCATTTGGTCACATTTTCAATGTTGCAAATTGTGCTCAAGAGCAAATCCAATCTATGCCTAGCTTGTGCACCAGTGACAACAGCTCCTTCTTCTGCAAGGCAACTGGGCAAACCTCTCTACTGCTAGTCCCTATTTCTTCAGATTATGACATCTTATCGTGCCCCACTGCCATCTTTTTGTATGTGTGACATACTTCATCATGCATGACCAAAGAAACCACTAGTAAATGCTCTAGGAAACATATCACTTGTAACACAGCTTATGGAACTGTTTTTCTAAACAATATAATAAAAAAACAAATATTATATGGTCATGGAGCCGGTAAGAATTGCTTTTCTGTGGAATAATACTGGAAATGGGCTTCAAACATGCACTTGTATGTATTGTTGGAAGCATCATATATAACAAGACTTGCAGATTTTGATGTAATAGGCCCATCTCAAGCCACCTAACTGTTTTGTGAGTACATTCAAGGACTAAGTTTTAGTCACCTAATTATTTTATGTCTGTCTAACACTGTATCAAACTAAACACACTGGTTCTGCTGTTATCCAAAATGGTTGACTGGATAATGGGCATATTCAAGCATACACTTTTGAATCAACAGCTGTAGCTCTACCAATCCCAGCATACAGGAGATACAATCCTACTTTGTGCTAGCTTCTAATGTTCAGTGACACAGATGGACAACTGTGACCCACTAGATATTGCTGAACTCCAATTCCCATCATCCCTAACCATGCTGGCTGGTACTGATGGGGGTTGGAGTTCAACAACATCTGGATCCAGTTTCTCTACCCTTGTTCTTAGAGCATACAAGTTTTAAAATGAATGATCAAGGACATTTCAACATCTACAGCAAATTCTGAAATGTAGACGTAGCCTTCACAACATTGGTACCCTTTCTGATGTCCTCTCATGACCTACCTAAAATAGAACAGGTAACATTCTGAATGATACAGGATTCTCCCCACCTTCTGTTCCTTGCTTTGAAGAGAGGTGACAATATAGACATCTGAAAGACTGTGGTTGGCATCTGAGTGATGGAACTAATCAAGTGGTTTACTCTTTGGAGATACGGTTTGAAACACAGCATGACAGTGACACATCAATTACATTCACTTTCTATTGGGAAAGGAGAGAATGAAATCATTATCTTTCTGCTCATTTGACAACTAAAGTGATTTCCAATAATGCTCAGCAGAAAACACTTGTCTCTCTAATACTGCACACCTGAGTCTCAGTCAGTCAGTCATGCTGCACAGGAAAAGATCGTGTTATTCAGAAATGGGGAGAGAAAGATCTTTATAGACTTAAATGATTTATTTGAAAGTGGTTCACCTATATCAGCTGAACAAATAATGAGAAAAGTTGGAATGCAAAGTGTAAATTGGCTTTCTGTTCTTCAAATAGTGTATTTTATATCAAATTCTGAAGTTAAAGCACATGCTGCAAGACCTTTAACATCATTTGAAAAACTGATTTTGCATACAAATGAAAATACCCTATACTCTATCAAATAATTAATGAGTTAACAATTGTAGGATGTAATTCCGTGAAACAGTAAAAGGAATCTGATCTAGGGATAGAGATTGAGGAAGTAATTGGAATAATTTGTGTGTTAAAAAACTACTAAAACTCTTACCCCAAAAAATACATTTAAATTATTACACTGATGGCATTTGACACCATTACGGTGTAGCTATATTAATAAAGCAATCCCAACTTTGTGCTGGAGAGGCTACAATAGTTTAGGTACAACACATCCCATGTGGTGGACGTCAGCTGCTTCACACAGCTTAATGGAATTAGTTCGGTTTTGTAGCCTATTCCTATGCTTCATTTATCTGCCTAATTATGGTACTTAATACTCTCCTATTTGGGCTCTCTGTGTGCTAGCCCCATATTTTTAAATTAGGCACCAGTCATTTTTTGAAACTTTGCTGTCAGCCCTCACACATGGGTCTCTAGAGGATTAAATATAATTCCTATATCCTCTTACCAATTCCCATCAGAAGGGACTCCTGGAAAGAGCCCTCATGTCTTACCCCACAAACCAACACAATCAAGTCCTGGCCCACATCAACACCATGATGTGAAGGAGGGCAAAGTAGGGAAAGCACAGGACCATGGGACGATCCCCTGTGAGGCAGAAATGGCTATATCAGCTTCTAGACAGAAGTTGCTGCTTGCCAAAGGTGAAGACCCAAAGTACAGAGTTTGCAGCAGACCGACAAGGTGACTGCCTGATCATACATAGCAGGTGCCATTCCAAATGGCCAATGTCTGGAAAAACAAGACAAAAATCTTCTGCAGTTCCTAGAAACTGTAGCAACAAAGTACACTGTACTGGTTGTTGTCAGTACTTGCCTCGTCGCCAGCCTTTTAGAATTCTCTGAAAGTGTCAACAAACATCTAGATAGGGATGAGATACATCCCCTGGACCTCAGAAAAGCTTTAGGCAAAGTCCCATGACTAGTCCTCCTGAGTAAACTCAGTGGCGCTGCCAGGTTTGGTGAAGGGGTGTCCGGGAAGCATCCACACAACTCCACCACTTACTTTCCCTCTCCTCATGTTGTCCTGGTACCAAGCAGTGAGAGAATGGGTTCCTTTCTCTTTAATCTGAAAGAGAAGGGAGGCAGTTCTCACCCCCTTTAAAAAAAAATGCCCTGGCATGGAACAGGTGGAAAATTAAATTAATTCTGCTCACCCCCGTAGCAGATGGGGAGGAGGAGAATGGGTCCCTTTTCCTTTTACTCATCAGAAAGATAGAGGGATCCATTCTCTTCTCCACCTGCCAGGGAAGGGGCTCCTCCCTTTCTGAAACCTTTCTTCAAAAATTCTCGCAGAGATGGTTGCTGCCTCCAGTGCACCCAACCACCTCTATGACAAATTTGGAGCAAAGGTTAGGAAAAGGGAGAGAGGTCCTTCCCCATCTCGCCTGCTTGCTTGGTTGTCCCCTCCCCTCTCTATCTCCCCACCTCCTCTCCCCTCCACCTCTTGACCAGGTAGTCCCCAGTTTTTAAAGATAACGTTTTTGCAGCGAGCGCGCAGCTGCTGGAACAAAGCAACAGACAGCTGTGCGTGCCCCGTTCCATTTCAGAGTGCCTCTGGACCCACATAGACCCACATGGATCCAGAGGCACTCTGAGGAATTAAAGATGGTAGGCACAACTGTTTAGAACTAAATCTTTCTAATGACTTACTTTAAAAAAAAATAGGTGAGGTGATTGCCATTTGTTGTAGCACCATCGTTGGGGGAACTCCAGGGGCTATGGGGTCCCAGACCTATGCCTGGTAGTTCATCCTTAGCGATGCTGCTGCCTAAACTTATAAGTCATAAGAAGATTAAAAAAGCCCTACTGGGCCATTCCAATGGTCCATCGAGTCCAGCATCCTCTTCTTACAGCAGCCAACCAGATGCCTGTGGGAATCTCGCAAGCAGGACCTGAGCACAACAGCATTCTACCCACCTGTGATTCACAGCAACTGGTATTCAGAGGCATGCTGAATCCCAGTCATGACCTAAGATGGGTCCTTTTACAGTAGCAGTGGGGAATCTCCAGCCTAGGTTAGGTTGGACTGTTTCAGCCAAACCACATGGTGTGTCCTCTACATATATGATGTCACATGTGCAGGAGTTAAAGAAGGCAGGTCCTAGTTAATGGGGTTTGCAGGCACCATCGATCAGCTGGTGCTGCAAAGCCCTGTGCATCTGTTTCTGCAGTCACCGATGATCAGCTGTACAACATGTAGATTAGTAACTGGTTGAATAATAGGAAGCAGATGCCAGGATTGAATGGACAGTTCTCACAATGGAAGCACGTCAGTAGTGGTCTCCTCAAAGGATCTGTATTGTTGTGATCAGTGCTATTTTAAATATTCAGAAATTAAATGCAACCTGGTCTCAATAATGCACTTCCCAGGAAGGACCCCAGTACTTCCTTTGCTGCACTGCAAGTTTGGCTCTTTACATAACTGGCAATAAATATGAGGTAAAGTAATGGTGTGTCCCCCACCCCAAGTGAGGTGTCAAGTTAGTGTGCTCCTCCTGTTGTGTGTGAAATGTCACCCCCATACTTTGAGCTCAGCTTTTAGTCACTGGGGACATAAGCATTCTGAAGTTCTGAAGTTCTTTCAGGCACAGCCATTGATGTTATGTTGTCACATTTGGTGCGGTTTATAATAAATGTACCTGGTTTGTCAGGCTTCAGAAGGGACGTGTTTTATTTGTTGAATGCCTGATGAGCCTTTTGAAATTCTGCTGCTGCCTTAAAGAGAATCAAAGCCAATAGTATCCTCTCCGATTGTCATTTGACATGCTAGAGTATCCTGTAATACATGACACCGTTCATAATTAGGGAACTCCTCTATTCATGGCGGCTCTAGCTGTGGTCTCCAAACAGTTAATGTCTCTCTAGCACCTTTGGTTTACTTAAAACTGGATCTTGCACAACCGATCACAAGCGAGGTTTGTGACTCGGCTGTTAAGCTTGCAGCCTACCTTGAACTTGTGAAAAGCTTGGATGATGCTGATAATCTAGGTATTCTGGATAGTGCCAGTTTGATTGCTGCCACATTGTGCTGTTATTAGGAATTAACAGTTAGTGCACATCTTTTGCCAAAGACACACAGTACAAGAGCAGGGGTAACACGAGACAGAGCCAGGGCAGAGGAGCACAGGGACAGATCTTATGACTGCAAGTTACTGAATATTTAACACCTTAAGTCTGGGTGGTATTGAGGAGGAGACTCCTGTTGCTCCATAGTTATGCATTTTTTTTCTTTTTTAAAGTAAGTATTTCTTTTGCAGTAGCAATGCAGCTCCAAAGGAAGAAAGCAGAACAACCCTACCCAAACTGCAGCACACTGTTTTGAGCACAGAATGGCTTTTTGGAGAATTTACAAAAAACACATTTATTTGAAGCAAGTCTCATTGATTTCAGTGGGGCACAGTTTCAAATATACAGGAAGGGCTGAGCTGCATATCTTGTGTTAAGCTAGCCAAATGCAAATTTAAAATATGGTTTTACATTTTTTTTAAAAACAGAACCATTTTGTTAGATTTGAGCCGCCTCCTGTTATTTTAAGAATATTTCCTCTAGTAAAAGTAAACAATGTGAACTATGTTCTGTTATGCCAGGTAGTCTTGTGAACCTAAGAACATAAGCAGATCCATAAGCTGGACCAGGCCAATGGCCCATCTAGTCCAGCGTCCTGTTCTCACTGTGGCCAACCAGGTGCTTATGGAAAACCTGCAAGCAGGATCTGAGCACAATAACACTTTACCCTCCTGTAGTTTCCAGTAAGTCGAATTCAGAAGCATTTCTGCCTCTGACGGCTACTACCTCGTTCTATGCCATGCCATGATAATGCATTTTTGTGGGGAGGGGGAGAATATGCCTCTTCCCTCTATTGTGAATATAGCAAAGTGACTGGCAGATCTTAGGGAATTACTAAGGAACCATGAATATGCATCTCTAATAAAGTGTGGTATAGTGGTTGGTGTTCATGCAGGCCATATCCAGGTTCTGTGGGCAGCCCTGAATCATTGTATTTTAATATTCTCCTGGAAGCTGCCCAGACAGATGGGCGGGGTATAAATAATAACGAATTATTATTATTATTATTATTATTATTATTATTATTATTATTATTATTATTATTATTCCTTCTGTGTGAGGTTCCATAGAGTTCAATTTTATCCTCTATGCTGCTCTACGTGAAACTGTAGTATGTTGTCACCAGTATGCTGATGACACACAGCTCTGCTTCTTCTTTGCATCTGTAGGTGCAGCAGTGGATGTGCTGGATCAGTGCCTTGTCTTCAAAATGGACTGGATGAGAGCCAGTTAACTGAAGCTTAATCTGAACATGACTGAGGCACTGTTAGTGGGTGGGTCCCTAGACCAGATGTGGCCTGCTCTGGATGGGGTTGCACTCCTTTTGAATAGCTTAGGGATACTTCTGAACCCATAAGTGTTGCTTGGGGCTCAAGTGGCCTCAGTGGTATGGAGTGCCTTCCATCAGCTTCAGCTGGTGCCCAGCTAAATTCTGTTGCCTATGCTCTGGTATTACTGCAATGTGTTCTATGTGGGGCTGCCTTTGAAGACAGTTTGTAAATGTCAGGTTTCAGCAGCCCGAACACCAATTCTGGCTCAACTACACTAGCAGCCGATTAGTCTCCGGGCTCTATTCAGTGGTGGTTTATACCTATAAAGCTAACTTCCATATCTGAAAATTTAACCATGCTGGCAGGGGCTGATGGGAGCTTGAGTTCAACAATATCTAGAGGGCTACAGGTTCCCCAACCCTGATTTAAAAGATTTCTTCAGCAAAGCTTCTATGCAGTTTTTTTTTGGGGGGGGGGATGCTTTTTTTTAAGAAGTAGAAACATTTGTTTTAAAAATCATTACTCCCCCCCAAAAAAAGTAGCAATTCTCTCTCATCAAAAAATTTAATCCCACCAAATAATGAGACATGAATTTAAAATCATTTGAATGTAACACAGCCTGCAATATCTCGAGGACTAGGGCGATTTCCAGTTGTAGATTCAGCACTAAATGCAATGAAAAAGCACCATGTGAAAGAGCCACAAGGCATTCTGTTTATCTGAATGCCTCAGAGACACCTCAGATGTTTAGCTAACCCACCAATTGATAAATGGCAGTACATTACTCATTAACTACTTAGGTTTCATGGTCACACTGGGATCTTGACTTTAGATGACAACGATTTTCTGATTAAGGTTAGTTGAAAACCTGGGCTTACCCCATGATGTATTGTGTACAATACAAACATCGGTATTTGTATGGGTGACGTGGTAGCTCAATGTAAAAGATTAGTTATATAAGACTATTGTTGCATATAATTTCACCATGTTCACCTGCACAGCTACACTTTATGACATAGGTTGTCCTCATATGGAATTAAAATTAAAGTCAAGTTTTAACTACTGTATTTCAAAAAAAGAAAGTTAGAATTATAAATACACCGTGTTGCCAATGCTAAAAGTTATCACAGTGATCAAATTTGATCAAACCACAAACTATGTTTGCTGGGAATGTGCCTCCTGCTGTTTTGGCTACATTGCAGATTGCTGCATACCAACCACTCATTTGCATTTTTCTTTACAATGAATCTGTAGATTTATCTAGCTTTTTAGACTCTCTACCCATTCCTCTCATGTGTACATTAAATGTGTTCAGGAGAAGCAGGGCAGTGCCTGCTGAACCAAGTCCCAATACTGCTGTACCCCGCAGGCTCCAATCTCATTCTACCTAGAAAGTTATGAAAGGGGTGCACAAACAACTGCACATCAACAGGCTCTTCGTGGCCAACCAGAAGCTTTTTGGAAACCTACATGCCAGACCTGAGCTGCAAAGCACTCTCCCTTCTTGTCGTTTCCAGACACTGGTGTTCGGAGGCATACTTCAGAGACACTATGGCTAGTACTTGAATTTCTCAAATCTTCTTTGAATTTGTCTAATCATCCAAGATGGTGGCCATCATTGCCACTCTTTTACTTGTCCTGAATCCTCCTGTTTTCAGCTTCATTAGATGTCCATGAGTTCTAGTGTTATAGGAGAGGGCTATCCACTTTCTCCATGCCGCACAGTATAGTTTTATACACTTCCATCATGTCACCCCTTGCCTATCTTTCCTCTAAGCTGAAAACTCCCCAAAACTAAAAATTTGTAGGGGAGTTGCTCCATTCCCATGATCAACCTTACTGCCCTTGTCTGAACCTTTCCCATCTCTACAATTTCCTTTTTGAGGTTTGGCGACTAAAATGATACACAGTATTCCAAATGCAGGTCATACTATAGATTTGTATAATGACATTTCTGGTATAAATGATGTATAAATGCATAAGCTCTGTATTAATGGTAGCCCTTTGCTGGGGAAACTACAGTTCATTGAATATGCTTTAAATGTATAGTGTGGATCACATAAGAGCATGAAATATGAAGTTGAGTGTATGTAACCATGCATTAGCATGTGGTATTTGCATATAACACCCTATATGGGCTACTCTCAGCAGAATTGGACATATAGAAAGCAATATCCAGAAAAACAAAGGCACAAGGCTGAGTTTTTTTGCCTCAACATAATAACATAAAATGTCTTGTTTCTCTAATGCTGCATAGACATTTAGGATTTGAAACAATAAAAAAGCAAAATAATTCCAGGTGGACTTTAAAATATTTACAGTGTCTTTTGAATCAAATGCCTCTTCTTCAAGAGTAGCTTTATAAAACAGCCAGCTTTTCTGCTTTTTCCTGGCTCCAAACAGGCTATTCTCTAGACTATACCACCTACACTAACCACACTCCTTCTGTGGTAAGCTATTTGGACTGGCAGGGATCTGCACTTTTCTTCTGTGGCTTATGCAAGTGATGTATTTAACCAGGACACCTGGCATCCAAGAACATCCGGAAGAACCCACAGAGTTTGTAAACTGTGAATATGATTCAGAAAACCTAAGCATTTTCAGGTCCCACTGACCAACTGGAGTTTTAAAGCAGTCTTGCTGAAATCAACTGGACTTTAAAGTGCTTGTATTTTTAACATGTAACTTTATTATGCATATTTCTTGCAAGCCATATGTATGGGGTGTTAGGGGAGGGGTAGCACCTTTGGTGGGGGACACGTT
The DNA here is from genome assembly GCF_965113315.1 of Podarcis vaucheri. NCBI lineage: Eukaryota > Metazoa > Chordata > Lepidosauria > Squamata > Lacertidae > Podarcis > Podarcis vaucheri. Next base: position 76,435,892 of record NC_138760.1, on the reverse strand, counting down.
GTGCTCCTTCTGAGATAGTTTGTCCATCTTTGCTCCCCACCCTGCACTTAGTTCTCACCTGTGGCTCCTAGAAGCTGTCAGCATGCGACAGCAGCCATACCCCAAGAACAGCTGGATAGCCAAAGAGCTATTGCATGCAATGACAGGCACCAGTGGATTGAGCGTACAATTCCAGTAGTGGACCCAACGGTCAAGAAGGTGGTTTCTGCAAATGCTGTAGAGAGAAGTGATGGGGCTCGTCAACCTGAGAAGGTAGCCAGCCCATCCAGGAGAAGGAAACTCTGGTCCTAAACCTCCACTGCCTTGCGTCTATACTCATCCAGGAGACACGTCGGGAGTAAACATCAAGGACAAAATCAGTACCTGTTGCCTTGTGGGACATCTTCAGCAAAAGAAGGAACTAAGGACTAAACCCTACACAAATCCCTAACACGGTTAGATGCCATTTTGTTCGACTCTTTCTGGGAACTCCTGGAGCCAAAAGTATTGCTCAGCGAGGGCAACCCAGGACCTCCATACACACTGCCCAAGCCTGCATCTTAGAGAGGTCACTTCAGTGCTGCTAACACAGCAAAAACAACACATGAGGCAGCAGTTATAAGTGACTGGTCTCTGCAGCTGCAGCAGATGCTGTGATTCTCCAGTGGTTTGACTTCACCCCTGAAGGCACACGCCACTGTTTCTCAAGCCAGACAGATGCCAACAATAACAATATATATTTGGAGACATTTTATGTCCATTTGTTTTTAACTTTTGATTTTATCAGTATTTTAATGAATATTTTATATTGTTTTATGTAAGCGGCTTAGGTTTCTGGTCAAGTAAGCAGCATATAAATGATGTTTTAAAAAAACCCCAAACCAACTTTGGCTGAATCACACATTATATTTTTAGCTTGTGCCAGCATTGTATATGCTAAATATGAAGACAATATGGGGTTTGCATTTCTTTCTTTATGAATTAATTATGCATGTGGACATTGAAAATGCCATTTCTGACCTGACTGATATAAGGAGTGTGAGAGAAAAACTCTCCGGTTCTGGCATCTTAAATGCACCTCATTTGGTGTATTTATATTGTTCAGATTATATCTTAATTGCCATCCATGAGAATAGTATTGAATCCAGAGGAAGCAAATGCCCTTGCAATCTTGCCATCAGAGGGTTGCAATCCTATGTACATAGTGTCCTGGGATTTCAAAGTAAATATGACTATCCTGTTACACAAGTCTATTTATGCAAATCCCTGTTTGCTGGCCTTAGTACGCTTTCTCAACGGCTCTCCTAGATTCAATGGACTTGCATCCGCATTGGTTCCCTTGGATGCACAAAGGCCCTAACCACACACTAGCACATGGCCGCCCCAAAGAATCTTGGGAACTGTAGTTTTTTAAGCATGCTGGGACCTATATGTCTGTGTTCTCAGGCCTCTTTGGGGGAAGCCATGTAAATACAGGGTAACAGTTGTGCTTTAGATCGCATAAAGCCCCCGTGAAGCGCTGCGTTCAGGGATCTGATGTCCAGGTAGTCTGACTACCAAGGTTGGTGCTTCTATGGCCTGGGATCCGGCTCTGGTTTCTCCCACTAAATTTAGATGATTAGAAGACCCAAAATTAGAAGACCCAGTGGCATTTAATCTACACTTTTCTTTTTGTCTGTCTTAATGAGCTGCGCCCCTTTAGACTGGGGGGGGGGGGTAGGGTGTCTACACAGCGGACGATTCATTTACACACATAGTATCAGGATTAAAAACGCAGCATTTCGCCATACCGAGGATGAGCTCATTCCCGGAGTTTAAGAGATTCACTCGGAGTTAAACCCCACGCTTTTCAAAGACGCTTCGTGGCGCTGCGATCCTCGACGCGCTCGTTTGAAAAATTACGTGTAAGGGTTAGATTGGACTGGGTATAGCGGCCTTTAAGAAATAAAAGAGGACTGGAAAAGTTGAATCTGTGTGGATTATGCTCGATATAAAACTACGTGCTCCAAGGAGACATTTGCAACTCGCCCTAGACTGGGATGAGAACTTCAAACTTTGGTGCTAAACACTCTTCCCTGGATCTGCGTCGAGACGGACCTTTCGGCCAAGAAACTTGTCTCGCAGCGAAGCGCCACCGCCTGCTCCCCAGTGATGGTCCGGAGTGAAAGCCTTCAGGATCGCGGCCGACTTTGCCGAAGTTCTGGCGTCTCCGCGCTCGGCCGAGAGAGGCACGCGGCCCGGCGGGGAAGGAAGCGAGGAGCGCCCTGGCGCGCTGCCCGCCTCTCCCGCCTCGTGCGCCTGTGCCCGGCTCCCTCGTGCGCCCAGGCTCCGGCGGCCCCCCTCGCTCTCTCCCGCCCTCGCCTGTGCCCCGTCCGAGGTGGACGCGGGAGGGGGGCAGCGTGACGCTTCTCCGAAAGCCGCGGAGATTGGAGGCCTCCGTGGGGGCGGTCCTGGTGCCTTTAATCTTCCCCTCCATTGGGGATTATTGGCGAGCACTGTAATCTGCCAGCCGTAGGGACGGACGCGCCGGAGCAACAGCCGCGGAATTGCCGAGCGAGCGCTGCAAACCGACAAGTTTGGCCGGCGCTGGACAGGACCTGGACTGCAGGACCAGCACGTAAGTCGCACGGAGCGGATCGGGAGGGACGGGGTGGATCCACAAGCCAAGGGTGCCTCACCTTTCTCCCGTTGCTATTTATAAAAGCCGCTATTCGGCGCCCCCGGGGTCGGGTCGGGTGGGCCAGCGCCTCGGCGGTGCGTTTCCAAAGGAACGCTCCAACTTTACGCAGCGGCGCTTTGCGAGCTTCCTCGCCGCTAGTCCCCGGCGGCCCCCGCCAGACCTTCCAGACGTCTTTAAATAGGGTTTCATCCTCGCTTTATTTTACTACAACGGCTAATACTTGCGTGGGTTGGGCTTACCGTGTCTTTGACGTACTCGCAGGAGTTCAGCGACGGAAGGAATCTTTCCGGACCGGACTGCTGGCAAATGGTATATCGTTGCAACGAGGAGCAAATCTTGCCATCAGCTCGCTCCTTCCCTCCGCCTCGGTTCAGAATAGGGGTTATAGTCTGTGGGGAGCGGATGTCTGGAAGAGCCCCCGCTGGGTCTTCTCTGGTCTCCTTTGGTGACCTTCTGTTGCTCCTTGCCGTGCCAAACAGTTATTTTTATTTATCTGGGACTTTTAAAAAAATGTTTTAGGTATTCAAATACTGTCTTTCATATGGTATCGCAAGGCAGTACACAATGGAAAAAAGTACACTTTCTCTCTCCCAAAACTTTTTCTAGTATTACTTTCAGCTCTTCCACCATCTTTTCTCAGCATCACAGACCTGAGCTAAGAAACACCTAACTTTTATGAGAAAAAGACAGTTGTAACTAGCCTCACACTTAGTTAATAATACTGTTAATATATTTCTGCAGTGTCTAATATATTTTTGAGGTGTTAGATTACAGTAAAAAATGAAGATGGAAAGAGCCATGCTTGTTTCATCTCTAGCATATGAGATTTGACAACCTGGTACAATGACAATGGAAAGATCCCGAGATCAGAGAGTAACAGTACTTTGTTCTTTACATCATCTTGAGACAATTCTGCACCCACACCATTCATCACACAGGGCATGATCACATCCATCTGCAGCCCAAATCATGTGGGCAGGTAGCACATCAGTGCACCTCTGTTGTGCAGCTTGACCCACAGGCACCATCTATTTGCACCAGTCCCCCTGTCATCTCCAGGTGGTGTTATGCCCTAGGAAGAGGAAAATATCTCAGCGTTCTCAGTTATAAACATTACTACTTAGGCTGCAAACTTTCCAAATTTGTGTTTTCTCTAAGAAATAGAAAACACTTACTCTTGTCCTCTGGGCTCAGAAAGCAGAATGGCCAGTGATGGTTTTGAGGCTATTTTCATGGGTTTTGCCTCTGGTGCCTCTGTAGGAGCAATGGTGGGGTTTTGCCTCTGCAGTCTGAGGAGGATTGCCATTTTACCTTTTCTGGTAGCCCCTTTAGTACTGTTTTTAGAAGGTTGAAGGGGGGAAGCCATAATTTGGCTAAAACTGAAAGGAGTGAGAAGAGAGAATTTCATTAAGGGCCCCCCTACCTCTCTTCCCATTTCATACTGAAGTGACAAGAATTGGACTAGGTTGCCTCTGGAGGTTCCTTCCAGGTGTATAGCTAAGAGGCAGTGCTGGGATATTTTCAGCAACTCTCTCCAGGCTGCCTTCATCTCAGTATCAGAATAAAATGGTATCAGTCTGCCTTACAGGATTGTTGTACGCAGGGCTTTTTTTCCAGCCAGAACTTGCTGGAACTCAGTTCTGGCACATCTCAGGTAGGCGCCAATGCCATTATAAGAGAACAAGGGAGAAGAATAGCACTAGTTGTAGGGATTACTGAGGTAATGTATGTGGAGCCTTCAGATATTTGGAATACATTTTAAGAATGTTGTGCTTATTCTGTAACTGTATTTGGAGAGAAAATATTAAATTCCAACTATTTTGCATATGGAAGGTTTATGATGTATGTTTTATATGCACACACATTTTCCCTCTCATAAAGCCCACTGTAAAGCTGTGTGAATTGTCCCAAATGGAACAGGACATGCTGATCTCATTACTAAGACTATTTTATTCATATTTGAACATAATTCACTGCTAATGGCAACATCTTGGAAATGCTGAATACTCAGAGTGGCTGGATTATCCAGGAGGATAAGAACTTGTCTGATGTTTGCTGTGTCCTGTGCATAAAGAAAACCCTCCACTTTTTCCGGCTTTAATTTTTAATTGGGCCGGGGAGTGACATATGTTTCCTAGCTCTGGAAACTGTTGCAGCCTAGATCAAATATCAGGACCTTCTGGTATAGACTTGAGCTGGACCGAGCCATGTGGAACTAGGGTAGTTTGGCATTCCACAGCCCTACGGAGCTTGTGTTTTGTTTGGGAGTATGAAAAGTCTCCGGTTTCAACTCCTTGTCGTTTGCGGCACAGTTTTACCACTGGCCTGTGAGGCCAAAGCTCTCACTTATGGCTGTAGGCTGTTTGCTGTGCTGTCTGTTTCTAGGAAAGGAGAAGCAGGAGAGCAGTCTGAGTAGAGAGGCTGGCTTTGGTAAGCAGTGGGACATGCCTATAGGAGAGTATTTATAGAGCTTGGCCTATTAGTGCGTTTTTGTGAATGCAGCAAGCACATTGCATTCTCTGGTGGGCTCCTCACTCCCACTCTCTGCTCATTTCTTCACCCGTGCACCCAGAATAAAGGCGTATCTAGATCTCTCTATGCAGAGCCAATATTTAACTGCTCTGTGTGGTCAGGGATGGCAGAGAAGGACCACTAAATTTACATCTGCAACAGCGTCACCTCCCAAAGTGACACACGTGGTAGAAAGCAGGCTGTCTTTTCTCTTGCATTCTGAATGGCTATAAACTTTGCTTTTCAAATTCAAATCTGCCATTCTCTCAACTTTGAGTACACGTCAAAATTGTGGGCTGAGGCTTTGATTTGTAACAAAACTGTGTTTTTAGCAAGTGAGCTGTTGCAAAGCTATGCTGCAAGCAGCTTTATACTATACAGTAGTACCTCGGGTTACATACGCTTCAGGTTACAGACTCCGCTAACCCATAAATAGTACCTCAGGTTAAGAACTTTGCTTCAGGATGAGAACAGAAATCGTGTAGCGGCGGCGCAGCAGCAGCGGGAGGCCCCATTAGCTAAAGCGGTGCTTCAGGTTAAGAACAGTTTCAGGTTAAGAATGGACCTCCGGAATGAATTAAGTACGTAACCACATGTGTGTGTGTGTGTGTGTGTGGAGGTTTTCAAGAGGCTTGGGTCAGCTTCTCCTTCTCTTCTGAACCTGGCATACATGTGCCGTTTGCTTTGCTATTTCTTGGTGCAGAGACTGGGACAGCTAAATTATATGCATAGCTGTCAACTTTCAGATTTGAAAATAAGGGATCAGCAGCCTCGAAAATAAGGGATCAGCAGCCTCACCTGTCCTGGGGACAGTCTACCAGATATCTAACAGTGGGATAGCAGTGGGAAGCAGGGGGAAACAGCGCTGGAATAAGGGAATTTCCCCCCAAAAAAGGGTTAGTGTGGAGTTGTCACTTTGTTACTTTCAGGTTCCCTTGTGCCTTTGACAAATGTACAGTTGGCAGAAATTCAGTGTGCACTACTGTTTCTGGTACAGGGGTGAAGTGATAGGGATTCAACTAACCTGTTGAATTTCTGCCTTTCATCCACTTGTTCTGTGTGTACACTATATGTTTAAAGCATATTTACAGCACAAAGAATTGCAGAGCTGCAATTCCCAGTATGCTTCACAAATGACAGTCAGGTGCCTTAATGTGGGGAAGTAATGTGCCTTAGATGTGCTGTAAAGGTATGCCACAGGAGCCCTACCAAATCAAATGGTGGCTCTCCAAAATAAAAAGGAATCAAGTTTTTTGTTTAAAGAAGAAGCTCCATCTACTGACCTACACACTTTCTGGACTGAAGAGATCTCTTTACAACTTCTTTCAAAGAACACCAGTAAGCAGCAGTTTTATATTGGCAAAGCAAGCTCCCAGTGCATCTCCATGCCTCAAGCTGATGGTCTAATGATTGCTGTTAGTGGGAAGCCCTGCATTGCTTCTAACATGGGGCCAAGATGCTCTTTATCTTGTCAAGGCTTTCATGGATATTTGTCCACTCTGCACCCAAACAAGGGCAGTGTTTGAAACTCGCATTCTTCTAGGCACATTTTGCGATAGGGAATTTCATTAGCACAAGCACTTTCTAAGCTCTGGGAACAGTACTGCACCTATGATTTCAGATTAAAACTGCAGAGTGGAAGGAAAGGAGGACCCTTTTCTGTCTCCCCACTTCCAGCTACTCTCTGAAGCAGGCTTCCTCAAACTCAGCCCTCAAGATGTTTTTGGCCTACAACTCCCATGATCCGTAGCTAGCAGGACCAGTGGCCAGGGATGATGGGAATTGTAGTCTCAAAACATCTGGAGGGCCGAGTTTAAGGAAGCTGTCTCTGAAGACTAGAGAAAAGACCCTCTTAAGAGTATTAGGGGGGTGGGCAGGGGAAGGACCAGGCCGTGTGAAAAATGAACATAATGTTTTAGCTGCAGTTCATTCATTTTCAGCTTTGTGTCCGTGTTATAAAAAAAGCACGCCTAGACATTCCATTGTTGGGCCGATAACCTAGGTTTAAGGTGACATTTAGCTGCTAGCTTTCATATCTCAGTTTCTAACACTGAACAAGGGCACAGTTGTTTGCTGTTGGAAACAATCAAAGGTTCATGTTGGAGGATAGGACGGTTATGGGTAATTTCAAGCGGCTCTTCCTGTGGCTTTTGTCATCTGATCATCTCAAAGAGCCTTGCGTTCATTCATTCCCTCTCACGTCATCCCATCCGGCAGGCATTGTTCCATATCCCCATTTCACTGGCAGGTACTGTGGTGTGGTGTGACAGGAACAAGCTAGGCAATGGTACAGGCAGGGCAAGGGACCTAGGCATCCTTGCTGCCTTCAATGTTGTATTCTCGTAATCACGAGGAGAAAAATAAAGGCCTTTCTCCACAGTTTAGTTTATGGCATAATAAATGGCACATTTGTTTCTCATTAGTTGCACACAGTCCACATGACACCCCTCAAGGTGACGTATGGCTTAGAGTGAATATGCCTCAATATTTTGTACCTGAGAAAATGCAGTGGATCCCTTTCCAGTTAGTGCATTAACTGACGCTGTACTTCATCAAGTATTTTGTGAGGCTGCTTCATTCTATGAACTTTCTCTATGTATTAGGTTAAGTTTTGGAGGCAGTGTGTCTGATGTATAACCACAGCACTGTAGCACTTCCCCAGTATTTACAACTCCAGCAGCAAGCATCACCAACAAGTCCATTCCCTCCTCTCCCATTGTTGAAAGTATGACATAATATTTCATAAACCCTTTCTGTGTTTTTAGATGTGATGTGCTTCCCCTCTCTAGCACTAGGGTGCATGTGTAGCCAGATTGTTTGAACATGTGTTGCAGCTGGAGGAGGGGCGGGGTAGAAGCACAACTTTCTCTGATCTATTAAGTATAAGTGAGAATTTTAAAAAAACTTTGACCACCATATGATGACTAAAAAGTAATTGGGATTAATTTTTTCCATACATGTATACCACGTTTATATGTGTTAAACATCAGGAACAAAATTCTGAGGGTACAAGCCGTTCAATCAGTGAAACAGACTTCCTATACCTATAACAAACTCAGTTGGTCTCTAAGGTGCTCCTGGAAGGAATTTTTAAATTTTGTTCCAACTATGGCAGACCAACATTGCTACTTATCTATAACTAGACTTCCTTGCAGGGAGTGATGGATTATCCTTCCTTTTGAAGTTTGTAAGTGGGGTTTAGATACCCACCTGTTGCAGTAGTGGGTTTCCTGCATTGGCAGGGAGTTGGACTAGATGACCTTTGAGGCCCCTTCCAAACCTGGGATTCTATATTAGGCTGTTAGATACATAAAAATTAAAAATAAAGATGGGTGGGTTGTTGTGGTAATTTTTTAAAAAATTGTGACTGAGGCTTGCTTTGACTGTTTTGTGAAAAGGCCCCCCTTTTTTACATAACAAAATTTATGTACTGCTTAATTTAAAAACCTCTAGGCAGTTTACATAAAATATTTATAAGAACATACCAGTAAAACCAACAGACATAATAAAGTCTAACGTAATAAAGTTAACAAAATATAAATAAAGCTTACACTTTAAATGCTATACTACTCAATGAACTCCTCTCCTATTCCGCAGCTTAGCCAAGACCAAGGTGCTTGGATATACAGCTTAATGCACTGAAAGTAATTTCACTTCCATCACCTCCAAAGGAATTCAGGACCCAGTTGGCGTTTTACATAGTACTTCAGAGTAATTCCTTCCAAGGGGGCAGCTGATCCCAGGATCCTCTGATGCTGTGCCGATGCACCAGGTCCTGAACTAACACCAGTATAATGTAATTGAAGTAGAAATCACAATAGCTAGAGGCAACCTAGTGATACCAGCAGACCCTCCCGTGGTATCATTCGCAACTCCTCCACGTTAAGCCTGCCTAGAAGGAACCCGTCAGCACGTGGCAGGAAATGTTCTGGTGGCATGTCCCTGTTCAGCCCACACCGCTACTACATACAAGGCCCAAGCCCGCTGTCAAGGTGAGCCCACAGCACTTCCCTTGCCAGCTGTCCATCGAGGTACGTTAGCAACTGCTGTCTGTAGCCACAAGCACTGCAGTGCTCCCCTCAGACCAAGGAGGCAAGGCAACAGCCTGCTAACAGCACCTTTGCCAGGAAAAAGCCTGGGCCGGGCAGGAAAGGAGAGGTTGTCATTCCAGTCACAAGCGTCAGCCAAGCAAGTGGGTAGGAAGAGGCCCAGACATGGAAGCCAGTTGACCACAGGCTTCTCAGGCAAATATTACAAGAGCCCTGATGAGTCAGACCAAAGGTTCATCTAGTCCAGCTTCCCATAGAGGCCAAGCCAATGCCTCTGGTAAACCCTAAGCAGGGCACGAATACCTCTCTGCCCATTGTCTCTCCCCATAAACTGTCATTCACTGGCATACCTCTGAAACCAGGAGGTTTCGTTTTTGGTTTCGCCAGAAGCGGCTTAGTCATGCTGCCCACATGACCCGGAAAAACTGTCTGTGGACAAACACTGGGTCACTCTGCCTATAGAGCGAGATGAGCGCCGCAACACCAGAGTTGTTCACGACTGGACTTAACTATCAGGGGTCCTTTACCTTTACCTATCTCCTCCTGAAGCCTCTTTTACTTAGCAGAGGTGACCATCTGGGCTCTTGTTCCATGGACTGACTTGTAAGGTGTGCTTGGAGAATGGGAGAAGCCTCCTCTAACACACTTGTTCATTTCCCAGCCATAACTTGCCTTTGAACTTCAAACAGATCTTCCAATCCCCCATGCTATCTGGGTGAAAAAGGAACAGGTCAGATGGCTACCCTGCTTCCTTCTCTATTGCCCTCCAGTCGATAACTCAGCGCATGATGGCCTTGCATCTTCTGCCTCGGTACCCTGGGAAGCCCTGTCATCCTATCGGGAGGTTTGTTTGTTTTCTTACAGCAGACCCTTGGAAATTGCTTCCCTCGCTGCAAGCACTCGTATAATGCTGGCGCAGAAGTAAACAATGCTTCACTTGCACCACACTTGAGCGGCACCTTTAACAGGAAGGAGTGCGCGTACACTGAGCAGCCACAGCAGCCCTTGAGGGCAAGGGCTGTCCTTGCATGGCAGAAAGGCAAAATCTCATTGCCCGCAGCATGCAGAATACTGCAGCTGGAAGCACATAAGCTGTGGAGCAAACAAACCAGTTCCCATTTGGACTATTTTCTTTGGCGGATGCATAATAAGTAAACCTCTTAGCTCACAAGATTGGTTTGTTTTCTCGGGGCATTGTTTTCAAAGCTGTATTATGCCTGGCAAGATAGTGAAGCAATGCATTGTACAGAATTGGGTGGCTGTGCGTGCATGTGCCCCCTCCCTGCTAGCTGTCAATTTTTTACCCAGATATATATTTCCTGTCACCTCCATTTCTTTCACCTCATTTTCTCTGCCAGAACTCAGTGGGCAATCCAATCAAAGGACATCTTTGGAGAGAATAATAATTTTAAGGCACTTTTAAAAAAATTCTTTAGGTTATCATAATGCCCCAAAGTGCAGTGCTCATGTTTTGTTTTTAGCACACGGCTGAATACTTTCTGCAAGCTCTGCTCCACTGAGCTCTCCCCATTGGCATGGGGAGCTACACGCACAGGAAGAGCTCATTTTCCAAAGGAGGAGGAGGTACAGTTTTAAAAACATCACCAACTGGGAGGGGATGCTGACACACAGAGGAGCGAACAGGATTTGCAGCAAAACTTTTGTGGATCCAGGACTGGGGTGAAATATTATTTCCATGTTTCGGGTGGAGCTTGGGCCTCCATGCAGTAGAAAATTTTGTTGTATCATTTGCATTCCGAGGCACAGGTCTGGGCTTTCCAGGTCCATGTCTGAGCTCTTTCCCCACAAAAATCTGATCTTTACTGCTGAAAACCCAAAGTGGCATGTGCTCTGATTCAACAGTGAAGGTCAGATCTTCCTGGGGGAAGTGGTGGGGAAGGGAACGCTCAGAGACAGACTGGGAAAGTGTGGACCTGTGCCTAGAAAGTGCGGGGGCAATAGGTAGGTGTGGGAAACTTCTCTTAAGAAGAACCTGCTGGATCAGGCCAGTGGCCCATCTTGTCCACTACCCTGTTCTCACAGTGGCCACCCAGATTCCTATGGGAAGGCCACAAGCAAGACCTGAGTGCAACAGTTCTCTCCCCACTTGTGATTCCCAGCATTCAGAGACGTACTGCCTCCTGAAGTGGAGGCAGAACATAGCCGCTGTGGCTCATAGCCATTGGTTCCTCATTACTCAAGATACGAGGCTAGAGACAACCAGCTTCCCAGACTTTATAGAACTACCTGGCAAATTGTTGCCTCTATTTGTACTGGTGAAGTAAAGCACAGCAGATACTTCTGTTTGCATGCATGCCGTCTTTTATCCCTCCCTGGTTAATAAATGCTGGAGCCATCTTAATGTGGAAGGCATTAAGCTATTTTCTTGGGTGCTTCCACGCTAGGGGTAGGATTCAGCTAAGTTGTTGCATGCATGGAACAAGGTCCACTCAACATAATAGGACTCGCCTCCCTCCCATGGCCTCTGTGCCCCCTGAATGTGCTCTGGAAGGTTGGGTGGAACTCCCAGAACTATGGTGGAACTAAGGACATCAGTAATTTCAGAAGAGATTTGGAATTAGGGTGCCCCACATTGTAGATCCCTAGTTATGGGGAGCAATGTTTTGTGTTCTTCCTCTTCTAAAGCCTTGATTTCTGTGCACACCCCAGTTGGTAGATGGCTTGAGCTTTTTCCAAAGGGCAAATTGGGACATGAGGAATGAGTTCCTGTTTCCATCTCAGCTCCCATAACTGGAGATGAACAACTGAATTGGAACAACGGTCCTGAGCAAAAGACAGGCCCTTCAGTTGACTTAGTATTTCAGTGTGGAAGTCACGCAACACACAGCAGAGTCATTAGCAGCAGACGGACGCCACTGTGGAACTGGGAGTCGCCAATGCAGGCCAAGGCCTAATTGCGTATTGTTTTCACTGTCAACTGAACATTGAGAATTTGAGTGGTGAAAGAAAGCATTTTGGAATGCTAGTCTTCAGAATAAAACCAGAGGAGGCATGGAAGGATAATGGACATTGAAGGTGGGTGTGGAGGAGACAGTGAAAAACGGCTGGACTCACTATGTGGGAGTTTACGTGACAGGTTCCATTCAAAAACAATAAATTATGACTCCCTTCCACCAGCAGTATTTTCTTAAACCCTGTGGGTGCATCTGTGTGTCTGTGCCACATACAACTTTATTTTATTTCCTTCTTTGTGGCTAGCTGCATTCATCATTTGTAGCCTTAAGAAAATGAATATTAACTGTTTTAATAAAGCCATAAGAGGCCCTTTGGTTTTCACTGAGTCTTTATGAGCAGAGCTCAGAATTTAATGGGGCTTGTTTCTGATCAAGGCTCCATAGAAATGGTTTTTGATTCCTCTTAGAGACCCTCTTGTCCTGCCCCTTTTTGTTAATCATTGCTGTTGTCCCTTTTTGTTCCCTCTCTGTGGAGTTCTATGGCCACTGTGGCTCAGGGTGCCAACACACCTCTTTCAAAGACCACCAGGGGCCTTCTCATAGTTGTGTGCATGACAGGTCCTCATGGCTTCTCCAGTACAACACTTCACTGATGGGAGAAACTACACCTGCCCAAATGCCCCCCCCAGCCAGTGAGCTATTAACAGGTCATAAGTAAGACCAAGCGCTAGCAGTGCTATTGGGGCATCCTCTACCTGAAATCTCCCTTGAAGCCGATGCAAAGATGCTTCTGGATCAAACCAGTGGCTCATCTAGTCCTGCCCCCTGTTTCCCACAGTGGCCAATCAGACGCAGAAGCAGGGCAGTGGAATTTGGATGCATTCAGGTCTGTTCCAAATCACCCCATTTAAGGTGCTTCCTGCCCCTTACCCACCTGCCTGCAAACAGGTTTCCAAATGTGTTTTAGCCTCTCCAAAACCAACATTTTAAACTTGGGGATATAAAGGAGTTTAGAAGGTAGTTTTAGAGTGGAACGGTAACAGGTGGGGAAATTGTTGAGCGCACACCCTCCCTCTGCCTTTTTTGCTTTGCAATGTACCCTCTTAAAGCTGCTTTTTCCCCCTTTGGCTTTTATGTGCTCATGCATGAGATGTGTAGCCCTGTCTTAAAATGGAGATCTGAAGAATCATAGTCCAACCCCCTGCCAAGCAGGAAACACCATCAGAGAACTCCTGACATATGGTTGTCAAGCCTCTGCTTAAAGACCTCCAAAGAAGGAGACTCCACCACACTCCTTGGCAGCAAATTCCATTGGCAGCGTCATGCTGGTGGTCAACAAAAGAGGTTTAAAGACTGTCTCAAGGCAAATCTTTAAAAATGAGATGCATGCTTTCTTCTTTCATACCTCTCAATGGCTCCATGCGGAGGCAAATCATTATAGCCGCAGCAGGCCAAGTGACCTCTGCTTTGAGATCAGGTGGCTGCCCATAAGTCTGTGTGTTAGGTCACTGAATAAGTCGAGAAAGAAGGAAAATATTGTCTTAATAATTTCCTTATTTGAGAGCAGGCTCTTTCTGCAACCTCTCATTTCTGATTCCCACCTCGCTTCTACTGAAACTCTTTGAAAACATGCCAAGAACCCCGATTTCTGTGTTTGTTTGTTTCTTTCTTTCTTGGCGCCTACTGACGTCAGCTTTACGCTTGACAAGCAAAGATTTCTGCAGCAAGGCACATGCCATCCAAATCACATTCAGGATGCTGGCAGGCCACAGGAGCTTAGCAAGCCATAATGATGGGCCAGCAAGTACCGTATCCCTAGGGCACTGGACTGGAATTCACAACCTTTGATTTCCTTTTCTCCCAAAGGTCACTAATTCAGTCTGCATAGATCCCACCCTTTGTATAATAGGGATTATACAACATCTTCTTGCTCGCCAGTGTCTACTGAGAACTACAAGTCCTTGATGGTCTGGGGACTGACCGCCTCCCTCTCGTAATTTATTTATCAAGTCACTAGACAGCAATTTTGAGTCGGCCATCGCTGCGGCTGGCAGTAACTCTTCCTTCTGTCTTCCTGATTGTCTGTGCCTTACTGCCAATACCTACCAAGGGGACATTGCATGACTTATTCTAGATTAGCCCATCTGTTTTTCAGTTCTAGGACCCAGTCCTGTTCCACAACAACTGAAGAGCACACACAGAGCGCACAAAGAGTTATTTTCTCTTGTAAGCCCAGTCAGCCCTCACTTGCTCAGGGCTAGGGAGAAGGGCACCCAGGCCCCGAATGTGTAGTATATTCAGCCAAATCCTAACTTCTTAGAAGAAAACTATAGCCGTTTTCATTGACACTTACTACATAGTGAGAAGGCATAGGAATGTAGCTGTAGGCAGGCTAGAGCCAACCCTGCCCTGCACCTTGCTTTGTAGAAATTAGACCCACAAGTCATCCGTGCCATTCCTTTAAAGCATATGGCTTCCCCCAAAGATTCCTAGGAACTGTCGTTTGTTGATGATTCTGGGAATTGTAGGTCTGAGAGGGATAAACTACAGTTCCCCTGATTCTTTGGGGGAAGCCATGACTGTTAAAATGCTAATAAGTGTACTTTAACTGTAAGGTGTGGCTGTGATGCAATACGCAACCATGCAAGTCCTGTTTTCCATCTACCACCAGTAGGAGTATGGGAATCTTTCCCACAGTTAGACTTTGGTGCAGATACCTCCTTGCATTGAGGGCCACTTTTACAATTTCATGCTTCTGTGTGAAGAGTTTTGTGAGACTGGCCATACATGTTTGTTTCCCCCCCCCCAGCCTGTCAGGAACCTAGTCCCTGTGTATATGAAATCATGGTGTGAGAACCAGCCTTTAGGTTCAAGTGTATGTCTGACATAAACAGAAAAGAGAAAAGGCATATATGACAAAGTCCCAAGCGCAGCTTAAATGTTGTCAGACGAAGGCTGCAATCCTGCACACTCTTGGGAACAAGTCCCCTAGTATTCAGTACTGAGTATGGAATCAAAGGATTGAGCTATGCCTGATCAGGGAGAGCGTTTCAAGGGCAGTGAGAGATAGTGGGAATGCACTGGGACAGGCACTGTAGAGGCATAGGAGCAAGTCATTGTGGACTAGGGATGTTGGAAGACAGCCATTTCTGTTCCACCCTGTATCAGTCTCAATCAGCGCTGCTTCCATTCAGTTTCTGCAAAATACTATATTATTTGTCTGCTATTTAATGTAAGCTATACAGCAAGCATACAACATGAGACTCTTAATCTTAGGGTCATGGGTTTGAGTCCCATGTTGGACAAAATATTTAGGAGATTTTGCAGGGGGGTTGGACTAGAGGATGACCCTTATGGTCCCTTCCAACTCTACGATTCTATAATTCTATTTACATAACTTAAGTCATTAATTGCGCTTGCAAATTATGTAACATTTGCAAACTTAAAAACGATGTATTTGCTTACCTGATTTCTGTTCCTGGCCACAGGTGAACATGCAAACTACAGCAAATTCTGCTTCCCTTTCACAGCAATTCTCTGACATCCCTAGTATGGACAGATATTGGGTCCAGAAGGATCTCTCACACAAACACACATATCTCTGCCCCACCAGTATCTCACCTGTTTTCCCTAAGGTAGAAAACATCACTCCTGAAATTTCCGTCAGTGAAATGTTTCTCTAATCTTTCCATCTACCTCACCAGCCATGATTCAACCTTAAGACAATGATAGACTAAGTGCAGGGTACAGCAAGCATACAGCTGGAAGGAAGGACAAAGGGACAGCGTAATTGCAGAGGCCTTGGCAGTGGAGAACTAATCGGTAGGATGTGCCCTGATGGCTTGAGGAAGGCAGCCACATGGCCACACACCATGTGAGAAGGGAGTTGTGCAGCGCTGAGGAGTGATGCCTCCATTCTAGATGCCAGGTTTGGTTGGTTTTAAATGCCCTGAGGGGCTTTCATTCGTAAAGAAATTTGAAATTTGATAGCCCAGTGACCAGACACAGTAGAGTTTTGGGCCTTGGGAGGGGGAAAATAATTTAATTGACATTGAGATGCACAGAAGGGTCCAACGTAGGAATGGAAAAGAATTAGGCAGTCTCAAATATATAGCTACTTCCACTTGCCCAACGTGGTACTAGATAAAACTACAAGAACAGTCCAAAGTCAAGGAGCCATTAGGTTCCAGTACCAAAAAGTTGATGGGAGGAGTAAAGTTTTGTAGTGGGAAGGTTAGAAATTCATGGAAATCGTCTGTGACCTGGTTTTGTATGTATCCTTAAGGGAACTCCGCTTCCAGTGCAGGAGAAGATCTTGAAACAGCAGCATCTCCTCTTCCTTCAGATGGAACTTTTGTGCTGTTCTAGCTATATTTTCTAATGGATTCCAAATTCCACAAATATGACCCTTTTGAGAAGGTATGAGGTTTCTAGGGCTGATTATCTAAATAGTTCCCTGTTGATCTGCGTATTGATGCCAGATACCTGGAGTTGGGGCTGACACAAGAAAAACTTTTATTTCCTTGTAGCAAAAGTTATTTCTGAGACGCTTTGTACACAGGATAAAGATCCAGGCTAAAAACAAATACGGTACACTGGCTCTGTACGTGGGATTTTCTGGGTTCAAATCCCTGCTGAACCACAAACTTTATAAAGCACTGTGCCAGACTATAACCCAGAGAATGCACATGCAGCTTACATTTCCCAGTGTCCCAGGAAGAGAGGCTGCTGTCTTCCTTCCCACCTTCACCTCAACTCTCTTGCCAGTTCTTCTCTCTGCTTGCTGAAATGTACAGTGCTGCAGGAATACTGCACAGCAGGCAGATGACAGGGCCAGGGAAGAAATGGATGGGGAAGGCTGCAGCCGTCTTTCTCCTGCTGCCCTGGGGGAATTTAAAGAGGCTACATAGATGTAAGTTCTCAGTTTCAGCCTGTCCACCTTGCTGGTAGTTAGGGGTCCACCACTTTTATGACAGGGTTCCTGTGCTTTTCACAGCTGCATTACAGACAGACAGACATTCAGCAGTTACTGTAGGCCTTGCCTGGGAGAGAAAGTGAATTGGAGTGGCTGGAGTGGCAATTGTACAGCGGCCTTGAAAGAAAGAAAAAATGTGGCAACTTTCCTTGCAGGTTTCAGGCAAGGCCCAAGTTTTGTGTTGTCCTGGTAGTATCTGTGGCTTCAAGAATAAACGTCCCCAGCAGAAATATTGTTAAAAAGTATTTCATTTATCTTAGCCTTCCTTTCAGCGTATAAATCCGTCTGAGACAGCTTTCAATTAAATTCCATATTTTGAAAATGCATTGGAAGGTAGGCAAAGATCAACATAAAAACACATCAAGATCCTACCTACAGGACAGCTGGTGGTGGGTTGTTCCTTGGAGGGGAGGGGAAAGTGCATCTAGACCAGGACTTAGGTGGTCTTCATCTGCCTGCCTGCCTCTCCCTCCTGGAGTCCATCCCATGGGAGGGTTGATGGGGAGGGGTTTTTTAAGAGCATTCCCCCTTTTGACTCTGAGGTTTTCCCCAACCTTAGTTTGTGGGAGGCCCCCCCCCCTTGGTTCAGCCCCATAGCAGGTAGGGCTTGTATCAAATGGGAGATGTTTGATCAGAAGCCATGATATCACTGTGCATATGTGAATTCCACTCTCTATGCCTTACTTTGTGTTTACTGGGGCTCTACTAAGGAAGGTAAAATGCCTTTTCTTGCCCATTACAGTCTCTCACATGTCTTCTCCTCTGTGGCCCACTGTAGCACACTCACCAATTTCCTTATGCCCCTATTTTCACACCCACCCAAATTTCCCTCCCAGATACACATGGCCTCCATACCAGCCTGTGCCCCATTTGCCAACCAGCTCCTATGCGTCCCTCCCCTGGTGTCCCCCAATTAGCCCCCACACCCACCCACAGTCAACATAGCTTCTCTAACCTTTGCCCAAGACCCTGAGCCACTGCAGAGCTTTCTTCCTGCATTATCTACCTTACCCAGTCACACTTGGGCAAGAAGACGTGTCTGCCTGTTAATCACTATCAGGCCAATCCAGGCATGCTTAATTCTCTAACAAGCCAGTTGTTAAATACAGTAATAGAGGCTTTAGCAGCTCAATAGCTGGCCTCTTGGGAAGAGCAGACACATGAAATTCTTTGGGGAGATAGAAGGCAGATTTGTTGTATAGGGCAGGTTCTTCCTTGCCCACTGGGCTGGAAGGGAGGAATACAGTCAGATGAATCCACCAACCAGGCCTGAAGTATGAATTGGTGACAACAGGGACGACTTATCTAATATGGTTAAGAAACAGCACTTTAGAGACAGGGAGCATGTATTTTCTCCTTAAAGGTCTTTGTGGACATGTTTATGATGTTGTTTAGCTCCACAACCCAGTCTGTTGTGCATCAAATGTGGCAGGTGTTAATATCCAGTTATAGGGAAATTTAGAGACATACTCAAGGTATACCAGGCAGAGAAATTGATGGCAGTTAATAAGAGGTGGGAGAAAAACCAATGTTTTAATTATCCAGTTAGATAATGGCAGGGTGGGCTCTCTCTGCATTATCAATAAATGCTTGCGGTCATGCAACCAGAGGTCCACTTTGAAGTACACAAATCCTATTCCAGTTGATGTGGAGGGGCTGAGGCAGAGGTGCAAGCCACTGCCTCCATTCTCTGTGCCACCTAGATGGCAACTGGCGTACCTGATTATAAGCACACAGGCAGCACATGTTGCTGAAGCTGGACTACTGCTGGTTAATTCTCCTTTCGAGCTGTACAGCTGGCAGGGGTTTTGTTCCATGAGATTTGCTGCTCCATGAGAAAGGGATGGCCAGTTGTGTCCCTCCACCCACTTCAAGTAGTATTCATTTCAGTGGCGAGTGACCAGGGAGTGTTGGATATAGCCTTATGTCCTGGGCCAGATGATCCCCGTCTTAAGTTTGATATGGACAAGACTTTTGCTAGTTGCTCCCTTTTAATGAGTCAGTCTGGCAGAAGCTCTCTAGGGTTTGGGGCAGAGTGTGTTCCTAGCCCTACCTGGATATGCTGGGGATTGAACTGGGGCTTTTCTGCATGAAAAGCACATGCCCTAACACTGAGCTACGCCCTTCCCATAGTGTGAGCCAAATTTTGCCTTAGCTGTGAAATCATTTGGTGGCCTGGAGCAAGATTTTCTCTCTGCCTTAGCCCAGCTCCCTTGCCACCTGCAACACAGGACTGCCTTTCCTTGTAGAGCAGCTGCAAAAAAAAAAATACTAGACTAACATTCAAAGATATTCCCATGCAGAGCACAGTGCCTTTGCACTGGGAACAATGCAGCTGGAAGAATAGGGCCCTTGGTGACTAGAGACTTAAGGCTCTCGTCGCTTCCCTGAGCTCCTGTTTTTATTTCTAGACACTCAGACTTTCCAAAGCAATGAAATGTTTTAAATTGCACCATTGTACAGAGCCCACCTTTGCTTTTCATCACCAGCAAATCAGTCACTGAAAGGTAAAATAGGTTATAGCTGCCTTTCCCTTCCTCTCCACTCACCCTGCCTCCAACATCCCACATGAAAGAGTGTGATGCTTTCTTCATTATACTCAGGCACACAGCCACTGGGGTTTGTTTGTTTTGTTAGGTTGCCTGTCAGCAGGCTCTCTCCTTCTTAGTAGAGCATTCAGGAGACACTGGGCGAGAGGGAAGAGCAGGTTCCTATTTCCTTTTGTGTAGCCGAAGGGGAAGACACCAGCTCTTCCTGCCTGCCTGCAGGCTTGGGCTTTGAGTCCCTGTTTCTTTGCCAGAACTCCAGGAGAGTGAAGGGTGAGCCAGGAGGCTTTTATCTGGGACCTTTCCTTGTAACTTGAGCTGCTGGGGAACCCTGGAATGAGCATTGCTGGATGAAAACCTAGCTTTGTAGGCCACAGCATATTCTTTTAGGCAACCAAATTCATTTTGCAAAATACCCTTATTGGAAATACTGCAAGGGTGGGATTGGGGTTTTTTTTTATACACACTGACAATTCTTCCCCCTTTTGAGTTTCTTTGCATTTTTTTGACTTATCTATTGTTTGTATAGCCAAAGTCCTCTTCCTGCAAAATCACTGTTACAAGAAATGGGAGCTATGTAATTCCCATTCATTTTGGTTCAATGGTGCTTATGCAAAAGATCTTCTCAGTAGCTTGCATCCTAGGTCTCTTTGGCAGAGTTATTCACAGGTATTCCATGAACAGTCAGTCAGAAGATTCCCCCTTTTTCTAATTTCTAAGGAACAAATGAAAAGGGACAACAGTGTTATTGTCATTCATTATTCCAATGTGCTATAAATGCCTATGTACAATCCATTACAGAACAAGTGTGCAAGGCCTGCATGCAATCTTTTGGCGAAAGGTAAAAAGGTAAAGGGACCCCTGACCATTAAGTCCAGTCGCAGATGACTCTGGGGTTGTGGCGCTCATCTCACTTTAGTGGCCGAGGGAGCCGGCGTTTGTCCGCAGACAGCTTCTGGGTCATGTGGCCAGCATGACTTCTGGCGAACCAGAGCAGCGCACAGAAACACCATTTACCTTCCTGCCAGAATGATACCTATTTATCTACTTGCACTTTGATGTGCTTTCGAACTGCTAAGTTGACAGGAGCAGGGACTGAGCAATGGGAGCTCACTCCATCGCAGGGATTCGAACTGCCGACCTGATCGGCAAGACCACAGCGCTACCCGCGTCCCTTACAATCTTTTGGCTAGTCAACAGCAATGCATAAGTCCTGCCATCTACCTACCAAATCAGCTGACCATAGGACAGTCTTTCTCCCCCCCCTTCCCCCCTCATATGTCTTCCCTAGGGATTTGTGGAGCCTAGGACAAATCACTGTGCCCCCCCCATTGTCTTGCCCCCCCCCCGCTTCTACTGCCTCCTCTCTACATAGTGATGGTTGTAGTGGCAGCCCCTCTTCCACTCCTCCCATCACATGAGTTGCTGTGCCTCTCTTCCCTCCCTGACTTACTTTCTTTTTCTTTTTCAGCTACTCTAGTGGCGGCACTGCCAGTGAGGTTCTCTTCCACCACCTCCTACCTTTGCCTTTCCCCTGGAAGGACAGAGGTGGAAAGCCTTGCTGGCTGGGTCAAAGGTGCCAGCTATGGCCACCAGTGCCAGGCATGAGGGCCCCCAAAGTGTGGCAACTATGGCTCTCCACTTCTCCCACCCACCAAAACCTGTTCCAGATGCATACTCATTCTCCCCATCTTCTCACCTTTTTCTCTTCCTTTCCTGTGTTTGTCTCCCTCATGTATGTTCTTTCTAACCCTCTCCCCAGATAGGATATGTTCTGCCTATGGCACGGGTTCAGTTCACCATCACAAGGACAATTCAGTATAGATTTTTACGATGGTTTCCCTGCAACCAAAATAAGGTTTTCCTTTTTTTCCAGGTGAGAAGGCCCACCCATGGAAATAGATTAGGCAACTTCCGTTCACCAGAGTTTCACAGCAACATCAGGTGTGAAGTGGGGGTCTTAGCATGCCATTAGCTTCCCTAAATGATGTCAACATGTGATCTCCAGCTTCGATATCTCTGGGGTGGGGAACCTGTGGCTGTTCATATGTTGTTGGACTCCAGCTGCCATCTCCCCTGATATTTGGCCATGCTGGCTGGGACTGTGATGCGTTGGAGTCCAAGAACACCTGCAGAGCCACAGGTACCCCACCTCTTTCTTATACTTTTGTATCCAGAATGGTGAAGCCATGGCAAATTCATGCAAGGAAACCTGCTTCACTTGGTAAATAATATGGCACCAAACAACTGGAACACAGCAGCTGGTATTTTAGTACAAATGAGAGATTTAAATAACCCTGCTCTACTCTAATTGCAGGGATGGTTGGCCTGTAGTGTTAGTCATGGCTTACAGATGGAGAAACAAGCACAACAGAGGTTTGCACTGTCTGCGTAGATCTGTTGACATCAGGTCAGAAACCAAGACCCTGGCAGTAGTGAAAGTTTTGCAATTATTATTATTATTATTATTATACCACCTTTCATCCAAAAATCCCAGGGTGGTTTTATGGTCAAAGTCTTTTGTTCTACTAAATTTTGGTAGTGGGTTGTGGGGTTTCCGAATTCCTGAGTAATTATGCAGCTGTTTGTTAGTAAAGTACAGCCTTGTAGCAGTTTTCCTTAATGACTGTCTGTGTATGCATGAGAGAGAGAGAGAGAGATGCTGAGATATTTCTGGATCAAAATAATTTTTAGAAAATATAGGAGGCTAACAGCTCAGTCCTAATGTGCCTTGCAAATTTGTTCCCGCAGCAATGGCAAGATAAGATCAATGGTGCTACAGCAGCCGCCGGATTAGTAGATAGGTTGACATTTGCAGGACTGACATTGGTTGAGAATTAATTGCATCTTTTACTCTACTCTTATTCTCTTAATAAAATTAAAATGAACTACAAGATGGTTCTATTTTCATATTTACTGCTTGCAGTACTGCTGAGCTATTCCTCATATGCTGTCAGGATTTTGCTAGAGAAAATTGTGGGACCGAATTAACATGACATAATTTGGGCAGTCTACAGTTGAGGTTGCTGTGTATAGGAAGAATTTGGATAGGTGAGCGATGCTTGCTTAACAGTGGTGCTTCCAAAACAGCCTCTGAACCATTGTGGAGGTTATGCTTCCAAATTTGCTTATCATCCAGCCCATTTTGGCTGAATTGCAATGCTGATTCAGGGTCTTCAAGGAAATTGACAAAATATTGGCCCACTTGCAGACTACAGTCATACCTCTGGTTGAAGCAGCTTCAGGATAAGTATTTTTGGGTTGCACGCTGTGGTGACCCAGAAGTAACGGTCAAAATGACATCACATGCATGCGCAGAAGCGGTGAATCACGACCCGCGCAGATGCACGGATGCAGGTTGCATTCGCTTCTGGATGCGAACGGGGCTCCGGAACGGATCCCGTTCGCATCCAGAGGTACCACTGTATAGCGAATACAGAATCTCCTTCATTTCTTATGCTGCTTAGGATCATGGGGTGTAATGTGTGTGTGTTTTCTCGGTTGCTCTAGCACCAGACAACACCACATAGCAAAGGGGAGCAGCTCCCATTATTATAGGATTGTAGAGTTAGAAGGGACCCAAAGGGTGGTCTAGTCTTTCCTTCTGTAATGCCTACTTAGCTGCGATTCCTGCATTTAAGGTGGGCTTCACTTTGCTTTCTATTTTCAAACCAAGACTGAGCTCCAGGAACGCTTTCCCTATAATTACTAGCATTCAAAGCCAGATTTAGGCAATTGGAGGCATTAGGAACATCCTAGTCACTTTAGCTCTTTCTTTTGTGGTGTATAATCTCAGCTCTATCCAGATGATCAGTGAATGTCTGCCATAACCTTTTGTGTGTTAAGTCCTTTATCTCCATTCAAAGTGTGATATCCATCTGTGTGTAATGGAGGGAGATGACTCTAGATAGAGGCACTCCACTACTGAACTTAAGAGAGGCCTTTCTCGGACAAAGGAAACTACTGCATTGCAATTTATCAGGAGGTTAGCCTAGAATATTGATAGTAAGTTTTTAATGACACTAAACGTGTTAAATCACTTACCAATAACAGGATGTTTGTTATCACCAGAGCTGCTTTGTAAATAGTCACTGTTAATTGTCACTTTTTCCATTCCATTTCCCTCTGACTTCACTGCTTACAATTCCTGCCTCCCCAAAGCACGTGCGCACCCACACCCACACACACCCTGTGTATATTTGTGTGTATATATAATAAATGTGCAGTTGACAACTTAGGATAACACTTAATGCATATGAGACTTGGATGCTAGCCCACAAAAGCTTCTGCCATAATAACCTTTATAGTCTTTAAGCCTTCTTCTGGCACACAACTGACCCAATCCATCTCACCCCCACTCCCAGGCCCCTGTTGGTTAAAGAAAAGCTGTGCATCAGCAAACTATGTGGCAAAAGTCTAGTTTGGCCTGAACAACAAGATTTAACAGTGCAGTCTTACACATGGCTATTCAAATGTAAGTCCCATTGAGTGGAATCGAAAATAACGCTAAAATCATCTCTGTTTGAGCAGGTGAATTTGTAACTCTGCTTTGAGCACATACTGTAAAATTGATATCATATTATCTGTACTGATCATTTCTGTCCCTGTTTTACATACCCTTTGAGGAGAGAGATGGAGCATTCACGTGCTCTAAAGGGGTCTTACCAGACCACCTTTTTCTCTAGTTTAAATGCTTAAGACAAAATTCACACACACACACCCCAAATGGAAACCAAGAACTGTGTGTCGCCATCTCTTTCGAATTGTATTTAAGCTGCTAATTGTGTATGTACTGGTAACCGTTGGACATTTAGGAGAAAAAATGGGGGGGGGGGACCTCAGGGGTTGTTTGTTATTTAACAAAGAAAAAGTAAGAAAGCTGAAGGGCCCTGGAAGGTTCAGGGACCTAAGCTCCCTTGAATGTATCAAATGTGCCTTATTTTACAGGGTTGCTGGCTCCATACCACCATGCCACATTCACTGTTTTGTGGCCCTTCTCCCCCTTATACCTCATTGTACTTCACATGCAGATGCAACGGCCCCAGAGTCTTCCTTGCCTGTGTGGTTGCTGCCTGATTTAAAACTTTCTGGAGGTGGAAATATTTACAGGAACAGAAACAGTGGGGGGGGGGGTAGGAAGAGAAGAGAGAGCTCCTATCCATACCCAGTAGAATAAAGCGAGGGTTTCATTCAGCTCAATTACAGTTAAAATCCTGTTGGATTTATCTGATTGGGAACATGCAGTATAGCTAATTCAGATTCTCTCTGTCCACCAGCATCTGCTCTCGTCTCCTGAGGAAGGACAGGACAAGGGAAAGGGGGAGCAGAGCGAAGGCCTCTCTGCTGGCTAGGGCTGCCGGATTAAATGCTCTCAAAGAACTATGGAGCTCGGGTCTGTTGTGTGGATTTGGAAAAACAGGAATAAAGGAATGTTCCACTGGAAATAACAAACGACCCTTTAAAATAAGGGACCTCTGGCAACAGCAGTGCAGTGAGAACAAACAGCAAGAGACCCAAGCACTTGGGTTAATAAGAGTTTAAGCAGCAGGCTACTGGGGATTATCTCCTTGCTACACACCACAACAAACTGTGTGTTCCACAGATCAGCAGTGGTGGGGTGCGGGGGTGGTGGTGGTGAGAGGCAGTCAGGACGCCTGGGTTCTATTTGTGGCTCCAGCTCCGTGTGTCCTGGGACCTGCCTCCTAATCCGAGTGATTCAGATACTCCATTTCTAAATAAGGATAATAATGTGGGTCTGTATTGGAGAGAGAGAGAGAGAGAGAGAGAGAGAGAGAGAAGGAGAGAGAGAGAGAAGCCATGTAGTGTAAAATTCTGCAAAGGTGCTTTGAGAGTGCCAGGTGAGAACCACTACTGTAGTTCTAAGAGGCGGAGAGAGACTTTCCCCAGCATCTGCTGTTATTGGAGGTGGTCTAACAGTGGAACTGTGGCTCACAGCAAGGTAACTCTATTGACAACAAAAGGAATTCCAAAACATTTCAAGCTGTAGACAGCTGTCTTAAAATATAAGTAGTAAAAGGGAAATGGAAGGAAGGGGGGTATGTATGGACATGTGTGTGTGTGTGTGTGTGTGTGTGTGTGTGTGTGTGTATTTCACACTTTCATAAAAGTATTTCAAGGCAGTATACAGATTACAAGATTATAATAAAATCAATAAACACATCTATTATGACTGCCTCAAGCCAAGACAGACAAATCTGTCATCAAGAATCTGGTGACTCATAATTATTAGTTAAAAAAATTACTGAGCACTGTCTAGTGTCAAAAGTAAAGGGGTTCTTCCTTCATATGCAAAGTCCGAGAGCCAGTTATCTGGAGCATACTCTTGGAGACTCCTAATCTCTCTATTTTGTTGGAGACTTGTTTTAATGTTTGATGTTTTATTGTATTTTTTATATTTTGTTGGAAGCCACCCAGAGTGGCTGGGGAAACCCAGCCAGATGGGCGGGGTAGAAATAAATGGTTGTTGTTGTTGTTTTCCTTACTTTTTTTTTTAAAGGAAGAGGGGCAAGAGATGAACTTGACTTTCATTTGCAAAATTATCCCTACATACAGTGGTGCCCCGCAAGACGAATGCCTCGCAATACAAAAAACTCGCTAGACGAAAGTTTTTTCCGTTCGCAATTTGCCTCGCAAGACGAATTTCCCCTATGGGCTTGCTTCGCAAGACGAAAACGTCTCGCGACTTTTTTTCTTTGACTAAAAACAAAGACATGTTTTGTTTATAAAGTTAATTTATTTTCCCTTAAATTTTTGAACTGCTCTTTACAGTATGTGTGACTTTAAAGAGCAGTTAATAAACTGTTGTTGTACCAAATTTGGCTTTGTTTGGACTTTTTTTGACCATAGGAACGCATTAATTGATTTTCAATGCATTCCTATGGGATTTCGTGCTTCGCAAGACGAAAAATTCGCTAGACGACAAAAATTGCGGAATGAATTAATTTCGTCTTGCGGGGCACCACTGTAGTCCAATGCCATTGATGAAATCTGCATCTCATTGATTTATACTATAGGTAAGCGCCAGACAGCCATGGGATGGTTCATAAGGGCCTGCATGAGCCTATTGCTGTGGTTCCCCTGATTTCAGCCCCTGCCTGTCCCTTCATGCTTCAGTGTGTCTCTTTGAAGGCTAAGAGGCATTGCAGGGTACCCAGGCCTGAGTCAAGGTATCCTTAGGAGAGGTAAACATTTTGGGTGGGATTCATGGAATTAATTCCCTCAGCGGAAGCCCTGTGCTTGCACAATAAGGCTTTCTCACCCTCTCCCTCACTGTGCCCCCACCATAGCTGTCTACTTACAGATTTGAAAATAAGGGACCAGCGGCCTTGAAAATAAGGGACCAGCAGCCAAAATAAGGGGCCTGCAACCTCACCTGTTCCAGGCACTCCAGTCTTCCTATCCTCCTGCAGTCTGGTCAAACTCATGCTGGTAGCTTCGAGAACACTGTCCAACCAACTTTGTAACCAGAGGTTCAACTGACTAGAATCTGAATCACATGCACCACAAGGCCTATGCAGCCTCAACTTAAGATGGCTCCCCGGCCTGGCTTTGCACTGCAAGGTTTGCAGCAGCACATGCAACAAAATGGCGTCCAGCATTCAAAACCCCCCTCAGCTTGCATGCAAGCTCCACCCCCCAGTCGTTCTTAGACTTCTTATTGGGTGAGCAACACAGCCAAGCAACACAGTTGGAGCCTCCCTCCTCCCTGGCCGGCAGGGAGGGAGGGAGAGGAGCTGCTTCCTTTGAAATTTAAGGGACATCATTTAAGGGACATCCATCAATAAGGGACAGCAGCGGGACATGGCACTGGAATAAGGGACTGTCCCTTCAAATAAGGGACACTTGACAGCTATGGCCCCCACTCCCAAAATTTTGATAGCAGTTGACCAAAGCTTATTTTGAAAACCCAAGTTTCATTTTTCAGTTGCACTATAACAAATTATTGGATCCTAATATAACTTGTCTCTGATGGCAGTTTCCTCATTTATGTCTAACATCCCATTAGAATCACGGCAGAACTGACGCCATTTAACTCCAGCTGTTGTCACCAACTCAGAATCCCCTAGTAAAGGTAAAGGGACCCCTGACCATTAGGTCCAGTCATGGCCGACTCTGGGGTTGCGGCGCTCAACTCACTTTATTGGCCAAGGGAGCCGGCGTACAGCTTCCGGGTCATGTGACCAGCATGACTAAGCCGCTTCTGGCGAACCAGAGCAGTGCACGGAAACACCGTTTACCTTCCCGCCGGAGCGGTATCTATTTATCTACTTGCACTTTGACGTGCTTTCGAACTGCTAGGTTGGCAGGAGCAGGGACTGAGCAACGGGAGCTCAGCCCATCGCAGGGATTTGAACTGCTGACCTTCTGATCGGCAAGTCCTAGGCTCTGTGGTTTAACCCACAGCGCCACCCACGTCCCATCAGAATCCCCTACTACCTCTGTAAAAAGGGCGGGAGGGCCGGAACGTACCAGCCCCCTGCTCTTTGGTCTCTCCTCCCCTAGTCAAAGATTCCAAACTTACTTTGCCTTGGGAGATTAAGAGGACAGGGAGGGGATATGTTTACCAAAGCCAGGCATCAGTGGCAGCAGGCCCTGTGAGAATGATGGTGGCCAGAATCTCCCCAGGAACATCCTGTGCTGCTGGAGCAAATGACCCCCAGAACAAATCAGTTGTGCTGGGACTAAAAAACATTCTTGTGTACCCTTTAGGCCAAACTAAATGTGACAGGGGGTGGCTATGCTTGTTTATTCATTTGTCGGGCACATTCACATCTACAAATGGGGTGTGAGGTAGGCTGCTTTTTACAACCAAAAATGTGGGTGTGTGAGGGGAACTGAGCCTTTCCCCATCTTACCTCCCCCACATTCTAAGAATTCAGCCCTGTCCATGCGGAATTAGTTTTGTATCAGAATGTGGCTGGGGAGAAATGTGCCTGCAGTGATGGAAAGTGTACATGCTAGGGGTTCATTTCACCCATTTCAGAAAAAGTAGATCCTAACACCCATCCACTCCCCATTTTAAATGGGGGCCAGGCATGTGAACAACAAACATGGCTGCTCCCATCATGTCTTGATTTGCCCCTGACTTGCAACACTTGAAGCTACTTCTTGTGACAGCTATCAGCATAAGGGAATTTGATTTGTTGTGTCTTTGGGCCGAAGCCCAAAAACAATAGAGCACTCTACCATAATAATAAATTTGGCTCCAAAATTAAAAATTACCTGGCTTGACGTATGTCTTTGTTCAGCTAGTAATGATCAGCAGTATTATGAATTGAGCAATATTTCCCCCAGGAGTTCTTCCCTTGCTTGGAATATTAAATAGGGTCCTGAGTATGCATGGCCAGTGTTTAGCAGACCATGTGCCCACTGCCTGCTGCTTTAGTAGGTGCATGCGCAAAAGTTATTTAATATTAAACCTTTTATTCTCAGCAAAGCTCTTATTAATTGCCATAAACTATGTAACTGCCTGGATAACTTTCGTTTGGTGAGAATCTTCTTCTCTGTTTTAGTCCATGATTATGACAGTTTCTTGCAAATGTTTAATGTGGTTGCTGTCTGTCATTTTTAACATGGTCCTGAGTGTGTTGGGGAGGATCTCCAGGAAGATTTCCAACACTATGGTTAGTATTACGTGGTGAGTTCTGGGCAGATGAAAGCAGCCCACCACTTCCAGGGGGCAATATATAATGGTGTGCATGCAAGCATCACCCTCAGTACACAAGCACCAACATCACAGGCCAGTAGTGAGCTGTTGGAAAACAGATATGCTCCAGCACACAGTGATGTGCTCCTGAGCACATGCAGTCTGTTCAGGCCAGCATTTATCTAGCAGACACGATGCACATTATTGCTCGTGTACACCCAAGAATAATACATCCACTTGCCCAGATGTCTCCCTTTACAAGCAAATATAGACTCAAAGTACAGCCACACAGCAGAGAAATGCACAGTACATTTCCATGTAAAATAAATGCTTACATGCCATGCAAACTCTCAGATACTGTAACGAGGCACACACATACCCCTTTGTACACAAGGTTACTTCTATTTGCTGTTCTGCAATACCTTATCTCAAAGCAAAGCAAACAGTTTCAGGGAGGGTCTGCCTTCCCATTCTATCGATTTTGTTTAACTCTCCCTATTTCCCGCTGTCAACTCATTAAAATACTTTTCAAATAAGTGTTTAAAAATCATTAGCATCTTGTGCGACCGCCTCATTTCCACATTAATATTGCCAATCAGGTGCCCAACTGAATTGCATTCTGGGAAGCATGCCAGCTATGGAACAAAATGCTGTTCCTGTCAGATGCTGCCAGCTGTCAGCAGAGGCCTGCTCAATCTGTGGATTTCACACAGAGTCAGGATGGAGGCAGAAACCTTTTCTGTGCATTAAATTAAATAAAGAGCGATGGAAATCAGTCACAGCCATGGCACTTGCCATTCAGAAACAGATTTTCTCAAGTACCTGAGCTGCATAAGGGGGGAAATGCTTATCGCATCACACAATGGTAAGACTTCTGAGCCACAGACCAAGAGAAAGGATTTTCAGTTTCTAGGAGGAAACATATTATGTAGTTTGAATATTACTTGATGCCATCTTTTACAGAGGGGTGTGTGTGTGTGTGTGTGTGTGTGATCACTGCTGTCCCATGGAAACGGCCGTCCTCCCCACTGGTTTTAATGAGCATTCTATGTAACCCTTAACGTGACTTACCTGCTATGTTCCTTCTCCATTATCAGAGGCAGTGCATTCCTGAATAACAAGTGAGGAAGAGTACAGTTTCTGCTTGCAGGCTTCCCATAGGTAGCCTATTGGGCGCTGTGAGAACAGGATGCTGGACTATATGGGCTTGATTCAGCAGAACTCTTTTTATGTTTTAACTTATCAGATATGGGAAGTCTTTTGGCACCATTGGTTTATCATGTACTGAATTCCCAGTAGGGTGGAACAAAAACCTCATGGTTCACCCTTCATTATTCATCTGCTAATGGGACAGAAGGTGAGGCATGAACTCTTGATCTTATGTAGTAAAGCCTCAGAATGTACGTTGCAGTGAGATCCAGTTCTGTGTCTCAGGAGGAATCTAATCTCTCTCTCTCTTTTTCTCACCCCTGCCCCACCCCTCTTTTAAGAGGAGATAAGCAAACAAAAACAAGGTTTTGAAGTTCCATCTTGCCACATGAGAACTCCGGAGCGCAACCTGCTGGGAATTTTCATCAGAGTATTTGTGTGCCATAGAAAGAAAGGACATGGACTCTGTACTCTTCTGCAAGTCCATGCCAGTCTGAGGTGTTTTTAATGTGTTTCATGCCTGCCTTATCATTGCACAATTACTTTTGTGGTGACATTTACTCCTGACATTTCCCTGGATCATCACACCTGACCATTTATGGAAATCCAAATTATAATAGATGGGCTTTTATAATTAAAGACCACATAGGATGACATAAGTGGGGGGGGGGGAAATTACCTCAAAATTACATGCAATTTCCTAGCGGCACAGCAAACAAGAACTTCTTATCACTGTGGGTGGTAGACTTGCTATCACTTGCAGTTTTCAAAATTACAAGTCACTGTCATTCAAAAAAAAATAAATCCTTTGAGCCATCAAGAATCCAGCATACTGTAAATTCAGGAAAGAATTACAATGGTTGTTTCTCACATTAAAATTCCTCAATGGCAAACTAGTACTGTCTTGTTTCTTCCAGTTTGTGGGTAGCTTAAACTACAGATGATACTTTGGCACCTTAAAAACACAAAAGGCACCTTAAAAACAAATTTATTATGGCATAACAATGTGGCTACAGTCCACTTTCTCAGATGCATGAAGTGTAGTCCTGAGCTATAGGTACATCTTCACAAGACTGTAGCACCATGTGGGTGTCTTTCTTGCCCCAAAGCTCTGTCCCTGATGCAAGTGGTCCAGCTGCTTGTTCAGGCATCCTCATCCCTGAAGGAGGAAAAGGTTGGTGGCACAGAAGAAATATTCCAGTGGAACGGTCACATGGCAGATAGCTGGCAGCCCGGAAGTTGGGATTATGAATTTGTATGATGCAAGCTTAATGATAGATAAATAAGATGACTCAGATGACTTGTTTAACAGAGCACAGAAGTCACATGGTAGTCATTTGTAGTTCCTTGCAAATCACTGAAGCAACATTGAGATTAGAATGGTCTGAATTTCACTTACATTCTTCTAGCTGCATTTCTAGGTTTCAAAGGACCACATTACTTTTCCTCTTTATTTAGAGGTCTGCATAGCTGAAGATGGAAGGTGGGCTGACTAGAGAGAGTGCATATTTGAATGATGCTGCTTCCAGGCCCATCTTGTGCATCAGGAAACCTAGGGGAATTGTAATAGGATGTGAGAGATTGCTAATAGCTTCCTTTATGTTTACTTTGGAAATGACTGGGTTTTTTTAAAAGTTGACTGTAGCAGGATGTGAGAGGTTGCCAATAGGTTCCTGTATGTTTGCTGGATGTTTTTTTAATTGGCAATGGAAGAAATGCTAATGGTGGCTTGCTGAGATGAAGGCAAGAATTTGCCACAGTGCCTCGTGTTGGATTAGGATTGTTTTCTTTGACAGACACAGCCCTACTATTTAGCAGAGAAAGACAGTGGACATTGGGGTAGGAAGGTTTGGGAGGATAAAGTTCTGTGTGTCACATAGACCACACCTCTTCGGCTGCCCTACCACTCTCAGGTGTGGCAGAGGATGCTGTTCCATCATCAGCGTTGGTAAGATTCAGTTGTATGTTGGAGGAGGATGCAGGTGGCACTTTGTTCTTCAGGCAGCAAAATGTCTTGGGCCAGCCCATATTCTGGAAGTGGTTGCAGGAGGCATTGGAAATGGCCAAGTACATCCCTGTGCTTATCACTCAGTGTAGCATTAGGCTCTACTATACTGCTTTAGAATACTTCACTGTAGTTCCGTGCTCCTAAGGTGGCCACTGGAAGTCACTAGCTTCTATTATTTCAGATACCAGGAAATCAGATACCAGGGTAGGAGAAGGAGTGATATGAGGGTAGGTGTATGTGTGTGTATAGAAACTTCTTGCTTTTGTATGGCTGCAGTATAGCCTACTCTCTGAAGGTGAGAGTCAAAGCTGATGGCCCCACCCATTCTTGCTTATGTCCCCCCCCCCCCATTCTTTCATCTGGCCTTGCAGCCCTCTGGCCATGAGGAAGTGGAAAAGACTCTCCATCCCTGCCTTAGAGTCCCTGAGTCCCCTTTTGCCAGCTGTAGTTTCTACACACTGTACAAAGCCCGGAAAGGGAGCCAGGGAGAATTCTTGCCTGCGGTGCAGAAGGACTCCGAGCAACCTATCCCTGGTCACGGAGCCTGTGGCAAAGTTTGGGAGCTGAGCTCCAAGTTCTTTTGCACATCAGTCCCAGACATTCACCTCAGTGTCATTATCCTCGTCCTGGCACACGAAGTGACCCATACGTTGTTCCAATAGCAAGATTGTTTTTAAGGCATCACAGCAAACTTCCAAGAGCTGTGGGTGGCGGAGCGGAAGAAAAAAAGTCAGGGGTGGGGGGAGTTGGTAAGGAAAAGAGGCTGGAGGGGGGTGCAGCCCTCCTCATTACTTTGGGCATGAACTGCCTATAAAGATGCTCTGTCTCTTGGAGCCGCTTCCCAGCTATCGACCGGCAAGGGCTATGAGCCCAAACAGAAGGCACTTTGTGCTGACTGCCAACATATCCGGCGCTCGCTGCTTTCACAGCCTGGCAGGCCTCTTATAGTCTCTCCGGCTCCCCTCAGACTTCAGTGTCCAGATTAGCACGGAAGGCAGTTGCTGCCAGGCCCAGGTGGGCAGAACTTTTGTTCCCCCAGGAATGTGTGGCCAAAGAACAACCAGGGGAAGTATTTGCTGATATTTCCATCTTCTGATGAAGCGGGGTGCATTGTTTTCCCGCTTAAACCCTCATTTCACTCCCTCCCCCCGCCTAATTGTCCTCTGTGAGCCATAAGAACCATATATCAAGCTCCATATAGGACTGGAGGATCTGTTCTTAGGGCAATTCAATTATTTTCACTGTTTTTGTTAGCAATTTGCATTGATATACCGTTCCTGAAGAGTGTGAAAACGTTGTTTTCCCACACAAGCACTTGGATCCCAATATCTTGCAACTGGGGTGAGGGGTTGAAGTACATCTGACCTACAGATGTTGGAGAATTTATTCTACTAAGAGGTTTTAAGGACAGGCTGTATAACCCACCATCTTTTGGGGGGTGGCGGTTGAATTCTGATCATCCTTCTGTTAGCAAAAGATTTTTTTTACCTTGTTTTGAGACCTCCCTCCAGTCCTGTAATTCTCTGCGTCTCAGAATTCCGAAGAGCTCTCTGCTTGTGTGCTTGAGGGTGATGTGTGTATATGTAAACAGAAGACTCTTCCCTAAAGTCTTGCACCAGTACAGTGGTACCTCGGGTTAAGTACTTAATTCGTTCCGGAGGTCCGTTCTTAACCTGAAACTGTTCTTAACCTGAAGCACCACTTCAGCTAATGGGGCCTCCTGCTGCCACTGCGCCACCAGAGCACAATTTCTGTTCTCATCCTGAAGCAAAGTTCTTAACCCGAGGTAATATTTCTGGGTTAGCGGAGTCTGTAACCTGAAGCATATGTAACCTGAGGTACCACTGTATAGAAGACATGAGGGGGTAGGACCCACATCTGCCTTGTCGCTTGTGGATTATGTTTTGTTGCATTCTGTGCTGTGAGACATAAGATGTGACTCAAAAAGAGATGTAACTGCTTATGGCAAAGACCCATCACTTCAGTGGTAGAGCATTTGTTTTGCTTGTAGAAGATCCCATTTCAATCCCTGGCATCTCTAGGTAGGGCTGGAAGAAACCCTGGAGAGCCACTGCCAGTCAATTGTAGGCAATACGGAGGTAGAGGGACCAATTTGCCTGACTTGGCATAAAACAGCCACTTCTTGTGTTCCTCAGCCAGGCTAAATAATCTCAGAGCAACTGAACCAGCAACTGTGTCTTCATGCCGAGGGAGAACTCACACTGGGTGAACTTCTCATTCAGCTTTTAAAGGATAGGGTCAGGGACCGGCATCAGCAATTCTCCTTTATATGAGTACTGGGTTATTCCAGGAAGGCAAAACTAAATGCAGCACCTTGTTTGAACCTAGGGGAAAAACTTCACGAGAATGCACTGGACCCTCTGTTATGGTTTTCTCAATTTTTGTGCAAAGTAGCTAATCGTGCCATTTCTCCATCATTAAGGAGGGCCTCTAATTATTGGGGCAAGTGTGTGTTTGGATTGCCTGTAGAGATAGGATTTCCTTCCTAATCACTGCCATTTCCTTCTTCACTTGCTGCCGCCAGTATTCTGCATCCTTTTGCAATAAGCTGAGCCCACAGGCTTCTGCCAACACGTTTCTTGTCCTCCTGTCTCCTCCGCCATCACCTTTCCTAGATGTTGAATCCCTCTCTCCTTCCTTTGTGCTTCAGGCTCAGGAGTTGGAGATGCTGCCAGGGCATCAGGTCAAGTGCTTTTGTCAGTTTTAGTTCAGTTGTGACTATGAACTCCCAAAGGCTGAGGCTTGCTCTGCTCACAAGGAGGGATTTCAGGAGCTCAAGTCTGTTTGGCATCTAAAAGGAAGGTTAAGAGGTAACTTGGTTACAGTGAATAAGGAGAAAGTGCTAATGGGCATTGATGGGGAAACTACAATAGCAGCACCAAACATGAAATCTGCACAGGCCCCTCATGAGGCACAACTCTTAGCAGTGAGTGTGAATTAAGCATTGACACAGATTGCAAGAGGATGGCATGAAGTTTCTGTTGAATGCCCATTGGACACAGGATCCGCCTAGGCTTATTGTCTGTACCAGGCATGCAGTGAGGTTAGGCAATCCTACTATGCTCCTCCCTAGATGCAGCTGTACCATCACAACATCTGACAGCTTCTGTGACTGTAGTGTCATGTTCTTTCAACCCACCCCTCCCGGCAATTCCGGTCCCAATTTCCTGTCACTCAAACTCACCAAAGGCACACCAAATGCCTGAGGTTCATATCTGTATCAGAATGATTGCTTGGAAAGTGTGCGGCAGCTGAAAGAAGCCCAGAAAAGGTGTGAGTTCCTGAAAATGCCACACAGAGTTGATGTGTAAATAGGGATGTGTGAGGAATGAAAGGTCTGCTGGGGTCCTTTGTGGGGGTCATGAGACCTACCTGCGCTCAAAATCCATTGTCACCCATGTTGGAGCTAGGAGTTAGGAGTGTGTCCAACTACCTGGAAAAAGGAAGTCTGTCTGTATATCCAGCCAGCAGAGGCATACCTAAGGGTTGTTGAAACCAGTGCCCGCAAAAACCACCTATCGGTCTATGGAGTGTATGATGTATATATGTTTGTGGTGATGCGGCACCACTGTTGCAACAAGATCGAGCATGGCAGAAGCTTCCTGTCCTTCTCACACCGCAGCACAAAGACGTGTGAATCCCCCCCCTTCCTCACCTGACCCTCACTCTCGATGCTTTGAGTAATGGGGTCGTGTAAAAAGGGACTGCAGGTGTGCCTTGGAGTTTTTCTAACCCTGGCAGTATTGTTGCATAGGAACTGGGAGCAGAAAATGGGGTGCCCTACAGAGAATGAAGGGCTGTTTCTTGAAAAGCAATGTGAAAGGGCTTATTTCAGTTCTCCCTTCTGCTAAAACTAGGGTGAACAAAAAGCACAAAAGTTGTTTCCGTTTGCCTCGTTGGGGTGGGTATGTGGACATTTTAGGAGTCTATGTCAGTCACAAACAATCACAGTTGAGGTTGGCTTATTTGTTACCTGTGGGCAGCCAAACATTTCCCAAGTCTGATCTCTACAGTGACGAAAGTAGATTAGCAGTGCAATCCTAGACACATCTACTCAGAATTAAGCCCTGCTGAGTTCAGTGGGACTTGCTCCCGGGTAAGTGTGTGTTTCGGATTGCAGGCTAGATCTTTGGCAGGAATCCCCTTAACATTATACTGATACTCTATTCTGGTGTTCCATCATGTTTTGCTGCATTTGCTCTCTTTCACTTTCAACCACTGGTTCTCTCTTCTCTTTATCAGTTGATTTTGTGCCCTGGAAAAAGTCAAAGGAAGGGATGTGCGTGGGAACTCAAGCTTGTCACCCTACTGGATTCTTAAGTACAACGGATTGAATCACAAACTTGGTTTGTTGGAAAGGATGGGGTTGGTGTTTTGCTGCTTAAACTATTGTTAGCATCTATTTGATATGTTACAAGGAGGTTGCAATTAGGACATCTGAAATGAGTAACCAGCGGTGTTGAATAACAAAATAAGCTCAGATTTAATTATTTATTTTGCTTTCTGTTCCATTGGCAAACAAGACCAGAGTTTGGGATGTTTTTGATCATCAGAAGGTGATCCAAGAGCACTTATCTCCCTTGCCCATTCATGCTTTGTTTCTGCTTTTTTTCTGGTACTGACACCCTTAAACGAGTATGTATATGAGACAGAGAGAGACTGTGGAGCAAGAAATAGAACTATTTAACAGCTTGAGAGAGTTTTTTGTTTGTTTGGTTTTTGCAGAGCTCTTACTGTGCCTCTTGCAGAGTTTTCTCAAATGATACTGATTTTTAAAATTTTATCTTTGTCACCAGGAGATCAAACAAAGATTCCCAAGACACTGGGTTCTCTGCACTCTTAAATGCCCAATAAAGCAGAAATAAGTTTTGCCCAACAACAAAAAAAAAGCTTTGTTTGCACAATTCTTTCAAAAACCTTTGCAAGTAACTATGTCAGATAAGCATAAGAAGAGCTGGGTTCAAATCCCTGCTAGCCGTGAAGCTCACTGAGTGACTTTGACCCATTCACTGTTTCTCATCCTAAATGTACCCCAAAGGGTTGTTGTGACAAAAGGACAGAGGTGAGAAATAACCTGAGGTCCTTGGATTAAGAGTGGAAAATGAATGCAAAACACAACACGTTGTTGTTTAGTCATTTAGTCGTGTCCGACTCTTACAATGTCTTG
Organism: Podarcis vaucheri; assembly: GCF_965113315.1. Classification (NCBI taxonomy): domain Eukaryota; kingdom Metazoa; phylum Chordata; class Lepidosauria; order Squamata; family Lacertidae; genus Podarcis; species Podarcis vaucheri. The sequence continues at coordinate 76,398,225 of NC_138760.1, read as the reverse complement.
AAAAGCAAAGAATTAGGCTAGCATTTCACAGGAATCATATGGCAACAGAGGGAAGGAAAATGGAAGACCCTGGGGTGCTGCAGGAAGAGACTAGCAATTACTAGTAATTTTCAATGAAGAATCACCAGGGACTAGGCCTTTGATCAATCTTAAGAGAACGTTGCAGGCATGTACAGTCTGCTTTTCCTTGATCACTGGTTTAACTACACAGTCCTCAAGTATGTGGGGCTTCAGTGGGCTGGCCAGGTCAGGAAGCACGACTTTTGCAACACTGGTTTTAAAAATTAAACACTAAGGGGAGTGAGCCAAGTATCTTTTCTGCTCCTGAGCTCGGTCAGATGTATGGCTGCGATCGGAAATGAAGTTGCCAGGAGATTTTCTAAGCGTGACATTTAGAGCTACATTTAACTCAATGGGAAACTTTCGAAGGGGCCATTTAGACAGGCGGTGGTAAGTCTCATGTGAGGACAAGCACAGTGAGGGGAGGAGCAGGAGTCAAAGCGGCAAGGGAGAATAAGGCTGGGAACAAACCAAGCTCTGGAAAGGTTGCAAGGACTGCAGACATCATCACCATTATTATTATTTATTAAAATTTGTATGCCGCCCTTCATCCGAAGATCCCAGAGTGGTTCACTACAGAAAAATACAAAATGAGAATACAGAGTATGTAATGAAACAAAAATAAAAGCAAACTAATATTATTATTTATTATAACACTGCAGATGCTTGCAGCTAGGAGTGTGCAAGTAGGAAGAGGATGTTATTGGGAGTGGGTGGGAGCAATGCCTAAAGGGAGGGGAGGGAAGCAAGACAAACAAGGGCAGTACACACTACAAGCTCCATGGGGTCCTTCGGCAATATGGCATCACTGGGACCCCCATCTTTCTACTACCCGCCTGCTTGCTCTCTCCCTCTGGGCCTGAGCCTCATCAGGCAGATGGAGAGTGGTGCTGCTTCTCCTTGCTTTAGTCACAGCCTTCACTTGCTTGGAAGAACAAGAACAAGGAACAGGAACAGGGATCTCTGGAGATCAGCAGCAGGCCCCCTGGTGGAATATGGGCCTTGGCAAGTGCCTTATCATGCCGACCTCTGACGCCTGCCCTGAACAAGGGTGTTTGGGCCCAGGAAAGCAGATGGCCTACAAGGAAAATGCAGTGAAAGGCAGCCCCAGGGAAGGAATGGCGTTTCTTGTGGGCAGGATGTCCTGACACTCTTACAGTGTCAGGGTACATGCAGTGCAGATTGTATTGCAGTGGGGAATTGTGAGAGCAACGTCACACATATTCTTGGGCTGTTTGGTGCTCAGGTTTTTGAAGCCTTTCTCTTAGCTCTGTGATTGGTGCGAAGAGCCCAAATGAATGATGTCATGGTTGCGATTAGCATCTCCCAAAGCTGAAGATTATTCTCGGGTGTATCTTGAATTTGTTGGTACACTGTGTGCAAAGATAGGAGTAGTGGAATCTCACTGAGATACACCAGCAAGTGGAAGAGTGAGAAGCTAGCCAGGGCTCTGATGCTCCAAAGCTGGGCTATCCTACAAGGTGGCCTATGGAAGCATAAAGGAAGATTTCCCCACTCACATGTTATCTCTCTCACCAACCGCTTGCTACACCCAAACCAGCATCAACAGTAGGGAATGCATTCATTCGCTGGTTAGAAAAGAAATTTAAGTGGTTGTCAGCCATTTCTAGCAGAATTGTTCTGGAGTGATCCCAAGTGGACAACATTTGGACAATGGCTGGTTTTTAGGGAGTAATTCTTATTAATAATCTTGTGACTGAAACTTGTGCAATCTGCCTGCCATCCTTCAATGTATACAGCAATGCCTAATTTTCTCTCCTGTGCTGGACATGTTCAATTCCTCTTTGCCAAATCTTTAACAGCATTTTTTCATCTGGTCAAATATCTGATTTGGTGGGTGTTTCTTTGCAGACACAGCACTGCTAAGGAGACCACCGCCCTGTACAGATTCCATCTCCACGCTGTATAACCCACTACTTGTCTGAAAGCTCACTGCCAGGGAAGAAGAGAAAGGGCTCAATTCAGAAAGCGAAGATGAACTCCATGGCTATCCCCATCCAGACGGAGATGGTAGAGCTGGTGCCGAATGGAAAACACTCGTCTTTAAATGCCTCCTCCATCCCCTCCGTAGGGAATGACAGGTGAGCCATAGCAACCTTGGTCTATTAGACTTGAGAGTGAGATTGCTGGGCTGAAGATAATGCAATCTTCCTCAATACAAGTCCCCTCTCCTTCCCGTGAAATTAGAGCTCTTTCAGTGAGTACAAAGCACTGCCAATGACTCCTGGCCACCATTCAGTAATCAGTCTCTGGACCATGGGTAGGCAAACTAAGGCCTGGGGGCCAGATTCAGCCTAATTGCCTTCTAAATCCGGCCCGTGGATGGTCCGGGAATCAGCGTTTTTTTATATGAGTAGAATGTATTCTTTTATTTAAAATGCGTCTCTGGGTTATTTGTGGGGCATAGGAATTCATTCACACACACACACACCCCGCCCCATATAGTCCAGCCCCCCACAAGGTCTGAGGGACAGTGGACCGCCGCCCTGCTGAAAAAGTTTGCTGACCCCTGGTCTAGACGATAATCTGGAGTGCAGGTGAGTGGGTGATGATAGTGTTGCAAGTGTTGCATGAAGGACAGACAGTGATTTTGGACCATGGTACAGCTGAGGCTTTGGGCCTTCCCACAGATCAGTTTATAAATGCATACTTTTTCATTGCGTTTTCTTACGTTTTCTTACATTGTTCTGTGCCGACTGAATATCTTCCTTCAAGGCTACAACTGGATGTGAAATTGTCAAGAAAGCTCCGGTTATTTGTTAAGAGTTTCTGCTGAACTGTTAGCAGTCCAGATCTAAACAATTTTTAAAAAGTAGGGGTAGGGTAGGGTAGGGAAGAGAAACTTTGCAGCACATAATTCTTCACTAGAGTTTTATTTATCCAATCACATTTGCAGCTGTTTTCGCAGTGTAGATGGGATATTGCAGTACAGTCAATTGGAGAGGGACAAGGGGGCTTAGGACCCTGTCGCTCCTGCTTGCTCTCTTGGTGGCTTCTGTGTCACCTCTGTGAGCTGAGGGTACTGTTTTACAACAGATCCACACCTTCTCATAGAGTTGGTATCAAGGAGTAGCGTTGAGTAATTGTGTCTTGCCACCCTGGTGGTTGGAATGTAGGATGCTGCTACTTTATCTCCGGTGTTATTCAACATACACGTTGGCCCTGCTTTCCAAACGCTCACTAGGCGAAAAATCACTTATCCAAACACAAGGAATTAGTACCCAAACCTTTAGTACACACTGTGGATTCAGATATATGAACAGCCAAAGTTTTCCTATTTCCTTACTTGGTAGGCTGCAGTCATTTTAGGAAGTAACCATAGAGGGAAGGGGAGAGACATGGGACAAATCACGAATTAGAAATGTTCCTAGAGGAAGTAATGGAAATCATCAGCTCGCTATGTGAAGGCTCACCTAACGAATTATTTCCTGGGAACACATTGTGTTGGGTAAGCAGGACCTGCACGTATAAGGAGATTTGGGGCACAGTGTGATCAGTATGCTAGTGATGCCAAGCTCTTTTTCTTTGTAACATATGAATTAGCAGAGGCTATACATTGTCCAACTGCAAGGGAAGACTCTGCCCAGTTTGGCTAAGCAAGCAGACAACGGGCATATAAGAGGACACTCTGCAGGCCAACACAATCATGAGTCCCCATCTCATGTGCCCAAGCTCTTAGTAGGGAAATTTTCAAGAGGAGGGTAATCACTTTAACAAGCATTGTCCTTTCCCACCATCCAGATTTGATGACAACCAGCCAGAGATGGAAGAGTTCCTTCCACACGGTGCTGAAAAGAAACAGACTCATTTCACAGATGTAAGTACAGTACAGTGGCTCAGGTCTCTTAAATTCATTTGGTTGGGAGCTAAGGTGTCAAAGCAGTGGGGCATGTGAGGCCGGTATATATTCTGCAAATGGGTTAGATAGCAGCCATGCAAATCCATTCTAGAAAGCCATCCACCATCAATTGCTACCTACCAGTATAGGGATCACCAGCCTTTGGGCTAAATCCAACCTCCTCGGAAAGCCATATGGCTCCACAGTCTTCATCATTTTGTTGGGGGGGGGGGGGTTAGAATGGAAGGCAAGAGAACTTGCCTGCAGGAAAGATGGAGAGGAAAACTAGTTGCAGACCTGAATTCTGGGAACTGCACTAAGACATCATTCTAGGGGGAGCAGGATTCCAGAGCACCCTTCTCAACATTTCCCCTCCCAAACTTAATGTAAGGAACATATGGGGAGGAATAGGCCAAAAAGGGCTGGGGAAGAGGAGCTAAGACAGCATCCCCAACTCCTTCCCAGCAAACTCTTTCTGACTTTCTCTCTGCCTCTTTTACTTTCCCTACAGTTTGAAGGAAAGACCTCTTTCGGGATGTCCGTCTTCAACCTCAGCAATGCCATCATGGGCAGCGGGATCCTCGGTCTGGCATATGCCATGGCCAACACTGGTATCCTCCTATTTCTGTAAGTGCCATTTCCAGAAGAGCTACAAATATATGCATACCATCCCCTTATATCTCACTAGTAGCTTGGGCAGTCTGCTCTTATCCTGCTCTAAATGCTGTCCTTTTGGATCATTTTGAATTTAGCATTTAAATTGCTTCATCAAACTGGTACTAGTTTTACTGCTGTGATGCCCCTTCAGTGCTTAGGAAGGCCTCCTTTAGATAAAGATTTTGCCAGCCATCCCTTTCCTGTCGTTTTGCCTCCTCTTCCCCATTCTTCTGCTTGAGCTGACTCTGCAGAGTGTGGTAGCAGCAGGGAGTCTTTCCTTGCCATGGCTTTGTATGCTTTACCCACCATGTCTCAGGGGATGGTCCAAAGGCACATGAGGCCACCACCTTTCTGAAGCTAAGCAGTTTTGGGTCTGGTCAGTGCCTGGATGAGAGACTTCCAGGGAAACCTGTGTACGCCACTTTGGGATCCATAATGGAAGAAAAGGCAAGATACAAATGTAATAAAATAAATGTGGAGAAGCACTACATATGGATTGCTTGAAGCAGCACTCACATATGACTCATTAACACTCTGCTTCGCCCTTTCTGCTCCATTTTTGAGACTAAAATTCTATCACATAAACATGACTTTTTTAAAAAAAGATATATCACATAACTTTCTTTCTAAATTGATGTTTCAGGGATTTGCATACTACAAAAGTGTGAAAATCTTGATATTTTGGGAACTGCAAAAAAGAAAAGAAGAAATGCCCAGTGTTTCTAGTGCAGCTTAATGGCTTTGCTATAGTTAAACTGGAGAACATTAATTTACATTTTCCTGGAGATGCGGTAGCATGAGGTAGCATGCTTCCCAGCATGATTAGAAACCGCTGTGCTGAGGACTGGGGTGCAATTGGATGTTTCCCCTCATTGAGGTGGTGCGGGGACAGTCTGGACTTACATCCTCTGAATAGAAAAGTTGAGTGTTCCTCCTCTGTTTGGAGCTAAGGTCATTGGCAAGAGTGGTTCCTGAATCAGAAATCAGCTGGGCTTTGGGACGGAAGAGACAAAGGAGGCTTGTTAGGCTTATACTATGTGGGTAGTGGCAGGTGGGTTGGGGCAGGTTGGGGCCTCCAGCCTAGGGGCAAACATGACTATAGCCTATTGATGATTTGAGAAGTGCTGAGGCAGCTGAGTTCCACAACGTGGGCTACTGAAATGGTTCCCATGCCCCTTCCTTCCTCCTTCCTCTGGCTTTTAGAACCAGGAGGGGCTAAGGCCTGGAAAACTACCCAGAATGCACCTCTTCAGAATGGAGAGCCAAGCGAAGCAGTCCCGTCAGGGCAGGAGAAAGGAATATAAGCAAAGTGATACTCCACTGGTAGTGGGAACAGTGGGCTTTTCTCTTTTGCACATCACCTAGAAAGCTGTTGGTGTGAAACAAAGATTTTGTTGGCCGCAGTCATTTTAGGCACATTAACATGCCCTCCAGCGGGAGAAAGGCCTATGAAGTGGAAGGAACAGCAGGCAGAAATAGATAAAAGGCCCTTTTAGGTGGCTCACTCAGCCCTCTGTGGCACTGGGCAGCCCTTCTTTTCAGGTCCCTAGAGAAAAGGGAAGGCCCTTCTCCTGCCAGAAGGCAGCACATGACAGCACAGCCTAGCTGAGCACTTTTCCTCTGGTGCTCACTTGAAGTTGGTACACGCAGTGTTGCTATCTTGAGCTTGAAAATATAATGTTCCAACTCCTGACCACCCATGGGGCCTCTTGCTAGGTCAACTAAACATTTGAGGACACTGCAGGTGTTGACTTTCCCCTCATTTGTTACCAATTTCCCTTTGTCCCTTTCTCTGTCTCCCCCTTTCTGGGATATGACCACCACTCACAACTATGCAAACAAAGCAGCAGGCAGAGGAAGCTGCCTTCAGCAGGGGCTGAGAGGAAACTCACTGTCAGTTTGGTTTATAGGCCTTAAGCTATATCTGGGGCAGGGTGAGGAGGAGGAACCATTCATAGTCAGTAGGACTAGAGAGTGATCAATCTCAATATGCCAATTATCCGGGCATCACCACCCTTGGCAGTCAGCAAGCACAAGCGAGTCATATCTTTGGCGCTGGCACTCTATAATAGAATCCTGGAATCCAAGGAAACTGAGGTGATTTTCTCACAGTATTTATTTATTTATTCATTCATTCATTCATCCCCTTTTAAAAGTTTATATACAGCCCTTTGACAATAGACCACAGTGCAGTTTACAACATAGAATATAATAAACAATATACATATATTAATACATAATATGCATTCAATACAAAAAATTAAAACAGTTAATCATAAGTAATAAAGGTAAAGGTAAAGGTACCCCTGCCCGTACGGGCCAGTCTTGACAGACTCTGGGGTTGTGCACCCATCTCACTCAAGAGGCCGGGGGCCAGCGCTGTCCGGAGACACTTCCGGGTCACGTGGCCAGCGTGACATCGCTGCTCTGGCGAGCCAGAGCCGCACACGGAAACGCTGTTTACCTTCCCGCTAGTAAGCGGTCCCTATTTATCTACTTGCACCCAAGGGTGCTTTCGAACTGCTAGGTTGGCAGGCGCTGGGACCGAACAACGGGAGCGCACCCCGCTGCGGGGATTCGAACCGCCGACCTTTCGATCGGCAAGCCCTAGGCGCTGAGGCTTTTACCCACAGCGCCACCCGCGTCCCACAATCATAAGTAATACTCAGTAACAAATAATACACAATTGTAAATCATGAATGCATACTAAGCAGGAATGCCAAATTATACACAATAACATCTCAGCAATAAATTCCACAACTCCTGTAAAATACAGTCTGTTATCTAACGACAGCCTCCTGAAAAATAAGGGAGAGGTAAATCATCAGCAAGATATTGAAAGTGGGGTAACTGTACAAATGCATATACCATATTTTTCCGTGTTCAAGATGCCCCCATGTATAAGACAACCCCTATTTTTTAAAACCTGAGATTAATAAATCAATATTTCTTGAGTTGTTTAGCTTTTTGGGAGAAGGTTGCTGCCACAATTGTTCACCCACCCGACCCCCTCTATCTGTGTATAAGATGACCCCCAATTTTCGCCTAGTTTTTTAAAGCAAAAAACATTAGTCCTATACAGTAATTTAGTCTGTACACAACTAGCTCTTAATTTCCACTCTACAGGAAATGCACATCCTCCTAGCTCTCACCTAGGAGGTTTTCTTTCCCATTCTCCTACCCTGGAAGACCTACATTTCCCTGCCTCTCACTCAGAGTCCTTCTGCCACAGAGTCCTTTGTCCCCTCATGGCACCTCAGAAGGAGAGACATCAAAGAGTACCGTATTTTTCGCTCCATAGGACGCACCTGACCAAAAGACGCACCAAGTTTTTAGAGCAGGAAAATAAGAAGAAAAAATCCAACTCAAATGTTGTACTAAACTATTTAAAACAGCAAAGTGGGTGGCTCCTGTCCACTTTGCTGCTTTAAAGCGAGCCACAATATATAATGAAGAGAATGGAAAAAGGACAGACATTCCATTATAATGTAGCTGTTTTCATCATCACTGGGAAGTCAGTATTGGCAGCAGTCACAAAAATTAAAATTTGAGCATTTTACTGTTATTAATCAAGAATATTTATAGTCAGGGAGAGAAACCAGGGCTGTGCAAATGAGAAGTGCTTGGAGTATGGAGGAACAGCAAAGAGATCAAATGATTGCGCTCCAGTTCCTAAATCTCTGAAGTTTTCTCAAAACAGGCCTGGTTGTTTTGAAAGGAAGATTCAAAATGGAGTGACTGAGCAAAGAACAGAGGAGGAAAAGAGGGCAGATAAATAGCTTCCATTCAATACCAAGAGAACACAATGTTTTTGGTTTGGTATAGGTGGACTGTACTTGTAAGAATTTGTATAATGAATTATAGAGTTGGAGTGGAATATCAGAGCCTCTTTTCAGCAGTAAAGATTAGCTGCTAGAAACATGGTCCACACACAAACACACAGGATGTCTGGTTATAGTTGCAGTTACAGATAGGTAGCCGTGTTGGTCTGCCATAGTCAAAATAAAAAAATTCCTTCCAGTAGCACCTTAAAGACCAACTAAGTTAGTTCTTGGTATGAGATTTCGTGTGCATGCACACTTCTTCAGATACAGAGCAGTGTATCTGAAGAAGTGTGCATGCACACAAAAGCTCATACCAAGAACTAACTTAGTTGGTCTTTAAGGTGCTACTGGAAGGAATTTTTTTATTTTGGTTATAGTTGTTTAGTTTAAACTGTTACTGAGCCAGATGCCTGCTCGGTTTTAGCTGAGCTCACTAATACTGAATTGTGGAAATGCTTTGCATGTATTTATGACTATTTCTGCAAAACGGCTACCTGAAGAAATCCCCAAACTTAATATTTTTAAACTTCAAACGGAGCTCAGAATCCGGTTAGGCAATCCTTTGCAGTTGAATTAGGAGGCACTGAGAGAAAGCAATTTGCTGCTCCCCACCCCCCCTCCACCCCAGGATCACACAGCCTTCCCTCTGCTTGCAAACCTTGTCGGAGCTTCAGGGGGAATGCAAACGCTATAGGCAGAGCAGTGTGGCTCCCCCCCCCAAAGAGCACCCCAGGAGCGCAGGACAAAGACGCACAGCCTTCCCTCTGCTTGCAAACCTTGTCGGGGCTTCAGGGGGGATGCAAAAGCTATAGGCAGAGCAGTGTAGCTCCTCCCCCCCTCCACCCCAGGATCACACAGCCTTCCCTCTGCTTGCAAACCTTGTGGGAGCTTCAGGGGGAATGCAAAAGCTATAGGCAGAGCAGTGTGGCTCCCCCCCCAAAAAAAAGCACCCCAGGAGCGCAGGGCAAAGACGCACAGCCTTCCCTCTGCTTGCAAACCTTGTCGGGGCTTCAGGGGAAAGTAAAGGCTGTAGGCAGAGCAGTGTAGCTCCTCCCCCCTCCACCCCAGGATCACACAGCCTTCCCTCTGCTTGCAAACCTTGTCGGAGCTTCAGGGGGAATGCAAAAGCTATAGGCAGAGCAGTGTGGCTCCCCCCCCCAAAAAAAGCACCCCAGGAGCGCAGGGCAAAGACGCACAGCCTTCCCTCTGCTTGCAAACCTTGTCGGGGCTTCAGGGGAAAGTAAAGGCTGTAGGCAGAGCAGTGTAGCTCCTCCCCCCTCCACCCCAGGATCACACAGCCTTCCCTCTGCTTGCAAACCTTGTCGGAGCTTCAGGGGGAATGCAAAAGCTATAGGCAGAGCAGCGTGGCTCCTCCCCCACCCCCAAAGAGCACCCCAGGAGCGCAGGGCAAAGACGCACAGCCTTCCCGCTGCTTGCAAACGTTGCCGGGGCTTCAGGGGAAAGCGGAGGCAGCCGGCAGAGCACCGTGGCTCCTCCCCCGATCCCCGAAGAGCAGCCCAGCAGCGTAGGGCAACAGCGATTTGGCTCCAGGGACCACACATTCGCTCCATAAGACGCACAGACATTTTCCCTTCCTTTTTAGGAGGAAAAAAGTGCGTCCAATGGTGCGAAAAATACGGTAATTCCCTTGTGTCATATCATTGATGTGACCGCCCCCCCCCCCAGTGTCAGCCCATCCCTGAGCAGTCCACTGACAGCAGCATGCCGGCCTTCTCAGCAGCAGCAGCTCATCAGCCCTGTCCTGTGTACCAAATTGCCTGCCAATTAGTGCCAAAAGTTGAAGGGTCTTAGAGAGCTGCCTCAGCTATAAAGGGCAAGGAGTGAGATGTCTGAAGCTCACTCTACTTTTCTTTCCTTGATAACCCACCTCTGTCGCTGCTGCCAATATCTTTCCTTGTCGCTGCCTGCGGTGTGCCTGGCTTTATCGCTCTCTGTCCAGAAACACACCCTTGGGATGGGTGAGGCCCAGATGGCCAGACTCTGCACAGTGGCTACTAATTAATAACACAGATTGTTTCAGTTTGATTCTTTCCTGTGCTGCCAAGTAATAGCAACCGTGGTGGTACTGCTATGCCCAAATTGTGGTGGTGGTACTATGCCCAAGTTTAGTCTTGCCACACCTTTCCTCACCTCTGCCCACCCAGAATGTGTTTTACCTGCACTGCCCATGGACACCCACCCACCCTGTCAAACATGATATCTAATGGAGCTTCCCTGTCTAGAAAAAGTATACTTCTGAGTAACAGCTGCTGGGAACAAGCAACATGGCTTGATCCCTTCTTCTCAGATTCCCAGAGGCATTTGCATGGTGGGCAATATGGAGACAGGTGAAGTGCCCAAGACCACAAAGCAAAAGTGAAGTCTGAGCTCCAAACATAGTATCACAACTCAAAACCCTCCCCTCAAAAGTTACAGCCAGGTTTACTCAGCATGATGCTCTTCCAGGTTCAGAAAGCCTCGTAATAATGCTGCAAACATTACATCTCCACACAGTGCAATTTTATATATCAGTGCTCCAAGGTTTGGTGATGGCCACTAACTTGCATATCTTTAAAGATGTATTTAAAAAGAATTAGAGAAACTTGTGGGGGATACATTCTATCGACAGCTCTTAGCCATGTAGCTTCCTGGCTATATGAACCCCCATGTTCAGTGGAAGTATACATCTGATTGCCAGGTGCTGGGGACAATAAACAAGGAACGGCTTCTGCTTTCATGCCCTGCTTCCACAGACATCTGGCTGGTTAATCTTAGAAACAGGGAGCTAAATGGGATGAACCCTTCCTCTGATTCAGAAGGGCTCTTATTTATGTCCTTAGCTAACCCAGTTACCACTATTCTGCCCAACGCATCATTTTTTAATTTTAATTTTTGCTTCATTTCCTTCCCATGTCTCCATCCTCCTACCCCGAATAATTTCCCCTTTAGTATATACATTTTAGCCCACATTGTAATATTTGGTTTCTATTTAAAACAAACAAACAAAAAATCTTTTCCCCCCCCTTAAAAAGAAAACAAAGTGGCTTAACCTCAAGCAGCCAGGTCAAGCAGGAAGGCTATAAAACTCTCACAAAAGATGCTCAGACTTGGAATGAGACTTGGTGACTCTCCAGGAGAGAAGAGTTCCACAACGGTGGAACATTCACAGAAAAAAAATGTCTCCCTACATGCCCTTCTGATCTTAACATTATGTAAAGGCAGTGACCTTGTGAACATGTTTTCCCTGTCATTGCAAGGACCTTCTAATGTCCGCCAGTTTCATTTAATGGCAGTGTTGGCTGGTGCCCATTGGGACTGGTAGGGTGGAAGGCAGGGAGGCCAACAGTAGGGGGAGCCAAGTAATTCTGGTGTTGTCCCCATCCTCCCTGCTGAATTCTATAACAGCAACACTGAGACTAAGGAGGAGGAAGCAGAGAGCCAGGACCACCCCTTGTTCTAAGTATAAGGAGGCAGGGTGGTGGCTGGCTGAGGGCAGACTAAGGTTGGTGCTCCATTTACCATAATGAACCTGCGTCCCTGCTTGGTGGCTACAGGAAAGGTCTTGTTCATGTTAATTCCCAGCCGTGTCAGTATATGCATCCACATTTTGGTCACAGCCTCCCTCCCCACCCCACCCCACGTTCCAATCTAAACCATCAGTCTGTTCCTAGGTAGATTACTTCAAGGAATGTGCTGAAATAAGGGCTTTCCAGCAAGTTTAAGGAACCAATATACCAATATTAAGAACAATGCCTCAGGTAGGGAGAATATGAATGTGGCTATTATCCACAGGAGGCCTCAGAAACAGTGCCATCTTCATTTTTGTTTGGAAGGAGACATCCTGTGCCCTGGCTAAAGAAACTGTGGCTTGACAGGCTGAGGATTGGCAGACTGGATGCCTCAGCACTGTCCCTGGCTGAACCCTGCCGTACGTAGTCAGGCAACGAAACAGAAACTCTCCACAGGGTAGCTGAGCTCCCCAGGCCTTGGGAAGGCTGCGCAAGTCCAGGCTTTGCCCTTACGGCCAAACAGCTCATACAGGATAGGGAGCTCAGTTTGCCAGCCCTAGGCAGCTTCTGAAGCACAAGGCGAAAGTACTCCCTCTAAATCACACCAAGCACAATTCGGTCCTGCCCTTGTGAATACACAAATCAGACTGAGGAGCTTAAAAAAAAACCTAGTAGAGGGTGGAATGGAAGATCAGCACAGTGCAAAATCCAGTGGTCTGGTGATGAATGGAGCAGCAGATGCCGAATCCCATGACTCTCAAGATTCATATATAACTAAAAAGGAACGCAGTCTAACCCACATTGCACTGCTCCTGTACAAATGGAAGGAGAGTTTGTGGAGCCAGTCTTTGGTGCTTTCCAGTTTTTTGTTCTTTGTAGATGTGGACATGCTTGTGCATCTACCACAGTAGATCCCACAGTAGATCTACTACCCACCCACTCCCTGTGCTCTTAAGCCCTTAAGCTTAGAGAGTCCTATTCTCACTTTCTCAGGTGAGAGAGGTGGCTTCAAGACAAAGCGTCTTCTTGGTGTTTTATTGTAGAATTCACTTGCTTGCTGAGGAAGTGCCAAAGTGTTGTCACTACTGAGTTTTTGGAAGCTGGTTAGGACCCAGTTTTATAAACTGCTTAGTTCTTGCTGCTTAGTTCGGTTTATAAGAATGCTATGGACTGGTTTTGCAGGGCTGTGGCCTATTCCCGGGTTTTATTCCATTTGTTGCAGTTTGTACTGTCTCACTTTATTCGTTAGCCAGCTTTCGGGCAGCAAGGCAGGATTTGAAATGAAATTATTTTCTTTGATTCTGCTTTAGGTGGGGAAAGGTTATCTCTAGGGACACGATGCATTGCTTCTCCATTTTGGTCACGCTGGTGTTCCAGTGTGAACATCTGCCCTGCCAGAGAACTGGGAGGGGCACTGCCCGGAAAGCCCAGCATAGCCAAGAAATGGAAGCTGGGACCCATGTTAAGTCAACCTGGATAGCTCGGTTGGTTAGAATGTGGTGCTGATAATGCCAAGGTTGCAGGTTCACAAACTTACACGGGCAGCAAGTGCAAGTAGCATTATGGAAGAACTGGGAGCCTAACGTTCTTAAAGCATATCGAACCATTAATGCTTAAGGTGAGGAAGGAAAGAATCAAAGATATAGGACTCTAAGAAGCTACTGCTATGGGATAACACCACCTAGCAATATTTTTGCACCCAGGAGCCTCTCTAACCTTGGAGGTATATATATAGAGAGAGAGACTGTAGACTGAAACCATGATGGATATATATGCAGAAAGTACAGTGGGCAGAGAGAAAAACACACAGCTAACCAAAATAAAACAGACAGCCATTCAGTGTGGCTCTGATTCAGACTATGAACTTGGAAACCTTGAAAGGGCAAAAATACACAGCCAACCACAGGCATCACTGCAGATTTTCATCAAAAAGAGCTACTTCAACAGAGAGGGAAATTGTCAGGCATGAGCCCAATCTATTATTGCAATTAGTGCTGTTGTTGCTGTTGCTGTTGTTGTTGTTGTTCTTGCTGCTGCTGCTCTTGCTGCTGTTACCTGCCCTTCTCTGTAAAATCCCAGGGCAGGTTACCTAAAAAAAAGTATTATAGTACAATAAACTAACCCCACCCCAAAATACTACAAAGAGATCACAATAACTGAAGTGACAATGCCTCCTGCCTCTTTCAGAATTTGAATAAAAAAGGTTGTTGCTTCAGATAAGGAAATGCTGGCTTTGGGGCTATATATATTGACATTGGCATCATTTTCTTCTCTGTCACTCTTTTCAGGGAATGGGTGCAATTCAGTGTAGTGCTAAGTGGGGAGAACAAGGGTCTGCTCATGGAGATCTTGCTGAGCAGCAAGATCTGTCACTTCATAATGAATAATAATAATAATTTTATTATTTATACCCCACCCATCTGGCTGAGTTTGCCAGCATGATCCTCCTGTCCCTTTGTGTGTGTGTGTGTGTGTGTGTGTGTGTGTGTACGTGCCCATGTGTGCATACATGCAACAGTTCTTGCTCTGAATTCTCCTGGCATCCTGCCCAGTACTTGATCCCCTGGACAGGATTGCTCACCTTTTACAAATGAATCGTTACGTAACGGAATGGCATTACAGCCGCAGCTGCTGATTGACAAGAGCCTCTGTGCATCTTCAGGGGAGCCAATGGAGGATAGTTGCCAGCAGGTTAATGCTCTTATGGAGCTGCGCCTTCAGTCTGTTGCCTCTCTCCACCCTCCACTCTGTGAGCTTAGCATCCACTAAGGGAGGAAGCAACACAAACTGGATGGCAAACTGTTGTGGGGCTTTTCCATGGGATATTTTTGTGAAACCAATGCGTGTTTCTTTCTTACTTTGTTGTATGCAGCCTAGGCTATGCTTCTGTTGCAGAGATAGGGCACTTTCCAGGCACTGAAAAAAAGAGATGTTTTGTTCCTATGGAAAATACGATTCATTGCAGCTGCAGTTGATATTTTGGAGTGTGATGGCACGAGTGTCATGGACACCCACAGCATATTGCTTGGGATGAGATTAACAGCAAGTGGCACAAGTCCCCTGTCCTTAGGACTATTGTCTGTTGATATACTGCTTTCCAGCCCAGAGGCCCCCAAAGCAGCAAGCGGCATTTTAATATAAGAAAGGAAACAATAAAAGGGCAAGATGCAGTAAATCATCACAACAACAATATGCTGGCACTGTGTTGCGAAGCTCTCTCTCTATATATATATATAAACATCTCACATAAATTTGTAAAAGTTTCAGATGTTACAGGGTCCCTTTATATTTGGAGAGGTGGTCGTTCTTCTTCTACCCCATCTCGCCATTTCAAGACAAAGCAAAACATGGCAACACCGATATCCCCTTTCACGAAACTGTCTTTCCCCTGCCCACTCCCAAACACACAGGTACGCTCTAATCCATGTGGATGGGATATAGTGCTTTTGGAATTATGGGACTATTACTAAAACGTAGTTGGGATGTGCTTCAGTTATTCCTGCAGAAAGCCCTCAGAAGATAAATCCTCAGGTGCTTCTGGAGCTGTCTAGCATGTGGCAATAGAAGGATTTGAAGTTTCCACTCCAGTCTGCCTTTCTGGATGGACATGCAATTTAGGTGTCACTGCTTTCCTCTTTTTCTTCTAGATTCCTTTTGACTGCTGTAGCTCTGCTGTCCAGCTACTCTATCCACTTGCTGCTCAAATCCTCAGGGATTGTCGGTAAGTACTACAAACCTTCTGTAAAGCCCACAAAGTGGGCTTAAGTTAAGCCCTGTCTCACGCTTGTTACCTTTTCCTTTGTGCTGTGGACCATTCCATCTCAGTGAATTTCCAGGGTTTGTGAGCGGAAGAGAGATCCCTGCCTGGAACCCTGGAGAACCACTGCCAGCCAGTGTAGGCCATGCAGGGCTAGATGAACCAGTGTCCTGATTCAGTGCAAGGCAGCTTCCTGTGTTTCTGTCCAAAGCGGATGTATTGAGCTGCCAAAGAGTGCTCTCCATAAATGCCTTCACTGCCTCTCTGCTCAAGCGATGCCTGAATTCAGAGGGAAGGTTGTCAGTGCCAGAAACCTTCACTGGAATGAAAATCTCTCAAGACAGAAGGATGATGCAAGCAGAGACGTGGACTTTTCAGACTTCTGCCTGTGCTTTTTAAGATATGTAATTTGCATTTCTTTGATTTGTATGTAAAAATAGAGAAGTTTTCACTCCAGTGCTTTCGTTATGGATGGGCAGGGTTGGGGAGGAGGAAAGTATTAGGATTTATCGAGCTTTAAAGAACACCAAGCAAATAGGGAAGCAAAATGTTATGAAAAGCATACAGGTTGATCGTATACAGGTTGTAGAGGAACTGCTTAAATGCTCTGATGGTCAGCCATCCCTCTGCTCCCACATCAGATCTCTAGGGAGGCAGTCAGCACCCTCAGTTCCTTAAACAGCAAACTCAGCTCTCATTATGTCTCCTAGTCTTTGTCTTTTCTTGGACAGACATTTTTCCATCTACCTGGTTGGGTAGGTGAATTCAGATAAATCATCAACTCTGACCATCATTTGGGCTTCTTGGGCTATCTTAGGTCCCATACAGACATCATCACTCAAAGGTTGCTGGTTAGCAGCACTGTATTGTCAAATCTAGGTACTGTCTTGGGGCAGCCTTCACTGATAGTCACAGAACTCTGATAGGAAATGCAAATAGTTTCCACGGCCCCTTTATGCACTATATTATTCAGCAACAGGAATGCTGTAATGATTCCACACCTTCTTGGGGCTAATAATGATAATAATATGTTCATGCAGACAGTTTGAGTACTTGACTTTTAAAAATGACTCTTAGGTGATCAGTGTAATCCCTGTTACATTGGCCTGAAGTCTCAGTTTGTCCAATAGTTGTGTGCCTTGTGCAGATGTGAGTCATTTTGTCTCTCTCTTTCTCTCTTGTCTATTAATTTTTGGTGTTGTCTAGGAATCCGAGCCTATGAACAGCTGGGCTACAGGGCTTTTGGAACTCCAGGGAAATTGGCAGCTGCCGTTGCCATCACACTTCAGAATATTGGAGGTAAGGAAGCCATGGAAAGGAAGCAGCTATGGAGATGGCACAGAGACACACACCAGTTCCCATCCCAGGAAGGCTTTCTGATAGCAAAGTGGGCCACAACGGTTTTCCCAAGCATCTTTACTCCCCTTCATCTGAATGGGACTCTTTTGCACCCTGTTAACTTCTGTCTCCTTCCCTAGCCATGTCCAGCTACCTGTACATTGTGAAGTCTGAAGTGCCTCTCGTCATCCAGACCTTCCTCAACCTGGAGGAGAAAACAACGTAAGTGTCCTCCCCCTTTGGCTCGTGCCTTTGTCTCTCCTACTTACCTATCCAGACAATTTCTGCAACCACCATGGGCCATAGCATCACATGGCTGTGCTCAGCAGAAGGTGAACAGTTATGGGGTGTCAGTGGCACCTAAAAGATGAGGACGAGAGGTGTTGCTCTATCTGCCTTGTTCACTCTCTGCCCTTCTTCCCAATGTCCGATGGAAGAGCCTGACTGATGCAGACTGTCAGTGGGGAACAACTGGCAAATCCTGTCCCCCATTTTTACTAAACCCTGATCCAGGTGGCTGATCTGCTCCTAGTTCTTTTGTGGGCTTCACCTATGGCTCTTGCTGCTTCACATGACATTAAGTAGCAAACACTCACATTTCCACCGCATCTGTATGTGGCAAGGAGCTGAGTAGCCAAATCCAGTTCTGTGGTGCATATACTGCTATCAGCCTTGCTGCAGGAGAAGGGCTATAACTCAAAGGGAAGGGCACATTCATTACATGCCAAAGGTCCCAGGACCAGTCCATGGCATCTCCAGGTAAGGCTAGGACTGTCCCTTGCCTGAAGCCCTGAAAAGCTGCTGCCAGTCTGTGTAGACAGCACTGAGCTGGGTGCCCCCATCGTTTGACTTGGTATGAGGGGTCAAGTATACCCATCGCCTAACAGAATAGAATTGGGTTTCTGAAACTTGGGTTTCCAGCTGTTTTGGGGCTACAACTCCCATCATCCCTAGCTAGCAGGACCAGTGGTCAGGGATGATGGGAGATATAGTCCAAAAACAGCTGGAAGCCCAGGTTTGGGAAACTGTGGATTGGACTATAGCCATGAGTTTGTGCAGAGGGGGGGGGGCAGGCAGTGGCAGGGCGGAGGCTGCTGAGGAATGAGGCTGTGGTGGCTGCTCAACTGGCCTGCCTTAGGCTTTGCTGTGTGGCAAGTTGGTTTGGGGACACATTGTGGTTGTGGCCACAGACAGGCCTGCTGGAGAGGCTGGCCAAGAGGCAAACCAGCAAGGCAAACAGGTTTCCTTTGGGTTATCAGCCTAGTGCTGGACCCTCAGGGGAACTATAGGCTAGTGCAGAGCCTGATAGGAATGCCCAGGCTGCCCCTTACCAAGGCTACTTCCTACATACTCTTACGCATCTTTTCCTCTCTTGTAGCCATCTTCCCCCTACCTTTATTCATTCTCCTCCCTCCCTGCTTGTGGCTCAGCTGTAGCTAACATCTCTCGCTCTCATAGCAGAGGGATTTGCCTCCTGCTGAGCAGCCTGTCCCAGGGATTTCACGGCATTAAGCCACTACTATTTTTGATTGACGCCAGCGCTGAATAAACCCTCGGCATGGGATTAGACCAGAGTGAACTTCCAATCCTTGCACGATGCATCACTTCCTCCTCCGCCCCTGCCCTGGATGCAGCAGCCCGAATCGTGATTCTGCTCACAGGCTGAGTGGGCTCCAGAAACCCTTTTGCCATGCGTCACACTTAGCCTGTGTGCAAGGCACCAACCTTCCCTGGTTGCTGAGGGGTTAATGCAGTGAGTTGGTACACCCTAGAGAGTCCTAGGGTGTGATCTGGTGGTATGCACGGGGGCCATTTTGTTGAAACTCAGGAAGGCTGGGTCTGGTCAGTGCCTGAATGATGGGAGATTACCTGGGAATCCAATGGATACTACCTTGATTTCTTTGATGGAAGAAAGGGCCAGGGATATAAATTTAATAAAGAAATGTGCTGGTTTGCCATCAGGGAGTCTCTCACTCCCTGGTGTCTTTGGTGCTCACCTGAGACATGTCAAGTGCTGAGCCAACAGCATCCTTCCTTTCCTCAGTGTGATACGCATTCCACTTAGTTTTTGGGGAGGTTTATGCCCAACTGGCCATGGCTACTGTAGCTGCAGGCTAGGAATGGGTAACCCAGTCGGTCAGAATAGTAACACAGGTGCCTTGATGATCTAATGGTCATCTCTTGCTCTGCCTAGTTTCCCCTCTGCCCGCACCCGTTCAGCCCCAGGAGGTTGCCCTTGGGAGACTGTGGCAGAAAAAGCTTCCCCCACCCCCTGTACTAGGCCCTGCTTTATCTGCTGACTTACTAT
Source organism: Podarcis vaucheri (assembly GCF_965113315.1). Lineage (NCBI taxonomy): Eukaryota > Metazoa > Chordata > Lepidosauria > Squamata > Lacertidae > Podarcis > Podarcis vaucheri. The sequence goes on along the minus strand of NC_138760.1, from coordinate 76,378,913 downwards.
TAGGAGAAGCCCCTTGCTGCTGTCACTGCTGCCCCATATTGGGTACATTGGACAAGACTGAATGCATTGCAGTTCTGCCCTCGGACTGTACAGTGGGGCAAATAATTGTTTGACCTGGGGGCCCTGTACTTTGAGACTCATAGTGCCTGACAGGAAGCAGAATTTCTTTACCCCATGCCATTTTTAGTAGTTCGCCCTACCACCACTACCACTTCTCTTTTGCTTGCTTCTCTCTCACTCCCCCCTCCCCCCTTTCCTTTAAAGACACACTCCTTTTGCCTTTGTGAATTTATGTACTCCAGCCCTTTCTCCCCTTAACCTCCCCACATAGAATAAAATAACCAACACAAACCTCCCTTCCAAAAATCTTAATGCAGATTGGATAAGCATATTGTTGTACAGATTACCTTGGAATAGTGTGTTTCGGTTGCATGCTTTATATGAGACGGGGCAGAATTCCGAGTTGCCTTCCGAAAACCTTCTCCACCTCACAGAAAGATTCGTGAGATCTTGAAATGCCATGGGGTATGTGGGGTAGTGGGGAGGAGAAGGTCAGCAGTGGGTGGGGAGAGGCAGGAAAGATCAAAGACCCAAAACCAGCCTGCCTTGGAACCAAAAGCAAAGGCAGCATCTTGCTTCACTTTAAGCTCATCTGACTTTATACACTCTGACAGGGCAAACAGCTATAGGGCTCTGCCTTTCACAGGGAAAGGGACAGATTCAGCAGGATGAGTGGAAGTCAGTGGGGCAAGCTACATGGCTTAGCCTCATGCGCACAGCACAGCCACAGCTGTCCCCTGCAAAGAGCAGCATTATTCATTCATGAGACAGGGAGGTTTGTGTTGCCTGGGCTGTGCTGAGATACAAGGTAGATCAAAGCTTTCACATGAACCTCAATGTCCAATGTACAGGGTCATTGCTGCCTGCCCTGCAGGCTCTGTTAGGTTTGGCTTGACCAAACAACACTGCTGTGGCTGGAAGGCTAGGACAACATTGCAGTATTTTGCTTACATTTACACTGTATTGCCCCCCTTAGAGCACCCAATTCCATGTCCCATTGATTGTGAACTTAGTATGCCAATGTAGTTTTATATTTTCTACTGTTTTGGTACTTTTTTTGATAAGCAGTATACAGATTTGAATAAATGAGAAAATAAAATATTAAATCGCCTTTCCGCCAGGGAGCTCAGACCAACATATTAGGGGTTCTCAGGTAGTCCCTCATCCAAGGAATTTTCAGTTCTGAGTCCATTTTCAGGTTTGGGGAGTAAGATGATGATGATGATTTATAGCCAGCCACTCTGGGCGGCTTCCAACAGAATATTCAAAACACAATAAAACATCAACCATTAAAAACTTCCCTAAACAGGACTGCCTTCAGATGTCTTTTAAAAGTAAGATACTGTGGTACCTTGGGTTAAGTACTTAATTCGTTCCGGAGGTCCGTACTTAACCTGAAACTGTTCTTAACCTGAAGCACCACTTTAGCTAATGGGGCCTCCTGCTGCCGCCACGCCGCCAGAGCACGATTTCTGTTCTCATCCTGAAGCAAAGTACCTGAGGTACTGTTTCTGGGTTAGCGGAGTCTGTAACCTGAAGCATCTGTAACCTGAAGCGTATGTAACCCGAGGTACCTCTGTAGTTGTTTATTTCCTTGACATCTGATGGGAGGGCGTTCCACAGGGCTGGTGCCACTACCGAGAAGGCCCTCTGCCTGGTTCCCTGTAACCTTGCTTCTCGCAGTGAGGGAACCACCAGAAGGCCCTCAGAGCTGGACCTCAGTGGGGGTGGCGACGCTCCTTCAGGTATACCAGGCCGATCCCATCTGAGATTTTGGTGCTTAGTTGTCCATTATCCACTTCTAAGTAGAGCTGAAATTCTATTTTAGAATTGCGGGTCAAGTTTTATAACCTGCAAAACTGCACCAAAGTTCAAGTTTATGAGGTGATGTCGGAAGAAACTCTCCTGCATCTAACACTGTAGTCAGTGTCAGATACTGCAGAGTTTCTCCTGACATTGCCCCACACAAATTTATGCTTACAGTGTGAACAAAACTTGCTGTGTGGAAAGCTCAGCGGGGTCTGAGGGCACAGGATGTTGTTACCTTGGTGAAGCTAAGCAGGCCTGGGCCTAGTCAGGGGCTGGGTGGAAGCTCCAGGCCTTGCGTCACCTGATTATATATATGTACTATTTAGCGTTTTCTCATCCAAAGGCCTGCAGAGGATATAATGTTGACCTTTGTCATTCCAGGGACTGGTACATGAATGGGAACTATTTAGTCATCATGGTCTCTGTCAGTATCATCCTCCCGCTGGCCCTCATGAAACAACTGGGTAAGTCTCCCTGAGCAGCGGATGGGAATGATGAGCATAATCTCAGGAATTTGTCTTACCTGCCATTTATGGAGGGTTACCAGCAGCTGCTTCAGTGGGTTTGTTGTGCAAAAGGGTATGTCGATTACATGGGAGAGATCCACACAATTTTCATGTATATGCACATATTCCTTAGCAGCCTGAGATCACACCACAGGGAAATGGCTCCCATGCGACGGGGTGGGTGGGGAAGGAGGCCTTGGTTCTGTCCAGTCCTGCCAGAAAGTACCCAGAATCACCCGTTACTCCACAGGTTCCCCTTCCAGACCTGAGAGAGTGACAGAGGATGATTCATGAACCCAGAAACCCGCCATTTCTCATGGCAGTTTTTGCACCCTGAACAGAGTTGGGGTCTGTAACACCTGAGGAAGTGGAGAATGATCCATTCCAGAAGTATTTCAAGACCCCTGCAACTTTTTGTTTTCTCTCTTCCCAGGTTATCTTGGTTATGCCAGTGGTTTCTCCCTCAGCTGCATGGTGTTCTTCCTTATTTCGGTGAGTTGTTGAATAGGGAGCAGCTGCTTGTATTACTCTCAAGTCCTCTCAGTAATTTTATTTCTTGATAGCACAACCCTGGGCACATCTTATTAGACATAAGCCTCGTTGAGTTCAACAGGGCTTACTTCCAAATAAGTATAACATGGTGGTCTTGTTATTAACTGATGGCATGTTTATATTGCCCTGCTACCTCCTAGGAGTTTGGCGCAACATATCTAGCCCACCCTCACCCCTCCGTCCTCGTACCACTTTTATCCTCACAACAATGCTGCGATGCAGATTTGGCTGAGAGATTGTGAAGGTCAGCCAGTGGGCTTCATGGCTGGGTGGAAATTTGAACTCAAGACCCTCCAATTGTAATGCAGCACTCCACCTATTACACACCATGTCAGATCTGCAGCCAATTATAGACCCCTTTGTGGTCGCTACTGTCAGCTCCCTCATTGGCATTAGTTGCTTGGAGATCCAATTAAGAGTCTTCGAAGGGAAATGGAACAACAAGAACAACAAGAAGCATACTTTTTGTGAGATGTTCATTTCAGAAGAAGAGAGTTTGGTGTAGTAATGAAGTATCGTACTAGGACCAAGATTCAAATCCCTGCTCAGACATGAAGCTCACTGGGTGGCCTTCGTCCTGTCATCACCAACTCTCATCCCATCCCACCTCACAGGGTTGTTGTGAGGGTGAAAGCAGGATAGGGGAAAAGGGAAGTGTGTCTGCTTTCCTGAGCTCCTTGGAGAAAGGCCAAGAAAACAAATAAAAATAAGATCCCCACTGGCAGGATTTTGCACTTAGGTTCCATGAGAACAGAGCTTCAGAGCCTGGCACTTGTTGTGAAACCATCGTTCTCTTGCTAGTATCCAGCAGTCTTAACTGAACCTGCTCTTGAAATGCCCCCGCTGCATTCACACCAGCAGGCTGACCAAAGAGCAGAATTCTGTATCAGTTCCTACTGCAAAGCTTGGGTGATGACTCCAGTTTTGCAAGTGCTGTTGAACTGTCAGAGTGGATAGTGAGCAACGTGCCCCCAGCCATTTCAGCAACAGCCAGCGAGAGAGAAGCGTCACCGCATTCTTGCTTCCTTGTCAGCAACACTGATCTATTTCTGGACAAAGAAGAAGCCTCGTGCCGATGCGCAGGGTGAAGGGAGAAAGCCGAGATCTCAGCGAATGGGGCTGTCCCTGCTCACTCAGTCCCACAGTTCACTGGGAAGGAGATGCAGGCACAGTCAGTAGGGTTTTGTTTCCCTGTTGTCTTTTACACCCTTTTAAGCTGCCATCAGCCTCCCAAGAAAAGCCAAATCTTAAACTTGAAGAAGTCAATCACACAAAATATTGGTGCTTGAAAAAACAGTCGCAGGAAGTATTCATAGCAAATTAAGTCACATCCTTCACCCTGGCTTCTCATCAGGACAACTACCCTAAAAGAATCTTGCTTTTTTTAACACCCCAGTTCTCTAAATATGCGTAGCTGTGATATCTTGCAGAATATAGCTGCAGCGTGATTCTCACTTGGGCTACTTTGTCCTGCTTGCACACGCTGTTATAATGGGTTGCGACCAAACATTAGGCACGAACGGTCGTTCTACATAGCTAGCTAGCATGGTGGTGGCCCAAATGTTTTTAGAATGTCTTAAATGGGAGCCTTCTCCATTCCCATCTCCACACCATCATTTTTTTCTGTCAGTGGTTGCACCACCACATGGCCTTTTCTGATGTGGCCCCTTGGTAGTGGAACTCCCTCTCTAAAGTGGTTTGGTTGGCACTCTTTCTACGGACTCGTCCACACCTCCATTTGCCTGCCTGCAGGTTACCGCTGAATGGGACCAAACCAATCAGCTTTACCATGGATTTCCATTTGTTCTAATTCAATAGGTAAGAGTGGAAAAGCTGCAGGCCAAACACAAAACTGTGCGTGTTTATATGCTGCCTTTTTCTCCAAGGAGTTCACAGTGGTGTCCATGGTTCTCCTCCCCATTTCACCCTCGCAACAACCGTGTGAGGTATGTTAGGCTAAGAGATGGTGACTGGTCCAAGGTCACCCAGCTTCATGGCTGAGTGGGGATTCGAACCTTTCTCTCCCAGGTCATAGTCCAACTCTCTAACCATTACACCACACTGACTCATACAAACACCCACAAACACGTTTATTGTCTATTGTTGAGACTGATCTAAGGCAAAATAAGCCCAGACAATCATTCCTAACAGGGTTTCTTGATCCCATCTCAGGTCATATACAAGAAGTTCAACATTCCCTGTCCTCTTCCTGACCGGGTCAACACCACCGTCAGCCTCAATTACACACCAGTCAGCATGAACAACAATCAGGACGAACAAGCAGTGGAAGACGGCATCTGCTCTTCGAGCTTGTTCACCCTCAATTCTCAGGTCAGACTAGCAAACAATACATAAATATTCATTAACCTAAGTAACATATCATATCAAATCTGGGGAAACCTGTCTGGCTGAATCTGGTTCTCTGGTTATAGGATCAACACTGAGGCTGGGCACTGTGCAGAGACAGTCTTGCATCCTGAACCACTGGCAGACCATGCGATGGAAGTAGAGGGGACAGATAGAGCTATAGTGAGAATGGGCTAGAGTTACCTGCAGGGCAGATAAAGGGAAGACAGGGTGGTTCAGAGGAAAGACTTGGCTAAACAATCAGGTTTTGAGCCAGGTGTTTGAAGGAGGGAGAGGGAAGGAGGCAGCCTGACGGTCAGAAGCAGTGAGTGAAGTGGTTTGAAGTGCCAGGAGCAACATGGCCAAAGAACTAAAAGTGGGTCATGGAGGGCAGGATTGCAGAGGAGACTGAGAACTGATGAACCTGCATCAGAAGAGCAAGATGTGAGAAAAATTCATCTTGCCAATGAGAGATTCCGCCCCCCCCCCCAACGTAGGGAAGATCAGGAGCCTGGCTGAGAAGGGTTGAACAGTCCTTTTCCCATGTGAAAAGTGTAATGTGTAGTTGTACCCCTTACAGGAAGTTGCTACGGGGCTATGACAGCAAAGGTCTTGGAAATGGGAGCATGCTCAGTGGTCAGCTGACATCCTCTTCTTCTCCTTCTCTCTTCCTTGCAGACAGCCTATACTATCCCCATCATGGCATTCGCTTTTGTGTGTCACCCTGAGGTCCTGCCTATCTACACGGAGCTGAAAGAGTGAGTGTTGGATCCATAGTTGCAGCATGTACATTTTGTGCAGATTGCATGCATGCACTGCGCATCAAGGAAAATTCTCAGTGATTCTCCATTAGACTGTAGCTCCAAGCCAGCAAATGAGTTTGATTCCATTCAGTAAAGAAGCAAGTGTGTCCTTTATAGAACTCTGTTGATCAGGCTCCCCTTTCTTTGGTTTGCCTGAACATCAGCTCCAAGTGCTCAAGGGAACTAGTTCCTGTTTGGGAGATGCTAGGCATGCCATCAGATAAGCTGTGGCCTTGTATAGTTTGTTTTGGCAGGATGAACTGGGGCCATCTCAGATCTTGGGCCTTTCATTCTAGCTGGGTGCTTCTTTGTCTTCAAGGAGGTGTGTAGAGAAGCAGCTGGGATTAGGAAGGAAGTACCTTTAAACCGTTAGGAATTTGGTTCTTCTCATGCTGTGTTTCTGTCTGTCTTTTAGCCCAACCAAGAAGAAGATGCAGTGCATCTCCAACATCTCCATCGCTGTCATGTACATCATGTACTTCCTGGCTGCCCTTTTTGGCTACCTCACTTTCTATGGTAAGTCCCTTCCACGGGCTACCCAAGTGGTGGAGGTAGGCAGTGGGGTGGTGACAAATGACCTCACTGAGTATATACATACACCTCCCTGGGACCAGAGTGTAGATTTCCTTGGGTGGGGGGCCTAACACTTCACTAGGACGAACCCTGCATATACTTCTGGTGCCCAAATCATTGATCAGAATCACAAGTGCCAGAGCTCTTTCCACATTTTACAAAGCATTTCCCAGTAGTCAGCCATAATAACTAGTTTAGCCCCATCACATGAGTTTTGCTAAAGGACTTTTAGATAATAATAGTAATAATAATAATAATTATTATTATTATTATTATTATTATTATTATTATTATTTTCCTTTGAGTCCTTCCATTGCAAACAAACCAAATTGCAATAATACCCCCCACTTTGTCTTGTTATTTTAATGTTGTGCAACACAATCCTATGCATGTTTGCTTGGAAGCAAGTAGGAACTCCTGGGGTCCTTTGGGAGGAAGGGAAGTGGTATCAATGTAATACACAGTATTCTGTGGGATTCACTTCCATTGTTCACATGCATTGATTTAGGGCAGAAACACCTACATAGCCTTTCCTTCCAAGAAACAGTTCTGTCGCGCCCCAAACCTCGGATGCAAAGAGACACCTTGCTTAGGTACACAGCCTGATCAATAATGGACGTGCTGTTCTTGGTTGTCCCCTGCAGGCCAGGTAGAATCAGAGCTGCTACATACCTACAGCAGAGTAGATCCGTTTGATGTGCTCATCCTGTGTGTGCGGGTGGCTGTGCTGACTGCTGTGACACTGACGGTACCCATTGTTCTCTTCCCGGTGAGTCTCCTTTTCATCAAACCGTGTGTGCCTGTGGTTTCCTACACCACATACCAGAAACCAGTCTAATTGTCTACTGTCCCCTTTTTCGACTGCCTGCCCATCCTTGTCTGTAATTGGTAACTGAACCAGAGAACAAATAGTTTACTCCAGAAATGTACAATGCCGGCTGTGGCTGAAAGCAGGAATCATAGGATCATTGCAGAGTTAGAAAGGGCAGTAAGCAATATCTAAGCATCTGTAGAAAACTAAGGGAGAGGGAAAAGAGCATTAATGATTGCTGTGGTGTCTCACGATTGCTGTGGGTGGAACCCAAGTATCAGTTTATATCTTACCACAGTGACATGTTTGTTGCTAGGGATCCAGAGAACCTGGGCACCATTCTGCACATTTAGCCCTTTGTATGAAGCAGGGCCCTGGGACTTGGTCCAAATTTAACCACAAAAGTAAAGATCTGAAAATGGGAGGTTTCAGCTCCTCCTGCCTGGATGCTGCTTAACACAACAAGCTAAACTCAAAAGGGAGGGATCTGCAGAACAAGTTCCCAACAGCAACCACAATGCTGGGATAAAAGTATTTTTACTATAGAGCACCCCACCACCACCACCGGACATCAGTGTTGCTGCAGCTTTCCTGGAGGGGTTGTGGCACTGCAGCAGTGAGGTCAGGGCTCTGTGGATGCACTGATGGAGCCAATCTGGTGGTTCTGCTGGTGCATCCACACAGCGCTGACGGCCGCCCTGCCCTAACACAAGCTAGGTAAGCTGCAGCAACACCAGTGGTGGAAGGGTGGCATAACCCCATCAAATCGGCCACTACTGCTAGCTTCTAGTTAAGTCAAGGCTGTTGGTGGTTGGTTGGGATATGGACAGAAGCAACCAGAGCCCACCAAAATGCAGGTCACAAATAGGCATTGGAGTCCAAAATCAGAAGAGATCATGTTTATACCCAGTGGAGTGAGGGGACAAATAGGGAATATGGTGTCAGTGCAGGCCTAAGTTCTTGTGCAGTTAAGAATTGTGAATGGAGTCTGACCATAACTCCCTCCCTCTCCAGGTACGCCGGGCAATTCAGCAGATGCTGTTTCAAGACAAGGAATTCAGCTGGATTCGGCACACGATAATTGCTGTCATACTGCTGACCTCTATCAACTTGCTTGTCATTTTTGCTCCTTCCATCCTGGGCATCTTTGGACTGATTGGTGAGTCCCGCTTTCAAGGGTTCTCTTTTTCCTGACCTCAATCCCTTTGTTTGCCACTCTACCTGCACCTTCCCCTTGGGTGCATTATGCAAATATGACTTACAATAATACAATAATATAAATTTTGGAAGCTTTAGGGAAAATTGTTGGACAGAAGATATGTGTCTTATGTGCTGATCAGATCACTTTCTTTCCTTGTGGTTCCTGTGTTCTGGTAGCCTTTAACAAAGAGACATTAGGGAAGTTTAAAAAGCTGGATACAAGCCCTTGCAGACTAATACTGTACAGCCAAATGGGAGCCCACTTTGTCTTTAAATTATCCTACTTGCTATTGGGTCATGGTATTCCCATGATACACTTTGGGCCATGGAAAGGAGGATAGATGAGCTGGTTCTTTGGTTGAAAGAGACTAATTCATGCACTGGAGGAAAGCAGAGAGCTCTTTCAGCTCTTCTTCCTGTCTCCACTGTGGCTAAGCTTCAGTGCTCATGAGGAAATATAAAATCCTTCATGTAGAAAAAGCAGTCAAGTGACTTTCTCATAACCAATTCCAATATCGTAATTTTTACTTCCCTGTAAAACGGAGTTGCACTCTGACTTGGACTGTGCACACAGCATTTAAAGCACACCCACATGGCTTCCCCCAGAGAATCCTGGCAATTGTAATTTACCCTCGCAGAGCTACATACTTTCCCAGCATTCTTTGGGGGAAGCCATGGGCTTTAAATGTATGCTGTGTATTTGTTGTGGGTATTCGTTTACGGGTAGCATTCCACAGAAGGGCAGTTTTTACACAAAAATCACCCCTCCGATACAGCTCTGATGCTGGAAAAGCAATCCAGTCTTCACAGTGATGAAATAAACTCTTGAGTCAGGATGATGATAGAGACTACTTGGGGGAGAATAATTCCTCTCTGCTGCCTTGAGAACATGGATGCAACTCCACATCTCCAGTCTCCCATTCTGCTGCCCAAAGGCCCCGTTTTTCCAAGGATCAAGGCTACCGCCAGCAACCTGTTTGTTTGCAGTATGATTTCAAAGGATTTAATTTTTTTCATTCCCAGCTCCCCAACCACTGTTTGAGGAGAGAAAGAAAACACCATTCCTAAGGCAGGAAATCAATAGCTTGTCTGGCCTCTGCCAGGGATGTGGGGCAAGGCCAGGGGCCCGTCAGCACAGCTTGTTTTGCTTTATCCTAGGAAAAACAAGTGGCAAAGGGTGGGTGGATAGCTTAGTGTTCTCCCTTTCTGAAGGGGTGTGTGTGTGTGTGTGTGTGTGTGTGTGTGATTGTCACTAGAATTTCTTCTCTTCTGGTCTCTTCCAGGTGCCACGTCGGCCCCCTGCCTGATATTCATCTTCCCAGCAATATTCTACATCCGGATCATGCCCAAGGACAAGGAGCCCACGAAATCCCCTCCCAAGATCCTGGTACGTACTGTTTAGGAACCCAGCTTGGCCTAGAGACCTTTGGGGGTGTCTATAAAGGAGTGGGGTGTGCTGCTGGTTGTGTGAGGTGTGGGCCTCCTGCCCAATGGGCCCTCCTATCTTAGACTGTCCACATGAGGGCATCGCCCTGCCGGCACCGCTGTTCTTGAACTGTCCTCTCAGTGAAGGCAGTTGTGGGGATGCTTCTCATCTGGGGAGCTGCTAACTGCTCATGACGCCAATAATCTTTTCATCAATCAAGAACGCAAGTCAGGGGTTCAGAGACAATCAGATACCATCATAATTCTGACCGCAGTAACCTCGAGTCCATAGGTTGTAAAGTCAGGAGCACAGAAAATCAGTTGGGCCATCCTTGTAGATATACTTCCATCAGGTTCCCTCTCACCTCTTAACAGGAGAAAAATTATGGCTATTTTATATGACCATAAGGCTTTCTCACCTGGGAAGAGATCAATAACTCTAGCTTTGGAAAGCAAAGTTTTTGTCATCGTAAACATTATCAGAGCGATGTACAAGGTTGTGAAGGTTATAACTTGCTGTAGATGAGGGACGATCAACTGCAAGGATCACTCTTTCCTACAGACAGCGGCCTGGAAGCTAGGGACAAATTTGGCTGCACAATACACACTCTTTAAGTAAAGCTGGCGCTATGTAGCAGCCAGGGTTTCATAGTGTGGAAGTGCATGCTCTTGGCATGCTTGGCGGCTTCATAGATAAAACCCAGGTAAGAAGCGAAACATTGAATTCTTGGATATATATTCTCTCATGCGGCTTCAGGAGACACTTTCTTTCATGACCAGAAAGTCTGCCTGTGCTTTTACTGAATCAAAAATGGGCAGGATTGCCAGGAACCACTTAAAATTCCTTTGAGAGCCAAATCTGGCCTGTGAGTTACGAGCTGGCTATCCTTGATCTAGGTGATGGGGAGGTTAGAGGAGCAGGGCTGAAGACCCGGGCCAAAAAGCCCCATTCCTTTTCTGTCAGTGACCCTCCTTTTCTCCCCCCCGCAGGCAGCCCTCTTTGCATGCCTTGGCGTGCTCTTCATGATCATGAGCCTCAGCTTCATCATCATCGACTGGGCATCGGGTGGCGGGAAGAGCGGAGGCAGTCACTAGACAAGGCCCGGACCCTCACAACTGTGGATCAACGCCTTGGGAAACTCGGCCAGCTTTGATACATTTCCTGCTCCCCTACCTCTGCTAGTACTGTGCCGTAATTTAGTCCACAGCTCCGCTCTGAGCCAAGGGGGCGCTGTTCCGTTACTCAGTTCCTACACGCGACCCCATTGAGCCAGGGGGGGCCGCTGCTGGCTAGACCAAGCCGGAAACCAGTTCCTAAACTTTTTGAGCATTTGTTTTAATCTCACTGTCTGGGATGGGCCAGACCAATGGCGCCTGAGGAACAGGCAAATGAGGGAAATAGGTCAATCCAGAGGGGTGGGAGGGTTGCTTTGGGATGTCTGTCCTTATATGTCCAGTATGTCTAGCCCAGCCTGAGGCAACTGGAGAGTCAAGGGCAGGAACAGGAGGAAATTGGGGGAGGGGACAGTGGCTAAAGAGCCTGAGACAAGCTTTGGCCTGAGGTTCACCACTGACAAGGGAACTGGAGCCAGGCCTTCCTACAGAATTACGGTACTGGGGCCACAAATTGGAAGTAAATGCTTTCAGACAGGGAGAGAGGGGCAGAATGTTTCTGTTTGGTTTTTAAAGTCTTAATAGCCTCAGCCCCCACCAGCCACAGGGCTTTTGTCCCTCTCAGAAGTTGCTTCCTGAGCCCTTGTTGTTCCTTGGTGGGGGGAGTGGGAGTTCTTCCCTCAGACTTGGTCCTGCTCCCTCTGCTAGGGTGTGAGCCTTACGATGAGCCTCATGATCAACGCTCCTCTCTCAGGGCAAGGGGATGCTCAGGGCAGAGGTCACGGAGGCCTTGCTCTCTCCCATCTTTGCGCAGCTACCTGTACCACACAAAACACATGCAAACAAGTATGACCTCATTGCCATCGCTAAGGTGGCCACAGGTCTTGGAACTGACTGGCTGGCAGATGGGAAGCGATTTGGAGATGTCGGCCTTTCTGAACTGTCGGTTGGGGTGCAGGTTTACGCTGGCTTTCCTTAGCGCATGCCTGAGCTTCGCTTAGGGAGGTGAAGCAGAGATGGTTGGCATTTTGGGCAAACGGTTAGCTGTGAGCAACAGAGCTCTTCCTCCTTCATACAAGGTGGGATGGGAAGCAAGCCTGTGTCAGCGATATCAAACCCCTGTTTCTGTCTCCTCATTCCATTAGGTAAAGGCAAGAAGTCATCACATTGGGTGGAATTCAATGTTGTGCGATGGTGAACGTTCTGCCTGCTCAAATACTTTTGGCTTGCGGGGTGAAATGATCCCCTCTCTCCTCCCCACACGTGCCGTTTCGGGGTTTCTCCCGAACCTCCCTCCCCTCCAGTCAGTTTCAGGGGGGCGGATCCCAGTTGCGCAAGTAGAAGTCCTTGCACAGGACTTCTGCAGATGGGGCTCCCTAAGTGAATCCCACCCAATGTCTTTTAAGACAGGACGGCATTGAGGCCTCTCTGAGGTTCCTGTGTCCTGAAAGGGTCCACCCCTGAGGCAATGGAAATGGATCTGTCCATCCTAGAGACTGGTCCCTCCCCACTAACACATCACAGTGGCCTCTCTTCCTATCTGCCAGCAGTTGCTTGAACATGTTGGGAAGTGTAGCCCTGCCACCAAGCTGGTCCGCCAGCCTAACTGGTCACTAGGACTTGATTGCTGCTAATTTCGGTAGGCTAAGAGAATTTGCATTCATTTTGTTTTGTACATACTGATGTTGCTTTTCCTCCAATTTGTAGCAGGCATGAGATTCCAATGGAATTGTATTTATATAGCTGCTTTCCCGAATTGGCAAGGATTTGCCCTCCATTGAGTCCCTGCTTTTCCTTCAGTGTAATTTATGTACGATCAGATAGGCATTCAGTGTTCCCCCTGAACTAGGATATGAGGCCTTGTGTAATAGCAGATCAGGAGGAACAAATGGATCTTCCTCATCTTTACTCTCTGATCTTGTCGTTGTCATATTTTATATATATGTAGGAGAAAATATTCATCATGGCTTCTTCCTAAATCAGAGGTGGCCTCCCAAATATGCACTTGTTTGAAATGCTCTGAAATCTTTCATACCTCATCTTACTGTAGTCAGCCTGGGCCTCGCAAGCTCAGAAGAAAAAGGAGGAAAAAAGCCGCTGAGAACATATCAAAAGCAGCAGAAGGCCACCTGAGAAGGCCACTTGAGAAGGGAAACTCAAAAGAGTCTAGTAGTTGCCAACGGGGTAGTCATTTGTCCCATAGGGAGCTGCCTTACACCAGGTCCTTCTAGTCTAGCGAAGCCTACTCCCCAGATGCGAGCCAGTGGCTCTCCTGGGGTTGTTGGACTCCATCAGCCCCAGCCAGCATGGCCAATGGTCAAGTTTGGTGGGAGCTGTAGCCCAACATCATCAGGAAAGTCACATGTTCCCTGTCCCTCTTTTACTCTTGACTGCCCTCCAGGGTCTTCAGCAGAAATCTTTCCTGTCACCTGGTCCTTTTAACTATAGATGTGAAGGGTTGCACTTGGCCAGGAGGGTTGCACTTGGTTCTTTCTGTATGCCAAGCACAGGCTCAGTCATTCAGCCACAGACAGGGGCCTTCAGCTGCCACCCATGTGTAAGGGGAAATGTAGGGTTGATGGAGTCAAAGCAGTGATCTTCAAGCTGCACCAGCTTCACTGCTCTTTACCACCAATGGGTGTCCTATTGACTTTGCTGATGACCAGGTTGGAAATAACAACTCCAGGTCCAAGTTGGAAAGCGAACCTCCGGAACTGGGAGTATTGCATCTAAGGAAAAGCATATCCCTGTATCTGACCCCCTGGTCCAGTCTTCTAGTGAGTAACACTTGTAGGTCTGCATTTCATGTAGGGTGGGAGACTTTTCAACCCACCTCTGCATTTATATGGCTTTGGCAGCAGCTCAGAGTGTGAAAATTAGCAGAAAGCTTTTCAAAGCCTGGAGGTATGAGTAGGTCATTGTTTAGTATCAAGCCCCTGTTGAAGGCTTGGGCTGTAATCTTAACCCTCACTTACCTGGGAGTAAGCCCCATTGAATTCAATAGGACATGATTAGAAATGTGCTGTAAACTACGGTGGCAGGTTGAAAAATTGAAAACCACGTCTCCCCCCTGGAACAGAGGGAACAGTGGACTTCTTTGCTGTGACGGATTGACTGCTGTCAATAGCTTAGGGAATAAAGGAGTACTTGGACCGGGGTGATGAATACTGGGCCCTTCAGAAGTGGCTGAAGTACAACTCCCATAATCCCTGACTGTTGGCCATTCTGACTGGGAGCTGGAGTCCAACAAGGAACATTGGTTCCCCACCCCTGAAATATAAGATTCATGTGTAATTTGGGACAAGGAGTTAATGGAGACCTGAAGAGGAGGTTGTGTGTAGAATGAGTAACACAAGTCAAAGGGTAGCATGTAGGACTTCATGGAGCTGAGCTCATTCCAGAATGAGAAAACCATGGAGACTGTATGGTAAAATTCAGCATCTCTGAACTGCTGTCATGCTCCTATAGCTTGAAGTCTTCCAAGGGTAGGAGAATTCAATGGAGCATTTCTTCCCATTTAATTAATATCTGGTGTGCAGCCCTCCCACTAGGAAATGAAATCTGAAATATGCAATTGGTTCTTTCTTGAGAAGCACAGGATTATGGAGCTGGTTGTTTAATAGCAAGAACCTTTGGTTGTACTAGGGCGGTAGTTTTCACAGAGGAAGCCCAAGAAGCTTCTGGGGAACTTTGGTGTCCCCACCAGCACTGAATAATATATTTTCTTTCCATTTATATCATAATTTATTTCCAATTGACCTTTTCCAATTGTTATTATGCAGTGGGAAGCTGATGACACTTGTAAAAAAATTCCCCGCTTTTCTCCCATAATATTGAGGAACCCAGACCTTTCAGCATTCATCTGACGAAAGTAGATCCACTGAGTTGTGCAGGAATGCGAAACAGCATTTTTTTCGTAAAAGGGGGCAGGTGCTGAGTAAGTGAAATGAAGAAGCATCTTCCATAGGACCCTGTGACTGGCACACCAAAACAAAAACATTTGAATACTTCAAAGTGCACTTTCCCTTATGAATAACAAAAGCGTATTTCTGGACTTGGAGGTAATAGCCCTGTAAACTTTTCATTATGTTACGCGGCCAGCACCAAATGCTGGTACCTTCAGTATTTCAGAAGCTATTGTGTACCAACAAAATGGCTCGCATTTGATCCATATTGGAGCAAGAAAAGGCATTCTAGGAGCCATCATGAGTACATTTTCAGAATGCATGTGCTCTCTTAATAGGTATGAATTCAATACTCACTAACAACTTTGATTACACAAGTGCTATAACTATTAAATAGGTACAGGTGGAGCCTGGCCTTCCAGCTATTCAGCATCCTGTCCAGGTGACTCTCCCTCCTATCCGTCGTACGTCTGATAAGAAGCAGAGTCATCAGGTGAGCTGATATGATGAACCAGCATATATTCCTGGAAATAAAATCTCAGGCAGGAAAGGAGATGCCTACAATCCTGGAGTTCCTGAGATGAAAAACACTGGATCCCTGCTCTTACCATCCCTATGGTACTCACTTCTGCATTCACAGATGGGCGGCTTTGCTCTGCCCATTTACATGGCACTCCTGACCATGCACGGCAGCATCCCGTGTAGGTTCTGTGCAGGAAAGGGGAAGCATCAGGGCCTCTCATTTTCCACACAAAGTGAAATTTGATGCGCAAAACAGCCATTTTGTGAATGCAGCATACCTGCTGTTTGTACAACTGGATTGCAGGGTGGTACAGCTGTTTATAACAATATTTTTTAAATGTAGCGTTTGGCCAGTTTATGAGATACATGTTGAAGCAGTCTGTAAGCTACTGCCACCATCTGACGTTCCGTTCAGGGTGCTGGGCAGTAGCAGGCACAACACCATGAAGCTACTCTGCCCCCTGCCGTTGTTTGCAATTGTTGCTGCTTCCAGTAATTTACACCTTAAAAGGCTGCTGTAGTTTTACTCTTGATTCCCCTCCCCCCCCCATAGCACCTAGTACACATTCTTTTACATGAATTGTGCAGGAGGGAACACATTTAAATAGTCTGAGGAATGTAGCTAAGGAAGTCACACCTCTGCCAATGAGTGACTGCTGGTACTAGTGGTAGAAATGAACTGCTTTTGCACAACCCTGATACCCATTGGATGCTGTCCAATCTCCATTGAACCCATCCTAGGCAAGTTCCATTGAACTTAATGGCAGTTGCCTAGAACCACTTCCCCATTTAGAAAATAGCAGACACAACATAACATTCTGCATTGGTGCAGTGTTATTTGGGGGGGGGGAGTGGGGGAGCCAGTTGATGTAATCTGCCATCCTAAACCATTGTTATTGAAGTAAATTTCTTTTAAATGAATGAGACTTACTTTCAAGTAAATGGTTTTGGGAATCTGGGCTGAAAAAGAGTGAAAATAATCATTCCCTCTATTCATTTGCATAAGATGAGCTAGCCTCCAATAATCTTTTTGCAATCCTTCCCCATTGTTATATCTGCTGTCTTCTCTGCTCGATATCCCCTCTTGCCAAAAGCCATAAGGAAAGATTCTTCTTTTCCTTCACTAATAAAATGCACCTTATGAAGTTCAGCACTCAGATGGGGTGGGGAGTGGGGAGTACAGGGCTAGGAAGCAAAACCAAGATGAATATTTTTGCAGCACTGGTGTTACAAAAATAATTTTAAAGTCCACAAGTAATTATTTCTAGGGTTTAATAAATACAATGGACATAAATAAGAGAAACGTATTTTTGTACTGGGATGGTGGCTGGTCAATTTGCTTTTTATAAATACTGTATATAAGAGTAGATCTTTTTTAATGTATTTGTTGTTGCGCTCAGTAACTCTGTATAGTGTATATATTTTATGTCCTCAGCAATGAGGGACTGGATACAAGAAGACCTGCCTGAGCTATGGGGGAAACTTACTGCCATCTGTGAAATGCAGGGTAATTGGGCTGTTTCTGCAGCCTGGTGTTCAGCTGGAAGAGAAATGGAGAGAGGAGAACACATTTGCCGATAAAAGTTTGGCTTGGGTTATTAAAAATGATCTCACTGGCCCTAGCACGTGGGAGGTCATTTGAGACCTTTCGGCTTATTTCAGGAAGTTAATATCAACCAAGGACTTGATCCAAAACGCAGCTGCATTGCACTGGTGCTTATCGAACCGCTACCATGGGCGACTGAGCCCAACCAAACCCAAAACACACATTCGCTGCAGAAACCGCATGGCTCACAGACCACAACATACAACCACCGGAGGTGCTTGCAGTGAGTGAGAGTGATCACAAGAGATCTCACGGGCTTGTGCAGGCTGTGAGCTCTTTGTGCCAGCAGTCACCGCCAAGTTGTACTGCCTTTGGGTCACAGCCTCTGGCCTCTTAAGGCTAAACTGCTACATGGCCATGCCTTTCAATGCAAGGGTGTTGGTTTGTTTTTTAACAAATACCCAGCATGGAGGGAGGGGAGGAGGCTTTAACCATCTCCCCCCCCCCCGCCCCGTGAGTCTAATCTGGGTTGCACGTGTAATTTGCAGATTTTAAAAGCTGCTGAAGCCAATGGGCGCTTTCCCCACCCCTCAATGCGAATTGAAACACCGGAGGTTTGTCATGGATCAGGACCACAAGGAGAGGGGGTAAGTGGGTGAGAAGGCTTCCTTACCCACATTACTAGGATCCTGACTAGGAACCTGTCTCCAAAGCTGGCAATTTGCATTAAGAAACACACAGATACATTTGCATTTAAACACGCAGCTGTGTGTAGTTGGGCCCCAAGAAGCAGGGATATGTGAGAGAAAGGTCCCTGTGGCTCACAACCCAGGCTCCAAGTATGAAACACAGAAGGCAGGAGAGAAGGTAAAATCGGCACAGCAAACATGTGGCTTGCCAGGTGCAACCTAAAATATTACCTTCCTGGTCCTCTTTTACCCCTTAGGCTTAGAGCAGGTTAACAGCCCTTTTGATATTTATTTATTTTCTGTAATGGAGGCTGCAGGCTAGAGAGCTATATCACCCACTTGCTGCACCCAGATGCTGTCTTGGTTGTTTGGAGTGCCTGGCCTGACAGGTGATAATTGGGTCCGAGTGGGGTGGTGGGGACATAGAAGTTGAACAAATAAATGCCCAAGGGGCCATGGTGTTGATGGAAAGCGACTGTGCATCATTTCAGGACCAGCTTTGAGCAAGCGTCTCCTCTTTCCTGTTCTTTTCCATGAGGGCACCCTAGTGGGTGACAACTGTCTGCCCCTCCTGTTTCCAAACTACAGGCAAGCTATGCTGCCTAGCTCAAGGCAGGTCAGGTGTCCGTGTCTCCTCCAAACTTTTGTAAGGGAACTCAGCTGGATGTATCATAGGAAGGAATTCTGGAGAAGGAAGTTTTATTACTTTGGGTTTTCCAACCCCTTCGTGTAGGACCCTTCCACTTTCCCCAAGGGATTCAGGGTGGGGGTGGGGAGGGGTATATGTGTGTGAATCCTGCTCTGTCCAAAATTCCGTCCTGTTTGTTGTTGTGTCCCAAGTCAATCTCTGGAAAGAAGGGAGGAGTCTTGTCTGGAGGAGTTCCTATTTCTGTAACGTGTACTAGGGGTCAGTTTTAAATTATATGCTGAAATTAGATCTATATTTGGAAAAGAAAGAAATCTTTTTAAAATAACAATAAAGAAAATGTGAAACTTCACCCAGGACTGTGCCTACGTCTCTCTCTCTCTCTCTCTCTCTCTCTCTCTCCCTCCCTCCCTCCCTCCCTCTCCCTCACTGTGTGTGTGTGTGTGTTTAAGACTGAAAATCCAAGATTTGCAAGCCAGGCTGAAATTGGCCAAATGAAAGTAGGCAACTCCAAAGCTTAAACTGAGCACAATGCACACCCTGATCATGACCTTCTTTTCTCTGAAGTAAGGCTCCCAGTGTCGAACAAGGCTTGCTTCTTGGTAACTCTACTTAAGATTGCTGCCAAAACTTCATTGCTGGATCCCTGTAATAAAATTTCTAGCAAGCTTTTCTCTCTCTGCCATAGAGCATGCACTTTAGTTAATTTATATTCAAACAAAGTTGCATTGCACCTCAATAAAAAAGTCTGAAAGTTAGGTTGATTCGAGGAACTAAACAAAAATATCAAAAAGTACTTAACATCACACGTGTCTAAACAACTGGTATCAACCTGGTCTGAACAGAGACATTGGATTCTTATCTCATTATACATGACTAAGCCATTTTTCACCTTCTCACCCCTTGCATTTTCCTGTAAGACCTATTGCAGTCGTTAAGAGTCGTCAACAGGCTCATCTCAGCTATCTGCCAATCTCCCATTCCCACCACCCTTCTGAGTAATACCCCTCCCCACCTTCTCACTATATAGAAGGATCTGGCAACTTCTGTTTCAGTGTATCTGAAGAAGTGTGCATGCACACGAAAGCTCATACCAAGAACTAACTTAGTTGGTCTTTAAGGTGCTACTGGAAGGATTTTTTTTATTTTAACTGGTATCACTGTTACTGTGAACTATGTTTAGCTAGGGGAAGTGTCTGTGCCCAGGCCTTGTTATCTTAGGGTTGTGTCCAAAGTAGAGCCAAGTAAATCCATGCATGAGCAGAACAACTGGACTTCCACCATGTGCCTCCCCTGCTAAATCTGTTCTGTGTGTTCTCCCAAACCTTCAGAGCCGTTTTAGGGACAGGCTATGGGGAAAGTCCCATTGCACAAGCCGAAGTCATTCTGGTCACACTATTATTTAGTTTGATGCCGCCCTAAATCAGCATGCTGAGAACTGTAGTCTTCACACATTTTGGCAAAGGCCAGAGATATAGAAACAAACAATCTTTGGCTCACTACGTGTGAAGGATCAAAAATGAGTGACAGTCTTTAATAGGTGGGGTGGGACCTGTGGCCCTCCAGAGGATGTGGGGCTGATGGAAGTTGGAGTCTAAGAACATCTGGAGGGCCAGAGGTTGTTGCCAGATTTTCCCTGCAGAGTAGATGTGCAGATAAGCCAGCAAGCTCAGAAAAACGAGACCCTTCTTTTTGAAAACCTGGCATCTCTTTGGAAATCCATCTTTAAAAGCAGGCTTATAATAATGTGCTTGAAACTGGCCTGTAGGTGGCACCAGTGCCCTTTTCATATTAAGCGCTTGGCTTTGGCCAAGAGGAAATCTGCCATCTGCTGCCGAGGAAACAGAAAGCAACTCCCCAAAGTTGGGTGAATGGATTGGGAAAGCCACAGCAGTTAAAACATCCAGAGGCCCACTTTGGGGTGGGGCGGCAGCAAGGGGGGAAACTGTTACTTCAGATTCCATTATCAGCCAAAAATGGAACGGCAAGCAAGCTTACCCTGTGGGGGATTCCCAGTTTTTTTCCTTCAAAATATTTCAGATTTTCCTTTTAAACATCTATGTTCCCACGCAGTGGCTGGACTGCTGATGGGGGCAGATGGTCGACATCATGTGACACCTCTGCTAAGACATCTGCACTGGCTGCTCACATGCTGCTGGTCCATGTTCAATGAACTTGTGTTGGCATACATAGCCCTGAACAACTTGGGTCCAAGTTGTCTTGGGAGCTACCTGGGCCCTTATGTCCCACCTCAGTCTCAGATGTATGTACAGATGCTGTAAGGTGTCTCTTGTGTTTCAGAAGTCTGGCCTCAACCAGAAACCAGCCATTTAATGCCACCAGTTCCACACTGTGCAACACACTTCCAGCAGAGATCCTCACTGCTTAGTTTCAGACATCTCCTAAAGACATATTTAGAGCAACAGGCCTATGTAGCTGTTTAAACTTTCGTGGCTGGTCACTGCCAGTCATTTTCATGTTTATTTTGTACTGTTTGTAAGCTGTGTTGTCAGTGGCGTAGTGTGGGGGGTGCAGGGGGGGCCGGCCGTACCGGGCGCAACATCTGGGGGTTAGGGGGCGCAAATCCATGGGTTAGGGGGCGCAAATCCACGGGTTAGGGGGTGCAAATTACTTGCCTTGCCCCGGGTGCTGACAACCCATGCCACGCCACTGTGTGTTGTGCTGTGCTGTACTTATACATTGCTGTACACCACCTTAGTATTTTATATGAGGTGATGGTATATAATTATTTTTAAAAATTAAAGAAATTTCATTGATAACTAGTTTTAAAACATTTTATAAGAAAAGCTGTTCCATTGGTTGTTTTTTTTTAAGTTAAATTTATTGGGCAGACAAGTCATCGCAACCAAATTTTTAGGGGCTGCAAATATTGCCTGGGTGAGCTCTTCTCTCTCACTGCTTGGAGATCCTAGCTGTCCATCTTTGTTCCACTGACTGGCTTGCTGTGTCCTAGGAAGTGTTTGTGCTTGTGTACCTCTAGGAAGGCCTTCTGAGTCGAAGAAGGTCCTGCTCATGCAGAAAGCAGAATGTGAGGCCTTGAACTGACCGTACCTTTGCAGATGGGGAATTACATTTCTGAAAGAAGAAGAAGAAGAAGAGTTTGGATTTAATATCCTGCTTTATCACTCCCCTTCAGGAGTCTCAAAGCGGCTAACATTCTCCTTTCCCTTCCTCCCCCACAACAAACACTCTGTGAGGTGAGTGGGGCTGAGAGACTTCAGAGAAGTGTGACTGGCCCAAGGTCACCCAGCAGCTGCATGTGGAGGAGCGGAGACGCGAACCCGGTTCACCAGATTACGAGACTACCGCTCTTAGCCACTACACCACACTGGCTCTCCAAAATGATCCAGGGAGGAGAAGGATGGGGGCAAAACTAGCATTCATTCTCTCTGCCTCTCACTGGCTCTGGCTGTACCTGCTGCTGGGACTCTCTGCCTTCTGTCCTAACAGTCCCGAGGAGCAGTGTCTACCACAGCATCACACCCAATTCAAAATCTGGAGCTTTAAATTTGAATCAGTGCAATTGGTACTCATCATTCCTTTCAATTTTGTTATCTATTTATTTTTTTATTTACTTTTTTCAGGGTAAGGCTTCTTCTGCTCCAGAGGAAAGAGTGCCATTTTTTAAAAAAAATTTATTAAAAAACGAAACAGTTTTTTTCCTCTGTAAAAGCCGGCTTTTACAGTGAGCCCCTTGTATCTTTCTGGAGAACACAGCATCTCTCGCAGAGCTGGCCTGGACTGACCCTGTTAAGTAGAGGAAGTCGAACCATCAAAACCGCAGAGAGATGCAGCAGCTGCTCTGCGAACACAGAGAGCTGGTGTGGCAAGAAACAACCAACCTGTGCCAGCGGGGAGGAAATAAGCTCTTTCTCCTAACCCTTCCTTGCCACAATTCCTCCATTTTCCCACATCTCTGTTTTCTCCCCCTGTTCCTCTTCCCTCTTCCTCCTCCTCCCCCCCCCCACTTATCAGTTATTACTCCTTCTTTCCTTATTATTACTCGATCAAATTCATTGAGCCTTAAACTGTCATTGATGTACTGAGCATCTTATCAACTCTTGCAGTGTTCCAAGCAGACCCCTTTCTCGTCTCTCTGTTGTCTAAGGGTTACTTCTAGTTAGATATTTTTTTGGCTTTGATCTCCACAGCCCCACAACCTGGCACAGGTACACACCTGGAGAGTCTTGCCTTTCTAAGGAGCAGCAGCTTTATCTGCCCATCACACAATGGAAACAGAACACTTGGACAATGGTTTTATCTGAGAAAGTAACTAAGAGAGTGCACAACCTGAATGATGTAGCCAGTAAGGACAGTCTTGTTGAAATATGGTACCCCTTTATATAATATCAAACGAACTTATGGGAAAATTTCACAGAATCATAAAATAGAGTTGGAAGGGACTGGAGGGTCATCTAGGAAACTCAGCTAAAGCATCCATGACAGATGGCCAGAATCTGACACATTAGTCTTCTCTTCTGGGGGGAGGGAAAGAGAGGGGAACAAAATTGTTTCGCTAATGTTTATGTTCATGGTTATATACTTTCCCCCTTTGAAAATAAATAAAAAATCTTTGGGAGGGAACAATTATTGCTATGACCCTGCAGCCATTTACCACATATTGTCCCAGTATTGTCCCAAGTGTCCTGATGCTTTAAAGAGGGCATGCTTAATAATCCATTTGAAAGGGGAGCCTACCAGGAAAACTGTACAGACACATTGCCCAAAAAATAGAAGAAATGGGGTTTTTTCAAGTTCTGCTCCCCTTGTAGGCCCAGAACAACAGGTTGTTTTTGAAGAATGGGTTAACACACAGCTGCATAGAAAAATGAAAGTAACTGCAAGAACAAATAAGGGGTGGAGTCTTAGCTAAACCCATAATAATTGGAGACAATGTTTAACTATCTTTACACCTTACTACAACTCCCGCTTTTGAGTTTTTGAAATGATAAGGCATTGCTATGGGGTGAAGGGAATAGCTGGGTATGTACCACCCCTGAAATGCAACAGACAAACTAGTTCTGTTGCTTCCCAGAATAAATTACCGAGAACGGCGTGTGTTCCACGTCCTGTGGCGCCACAAGTGCTAGTTTATTGCAGCAGAAACTTTCTTGAGCAAGAGCTTCCTTCTTTAGCTGCACAAAGCTCATGCTGCAGTAAATGGGTCTGTCTCCAAAGCTGAGAGCTTGGCTGTCGTGCTTGAGACACGGAGGGAATTGTTTTGTATTGAGGAACTGAATTTATTTTGTTCCATGTTTCCAACAAACAAGAATATGAGTATGCACGGCTGACAAAGCCCGGTTGGGTGAAACAAGGTACCGGTATTATCCCAGAATCCTTGTTGTGCCATACCTTCAAGTTTCCCATCTGATCTGATATCTACATACAAGGAACGTTAGAATCCTCAAAGCAGCGATATATGTGGAACATCATAAGATAAGCATACCATATTGTGGTTATTGCCAATATGCCAATTTAGGAACCGAATGGACTTTATCTCCTGACCATCCATTGGACTTTTATTTCTCTTGATATGTTCTGTTTGCATGATGTGTTGGTCTATGGAATTACACTTTGTGAGATATTATATGTTGAATTTGTTTGAAATAGAAGTTACATAGTCAAAAACAGCCTGTTACGTTGTGTGTGTTGTTACCAGGATTGTATTTACGTAACCTAAGGTTTAGTAGTGTTTTGCTTGTACTGAGGAGCAGCAGTCAGTCACATGACACCACACGCCACTCCACCTGCAGTCTGAAATGGTACAGTCCAGACACTGGCTCATCAATTCAGTGGAAACTAGGCCTCGCTGTCAAAGGAAATGTAACAGTGGCAAACCAGCCTCAGCCCTATGTGTTTTGCTGCCCGAAGCAGACCACAAATGGCCCCATCTACTACTTTCAGACATCTTTCATTTATTTTTAAGATTTGTACACCACCTAATAACTAACATTTTGCGGTGGCTGAACAATACAATTTAAAAGCCACTAATTTTTTTTTAATAAACCAACAAAAACAAATGATCATGGTAAAAAGTAGAGCTGTAATCTGCAAACCATATAAAACAGTGTTCAAAAGTACTAAGCGATCTTAAGGATTTTAAATATCTGGGAAAGTGAAGTCTTGACATGGTGACATGAGTTCCAGATGTGCCTCTCTGATGAGGGTTTCACAACCAGGGCGTCCCCATCAAAAAGGCCCTCTCTTGAGTACTCGCCCATTGCACCTCATGGGTGGGGGCACCTGGAGAAGGGCCTTTGAATATGGTGTAAGGGTCTGTGTAGGTATATATGTGCAGCTTGAGAGCCCCATGGACTGCAAGAAGATCCAACCTATCCATTCTGAAGGAAATCAGCTCACTGGAAGGACAGATCCTGAAGCTGAGGCTCCAATACTTTGGCCACCTCATGAAAAGAGAAGATTTCCTGGAAAAGACCCTGATGTTGGGAAAGATGGAGGGCACAAGGAGAAGGGGACGACAGAGGACGAGATGGTTGGATAGTGTTCCTGAAGCTACCAGCATGAGTTTGACCAAACTGTGGGAGGCAATGGAAGACAGGAGTGCCTGGCGTGCTCTGGTCCAGGGGGTCACGAAGAGTCGGACACCACTAAACAACTAAACGACAACAAGGTATATATGGGAGGAGGGGATCCTTCAGACTCCAGTTTCTATCTCACCATATTGGTTCATCTAGCTCAGTATTGTCCACACTGGCTAGAAGCGGCTCCCCAGGTTTGCAGGCAAGGGACTTTCCTACTCATGGCTGGAAATGCCAGAAATTGAACCTTGGACCCCGCTGCATGAAAAGCAGATACTCTACCACTAAGCTTCCTTGTACATCCACTACCCTTGAAGGAGTTCCCCTGTATTATTCCAGCATGTTTCCTGTATTTCCTCTGTTTCTCTTGCTCTGTACAGTGCAGATGGCCTAATCGCTGTCTGCTTTCAGTCCTCATTACATTCCTGGAACTGGGAGATACATCAAAAGAAGCCCAGTTACATAATTGACAAACCATAGGGAATTATGCCAATGAGGAGGTCCTGTGAGCACAAATGAGGACTGCAAGCCCTGAGTTGCTAGCCTGTTTATTCTGTGGGCATTGTGTTCTTCCAGTTAAGGCTTCTGCCAGTGTCTGGTCAAGCTGCAGAACTGGAGGAAATTCATTGTGGGGAAGCTTTTCCTGACACAGAGACACAGGGAGGGCTGGGAAAAGCTTCCCCATATGAATTCCCTCCAGGCCATTGTTTAAAAATACAGGAGCAGTTCCAAAAAAGGGGCAACTCTACTGAGGAGGATGGGAAGAAAACACTATTATGAATAACTACATGGTTGATAGCCAGGTTTTTAAAAAAAGTCTTACTGATTAAAAGAACTCTAACACGCATTTGGATTTGTGAGAATGGACCAGTTGTTGGAGAACAACAGTGGGAGAGACCCCCCTGGTTTTCAATGCATTTCTTCTGAAAAGACAATATTGTTTGGGAAAGTATTTAGGTCAGTTGTTGTGATGAGAATTGTTCACTGGCTGCACTTATTGTCCCATCTTCTGGCTTTGAGCAATGGAGGGCTGCTTGTGAAAGAGAATATAATCCATAATCTAGTGCCAACTAGCAATTAACGTCTCGTTCTGAGGTCCTTTCCAGGGAACTAATGGTTGATTCCCACCACCACCACCTTTTTGGCCACTCAATGGAGAATCACTCATTAGCAAGCATATGGTGAATGCAAAATGGCTGTTTACCACACCATACATTTAAAGAATATTGCCCCCTCCCCAAGGAATCATGGGAATTGTAGTTTGCCATGGGTGTTGGGAACTGTAAACTACAGTTCCTAGGATTCTTTGGGGGGGGGGTTGACTTTAAATGTATGCAGCCTAAATGACTTTCCATGATGGATGTCCCTATGTGATGATGTTTGATGTTTTATCGTGTTTTTAATATTCTATTGGGAGCTGCCCAGAGTGGTATAAATAACAAATTGTTGTTGCTGCTGTTGTTGTTGTTATCCATTTTGTGCCACAGCTCTGTCACAAGGAAAACTTGCAACATTTGGGGCTACTTGGTTTAGGGGGGAAAGTGAGTAAAGGAGACATGATAGAGTTGTATAAAATCATGTGTGGTGTGGAGAAAGTGGATAGAAACTAACAAGGCCACCCTATACACGTCTACTTAGTAGCCAGCCCCATTGAGTCCAAGGGGATTTACTCCCAGGCAAGTCTGTTTAGAACCACAGCTCATAAGAGACATTTTCTGCAGCTTCCATAATGCTTAGAATCTAGGGTCATCCAATGAAGGTGGGAGATTAATAACACACAAAAGAAAGAACTACTTAGTAGAACACATGGTTAAAACTATGGAATTTGCTTTCTCAAGATGTGGCAATCAGGGGCATTCCAAAGTGGGGGGGGGGCATTCTGGGTGCCATTTCAAAGGAGGGGTGACAAAATGCCGACCCCCCGTTTGGCCGCACACCCCTGGGACGTGCACCACGCCTCCTGGGATGGAAGATAAGGCTGCCCATAGCTACTAGTCATAGGGCTCTACTTTCCTTCCAGGATCAGAGGAACCATGTCCTCTGAACACCAGTCACCCTCATGCCCTGCCCATAAGAGGCATCTAGTAGGAAGCAAGCAGGAAACATTATGCTGGACTAGACAAGCCTTTGGCAGGACCATGTGCCACTGAGGGTTGGAGGCACTCCACATTGGCACCACTTCATGTCCCCTGCTTTTTAGAGCGACTGTATTATGCTCTTTGCAGAAGCATATTTAGGGGAGAGCGACTGGTTTGGTTGCACTGGTCATGGATTCTCAGGGCACTGAAATGAGTGATTTAGAATGGAGCATAAGAGGTGGGGGGGGGCGGGAGAATGAATTTTGGCATCACACAGGAAGCCATTGAAATTTGAGACTCACAAATCTGCCACTGCTTTTTGCCTAGTTAGGTGCCTTATGCAAACCAAATCAGCCCCATGGAACAGTCTTCTAATAATGCATGAAAATTATTTCAGCTTACCACATCATTGACTGAGAAAAGCAGGCAGAGAATTATTTGTTAATTGGTGCTGCCTTAAAACATATATTGTTGCCCAAGTTTTTGCATGGAGCAAAATAAATACTCCACTGAGCTGCTGCAATATTGTCATTTTATTGCTATTTGCTGCATCTTAGGTGATGTTTTAGCTATTTAAAATTTTATTGTATGGTTTTATAGCGTGCAACTCAGTGGATGGCAGGATATAAACTGAAGAGGTGAATGAACTAATAGTGAACAGTAGTATTCCATAGATCATTTATTTCAATGTTCCTCCTGTGCTTAACAGCAATCAATACAGCTGACTTGTGGCTGTAGCTTTTCCTGTCACTAAGGCTCCATTTCTGCAGATTAGGCTGTTGCTAACATAAGGTGTTGGGAAGAAAGAAAGGGGTGGCAACCTTTTATTTTGTACCAGCTGCGGCAATGTTTTTGGCCTTGAGGCAGGGAAATGTCACATACCAGTAAGCCTGGCTGGCTGTGGGCATGATCAAACCATGCAGGGTCTGAGCTGACAGACAGACAGACACACACATACTTTATGCAGAGCAAAGTACTGTATCACATTGTGCAATATTTGCTGTCAATGATTCCAATCAGTTCTCAGTTTGGCTTCCATTTTTTAATGCATTTATCATCTGGATTTTTATAAATCTGCTCCGCTCTCTATACAAGCTTGCTTTGAAATAAGTTCTACTGAGGTCAGCTATGCTTATTCCAAGGTAAATATGCCTTGGGTATTTGGAGAGTTTTATGAATGCTGTTCCCACTGGTTTTATTATGCTTGCCTTTTTAGCTCAGGCAGTGGGGTGTGTGCAGCACCCGAAGACATAGCTGTTATGAGAGACTGAACTTACCCAATTTTTCATCATCATCAGCATCATCATTATTATTAATCTTCACCATAGTTATGAGCAAAGATCCATTTGGAAAACTTTGTTCAGGCAGAGGAATATCTGAAGCCAGTATGTGCAGCATTCCACACACTTCTGCTACTTACATCAAGGGAAGCACCTTTATTCATAGCAAAACAGACCTACAATGGAAAATGTCTGTATTCTAGGTCAAGTTAATTCAGTCCTGTCAGTGCCTCAGATTTCCATTGACTAACAGGAAATATTTTCAAAGCACACCATACTTTCAAGAGTTCTTAATTTTACATGGTATTTTGGATTTAGTTTTACTGATACATTACGGTGAACCACAGAGCGGGATTCAACTAAACAGTTGGGCTAGCAGAAACTGTCCCACTAGCACAGGGCTTGGCAAACTAAGGCCCAAGGGCCGGATGTGGCCCACCAGGCTCGTAAATGCGGCCCATGGACCCTGCCACCCACTCAGTCAGTCCCTGCTGTGCTAAACTGGCACGGTGTGGCGTTTCCTTGAAAAGAAGCCGCGGATGCCTCACCACGCGGGGACTGACTTCCGCAATGCTGCACGGCTTCGGATTAGCTGCGCTGAGGTAAACTCAGTGTGGGCATGGACGGACTACATGGAATTGGCGGAAATGACTGGCAGAATCCGAGACCAGGGAGAAGAGTCGGTGGAAGAAGATTGGAAGAAATTTAAAGACTATTTACAGAAATATTGCAAAATTAATGAATGTTAGAATGATGTTTGATTGAAGTTAAGTGGTTTCTAGCTGTAATGGTATAAAAGAATATGGAAAAATTGGATTTTTAATAGGTAAAAATTTAATGTTACAATATATTAAGATTAAAGATCCGGATAATAAGGAGGGAAAGGAATTGCTGAACTAATAAATTGAACTGGAATACAAAAAAGGGAGGTATGAGGAGGTCCGGGAAACAAGTAAATGAAAGATAAGTGACGAAAAGATGGAATTATTTTTAACTGTTTTTTATTTTGTATTTTTTCTTTGTTCTTTTTCATTATGTAATACTGTGAAAACTTTAATAAATATTTATTAAAAAACAAAACAGTGTGGGCATGCACGGAGAAGCTGGCGGTGGGTGGTGGGTCTGGGCTGTGCCATGAGCATCGTGATAGGCGTGTCATGGGGCTTCGGCCAGAGCTTGGTGTGCCTGCTGGCCCCGCGCCTGGTGCATGGCTCAGAGCTGCTGGTGGTGGCGCACTCAGCGGCCTCGCTGGAGCAACTGGAGAGCAAACTGCATGCCACCTGACCGGCGCTCCATGTGCGCAGCCTGCCTACCAATCTGGCCTCAGACAATGGGCCGCAGCGCATGGCACACACCACCTGGGAGCTCTGCAGGAACGGGCCAGTGGAATGGCTGCTGCTTGTCAAGAATGCCAGTGAGCGGGCGGCACCGAGACATGCTCCTGAGCATGTGCAGAGTGCATTCCTCCTCCAGGTCTGGAGGCAGCTGTGGGACCAACTTGCAGGGTATTTATATTTTTCTAAATATAGTCCACCCCTCCCCAAGGTCTGAGGGACAGTTGACCGGCCCCCTGCTGAAAACGTTTGCTGACCCCTGGAAAAGGGCTTTTCCACCTCTGCTCCCCCTGCATGCCTCCAAGTTGATGGGTTTTTGGTTTGGGGAGAACCTCCAGAGCATCACGCAGGAGCAGGAGAGGGGAGATCATGCCATATAACAAGTAGCATATAACTTGCGTTGACCAAACAATCATAATCCTTTATTTTCTGCTCTTTGCTTCCATGCACAGGTCCCTGGGCAGCTCAGGAAAGACCAAAAGTTAGAGAGGGTACAGAATCTGGTTAAAGAGTCACAAGTCACTTCCCCTGCCCAAGACACTGGAAAGCTGATAGGCCAATGGCCTTCTTATGCTTTTACCCCAAGTATTTTGTCTGGCATTCCCAACCTCTTTTATGCCAGGTTGGATAACTGCCAATAACAGGTACATTAGGATCAGTTCTGACACTGAAAATGAGTGGACCGTGTGCTCAAAGACATCCTGCTCTTTCTAAGAGTATTTCCAGCCTCATCTTGGAGTCTTGGTTGACCACAAACTTGACATGAGCCAACAGTGTGACGCAGCAGCTAAAAAAGCCAATGCAATTCTGGGCTGCATCAATAGGAGTATAGCATCTAGATCAAGGGAAGTAATAGTGCCACTGTATTCTGCTCTGGTCAGACCTCACCTGGAGTACTGTGTCCAGTTCTGGGCACCACAGTTCAAGAAGAACACTGACAAACTGGAACGTGTCCAGAGGAGGGCAACCAAAATGGTCAAAGGCCTGGAAACGATGCCTTATGAGGAACGGCTAAGGGAGCTGGGCATGTTTAGCCTGGAGAAGAGGAGGTTAAGGGGTGATATGATAGCCATGTTCAAATATATAAAAGGATGTCATATAGAGGAGGGAGAAAGGTTGCTTTCTGCTGCTCCAGAGAAGCGGACACGGAGCAATGGATCCAAACTACAAGAAAGAAGATTCCACCTAAACATTAGGAAGAACTTCCTGACAGTAAGAGCTGTTCGACAGTGGAATTTGCTGCCAAGGAGTGTGGTGGAGTCTCCTACTTTGGAGGTCTTTAAGCAGAGGCTTGACAACCATATGTCAGGAGTGCTCTGATGGTGTTTCCTGCTTGGCAGGGGGTTGGACTCAATGGCCCTTGTGGTCTATTCCAATTCTATGATTCTATCTGCAGGCCCAGCCCAAGACATTTTGGCAACTGAGGCGAACCCCAAAATGCCCCCCAACAAGGAAGAAGGGGTGAATGAAGATCTACATTGGGAACAAGGCAGGGCATAAAGATTGCACATCAGGAGCTGCTACCCTTGCGGATTCTACTGCCTGAGGCGGTTGCCTCAGTTTGCCTCACGCGTGAGCCAGTCCTGCTCATGTGAGCCCATCTGCCCTGCTCTGCAAGGTCTCTCTTGCGCTTTTCAGCTAGTACATTCCAGCCTATTTTCCACAATGCCTTCTTTCGGGGACTCCCTGTATCCTGGCCTCAGCCCCTCATGAAGGGGGGCTGATGATTTTCAGCGTGAGATGTTTTCATTGAGACTAGCAGAGCAGGAAAAACATGCTGGTAAAAAACATCCCGAAGTTGGGGTTTTTAGAAGGCCACCTATTCTAGCGACAAAGAAACACCATCTACATTCAACAGTGTTTTCACTGTCCTTTGCAACCCAGGGCAGATTGTTTTCCCTCTCCTCTGTGGGAACCTCCTCTCCTGCACATGATTTATGGGCTTCGATTTATGATATTTGCTTTAATGTGTTACTTATTCCATCTGCTGGTATTGTTTGCTAGATGGGAATCTTCCTGTCTCTTCCAGTTCTGTTGAGAGTGGTGGCCTGATTTAGCTACATGAAAGCAACTCCGTCACAGCAAGACAAAGTAGGAATGGATCCAGCTCCCTGCCAGGGACTGAGAGCTGTCTGACACAGGCTTTGCAGAGATGGGTTGCCCAATACTAAACCCCGTAATCCATAGCAGAGAATTTGCTCACTCTTATGCTAATTTGGTTATGCGATCCTCCCCTGCTCCCCACCTAAAAAGATAGGTATGTTGTGGATCAGGCGATGAAAACGCTTATCTCCGCTTAATAGGGTTGTGTTAATCAGCACAGGGAGAAATTCATCCTGTATGCAGTAAAAGGCTCTCTTGTTGGTTTTTGCTCTGCATTTTTCTGGGCTGTAGACTGGCACTGAAAACAGGTTCCAGACAAGTTAAAAAGAGAAACATCCAGCTAATAACATGGTATTTTCAGTTAGGTTCTGGGAAAACAACATGGAGCCCAGAGGATGGCCATTGATTTTCTTTTCATACTTGTGAAATACTGAAAGTAATTCTGGAACGTAGATGGTGAATAACCAGGAGCAAGCATTTCTTATTTGTTGCATTCTTGTGCCATTCTATAACATATGTGGCAAGTTTTCTTGTCATCCTATTAGAATATGATATTAAAATGATTTAATTACAAAGTAATACATAAAAGCAACACAAATACAACAAAGAATAAATCACCCAGGTATTGCAAACTTGAAACAGAAGCCCAGATTTGACTAATCCAGGCGGAAGGCAACACAAGGGCTCCCTCTAGTGCAATGGGGCTTTCCTCCTCCTCTTCTTGTCCCCCACCCAATCAACTCTAGGGAGTCAGGCAAGATTCCAGAATATTGTATGGGGGGGGGGGATGATCAGAAGAGCACAACACTGAAATCTTTCCAGTGAGTCCCAGACTACGTAGGCTATGCACATAAGGTATATGGGAGCCATTATTCATCACCATTTTGTTCCCTGTGCTATTGAATATGAATCTGAAACTGCTCAGAACTATCACCAGGAAATTTGGACTGAGGTGTCACCAATAGGTTAATGACACCCAGCTCTATCTCGCTCTTCTGTCTGAATCAGGAGAGGTGATCAAAGTGCTAAACTGGTGCATGGAGGCAGCAAGAGGCTGGATGTGGGTCAATAAAGAAGATGCATCTCTTTACCCCAACCTTTGACAGTTAAGCTGTTTTGATTTAGGGAGCTGTTCCTTCCCTAAGAGGTGTGTCAAGCTCTTACTGTTTTATGGGACCTATCTCTTTTGTTGAATTTGACCTGTTCTTGTCCATTCAAAATGTTTTCACTGATGACATATGCACCAGACTATGCTGTAATTGTCGGGATCAGATAGATGTGCTCTAGTAGCCCTTTAACTCTTAGAATAAAACACTTAATTCTGAAAAACAAGTTCCAGACATGATCCTTCATCTCAAATTGCGCCCTACCTGGAAATAGCTGAGATGGCCACAGCCAGAGATGATGTCTGTGAGTCAAGTCTTGTGATGCTGAGGTGGAAGAGCATTTTGCCTGGTGGCTCTGACTCCAGAATATGAACCCAGTTCCCCTGCTTGCCAAATATGGGAGTGGGAGTGGTTCCCCCCTATAACCTGACTCATGCCTCTAGGGAGTTTCTTTGCTTTCCCCTTGTGGTTTGGGAAAGTGGCTTGCTGACATCATTTGGTTCCCAGTCTGTGCCTCTGGTTTCAAGAAGTCCAAAGCCTTCTTTCATATTGCCTCACGCTACTAAACAGAGCTGGACTGTGCATTCACAATTTTAGCGATAAGAAACATGTTTGTTATAAGAAGGATAGAATAGAGTTATAAATAGATGTATGTCACCATAACCCTAATTCCAGAGAAGTATGAAGGCATTTCTTTCACAGCACAAACACTCTCCTGTTTACACACACATGGCAAATCACTTAATTGTCCAAGGACAGTTCCCTTTATAACTTACAGACTTTTATATCACTGCATTTCATTTAGAAGCACAAACTTCCTTGATTTCCTTGACAGATTCATTACAGGCCTGCCTTTATTTCCATTTGAGTAAAAAAAAAAAAGATATGCAAAAGGGGGAAAGATCAACCCCGATATATTTAATGGATGGTTAAGGCAGGGGTGGTAGCCATCTTCATAAATAATGGCTCCATAAGAAAACATAATCTTTGTTAAGGATGAAGCTTCCGTTATCAGCAACTCAGCGTTCATGCAGCTTCCTTGACTTGCAACCTGATCCTGTGTATGTCTAATTGGAGGCAAATGCCACTGACTACAAGAGGGTTCAAGTCCACTGTGTATGCAGGGAAGGACTGCAGTCTTAGTAAGCTAAGTAACTCACATTTCTTGAAACTTCCCACTGTGATACTCAAGACATGATTTTGCAGGAAGGGACTGAAGCTCTGCAGTAATCGCTTGTAAATTGGTTTGGAGACAGCTATGCAAATTCTGAACGGCAGCATTTCCAGTGAGAAGGAAAAAGCTTTCTGATGTCGGGCCCAATGATTTCCTCCACGAAATAAATGCATAATCAATGTCCCTTAGACAGAGTTCAGATGCATTAGATGTAATACCTATAGGAACAGGGCTAGCAAAAGTGTGTTTATTTGTGACACTTGTGAGCTGTTCTTTAACAATTGTTTACAAATGGTTTGTAGCATAAAACATGGCAGCAACAAAAATGCATTCTGTGGGTCAGTAAAACAGATCAAAACAGTACTTCATCAGCTCTCAGTTTCATTTAACAAAGGTACTGCTCTCAAAAGCATGGTGGAATAAAAATGTTTGCACCTGCTTATCCTGGGGAAGGAAGAAATGAGTCCAAATTAGGGTATTTCACAACCCGGGGGCAACCATTGAAAAGATCCTGCTCCTCCACGCTATGAATATTTGACAGTGGTACCTCAGGTTACAAACACTTCAGGTTACAGACACTTCAGGTTACAGGCTCCGCTAACCTCGGGTTAAGAACTTTGCTTCAGGATGAGAACAGAAATTGCGTGGCGGTGGTGGGAGGCCCCATTAGCTAAAGTGGTATCTTAGGTGAAGAACGGTTTCAGGTTAAGAATGGACCTCCAGAACGAATTAAGTTCTTAACCCAAGGTACCACTGCATCGGTACCTTCAGAAGAGTCCCCTGGGGGATCTTAAAACTGAATGGGAAAAACCACCGTCTGACCAGGTGTCATTGGATGCCAATTCCCATCAGTCCCAGCCAGCACAGCCGCTAGGGATGAGATTCTCCTCTTCTGAAACAATATTCAGTTAGAGATCTTCCAACTTTGTTTTAATAGCAGATAGTCCTTCCCATTTTAATACTTGAATTTTAAATGATATATGTGTTGCATTTCAGGCACAGTAAAAAGGCGCTGTCCACAAGTACAACCAAGCTTCCTGAGCTTCCTGCCCAGCGTAAGAGAAGCAGTGCTTCAGATCTGCATTAAGAGCCCTGTCAGGGAGTAATACAGACAGAATCCTTTTAGAAACCCACACAATAACTGTGAGAGGCCCAGATTCCACACCAGGGTTCAACCAACTTAAAGTAAGTAAGAGTTTTGTACTGGAATAACAGAGGAAGCTCTCCTACAGCAACCAGTGTGTGCAAACACAAACTCATCACGTTGAAATTGCCACAGAAGTCTCTAGAATAAAAAATGTTCTCCGGCTTCCTTTTCTGAGAGACTTCAATTTCTATGACTGAGGAGGGGTGTGTATCAAGAGAGGTTCATGGCTCTCAAACTTATATAGATGTGCAAGTCTATTTTCTCTTTCTTCAAATGCTGCTCTGCTTCTGAACATCTTGTGTTTGGCAGTCCTGCTATATTATACTTCAGGAAACGCTGCTGAGTTAAGGGGAGCACAGCTGCAGATGCTGCTTCTGCTGCTAAGGCAGCAAGCATCCCCAAGCCAGCCCTAGTAGTAGGCAGAGTGATATGACAGCAGCTAGATGATGGGGGTGGGCAGCAGCTGCTGTCCCCGGAGCCCTGAGCTATTGGAAGGTAGCGCTATGTGCACCCTGCACCTGCACCTGCGAAACTAGCCTGCTGCCCTCAGGTGTGCTGGAGGACACTATCCTCCAGTGTTGCAGTAAGATTGAGCTGCCAATCAAGTCAGCTTTTGCATGTAGAAGAGGAGAGCACCACCTTAGCCTTCACTCCAGTGGCCCTGGTGATATGCCTTGCAGTACGTCCGTAATTTCCCAGACATATCCAGAATACTGCAGTTGGAAGCGGTAAAGACAAAACAACAAACACTCAACAATTTTTCTGTCCAGATTTTCACTGTTTGAAATATGGCAACCCTATTTCATCAGGCTACCTATGCATCACAGTTCTTAAATCCAAACAGACAGGATCTCTTATTATATTTCCCAGTCACTTGCAAATTTGAAAGCTCCAGTCTTTAAAATGTCATGTTTCCCACTGATTTCGCTCTTTCCCAAGACTCTTCTTCCATACTCCCCTTTACTGTCCTCCTCACCGAGTTTTGAGTCAGGGATCAACGGTCTCATCTGTGACTAGTGGCCTGTGTAATTGCTGGAATTAACGCTACCTCCCCCTGCACTAGATGGTGGCCCTGGCTTTGTGCTTTGTCTTACAGAGAATTACGAGTGGCTCCAAGCAAGGGAAACAGCTGTGACCTATACCTCTGTTACAACAGACAGCTGGTCACAACCTGTTTCTTGACATGCGTTTGCGTTGCATAAATGTTTAGCGGCAAAGGTCTGCTGCTGTCTGGAGCTATTATAAACAGAGTTGAATGTTGGCTTCCTTCTTGCCTTGCTACTTGGATTCAAGGGAAATGCTGTAAAACCTCTTTTGAGTGGTCTAACT
Organism: Podarcis vaucheri; assembly: GCF_965113315.1. Lineage (NCBI taxonomy): Eukaryota > Metazoa > Chordata > Lepidosauria > Squamata > Lacertidae > Podarcis > Podarcis vaucheri. The sequence continues at coordinate 76,342,296 of NC_138760.1, read as the reverse complement.
GTGCCTAGAACTAATTGCACTTGCTCACCCAGCCCAGCTATCTCTTGGATAGACCCATTTAGTGATTGGGATTGTCACCCCAACGTACACTGTGCTCCTGCTCCAAAAGCCAGAGATCCGTGAAGCATGCCTCTGTCTGAGCAGCACCATTTCCAAAGGGCAGTGGCTGAACTTAGTAAGGATGCAGCAGAGGGCAGGAACAGATTTGTCTGCAGACCATGTTGTTTCAGGTCCTTTAAGATATCTGCAGCTTTTAGAAAGGGATTTTCTCCTGGTCACTAGCTGAGCATGCTTCATGGCAAAAAAAAAAAAAAAAAAATATTTTCATTCAAGTTTAATGTCCATCAGCTTCTGATTTCTTTGTGGGAACATTCATCCACGATGAACATTCATCTTTATTTAGTTGTATAGAATTCATATACATCTTCCTGTTAAGCATTTCTTCATCCCACACTTCTCAGTTTCCTCTTCACTTTCCTAACCAGAAAAAGTCAGGGATTTTTAAAATAGAAGTGGATACATGGGTGTAGCCAGGAATTTTGTTGGGGGGGCAGGCCTCTTGTTAAGGGGGGGCAGAACTTTAGTTAGCTATGTATTTTTATAGATTTTTATTTATTTAGGGGGGCAGATGCCCCTCCCTGCACCCCCACCTTGGCTATGCCCATGAGTGGATATGTTGTATGGGGGGGAGGCAGAGGGTTTCAATCTACTAATTTCCCAAACCTAAATTTAAGGTATCTGCTTTAATCCCTCCCACAAAATACTGACCATCTGGAGTCCCCAACCTTTCTGCATATCAGACTGGCATTTAGGGACCTGCAGAAAAGCAGATAATGTACAACAGCGCAAAATAAATCCAATAGGAGCAGGAGCTGGTTTTATTTCCTTGACAGATGCATACTGGGAACTTGGCAGAGGGTGCTGAATTAGGAACAAAAAAAGTTGATCTCCCAAACGTGGCAACCAAATCCCAGAAACAAACTAACCATAATTAGTCTGAAATTAAAACAAACATCAGTTTCTGTTCCTTCCTCCTTTTTCTCATGGCCTGAGGCTCAGTTCACACATAGAAGCTGTGATGTAACACAACAGTGTGAAGGCTTGTCATCACAGCATGACTTTATCTGAAACAGCTTGACAGGCAGCAGTGGTAATACAGTATTCAAAACTTCAAAATAGAGGGGTTATAGAGATGCAATGAATATTTTTGCTTTATTCATGTATATCCTGCCCTTCCTTCCACAGGAGCAAATAATATTGTCAGAATTCCACAAAAAGAGGTTTCACAGAAACAACAGGCTGTATAGAGCAGCCTCTGCAAAGTTGGGTTATTCAAAGCATCTACCAAGCTTCTGTTTTGCATGTGTGAAGTGACCCTTTCAGAACACAATTTCCCCACCTTCTATCCTTCATACAAGGACCGCACTTGTTTATGCTCCAAGTAAATCCAAAAGCCAACAGAGGCTCACATACACTAGTGCTCTTCCTTTTGGGAAATTGGCATGGGACCTTCCTGGTAGAAGAGTCTGCATGTACCTTGGGTAGCAGAGCATCCATAGAGCTTTAGATCTGTTATGAAATTGCTAGTTTTGTGCAGAGGTGGAACAAACTGCAAGCAATGCAGATTCATATGTTTAAGGTCCCAGTTCCTCACTTCTGATACAGCTCCCAAAGCTAGCAGCTGTGTCTGGGCTGGAAGGGAAGCAAACAACAAAAAACTGTACAGGTAAGCAACACAACCATTTCAACAATGCATCAGGAAGATTAGAGGACAGATTCTGATGCAGTGTTAAAATACATAGATTCATTCCAAAGTTGATAGACGTACCTAGTGTTTGGTTAATCAGACCCTTGCACGGAGGCGGCTAATCTACTGATCACAATAATTTCATGGAGCTGGTAATTAGAAGGAAAATCTCCTGGGGCACCTTGGTGTATGGCTGTTATGCTATTCCTAGCCCTTATGTAAGTGCATGGAACTATAGTCTACCCTCCAGCTATATTTATATGAAGGATTGCACATGGTTCTATTACGGAATCACACTCTTCCCACCAGCTCAATTTCATTTTATCTGACAGCTGTGTCACTGTATAACGAGCTATTGCCAATGGCCCTGTATCAATCTCCTTTAGTTTGTCCTGCATGGTGACAAACTAGGTGACTGTTAAATTAGGAAAGAATGGTAGGGGAAATTCTAAAATACAGTATAGAGGGAAAATGCTTTAAAAATAAATAAATCCAACAGTTGGACACTCTTTTATGCAAAACCAAGACACATTAAACAGTTGCAATCATTCCATTCAAAGTATTAGGAATCAGAGTGCTTATCTAAAATCTCCAATTTACAAACTAGTTGTCTTATTAATACTTATAAACAATACGCAAACAGGGCATGGGCAGGTCCCTTCCACAGATGCTCCCAACTACTTGCCCTCTTGATTCCTGCCCATCATGGCTGGTGAACTTGGCTGCGGGGTGTTGAATGGGTGTGTCCAGGGCATGGGGAACATTTATTTGAGTGAGGTGGTGGTGCCTGCCACCTTAAAGGAGGCAGTGGTGCAGCCACAACTGAAGAAAGGAGCCCTGGACCCAATGGGTTGCAACAACTATCACCCAGCTGCAAATACTCCCTTTCTGGGAAAGTGACCGAGAGAGCTGTGGCAGAACCACCGGACATTCCTGGATGAGACTGGATCCATGCCAGTCTAGGTTCAAGACTGTGTTTGGGACTGAATCAGTGTTGACAACCTACTCCTTCTGCTTGATCTCTCAGCAGCTTTTGGTACCATTAACCATGTTATCCTTCTGGATTGATTCTGTGGAATGAGTGGTGGTTCTGTTCCAGTGGGAGAGGGTTCTTCACCCCCTCCCCCCCAGTGTTTATGCTATAGGGTGCTGGAATATCCTCTCCCCTGTTCAGCATCTATATGAACCCATTGAGAATTTGGGAGTAAAATATTATCAGTACTGCTGTTTCTCCATTACAACTTATGTCAGCGCAAACACTGGACAATAAATCGAGCTTGATTCCTGGTAAAATGGAGACCTTGTGGGTGGGTGGGTGATAAGTCAATCTTCCATTCTGGATGTTGTTGCCCTCCCTCTGAAGGATCAATTCTGCAGTCTGGGAGTACTCCTTGACCCATCTCTTGTCACTAGAGGCCCAAGTGACCTCTGTGGCTATGAGTGCTTTCTCCTAGCATCAACTGGCTGTAACTGTTCCTCCACCACAATAGCCTAACCACATGGGCCCAATTTGCTTGCGAGGAATTTACATGTATTCCCATTAACCGTTCATTCACCCACTTTCTGATGCATTTTCCCATCACTTTCCTAAACACAAAAGGTCAGGGTTTTTGTGTGTGTGTTTCAAATGGTTTTGTTGTGGTTGGGCAACAGAGTACTTTAATCCACTTTGACTACACAAACCAAAATTTCAGCTCTGCACTTGAATCCCTCCCACAAAATAGGGGCAATCACCTTCGTCTCTGGGTGATTCTTACCTGTTGAATGTGAGCAAACGTTTGGGCAATCTATCTGCAGCAGTTTTGAATCACTAACAAAATATTTAGCATTAGTGATGAAAACTTCCAATCAGCCATTCTTCCTGAAAAGAAAGGAGCCTAGTACTCAAATACTGACTTGGCATGAGGAGTCACAGTATTTAGTTTTGTGGCCACTGTTGGCATTCCTTGCAGCTGCAATGAATAAACAGCTTTTTATTATTATTGAGAGCAAGGCTTGGGCTTGTGCCTCGTGAGCAACACACTCCCACACTTGAGGCTAGCTTGAGCTGGTCTGGGCAGCTGCAAACACTGGTACTATAAGCACTGACCTTCTTTTCCACCAATCAAGCCAGAGAAAGATCTGGTATACGTCTGTCAGCGCAGTGATGCATGTAAATAGAGGAAAGCATGCTTGAATTGTCAGGCATGCAGTTGTATGAAATTAAAATTGCTAAGCATGAGCCCAATGGTTGTTGTTTTTTTAGCTAGTTACAGATGTATAAGCCAAGGGTGGGGGACCCTTTTCAATCCACACATTCCCCTCTAGGTGTGGGCCACATGTGACAGTGGTAGGTGGGGCCAGAGTCAAAAGTGGGCATGCAAATTTTACTTTTGGACCGTAGGCTAGGGCCCAGGCCATTTAGGGCTTCAATGAGAACTCTGAATTTGGCTCAGAAATTTTATCAGCATCTGTTGCTGCCGCTGAACCAAAATCATTGTCATGGGTTCTCTGACCCTTGAATCCGCCAGAAGCTGAAGAGCTATATTCTGGGTATTTTCTGGGCCACCTTGAATAGTTGCTCCACAAAAAGCACATTGCGGTAATCTAAACAGTTGCTGAAACAGGTTGCCAGGGTATGAATGTCAGTGGTTAAATCCATTTTGGAGAAAACAGGTCCCAGCCAGATTAATGAACTGAGGCCGGAATAAAGTACCGTACTTCTGGGCACAGTGGCTGTCTGGGAATCAGCAAAGCTGAGTCCAGGCTGCAAATCTCATTTCAGGTGCGGGGAGTGCAACCCTTTCTAAAATTACTGTTGACATAGCTGTTCAAGATGCCAATCACAATATCTCTCTTGTGTCTGGATTCAGTTTCATTTTTTAATTGTCCTTTAGCCTACTATGATGTGTAAGGGCCTAAGAGGAGCCTGATGCATCAGGATAATGGTCCATCTAGTCCAGCCTCCTGTTCAGTGGCCCACCAGAAGTCCGAAAACAGGACCTGAACACACAGCACTCTCCCACTTGCGATTCCCAGCGATTGGCATTTAGCAGCATACTGTCTCTGACAGTGGATATAGGCACTCAGTCAAGGAATCACCTGCTTTGTCTTTTACAAACAAACAAACAAACAAACAAACAAACAAGGTTTTATTTGGTTTCTTTTGTAACACCAATAAAATGAACAATGGCTTTGTCAGTTTTCGATGGACTATTAGAAGAAAAGCTCCTTTACTCCAAAATTCCAGACAGGTTCATACTTCCTATTTCCTTGACACCTAAAGCAGAACTTTTACATCTTCATTTGTACCCACACTTGGAAATTTTGCACCTCACCAGCCACAGGGAGAGAGCGAGGATGCAAAAGTTCTGCTTCTGACATCACAAAGAGGTGCATGAACGAGACACTTGCACTTTCCTGTTCCCTCTTCATCTTTTAAGGAAGCCAAGGACAGTGAAGAAAACAGTAAAGTTGAGGTCTGTGTGGGGTCATTGCTCCATCGACTTCTTGCCCAAACCAATTCTGAGCAAATGTGCTAAAAAAAGTAAATGCATTCCATCTAATAAGTTGGTAGATGTTTACTCTTGGGAGACCCTAAAACCACAACCACCACCACAACAACAACAACTAAAAAAGGCCAAAAACAGAATTTCAGTGGGGCATCAATTGGATTTCTGACTTCCAGGCAGGAAATGTAAACCTTGAATACCCTCTAAACTTGATGGTTTTAAATATGGAAGGCTAGATTCAGAGGTATCTTACACAAGTGAGAAATAATTTCCACTTACTCAAGGCAGCCAATTCCCATCCTTCTTCAGTTCCCTGTGCTTCAATTCCATGCTATCCCAGAGGGTATTGCAACTTGGGGCAATGTCACAGAATGCTGCAGTAGGAAGGAGATACCATGGAGGCCCTTTATACTAGCAGAGTTTTCCTTATACTTCTCTGGATCCAACCCTGAAAACCTGAGTGCAAAAGATCCATTGAGAACTCTTCTTCTGTTTACATTTCTCTCCCCATTTTTGTCTTTTTAAAGTATAAAATTAGATTGTAAGGGAGGGACTGTGTATGTTGCCATGCAAAGTGTCATGTGTGACACTAGCAATTTATTAATAGTAAAAGGGTTTTATGATTTGTTTTTTACATACACATATCTGGCTGTTTTCCCCTTATCCATCTATTCCTTCCAAGTTCTTGATCTGACCAGCACAGTGCAAGACCAGCCATAGCTCAGGCCTTCTGCCTTATTGCTTTTCTTTAAAAATTTAATACCCTATCGTATCCCTTTAGGCTCAGGATAGCTTACAACGTAAGACCAATGAAGTAACATAATATTCGTCACTGGAAGGCAATAAAGCACAATCATAATAAAATTACAGCAGTCATAAAACAAAATAACAACCAGAGCATAAAATCACAGCAACCTATGCCAACGCTTTCAAAGGCTGTGAAACATTTGTGTGTGTGTGGGGGGGAATGCCTCACTTTGCTGTCCTAAGGCGGAAGACAAGTTGTGTATAAATGCCTCAACAAAGAGCATGTTTTATATTTATGTACTAAATGTTTATCCCAACCTTCTTTCAAAGAGCTCAGAGCTCACAGTGACCGTGCCCAGTGGGCTAGGCTGAGCAACTGCTGAAAAGGCTTTGCTGCTGTCCACATTAGTTCTTACTTCCTTTACTGATGAGAATATGAGCAGGGCATCTCCAATGGATTAAAAAATGTTTGTGTGAGACAGCATTATTAGCAGAGGGGTTAGAGATATACAAAGCTGATTATATATTTCCAGACCACTAATATTATAGAAGTTTGTTTCAATAAGTTATTTTGACCGTCTTTCCATCCTCCCCTAGCCTTTATCCTTTCTTGCCTCTTGTAGATTCTTCCACAGATCACAGCAGTGCCTGGGCTGAGAGTCTTGCCTAGGTTAGGTTCTTGCAGTTTAGCCTGTACACTGGGTGATCACATGGTTGCTTCTTGTAAACATGAAGCAGTGCACATGAAACCATGGCATGACAGAAGCCTAGGATGTATGGCCACGTGGTGAATTTTTACCCATCTTCCTAGTTCCCCAGATTTCTAGAAGGCAGTCAGAGGTATGTTTAGATGCTATATTTGCCATGGGGATCACCATCCTCTTGCAGAACTACCATTGCTGAACCAATTGTTCAATACAACTCACCATGCGAGTTCCCCTGGTGCTACCAAAAGTGCCATTTGCAGGCTGCGAAACCCACTACGTGATGGTTACAACTCAGGTAGCAGATTACACCGCATGATAAAGCTGTGGGTTGGGAAACTCACCCTGAGGATGCAGATTTCCATGGAGAAAATATAGATCTCACCCTGGTTTGACACATTGGACTCCTGTACACATATGCTACACAGTAAAAGCCTGAGCACGCATTGCAGTCACCCTGCACGTGCAGCCAACAAGGCTTCCCTATTGCACAGCTTCCTTGCCTGTTCCCACACCAACCACCATCAGAATATGAGTCTCAACACCACCAGCACATGCGTGCCAGCTTGAGACTGAATTGATAGTGCAGATCCGCACCCACAATAAATGTTGTTGTTGTTGTTGTTTTAAACCAGGAAGGGATGACTCTGACTATGTGGGGAGGCTGCTTTCGGTGGCATCTCTATATACTTTCCGCGTGCTTCGACCCCCCCCCCCCGTTTCAACAGGCCATTGGCAGACTTTTACAGCAGCCCCCAGTTCCAGGCTGCCCGAATTCGCAGCCGCTCCGGCGCATACTGCCACGAGTTCCTCTCAATTCTCGTTCAGAGAACGCGGAACAAGCGTCTTGACGCACAAGCCTCCGGCCCTGCTTCGGCTCCTTCCGTTCCCGCCAAACCCGCGCGCGCGGCCCCGCAGCAGCCGCTTCGTCCCCACTGCGCGCTCAGCCCGCTCCTTCGCAAGCTGCCTTCTCGCGCCCAGTCCCGGGCAGGGGCGCGCGCCGCCCTCTACCTCCCTCAGCCTCCGTCTCCACGCCGCTCGGAGTTGCGCCCCAGCGCCTCTTCCCTCTCTCCACCCCAGCCCCACACTGCTGCGCGTCCGGGGCCGCCCCTCCTCCTCCTCCTCCCTCGGCTCGCTGACGACAAGCCCGCCCGAATTCCCCTCCTCTTCCCCGCCCGAGCCGAGCTGGGGCTGAGCGGAACGGACCCGCCCCCCGGATCCCCGCCCTCTTCCCCCTCCGCCCCAGCCAGAGGCTGCTCAGAGCCCGCCGCGCCGGCACCCGGAGGGCAACGGAGGAAGCCAGCGAGCAGCACCGCCCTGCCCGACGACGCCTATCCGCCCGCGCGGGACAGCGACCCCCGGCCCCACCCCCTCGGTTGCCAGCTCCCCTCCGCTCCAAGCAAGCCGAGCCGAGGCAGCCCGGGCTCCGCTCGCGTTTGCTCGCTCTACCCAACAGTCTCTCCGCGGCCGGCACGAGCCCAGCGGCGCCATGGGCTGCACCGTGAGCGCCGAGGACAAAGCGGCCGCCGAGCGCTCCAAGATGATCGACAAGAACCTCCGCGAGGACGGCGAGAAAGCGGCGCGGGAGGTGAAGCTGCTCCTCCTGGGTGAGAGCCGCGCCGTCGTGTCCCTCCCTCCCTCCCTCCCCCTGCTTCTCGTGCCCCGGGGATGCGGGACCCCCTCCCCTTTGCCCCGACGAGGCGCCTTCTGCAGCCGCAGCCTTCGAAGGTTTACTCGGAAGGAAGCCTCTCGGAGTTCGACGGCGCTTACTCCCAAGTAAACGGGCGGAGCGCCGGCGCTTTAGAGGAAGCGCCCACCCGCCCCGGCCGTCTAGGTCCGCCGACTCCCGCCCGCCCCCCCCCGCCTTTTCCCTTGGACTTGAGGGACTTTCCAGGACCCTCCTCTCCGAATTTCGCCGTGGCTTCTGAACCCGCCGCCCCCTTCTATCTCTGCGGCCGCCGCCCCACCCCTGGCCCTGCCCGAGCCCCGCTCCTTTTCGCCCAACTCTGAAGCCGCTCGTTCTGCTCCTGGGCTCCTTCAGCGGCAAATGGAGATCGGCAGCGCTCTCCTCGGGACCCCCCCCCCCTTTTCCAAAAGCCATGTAACGTGGCTCAGTGGAACATAGTTTCCTCACCCTCTAGGAACTGTAAGGGCTGTGCCCTCGAATCAGCACTGCAATTCCTATAAAATACGTTGCCACTAAGACTTCCTCTTCTCTCTCCCCCCCTTCCTATCCTACTTGCTTTCCCAAATTTAGCATAGGAGTCCTCAGTTGCTTATTTCTTCGCAGTAGCTGGTCTTTATGATTATCTCCCCAAAGTCCACATGCTGAGATGCCCCTGCATTTTCTCGTCCTCACAATGGTTGTCTTGATACTCTGTCGGTGGCCGACCCCCACTTTTTGCTCCTTGCCAGCCCTGGTGGTGTTAGGAAAGAATAATCTAAACTGCAAATAAGTAGAGAATGCTTGCAGAGAGAGCAGGCAGTTGTCCCAGTAGGAAATGGAAGGGTGGTCTCTGTTCATTTTTAAATGGTGAATCTTCCTTGTCATTCTGCTCTGTAAAAAAAATTAAAGATCTGTTTCTCCCTCTTCAGTGGTTAAGATGGTTTGAACATTTCTCTGTGTCTTTAGTTTCCTTCAGTGCCTAGGGCCGCTTTGTCTATGAAACTTTGCTCTTGCACGCTTTTTCTTCTTTTTTCTGTTTTGGGAGTTCATCACTGTGCAAGCTTGGAGAAGTAAAACCAAAGTAAAGATTAATATGTGGACTCTTAGCGTGCTTCTGGGTGATTCTTCACACGAACAATATTTTGTGCATAATATTTTCATATGCTATGCAACATCTAAAATTTAGGAGCTCTCTGGACTCGTTTACTGTACTGTATTTTCATACATGAAAGTAGCTGTGGGTTATCTGTATGTTTAGGTTTGAGCAGTTAGCCTGGAAACACAAAAGGAGTGATTGGTTGGACTTATTTTGTCATATGGATCAATGTCTTCAATGTCATTTTATTTTCTGCTGCGATCTTATGACAGGGAATCATTTGAAAAAGGAGGGAGTAATGTACATGACATGAACTGACATGTTGAGTGTTTTCATTTTCTAGTTCTCACATCAGTCCAAGCAATGCGTATTGCTGTTTCTAAAACACTCTTCTGTTCTGTTCAATGATGTCCGTGGTTTTTAGCAACGTTTCAGTCCAGAATGAAAAGTTCTTTTCTCCTGGAACCTTCAGAGAGGATTTTGTAAAGCGACTAATTAATCTTCTGGCACCACAGCTCTTTGTCTCCTGACTTTCAAGAGTAAAAGTAGATTTTGAGTCTCCTAAACAACTTTCCATTGTCTCCTTTGTGTAATATTTCCAAAGAGTGTGAACTGTAGACCACTCCTATCTATGTTAACCCATGGGTAAATTCTGCCTAAGTTAGTGGGATGTACTTCCAGGCAAGTGTTGCAGCCCTAAGATGCAATCTTATACACACTTAGCTGGGAGTAAGGCCCATTGAACTTATTAAGCCTACTTCTGAGTAGAGGCTGTCTGTGGACAAACTTGACTGGGCTTAACCATCCAGGGGTCCTTTACCTTTTACCTTAGAAGTATATTTGACTGCATCGTTAGTTCACAAACCCTCAAATTGTGTTCTATAGTGAGTTCCTGGCAGCTGGGACAGTCTGTTATGGTGGTTAACCCAAAAATACAGGAAGTAAAAGAGTGCTGCTGGCAGCTTAACAGAAGTTGACAAAAATGAAAGCCATTTTTTAAGGAGGGTAAAATGGGGAACAAGACAAGAGAGTTATCATGAAACAATGAAAGGAAGACATCTCTTTCTGTTTAGGCAAACACAAAGCAGCAGGAATAAGTTTAGTGCCTTCAGCATCCAGCAACACAGAGCTTGAAAAGCAAATCAGGCAACCCAATCTCAAGCCCATTTATTTGGCAGAGAGTCCATTTTATTTCAGTGGAATTTATTTCCAGGTAAGCACACATAGGACCACTGTCTATTTTAAATTATTATTTATTGTTGCATTTATATCAGGGGATCTCAAGGTAGCACACATTGTTCTCCCCATCTCCATTTTAGCCGCACAACAATCCTGTAATGTTGGTGAGGCTGAAAGACAGCGACTGGCCTAAGGTCACCCATGAGCTTCATGGCTGAGACAGGATTTGAATCTTGGGTCTCAGTTCCTAGTTTAGCACTCTGATCACTGTACCATACTAGCTCCAAAGGTTCTTGCCCCTTTGGAAACTATGCATTAGTAACGCTCAATATGATTGCTTGATTAGTACCTGAGAGCTGCGGCAGTTTTTATCTCCCATTTTACCAAATGGTGCCGAGGCCATTGGTTGATTATGGTTTGCTCAGGATTGCAGCTGCACTTAGAAATGACTGTGCTTGTTCTCTCTCTCCCCCCCCCCCCGGCTGTGAAACAGGACATTCATTATGAGAGATGGTTGCTAATCTAGTATAAACTACTTCATTGTGCAAGTTGATGAACAAAATTGCCTCTGAATAGTATGATAAATCCCTGTGGCAGTGATCTAGATTGTGGGATTTCTTAATAGTTTTCAGGCTTAGAGTTTGTAATGAGGCTAATGTGGATAAACACCCAAAGCAGTTCCATTGAATTTTGTTGGCAGAATATGTAGAATAGATTACGGGGTTTTTGGGTCTGTGAGTAGAGGGCAAGTCTGGTCTCCAATCACTATTTAACCTTTGCATTTTCCTTTCTTTAAAACAAAGAAGGCAATAGCATGTAAATCTTGGCATTCCATGTCATGTATTTAAACAAAAAATGAAAAGGGGAACCCCCCCACACTTTTAGCGGTGAATTAGCTGTGCTACTTAGAAGATTTGGGGAAACCAAATATTATTTTTTGGTCTGTCACTTAAATATAGCATGCAAATCCACAAGAAACCTCTTTGGGTTTGTCCACACTTGAACAAAATTTGGATTTGCACCTGCCTTTTCCCCATTAATGTAGGAGCATCCATATTAACTCCTCCTCATCCCAGTGTTGTCTCAGGTCTGTTCAACCTGGCAACCTGTTTGCAGATGATGCAGCCTTGACAGCGCACTCCAAGGAAGCTGTACGGAGACTCATCAGCTGTTTTGCCCAAGCTTGCATGGAGTTCGGCCTCACCATCAGCCAGACGAAGACCAACACCCTGGGTCAGGATGCCACCAGCACTCCACATATCAGCATTGGCGACCACATGCTTGAGGCGGTTGACAATTTTGTCCACCTGGACTCCATCGTAACTAGCAACATTTCCATCAACACTGAGCTGGACAAATGTATTGTCAAGGCAGCTACAGTAGTGGCTTGCCTCTCCAAAAGGGTATGGGAGAATGTGATGTTCATGACCAATACCAAGATTGCCAGGCTTGTTGAATGTGGAGCATACTGATTTTTTGGAAGTGAGTCGTGGGCAACTTGCACTCACCAGGGATGATGCCGCAATGTTTTTCATATCTGTTGTGTCAGGAAGATTTTGGGCATCACATGGCAGGACAGAGTCTCAAACAAAGATGTGTTCTTCCAAGCCCACATTCCTAGCATGTCTGCACTTCCGTCTCAGCGACGTCTACACTTGCTTGGGTCATGTACACAGAATGAAGGATGGCAGGATCCCCAAGAACATGCTGGCTTCAGGCACCAGGCCCTTTGGCAGAGCAACTATGCATTAAAATGATGTCTGCAAACATGACATGAAGGTTTGCAACATTAACCCTGCCGTATGGGAATCCCTTGCAGATGATTCCAGTGACCAGAGGAAGAATGACCGCTGGGAGGAGTGCAGAGAGAAGAAACAGCAAAACCGAATACTTAAATCTGTCCCAGCTACAATAAAACATGTCTCTCCTGTATGATCTCTCACTGGCACTGTAGGCACTGTAACTCTCCAAGGGTTTGACTTTACCCCCGATGATGTGTTCTACCACTGTCTCTCCAGACAGATAAATGCCAAAATTTCCAATTCTTGGAAAGTTCAAAACAACCAGGATTGTAAAATCCACTTTGGAGGAGGAGGAAGGTCTGGAACAACACTGGGATGAGGAGGGTGTCATGTGGATTCCCATACATTAATGGAGATAAAGGCAGGTGGCAATCCACATTTTTTTTGGTAGGGACAAAAGCAGTAATTTATTCACTTGCAAGGGTTAAATATTGTTGTCCTCAAAGACTGTTTTGTCACCTTATCTTTGGATAGCCACATTTTGTAATTTAGATAACAAGGCATGTAATTTTACACAAGTCCCACTGAGTTGCATGAATCTTACCCCCCAAATAAGTGGGAATAGAATTGGAGTCCAGATGTTCAATTTAATGGTTCAACTTAACCATTAGATTGAAGCTCATATAACAGTACTTTTTGAAAAGTGCACAGCACTTCAAAAAAGTTGATGGGCATTGTTCTCTCATTAGAAAAGTAAAATGGTGTTGAATCCCTGATTTATTAATAGCCTATTTTTATGCTAAGGCATAACTGGGTAATTGTTGAGATTAACTTGAAATGGTTGTGGGGGGTGGCAGGGGGAGAGGCTGTAATTCACAGAGAACAGTGGCAAATGATTCAGTCATGCAAGACTCCTTGCTGCCTGGATACTAATTGTGCACTTAATGTTAAAACAAAAACCCTGGGATTGCTTGCTAATTTCAAGTCATTACAAGAAAGCGCAGGAAATATGGCAAGTAAAATTTTTAAATGGACTTTTGAAACAGCAGCAACAGGGAAGCCGCTAAAGCCTTTGTCATGACTGGAGTGGTGCTCCATTAGTCTGTTTATCAGAAAGTCCTTGTTACGAGGCTGGCTTTCTCTGCTGAAAATGATAATTCTGCTCAGCTTTCAAAGCAGCTTTCCAACCAGAACAAAACCATCCAATGAAACCAGAAGCAAATACCATAAAACAGTGGCTTCCCCAACCTGGGCATTTGGACCACAGCCCTGAAGCTTAGGAGAGTTGTCCTAAACATCTCGAGGGTACCAGGTTGGGGGTCTAACCTTTCAATGTTTACAGCAGCACACTGCACAGCAAATGGCCAGAGCCCAAAGACTACTGTAGCTCATCAAAGCAGGAGCTTGGTGGACGTCTTTAGGAAACAGGTTCCACAAGAGGAGGGTGGGCTTGTTGGTAAGATAGCAGCAGCCTGTGATCATAATACAGTGGTGCTTCAGGTTATAGACTCCACTAACCCAGAAATAGTACCTCGGGTTAAGAACTTTGCTTCAGGATGAGAACAGAAATCATGGTCCTGCGGTGAGGCGGCAGCAGGAGGTCCCATTAGCTAAAGTGGTGCTTCAGGTTAAGAACAGCTTCAGGTTAAGAACGGACCTCCAGAACGAATTAAGTACTTAACCCAAGGTACCACTGTACATACATAATGGAAGGTTTGTATCAGGTATGCCTGAAGAAGTAGACATAACCTATGGCCATTATTATTTTTAACAAAAGCTAGTGAGAGTGGGTAGTGGAACTGCTCTAGCGCAGGGTTTCCCAAACTTGGGTCTCTAGCTGTTTTTGGACTACAATTCCCATCATCCCTGACCATTGGTCCTGCTAGCTAGCAATGATAGGGGTTGTAGTCAAACAACATCTGGAGACCCAAGTTTGGAAAACTCTGCTCTAGTGGAAGATGAGCACCAGCCAGTGATCAGCATTATCAAATGTGAGCCTCCAAATACAATATTGAAGTTTCTTAGGGTGGAGGGAAGTTTTGCTTTTTATATATACAAAGCAATCGGGTTCCTGGGCAGAGGACGGCAGTAGCTTGCTCAGCACAAGTATTATTTTTCCCTGTCGATGCACCTTGGCTGCTTTCAGGAAAGTAGCTGAAGTATTCAGATGCTTGACTACAGCTTTTGTTCCTTATTATCATGCTGGCAACTTTTTTTGTGGTGTTGCTTCAGAGGTGTTCTCAGCATATCGTCTTTCATATTAAAACTTTCTGATTTCTGCTCCTCATGCATATTCAGCAGTCTTTTAAAAGGCTCTTATTGTCTTGATTTTTGCTGTTCTCAGGCAAGTAGGGACCCTTGTGCTGCTAAGTAACCAACGTGTGATTTAAACCTCTCATTTCAGGACACTTTCTGCTCATCTGGTTTTAAACTATTTTTTAAAACAACAACAACAACCACCCTTCCATTTTTTACTTTGCATTATGTAGAATTCAGGCTTGTTCGTTATTAAACATATATGAAATTTATTAGTTTTGTAATAATCAATTCCAGCAGGGCCATATGTTAATATCCCGAAACTATTGTGGCTCAATAAATCAAACATTGTCTATTCAAATCGCCCACCTCCAGAATCTGGGGGAATATTGAAATTACCCATTTTTTTAAAAAAGGAACACCATGTACAGTAGAATGCATCCGTTATAAATTACCCCCCTCAATGATGCTGTGTTGGTGTGAAACTTTCCAGCTGTGTTGTGATAGCCTTAAGAAGATGTGTAGAACTGCTGAAGGATGTAATCTTTAAAGCACTTACTTCAAAGTAGTCACCTTGACTTCAGTGCAGTGACTCGTAATAAGTGGGTTGAGAATTGTGACCTTACAAGATAAAAATAACCAATGTCAAGGGTTGTGGTTTGTTTTTTTTTTGTTTTTTGCCACATCAGAAATTCCTCTCCTGTCTTTCCCCCTCTGTTATTTATAATGTATGTTTGAAACAAAGAAAAGTGTCTATGAATGTCCTGGACCATAAAGCCTGTAGAAGGTTTTTTGCAAACAGCATTTCATAGTAGAAATTTCCTTTCCTTACTTGCTTCTTTCCCCTTGTGGCTTTTGTGTCTGAGCTCTTTTAATTTGGCTTGCCTCTTGGGGGTGAGTAAACAGCTTTTAAAAAATAATTGGCTTAGCCATTTCTGATGTGCTTGGTATGCTTCTATCTCTTGAGGACCCAAGATTTTTCTATTGAAAAGAAAAATCTTGAATTCCGCTTAGCAGCCAAAAGAAAAACTACTGATGAGATGGGGAAGGCAAATGCACCGAGTATTCATTTTACTTAAGTTTTTCTTTCCAGATTCATGGAAATCATTTTTCTGGCAACAAACAATGTAGAATCATTTCCGCCAAATTAATTTCTTGGATTGTAATTGAAGTAGTCTTGTGATGGTAGAGGATTTGGCAACTTGTTAAATTTATATGTTCTTTTGCAATGCAAAGTGAGCAGCTCTCCAGATTTCTTCTCTCTCTCTGTGTGTGTATATATATTTATTTCCTGAAACCATCACCCAAAAGATATAGATCAGACATAGGCGAACTCGGCCCTCCATATGTTTTTGGGACTACAATTCCCATCATCCCTGACCACTGGTCCTGTTAGCTAGGGATGATGGGAGTTGTAGTCCCAAAACATCTGGAGGACCGAGTTTGCCTATGCCTGATATAGATATTATTGAAATGGGCTTTAAGGAGCAAAGAAGTGAGCAAAACTGGTGTTGGAATTGTAAGTACATGAAGGTCCCACTATAGGAATGCTTGTCATCCAAAATCTCAGTTATGTGAACATAAACAATTATACCCAAATCTCACTACGCAAATGGCTGGTTCAGATATCCAAACAGCCAGAGTTTGTCCACATCTTTACTTGTTTGTGTTTTGTTGGTCAGTTGCAACCATTTTGGACAGAAACCACGGAGTGAGGGAGAAAAAATCGGACAAATTGGAACAGGAGAGATCAAGCAAAGCAGTTTTTCCTTTGTCGTTTGCTGGTTGACTGCAGCAGTTTCAGGCAGAAACAATGGAAGGAAGGGTGGAGAATGGGAGGGAAGAAAGGAGAGAGATGGGAGAAATCATGGATTAGAAGTTTCCCCATAGGAAGTAATGGAAATCGTCAGCTCGTTATGAGAACACTTGCCTAACAAATGATTTCCTGGGAAAGCATTGTGTTCAAAAAGCAGGACCTGTGTGTACAGAGGCTAGGTTCCTGTGTACCACAAGGATGAACCACAGCAAGCTTCAGGGACATGTATTCTGCTTCCCTTCTGTGGTTGTGAGACTGGAATCTTCCATTTTTATTTTAGGTTTGCCACGGTTTAGTGTTACATCTGAGCCCTAAACTGGTTGATTTTATTTTTATTTTTGAAACAAAGCAGTTTCATAAACTATGGTTTCAGTTTGGGTTTTTCTTCTAGCTAAGGCATTCTGCCTAAGTTCATTTAATCTAAAACAGAAAAACTTCCAAATTTCTCATGGCTACAACAGATCAGGGGTAGAGATTTGAGTATAAACATAGCCACACACTCTGTCACACATTCATTTCATATAAATAGGTGCTGCCAGTCTCTGCCTTGTTGGTGTTTCTGGAACATCAAACCACAACTTAAGTTTTTCTGAGAGGGTCTGTAGTAATTTCGTGTGCATGATCTTAAGTGGTTGACACGGCATTGACATGATCAAGTTCAATGATATATTAATAGTTCTTCCCAAAATGAATATTATTGTTAAGACTTGGCAGTTATTGATTTATGCACTTTCTTAGTTATACAAGGTTTCTTAGAAACTAGGTCTGTAGCATTTTATTGTCAGTTGAAACATTTCGATTGACAAAAAAGGTGTCTTGTTTAATTGGACACTGACTTTAAAATGTGTTAAATTATTTTTGAATATTCATAAAAACTGTAGATGTGTTGAAGGGGAATACCACTTCTAAGATGATTCTTGCTTCATTATCTAAAACTAAAGATGCTAATTCTAATGCTATTTCATTATAATTATTGTTTTTCCCCCATTATGGAGATCTATCAAGTAAAACTCCTGTGACTAAATTTTTAAGGTTGAGTAAAACATGATTCTCACTAGCTATGCAAATATTAATGAGACGGTTATTGCATTTTGTCAGCTTCCAGATATATACATAATTCTTAGTTGCCACTAAAATAGGATATTAGTAAGCACCTATGGACCTTTCTCATAAAGACCCAATCTTTTAGGCTACAACCCTATACACACTTCCTTGGGAGAAAGTCCCATGGAGCTTAGCAGAACTTTATTCTGAATAGGCATACATAGGAGTGCAAACTGCTAAGAACACAAGGGCAGCCCTGCTATATCAGACCAGTGGCATATCTAGTCTAGCATCATCTACTCACAGTGTCCAGCTAGATGACTGTGGGAAACCTGCGGCAGGACCTGAGCACGAGATCTCTCTCCTCTCCCCATGGATCCAGGCAACTGGTATTGAGTATACTGCATCCAACCTTGGAGGTCAGAGCATTGCCATTAGGGTTAGTAGCTGTTGAGAGCCTTACACTCCATGAATTTGTCTAATCCTCTTTTAAAGCCATCCAAGTTGTGGGCCATTGCTGCTTTCTGTGGCAGCAAGTCCCATAGCTTGTAATTTGCATACATATCAATCAGACATTCTTAGAAGCCATACAGTGGTTACATACGCTTCAGGTTACAGACTCCGCTAACCCAGAGATAGTACCTCGGGTTAAGAACTTTGCTTCAGGATGAGAACATAAATCGTGCTCTGGTGGCGCAGCAGCAGCAGGAGGCCCCATTAGCTAAATGGTGCTTCAGGTTAAGAACAGTTTCAGGTTAAGAACGGACCTCTGGAACGAATTAAGTACTTAACCCGAGGTACTACTGTACAGCTATTTTTCTACTATCACAGATCTGTTGCAAATAATAGAGCATGTAATTATCTATGTCAGGGGTCTGCAACCTTTAAGACAAAAAGAGCCACTTGGACCCGTTTCCGAAGGAAAAAACAAACTGGGAGCCGCAAAACTCGCCATTATAAAAATAACTTTTTTGTCACTTTTTTATTATTTCTTCGTTTGACCCCTCAGAATTACTCCTCCTCATAGAAATAAACGTTAAATTAACAAGTTACCTTTTTGTGTGTGTGTGTTCTTCACTCCCCTTCAAAACAGTGACCAGCGTACGTTCCCCCTTTCAATGCAGTGACCAGCGTACATGCCCCTTTCAATGTAGCGGGCAGGTGGGCGGGAAGGTGACGTCGGGACGGTGCGTGACTAACACATGCACTGCCCCCATGCGATGTCACAGCCAGTACAGCGCCCGCCACAGTGGGGAGTGTCGCGGCGCACAATGCGCCTCCTCCCCTCGCTAGTATCCGCCCCGGAGCCGCAGCAAAGGTGTAAAAGAGCCACATGCGGCTCCGGAGCCGCGGGTTGCAGACCCCTGATCTATGTGATGCTCCAACTTCCTCAAGCACTTACAGGCTTCGTGCATTGGTTTACTAGAAAGATTTTCCTGTTGACCATGGTATCGGTCTAAGCAATCTCTCTCCCTGCCCCATTTCTGAAAGTTTTGTTTTAGAAGATAAATTCTTTTTCGGGGTGTGGGGTATGGGACCTTTCCTCGTGTGAAGCAAATACATGTTGACTGCAGCACAGCTATCTTGAGCAGCTGGTGAAGTCTCTTCCAAAGAAAATAATCAAGAATGTGTTCAGTTAATGCCTTTTGTTTTTATCCGAGGGGAGTACCGTAGGTTATGAAGCTGTTTTAGTCATAGGAGAGGGAAGCACAGTCTTGCTCTTGTTTGGCCCCCTCCTTAAACTGCCTTTGTTTCAATAGGTCTGAGAGAGTGGTTGGAGCCACAATTTCCTCTGCTAGGTAGAGGCTAAAACTAGGAGCTTGTAGCTTGCTCAGGCTTCAGGTCCTTGGGTTATAAATTCTTTTTCAGATTCTGGTTTCTTGTAATTAATACGTTCAGCAGAGCTACAGATTGCTGTAATAATCAACTTATTCCGAAATAGGCACCTAGTGTATTTCTACAGACAACCCCTCTTTATCTTTTTGTAAGCTGCTTGTTACAAGAATAATTCAATACCATTCTGTTCTGCTTTGGAGGCTTGAGCTCATGTCTGTCTACTGCACCAAAACTCACTTGAGTTGGAGGCTATCCTAATTTCCTAAACCATGGGATATGCAGGGATAATACATGTTTTCTGCACAGTGTTTGAGGAGGGTTAACTTTCTGTTTTGGTCCTATGGGCCAAACATACACAAACTGGCAAACTAAGTAATACAAAGCAGGTTCTAAGGCTGGTTTACAAAGCAGAGGAGGAATTCACTATTAAAAAATCTATTCCAGTAGTTGCGGTCCCATCATAGCCATTGAGCAGAGTCTAAGGAATGAAGAGATCAGTGATGAAATTCTTTTCTGCCTTAGAACTCTATTGTTGTTTTCCCTCCAAATCTGATATCTGGGAACACAACAAACCATTTGACCTGTGCATTTGGTTTTGCTGAGTCCAGATGTTGCAACTGTTAGATCAAATTAGGCTTCAAAGTGAGGTTTTAGAAAACTTGAAGTGTTTTTATAACCTTAAACCAATAAAAATGTTCCCATTAAAAACATGAAATGTTTCTTTTGAAATTGCTGTCGAACCTGCTGTTCTACATTTGGATGTGGAAAAATAGGAAAGGGGGGGATACATACATACATACACCCCCCCAAAAAAACTGCTACTAAAGTAAACTTTTAGAATTCCATTTCCTAGGATTTATGACACAAAGTTAGAGAGCAAAATGGAGACACATATGGGCAATTTTTCTCTGCACCCATGTTGTCAATAGGTAGCTAAGGCTGCTTCCTGATAGCAGCTGCTCCCTGCAAGCAGAGCAGAAACACAGGAAACACAACCAGAAGTAATTCAGAGAACTTCTTGCTAGCTAGGGGTTTGATGCAGCAGTTGCCGTGACAAGTGCTAATAGTTAATGTGAGTCTCTTGCTTCTAGTCCATCTGGACCAGGAGTAATAAAAAGGGCATAATCCTTACCTAATATCTAAGTATTGGGCATGTTGAATTAGTCACTCACAAACTGCTCTGTTGAAAGCATCTTGGTGGTCTTCGTTCTATTAAGCAAAGACCTAAAAAAAATGGCTTCTGGGGCATATAATCTGGTGTTGCCCACCAGACCACTTGGAAGTCTAGGAATTGCTTTCATGGAATGTTTAATGAGTTTTCAAAATTCCCATTCAGATCAGGTTTGTGAGATTAATAGGCTTTTTTGTTTTTGTTTACCTTGTTTGGTTTTACACTCCTCTTGGATGGTTAAGAATATACCGGGCTAAATTACATTTTACTGCAGTGACACAATAGCATTTTGATAGATTGTAGGAACGGAAGTTTCTTTGTGGAGGCCAGCAATAATAAATAGATTTGCAGGCATTTCTCTGTTAACCTTTGCCACATGAGGCTTCTTACCAGCAATCATGTTGCATGAAACATTTAGCCACTGTTGTCATTCAGTCCTGTCAGTTTGAAGTACAGTGGTACCTTGGTTTAAGAACTTAATCTGTTCTGGAAGTCTCTTCTTAAACCAAAGCGTTCTTAAACCAAGGCGTGCTTTCCTATAGCAGTGGGGGACTCAATTTACAAATGGAACACACACAACAGGAAACGGAACATGTTCTTCCAAGGCAAAGTTCACAAACCAAAACACCTTCTTCTGGGTTTGCAGCGATCTTAATCCAAGTTCATAAACTAAGCTGTTCTTAAACCAAGGTACCACTGTATTGGGGAAAAGGAGAAAAAAAGCTGTCTATACTATCATGTCAAATGACATCCTGTTCTGAGAGGATTGGGCTTCTGTTGCTTGGATTGCCCTGTGTCCCACCTTCCTGGGGCAGGAACTGCTCTAAAGTCCTGTTTGGGTGTATGTTCTCCTTGCATGTAAATGAACATGCAAGAGGGAGCAGGAGCACTTTACCAAGCCCTGCCCAGGCAATGACCTTTACCCAGTTTAGAGACCTCCATGAGTTCTGGAATTCTGAAGCAGGGTGTCCACCTGTGGAGGCTCCCCATGAAAATTAGAAGAACCCCTGCTAACTAGGATTTTCAATTGATCCAGGAACATTTTGTGAGTCTGCGCCAGACTCATGGGGGCCTCTAAACTGGATAAAGGTGATGTGTTGGAGGAGGCAGGGCTTGACTGTGATCTTGCTCTTCTTCCTGTTTTTGTTCTCCTTGCATACAAATAAATAAATATCCAAATGGGGCTTAAAAGAATTCAGCAAGAAATACCTTCATTTAGAGGGTTCATATTGACTGCACAGAATTCCACTTAGTTAGGATCTTCTTTGGGCCATGCATTTCGGAGGGTCTTCATTATTAGCGTCACGGTAATCGCTAGTATGAGTCTACGTCTGATGCCTCTTCCTTACTCATGGTGGTGTGATGTATGCTTTTTATTCACAGAAAGTTTTCCCCTATGGCTCTCTGTGAACTGTCTGAACCAACTGCTGTGGTGATAGAAGTTAATATAATTCATATATACTAACAATGTCAGTAACTATTCCCCAGGAATTGTGTATTTGAGGCCTTGCAGGAATTCTGTGAAGACGTTGACCCTGCCTTCTGGGAACTGTGTAGAGTTTTATCTAAGGAATGGCATTTAATATTAAAACTGTCAAATATAATTGCATTCTGAATATGTTGCAAGCAATGGCTCAAGCTGCAAATACCCTTTCTCCCATGCGGTTAAGCAACATACTCTGAAGCCCTGAACATGTCTCCCCTTCAGTACCTACTAATATTGAATGTAAATATTTTAATTTACTGGGATTTTGTAATGCTGTTATCAGATGGCCAGTGGTGATCATAATTCTCCTTCTGGTATATTATATTCCCCTGGACACTCACCTCTCTTTTCTCCCCACACACTGAGAGATTTTATTGGAGGAGGAGGAGTCTCTCATTTTTAATGCCAGGTCTATGTGAGCTGAAGAATCTTGGGTGAGGTGTGGGCAGCTACCCCCAAAATGTTCATTTGCATAGCTGCTTTGTAATACAGTCATACCTTGGATCCCAAACGCCTTGCAAGTCAAATGTTTTGGCTCCTGAACGCCACAAACTTGGAAGTGACTGTTCTGTTTTGCGAACATTCTTTGGAACCCAAATGTCTGACAGGGCTTCCACGGCTTCCGATTGGCTGCAGGAGCTTCCTGCAGCCAATCAGAAGACACACTTTGGTTTCCAAACGTTTTGGAAGTCGAACGGACTTCCAGAATGGATTCTATTCGACTTCCAAAGTATGACTGTACTGAAAGCAGGGGAAGGGGGTAAACCCATGGTCAGCTGAAAATGCACCCTGCTTGCTTTAGAGTGACAAATCTTACAAAGTTCTCTGGAATCTCCTTCATAGCAGTTATTCGTGGCTTGTTGCTTGTTGCATTTCTGTCCTTCACCTGAAAAAAGGGATTGCATTACTGTCAGCTCAGGGGCTTTTCATTGGCTCTGCTATAAGAGCCCAGCTGAAATCAGGCTTCTCTCTCCACTGGCCTCTTCAGAAGCCATGCCATCAGACTGCAGGAGAGCAAGAGGGGTGGCGCAGCAGGGCCAAACCCACCAGCAACTTCTGACTCCTTTCCACAATTTCCTTCCATTCTGCCTGTTCATTACAAGATCTCTGTAAGTAAGGATTAATGCCCTAGCTTGGGTTTTTTCCTTAGTACTTCCCAGCCCCAGTTCTCTTGAATTGTGTGAGCCTGAGGGCAAGGAATGTCTTCTCATTGGATTTTGCAAGCTGCTCAGAGAGGCTTTTTTCCAGTTTAATGGTGGGATAAAAATGCTAATGATGACAATTCTATATGTATCATACATAATTATCATGTGCATCATCATTTCCTCCTTTTGATAGCTTCCCAAGTCTCTTCTGCTTTCCCTTTCTTTTGCCATGGAGACATGGTAGAGGATGGGCCTGTTTTTGTTTCTGGCTGTTGGCTCAGGTAATGCAATCTCAAGAGAAATGCTCTTTGAAGAACTTTTGTGTGCTCTGAAGGGGTTTCTCCTTGAGTTTTTCTTTGTATAGTACTCAGCTGGGAGTGCAAAGAGTTCTCACATGTAGGAACTTCAGTGCACACACTCAGTTCAGAAAAAAGAGGCGTCTCTTTGTAGCTGTTGCAGCATTGTGGAAGAGAAGTAATAGCTGCACTTACTGCCTGGTTCGAGAATTTTGGCATGCGACAAAATCATTAAAAGCTCCATTGCTAAATATTCTGCTAGATCTCTGCTTTTAGTGGCAGCGTATGCCACCTGGCCCCTGGCTTGTTGATGGTGACTTTTAATACCTCTTCACCTGCTGCAAAGGGTGGTTCTATCTAGACAGGGCCTAGGCCTCACATTTCTGAGGGAGCCCTAGTCTTTGGATTCTGTTGGATTGTCTGTGACTCACACCTAGCTTCAGGCTGAGGTCTGGCTTTTGAATGTGTGATTATTAATGCTGATAAGCTACCCCCACCCCCTTCTAGCTTTTATTCAATGAAATGCTGGCTCCATTTCTGTTCAGACATGTTGTAAAAGGGGGAAGTGTTGGCCCATTTCCTCCAACTGAATAAATTTGCGTGCATGTGTGGAAGCTTTGGAAAAGACATCAGTTGCTGCTTGTGAATAGAATAGGATGGACAGAACAGGGTGTTCAGCATATGGAACTGGGAGTGGAGACCTGTTTTGCTTTGTTTTGTTTTTGTTTTTTAAATGGTTTCAATCAATTTGGTGCAGTGGTAGTGTGCATCACCTGATTCCTGAACTGTAAATATTAAGGGGGTGGAAGAGAGGTGTTTTTACCTATCTTCTGCATGCATTGGTGGTCAGGATGTCAGATTAAAGGTTGCCTTACATTGATTTGGATCAGTGGTAGCCTTATCCATCAAGGATGACAATACTGAGCTATAATGCACAGAATTTACCTATGCCTGTTGCCTAATACTCTGTAACTGGAAATTGCACTGAATGAACCCAGGGCTTCCTGCCGACAGAACTGGAGCACTTCCCCTTGATAGACTGTCACTTTAAGACAACTGGCAGGTGTGTTGCTTTGCTTGCAGGGTCTAGGCACTGTGTGGCTTAAAGCAGCAGCAGAAACACAACCATAGGTAGGCAGTCAGGTGCAAGACTACAGGCAGAAAGAGTCTGCCTTCATAATGCGAAGATGGAGGGAGATAGGTGGAGAACGCCAGTTGTTGCTGAAGGCAGTTTGCCTTCTACCAGTGGGAGGAGGAAGTTCTGTCTGTCTTCTTGTACTGTGCATCTCAGTGCAGCTATATATTGCCTTGTGGAATTTAAAAAAGTCTTGCCTGCATGCACTCTTCCTGCCCTTAATCTCTGCATTCAGCACCTGATGTGTCCTTTTATTAGCACCCCCCACCAATTTTAATTTCATGTTCCCTTCCTGATGGGAAGCAATATTTTACTGCAAAAGAGGAGCTTTGACGTGCTGCAAACATACCCAAAAGCATTGCTGGTGAACAGAGTTGTAAAGCAACGGCTCTTTCTTCGTTTGACTGTGCCATTATTCTACAACAAAGTGTTAAGAGCTGAGCCTGCTGAGCATGACTGAATGGTTTCCTGTCATCAGGCCTCTCATTATTACCCTCTCCGTCAGCTGAATCCGTCTGCAAGGGCAAGAGGCATTCAAATACTTAATAATTTCGCAGCTTGAGAAAACATTTCTCCTGTTGCATCTTGGTCTTTGCTTAATTCATTGTGTAATTCAGCTGGGTACAATAATTTTTATAGCGTCACTGAACTAATTCCCCTCTCCCTCCTAGTCCCAATCAGGTGTGTTTTTCAAACCTGATTTGTTTTAACTCTGGGTTTCAAACCCTGTGGCCCAGTCTATTTTTATTGCTTGGATCACTCATTCACTCCATGTGCACCTGAGAAATGTGCATCATACTCTTACGAGTGTTGCAGCTTCAGGAAGCACTGGAAGCTTTTGTTGTTCCTTTTGCAGCATACATATGAACCTTTTACCAGAGAATGAACATGGTCCTGAAGTACATCAAAGCTCCCTTTAAACTTCTCAAATGCTCCTCTCTCTCTCTCTCGGGCTCTGAATGTTAGTTTCACACATTTAGGTAAAAATAAGAAACTATTTGTTGTTGGACCACTACTTGTTATTTTGAGGATTAAAAGAATGCTCTCCTTTTTTCTATGAAATGAATGCCTTCTACTTTATTTTGTAGAACTGGAATACATAAACTTTCAATCGTCTAATCTGATGCTGCTTGCAAAATAATCCTGACTCAAAGGCAGGCAGAGGTTGTCTGGTCTCCCATGATCTAACCAGTTTATAGCATCAGATGTGAATGTAACCTGACCCAAACCCTTGTTCAGCAGATCACACCATTACCTGTGTATTGTTTCCAGCTGGAGGAATGGAGTTCATTCAAGCCAATGAGATTACAGTCTCCTTAGCCTTGTGCCTCTAAATATCGTTTTCTGCCTGCCTTGGCTCAGCAATCTCATCAAGAAATGTCGGGACATCACATGCTCAAACACAGTATTTCTCTTACTATAATTTGTAGAAGCAAATGATCTGCAGCTCCAAAAATGTATAAAACAGCAGTTTACTATGTGTATAGCAACCTGTAGAATTCAGTTTTTTCAGTAAACCTCCAAAGAGGATACACTGTGCAGTTGTGCAGAAAGGGGTGTGTAGTTTAATAAAAGTATAGAACTAATCGTTGGCCACCATATGTCCCTCAACATGAAATGTGGATCTTCTTGCTGGTGCTGGGGAACTCTCTACATCCTCTTGCAGCTTGGATTTGCAGGCAGAGGAGCAACTGGAAGAGATTTAGTTTAGTCTTTACAGGCTAAATGCCTGAAGTGAGAATATGTAGGTGGGTGTGCTAATAACTAGTTATGTGGACTGCAAATGGCTGTTGAGTTGCCTGCTAGTAACCTTTATTTCCTTTCTTAAGTAAGGGTGGTCAGGAGCAGGAACCAAGTTAATATATGGTACATCTGAGTTTAGTTTCTATAATGAATCCTAAATTGCCTGGTGTAATTCTTGCCCTAGTACTGTTGCCTTAATGGTTGTTACTAGAACTTTACATCACAGTTGCTTGGCTAATCTATCCCCTTATTTTTTGTAATTTTCCTTAAAGACTTGTCTTTTATGCATCTCATAAAAATAGTGATTTATTATCATATATCTCAGAGCAATGCAATGTTCTCATCTTTATGTTGCTTATGTTGATCCCTTTCTCTTTGGGTAAACAATTCTTTCTCCTCTTAACCCCATGTTGAACAATGGAGACCTAAAATTGGAAAGGGGTGCTTTTGGGTTAATTGTTTTGTGACTGTTGTGTTATTTGCCCACGCATGAGGCCCAGCTCCGTAACCCCACTAGGGCAGAGAGAAATGGAATTACAGTATTACCAACACAAGAAAAAGAACCGGTAGACAAAGATCAACAAATGCAAGAGTCAATAAAAAGGCAGAGGATGCAAAGGGATGCGACTGAGAGAACAAATCTTGAAAAAAGGAGAGGAGAAAAACTTAGCTGGTGCAAATTAAAGGCAAACACAGGGAAACAATTTTATTGGTATTGCAAAAATCTAAAACAGAAGATGAAACTATGTTAAAAAAACATCCTGCTAATTGAATGATGATGTCTAACTGCATGCTTGGCTGTCCCAGCCCACACTCTGAAGATGTGGTACAGCAACAAAGCTGAAAGCCAGTATTTCTGACTGGGGCTGATGGGAATCCAACAACATAATAGAGGTTTGCAGGTGCCCCATCCTTGCTCCAAACTGTACAAGTACACAATAGCAGAATTAATATATGCATGTTGCGTTGGGTTCTCATGTTTTGTTTGCTAAGCGGATTCCCCCTTCTCTGCTCTAGTTCCTTTATGGGGGTTATTTTCCTTTGCCTTCTATTCACATTTATTTCCCAACGTACTGCAGAAGTTGGTTAAGCAATACTTCCTTTGTGGGTCCAGCCAAACACAGTTGACATGAGCTTCAACACTTAAAACAAACCCCACTCCCCCCACCCAAAACCCTGCAGTCATTCTCTTCAAGGTCTTAGTAAGAAGTCACAATAGCCAGACTAACTGCCCGCAGAATTACGGTAAGTGTTGAAGGGAAGGGATAAAGAGCATCTTCCTCTGGAGAGCCACAAAATCAGGGTTGGTCAACCTGTGGCTGTCCAGAAGTTGTTGGGCTGCTCCAGTCGCCCCGACAATTGGCCTAAATAGATGTTGTATGGTTGCTGTAAGCAAGTAAATAGGAGGGCAACTTCAGTGGCTGCAAGAGCATAAGAAAAGCCTCTAGACCAGTATCCTGTTTTCAATGGTCATCCAGATGCTTGTGCAAAGTCCACAAGCAGGGTCTGAGCTCAGTAGGACTCTCCCTTCCTGCAGCTTCCAGCAATGGGTGTTCAGAAGCATACCATCCCTGACAGTGGAGAAAGAACAATACCCATCAGGGTTAGTAGCCATTGCAGTAGCCTTAATTATGCAACTTCCTTTCCCTGGAGATGTTCCCAATTTCAGAAGCATTGTGCAGTGTTCTCATTTGGCTTAGCTTTTCCTGAAGTGGGGGTGACTTCTGTTATGGATGGAACATGTCTCTGTTTTGTGGAGTTGGAACTTCATTGTTTGCAGGTACCTTTCTCAAAACCTCTTGCTGCCGTTGGAAAGGCATTACTTTACCACAGGAAGAAGAAAGAAGGGAGTTTCCTGCTGAGAGCTGAGCTCTTGCTCTTGACGCAAGCCTGCAGGAAACAGCTTGTGGACTGGCAGCAGTCACAAGATTCATGTCTAGCAACCACGAGCGCAAGTCATTGCAGATGCCTTGCAAGAGGTGGCTGTATATGCCTCACTTAATATTCTTGAAAAGAACAGGCATGTTCTTAATAGCATTCTCTCCTAAGAGAAAATCTCCAAAGAGCTAACATGGTTCTCCAGAGAGGCACTTGGTTTGAGCTAATTGTTTTTAAACTCATGTACAGTACTGGTTTTTTTGTCTTTATTTCACCAAGTCATTGGTGGAAGATCATTAGGATATCCTGCCCTCACCCCACCCATTCCTAGGCTGTGGCCTATACACACTTATTAGGAAGTAAGGACTCCTAAATTCATAGGACTGGACTGCTAATCCTTCTCAGTGACCTTTAGTAACCAAAGTATGAAAATGGGCAAGGGGAAAAATTGTGAATACTTATGTCCCTGCCATCTATGAAGATGTTTGCCCTACCGAGGAGGAATTGTCTACTGAAAGCAGCTTTCAGCCGTGGGCATTTGTTCATTGATTGCACAGGAAATAATTAATGCAGGAAGCCTGGGTGAGGCAGCGCTTTCTATTCCCCCACCCAAGCTTTAAATGAAGTTGTGCCAAACAGGCAGTACTCTTTGTATTTGTCAGAAATGGTTAGACTTGAATGCAACCCTTGCAGCCCACTGTTTCCATTATCTGACGCTGAGCTTTTTAATTGCATTCTCTCATTATTTTATTAGTTGGAAATGCAGCTCCGTGTGGAGGAATCCCTTTTCTGAAAGCACCATGCAGCCTCCAGCATCAGGACTCCAGCTGCATGTACTTCCACCAAGGGGATCCCATTCCATTGTGCTTTTCAAAATGGAGGGTGACATTTGACTCTCAGACTGAGGTTGGGTGTGGCCTGGGAAGAGGGGATGTGACCTGAAGAAAGAGAGAACAAGAGAGAGAGAAAGGGAGTGTGCTGGAGGGCGACATTTGACTCTTGAGACTGGGGTTTTCCCCCTCCCCATTAAATGGGTAAAGTGGAACTGGAGTGCTTTGTGTTGGGGGGGGGGGAGAGTGGCTTAGTTGAGGAGTAAGATGGATAGACCTGATAGAGCATGAGGAAGAGCAACAAGTTTAGAGGAGGCATATAATTCAACACAGATCCTGGGTAAGCACCTGGACCCCTAGAATCTTGCACCACTCAGAGATTGGGAGGGGCATGTAACACTGGTGTGAGAAGTGGGATGAATGCAATTCTAGCTATGGCTGAAGTTCTAACTGGGGTCATTATACAGACTTGGATGGTCCCAGCATGCACATATTCTGGGCATGTGAGCAGTTAGCCTTCAGTCCATCTTTTCTTTTTCTTCAGCGAGTATTTTTATTTATTTATTTAGAGAGGTTGCTATGGTTTTCTTTTGCAGATGAGCTGATTGGTTCTTTTTTTAAAAAGAGAGGAAGAGCAATGACCAAATGCCTCCAATCTGAGACAGGAAATTGTTTAACGGCTTTGCAAGCCTGTACTAGAATTGTTTTGGGGTTCTTTTTTATTTCTCATCAGAGGAGGTTTTGTTCATCCTGTCCTCTTAGTTGCCACCCCTCCCTGTTTTGTTTTTTGTTCTTGGCATAAGATGAGCATAGGCATCCAAGAACCAGAAAATAACAATAATCGTGGTGCAAACCCTCAT
This sequence comes from Podarcis vaucheri, assembly GCF_965113315.1. Lineage (NCBI taxonomy): Eukaryota > Metazoa > Chordata > Lepidosauria > Squamata > Lacertidae > Podarcis > Podarcis vaucheri. Next base: position 76,312,428 of record NC_138760.1, on the reverse strand, counting down.
GTAACATTTTCATAATTTGCAATCCCATCAGAAAAGGGACCACAATCTACTGGGTGCATTTCCTTATTGCTGCCTTGAATAATCTGTGCCAGTTTTGTCTGCTATTTAAATTATTTGGTGGACCTAGCATTGTTATTGTTCATTCTTTAACTTTCCAAGTTTGTGAAAACATTTATTTTTCATTTGAACAGAACAAAGTGCGTGTCCCTTCCTGAAAAGGAGAAATGTGCATTTTGATGGCTGTAAATATTACTAATAATGAATGAGTCCTGTGGTTTCATATGTATAAAGATTTAAACTGAAGTAATTATTAACAGGGCAAAAGTTTCCTGCATTGCAGGGGGTTGGACTAGATGACCCTTGTGGTCCCTTCCAACTCTACAGTTCTGTGAACAAAAATGGAGGGGAGCCAGTGGTGGCACAGCCTCCTCCCTTTGCTTTTCAAAGGTGTTTCTCTCATGGCAAATTAAGTAACCTGATAAAATACCAGCCTTAGTATTAGGACGTAAACAAGGTGAGCAGCATGTGTGTGGCTATTACCAAATTTGGTTGTACATGTATCAGTATATAGTCAAAGTAGTCGTAAAAATAGTGACCTGTAGCCTGCCAGACGGAGTTTGAACTTACTGATGCAGAAATATGAATCCTTAAGTGACACTGATTTGAGTGGCAGAATTGCTCTTAATAAGGGGGTGAAGAAGAAGTCTGTCTTGTAGGATGTAGGGCTTTTCTCTGTGAATTGAGTAAGGTAAAGGTAAAGGGACCCCTGACCATTCGTGGCTAACTCTGGGGTTGTGGCGCTCATCTCGCTTTACTGGCCTAGGGAGCTGGCGTACAGCTTCCGGGTCATGTGCCAGCATGACCAAGCCACTTCTGGCGAACCAGAGCAGCGCACGGAAACGCCGTTTACCTTCCCGCCAGAGCAGTTCCTATTTATCTACTTGCACTTTGACGTGCTTTCGAACTGCTAGGTTGGCAGGAGCAGGGACCGAGCAGGGACGGGGAGCTCACCCCGTCGTGGGGATTTGAACACCAACCTTCTGATCGGCAAGTCCTAGGCTCTGGTTTAACCCTTGTGAATTGACAGCCCCTTGTGAATTTGGACTGTAGTCACTGTCCAAAAATAGTTTGCACAATGTATTTCTTTCCCCATGGTACACAGGCAGTTATGGAAGCTATTCTGTAATTTACTATCCAATAATTGATTTTCTTATGCTAAATACTTGTTTTCCCAGATCAGAAAAAAATGGGCACTAGGACTCTTTGTAATATGCAATGCAAGTGCTACTTTTGATATTGTCTGCTTTTGTTTAAGAGATGGAATTCAGAAGTCGAAATGGAGGAAACGTCTCTCTCATTGGTGCATACAAATGCTAGGGAAACAGAATTGCATAACTGACGCAAGAAGGAAGAGCTGTGGTTAGACTATCTTCACTCCACCTTAGTTCTCAGTAGTGAGCTCTGTAACAAGCAACATATGTAAATGAGCGGTTTCTCCTTTGTGTGTGGGCTAGGTAATATCTTCTCCAAAGGAGAGCACATTTTAACTGAGAACATTAAGCACAGCTTTAGAAGGAGACATAAAATGATGCTTTCATTTTAGCAGGGCTGTTCTGTATTTGATATGGAAGGTCTGTTTCAGGCGCTGCATGTAATGGCTCAAGATATATCCTTCCCTTTGTCCTGAGTTAAGACACAGCATGGGAGGAGATGCAGGTTACAGGAGTTTGGCTGTCTGTGATAGGAAAGAGCAGTTTCTGGAAGGGCAGGGCTTCCTGCGTCAGAAACAGGAAGTGATTTGGGGTCTACCTCTTTTCTGGGCGGCCAAACAACCATTTCTGTTTACTGGTTAGTCCTCCAGTTGTCTGCTTTTAAACTTCCTTTAATTAGTCAGAGAGTCTGGTATTTTGGCCGGTTGCATAATACCTTGTCTTTGTGTCAAACGGTTGCCGCTCAGCAGAAACAGATGTTCCACGCGTGTATACAAATAAGATCCTATGGAGCATAAGCTGTTAAGGAGGGAATTTTGTGCATTTAAACATAACCTATATCAGCATAACCTCATCTTTTCTGTGAATAATATTTTGGCAAATGCAAAGCACAATACAGTTTGTGTCTAAAGTTAGCTGGCTGATTCACTGTAGGTTCCCTGAAGGGGTACTGCCACGAGTATGTTATTCAGCCAGTGCTGCTCCTGTTTCTCCATTTTTTCATCCATTCCGGCTTGGAGGCCAATAAATGATGACTGTTAAAGTGTTAGCACAGCCGACCATGTCCTATTAACACCCTGTGCTGGTATTTCTCTCCCTCCCTCCCTCCCCATCACCTCTCTACCAGTTTACACGCAGACATGAGAGACGTTTTCTGATGAGTTTACGTGCTGTCCACATAGGTACTAAAATGCTTTCAGAGCAAACAACTTTGCTTGTCTGTCAGCCTAAAGTAATATCAGCCCAGGAGCAGCATAATCTACGTGCAACATTTAAAAGAGATTCTTGGTTTCCTGTAGGTTGCGGAAACTTGTTCTCCAGATGTTGCTGGATTGCAACCCCCATCACCCCCAGCCAGCAACATCTGGAGGGCCCAGAGGTCTCTCCTTCCCTGCTGCCCACGGTAGAGGCAAAAGTTAATTGAGCTTGACTATATTGCTCATCGTTTGTGTTATAGATATATAGCTAGGTTATATATAACTTGGTTTTACATTAAGGGCAGTGTCGACTGGTGTTGACATTGGGAGCTGTGAGGAAGAGGGAGCGATTTGTTGATTTAGATGGAAATTTACCATGAAACATTTAGCAGTGATGTCTGCTGAGCTTTGGCACATATCCGTATCTGTTTTTTAAAACTCCAGAAAGTAAATAAGATAAGAACAATTAGAGGTGGGGGAAGCTCTGGGAGATTCACCTGCAAATTGGTTCAGTGATTGGTATTGTCCATACTCCTAATTCTAAAGCGCTAGAGCCAAACATAAGATCCTCTTGAAACCTCCTCCTTTATTACAAGAATGTAAAGGGCCACAGGCACAGTTGTGTGTGTTTTTTTAAAGACTAGGCAGCCATTTTTTCCCTCTCACTGGTAGCATTATCAACTTTGCCTGTGTTACCATGGTCTCTTTGTAAACATTTGTGCTGATAATGTGAGAGTAATTTGTGTGTGGTAACTAGATAGTGATTTTGCTTTTCATTTCCTGAATGTCAGTGAATCCATGAAAGTTTGGGGGTGGCAGAGGTTGGTTTGATGAAATGTTTGGTTCAGTGAAGTTAGGGTATCGTTTTATTATGAGATTTTAGCATATGTATGTTCTCGGAGGATCACTTTTTGCAATATAACGGATGAGAATTATGTATTGTGTTTGGTCAATATTTGAGAACAAGAAACTCTCTTTGCTGAATTCTAAGATCAACACTGTTGCAGAGTTTTTTTGTTTTAAATTCTACAAGAAGGAGAGGGAGCATGTAGCCAGACAGCCAGAGTTTTTATTTGAATTTCCTGCTCTGACTCTTGAAATGGCTACTTTTAAAATCACAGTGATATGAATTTAATGATGGAGAGGGGAAATTAAATACTGCCTGGCTCAGCTGGATCACTCCAAATGGGTATCCTTGTAGCCTACCTGTTGTTTCTTCTTCAGTCTAGCCCCATAGGAGAAAATTAGCATTATTCTCTATATATGGAGAGGGGAGTTTCTTTTTCTAGGCCACTTCCTGAGAATTACTTCCCACATGCTTATTTCCTACACAGATACCACCATTTCTGTTCTTTCAATTTTTTCAATGTTTAAAATAAATCTCAATGTAGTCATGCTTCAGTGCATACTTGTTACTGGGGAAAATATGGAAATAATCTTGGAGTTTCTGTGTTGTAACTTTGGTTAGCAAATAAAGACTAATGGATTATCTCTGTGGCCTGATGTAATGGAAATATAAATACTTTATTTGGAGAGATGCACAACGCATCTCTGTCCATATTTACTTGGGAGTAAATACTACTTTGTTCAGTAGGACACTCACTTAAGTGAATGTGTGTTGGAACTGCAGCCTTGGGGAATAAATATGACTTACAGAAAAGCAATAGTGCCTTTTTGTGCTACTGCTGATTATTTTAATAAAGGTGCCATCTTTTTGCATTATTTGTGGTGCTTTTAAATTGGTGGCAGATATTTCAAAGCTTTATAAGTAACTGTAGACATTTGCTGTGTTATGAAAGGAGTTGAGGGAATATGATGTGTAGAGAACTCTACCCTTCACTTCTCTTTTAGTGGCAAGCTGTATGTTAAATGCAAATGTATGTAACAAAACCTTCAATTTTTTAAAAATGAAAAGCAGCCTCAGGCACCTGCTATTTTGAGCAGAGGAGAGAGCGCTCTGCGTATGTGAATTTGTTTTCCCATTATAATTTTTCCTGCTCAGATTGTGCCCCCTCTTCCAGCTCCCTTGTAGGCTTCTAAGGGTCAGTGGGAAGCTGGAACCCTGTGCAGAAAAATGGCTAATGGAAGAATGATTGACTATGCTTCTCTCCAGCTTCAAAATAACAACCTCCTAGGGCTGCTTCTTGGTTGTTCAAAACAAAACAACTCTCTTGGGGCATCACTATACTCAGTTCCATGTAGTTTGCCCCACAGTCATTTTGGAATATGGTGGTCCTGTCAAACCTATTTCAGTTTTGCTTAATTTTGCTTTGCTTTGTTTTTGTTTAGCAATCCATCTGATATAGGGTGAAAGATTAAAGTAAATTGTAGGTACTTTGTATAAGTTGCCTCAACTCCATGGGACAGGCTTGAACATAAATATTATTATTATTATTCATCATCTTTAGTCTAAAGGCAGTGTACAACACAACAGCAGAAAAAAGGTTAAAATACAAAGACCAGCCACAAATTTAAAGCAAAACCAAAACAATACAAAATATTCACGGCAAAGTCCCATTCATCTAGCTGGGACAAAAACATCTTCATTGTTTCTGGAAAATGCAGATAGTGGGCAGCTGTTGTATCTTGACAGGAACGCTATTCCACAAAACAGGAGCAACCACACTAAAAGGTCTGCTCAGAGTTATTGTATGTTTTGGTTATGTAGTGTTCCCAACGAGGCAAAGTATTTTTAAGCACAAATCTCTCTTTAAGCACCTCTGAGATTTCCCGCACCTTCATACATTTGTATCTGAAATCTTGCTGAGATGTGGGGAATAAGCTGGAGGCGACAATTCCCTGAGAATGATCTGCTTCCAGTTTCAGTCCAGAGGAAGGCCCTCTCTCCCACCAAACACATTAAGACGGGAGTAAACTACCATGAGACATACAATTTTATCTGTAACTTTCTGCTGCCATCAGAAGCCTACCAAGTTTAGCTAGTAGGAAGTGTGGGTGGCTTGAGCACCCAGAATGTGTGTGCAAGCTATGAAGACAAGTAGTGAGATGGTATTTTCTGTGGTGGCCTCCAGATAGCAGAACGCCCTTCCTCCCAAGGTGTTTGACCATGGCACTGTATACATTTTGACCTTGGATCAAGAGACAACTTCTTGCACAGACCTTTGTGCGGGAGCGGGCAGAAGATGTTACTTAGTTCAGTTGTGACCTGCCCTAGGGACAGCATGGTGAAGACTATGAATGAATGAATGATAGATAGATAGATAGATAGATAGATAGATAGATAGATAGATAGATAGATAATGCATGTAACACGCTGGTCATTTAAAGACAGAAACTATGGATGCTATACCTGCATGGTTGGAATGTCATCAAACTGGACATGAGTTCATGCTTACAAGTCTACTACTGTATAAGAGAAATTGGTGCCCATGTTAGAGAAGTTAGACTTCCATCAGCAGCTTGTGCTGCTGAATCACATCCCTGAATCTACCGGTAGTTTCCCCCAGTATGCATTGATACCTTCTTAGAGTTGGTCACTGATAACGGTTGAACTGTTAACTGGTGCTACATGTAAAGACTTGAAAGTGCAGGGAACATTTAATCACTTTAAGGTATGCTCTTGCTTAAATTGGAAGATTGGAATCTTCTTTTAGCTAGCAGACTGGCTAGAACAATTAGCCATATAGTAATGGGCACTGCCCTTAGTGGGTGTTAAAATTTCATAGAAGCCCAAAATATATCACAACCCACTCTTCCATTTAAGGAATTTCATGACATTTCTAAGGACTTTTCAGACATGAGTAATTCTGTGAATAGGCAAAGGAATTGTCTCCTTCCCCAAACACAACAGTTCTGCATGTATTTGAATGTTTTAGCACCTATAATCTTGTAGAAAAGGAACAACTTTGCTAGGCAACATACCACAAATGCTGAAGCTTTCAATGGCAGTGTTATGCTTTATATGAATATGCACCCAGAGCTTGTTAGCAGATTAAATTCCAATCCTCTTCTGCAGTTATTTAGATATACAAACCGATTCTAAGTGCCAAAGAGAGCCTCAGATAATACAGAAATATATTTTTGGTAATTCCCTGCTGTCCCCCATCCCACTTAATGGAAACAGATGACTTTCAAAAATGATTAATGGGGGGGGGGGGGCGTTGTTGTTTTAAGCTTGTTAACAACCCATGAAGGAATGATGGAAATGTCAGAAACAAACACAAGGAGATCATATCTTAACCCAGTCATCTGAAATACCCAATATGGAGTTATAACACTGCACTATAACCTGTGCTTGTTGATGATAAATAAGTAGTATTTTCCATCTTTGCATGGCAAGCACTGGCATCTGTGTCTTGATTATGAAGTGGTGTCATGCCAGGGAAAACATGACTGCGCCAGAAGGCAATCCAGAAAATAGTCTTTCCTCGTAGTCTTTCTGTGCGAACTAACTGTTGCTGCTTCCTTTATTGCCATTAATTTGTTCTGTGACCTTAGCATTGCTGCATGCTCTGTGTTACATAAAAAGCCAATGGGTAGCCTCTATAACCTGTTAAAATGTTTTACAAGACCCTGACAACCTAGCCTTTTAGACAGTCCTCCCTCATTCTCTCCACCGTGCTTTCAGTAGAGAGGAGTTCATCAAATAGCACCAGGGTGGGTTACATAAATAAGTCACAGTCTAAAACAGCAAATAACATAAACTTCAAGTAAAACATCAGTTAATATCAAATCAGCAGCAATAACAATAATAGCACTATATATACACTTATCTGCTCCTCCACATTGCAGCTGCTGGGTGACCTTGGGCTAGTCACACTTCTTTGAAGTCTCTCAGCCACACTCACCTCACAGAGTGTTTGTTGTGGGGGAGGAAGGGAAAGGAGAATGTTAGCCACTTTGAGGCTCTTTAGGGTAGTGGTAAAGTGGGATATCAAATCCAAAACTCCTCTTCTCCTCCTCCTCCTCTCTGTGGCTAATTCTTTACTTGCTCGTTTCACTGTTAAAATACAATAGGGTGATAACCAGCAGTGCCATCCAGTCGCAGAATGGACTTCTGGTTGTGTATTGGAGTTCCCTTCCTTTACTCCTTCGTACACCTCCCATGTGCCCAGTGGTTCTGCTTCAGAAGGTTGGAGGACCCCTTGGAGCAGATTTGGTGGCATCTTGCTCATTGCCTCTCTCCTACAAATTGATTTGCATCATAGTTTTTAGGTGGTGGCCTTTGGTATCCATACTCTTTAGTGCTCTTTAGCCACACGCTGCTTTTCAGAATTGCAGCCCCAAGTAAATCCTATTGGTGTGCTTCCTAACTGTTTGCTGTAAATATCCAAATGTTGCAATTATATTCTGTATCTGTGTTGCACCTTTAAGCACGTTTTGCTGAATGTGCATCTAGTTACTTCAGTGCTACGCCACTGTTATACTAGAGGATGTTTTCCCCAAGGTTCTTAACATGTTTTAAGAGTTTCTTATCTATTTCATTAACTCCATTCTTTAAAAAGGCTTGCATGTTTTCTGAAGCATCTGTTTTCCTTGTACATCATACTTCCTGTTCGTGCCTTTCGTTGCTCTGTGTCGCCTGTTACACGTTGTTCCCCTTTCTGTACCCTCTCCTGTTGTACTTCTGTATCCTCTTATTGGTCTTCTAAACAGTGCTTTCCATCCTGTTTCTGGCTCAAAGAATGGGTGCTCACTTCCTCTTCTGCAGCCATTCTTATTTCATAAACTTGGTGCATTGTTTATCTTAACATCTTCACAACTTTTCCATCTTTGATCTGTGACATGCACAGCTGATGTAATTTTGATTGCAAGCAGAGCAAAAACATGCCTGTGTAAAGGAGAGCAAAAGGTGCCATTGCCTCAGTCGAAAATGGCAAGTATGACACTTTTGATTGCAGTAGCTGCAACTTAGATGAGTGAAATCCAGTGTTGCAAGAGTAACTTCCCTGTCCCCTCTTCCTCCCTGCATGTGACCCAGATCTGCTCCAAATATTTCCCCAACCCTCCAGAGCAGACTTTAATTGGGGCTTTTTTAGTTTTAATTTCCCACTTCTTTGCTTTTAATCCTGAACCTTAATTTTGTGAAAAGTTGTTCATGCTTTTTTTTTAAAAAAAGTATAACTAATTTTATATTTGCTTTGCATATTGAACATCACGTTGTTGGCACCAAATAATGGCCTAGAATTGTTCCTATGAGTAAAACGTGAAGGAATTGGAAGGTCTCTTACCATTCTATGGATTTTTAGAGTTCTATACTGTTCTGCTCCAGGGACAATGGTGCAGGAGATGAGTCCAAGCAGAAGTGTTATATTATGGTCTTCCACATGTTTACCCAGCAGTGAATCCAGATGATTTCAATGGATCCACATGTGTGCAAAGGATTGTATCCCTTGCTGAATTTGGAATTACTGAACTTAGCTGTTTTTTTTATTCCTGAAAAAACAGTGTTTGATGAAAAGTTGAAAAAACAATTAAATTGATGTTACAAGCACAAGCTGTTTAGAAGAAACAAGGAAGCCTCAATGAAGTAGAAGAATCTCTTTAACTTTTTCAAGCAAGCATATGCAACACTTCCTACTATGGTAACAATTAACAGATTGCCTACTGTGTTGCAGTTCCTCTTTAACTTAGGTCAGGTGTATTTGACTGTCTTTCTATAAGCACCAAAGAGGCCTATCAACTATAATTGTAGACTGAGTGCCAAGTTGTTGCGTGGGGTAAAGAAATCAAATTATGAAAACAACCACTGGAAGTTTGGAGAATGCTGTTTAGCATATTGTAGCTAATTCTTTAAGCATGCAAACATTGATGCACTGAGCTACTAATTAGGAAGCCATAAAGGACTTTGGAAAAGAGCCGCTTTGAACAGAGTCTGGCCTTCTGCCATAGACTAGTGCTGAGTATACTTTTTAAATATTGCATTGGATGCCATAACTGTACACAGAACTCACAGCAGCTAAATAATTGAATTTGCTTGCAGAATGTTGTTAAAAGATTAGTGTTGCATTTTAGATCAAACCATCTGTTCTTTCAAAATATACATAATACGGTTCTCATTACACTTTCAAAGGAGTAATGGCATTGGTGGTATTTTGAGGCATTCATGGTGTATGCTTTCCGATTTAGGAGATTGGTGCTTTATTGATGAACCTATGAAAACTAATGCACTATACAGCAATATTTCCTGAACATCATGGAAGCCCCTATGCTGCTTGGTAGTTAGAAGATAACCATAGCAAATAACCATAGCAATGCTGCCCATAAAGTGAGTTAGTAACAACGGTGAAATGCCTTTAGTATTTCAATCCATGTTGAAATATTCATGTAGCCATTTCATTAATTACGGTATATTCCCTTTGTGGTTAAGTTTGTTCTAACAGCCTTAACGATTTCCATTTCTCCAAGTCTGCTTCTTAATTTAATGAACTGTGCTTTTGCAGCCTAGCTCTGTATTGAATGATGCAGTCATTTTCTTTGTGTGTGCGAGAGAGAGACAGACTTGCAGGGGAAAATGCACTACTGATCTCTGCGCATGAGCAGTTGGTAATAAGCCCTTACAGGTGTTGACTCTGAAGTCATGAAAAATTTTGCAGTGAAAGTTTTTTTTTACTGTGATGGGGATTATCATGCCTACCATTCTTCAGGTGTGTTAACTGTATCAGATTTATTCCTAGCATGCATCTGAGCACTGAAAATAGGTAACGGGTGTGTGTGTGTGTGTGTGTGTGTGAGAGAGAGAGAGAGAGAGAGAGAGGGAGGTGTGTGTGTGTGTGACCTTGAATCCAAAGGTCCCTGTTAACTCAATATGCCCATGAATTGGGCCATCAGTGATGTAAATATTTTCCCTTCTATTGGTACCAATGAGGAAAAGTAGAAAAGTTAAACAACAACAAAATGTTGGGAGGAAAAAGTCACCCACAGCTCCTGGTCAGAGCAAACCAGCAGGACTCTGGATGTAGCTCCAGAGAGGATTTCCCCTCATGTATTCTTAGGATTGCTCTGACCCTCTTGAAAAGGTGAAGAGCCTAGCTCATGTCCAGTTGCTTCAGAGTAGTTCGTTTAGGACATGACTCCCCTCCTGGCTGCCTTTCGTCAAAAATCTTGTGACTCCGGTTGGAGCTGTATAAACAAACTAGCATAAGATCAAAAGTTAAGGCCATTAAGTTGATGCTGAAGGAAGTTGCTGGTGTTCCTTCTTTTTGCAAGACAAGGATAGAAGTACAGTCATACCTCATGTTACATTTGCTTCATGTTACGTTTTTTCAGGTTGCGTCCCGTGACGAGCCGGAAGTACCGTAAAGGGTTACTTCTGGGTTTTGCTGCTTGTGCATGCGCACAAGCACCAAATCACGCTACGCACCTGTGCAGATACGGCACTTCAGGTTACAGACTTTTCACATTGCGAGCGGGCTTCCAGAATGGACCCCATTCGCAACCAGAGGTACCACTGTATGGAAACTATAGGGAGGGATGATAAAAGAGAGCTTTATATTGCTGCCATTCACCCCATTTTATAGATTTTCCCCATCTTATGGTCTGTATTTCACTGTTTACTTTGACTGTCATCTAAAGAATTGAGTTTGTCCTGCAGTCAGTATGATTAACCCAATGTCTGCATACTTATCATCTCTCAATCCAAGTAATGCAGCTACCAAAAATTACACCAGAGTAAACCAATTGGTCTCCAAGGTTCTTCAACAACCCTTTTAATCCATTTTCCCCTTGTAATTATAGGTATAGCTTGATTCTTTAGATGCAGAGAAATGAGGAGACATTGTGGGAGGGAGGCATCCTAGCTTTATGCTATCTTGGGATGGTTCATTCTCACCCTTAAGGGTGGACCTTGCTGATGGTGGTAGTCAGTAGCTAGCCAGGAAAAAAAATGCATTCTTTATGTATTGTGTTTAGACAGATAGATTCTAGAGATTCTAAATTAGGTTCTTTGAACTTGTCACCTTTTGTCCCTACCCCACACCTGCACATAAAGAAAAATACGCAGGAAAAGGAAAATCTAGCTCAATGCAATTTCACCCTACAGCTGCTTAAAGGTTTTTCATCGGAAGTGTTTGTTTCTTCTTGATTTTAAGCTGCTCCGTATCAGGAAAGGCTCTCCCTTCCTTGCTGTATGGCTAGTTTCCAGGTAATTGTTACATTTGGAGAATGGATGCTGCTTATTACTTTCTGGGGATTTGGGCAGGTTTTGTTTTTTTTGCACGTCTTCATGTTTCCCCCTGCATAAAACAGGCCAGGCGGTTTGCAGAAGCTTTGGGAATAGTGAAACAGCAGCTGGCCCAATCTCCTCTGTAGCTGGAGTCAGCAGTGGAAGAAAACCAACCTTCATTGTCCCTGATAACTGCAAGCACAGTATTTAGCAGTGTAGTCCCCCCAAGCTGGTAGGTTCAAATTCTGCCCTCTGTGTAATTAAATGGTCAGAAGTCAATATTTTATTACCATTCACAACGGATACAGTATTGAAATTAATGGGGTGGAAATCAGGGTGGCAGCGTTGATAGAGCAAGCGTTGGAATTGGACCTGGTTCAGATTCATGCTTGTTACATTATTGGGTGGTCCATCAACATATCCCACTTTGCAGGATGGTTGTGAGGATAGCGTCAGATAACTCCATGTGCACCAGCCTAAGTTTTTGGTTTTTTTTGAAGGTGGAGTGACATGCAGATGCGATGGGTAGAATAAGTAATCCCATTGCACAATAAAAGCAAACAAGATTTGCCATTTAGAATGGGACACTTGGTTAGGTTAATAGAACAATTGCCCTACTTGCTGTTTCACTTTTAAATCGCTTACCAAAGCGCAATAAATATTTAATGTAACAAATGAATAATGAGTGAGTCTAGTGCTCCATGGCCATGATTATAAGCAAAGTTGCATTGTAGTCATCTGTAGTACCTTCCATGCTATGCTCATGTCTTTCTGTGTTCCTTCTTATTTACAAGCAGTGGGCCTGTTGGTACGGCATGCTGTGTCACTGAGCCTTCCTTTGGCCTGTCCTGCAGAGTCTTGTCCTTGCTTCCTCATCCTCTGACTTCACTTTTGTAATTTCCTGCCTGGCCTTCCTCTATGTCTGCTTTCTCCATATTCTTTGATGCTGTTTCCTGATTAACTCTGGTATCTCAGTGAGCCTGCTTTACCCTTGTAAGTGAACCATGTGCCTCTGAGACATTAAAGGACCTGATAAAAGCCCCAGATTGTTCTGACCCACCCAACACACACAGTTGCCCAGCTGATACATGAGCTGATGGTTAAGGAATACATGGAAATGTGAGAATTTAATTCCAAGGCCAAGAAGCAACTGTTGCTAAATTATTTTTTATTCATTTCATTTTTATTCATTTCGTAGAACTTCTTGCCCGAAATGGGCAGCGAAGGTCCACAGCAGTGACTCTTATTTTTCATGATGTAAGGCTAATAGCAGATTGGAGATGGCAGAGGTTGTTAGACTACGACTCCCACAATCTCTGGCCATTGACTGTGCTGCCTGGGACTGATGGTGGAAGTTGGGAGTCCAGCAGTTCTCCCAGTTGGGAGAACCACACACAGTTCACCTCCTCCTTGGCTTAGGGGAAAGGGTTATGCTCGCCTTCCACCAGCACTGTGCTCAGATTCAAAGCCCTCCACACTGGTGCTCATGATTGAAAATAAAAACACGGAGAGAAATAACTCTGGGTCCCCTGCATCACTTTCACGTTGGCATGTTAAAGGCCCATGCTTGTAGGACCACACATTTTGAGGGCTCAAGTTGCTTATTGCCGCTCCTTTTCTTACACAATTTCATTAGAGAATTCTGAAAGTGAATTCTTCGGGGCCTGGGTTGCGAGGGCACAGGTCCCTTGTCAGCTGGGGCTTCTTCTTGCACTTGCAGAGCTGGTCTCCCTGTCGTGTCCTGTTAGACATCTGCGTACCCACTGAGCTGGGCGGGCCTTTTCCAGGGGCGGATTTAGGGCAACACAACTGGTTCTGCTGCATTGGGCATCACAACTGTGAATTGAACAGAATGAAAGGCAAGAGGTGGGTGGTGTGTGTGTGTGTGTGTGTGTGTGTGCGCGCCTCACACAGGGTGCCACTGAAATTTGAATGACCCATGTCCTCCCCTGCTTTTGCAGGCTCTTCATATGCTCTCGTGAGGTGTCTGTGCGTCACGAGTGCAGAGCTTCAGCACAGAGCAAGAGGAGTGCCTTCCAGCAGTGGCAGCCTCTTCCAGAATTGCCATGCAGAAAGGAATGTGTCATACTGTTGTTCAGTAGCAAAATGTACCAGATAAATTTATTCTAGGCTTCACAGCTGATTAACATAGATGCCTTAAATTGGGGGGGGGGGACGGGACGGACGGACGGGGGAAGAGACCATACTACTCACGAAAACAGTCCTCCCATGCAAGTCTCAATGATGCACACTGGAGTTTTCTGCTGCCGACTTTTCCAATCTGCTGATGCCTAATAGAAAGCCAAAGAGTGATCCATTGCAGCATCCTCCCCCCGCCCTCGAGGCCCCTACCCAAGCACAGTGTGGCTGATTAAGATGTGAGTTACTTAACACCTTTGGAATGTTGAGCTTCTCCAGCCTTCCAATGTTAAAGCAATCTCATGTTGCATCTCTCTGTGCAGAGCACATTAGATGCAAAGATGGGGGTGCGAGGGGAGAAGCTGTGATGGCTTGCTTTCCTAGAGGAGGAGGGCAGTTGGGGAGTGGGAGATGAGTGTGTTGAATCATTAGTACTAGCTGGGAACCTGATTTAGCCCATCTCTGCTCTGGCTTCTGAACCAATACGTTTAACATTTTTAGGCTCACCAAAACAGAATAATACAATCATAGAACTGTGGAGCTGGAAGGGACTCTGAGTGTCATCTACTCCAACCCCTTGCAATGCAGAAGTATGCAGTTGTCCTATACAGGGATAGAAGTGGAATAAATACTATTTTTCCGCAGCATGGTACTAAACCAAGACACCTCTTGTGTTTCACGAAGATGAAAAAGTGAACACACACATATAAGTTCATGGTGGAGAGGGTGATCTTTCCTACCAATGTGCTTGCTGAAAAACAAGGAAAACACAAATTACGGTAAATCTGCTCTTACTCTTGGAAGCAATACTTTTCACTGGTGACAGAGGCTCTGTGATGGAACTGAAGCTCTGGCGCAGCACATCACAAGTTTCTTTGCATTGATCTCTCCGACAAATGCAGGCAACTAACCATTTCAGTTCATACGACATTCTGTCATTCAGCTGCCTGTTTAGCTATTAGTCTGGATCGGTGGAAGACCATATAGTTGTGCTCTTAGCTTATAAGATCTTTTCTGCCTGCAAAATGTATACAGTATTGAGGACTCTATATACATATATCTTTATATTATTATTATTTTTTACAAATAGCCTGAGTACGGCAACCCTTTCTCTGCCAAGTGAGCCTAAATTCTGTAACTTGCTTAAACCGGTTGGACCAAAGGATACTTGCAAGCCCTTTCATATTCTGCTTTTACTAGCTTTAGGGTTGGGCAATGAGAGACATCGTTATGGAAGCACTGGCTGCTGTTGGCATGCTGCACCCCTCCTCATTGACCCCCACCCGAAGTGACCTCTGATACAACATACTCTGCTGCTTAGTAAGACTGTAAAAAATCCTTTATCCTGAAGTCCATGTGTGTCTGGCGCAATAACTTTTCTCTCTTTGCGTACTTCTTTGAGGCTTCTTCTCCTCCTCCTCCTCCTTCTGGAAGAGGCCACCTGAAGAAGGGATAGTTGGTGATAATTCCAGATGCATAAATTGAGTATGCCAGTTTCTCAGGGAAAACTCCAGCAATCTCACTTGCTCACCAAGTAAGCATATGACTGCTTCTGCTGCTGTTAATATTATCTATGAATAGTGTTTTCAGTTCAGAGATAAGCAGGTCTAGTCTGTTAGAAGGGTGATAAGGAAATGGTGGCCCTTGAAAAAAGTGCTTGGTTCACATTCAGCCAACTACAGACAAAAATAGAACCTGGTCTGCAGATTCCTGATTTTGTATGCTATCCAGTGTAGTAATGTTGCCCTCATGGTGAAGTGTATGAGTGCTGCATCAGGAATGTTTGTACAGTGGTACCTCTAGTTGCGGACTTAATCCGTTTCAGGGTGCCTTTTGCACCCCAAAAAGTCCACAACTAGAGTTCCTCTTCCGCGCATGTGCGTGGCGCGATTGAGCGCTTCTGTGTGTGCATGAAGTGTGCAGATGCGCGGGCAGCGAACCCGGAAGTAAACACTTCCGGGTTTGCCGCATTCGTAAGCTGAAAGTCCATAAGAAGAGTGGAATGCAACACTAAGTATGACTGTATAGTTAGGCGCATCAGTCATGTGATGGAATTGCCTTGTTGGAATATTCATAACTCTTTCTGCAACCCCAGCCTATATTTCTAGGGCTCATTTGCACTTCCAACTCCCTTAGCTAGCGAAAGTGTATGTTTGAGCTGCCATTTTCTTAATAGATTTCATCAAAGATTTCAGGATGATTTCCAGAGCTAGATTTCCAGATGGCTCTGGGTGATTCCCCAGCTGATTTGACAGACTGAAATCATCATCTGAGGCCCTTCACCATGTGCCTCAGAGGGTGGCAACATGAGAATATTCCTTTTTCTGTGGTAGCTCCCCCTTTGTGCAATGTTCTCTCCAGGGAAGCTTGCCTGGTGCCTTCATTAGATATCTTTAGGTGCCAGATGAAAATGTTCCTCTTCAACCAGACCTTTGGGTTTGGCTGATTAACATTCTATGTCCTTTAAAATGTGTTTGTGGGATGGGGGGGGGTTGTTTTTGTTTTTATTACATATTTTGTGTTCTCATTTTGTATTTTTATGTTGTGAATCACTCTGTGATATTCAGAGAAAGGGCGGTATACAAAGTTAATAATTAAATAACAGAAATAAAAACATAAACTTAATAGTTTTGTAAAAACAGCATTTAAACCATAGTTCAAAACAGCAACAAGTCCAAATTCTGAAAAGTTTCAGAAGTTTTAAAAGGCCTGGCAGAGTTCAACTTTGCTTGTTCTGGTTGCTAGTTTGATCTCTCTGGGATTCCAAAATAGTCAGCGGAATGCCTCCGAAAACACCCACCCACTTTTAAAACTCTGGTTTTTTATTTTGATTTGCTGGTTAATCACAACCCACAGTTAATTCAGATATCATGCCC
This sequence comes from Podarcis vaucheri, assembly GCF_965113315.1. Classification (NCBI taxonomy): domain Eukaryota; kingdom Metazoa; phylum Chordata; class Lepidosauria; order Squamata; family Lacertidae; genus Podarcis; species Podarcis vaucheri. The sequence continues at coordinate 76,295,882 of NC_138760.1, read as the reverse complement.
CAAACCACAGTTAAGCTTTCTTAACCATGGACTGGTATGATGACTGAATAATTAACCTATGGAATTAATTACCAAAAATAATTGTGTTTGGCCTGCAGCACAAATGGCTTTTAAAAAGGATTACAGAAGGTTGTGTACAATGGATCTAACCATGGCTATTATATAGCCATGATAAAAAAAGAAACCTACGTGTTCAGAGATACTACTTACTTTGCCAGATGTTAGAGAATTGGGATGATAATCTTCACCATACTCCTTCTGAGCTTGCCAGGGGCATCTGGCTGGTGACTAATGGAGATGCAGAATTCTAGGCTAGACATATCTTGTTGTAATATCTCTTTATGTATTAAATCTTATTTTGCCAGTCATAGCATACTCTGCCCTGATTTTGCAGCTCTTTTCTTCTCCTCTGTTGTGTGGATGGAGATACTGGAGCTGATCAACGAGGGGCATGCAAGAAATGTCCCAGTGTGGGCAGGAGTATTTTGTTCAACCCAAACTAATGCAACTTGATTTATAAGGCAAATGAGACTATTTGAAAGGCAAATCAAAATAAAAGCTGCTTATTCAAACTGTGCTGTGGGTTTATGTTATGCACATGGTCCCTAAAGCAGCAGAATTTGTTAAAACGGTAATAGTTAATTAATTATAGTAGCATCCATAGTCAGCAGGATGATAGAAATTTGCAAACAGGGGAAACTGCCCTGAGGAGTTTACAGCTGTATGATTTAGGAAAAAAGCATGAAGCAGTTACTAAGAGTAACCGCAGAATTGTACACACAATAGCTGATTTATCCCAGCTGTTTATCATTGACTTGGGTTGCCACTTTGGCTTTAAGCCCAGTTTTGTAAGAAGGGCTATAAAGCTACCATGGAATGCAGGAGTTGTGGGGCTGTTCTGGGGGGCATATGTGTGAGAGTTACTTGGATGAGAATGACACTACTGAGAAGTGGTGCCTCATTTGCAACTGTCATGAATGACAAACTGGTAGGGCCAGTCCTGGCAGGATCTGCCAGAAGAAGAGGAGGAATGGGAGGAGATTACTGAGCAGGTTGATAGTCTGCTAGGTGACATCCCAGCAGAAGAGGCAAAGTCCAGCCTGATCCTGAGAGTGAGGTTGCTTTGGCAACCAGGGTGGCGCATAAGCCTGAGTCAGACAGTGGGCTAGCTGAACAGACTCAGGCCCTGATATGCTCCACCGGTTGCACTGGCCATAGCAGACTCACCTTACTCATGGGAGTGCCCACTTGCTTGCCCAGGTTTCATTACTTGGGATGAGAACTATGCAAATAACTATGCAAATATGCCTGCCCCAGCCTTTAGAAGGAGAACCAAAGGGATTGTTGCGTGAACAACCTATTGAGAGTGGCAGCCAGGCCACAGCAGCCATGTAGCGGAACTGCATTGGCCAACCTCTGAGCTATCAGGTATTGGGTGGGCTGGAAGGAGCAGCTTGCAGGGGTGGGAGCCATTATCAGTTGGCCACCCACCTATACAGGAAGATGCCAAGCTGATCTTGCTGCATTATTTATTTAACAAGATTTGTAGTTTGTTTCTGTTCAAATTATGCTCAGGTCTCATTACAGTATAATGAAATATGCACATGTGTGCACACATGCATGCATAAACCCTTGATAGACAGAAGCAAACATTCTTTGAATGGGGCCATGGTGGGCTGTCCTTCAGCTCTGCAGCCTCAGTTCTAAATCATAGGGGGCAAAGAGTGTTTTTAGACCCTTTTTTCGGTGGGGGGAGCCTTTTAGTAAGAGGCCGTGAACATCATACCTCTTAGTCTTGAACCTTAACATACTGCATTGAATTTGAAATTGCTTTTTATTGGCTCAGATTTTTCACTCTGCTAGAAGCGTATCTTTTCCTGCAGTATTGTAGCCGTACCTGTTGCTTTCACCCTCTGTTGAGTGCGTGCAAAATGAACTAAGAAACTAGAATTGAAGAACAATAATAATGTTTCACTCTGCATGTAATAGAACAGTGTAACGAAAGATCCCAGTGATAATGAAAGCTGTTTTTGGCCACCACTCGAGAACTTGGAGCCTGCAGTAAATAACAATGTGCAAACATGGATATTAAAATGTGTTACAGTTGTTGTTGGAACAAGTGTTGTCATTTGGAAATGGATTCAAGTGGATCCTGTGACACAGTGCCTTCTGATAACCAGAAGTCCGTCATTAAAAGTTAAATGTTATTTTAAATTCCTCTCTAGCACAGTTTCCTCTTGGGGATCTATCAGTTGTGCTAGTAAAAAAAAAATCTAGTTTCAAACATTCTGTCCTTGGTTTTCATATGATGATTTTTTTAGCAATTTTTTTTTTATCTGTATTCTTTCCTCCTGAATTTATTATATACCTCTTCAGGTTTCTCATCATGGCTCGATTGCAAATGAGATCACTTGGCTAAAAATTGGCTGATGTGCGCTTGATCTGCCAGCTGTAAAGAAATCTGACAGTTGTGGGTGCATGGAGTAGTGTAACACAAAACTCTTATTTCTCCTTGTAGGTGATATAAGGTAGGTAGGCAAGGGGTCAGTCTTTATAACCTTGTGAAAACAGGTTTCCTTCATAATACAAATAACTATAATAGTTGAATGCATTATTTCTCAATTGATGCCTTTTTAATAGTAACAGTGGACAAGCTTGGACTCTAGTTTGGTTTAAAAGAGGTGGATTTGGTGTGTGCATTCATGTTTTAATGGGTGATGGATTTTATATGAGCTAACATTCCTAATGTTATTTTTTTCATTCTGTCACTCAATTCAGAAACCCACCACAGCTGGAAACAGTGTCTCAAACTTGAAGGATGGGGAAATGTGCAGTGGGTTTGCATCCAGATACCCATCTCCATTTCTGGATAGAAAGCTAGTGTGGTTTAGTGGTTAAAATTTTAGACTAGGACCTGGGAGACCAGGGTTCTAGCCTCTACTTGACCATGAGGCTCGCTGGGTGACTAATCACATTCTCTCTGCTTAAAGTACCTCACAGGGTTTTTGTGAGGATAAAATGGAGGGGGGAGAACTGTGTGCCCCAGGTTGAGCTCCTTGGAGGAAAGGTGGGATATAAATGTAATAATATTTTATTAGCAAAACACCTTTCTGTCCCTATTGTGATTGTGTGTTCCCCATCCATACTATTGAAGGATGTTGCACTTTAATTCAACACGCAATCTCCTCAGGGTCCCAGAGTCTGCTTAATTAACCTTGGAACACATTGGACCATTTCAGACACCTTGTCCTCAAATGTGAGGGGGTGTGGGGAGCGTTTTCTCTCTTGAGAGACACCATCCTCAAACCCCACATGCACACACTCACTCACATGTGCACAACATGCGCACAGAGAGCTCTTTGTTCTCTCCTGCTTAGCTGTTTCCAGTCAACAGGTTAGGGTAGGAGATTACCAGGAGGGGAATATTTAAAACTCTGAAATTGCTGCTTCAAGTGCTCCAGTTGCCTTGAGACATTTTCTTTCAGTGGAGCTGGTTCCCCTCCCCTTCTCCCAAGGAGCACAAGCTCTCCACACCCTTCTTGAGCACACTTGCATGGCTGGAACGTGTCCTGAAATGTTAGTAATGCCCCTTGCTTCCCTATATGGTGGTCTAGGTGTGTGGTTTATAAACCAATGGCTTTTGTGTGGCTGGAATGTAGCACACTGTGCAAAGAGTAAGAGTCTACCTTCTGCTGAGCCTACTGTGTGCAAGAGTCCTTGGCTATTAAAGGTGCCTCCTAGCAACTGACCTTCTGTGTGAGCCAGCTTTTGCCTGGAAGGTTGTCCACAAGGCAATGAGGCCTTGGGCTGAAGAAGAAATCCCATCCCGGCTTGGCAGAATATTCTAATTACTTCCAATACCTCTCTCTGTTTCATCAGTAGGAAGCATTGTGTAATGTCTGCAAGTTGTAATCTGCAAAGATGGTAACTATGAGAAAATAACATGATGGCTTAAGGTTATGTTATTTATATTCTTAGGGTTGTGCTTTGCTCACCTATTTACATCTTGCCTTGATTGACTGAAATGTTACTTTTCACTAGTGAATAATACATATTCTGAATGATGATGATGATGATTTAAAGCCACTGTTGTCATGGCCTTTAGGAGCCCTATGAAAGTTTAGGAATGAGAGGAAATAGCGAGATTCTAGCTTTTGAATCAATCTATTTTTGTTCCTTTGGGTTAATACATTCTTTTCAGCCAAATGGCATCTTTACAGTTCTATTAAAAACATGTGCAATCTCAGTTCACTGGAGAAAGAGTCATATTTGAAGTAAGATGCTGCTTTGCACAAAGTAGTGGAATAATTTTTGCTGCAGACACTTCTTGCAGTGGTCTGTAGGGGAAAATATATAGGAAGAAGCTGAGAATCCCCAGAGAGTACTGGGTTGCCAAATGAAGCCAATATTCTACATCAGGTGCCAGAGCTGCAGAACAGCATCTATCTCCATATCTTTTGCCAAATGAAGGGGTCAGCAAACTTTTTCAGCAGGGGGCCGGCCTACTGTCCCTCAGACCTTGTGGAGGGCTGGACTATATTTTGAAAAAAAAAAAAGAACGAATTCCTATGTCCCACAAATCACCCATAGATGCATTTTAAATAAAAGGTCACATTCTACTCATGTAAAAACAAGCTGATTCCTGGACTGCCCGTAGGCTGGATTTAGAAGGTGATTGGGCCGGATCCGGCCCCCAGGCCTTAGTTTGCCTGCCCATGGAACTTTAATCTGTGGAAGCGCTAGCACAGCTAACGAGCAGCAGTTTTAACCAGTCTGCATGTTATTCTATTTGGAGCCTGCCTAGGTGGTGCTTAAACTGCTCCACATTGCCATTGATATTGGTGTATTCAAGAGGTAAAAGGCAGGTGAAGAAAGAAGGAAATGTAGACCAGTTTAGCCAGTTGCATCTTAAGTAGCATTAAGTCTGCACAATGCAAATCCTGTGGGCTAATTGCAGCCCCCTACCTGTCTATGTGTGACTGAGTGAATTCCAATTCACTCAGTGGTAGTAGCATTGCTATTCTGGCACTGCTTTTGCAGTCCCACGGTTAAGAGATGCATGGTGGAGTTTGTGCCAGTTGTTCCAGTATGTCCCAGGTAGAATGCAGAGCCACTTAGGATATACACTGCTTACACTCTGCCCACATGAGGGAAGAGGAGTGCCAGCTCCCACACACTGAAGCTCTACAACTTTCTGAAATATTGCTCTGTGCATGCACATAATCTATATGTGTGACTGTACAGAGACTTCCATAGGAAAGAGGGCTTCAGTGGAAAATTTTTAAAGAAGGGGTGGTGGTGCTGACTTGTAGTGGTGCAGAGAGAGAACTGATTATATGATGGGGAGTGCAATGAAAGTAGAAGATAACAGTTAAAGAAACCTCCCAAGTTAGAATTGCATTACAACCGTGGTTAAAGATTTGATGCAGTTCTCTTGGGTTAGTTACAAAAAAGGGAAAAAGTGGCTTTTAGGATTACAATCTGCAATTACTTTACATTATACATTTTTATGGTTGGGAATAAAAGCATAATTATAAAAATATAAAAGTGGCCCTTGGAGTGATGAGCTGTGTGCTGTGTGCCTTGGGCCTGCAATTGATACAAGTGAATCACTCTCCATGGGAGGAATATTGATCACATGGAATCTTGGAGACGTAGGCTATTTTCCGACAGTGTTTGGGCCATACCACATCAGACTGGAGGGTGGGGGGTTGTATAGTGCTCCTCTATACAAAGAAGGAGGTGTTTCAATCTATCATAGCCTTTCCTTTGTGAGTAGAGGAGCACTTTGTGCGGTCCCCTGCCCTGCAATCTAAAGTGGTATAGCCCCCATCTGCTCCCACAGCTTTGTGTGTGTTCAGGGGCAAAGGATAGGAAATGTTCTCTGTTGTCTCTTTTTCACCCACCTCTTTCAACAACCCTTTAAAGCTGAAATCTTTCCCAGCCTGCATCTGTGATGGAATTGTTTTCATGATGTTTTAAAAATACATTGTATTGCTTTATCTCTTGTTGTTTGCTGTCCTGGGCTCTTTTGGGAGGAAGACATAAAAGTAATAAGTAAAATGTGAACTGTGGTGGAGAATGTTTTAGAAAGGAGGGCTGGAAATTGACGGAATAGGAAGAAGTGTGTATGAAGAACTCTGGGCATAGAAGATGCTTGGAACGTAGACACGTCTTTCTGAACAGAGGAAGTGTCAAAACCATTTTCAAGTACATGTGGGAAGAAAAGATGGAACAGCTTAACTCAAACATATGCTTCACACACAGTTGTGAAGAGAGTGGAAGTCACTGATAGCTTTTTCCAAAAAAGTGTGGCTTAGATATTGCCATGAAAAGTGTGAAGAGGATATCTGTCTGAGGTGGGTTTTTTTTTGGATGAATAGATTAGGAATCTTTCAGCAGCTCCAGAATATTTCATGACTAAAGAGTATTTTTTAAAAATGTTGTCTTGCTGAAAAATGTGCTAATTCAGGCTTCCCTTGGTAACAATTTGAGGTAGGAGTGGAATGAATTTCTGCAGGGATGTATTATATTGTGAGTTGGCAACAGTTTTGACTAAAGGTAAAAGTAATTCTAGATCTGTAAATTGCTGTGAAGGTAAGCTGCATATTAGACTTCTGTCAAATAATATGTTGAACCTTTCTAAAAATAATTTGGTTTAGCTTCATACTGACAGCACTGGACAAAATTCATGAAATAGTTCCATGCTTCAAGAAGCTTATAAAATATAAGAGGTGGGGTGGATAAGAATGATATGGGCAAAATATTGCACAGAGAGCCTTTATGTACCAATGGCACTGAAAGGAGTGAAGAGGAACAAAGATCACATTCACCTTAAACAATTGTTTATTTCAAACCATAGTTTACAGTGATGTGTAAACCAGCACACTCACTCTATACTGGCTCCAAGGCTGGTTTTGTGGCTTACGTGGTGTTTTGAGCTTGCCTTCCCCTAGCCCTATGCCAACACTCTTAACCACACCTTGTCTTCTTTCCTCTTGCATGTCAGAAAATCATACCTCAGTGGACTCCCTCACTGACACATAATAAGCAAATTGCAAAGTAAGATGTGCCCCAACCCTGTCAGATAGGAACCTGATATTGGAGCTTTTGTAATTACACATACCCTTTGTGATAAAGAAATGGTAATAGCTACAGGTGACCCCACAAGCCCTTATATTATGCATTCATTACGTGTTCTCCAGGATTGATTGTGATGGTGTGGTTTCATAACGCTTCTTGGTGGAGTGGGCGTTCTTTATCAATAGGCCTAAAGTAGAGCTGCCATTAGGAGACTATTACTCTGAAAAAGCCCTGAGTGACAGAATTATTCTTTCTTCCCTTTTTATTATCCACTTTAAAATTAATTCTGAAGATGAGATGATCCACTGAAATTGGGATCTTTCGTTTAGTGCAGATTTTCAATAGATTTCTCATTTAGCAGTGTATTAGGGATGAGGTGGGTTATTCACAGTTTGTGGTTTTATCTTATTGCTGCTGCTGTTGGCTTGCCTCTTCTTGCAAGGAGCATTGCTGTTGTTCACGGATAGGCAAACTAAGGCCCGGGGACCGGATCCAACCCAATCGCCTTCTAAATCCGGCCCACGGATGGTCCAGGAATCAGCATGTTTTTACATGAGTAGAATGTGTGCTTTTATTTAAAATGCATCTCTGGATATTTGTGGGGCATAGGAATTCGTTCATCCCCCCCCCATATAGTCTTGTCTACCACAAGGTCTGAGGGACAGTGGACTGGCCCCCTGCTGAAAAAGTTTGCTGACCCCTGCTGTTGTTTATCTTAATTTTTCAAATTGGAAAGTAGTGGAGCTTTTCTGAGAGGGCTGTGGCAAATCCAGGAGTTTTCATTTATGGATATTTCTTACTGGACCATTTTTTGCTCTCTTTTAGTTACTGCTGTGCACCTCCCTCTGTGCCATGCTCATCTTTATCTCAAAGCACTTACTTGGTTCTCAACTGCAAGTTCGCTTGCATCTTCAAATTCACTTGCTTATACATGCATACATGTTTGTCACTTGACTTAGCATCAATGTTATTTGTGAATGAGCTGTCTCGGGTTCTTCCCCACCATTAGAACTTGCATGTCACTCAGTGTACACCAAAACACAGTTCTTTTCAATGTAGACAGAGCAGCTGAGGAACATATACATGACTACTAGCCCTGAGAGATATTAACTGTAAACACAAAATACAAAGGGTGGCAGTGGGAAGGACTTTTCAGTTTAATAGCTCCAGTGCAGTCATTTCCCCCTCCTGACAAGGCAGTGAACAAAATGGTATCTGCTATTCATGAATAGTAGATCAATTCTAGATCTTGGTTGCTAATTCTCATGCAACCTCTTGCACGTGTGCATGGTTGCAAGATCGTATTTTGGAGCCCAAAGAGAAATTTCAATCCTTGTCCAGGGGTGCAAAAACCTACCAACCACAGAATCAAAGTGTGGAGGGGCATACATCTGCCAGCCCAGCTCTGAATGGTCCTGTGTATGCCCTGGGGGTGGAGCAGATGCACAGGGACATTTAAAGGTTGGGTTCACATGCACTCCCTTGTCACTGCCTTCCTCAGTGTGTGCTTTTTGACCACCTGAACGTGGCTTCAGTCATGTGGATAATTGAGCTAGGAAACCAGTGAGGCAGTATTCTGCACTGTGATTTAGAAGGAGCAGCTGAAACTCAGCTTCAAATAGGTTTGGTATTGGGGAGCTAGCTTTTTGTGTAAATAGGTCCTATACCATTCCGCTGCCTGGCAAGATGAAAACCACTGTTTTGTGCCTCGGTCATGATAGCTGCCCAGAAGGCTAGAGAACCAGGCTCTGTGACCAATCCTTTCCCTTGTTTTTTCTCCCTGTCCCCTTTCTTGTGCTTATAACTTGGGTTTGAACAGCTTGTTCTTATTCAAGCAGCATTTAAGAAACAGCAATATTCTTTGTTTCCATCTCAAATTTTCCTTAGTGCTTCTGGCGTTTAGAAAAAGCTGGGCTTTTCACTTAGAATGTATCTAAATTAAAGCGTTTCTGAAGGCATTAAAAGGGATTAGCTTTGTGTATTAGTCATTCCTCAGTCTATGCATGCTGGGAAAATGGAAGATATCCACAAGATTAGTAGTGACCTGCAATCATCTGATAGACTTCAAATGCCAGTGCATGGTTTGGTAAACTGGAACAAGGGGTGGACCAAAGGCACTAGAGATCCGTTACTTCGTGTGCTTGTTCTATTTATATAGGTAATATATGATAACTACTATGTTGCAGAATGTTCAGATCTTTGAAAAACAGCTGTTGTACTTTCTTTTCCTTTCCTTTCCATGGAGTGGAGGAGGAATGTAGAGTGGTTTTCTTTTTTTCCAGTTCTGCAAATATAAGCAAATGAGGCTTACAGTTTGAACTGCTGTAGTGAAGGCCATCCAAAATGACAATTTGCAAGGGAAACGAAATGCTTCTAATTTGCCACAGCATGCAGATGTCTTCATAAGATGCTGATGGAATGTGGGATCTCAAGAGTGTTGAAATGGGCACTGAATAATAAGCGTCACCATCTAGGAATAAAGTAATCTTTTGAGATGTAAAGTTTTCTTGCATTGGAATCGCATATTACCTTACGTAGCAATAAAGAGAAAATTAAATGGTTCAACTCCTTTGTGGCTTGAAATTTTTCAAAGTAGAGCAGCTTTAACTGAATATTCCAGGATGATACAAGTGGCAGAATCTGAAAAGTTAAAAATGAAAAATAAAAAAGCAATTGATACCAACAACAACAACAACAACAACAACAACAACAACAATTATTTATACCCCGCCCATCTGGCTGGGTTTCCCCAGCCACTCTGGGCGGCTTCCAACAAAACACTAAAATACAATAACCTATTAAACATTAAAAGCTCCTAATAATGATGATGATGATGATGTTATAAATCATTATTGAAGCATGAAATGGTAGCAAGTTAAAGAATATGTCATAAAATGGGCACAAAATATATTTCTGTGGAGATTTTGGAAAATCTTGGGAACAAAATGATAAACTTTCTCTAAATATGGGAGTGGGAACTGTTACAAGGTCATGATGAGATGGTAGATAACTCCACTTATAATAAGTAACAATTATTTTAAAATAATGTGTTGTAAAAACAAACATGAGTTTTATTTTGTGAGAAAACCCTATGGCAAAAAGGTTGTAAGATTGGAGAATGAGTAATAAAATCATTGAAAGAATACCAGAATACATAATCCCCTTCGCGCGCCCCTTTTTAATCTCTTGCTCGTTTATGCAACAAATTAGAGACAGGAAACAAAACCCACCATGAAGGATTAATTAGACGTGGGAGTCTTATTGAAATGTAATACACCATCAGGATAAAAGAAAAAAGGGACAAATTCATGGAAGATTGGTTTTGCTTTATTGACTATTGTAAACGTGATGCAATATCCCCAGATATATAATATTGTTTTTAATCAATTGTATTTTATAATTTAAAGAAGCTATACCATAAAACAAAGTTCATGTTGTTGAAATACTGCTTTTAAAAACTGGTTATTTTGTTCATACTTGTAAAATTAATTCAGCTGGCATTCTAGCATTGGGAAGGCTCTTCTGGATTCTGTGGATTTAAAATAGTAGTAACCAGGAACATTGCACTTTGGATCATTAACACTTTTTAAATCCCATGTGCTAAATTCTGCAGCTGCTAGTCATATGCCCTCAGAAGGGTAAGCAGAGCATGAAACTCCAGAAGGCAGATGCTGCCTTTTATGTTCTAAAAGCAAAAGTCACAGGGTGAAGACATATTTCAACTCCCTAGTCTTCCTCAGCAGCATAAAGTTACAGCTGTACAGTGGCACCCTGGGTTACAGATGCTTCAGGTTACAGACTCCGCTAACCCAGAAATAGTACCTCGGGTTAAGAACTTTGCTTCAGGATGAGAACAGAAATCACGCTGTGGCAGCGCAGTGGCAGTGGGAGGCCCCATTAGCTAAGTGGTGCTTCAGGTTAAGAACAGTTTCAGGTTAAGAACGGACCTCCAGAACGAATTAAGTTCTTAACCCGAGGTACCGCTGTACAAGAAATGAGTACCGAGTGCAGCAGTTTTGCATGCACAAATTCACCAGGCACTAGAAAACTCCAGAATTCACGCTTTCCTCCCAGGGATGAATTTATGCCTAATCTCTCCACCCCTGCAACCCTACAAACTCATACATTTGAGTACTTTCCCCAGAACTTCATGAGCTACATCTTTCCTGCTCTAATTGGACTCATTTCTAGTGTCTTTGAAGTTTATTCTGCTGAGGATGACTAGCAGATTGAAACTCGTCGGGTGGCTATGGGTTGTTGTTGTTTTTTGCTTTTTATATGAAACCTCTGGTTATGAGAGTTGTATGCTCATAATTCTACCTCTATGTGTTTGCAAAGTGATGAATGTGCACTTCATTCTACATCAGTAGAGCTGTGAACTAAACCCAAAGGTATTTTGGTTTTGTGGATGTGAAACCATTCTGCTGTAGTCTCAGTCTCTCTCTCTCTCTCTCTCTCTCTCTCTCTCTCTCTCTCTCTCTCTGAGAAACCTATCTTGTATAACTTTGTGTTCTAACTCTGGAGCACAGGTAATTATTATAATTTTTTTCACTAGTATTTATTGCATGGTTGTTTTTTTTAAAAAAATCCTTTTGTAACTGCATCTGTCTCCACAGACAGTTCAGCAGAGGCTGTTGGTGTGTGTGTGGATATTCTGCTCTATCATTACCGTCCTCTATTTAGAGAAAGTCCCCACGTTTTCAACCCCCCCCCAAAAGCACAGGATTTTAACTGATTTTATATCTACTGCTTTTTGTATTTTTACAGCTGCTCTGATAATTGCTTTTGTTTTTGATGTTTTTAATCTGTTTTACATTTGTTTTGTAGTTCTCTTTTGTAGGCTGTCTTGAAAATCTAGAATTAGATTATATATATATATATATATATATATATATATATATTAAGTGCCCACGGTTACTAGGCGCTACACAACTATAAGGAACAAAAACACAGGACTTCACCCATAGTCTTACAGTCTTAAAATGACACATGATACCGGTGACCAGTATAGTGAATACAGTGGTACCTCGGATTAAGAATTTAATTTGTTCTGGAGGTCCGTTCTTAACCTGAAACTGTTCTTAACCTGAGGTACCACTTTAGCTAATAGGGCCTCCCACTGCCGTTGCTGCGCGATTTCTGTTCTCATCCTGAAGCAAAGTTCTTAACCCGAGGTACTATTTCTGGGTTAGCGGAATCTATAACCTGAAGTATCTGTAACCTGAAGCGTCTGTAACCCGAGGTACCACTGTAGTTCTTGCTCTTGCAGTAGTCGAGTGTTCAGCTTGGGGGAGGCAGTTTTCAGTAGAATCCCTGTGAGGTGCAACCTTTGCATCAACACCAGGGCTCACTTCTCACAAGGTGAGAAGACATAGCTATGCCTCGCTTCCAGGCTTCCTCATCCATCTCCTAAGAATGAAGTGACTCTCTCTATTGAACTGTGCAACTGGGTGATAGTGCTGCAACACCTTGGCAGGCAGAAAGACAAGGACCTGGGCGAGTTGTGAGATCCAGAATTGTTACCTGGGGGGAAAAATCATCATAGTCTGTTTCCTCCCCTTTGACTGATGTTCACAGTTAAACAACTGCCTGTGTTTTGACAGGCTAATGTTAGTGTATTTCTTCTTCTTCCTTGTAATCTCTTCCCTCTCTGGGTGCATGTAAGGGAGAAGCCCTGCCATTAGACATTTGGAATCTATTTTAGAGCAGCACAAGAGCACTTTTAAACACAGGGTGCCAGCTCTGCATTTGACTTCAATCACAGTGCTAGAGGCTGCCATCTGGCAGAGTTGGCATTCCCATCCCTCCAGACTGCGCCACATGAAGTGTATTGCTCTGTGTTTACCTTGTGGCAGCTTTCCCCGAAAGTCAGAGGTGGCCATGAGAAGTTCCCAGAGGCCTAGAGCATCACTTTCAAAGGTGACAAACATCCACACCCTGTTTAACACTACACAGCCCTTCCTTCAAAATATTCAATGGGTAAGCCCCCTGGAGTCATGCAACCCTGGTTTGAGGACATCCTTACAGTGTACCGGAAAGACTCATAGCCGAGTAAGATTCTCTTCCATGAACACGGTCTTAACAGTGAGTCTGTAAGTGACTGTGGAAGCCAATTCTGGATCCGCAGGTCCTCCCGCAGTGGGGATATAGGTTTGCCCAGAGGATGAATGACTACTGGGAGGAGAGCAGAGAGAAGAAATGGCATGGTACACCTGCAGCAGCAGAATTGGATGGCTTCATCTGCCCCAGCTGCAACAAAACATGTCTCTCCCAAATCTGTCTCTACAGCCACAGCAGGTGCTGTAACTCTCCAACAGTTTGACGTCACCCCCAAAGGTGTCTCCCATTGTCTCCCGAGATAGAGGGATCCCAACCACAACCAGACATCCTCTTAATCATGTTTTAATTGAATTTAGCTAACCCTGTCTCACAGATCTGGCTTGTCCTATTCTGTCCCAGTACCATTGCAATAGGATTTGATTGAGCAACCCTATCTGCATCCTTCCCTATCATGAACCTCCTGGGGCCTTAAGGAAGATGAGGCTCCCAAGGCTGGCTGACAGGCTTCCAACCTTCTTATGTGACATAGCAGGAGTGGGCAGTTGGCAGCCCTTGGCCCAATCTCTTGGAGAAACAAGGAGGGGAAATACTGAGGAAAGGGAGGCAGGAGAAAGAGAAAAGGGCTGGCAGAGGGGGACGGGAAGTCACCCTGCACATCGCCAGCCTGTGTCCCCTGACAAAAGCATCCCAGAGGGCATGGTGCTATTGAGAGAGAACCTAAGAAGCTATCTGGTACAGAGTCACACCGTTGCTTCATTTTCCTCAGTATTGTCTTCACTGACTAGCAGCCATTCAGACGGGACATTTCTAGCCCTACTGGAGATAGCATGGGCTGAACCCAGAGGCCTTCTGCATGCAAGACATGTGCTGGGCACCCACTGAGCTATTTCCCTAAGATAGGTTCCCCACCCTAGCAGTGGAGAGTGGATTGGTGTAGTTGCTGCTGCAACAGCTTTGCTATACTTTCATCCTACCATGTTTCCGCCCCATGATTCTGTGTGTCACTGCTGTTGTTTTTTAACCACTATTCTGTTTCCTTTCATGAGTGAATCTATAACACTACAGTGGTACCTCGGGTTACATATGCTTCAGGTTACAGACTCCGCTAACCCAGAAATAGTGCTTCAGGTTAAGAACTTTGCTTCAGGATGAGAACAGAAATTGTGCTCTGGCAGCGCGGCAGCAGCAGGAGGCCCCATTAGCTAAAGTGGTGCTTCAGGTTAAGAACAGTTTCAGGTTAAGTACGGACCTCCGGAACAAATTAAGTACTTAACCCGAGGTACCACTGTACTTCAGCGACAAGGCTGAAACCCTTCCAAACCGAAGGGTAAGTCCCAGTTCTTAAGTTTTGGCTACTGGTTAGGGGAATGCTCCTGAAGACATACTACTTCTGTAACCTTTAAATAAGTGGTTCTTATACCTGAATTTAAACCCATGCTTGTTTAAAGAAAACTTGAAAAGTTTATCAGTAGTGCTTTGAAGCAGTGCTCCTTTTTTGCAATGGGAGTTGCTGAAATGCTTCACCTAGTTGAAAATGACCTTTTCTCTACCTTTTATATTTCAGCTGCAAGGAGTAAAGTAAACCCTATCGATTTCTGTCATGCATTAGGATAAAGCACAAGAGAGAGAGTTACAATATGGCAGGCATATTAGCAAGTCTCTGTATGCGCATACAGCTTTGGTGCTATTTTTTTATTTATCAGGAGCATTCATAAACCGCTTAACACTTCAAAAACCTCTAAGCATGCTTATCACTATGCAGTCACTACATATAAGGTGTGCCATTGCTGGGCAATACAGGGTTGCCCCATAGCTACCTTTTAACTGGGCTGCATTTTTTTTCTCCTTCCAAGCTTTTAGTACTGTCTTAACCCTGACTAAATTTATCCATGTACCTGTAAATTAGTGGCTGCAAGTGCCAGTTGTTAGCCAAGAATAATGTCGTGTTGGCCTAAAGAACAAGAAGCAGCCACCGTTTTGTGGACAGAGAAAACAACAAGGGGCGAGAACGAGGGTGTGTACACGTGATGTGGGGATTAATGGATCAGGAACAGAAACCCAGGCATCCTGACCTCCCGTTCTTTGCTTATATTATAAAGCTGTTTGCTTGGTGAGTAAACAAGGGATACAGCTTTCTGGATTTTTGATTAAAGGACTGTAAGCATTAAGGTTCTATGCAAATTTATCCCCGTCTGTGTTTGTTTGGCTGGTGGTTCCATGTCACTTGGCTGACTTGAACTTGGGAGCACCTGTCACTCATTTGGTAGAGCATGTGCTTTGCTTGCGGAGGGTCTCAAGTTCAATCCCTGGAAATTCCAGCTAAGAGGATTTCAAAAACTAGAGCTGGGAAGGAAGTTCGCTTGAGACCCTGGAGAACTGCTGCCAATTGGAGGCAGTGTGGACAGTATCGGGCTACTTAGACAAATGGTGTGCTTCAATAGGACAGCTTCTTAACCTTAACAGTGTTTTTAACAGTCCCAATTTCAGTGTAGACTTGAAAACATTTTGAGTAGCCACACTCAGTGTGCCCCGTGCAGTATGACAGTGGTAACTAACCTGAATTGCAAGGCCCAAGTTGCAGCTTCAATTGACAAAAGGGAAGGTGAACTGTGGAATTTTCTGGGAATGGAATATAGTGATGGTCACCAACTTGCATGACTTTAAAAGGGGTTTAGACAAATTCATGAAGGATAAGGGTAGTCATGCTTGCTGTGTAATACCTCCAATCCCTGAATACCTGCTGGGATCCCTAGCAGGGAAAGTGCTGTTAAGCATGTGTCCTGCTTGTGGGTTTTCCATGGTCATCTGGTTGGCTGCTCTGAGATCAGGATGCTGGAGAGAATGGGCCTGTCTTCTGGTCCAGCAAGGCACTTCTTACAACCTTAACCTGCACTGAGTGATTGCAGTCAGCATTGTGCAGGTAACAGTTTAAAGTTTTGAAGTAACTAATGAGTGTGAGAGAGAAATGGGCATGCATTCCTTCGGCAATTTATACAGGGGTGTTTTTTGGCGGGGGGAAGGGAAATTGTACCTTTCAGATTATCCCAGTCTCCTCCCGTGGTGCAGGCAGTAAGCAGTAATGACAATGTTTGAAATGTGGTTTCGTGAAGTAGAAGAGGAGAGCCTTTATGTAGGTTTGGAAATGACATTTCTTTTGTGTGTCTGCCACGCATTTGCCGCTATATATTTAAAGGGAAGTATTGCTATAGTAACTAAAAACTAAGTGCTGGAAATGCTCTGATGATCTACTGCTAAAGTATTCTGCAACTAGTTTGCAGTCATCTTTCCTAACAAACCGTTCTCTGGATTTTGAATTGAAAGAATTGCCTATAAATGTCAAAGATTAGCCTTAGGGGATAAATCCTTAAGGCTGCAATCCTGTGCATTCATACCCGAGAGTAAGTCCCATTGAATTCATTGGGGCTTGCTTCCAAGTAAACATGCAGAGTCTTGCATTGTAAAGCTCCTCTAATTGCAATCCCAGTTCCTATTCCATGTCAGCATATGTTCAAGATTGTAATGAGCTGTGTCACTGGATCTTCAATCACTGAAGTTGTCTAACTGTTGAATAGACATCACCATAGTGATGTGTGTGATTAGTAAATTATCCTATCTGATCTTCCAGATGCTTAGTACTATTCCAGTTTTTAGAAAGATGATACAGAAATGCAGTGCATGGATTTTTGTTTTTGTTTTTAAAGGTTATAGTAGTTTTACCATTAAGTGGACCAATTTCAAATTTGTAACTAGGGTTACATTCAGAAGCTCAGTTTTTAAAAATGGTATGCATGATATGGAAAGCAGGTTGTTTGCAGGTAGAGAGTGTGTGTGTATTCTGTGGTTTTGTAATCCTAGAAATGGCCTCATGTTTTAAAGGAAAACACCTTGATGGTTTCTTTAGTTTCTTCTGTTGAAGTTAGCTACCTGCTTAATGAGGGTTTAACTTCCTTGGATCTGGGGAGTTTCAAAATAAGTTCAAAATCTCCTGCATTATGAGTTTTCTTCTCGCTGACAAGTCAGGGTGTTGGGGAGGCAAGACCTGGGTTGATTTTTCTCCATGAAGGAAAACTAGCCCTGAGAGGAGACTTTCTCTGCCCATAGGGTCCCATTCGCAGGCTGATTTCCCTTTTGACACAATAGGCTACATTTTTCAAAGAAGCTACTGAAGGAGCTCAGTAAAATGGATGAAACTTCAATGCTCCAGTTAAACTGGCAGGATATTTTAGTGATTTTTTAATTATTATTATTATTACTTTTAACTGGGTTCAGGTAGCAATTAGACACATTGGCGTTTGTTGTCTTATTTGGACAGAGTGGGGAAGTGATTACTCTCCTCTATTCTCCTCCTTCCTGCTATGCCAGATGAAATGCTAATGAGAATAAGGCTTCGCTGTGTCTGAAATGCTGGGATGACATTTGCTTAGTAGCGCAGTCATGGGACCATTTGGTCATGATCCGTAACTGGTTGTTCCATAAGCAGCCCAAGTGATGGCTAGCTCCTGTTGCTTAAAGCAAAATCTGTATCCATCAAATAGATTCTCAGTTTGGTTTGCACAAGTATTTGTTTTCCACCTCAGTTTCCATTTCCTTCTAATTTCATCATTTGTAGCCTGTTGTTGTTATCCCTCCCTCAGCCTCCTGTGAGAGCGTTGGCGAAACTGTCAACTGCAAATGCCTGGAAACCATTACAATTAGAAGAACACTCTGTGTTCTGTTTGAATCAGTCGAGTGTGTAATATATAGACTGTTCCCTCCCCCCTCCAGGTTTTTAACTCTACAATTAATACTTCAAGAAATGAAGTTTCTCCAGACTGTATCCCTAATTACTTTAGCAGCTGGTTTAGAGGAATTCCCTTAATGATTGTCCCCCCCCCCAATGTTTTTTGTATGTTTACGTTTTATCTGTAAGCTGCTTTGGGGGGGGGGAGGGAGCAGGATATATATAAATAAATAAATAGTTCTAATGTGGCACTTGAACATTGACTCTTTTTTTAAAATGTGTATTTCTGTTTCGAACAGAACTTCTTTTCGTAAATATGCATGAAATATGAAAGCTTGTGATGGAAGGGAAATAGGTAAAGTTCAACGAGTTTGTGTTACAGCATCTCTGTTTTGTAAACGACTTCCAAGCCTTGTCAGTGCCATCTATAGCACAGATGAGAGGTACTGTCTCTGCCCAAAATTGCCTTCAAGCACTAGCCAAGAGGTTTAGCCTGCTCTGGTAACATTTTTATATGTCCCATCCCCCCGAAAAGGGGGGGGAGCTGTATGGCATATGGTGGTAAGCTGCAGGCTGCACATGGAAAGAAGAATTGATGCAGAGGAAAGAGCAGTTTTAGAATAAGAAGCCTGTTGCATCATCTCATATGCACTTTTCTTTCTTTCTTTCTTTCTTTCTTTCTTTCTTTCTTTCTTTCTTTCTTTCTTTCTAGCAATGACCTCTTGCACTTTTAGTTTAGTGCTCCAGATGTTCGGAGTGCTTATATGCAGAGACTGGTAAGGAATCCAGCTAGAATTCAGCTTAGCTGTGTAAACTGTACAGTCAGAGCTTGGAAACGATAGAAGGCGTAAACATGCATTTAGACCAGTGTTTCCCAACCGGTGTTCCGCGGCACACTAGTGTGCCGTGAGACGTTGCCTGGTGTGCCGTGGGAGGGAGGTGGGCGAGTCTGGCGGTGAGAGGCGGGGCGGCGAGGAGAGGCCGCCCAGCGTCTGCCTGCCTGGCTGCCTGCGTGGCGCTGACGTCACGGGGCTGTAACGTGCCCCACATAGGCACACGCGGGGCGGCGAGCGAGCTCCCTCCCACATCCCATCGCCGCTCGCTTTGGCCGGCCTACTGGGCTGTCGCAGGTGGAAGGCCTGCGCATGCGCGAGGTTTTCGCGCCTTCGGGATTCCCTTCACGCCTTCCTCCTCCCGGGTCCTTGAGAGCGCGGGAAGCGGCAGCACGAGACCGGCGTTGAGCCTGGTAGGTATTGCGCTTGCCAAGGCAGTCATTTGGGAAATGAAAACTTGCAAAGCAAGCAACCAGTTCAATCTGAAGTACGTGTATGCTTAATATCCTGTATCTGAAACCTGTTCTGCCCCCTCCCCCACACTTGGTGCCATTTTCATCTACACATGCAGCAGAGTAAGTTGACCCAGAATAGTACCAATTCAGATGGCAGATGGGAGAATGACAGTGCTGAATGCTTTCCCATGTAGAACAGTCCCTGCAAATAAAAACCTAGCATATTTGGAAGAGGGATGCTAGCCTAACCACTACCTTCTATGCTGTTACTATTTTTTTTTTTTTTTTACATAAGTAAAAAGTGACCTTTCCCCATCTGGCATGGTGGTGTGCCTCGAGATTTTTTTCATGAAACAAGTGTGCCTTTGCCCAAAAAAGGTTGGGAAACACTGATTTAGACAGAGACTTCATAGAAGGCTGGGCTGTCAGTCAGGCCAAGACCTGCGGTCCCTGGAGATGACTCTTGACATTGGTTTACATCTTGGCCTGTTTGATTTTTTTGCTCTGTGGTGTATTTGTATATTTATGAGGGTTGCATAGCAGTATTCTTAATTACTGTCTTTGGCTAGGGAGAATGCACTTCCTAATTAGAACCTGGAGATCTGAATGCTGCTGTTATATTGGAAGGTGAAGGGGAAATGGAAGAGTGAAAGTTAGCTATTAAATTCAGATGTGATGATGACCTGTTAATAAATCCAGGTGGTTGGTGCTCTAAGCACGCTTTGCACTTCTAAGCAGCTCCTATGGGAACAACCTGTATCTTGTCGTCAAAGCAGCCTGGGCTATAATTGGCTGTTTTGGTTTGGGCCAGTTAGCCTTACAAGGGGGAGGCGGATGCACAGGAATAGCAGAAAGGCCTTTCAGTAGGTCTTTGTGGAGGAATAGAATGGAGAGAGAAGTATAAAATGGAGTGTTTGCTGAAGTCTATTTGGGGTAAGTTGCCACATGGGAGTGCAGTAAACTGGTGCCTTCCAAATGTTTGCGACTACAAGCCTCATCGCCCCCAGCATGCACAGCGGCCTTCCCTAACCTGATGTCAATTGTTCTGCTGGCTGAAGCTGGTGAGAGTTGTAATTCAAAACATCCTGGAAGGCACCAGGTTGGGAAAGGTTACAGTGAGGAAAATTCAAGAGGATATATTCTTTTAACACAGGGCACAAAGGTTTTTAGAGACCTGTGCTCAGTGCTATTATTGAGAAGCTCCACTGTGCTAGGTTGGATGGTAGCGTTCTTTACTACCAGTGTTTCTATATATATATATATCTATATATATCTATAGATATATATATCTATATATATAGATATATATATCTATATATATCTATATATATCTATATATCTATATATATCTATATATATATATAGAAAAACACCCACAAAAATATGTGGTTCACCTTAAAGCTAAAAAGGTTTATAGTAATAATAATAATAAATTTTATTTATATCCCGCCCACCCCAGCCGAAGCTGGGCTCAGGGCGGCTAACAACAATCAAAATAGTTCAACAGTCTAAAACATTCATTATAAAATTAATTAAATCAAATTAAAATCAAATTAATGGCAACCATCAAGCAAAATTTTGTGCAGATTGCCAGAGGAGGGGGTCAGGCTGCGCCCTGACAAAAGGCCTGGTGGAACAGCTCTGTCTTGCAGGCCCTGCGGAAGGATGTCAGGTCCTGCAGGGCCCTAGTCTCTTGTGCCAGAGCGTTCCACCAGATTGGAGCCACAGCCGAAAAAGCCCTGGCTCTAGTTGAGGCCAGCCTAACCTCTCTGAGGCCTGGGATCTTTAGGGTGTTTTTATTTGCAGACCGTAAATTTCTCTGTGGAACATACCAGGAGAGGCGGTCCCGTAGGTACGAGGGTCAGCAAAAACAAGGTGGGGGAGAAGGATTTATTCTCCCTTTTCTTGCACCTGGCTGATTGAAAACTGAAGTATAGGGGAAAGGGTGACAAGCAATCTGCTTTCAGTTTTTGGATTGTTGGTTTTCCCAAGTGACTGACTGAATAAACAATTATTCATTGCTTCTAGGTTTTGTTTCAAATTAAATTCTAAAAAAGGAAAGAGGGAATTGTTTCCTGCCTGATACAAGGGCCAGCCAGCCAGCGTTGCACACGATGTTATAAACTCAGATATATAAGCTAATTGCCAAATGGCACCTTAAACCTAGGTTATGGTTGCCACAACAAAATGTCTAGGCACCCCTACCCCCTTCTCTGATGGGGTTTATTATTGTTATCATTATTCATTTCAATTCTATGCCTCTTTATATTTTTAAGGAAAAAAATCTCTCAGTGGTTTACAACACATTAAAACGTCAAATAAAACAATCCAGAATAAGACAAATTCAAGCTTCAAGGAAAATATTTCAGATCCTTCTCTGACATTTTTCTTTCCCCGTATTTATTTACCTTCTTAGTTTATATAGCTGCCCCATGGCAGAAGTACTCCAGGAAACCAGTGTGGTGTAGTGGTGTCAGACCTAGGACCTGGGAGACTAGGGTTCAAATCCCCACTCAGTCATGAAGCTCAGTGGGTGACCGTGGGCCAGTCATAGCTTTTTAACCTGCCTCACGGGATTATTCTATGAATTAACTGTGGAAGGGGTGAACCATGTATTCCCTGGAAAAAAAGGTGGCCTAGAAATGCAGTAAATAAGCCAGTGTGGTGTAGTGGTTAAGAGCGGTAGTCTCGTAATCTGGGGAACCGGGTTCGTGTCTCCGCTCCTCCACATACAGCTGCCTGGTGACCTTGGGCCAGTCACACTTCTCTGAAGTCTCTCAGCCCCACTCACCTCACAGCGTGTTTGTTGTGGGGGAGGAAGGGAAAGGAGAATGTTAACCGCTTTGAGACTCCTTAAAGGGAGTGAAAGGCAGGATATCAAATCCAAACTCTTCTTCTTCTTCTTCTGCTGCTGCTGCTGGAGGGAACAGCCAGATGGAGATCTCGTTCACCAGCCTGGCATCCTGAGTTTTCTACACGGTTGTAACTGCGCCAGTCACAAAATGCGCCTGGCTAATTTCAAACACTGTTGTGCACAGTGTGGGACAGCTGCTTTATTTAATGGCCAATAAGTGGTGTGCAAATCCAGCTTCTGAAACAGAAAGCAAAAATTATCCTCAGCCCTGTCGTTCACTCAAAGTGTTCATGTGCACTGCAGTTAAGGTGAATACATGTGTACGGTAAGCTCACCATGGAATTTCAACACATACAAAAACAACTTGGGACCTAGTTACCTGAAGGAGGAGTGCCTTTCCCATGCAAACCTGTCTGTTTTCAGGATGAGGCCTTCTTGGTTTTGTTGCAGCCTGAAGAAGTCTGGTGACAACTGGGGGAGAGCCACCTTTTCCCTTTTGGTGTCTAGCTTGTGGAATTGTCTCCTTCCTGAAATGTTGATGTTGTTGTTGTTGTTGTTGTTGATGATGATAATAATGATAATAAAAAATTAGGCACCAATTTTGCAGAGTTTTCAATGCCTCCTGAATGCAGACTTGTTCACCTAGGCCTTTCCTGATCAATGATACCAATTTTCAGTTTGTAAAGAATAAATGATTTACAGGTTTGAGGAAAGCGCCTGTCTTTGGCACGTTGCTAAGGCAGCCTCATTAGAAAACCTGTCTTCCTTGAATTCGATGCCAGATTCACTTTAAATCACATTGTGAATCCATGTACTATGAACTAAATTGACTGAGAAACTGAAGAACTCTGTAGGAGCTTTAAAAGAGCACATGCATGACTATAAATTGTATACAGTATATTGATAGATCCTGATATTTAATATCAAAATTCCTTATCTATTGAGCAGAAGTCTCTGCAACATAATAAATACTTCAGTAAAGTGTCTTGTGCTCTGTTGAATTCTCGTGACTAATTAAAATGGTGTGTGCGTGTTTAGAAAACATATGGTCTGTTTCAATACGAATTGGTGGCATCTCATCTCTGGGGGATCAATTAAAACCCCATTTGTGACAGGCCTGATTTTATTTCTGCTTTACTAGAAAGACCCTGGGCACTCTACTCTACATTGCTGGTACCATCTGTCCCTATAATAAAGACTTTCTACAAGATCTACCTGCTGTCCATACGCCCACTTCAAAATGCATGTCAACACACACACACACACACACACACACACACACACACACACACACACACAGTGTTGTTTGTTATTTCTGTAGGAAGGGGCTAAGTGGTGCTGCCAGCCAAACCAGGTACAGTTACTCACAATCTGGTGGCAATTCTTTACAAACACACAAAGCAATAACTTGATTGCTTCATCTGATGGGCCTGATATGTGTAGCTTTTTATCCTAAGCATTTAGTAGTAGTAGTAGTAGTAGTAGTTGTTGTTGTTGTTGTTGTTAGCTATATTCATAATAATAATAATAATGAAAATCCCAGCAGCATTTTATTTACTCTATATGAACAAGGGTGGATAACCTGTTTTGGGCCCAGGGCCACATTGACCCATCTTGGCCAACCCTTCTGGGGAAGTGGGGGTGGGATGTCAAAGCAGGGGTGTCAATTCTTTTGAAAAACACAGCAATCATGATCAATATTTGTGTGTGTTTGTCTGTGTCAGTAGGGCAGACATTGTGCAAGCAAACTAGGAACAGAGTGATGTGACTGTTAAGACACAATCATTTAATTTATTCATTCATTTCATTTATGCCCCATATTTCCTCCAAGGAGTTCAAGGAGGTGCGCATGATTTATCCCTTTCTCAATACTATTCTCACCATATTTTTAATAGTTAAAGGTGAATTTGTGCTTCAATAATGTACCCCTTCTGTCACTATGTTCTCCAAAATTATTTTCATCGCCTTCCACCTTAATAAATTTATGCTCCCTCCTTTTCCTATTTCCCCTAATTAATCAGCCCATCAATTTATGCTCCATTAAATAGATCAATTTCCCCACAACATTACCTTTATTTTCTTCTACCATCAAAAACTCCCCCTACTTTCCTCCACATTCCTTCAGTCTTACATGCATTGCATTGCATTGCTGGCTGCCTATTTACTTAACAGCCTTGAGGAAGATCAAATAGCACTTTTGAGTATTAAGCTGACTTACCCCACCACAGCCACTTTTGAAAGTGTGAAGCTGCTTGCTGCAGTGCTTCAGCTGCATGATATTTGCAGCAGCTCCCTGGACAAATGGTGCAGGCTTATCTTTCTCAGGAAAAGCATGACAGCCAACTGCTGAGCAGTGGTGGCCGAAACTGCTGAAGAAGTGAGTTATTCATGAGGGCTGCAGAAGCACTCTGAACACTGAAGTAAGCAACACTTAAAAGCAACTCAAATTGCTTTGGGCAGGGGAATGCTGGACAGAATGCACTGTGAATTATCTGAAAATAACAGCAGGGCACTCACAGCAGCAGTGGGAATTACGGGAGAAGGTAAAGAAAAGGGGTCAGAAGTCAGGGGAGTCCTCCCCAAAGCTGTTGCCACCACCTTTCACATATCAAGGAGGGCCACATAAAGCCTTCAGCTGGTTGTATAAGGTCCACCCGTTAGCCATCACTGCTGCAGAAGATACCATTGGAAAAGGACACCTAAAAGGGTGTTCACTTAGTTTTAGGAAAACTGTTTCCATGGATTCAGAATTGCTTCTTCAGAATAAGGGTGTTATGTTTGAAGGTGTATTTAGTGCCCATTTCTTCTTACAGCCGTTTTCTGAAGTTGTGTGTCCATTGTGGCTAGTGCAGCATTGTGTGCATAAGTTGCTTTCGTATGCTAGAGATAAAGCATAGAAGAACTTGCATTTGGGAAGCGCGGCATGAGTTTGCAGGAGAAGGGAGCTAAGCAGCAATATAATTGCTGCAACACAGTTTTTCCGCTGAGTGCTGATCACCTGTATCTTATGTGGCAGAACTTCAGGATGAATTGTGCAGATTGTAGGCAGTGGCTCAGCAATCAGTCTGTGGAGAGCACCCGCAAAGTACACACCGTTGCTGATAAATGCTGTGTGATCCCAGCGGGATTCCAGTTAGAAGACTTCCCTGTATTTGTCATTGCTGGTGGCAAACTTCAAATGTCGAGAGAGTTTAATTTGTATGTTGTTTTGGAAGCGGCTTTGCTGTTGACTAGATAATTACAATATCAACATAATTATATAGCCAATTTTGTACATAACAAATGAAATATTGTTCAGGCAAGCGCCGTCTGGTAATTGAATCAGCACTTAGAAGAGCTCTTCCTTTGTGCAGCAAACAGGCATGTGACCACATCTCCTCTGTTAAAAGGAGTAGCCTTGCAGCTCATAATTTTATCAGGACTCCACGTAACAGAGGGGAGACATGTTCAGAATCCACCAATCAGGTGATAAATACCCAATAATGTAATAATGTACCCCTCCCTATGTCAGAAATGCTTTGAGGCATATATCATTAACTACACCAGAAGCATAGCGGGTGATTAAAGTTTATATTATGATAAATAAATTTGGGGGGTGAGGCTGCTAGATTTCACTGTAAAACATATTAAAATCAATGTGGTCACAGCAGGCAGGATAAATTGATATATTGCTTTCTGTAGCTGC
Organism: Podarcis vaucheri; assembly: GCF_965113315.1. Classification (NCBI taxonomy): domain Eukaryota; kingdom Metazoa; phylum Chordata; class Lepidosauria; order Squamata; family Lacertidae; genus Podarcis; species Podarcis vaucheri. Next base: position 76,270,192 of record NC_138760.1, on the reverse strand, counting down.
CTTTACAGTTTCTCTGTGCTTAGGACCTAAGACACAATTGATGCTAATTAGATGGTTAGTAGCAGTTGATCTCTTGTGAGGTAATGATTGGCAAAGCTAAACTTCTTCCTCTCTTGCAATTGGTTCATTTACAAGCCTTGACCTCTTGGCCTTTTAATTATTGCTCTGGGTATCTAAAAAATGCACACACCTTAGGTTATTAATGTGAATCTGGGTGTCTTTCCCACACCAGACGCTAATGCAAATAAAAAAAGGCATTCAACCGCTTCAATAAATGATTATCTTGCTTCTCAAGTCTGGATGCAATCTTCTCTGTAAGCCATTTTTGTCAGCTTGTTTTCTTATGGTTCTATGTGCACTAGTAGATCTGTCATTAAAGGATCCAATTTTTTGTCTGTGTGTTTGCATGTGTGTCTCCAGATCAAGCACCTGTGATCACTCATCAGACTTAGCTTAAAAATGCATCGTTATGTAGTCATTGTGATAGGTCAGCACAATATGGCAGTCTGCAGTCTGAATGCCTGTTGGATTTCTGTGATTCTCTGCTGATAGGAGCAATTGCATTTGTTATCATTGGCAAAATCATAGTGAAGAAGTATACTGGGTGCAAGAGTACGAAGAGGGTTCTTAATGCAGAGCAGAAAACGGTGCCTGGCGGTTGCAGAAAACTGAACAGTAATAATGCTATGTGCTTTTCAAAAGAAGCTATAAATACAGTACAGTGTAAAACTGATTTTGATAGTTTATTTTCAGATAGCTTTTCCTGTGTTAATTTCAATTGCAATGATTCGGTGAATGATTCTGAAAAATGGAAAGGCGACATAACATTTACATGAGCAAATTATGTGGGAGTTAAGAATATTCCTTCTCTAGAAAGAAGCTTCCATGCTTCTTGTTCCTTCTTCACTCCAGTTTCTTTCCTGAGTATGAATCAGACATTCAGCTGCTGAGACTGTGTGGTTGTCTAATGCAGTGATATGACAACAGTGTTCAGGTGGGAAATTACTTGCTTGAAAGTGCCCCCCTCCCCCGATTTTATACCACAACAAAATGTGTATGGCATTTTCATACAGAGGCGTTTTCAATCAAATGTGAGAAAACCGTACCATTTAAGGATCCAAAATTTGGATTTGCCCTCAGTTTGAGCGGTAGAGGAAGGCAAATAAGCCTCAAGGATAATGCTCGATGTGAATGTGACTTTAGGGAAGTAATTTTTAAAAACACTTTTTACCTTTGTCATATATCATTTTTATTAGTAACAGCATCAGTAGCCCAGCCCCCTTTAGATAACTTTGTTGCCATAGGGAGATAATGGTAATGGATGTAAAGGGAAGCTTAATTCCTATGTGTTTAGGGCTGGAATTCTGTCAACTCCTTCTTGAGATGAACAGCCTTGATAAACTCAATAGGATTTACTTCAGAGTAAATATGCATAGAATTGGGTTTGTAAACACGAGCTGACTTTGAGCACATAGCTCCTTAATTGAAACTATAAATAACACATCTTGTCTGGGGGAGGCACTTCAGTCTGTGGGCCTGTGTTCCTCAGGCCATGGATTTGCTTGGTGAGTGATACGATGCATTATAAATCTGAACACAAGATAAATTTAAATCTGCAATGGTTGGAATTTGGTGTCGTTCAGTTACAAATGTTCCATCTGCACAAACATTTCAGCTTGCCAGGTGGAATGATCCCCTCCCTGTGCTGTCCCAGGGTTCTCCTGACCTCCTCAGAGCCAATGTGGGGAAACGGGGGGGGGGGGTTGTACAAGAACCCTGATAGGGTTCATTAGGTATGATTCCTACCAATGTGCTGTTGAATGAATCTGTTCCATATCTACATGTGTACATGATTTCTAATGTTCATTCATCAGCCAGTCATCTCTTACAGGAACCCAACATCAATTTGTTCTCATGGTTTGGACAGCTTCTCTGTGCTTCATCACAGATTAGTACTAGTGAACAAACTAATGGAGTGGGAAGGAAAATCAAGAAGGAAAGCGTTCTCCAATAATACCATTCCCTTGGGGTTGTAGGCCTTGTCTTGCAGACATTTCAATAAAGCTTTCCTGCAACTATTTTCTGTCCTCTTCTGATTTGGGGCAGGCATCTTTTGGTGGTACAGTAAATATTTTAATGAAGCGTGGTCTTTAAAAGCCTTTTGTCCTATGCATTTCAAAACCAGTTGAGTATGGTGAAAAGTTAGCTTTTCCACTGGACTCATATTGCAACTGTCTTACCGCTGGTCCTGCTATACTTGTTTCCTGGGGGAAAAGCACAACTGCTCTTAACAGCTTCCTCAAAAGATCAGACCAACAAGTTCCAGAATGAAATGGTTGTCTGAAATGGGGAATAGGAGACCTTATGGGTCACTTTGACTTGCGCTCAGCTGGTTTGTATTAGGGGGATGTTTTCCTTTGTTGTACAAAACCTTCTGATTTGTGGGCAACCTCAGGTTTCTGTCATTCTCTCTGTTCAGAAATGGCAAGTTCACTGTTCATTTGTGTTGGCTGTATCTTCTTGTTCTTTCATTTTGATTATCTTCCTGCTTGGCCACCCATGAATGAGCATGTGACACTTAGCACCTGGAAGCGGACCAGACCGTCTTAGCTGACCAGGCTCCAGGGCTTCTATTTGTGCTCTGCTTGGATGGAACCGGACGGTCATTTGTGGAATGCTGTTGCTTGCAAATTCCTGTGATTGAATAAATTTCATGCATGGTCATTCCTCTCACTGGAAGAACTGCTAGCTTGGTGAGAAGATACAGTTTGCCCGAAGGCTGATTTATAATAATCAAGGGTGGAAAGCAACATCCTTGGGGAAGCAACTTCTATAACATACCTGTTTTCTAGCAAATGCTAGCAAATTAATGTCACAGCCACCTTTGTAGTTCTGAAGCTTCACATCCTTAATCTGGCAAATGTCATAATAAGAAACAAAACATGACAGATTGAGTCCAAATGAAACAACTTTGATCTTTTCGCTGGAAATGTTAGGAAGTTTGCTCGCTTTTGTTTTCCTGCAACAGGCATTGCATAGACAGGACTTCCCTAAGATGGAGGCCTCCAGCTCTTTTGCTCTTCAACTCCCATCAGTCCCAGCCAGCATAGCTGGTGATTGTAGTCAAAAACATTTGGAGGGCACCAGGTTAGGGAAAGCTAGTGTCAGCCAAGGCCTGCAAGTTAATAGTGGTCAGCTCCTGGAGCATGTCCTTTGGGAACAGTGGGGAGCCAAGTTCAATGGGATTCCCCTCTTCTCCTGTCCTGTGTCCTCTGCACCATCTGCTCTGGAATGTTGGGGAAAACCCTGAGTACATTTTGGAGAATGCAGGAAGAGGAGAAGGGGAGAATGTTCCTTTGCACAAGGAGGAATTCTTCTGCTGATGGTAATGATCTGCTTTAAAGCTATATTGAATACAAGCCAGTGTCTTCCTCCCAGAAGCACAGTATATATATTACCATTTTGTTTTTGTGTTAGACACTATTCTCTCCTGTTTCGCTTTAAGCTGTTAAATTTTTTGTTTTACATTATGATGTCTGGATTTATGTTATGCACTTGTTGACATTGAGGCTGTTTTTAATTGTTCTTAATACATTTTTAAAAAAATGTATTTGTTATTTTTTTCATTTATGAGCCGCTTTGGGCACAATTTGGCGGTAAAATGGCATACAAATAAGCTGGCAGCAACTTTTCCACCCACAAAATGGCGTGCAAAGTGGCTCGCAGTATATAAAATGAAGGGCAAGAATAACAGTTTTTTTAAAAAATAACACATGTTGGAAGCAGCCCCACTCCTTGCACCAGTCAGTTTGACAGCAGGATGCCTGTGGGAGCATCTGGTGACCTTTGGCCTTGGTAGGGGTGAGGAGATTGCCGCTGGGGTGTCTAACCAAGATTAGAGACAATTGCTGTTCTTGAAAGGACTGGAGCAGCTGTGGTTCTGTGCTGGCCCCACTAGCAAGCCAGCTGGCTTGATCTTCAGAGCTGACACAGTGTGGTGGATAGTGTCTGCAGCATGTCCTCTGCTCATTATTTTGTATTGTGACAGGCACCAGTTCTACCCATAGATGCTGCCTGGGGAAGAGAGCACGGGTTCTCGCAAGCCAGCTCTTCATTTATTAAATGTAGTGTTATTGTTTTAGTGCTTGCTGCCTGAGAGACAGCTCTTGGTGCCCTCCACCCCCACCCACCCCGACCAGGAGAGAGTGACCGCAGGAAATCCTCTGATGTTTATTCCTATGCATAAGTATCACGACACTCACTCACTTGCAATGACAGGTGAAAGCATGGGAAGCTCTTGTTTTCTAAGGTAAAGGTAAAGGGACCCCTGACCATTAGGTCCAGTTGCGGACAACTCTGGGGTTGTGGTGCTCATCTCACTTTATTGGCCGAGGGAGCCGGCATACAGCTTCAAGGTCATGTGGCCAGCATGACTAAGTCGCTTCTGGTGAACCAGAGCAGCGCATGGAAACGCCGTTTACCTTCCTGCCGGAGTGGTACCTATTTATCTACTTGCACTTTGACGTGCTTTCGAACTGCTCGGTTGGCATGAGCAGGGACTGAGCAACGGGAGCTCACCCCGTTGCAGGGATTCAAACCGCTGACCTTCTGATCTGAGCACAAATTATTTGGGGAGCTGTCATCACAGGCCTTGCTGTCCCAAGGAGGAACAACTCCTCTCCTTAGTGAATAATTTTCCTGAGTTTAAAGTGTATTTTTTCCTCTCCAGATTATTGCAGAGTTGGCTCTTGAAGACCTTGTCAGCCTCTGAATAGCATGCTCAGATGCTTCTTACAGCTTGGGTGGCCAGGAAGACCCAAGCCAAGAATAAGAACATATGAGTTCCTCTTTTCAAAAAGTCAAAAGATGGCCCCTTTTCATTGGTAGGCATAAATCACATGGCTGAGGGGAATGGATGACCTCACATCCTTTCTTCCATAAGAATCCCTTGGTGTTGGGATGATGCATAAATTGCATCATGTTGCGGAAAACCATGCATATTTCAAATTCAGTGAGGTTACTAATGTTCATAGTAGCCCAGGGAGGAACTAGTTTAACATGCATGCCTTCCCCAAAGGAGTGTGTCAGATAATATTGCCCTGGCTAAGAACCTTCAGTTACCAGGCTGTTGGTGCTCATGTGCATTAGTGTTACTGGGAAATGGACTAAAATAGCACACCTTTTCCTACCAACAACAGGTTTTAAGCACAGCCAAGTGGGGCGATTTAGTTTGACAGTTTTGAACCCATTGCAAACAGTGGCCATATGTTTGATAATAATAACAACAGTGCCCAGGATAAACTGCTTTGTATAAATAAAAAAAAAGAAATTCAGAGATTGCAAATAAGGAATCATAATTAGTTCTAACACTTGAATCAACTCACAGAGTTCAACTTATTTTAAAAGAAGAATTTGATGAATGCTTCAATTTGCCCTCGCCACCTCTTCCCAGTGCATCATCTATCTGGCCCGTGTTTTCATCTCTGCAAAGCAAGGGTTAATCTGAAGCATAAATCCCCCTATTTTCTCTTGTGTCTCTAGGCTGTGTATAGCCAGGCTGCAGCTACTGAGGTTGTCTAAAAGCTTTCTGTTTAATGTTGAGTTCTCATGTGCTGGGCTTTCAGCTCTAAGCCTATTTCCATGGCTGAATGTTAACCCCCAGGGAACAATGCACACTGTGTCGTTGTGCGCTGGTCCTTGTCGCCGCATGTGCTTGTGGGTGCTGGAACGAATTGTCTTCAACAATCCGATTTGTTTGGGGGTTTGGCTGGCAATTGTAAGCGACTGAAGACAAGCAGCATGACTTGCTCATAGACTGAAAGCAGGGCTGATGGTAGTGAAACCTGGACATTTTTTACACTGTTGGCAAGTGGGAATTCTGGTTCAACTTCATGCTTCGTGTTGCAAAATGGTACCATGAAATACTTGGAAAGTTGTGCTTGTTGAAGTTGAAATTTGTCACTGGGCTGCCAAAGCATTTCCTCCATCAAGTTTAGAAGTAATTAACTGCAACCTGAGCAGCTGGATTACTTCCCTGTCTGAGGGGCTGGGAGGATTGAGAGATCTTGTGAAGCTTCTGAACAGCTGTGCCATTGCAAACACCAGCTTGCAGATCTGAGCTTGTTAGTGAAGTGTTAATAGGATGCACAGTAAGAAGATCCCTCCTGCTAATAGTGAGGCTTAACTGGGGCAGAGAGTGACCCCCCACAGAGCTTTAACGATCCGTACATAATATATGATTGTGTGGATGGATCTTAGTGAAGAAACCTTATCTGCTTTCCCAGATTTTCTTCTCTGAAGGCATCTAAGAATTTTATAGTTGCACAGGCTACATGGGACAGAGCAGCGGGTAATTGGCCCAGCTCTTTTCCAGTCATCTTGTGGCATTCTGCTGTATGGGACCAATTTCTAGAATATTTACATACCTTCCTGTTGTCAGAAATGTAATTACTGTGGGCATCAGTCCATGTCTGCATTCATGCCTTTTTAAAAAGTGTGTGTGTGTGTGTGTGTGTGTGTGTGTATGTATCATGGGGGACTTTGTCAAAAGCCTTACTGAAAGTACGCGTTGGTAGTGTACTTTTATACATACCTACTCAGAAGTAAGACCCATTGAGTTTAATGGGATTTACTCCCACCTGTATATAGGATTGCAGCATAAGTGGCATGCATGAATTCACAGCCTCTATGAAAGAGTACTTGCAGCTGATCATGCATCAATCACCATCTTGTTTTGTGACTACCTCATTAAGAGTTCCTTTTTGTCCTTAAGGCATTGAGTGTTGCTCGCACTGTCTGAGCTATGTGTACGTTGGTACACCAGTCCCTAAAGTTGTGAGCCCTTATTATAAAAACTTTTCACCTTCTGACCTCTGACCCCTTATGGTTGGATTGAAGTTAAGATCTCATTCCTTTCTCCACTTCCATAAGGGCTTAGCACTTTTTTATGAGAGATAGAGATGAGAATGCAAATATTCAGGCCTGATCATAAAAACTATTAGATTGAAAGCAGCTTGCCAAAACCTTTGTGCCAGATGGGACGTCACTTTTGTACAGGGTGCAGATTTGTGACCTTTCTCCCTCTTGGATGAGAAATGGAATTGCGAATAGCTATATTTTAGAAATGGTTACGTATGGACAGAGCAAATCCCTTGAGCTTCTACATGCTCTTCTCAGACTTACATAGGCATGTGGCATTTCCATTTGTGATATTTTTCTCTGCATCAGTAACCACTAGATTTCATAAAAGTCGGGATCCTGGAAAAATGGTTTTGCATTTCTAGAAAGAGCATTTTGTTACATTTCTTAATGGAGGACTGTTTTCTTAAAAGCTTTGTGCCTGTTTAATGCAGCTCTACAAATACCGGTAATTCTTTACTAGCCTACAAAAGTACTCACTATCTGGTCTGCCCACAGGTTGCTGCTTTTTGCTACCCTGGTGACACATCTTATTTCTTTCCTGTAAAACAACTTTGCTTCCTGATTACTTGGAAGTGATTTGCAACTTGCCACTAGGTGCAGTGGTTCGAGTGTTGGACCAAGACTTGGGAGAACAGGGTTCAAACCCGCACACAGGCATGAAGCTGGTCGCTGTCTTTTCTCAGCCTAGCCTAGCTCACAGGGGTTCTTGTGGGGATAAAATGAGGAGGGTGGAAACCGTGTACGCCACCCTGAGCTCCGCTTGGAGGGAAAAGGTGGGATATATAAATGGAATCAATAACGCAAATCAATAAAATACTTACAAGCCTGTATCTAATCTTTCATGGGCCATCTATATTTCTTAGAATTGCATTTTATCTTGCTACTTCTGCTTTCTCTTATGTGTTAAATCTTCTGGCTCTCGAGGAACGTGGCTTCAAGCCAGATGGCATGAAACCTACCTGACGCTGCTGAAAGCAAATCTGTGCTGCTGTCTCTTTCTATTTTTCTAGGGGAGGAGGAAACTATAGCACTGCGTATGCCACCCCCCGGAGCAGTGCACAGCATTGTATTTTAATAGGAGCCTATGAGGTAATTCAAGTAGAATGGTTGTTTGCTAGCCGCCACCAGGCTCTGCTGCCTGCACCAAAGCCAAAGCAGCTCTGTGCAGCACATGTAGCCCTACCTGATGACTGAGCCTCAGATTTCTGCAGCCTTTGGCGTTGTTGATTATGAGATATTGATACCACGGTGAAGAATCTGGCAGGCATCTACAGAACTGCTCTTGGGTGCCTGCGTGAACTTGGCAGGAATACAAATATTTATCATCTCCCCAGAGACTTTCTCTATCAGTCTTGTGAAGTTTCACACTATTTGGCGTACGTGTGGTCACTGGAAAGACAGGATGCTCAGTAGCACATGTAGCTCTGTGCTTTTAATTTGTTTAAAGTCCTTTTGTTGTTTGGTTGTTACTCAGGGTTTAGCCAAGGTGGGGACTGGCTAAATCAATTAAAAACAACAACAAATCTGCTGGTTAAGACTAATGTGGCTTATGATCACCAGATCTGTGGAATTAGGGATTTCCACTGTTGAAGTCCATCCTCTCCAATGTGCAGCATGTAATGCACTTTGTATTTCAGAAATGGGTGTGGTGTTCACTGTCTGTGCAGTAAGTCCAGGAAACTACCTTGGCATTCTTGGTGGCTGTCTCTAATAGTGGATCTCCTGCCCTGAAACTGTGTGCTTTTCCTTTTTTTGAGCTTCGTAAGATAGTGGGTGCTTGGGACTACAGAGCCTAGGGCTTGCTGATCAGAAGGTCGGCACTTCAAATCCCTGCGACGGGGTGAGCTCCCGTTGCTCGGTCCCAGCTCCTGCCAACCTAGCAGTTTGAAAGCATGTCAAAGTGGAAGTAGATAAATAGGTACCGCTTCAGCGGGAAGGTAAACAGCATTTCTGTGCACTGCTCTGGTTCATCAGAAGCAGCTTAGTCATGCTGGCCACATGACCCGGAAGCTGTACGCCGGCTTCCTCGGCCAATAAAGCGAGATGAGCGACTGGACCTAATGGTCAGGGGTCCCTTTACCCTTTTAAGATAGTGGAAGCAGGACTAAGGGTATGGCATTTTGCTGTAGGCGTTGCACTGCTCTTGTCTTGTGCAAATTTATTTCACTCCACTTTTTCCCCCTTGGGTTTGGCAACCATGTGACCATTGTGAACCATAACTTAAATGAATCCAGGTAACTATCCTAAACTATGTGGGAAGCCTTGGTTTAAAACTAGGTTCTCAGAACAAGCCTGCCAGAGCTAGCAATTATCAGACCTAATGTTGAATCTGAGTGCAGGAGGCTGGGGGAGGGGGGATTATACACTTGAATGCCAGAGTCAAAGGCCTGTAACTTACAAGTCTTCTTTATTTTCTACAGGTGCAGGAGAGTCTGGGAAGAGCACAATCGTAAAACAGATGAAGTAAGCATTCTTCTTTGTTCAAATATTGTAGGAGTTCTCTTCGATATGTTCACCGCTTTCTTGTGGTGATACTTCAGTGGCTGCTTCCTGCATTCTTAAACCTTAAATGAATGATAAGCATCATAATTAGCTGGTGGCCAACTGTAGCTTTGCACCATGGATGAGAAACCTGAGACTCTCCAGATGAGGCTACAGCTCCCATCATTCTTGATTAGTGACCATGTTGACTGTGAGCTGATGGGAGTTGTAGTCGAACAACATATGGAAGGTCACAGGTTCCCCATTCCTGTGTATACACCCACCCACCCACCCACCCACCAGAATAGACACAGATTTTTGCTATGCATACATAATAAGTAGCAGCTACAAATGTGATCTTTAATTGTACAGTATTGTTGTTGTTGTTGCTGTTTTAAATATTTATACCCCACCTTTTTCCTTGACGGGTCAATGCAACCTACAAATAAAAACAAGAGCCACTAAAAACATAGACAAAACAAACAATTATACATGAATAGAATTAAAACTATATACATGTATACAGTCTGTTGAAAACATACAAACATTACAATAAAAACAGCACCAGCCCTTTAATTAAAAGCCTGTCGGAACAAGAAGGTAGTGGAAGGACACTTTTAGTAGCAGCAGCAGTACAGAATCCTTGTTGCATTTCCATTCAGCCTTTACCAGCTTTCCATCGTGGCACTTATTCTCCATAAGATCAGGAGGTGAGAAAACAAAATGTACTTGCTGCCGTTTACAACTCAATTGCTGTTTAGATTGTGCCTAATTTTGAATATGTGGCACAAACTCCTCAACCTGTTGTATTTTGAGAAATATGTGAACTTTTCAAAGTGAAAATGTAAATCTCCTGGTAGTTGAAGGGCAAGCTGCCTTTTAATATTTCAAGTAGATGAAGATATTTAAAAAATGCATGTACCCACATTTCTGAATGCCTCATCCCACATTGACTTGTCTGGGTGCTAAGATCTGCTGGGGAGACCCTGTTGACACTGGAGAGACAGCCGGCATAGAGAGCTTTGAATTCTGCCCCCTACTGACTTATCCTATAAACCTGGATCCCAGTTGGAACAGTTCCAGCAAGTAGGAAACTAAAGCATTAAGCAAAGGGAAAGATTACCCTTTCAGTCAACTCTCTGGGTGTTCTTGGGCATTGTCTAAAACCTTTCTCTGGCTGCGGAAAGAATAATTATTCTTTTGGCTGTCCATATAGATTAGCAAGAGACAACCCCTAATTTAAACACACACACACACACACACACACACACACACCTCACTGTAAATGTATAATGCCAGCATATTGGGTCTTTGGCCTTTAGCAGTTACTGGAATTTCAAAAAGATAAACAGTCATCTGAACTGTTACATTTACAACGAACATTTTAATTTATATTTTCTGCTTCTGTTGGTCGTGGCTGGCAGAGGAATGAGACTAAGTCTATTAAGCTGGCCTCCTGTCTGGAATTGCGCTCAGCGTAGAGCAAGATGAGCTGAGAAGTTGTCTTTTCTATCGCGCTGGGTTTTGCTGGTTTGAAGCATTTCTATGATGCTCGTCACAGCAGTATCCTAGAGCTGAGCCGGGCCAGTTGCAACTGGCCCCATTTCCCCGAGTAGATTCAGGCTTTGAACAATGTGGCCAGTTAGAAACTTTCTCTTTCACGCTGATTGAATTGAATTGTTGCCTCTGGCTAAATCGACAAGCAGATGGTCTATTTCTCAGCTGGTGTGCCTTTCAGAGCCTTCCTAGCAGCATTGCAGCCACAGCAGACCACAAGTCAATTTCAGCTCTGCTATTAGGAAAATAGCCCAGGGAGGCAAAAGCTTGATCTCAATCTGCTGCTATTGTGAAGCCTGGGTTCCTAGCCTGGGCTTGTATGATTGCCATAGTTGATTGTTTTCTGGCTGAGAGAGAGCTGCTCTCTTGTTGTTGTTGCTGCTCCTCACAGCTGTATTCCCATATTTCAGTTAGTTGTGTCCAGGGCATCTGGACAGCAGCAATAAATACCAAAATAATCAAATTCAGTAATAAAAAGCAATAAATATAAAGTGAGGTTAAAACGCAGCAAAGGAGTAGATGAAATACTAATAAAACAATACAAATGGTGGTAGAAACAATATGCCAGAAAGAAATAAAAATATGTATCTCGCATGGTTAAGGCCTGTCTGAACATACTACTGTGAAAAGCCATCAATGGAGAGGCAAGGCAGACATGTCTAGGGAGTGCATTTCACAATCTGGGAGCAGCCACAGAAAATGCCCCCCTCCATCCCCATGAAGTGATACTCAGAAATTGGCTGGCACATGTGGGTTTTTTGTAAGGTATTTACTATTGAGCAGACATTCCTTCAGTTATCCTGTTCCTAAGCTTAGAGCTATTTAGGTCATAAACAGCAATTTTAGTTGTGTGTGGAAATGAACCAGAAACTAGCGTAGCTGTTTTAAGAAGGAAATTACACAACCTGGTTAACTGTCTGGCTTCCGCATTCTCCACCTGCTGAAGTTTCTGGACACTTCAGAGGCAGTTAGCTCTCTGGATGGTTAGTGTGGGTGTGGTAAGCAGGAGTCATTATCACAGTTCAGGGGGCACTTTCCAGCCAAGGAAAAGCATTCAAGGAGGTTTGGAGCAGGGCCAGTGAGAGGTGTTGCCTGCAGACATGTCCTGAGAAGCGTCCTCTGAGACTCAGGACACTTCTCCTGAGCCTGGGGTTCCCAACCCCTAACTTAACAGCGTAGTTGTCTCTATGCTACTATTAGTGAGCCCTTTCAGACAACCTGCTTGCATTATTTTATCATCACTGCCCTCTTCCACAAATAGGGGGAAGTAACCCCCAGAACCCACCCAGACACTTCAACAAATCGAAGGCAAAGCAAATTTCTGAAATGGGTTGAGTTAGGAATTTGTCATGTAAGGGGAATGTGTCCTTCGGCATATTCTGAATTTAACGGAATTTTCCCTTTTCTACACTTGCTCTTATGCATTGTCGCATGGGGCACCCACTGCTAGGGACTTCTTTTAGCACAAATATTTTATGAGAAGGAATGCAGCAAAAAAATGAAATCCATTGCAGGCCTCTTGCATTTGACATGCTGACATTTTGGATCGTTCTATGTTCTCTTCTTTTCCAGGATTATCCATGAGGATGGATACTCAGAAGAGGAGTGCCGACAGTACAAAGCAGTGGTTTACAGCAACACCATTCAGTCCATAATGGCTATCATCAAAGCGATGGGGAACCTGCAGATCGATTTTGGGGACCCTGCCAGAGCAGTGAGTTTCCTTCCCTCCCTCCTTCTTGCTAACTGGCTCTCTCTAATTATATTAGTAGACCTCAAAATCCTTCCTGACATCTTCACCCAGTACTAAATTTGAAAAGTGTGCTTGTTCCCTTCAAATGGGGCATCCCAGGGGTCCTGAGGTATGAGGCATTCGTCCCCATCATCCCTCCCCTCTGTCTTTTTTTTTAAATCAAATCAGAGAATTAGTCAGAAGACACTTACTGTGCATACATGAGTTGACTGCTTCATTTGTGTTGCAGAATTTGACTTTTCACGCCCAGACACAGAACTTGGGTGACTTTGATGCAAAGTCCTCTGACAGTGTGTCAACACTTTGTTAAGTTGTTAATGTCTGGACTGAAGCATATTGGTTACAATGAAAATGTAGTCATGTTCGTCTGTTGCAGCAAGAGCAACAAAGAGTCTTGTGGCACCTTCTAACTCATTTATTAAGGCTTTTGTGGATTAGACACTACTTTATCAGATGCACAAATTGTCTTATCCTGAGTTCAGGTATATGGACACATGGTTACGCTCCCCCCCCCAAACTTTAGATAACATTTTGTGCATCTCATGAAAGCTGGAGCTGGTCCACAAAAAAGCTTGTGCCATAATTAACTCATTCATCTTTAAAATGCGACAATACTCTGTTGCTTTTCACATTTGATTGGGTTCATCTGTCTGTGCTGTCAGAATGGCTCAAGTCAGCAGAGCTACAACAGAAACAATGCTGTTAATCAGCAGAAGGGGAAATGTAGCTAGTGTGGATATCTCATAAATAACTATAGATTACAGATCAGAATGGTGGAAAGCTAAAGTGAGCTTGTAACGACAGGCTGTTGGTCATCACCTCAATCCAGGCAAACTCACATTGGGTGCCCTTTTGCATTTATCTTTGTACACGGACCACTTAGTCAGTCTAAATGCAGCGAAGGGCAGCAACGTAGCTCTTTGTGGTTCTGGACGACTTCCTAAGTATTAATCATAATGTACACAAACAGAAAGCTGTTCATTGTCTGAATTCTGTTTTTTGCTCTCCCAAGCAATTCCCCACAGAATCCCCCTGGATAAGAAATTGTCCATAAACAATATGGAGGAAGGATGTGATGACACATCCTTTGAAAGGGGTGTGTGCGCACACATGATGTAATGTTGCAATTTTTAAAAGGTTATAGCAGTTTGCAACCGACCTGTAACCTAAGCAACTGAGTGGAGCCATGAGCAGCAGAGGGGAGGGTGGATTCGCAGTGTGTTGACTGGAGTAGATGAAAGGAGAGGCCTTGGAATAGGGCTGTAGTGTATATGCAGCTGAACGTTTGTGAGAGCTTGCTGCTGAAACTCTGTATATAAGGAGCCTTGAGAATCGGCTTGAATTCCTCTCCACAGTCGTTCTCAGGTCGCAAGACTCTACTGCTCTAATGTTTCTTCTGAGTATGAAATGTTATATTCTCTCTCTCACCCCACCCCACCAAAAAAAAAAAACAAAAAAACACAACCCTGTGGAATCTTGTCACAGTGGAAAACTGTATCTCAGCTCTTCATCAATAGCTGCCTGAGCAGTTTGGATTAAGACTTGCATGTACAGGGAGAAAAGTAAGCCAAATATTTTAATTGCACACTGCTTGTTTTTTAAAATAATTACAACATCTTCAGAGTTTTTGCAAACCTGCTAAGAGGAGCCAGATTTATGCCCATCCAAAAGTGCTTCTGGCTGTTCACTGTCAGCAGAAGTGGCATCTGTTTACATAAAATGGAACATACTGTTTGGTTCCTGCTATTCAATGAGGAAGAGCCATTCTGTCCCAGGGTTATTATACTTCGACCAAAAGATGTATTGCATTCAGAGTGCCATATATTTTGCAGATGGCATCTGCCTTTTTTTTTTTTTTACTTAGCCCAAATCTGATATGACCCTGGCATCCCGCTGCCCTATCCCCTTTCCCAATGTGCATCCATGACGAATCATAACAGTTGAGAGTGACTTTCAGTTGCAAGTGTGGGCTAGGTGTGAGTTTGAAAGAAAGGAAAATTAAACTTTGAGGGGAACTTTCACCACTAAGTTTAAAAATGGGAAGAAGGCTGAAGGCATAGGTTTGGGATGTTGCAACTAGGGGTACCAGCTTGACTGATGGCTGCCAATCAGGAACTGATCCAGACATTTGAGAAAAGCAAAACATTCTGACGGAGGATGGAAATCTTCTGAACTGGCGCAGAGCTGTTGGTGATAGTGGGGTGGGTGAGGTGAGCCATTAGTGTTGCTGCTATGAAGGTTGATGAACCCAGAATTTAAGTATCAGTATAAAAGCTAGACGTATAGAAAGGATCCTTGGAGTAAAGGGATTAGCCAGTGTGGTATAGTGGTTAGAGTTGGACTAGGACCTGGGAGACCAGGGTTAAAATTGCCATTTGGCCATGAAGCTCACTGGCTGACCTTGGGTCAGTCATAGATTCATCCCCTTAATAGGAAGGGGACCTGATGGGTCATCTAGTCCAGCCCCCTGCAATGCAGGGATCTCAGCTAATTTGCAGGGTTGTTGTGGGGATTAAATGAGGGAGGGGAGAACCGTGGACACTACTTTGAGCTCCTTGGAGAATAGGTGGGGTATAAATGCAATAATAAAAATAAAAGTTTATCAAAAAGAAAAGCGGGAGAAAATGCAGCAAAAGTACTTTTTTCTCTAGGTCAATGCTACCTAGTTGCAGAAACTGGCTGGTGCCTGATTGAATTTGTTAGAGGGTATAACAATGAGTTGTAAGAGAAATAAGGTTGATCTTTTGCCCAGAAACTAATTGGAGTGGATTGCCTTTAATCTATTGGTAGCAAGTTTCTTGTAGTCAATAAGGTGAATGTCCGTAGCAGCTACTTTCTAAAGTACTAGAACAACCATGTTTTTTATTATTAGTAAAATGAGCACGTCCGTGCCACTAGTCAAATGGAATAAATATTCACACAGCAGGAAAGTGCCTCATATATTCCTTTTCTTCTTTTTAAGAATCATAGAATTGCAGAGTTGGAAGGGACCCCCCACTGCCATGCAAGAATCATGACTAAATAATAATCCCTGGCAGTTGGCCATCCAACCTCTGCTTAAAAACCACCTTCCAAGGCAGTCATAAAATTCTTCCTAATATTTAGTCGGAATCTCCTCTATCTTGTAATTTGAATCCATTGGTTTGTGTCCTACCTTCCAGAGAAGGAGAAAACAGCCCTTCAGGTACAGTACTTGGACATGGCTATCAATCCTAGCTCACTCTTCTATTCTCCAGACTTATACCCAAGCAAGTCGTGTTTATAGAAGAAACCATAGGAAATTGGCTTGTACTGAGCCAGACCACTAGTCCATATAGCACAGTAATGTCCACACTGAATGGCAGTGGCTCTCCAGGATTTCAGAGAGGGTTTTCTCTCAGCCCAGCCTGGAGATGCTGGGGATTAAACCTGGAGCCTTCTGCGTGGAAGGTGGATGCTATACCACCGAACTTTCCTCTTAAGGCTAAATTTAAGAGTTTTGGTTCTCTGCGCACCATTCTAGGTTTGATAAGGAGAAACCTTTGTGACTTGGGACAGTGTGAGTGGTGCTTCCACAATGTGCATTTTCTGACCCTTAAAGCAGATGATGTAAAAGTGACCTTTTTACGGCAATAGCAGTAGACAGGATTTGCATTTGCACATCTCCATCAAGCAGAAGTACCTAATTCACACAGCATTCTCTGTTGCAGCCTTCCCCATCCTTTGGGCCCATGTGTTGTTCGGCTTCTGCCCCCAAAATGTTGCAGCTACCTTCAGTCAAGTCCATACAATAGTGTTGCCATGTTAGAGTCACGGAAGGCCATTCTGTTGCGGTTGGGCATCCTCAGCGTAAGCACGTTCCAACCTCATGGGATTTCGTCATTCATGTTGTTACTCCTACACCAGCAGCTGGATTTTCGTAAGGAGAGGCAGCGCTGGAGTGGGAATCAGCTGCTTGAACAGAGTGTTTGTGGGTGATCCCATCTTCCATTTGTCACCATGTCAGCATGTAAACAGGCCACAAGGGAGCAATTTTTCAGCAGTGCCACACCTCTACCGAGAGATCTGAATTGGGCTTAGACTCACGATAGTTTAATCATGGGTACTTTGTCTTTGCAATCGAATGAGCCGTTTTCACAAGAGACACATCTTTGAAATTCTTGCTTCTTGTTTCTGCTTTTAACTTTTGATTCTTAGTGTTTCCCGACCATTGCATTAAAGGCATTTGGCACCTTGATATTTTTGCCAGTTTGTCTTGCTTTTCTGTTTTGTGTCTTTGAGAAGGGAAAGTGGATAGCACCAAATAAACTTCGCCTTTCCAGAGTAATCCTGCTCAGGTCCACCCGCTGTCAAGTTACCAGCAAATTCATGCTTCCACTAGGTGTTCCCTAGAGTTTCTGCAACCGAAGATAAGCTGTAATTGTGTTCCTGTATTGACCATCAAATTGTTTACCTGATGTCAGCTTTGTTTAGTGCTGTTAAATCAATAAAGTCTTTAAGCACTGGCTTCTTGCAGAGATGTTGACACATTTAGCACGGGCAACTGCTTTGCACCTAGGGGATGTTTTACTCCATTGCTCAGCACTAAAGCACACTTCCCCCGGGATGACCCTCTTGGGAGGGGTGTGGGAGTGGAATGTGAGCTTCAGTGTAATGCTCTGCAGATGAGCCAAGGAGAGCTCAAGGGCCTAACCACCTGGGTTTTGTTTCCCCCTGCAGGATGATGCCCGCCAGTTGTTTGCACTCTCTTGCACTGCAGAGGAGCAGGGGATCATGCCAGAGGACTTGTCCAACGTGATCAGGAGGCTGTGGTCAGACAACGGAGTCCAGGCCTGTTTCAATCGTTCCCGAGAGTACCAGCTGAATGACTCTGCTGCATAGTGAGTGGCTTTTCCTTGGATATTTTATTTTTGCTGGGGTAAACGTATTCCGAACTTTAAATAGCATTTGAGCAATTCCATTTTGCTCTGTGTGGGGAACCAGTGTGATATAGGGGGCAAGATGTAGCAGACTTGAGTGACTCTCCAAAGCCACTCAATCTGGGCTAAACTAAATGTGACAATTAACAGGCCTATGTACAGTGGTACCTCTAGATACGAATGGGATTTGTTCCGGAGCCCCGTTCGCATCTGGAAGCAAACATAATTAGCGATGGCACATCTGCGCATGTGCGCGTCACTTTTTGCTGCTTCTGCGCATGTGCGTGATGTCATTTTGAGCGTCTGCGCATGCGCAAGTGGTGAAACCCGGAAGTAACGCGCTCCGTTGCTTCTGGGTTGCCACAGAGCGCAACTCAAACACGCTCAGCGTGAAGCATATTCAACCCGAGGTATGACTGTATATTGGCTGAACTGCTAGTCATAATGAGCAGTGAGTTAATTATGTCTCCAGGATGTATAGCTCTTTAAAGCATGGTGGTAGCTGTACTTCCAGCTTTTATTTTGTGTGCCGTCATATTCCTCTTTGCTTCGGAAAATCCTCCTGATAGAAGTCCATGTGCATGCATAAAACTCCCTTCCTAGTGTGACGGAAAGCATGGCTGAGCAGGGTGGCTGGCTCATGCATGAGATACCTGGGGGCCTTGTTACAGGGGCAAAGCTCATCCACGTAGTTCCTGTGGGATTGTTGAGGTTGTGTGTCAAGAGTTGGAGGCATGCACGCTTTTCCAAGTTGTGGCCTCAGCCTGCAGCTAATGGAGAAAGGGAACATTCCGTTGATGAAACAGAGAAAGTGGGTGAAACGTTGGCTCTGTGTGGGCCTATTTTATTTTATTTTTTGTTTTCCAGAAATACTGCTGAGCAGTTCAGACTTTGATTATTTGTTGCCTTTTTACTCATTTGGAATGTCCCACATCTGCCTGTGGAATAGTTATTTAGATTTCGGCATCAAATGCCGTTTTGTGGCATACGAAAACATAAATATTGTGTCAAAACACAGATGGGCCTGCAGAAACAAGGGATGTTAAAATGAAGAGAGCTATCCAGGCTTTCTGAACAATATATGTTTTCTAAGGGAAGAAAATTATGTTTTGAAATGTGCTTACGCAGCTCGTTAACTCTATAATGAGGCGCCTTTGCCAGTCTCGCAGCCATTGTTAAATGTGTCTACAATTCACTTGCTAAGTTAGCTATGAGCAATCCACTGTCTCCACAATATGCTGGTATTGTTGCCAGCAGACCACCCTGTTAACAGTCGGAGGCTTCCATCACATATGTATACTTTGAAGGGTTCTTCTGTTCTGGATGTCATGCTTAGTGCGAGCACTAGGAGAAAACTTACTGGCTTTTTAAGACGAGCTATCTCAGCCAGTGAGGAAAAGTGTCTGTCTTTCCATTTCAATTGATAAAAAAGAGAGAGAGGAGAGAGGCAGCTGAAACCAGCACACCTGTTCTTTTAACAGTGTCTTGGTTTTTCCTCTCAGTTCAGCTTGCATTTCCCAAACACATGCTTTGGCACTCTGCTTTCTGCTTGTGAGTAATGTGGTGCTTTTATCCTAGGTTGTAAAGAGAGCCAAGAGGTCTCTTTTCTTGATTCAGGGTCGAGCAGGTCAACTTGCGTGTTTTTGGAGGGGAGTTTTGCAGAATCCCTGAGGACCTGCCCCTTCAGATGGTCTCTGCTTTCTGGCTAGTAATGCTGCTTAAGGGAAGGCAGTTCGGCAAAGGTCAGAGTATTTATCTGTAGATGAGACTTCTGAGTCAAGTTTCTTAAAAGTCAGGTTAGGAGTAGAAAAATAGCATGCTTCCCACCCACTCCCAAACTAGTTTACGAAGCCTGAATGGATCACGCCGTCATGTAACTCTGTGACTCAAGCCTTTGCCACTACCTGTCCACACCACAGGCATTCTGCACCTGATTGCACTTTAGCCCCAGGCACAACGTGCTTGTTTTAAAGGCCTTTCCAGTGAAGGAAGTTTCCCTCTGCTTGTTAATTACTTGAGCTCCCCTCTGCCTTCCTTGGCAAAATGTGTGGTGCTAGAGTGTTGCTCTCTTGAAAAAAATACACAGGGAACTTGAACTCTTGGTTTTTGTATTTATGCACATGCTTTTTGCTAGCGCGATATTTCCAA
The DNA here is from genome assembly GCF_965113315.1 of Podarcis vaucheri. Classification (NCBI taxonomy): domain Eukaryota; kingdom Metazoa; phylum Chordata; class Lepidosauria; order Squamata; family Lacertidae; genus Podarcis; species Podarcis vaucheri. Next base: position 76,250,434 of record NC_138760.1, on the reverse strand, counting down.
CTGTATGGCTTTGATTACTATTGACTTGCTGCCCCCCCATTAGATTCTGAACTGTTCTTACAAGAAGATCAGGCAAATTTATGGAAGATAGGTTTGTCAATGGCCATCAGTCGTCATAGCTAAATGGAACCTCCAAGTCCAGGTGCAGTGCTTCAGTTTTAGCTGCCATTAGCATGTAAGGCACACATGGCCTTATGAAGAGCCCTGCTAGATCAGACCAAGGGGGCTATCTAATCCAGCATTCTGTTTGGGCCTACCCACAGTCAGGGTGCGAAGGCAGCAACTGTCTCTCTTATTTGTTTCCCAGCCTGCTGTTTCTGTTCCTAGGACTGGAGTGCTGCTACACTGTCACTTAAGGTCTTGTTCACTAACAACCTCACTGCTTCTCTCAGTCAACTACCTTGGCCTTACAAGAATGAGTATTAGGGGGAGGGCCATAGCCCAGTGGGAGAACATCCGCTTTCATGGGAACCCCTGTTTGAAACCCTGGAGAGTCGTTGCCAGTCAGTGTAGTAAATACTAAGCTAGATGGACCAAATATATCTGACTCATTGTAAGGTAGCTTCCTATGCTCTCTGAGCGCCCCTTGGCAACATCCGAAGGCCCCGATCCACTAGGCGCTGGATTTCATCCTGCACCTTACAAAGTCAGGCCCAGGCTGCCGCCGGGCCCAGCACTGGCAGCTGCCACAAGCAGCTTTGGCTGGCCCAGCCCTTCCCGTTGCCATCCCACCACTGCATGTACCTGACCTGAGGGTTGTGGATCGCGGACTGTACTGGTCAAAACGGGAGCCTCAGCGATCACGCTCTCCCCTGGAAACAAACCAGGACTACTCCAAGAAAATGTATTTGGCAAAAAGGAGTGTTAGGCCCTGGTGGGCTGCCCCCTTACACGCTTGTGATTGGCCAAGTGGATAGCCAGTCAGTCAGGATTTTTTAAAAAACCTGCCCCCCCAATTATTCACTTCTCACTTTCATCAGTGGCCCCCTAGCCTCATGTTTTGCCCCCCCCCCCATTTATACGATTTTCACCTGTTGCCCCTTTGGAATATTGTGGGGCCCCCAGGGGGCCATATGGCCCCCAGTTGGGAAACACTGGACTTGATGACCCTTGGGGTCCATCCAACTCTACAATTCTATAAGACAGACTAAAACCAGCATTGGACACATGGCCCAAGCATTCTAGCCCAACAGCCAACCCAAGGACATTCTTATTCTTTTTTTAAGTTGCAGTTTGCAAGGTCCAAAAGGGGTGGGGGTGGAGGAGGTTGACTGCCTTGACCTCACAATGGTCAGCTGCTTAGCTATTGACACTCAGCCACCTGGGGCTCTGCAAAGGCAAGCGAGAAGCAAGCATGACTGCTTCTTGGAAATCAGGATGTTTGGAGGGTGGGGTTTCCCCTCCAATGTGCCTCGTGCAATGTATCAGACAAAAGGGGGCCATTGTAGAGTAAGGAATGGGGAAGCAGCCATGCAATCTTGTGGAAGACCATAGCTCAGTGGTAGATTGCATGCTTAGGTTGCAGACGGTACCAAGTTCAGTTCTCAGGATTCTAGGTAGTCAGGCTGGAAGGACCTGTGTCTGGATCCTTGGAGAGCCATTGCCATTCAACGTAGACAGAACCGGACCAGGAGCACCTGTGGCCAGACTCTGCCTAAGGCAGATTCCTCTGTTCACCGCTGAATGCCAGTTGCCAGATGGAAGCAGCCAAAGAAAGTACCGTTGCCTTCCTATCCTACTGTTGGGTTTTCCAGTGATGTCTGCTTGGTACTGTGGGAGGCAGTATGCTGGGCTATCAGTGGACCTTTGATAGATAAGCAGGGCTGCCATTCATGTTCATAAATAAAGTTGGCAATCACACCTGATGTTCATAGCTTTTGCCAGTGATTGCTGGTGCCACTTGGGACTGGTAGGGCAGAAAGCAGTGAGGCCAACAGGATACAGAGCCAGAGCCAATGATGATACACAGAGACAACTGGATTTGTCCCTCCTTGCTGAGGTCCTACTAAGGATTACCCACTGCCACTCTGTTTTTAAGAAAGAAGGGCAGCAGGTGGGGGCTGGTTGAAGTTGGTGGGCTCACCATTAATGACCAGCCTCCACTGGCTGTGGCTTTTAATTTGATCAGATAAGTGGTGTGGCCAAAGGCTAGGATGGACAGGGAGAGAGGGCACAGGATGCCAAGTAAGACTCAGAGGATATATGTTACTTAAACACTTGCTCTTCTTATCCCCCTTCCCTTCCCTTCCCTTCCCTTCCCTTCCCTTCCCTTCCCTTCCCTTCCCCATGCCCCAGACTCCCCTCTTTACCATATTGTGATGTGTGGATATATTGATCTGAGAAGGGAAAGGGGATTTCCTTATAAAAGATGCATTTGTTTTGCACTCCACAAAGAGCTGGCCTGTGAATCGGGTTCGTCCGCTTACATGTACATATCTTTCTTTTCTCCTTTTACTGTTTTCACCTGAGAAATGGCAGAGCAACAGGATGCCTGCTAGGCTAATCAGATGAGCTAAAAATGGGAAAGTTGCCTGGGCCTGAAGTATCCATGCAACCAAGCTAGAGTCCGTGATCAGCAGGGACTGTATGTGAACAGGAAATGTCAGACAAGGAGCCGGGGCTGATAAACAGTGCTGAGGAAACAACGGGGCTCTGTCTAACATCAGAGCTCTGGCTTCAGAGGTGGCAATACTGGGGACAGGACAAATAGAGACAAGTGAACAAAGCATGCAGATAAATGGCGCTTATCAATGGATTATCCCTAGCAAGGGATCATCTCATGACCTGATCAGAGTTAATCTGTTTTAGGCTGCAATCTTGTACCCACTTTGCCTGGGTTGCAATCTCCACTGTACTCCGTGAGCCTTACTTTTGAGTAGACGGGGTTAGTCTTCCACTGTTAGTTCCCCTTGTTACGGAGTTTTCAGCTATTTACTTAATGAGCACCTGTATTGATATTTATGTATATCGAAAGAAGGGCAATATTGAGAAGAACTTGCAGAGGCTAAAAATCCGAAAGTGCAAATTGAAGCAATTTCCTCAGCGGGAAACCTCTGGGAATCAGGATCAACCTTGTTAATTCTGTTGATTCTCCTACTTCCGACAAAAACAGAACACCACATGCCTGGGAGTAAATGGAATTTGGGGGAGGCAGGAAGGCGACTTGATCAAGATAAGATCCACAGTTGTATGAAAGGTAGGCTTTCACCATGTCCCTGGGGATAGCTTGGTAGAATGAGGGGCCTCCATTATCCAGATCTTCTTGTTTTGCAAACATGTTTACTTCCAAACTCCACACATAGCAGAAGGATAATATCTCTTATATTCGCTATCATTATTCCACGTGCCCAATATGCAAAATGATTGAATACTTTCCCATCTTTATCATCCAGCTACCTACCCCCTTGTCAGTGGCATTCAATTTTAAGATGGGAAGATAGGGGCCTCATTCACATGTAAAGCTGGGATAGCTCAGTTGGTAGAGCATGAGACTCTTTATCTCAGGGTTGTGAGTTCAAGCCCCACATTGGACAGAACATTCTTGCATTGCAGGCCGTTGGACTAGATGACCATTGTGGGCCCTTCCAACTCTACAATTCCTTGAAATGGCATACATTCACACTCAGCAACCTTGCTCCTTCATTCTTATAAGCAATAAAGCAAGCCTGGGTTTAGCACTTAACCCGGTGCTTCCAGTTATGTGCAAATTGTGAAATGGAAGCCATTTCCCTTTTAAACCATGGATCCTGGCTTCGTTTGCTGCTTTTGCGTAGAGATGAGCAAACTGGCAGGAAAGGAGAAGCCTGTGGGTGATTGCCACTCATATACGTCCTGGCTTATCAAACTCAGAGATTTGGCTTAGTGTTATATGCAAATGCTGCCAATGACTCACCCAAGATGTTTGAGTTGTCTTCACTGACATCTGTAGAAATAGTAAAAAATAAATAAATAAAAATAGAAAAATGTATCCAAATCTATTGCAGGCAACATTTATACAGCATGGTGCTGTTTTGGGGTGTGTGTGTGCATGTATGGACCTGTGCATGGATGCTTATGTATGTAGAGATAGTTGCGGAAAAACACAACATTTTCTAGGAAGGACAAGGAGGTAGAGCTAGTTCTAAAGCACAGGAGGCTGATAGTGCTGAATGGTTGAAGACGATGCTTCTCCTTGTTTCTCTTATTTCTTCTGCTTAGAGCTGAGCTGAAATTTCCCAGAAGACATTTTGCTGAGTTTCTGAGATCTCTCTCCCCCCCCCCCCGGCCACCGTCTCAAAAAAATCTCTGCAGGATTGTCTTCAAACATTATTGGCCAGTTTTCAGTGGCATTTGCCATTCCCTCCCCAAACATACACACAGTGTCCCAGAACAACACTAAATTTGAGGCATTGTGCAGGGTGCCACCACCCACACTTCCAGTGGTGCAAAAACAAAACAAAACAAAAAGAAACCTGGGGGGGGGGGAGAGGAGAAATAGAAAGAAGGTATGCTGCTGCTGCTAATGCTAGTCCTAATGGTGAGCCCCACCCCCGATAAATCTCTCCTCCTGAAGAAATTTTGGTGGAAGAGTCTTCGCTGCTTTATCTGTGCGCTAGCAGGTTGACAATAGAGAGTTTGGGGAGGCCTTTTGCTCACTGTTCTACTCTGCTAGTCAGGAGGAGGATGATCCCAGAGGGGTGTTCTGTTTGCTTCCCTCTGTTTCCACTTGACTGAAAGAGAAAGTGCATCATTAACATCAGTGATGACATTTAAATATTGTGTGTGCGTGCACGTACATGCATTCATCCGTGCGCGCGCACACACACACAGACACACAGATGCACGTGTTAGTCAACTGTTTGCTGCTTTTTAGAATGGCCACTTGGGGCATTTAAAATTTCTCATCTGATCCCTGGAATGAAAACGTCGTAGCTTTAATAAGCTATTATATTTGCTGACATCAGGGGGTACTGCTTTCTTTCCTAGGTGTGCACGTATTTAATAAGTTCGCTCGTTTTCTAACCTGCTTTGGTTTTTAGTTTCAAGAGCTCCCTGTGTAACATGGCGCTGGGGAATCTTTTCCATGTGTGCACACACACTGCTTTTGTGATTACAGTGACAGATAGACTAATTTCATAGTAATAATTTGCTTCTTTTTATGAACTGGCATTTTGTGGTTCTTTCAGACTGATTGTGGCATGAGCTTTTTGTTCAGTACAGACCATTTCTTCTACATCAGGGTGGCGTGGGGACTTTTTCAGCCTAAGAGCCACATTCCTGTCTGGATGGGCTTCTGAGGGCCACATGCAGGGCCAGAGGCAGAAGCAGGCAGTGTAACCAGTGTAAATGGTACCTCATACAGTAGACTAGTGTACATACACAACCTTGCTTTTCTCCATCATGGAAGCCAAGAGCCATTGTCAGAATTTGAGAGCACACATTCCAGGCAGGCACAAGGATGTAAGGAAGGATGTGAAGCAGCCACAGTGAGGGAGTTGGTCTGGGGAGGGGATTTGGTGAGGGGAGATTCCTGAGGGCTAGATAGAGATGTTTGGAGGACCTTATTTAGAGCGTGAAGTTCCCTACCCCTGCTATAGATGTATTAAGTGAATTGGGAAGATGTTATATTTGATAGGCAAGGAAGGTAGCACCACATACAGAAAGAGACAGACAGCAGGTTTGCTTCCTTGTAAATGTTGTTCTCCAGATGTGGTTTAAAACCAGTCACACTCTTTCACCCACCTTGAAGTTCTCAGCCCTGGTGTACTTTTTACTTCAGCACCTGGCTGTTTGCTTGGGGGTTTTTTGTGTGTGGTTTTTTTGTTTTTTTTGGCAAGAAGTTTTAAAATAATACAGAATCAAAAGTGCAAATAAGAAAAAACATAACCAAAATTACAAAACATGGGAGACATCTGCAAAAGTTGCTGATACAAAACAATAAGAGAGCAGGTAGTATATAAAAGCAAAAACACACCGTGATGCCGCAAATTCACAACTTGCCACAAGGAGAGAGTTTTTGTATATCTGAATTTGACACATAAGAAATAAAATCCCATCAAATGTTTTAAAAAGGTTCTGGGTCTTCCTTACCTTTAGAAACACCATGTGCTAGTAGTTTCTCTGCAATGGCTGCAGTTTCCACATATTTTGGTGCTGCAAAGAAAGGTACAAGTCCTGTGATGTCTTCCTTTTTGTGGGGTTTGAGTTTTGATCTGAGTTCTTGGATGTCTTTTCTCTCCGCCTGCCTACGGAAGGGCCTCTCTGCTTCTTAAAATTTTGCACCCAGCTTGACAGCCTAGCCGACCAACCCACGTGTGTGTATTACTCTTGAAGAGGGTATGAGTAAGTGTTTCTCTGTTTTTCTCTACTTTTAGGTTTAGGAAAAAGAGGGCATCTCTCCAGAACACCAAAACAAACTCTCCCCCCCCTTGCTTAAAACCCTGCTTTGGGGGTACTCTGGCCACAGCTTCCCCAAGATGTTTGTGAGCCAAGACTTAGTCTTTTAATAGGAGACCCGCAGTTGCCACCCCCTCAGTTCCTGTTGTTCTGCCTGTGAATAATGTTTCGTGTTCCCTGTTTAGCTGCTTAACAGTCAAATGCTGCCCTTGAAATTGCTGGTGAGAATGTTTTGTGTAGGCATTTCCACAGTCACTTATCTGTTCGTTTTAAAATAGGAGTAGGAAGGATTTGTTGTCTTCATATCCTCTTCCAAAAGAACTTGGATGAACTTATTCTGGCCAACAGCCACCCAGCTGGGCTAAGTTCCTCACAGAGGAAGAAGGGCCGTGAGCATAGAGCTCCTGCTACACACTTGTCAACAAATAAGTTGCTTCTGTGATTCTATCCTATGAATCAGTGCCAACTCCAGGGTATCAGGGGCCCTTGGACAAAATGCCCTCAAAGGGCTCTTTGCCCTAAGTAACCCATCTCATGGCCGGTTCCTGTTTGCTTGCCTTCTATGTGTGGGTGCATTCTGCACCATTGCTGATGGGACCAAGACCTACGGGAGTCGGTTTCCTTCCTCTTTGTTCTGGTCCAAGAATAGGCGGTTTTCAGGCTTGTGGGATCTCCTTTGTTTTGGACCAGAAACCTGAGAGCCACCAACCAGAGCCAGGAACATAAGTCATACACTTATAATTAAAGAATTTGGGGTCTAGAGGTTTCGGGGTAGATTTGAGTAGCAGGACTGAATAGAACTTACAGTCCTTCTTCACAGAAATCCACTCCTGGTTATTGCCCCTAGCGCTCTTCATTTTGGCAGTATAGTTGCTGCTGCTCAGCTGTTTGAATGGGATTCAGAAAGCCTTGCTCATCTACTGCGAATCATCCAGAGATCTATCAGTACATCCTAAAGGGCTCTGGGATTTGGCACTGGGCTGTTGTTGGGCATGTGGGCATTGGCTGGTTCCCAGAAGTGCCAGTTCCTGACGTTACAGTGTCCAGAATATCAAAAGTAGAATACGATCTGCCTAGTCCAGGATTTTGTCTTTTGTCACTAGCAGACAGTACCTTCATAGGTAGGTTCATAGAAAAGGTGTTCGAAACTGTGCCTTTCTATCTGTCTGATGTCATGAGCAGACCTTTCTATTGGGAGAAATGCTTGAACCCATGGACCTCACTATCTCTATGATTTTAAAAGGTTGGTATACTTTAAGAGAAGGGACACGGGTGGGCTTGCCGATCAGAAGATTGCGGTTCGAATCCCCGTGACGGGGTGAGCTCCCATTGCTCAGTCCCTGCTCCTGCCAACCTAGCAGTTCAAAAGCATGTCAAAGTGCAGGTAGATAAAATAGGTACCGCTCTGGTGAGAAGGTAAACGGCATTTCCGTGCGCTGCTCTGGTTCGCCAGAAGTGGCTTAGTCCTGCTGACCACATGACCTGGAAGCTGTATGCTGGCTCCCTCGGCCAGTAAAGCGAGATGAGTGCTGCAACCCCAGAGTCGGTCACAACTGGACCTAATGGTCAGGGTTCCCTTTATCTTTATACTTTAATAATATTTGCTGCACAATGTCGCCACACCCCACCCCAGCTCCCCAGCTTAGAAACAGATGTCAGAATGCAAGACACAAGTATTGGCTATGTGGGGTCCATACATGTACAAGCCAGTGCTTTTTTCCTGTTTGTTCTCCCCCATTCAATCTGTGTGTGAGTGGCAATGGGGGGGGGTGTTGTTGTTTAGTCGTTTAGTGGTGTCCGACTCTTTGTGACCCCATGGACCAGAGCACTCCAGGCACTTCTGTCTTCCACTGCCTCCCGCAGTTTGGTCAAACTCATGCTGGTAGCTTCGAGAACACTGTCCAACCATCTCGTCCTCTGTCGCCCCCTTCTCCTTGTGCCCTCCATCTTTCCCAACATCAGGGTCTTTTCCAGGGAGTCTTCTCTTCTCATGAGGTGGCCAAAGTATTGGAGCCTCAGCTTCACGATCTGTCCTTCCAGTGAGCACTCAGGGCTGATTTCCTTCAGAATGGATAGGTTTGATCTTCTTGCAGTCCATGGGACTCTCAGGAGTCTCCTCCAGCACCATAATTCAAATGGGGGGGGTATTGGTTGTTAATGTTTATGGATTTTTAAAGGGAAATTGGCAACTGTATGCACGATCACCCGTTTTAATTGATGATGTCTGCTTGTGTTTTGTAATTGGGCGTCTGTATTTGAATGCAGAGCATCTTGTAAGAAGCGGTCCTTCAGAGATGAAGGGGCTGATCTAAATTACTGGCACCCCGGGGGAAGCAAAGCATCTGGCGGCCTCAGCACATAGCTGGTGGGCTGTGTTCAGGTCGGTGCATCACAAGGTCTAGGCTTGTTCCATGTGCTCAAGACTATTTACATATATCATTTCACTAATCCTTACAAGAATCCTTTAATCTTGGCCTGCACTGTCTCTGCCATGCTACATAATGGAGTGGGCTGGGCTGGTAAACTGAAGTTACAGAGCTTTCCTGACCCTTCTTTTGTGGTGAATTCTGCATATTTAACTTGTGCATAACATCTGAATTTGCTCTTTCAGAAGTGAGACTTCTTTGCAGCTCTTCACAATTTGATCAGCCAAACCTTTGATTTAGGGGCCTCTTTATAAAGTCTAATCTGATTTTGTTTCTTACACTCAGGTAGCCATTTGGTTTCTTGCCAGTTGGAAGTGACCTCATTTGGTTACCTACGTTCGTTCAGCTTCTTATAAAAGACCACCACGACTTCCATCACAGTTTGAATAGTTACAAATCAGATCGGCATTACATTGAGGTGCAATCAGGAGCCAATTTCGGTAGTGCGGTATACTAGCAGTAATAAACCTTTAAGTACCTCTTCAGCTGCAGTTCTCAAATGTTTCACTTGATTGATTGGAAAGTTTCTTGCCCAGAAGCATGCCTAAGACTAAAAGATTTTTTTGTTACTCTTAGAGTCCTGGAGTTCTTTTCCTCTCTGTTCCTCAACCCACCCTACAAATGAAAAACCCAAGCGCTTTTCAGTTTTGCCATTCTGTCCTGATAACTGTGAGTACGTCTGCAAAAGAGCTTTCATTAATCCAGGGTGAAGCCAAAACAATGAAAGCTAATTTTATTACTTAAAACAACGGATGGGGAACTTGTGGCCCTCCAGATGTTCCAAATCCCATCCTTCCTGAAGACTGGCCATGTTCTAAGGGTGGAAAAACAGACAAATAACATACAAACTTTCAATTCATATGTAGATGAAATATTCATGAGATTGAAGAAAAGTGCATTTATCTGCCTTCAAAAGCCAATTTTCTCACCCCCTTTTTTGACAGAATTGTCTTTTTCAGAGTGTCATTGTGCCTGTGGTACATCTCCCTAAGGTTGTCTTTCTCCTCTCATTCTGATTTTTAAGTGAAATGAAGATTCATTGGTGTGTATAAAGCATGATGGACCAGTCCTCTTGGCCGAAGCCCACCCAATAAATTCCATTTGCACAGCTGGGTATCTCCCCCTGCCCCCCCTCCCAATGACTTGGGAAGGTAGGTCAGGAGAACTCCCAGAACAGTGCTAACAGAGGAGATGAGAGATGGTTCCACCAGGCAAGCAAGAAATGCTTCTGCTGATGGAGTGATCTCCTTAGGGCTATGTTGAATTCCTCCCATATTTCCTATACTCTTTCATGTCTTCCAGCTTCCTCTTCCAAGACTGTCATAAAAAATGGAGGACCATACAACCCTTAATTGATAGAAATACAGTCATCAAGATGCTTTAACATTCTGTCTAGTTCCCTTGGGCAGAATGAGGGGAGATTCACAGCCAAAACACCATCAGAATCTAACTGGTACATTTTTTTTTTAAAAGATACACCATCCAGAGTTCCACTTCATAGGATTTAAGAATGTTTGGCATTTTTTTTTTCTGCTTTCCGAAAGACAAGTGGGAAGCACTGATTTCCTAGTTTTCATTTTGTTTGGCGTGTCTTAATTATTCAGATGTGTCAGTGTACGGTTGAATTGCTTTCAAATTTATTTTTTCAAAGCACTCCTCAGTGGAGATAGGGTGCCATTAGCAGTGTTGAATGGGTGGCTTAAACAGATTGCACGATGTGTTTGATAGTTAACTGCAACATCCTGATTCACCCAACGTTTCTCATCTTCAGCACAGAGACCTGACATTTTTGAAGGAAAAGAGATGTAAAAGGAATATGAAATGTCTTGGTCAAAACTGTTCAAACGATGCAAAGAAAAGCTGTGATTAGAAACAAACAAACAAACCCACCATTCTCTTTTCAGGATATTTTAATAAATTAAACAGTGGGAAGAGGAGGGGTGTGTGTGTTCCATTATTCTGTTGTGTGCTGTGCAGTAATTGAGTGTAGCATCTGCTGCCTGACAGTATCTGCAGTTACAGCAGCTACGTGCAGGGAGAAATCAAGCAAAAGGGCAGCTTGCAGATCACAAACCTCTAGCTCTTCTGCCAAGGAAAGGGAAGTTGGGGGGCTGCCGTCCCCCTTTATATCTCTGTAAGATTTCTCAAGAATGGAAGGCTGATAGTCTGACTAATTATGAAAGTTCCCGTGCAGCTTATTTTAGCTGTCCAGGTTTCTCTTTCATACCACTATACAAGTCAGAGTAAGTTGACATTTGGCTTCCCTCCCCCTCCATCACCCTTTCCGCAGTAAATGCATTCAGGTTGTGTGCAGGCCAGAAGTCTTGCATTTGTCCATACAGAGTCAAAAAGCATTATTTTCCGTATTGCGTGATCTGAGCTACAGTCTGTTTTATGCCTCTGAGCTCTGCAAGTATAACAGTTTCCTGGGAGAGTTTTATTGTGATGGTGAGTGGCTTCACTGCTGCTCTTAATATCCTGACTAAATTATTCTGTCTGCCTTGGTACATTTGGAGGAAGTGGATCCAGGAGTGTAATGGTTTGGTCAGCTTCATCAAAGCTCTGAAATCTTTTTTGAGCTCTTTTTGCACACGCTGCTCAGACGGTTTGAATGTGTGGGCAAGCCCAGGAAGTGTGCCAATTTATGACGATCCGCTTTCCAGTTTGCTTCCTGAGCTAGCAAAGTCATTGTAACATAATGCTTTAGAAAGTGCGTCTATTCTAGCTCTTGCATTCTGCAAAAGCTCCCATATTGTGGGCCTTTTCAAGATTTGCAGCACAAAGTCATTACTAAGAATCCAAAATCTCTTATGGATTGTGTAGTTTGGTCCTTTGAAATTGGATTTCCCAGCTCTCCCAACAGCTGTTTATAGTTGCTTGGAAATAGTAATTGATTGGGTACGTAAAGGTTTGTATGTAAGTTGTTCACAGTTCAGGAGGGTCAGTTTGTTTTATTTTTGTCTGTTTTAGCCACAAAATTATAACCTGCATTTTGGTGATTTCTCAAGGCGGAGCATTCCAATATAAGCATAATAATTGCAATAAGGTAGAGCTATTTTAAAACCCATTATATTACAGGTGACCCACTGTTCCCTACATCAATGCTTTTTATCTATTTTTGTCTATTAGAGATTAAGACTGCTCATTAAATGAAACAATATCTGTAAAATAATAAAAAGGGGTGTAATTTAAAACTCGCCGAGAGTTTAAGTGAACTTGGGGGTTTTCTTAGCTTTGTTTTGGGAAGATTTGGTGGAATAGGGCTGTTTACTGCACATATTTTTGGTTTACCAATTTTTCACACTCCATTTGTGCCCTTAATAACAGCATAAGATTAGGGAAATTAGCAGGTGAAGGTTTTATCGGCACAGGGATAAAATCATGCGAAAGTGTTCCCTCACTAAGTATCTGCATGTCAGGTATCTGTTTAAAGAAGGGGTGGCAAACCTGTGGGTATCAGGTATGAAGCTGGACTACAGCTCCCTTCAGCCACAGTCAACATAGCCAGTGGTCAGACATTATGAACAATCTAGTCCTGCAACACCTTGAGCACCAAACGTTAGCTACTCCTGTGTTAAAGGCACAGGGCAGGGTCACTTTTTCAGTGGTGGTGTTGGGGAACGGCACAAAGCTTTCATCACTTTAAAATTCTGTCCAGTAGTTAACATTTTCAAACTATTGCAAACCATTGGTAACTTGGCTCTTGAGAACCTTCGGCTGGCTGTATTTCCCAGCCTCCAGAGATGTGAGGATGGGGCATTTTCCTAGTTAATATCCTAGTTGATGCAATTTTCAGATGTTACAACCTGCAAACATACCAATCTGTGGTAAATGCATAAATGATCCCACAACACCCCAAAAGATTATTCATGCCTTTAAGCCAGAGGTTTTCAACCTTTTTGAGTCCACAGCTCCCTTGACCAACTACAGTACATTCTTTCTGGAGCCTAGTTATGTTACCCCTTGCCTGCAGAACTGGCAGCCTCTCACCCTTTTTCAAACACCCTTCCTTGTGGAGTGTTCCCTCAGGCTCCTCTCCTCAGGTGTACTCCAGGTGGCTGCCGCCGCCCATGGTCTCTGAGCTGCCCCCCACCCCACTCCAAAGAGAGGTGCGTCCCAGAGGCATCATTCACTTGCAGAGTTTATAGCCAGGGCTGCTGCAACAAACAGCTGTGCAAGCCTTTGGGAGGGAGATGTAAGAGGGCATCAGAGGAGAGAGGGGAGGGAAAGAAGGAAAGAAGGAAAGAAGGAAAGAAGGAAGGAAGGAAGGAAGGAAGGAAGGAAGGAAAGAAAGAAAGAAAGAAAGAAAGAAAGAAAGAAAGAAAGAAAGAAAGAAAGAAAGAAAGAGGCCAGTGTTGCCCGTGGCACCCCGACCATCATTCAAGACACCCCAGGGTGCCATGGCACACTGGTTGAAAACCACTGCTTAAAGCTATCATATCACCCAGGATTCTTCTGGATTGTTTATTTTAACAAAAATAGTGAGGAGGTGACTCATCATCTGTGCTATTGGTCCATCCACTAAAACGTGTGTGTACAAATGCTGCATACACTTTCATTGAGATAAGTAGGGGCTGCATTTTCCATTCCTTGTGAACATGTTTTTAGAAAGTTCCTGCTTTGAGCTCACTGCACGTAAGTTGTTGTTCTGCGGGAATCAATTATATTTTCCAAGCTTGGAGGGAAAGCTGTAAAAACAGTGGTTGGGGTGCAGTGGAATTGTGGGGGGTGTTCTTAGCTTCCTCCTTAGAATGGGGGCAGGAAGGGAGAAGAAGAATGGCAGTGTGACAGGATAGCTTGAGCCTGCCACAGCAGCCGCTGTTGCCAAAAGCAGAAGTAAAAACCTGTGCTGCTTAAAGTGACATATTCTTATAATTTGGGTTATTGCTGCTGCTGCTGCTGCTTCATCACCATCACCATCTTGGGATACAACTCTCAGTATACAAATGGTTCCAGTACAGCTTGTAGGTCACATGAATATTTTTTTAAACAAAGAAGGAAAGCAAAACCACAATAAAGAATAGTAAACCCAAGCCTGAAGGAAAGGCGGTGTCTTAAATACTAGATGGAAACCTAGCGTGTCTGGAGAAGTGCCTGGCTAGACAAGGACACCTTGGGAGCAATACACACTCCCTCATCTCAGGAAGACCTCTGGAGAGAAGGGAGTTGATAGGAGTCAGGTGAGGTTGAGGTGTGGCTCCAGGTCAAAAGCTCCAGTGCTGGGCACTCTGCCTGCTCCTGGATTGACTATGCCAGGCTTCCTCAACCTCGGCCCTCCAGATGTTTTGAGACTACAGTTCCCATCATCCCTGACCACTGGTCCTGCTAGCTAGGGATCATGGGAATTGTAGACCAAAAACATCTGGAGGGCCGAGGTTGAGGAAGCCTGGCCTATGCTAAGCCAGACCATGGACTGCTCTGACCCTGCCTCTTGCCATGCACCCTGCCTGCTCAGACTCTGACCTTGGACTGGCCCTGGACCACATTGTCTACATTGGTGTGACTTCTGGCAAGTCCCCTGGTTACTCAGCTGTCCAGTGAGAGTAGGGCTGGAAGGGAGAAGCACAACTCTAAGAAAATGTGCATGCATGTCTTGTTGCGAAAGCCCATTGAGAAGGGAGCCTACATTGTGCCCTTGCGCTCCAGGTAACCACTTGGGGAGAAGTGTCCATGCACATGTGTGAAGTGATAATGCACACATACCCCTCTCCTTTGCCTGGCTCTGTGATTTGTAATTGCATGTACTGGAAACTGAGAGAAAGCAGAGGGTTTGTCTGCTAACAGAAGCTTGTAAGCTCATTTGGGTAGACTTCACTGGTTGCCATGAGGTTTACTTGTTGTTGTTCAAAGGGTGTTTCTCTTCCCGCCGCCCCCAGCAACTCGCTTGCTTCATTCTAGATTCTACTGAGCTTAGAGACATTGCTTGCACTAGCTGAGATTTCTGAGGAACCTAAAAATAATCGGGCAGTCAGCTGCCTGATACTTGGCAATTTTCAGTGAGATTTGGCAATGCAAGGAACACCTGAAGTGGGCATGTTTGGAGATGTCAGCTGATAGATCTTACTTACTAAATAGACAGGACAAAGAAGGTGTGACATAGCAGAAAGCCTGGAATTCAACATCGTGCTGTGATGAAGCATTCCACTTACCCTGATGGAATGATCCCTATCCTCCAACACCCACAAACTGTTCTGGGGTTCTCAATGCCGGCAGAGCCAGTTTCAGGGGGAGGTGGGGAAGCTGCATTCCACAAATGGAAGTCCTTCAAATGGGGCTTCCATTGATGAGGCTCACTGGGTGAATCTCTCCTAGAGTTTATAATTCCTGGGTTGCCACTTGCAGGTTGCTGTGCTGCAGAATTTTCAGCTGTTTGGCGTCCCTTTTGAGCACTTTTTTGGGGGAGGGACCAACCTGTCATAACTAAGGAAGTTAGACCTTAATTTATTTTGGGGGGCATAATTTCATGCTGGGCAGCTTTGGTGGGAGAAGGAAGAATGAGCTGCCCTTCAGTCTGCCTGTAAATGTAAAAAGATAGCCCTGTTTTCAAGTTCTGTCTTTCTTGCACGTTTTCCCCTCTTCTATGACCTCTTTTGTCACCTTTGCTCTCATCATGAGCTTTTGGGCAGGAACCTGTGCAATTCTTTCTTTAAATAGATATAAATATTAGCAATAATATTTTTAAACACTATGGTAATTAGTAACAACATACCCAATCAGTATACATTTGTGTCTTACAAAGCTTCAGAGTCAAAGCAAGGAGAGCATGTCCCTGTCCAAATGATAGCATGGTTTCCTCTTCCTTAATGTGACCGTGTATCTTGCTGATGGCAGCAGATGGCTGTTGTTGTTGTTGTTTATTGTTAAACTGTTATTTATTAAATTTATATGTCACCCTTCATCCAAAGATCAGAAGGTGGTTTACACAAGAAAAACAAAATGCATAGCATAATAATAACAACACGCACACAAACATTTAGAAGGTGATAGATTGTTCAATAGCCAAGGCCTAGCTGAAGAGGGTATTTTTTCACCTGGGGGCTTCCTGGGGAGAGCGTTTCACAAATAGGGAGCTACTACAGAAAAGGCCCTTTCTCGTGTTGCCATCCTCCAAGGCACACCAAGAAGGGCCTCAGATGATGATTGTAGGGTCTGGGTCAGTTCATATGGGGAGAGGCATTCCTTGGGAGGCTACAGTTGCTGAGGTCCACAAGGATCCTCTCTTGAATCCAAACTAGCAAATATATACTTTTGATTCAAAGCGCTATTCAGTTTGAGCATACAAACAACCCCCTGTGACCCATCACGGCATGCTTCATAATAATATACAAGACTTTTAAGCTTTGCATATTTATGTTTGTGATTTGCAGAGCTTTGGGAAGCTGTGTTTACATGGAAATTGTCTTGTTGACACTTTAATAGAGCAGAGATTTGTGCTTCATAACATTAGTTAGGAAGCCTTTCTCATCTCTAAGCCATTTGCAAAGTGTTATTTGTCATCTCTTCTTTGCTTCTGAACTAACCAGGATGAGAATTCTCACTGGAATGTAGCCCCGAATTGAAGGGGAGGGGAGAAGGGCTTGTGTTAGCTTGAAATTGAGAGAGACTGTACGCATGATCATGTACCCTAGCTGAAGAACTTATGCAATTCTCACCCTGCCTGTGGCTGTTGCTTCCTGTTTTTGCAATATGTGTAATCTCCAGCAGTCATATAACAGATGAATTAATGTGTGTGATACAATCAGATCTTTGGTTTAAAGGGGTTGCAGAATGATCCCAGCCCAGTGAATTTTCTGACCAGAGTCATATTGGCAGAATTGGGTGTGAAGAACCCGCATCATCCCCCTCCAGCCACGCACCCACCAAATTAAAACCTAGTATTTAATCAATAAGGCTTCATTGATCTCCTTGCTGACAGAGACACATGGTGTCTTGAAAGCAGGTTTATTGTGGCATGAGCTTTCATGGGTAGGCGCTTACTCTGCAGCAGAGAATGTGGCCCTTTGTCATAATTGACATATTTCAGGCTTTAAGCCAGGCACCCCCAACTCAGCCCTCCAGATGTTTTGGGACTACAATTCCCATCATCCCTGGCCACTGGTCCTGTTAGCTAGGGATGATGGGAGTTGTATTCCCAAAACATCTGGAGGGCCAAGTTTGGGGGTGCCTGCTTTAAGCTATCTCAGTAATGATTATTCCATAAGTTTATTTAAACTGTTGAGATTTATATGCCACTTTATACAGAAATCATGGTTCACAGGATAAAAATAACAAGTTGAAAGTATAATACATTAGGAGTATAATACATTAAAATACAGCACAACCCTGTTGTGGCCAGGGTGTTCAGATCCTTTCCTATTTGTCATCTGTACAAAAGGGATCACAAAATGTTTGGCCATGCTCGGAATCAAGGGATTCAGGATCCAGCCAGGCACACACACACACACACACACACACACACACACACCCCAGGTGGTTTTAAAACCTTAAGCTGGTTTCTGATAAGTATCCCACTTTTCATCAAGTAGAACTGCCTCACTTTGTGAATGTGCCCCCTTCCCTTCTACCGCATTGCATAGACCCTCATGTGCTCCATTAGTCAACAAAAGAGGTTTAAAGACTCTCTCAAGGCAAATCTTTAAAAAGTGGTATAAACACAGACAACTGGGAAACACTGGTTTGTGAGTGCTCAAATTGGAGAATAGTCTTTACCGAAGGTGTCGTGGGCTTTGAAGACGCTCAAACTCAGGACCAAAGGTGCTAAGAGGAAGGCACGTTTGGCAAACCCATACCATGATCAACACCCATCTGGAAACCTATGTCTCCACTGTGGAAGGACGTGTGAATCCAGAATTGGCCTCCACAGTCACTTACGGACTCACTGTTAAGACCGTGTTCCTGGAAGACAATTTTACTCGGCTACGAATGATCGCCAAAGAAAAAGAAGAATTGTAGCTTGGATAAATCATGCTAATTAATTCTGTGATTATTCCCATAGTCCCTGTTGACCTTCTGTTTGGATTTTATGGTTGCAGAATTTGGCATTTTCAGTGCATAATTCTAGTCTGATCACTTTGCCAGTCTGCAACAGTAGCTTCAATACAGAGGGCCTTGCTAATGTTTTAAAGTGGGAGCACTGACTGGCTCACCATGTGCAAGGTAGTGCTTCTTAAGATAACCTATGCTCCATATTAACTTGCCAGCAGTTCTCTCCTTGCCAGGCAGACAAACTTGTATATGTAACGTTCTTATATGTTTCAAAACCTCTGAGGCCTCTGCATTTGAATCTTCACAGAAAACTCAGCAAGTTCAAAGTGCCCATCATTAAAGCATCCTCTGGTTTTGCAGCAATGGTACATTGCTTGAGTGCCTTTTCTGGCATGATAAGGAATGAACAAAAAGGATGCTAAAGGCACTCAAATCTCTTATATTTACTGCAATGGATTGTCTCAATATATAATGGTTTGTGCACTAGCACCCTTCATCTGTAGGCACCTAAGGCACATGACAACACTGAAGGTGCATGAAAACACTGAAGATCCCTGAATTGGACTGATCTGGATCAAAACAAATCTGGAATGCTTTTCTTCTCATTCAACCTGCATTTGTAAGATACTTACTCTGCAGGGGCCACAGTCATTAGGGTCTTTTCCTGTTTTCTTCTTATTAATTCAAGCTGCTGGATCAACAACCCTCTCCTCTTCAGTCTTCAAATTGAAGCTTTAAGGAGTAATGTCATAGGAACCCCTTGTACTATAGGAAACCTTGTGGTGATCATTCTCTGTAACTGGTGTTCTGGGTAAAACATCATATAGTAAAGGTGCTGTGGTTGCTCTCAAGATTTCCCAGTTGGTGCTAGCATGCATCTTGGCCGTGGTTTTTCTTCTTCTTTTGAAATGCCATATCTGAAATTCCTAATCGCCTCATACAGTGCAGATCTTGGTGGATTTCACCACTGCAAATTCCCTGATTTAGCATGGTTGTAATTTGCTTAAAAGATGCCTGTTTGGAATAATCCAATTAAGCAGTCTTAACTAGGGGGTAATGCATAGTGTTAGTGGCTAGGACACCAGCGTGTCTGTCAGATGCCTCTAGCGTAGTGGTTATGATGCTGCTTTCTTTAAAAAAAGTTTCTTGCTTTTACTCTGTTTTGCTAAGTCCATAATGGCTGGTGTTTCCAAGACAGGGGAAAGGGGATGGAGGACGGTCAGCATTTAAGTGGTGGTGGAAGATGAAAGTTTGAGAACATTTGAGAGAAGGTGGTTACAGTAAAAGAATGTCAGGTCATTGCACTGCTGTGTATGCAGAATACTTGCTGTGTAGTGCACCAGTGATCCTGCTGAGAAGGGCCAACTCTGACAGCATGCTGCCGAGCAGTACAAACATCCAGAGTCTTTACAATGTGCTGAGCAAAGCACCACATCTGTGATTGCAGAAGATTATTTAACATGGATGGATAAAGTTATTTGTACTCAATGAATAGCAATAATGGAAGGCAGTAAAAACCTTTAAAAAAGCGTCCATTTTTGTAACATGTGTGTGTGTGTAGATATATATATATGGTCTGAAAAAATATTTGGTTTCAGAAAGAAGAGTTAAGACTCTTACAAATGCACACATGCCTCAGAAAGCGTAATTTTTTGCCTTAACTTTTGCACCATTTAAGCTATAAACACATTCTAAAATCTTGTATATTGTGCTTCCTTACGACTAAAACTCCATGTACCCACACTTTCCCCTTAGTCTTTTAGTTCCAATGCAAAAAAGAATAACTATAAGGTATGCTGTATGTCTGTAAAAATAATGATTCCAGCCATTAAAAAAACAAAACTTGTAACTCAACCATTTTTCATTCTATTTCACTGAGCACCAAGGTGATTTTCCATACTAAATTTCATGGGGATAGGATAATCATATTGGATGTACATAAGGAATGTACTTGTGCTTTCTAAGTGTGAAATTCTATACAGCTATTCCTTTTTTTTATTACACTGTAACCCACATTCAGGATCCAGAGTAGCCAAAGATACTGAGCTAATCTTTTATAAGTAAATCTCCACTGTAGCTAATAAGATTTGGCAGGCATAAAAGGTGGTGCTACACATTACATGTAAATCTGTGTGTGACACATACTTCAGCCACTTACTTGTATTAGGGGGGGAAATGGCTTCAAGAGGAGAGATTTGGGGAAGAGACACCTTGGAGAAAATGTGTTTAACCCTTCTGCCTAATTCTTTTGCACCTTTCCTCAAGCCTCTTCCTCTTTCCTCCTGTAGAAGTCAAGTTTGGAAGGGTAAACAGACATCTGGAACCCTGAGGCTTTTGGGTGGGGTGGGGTGGGGGAAGATCAATCTGCTTCTACACTCCAAATCACTTCCTTACAAAGCTATTTTTCCCTAATAGAAACAGCCATTGAGACATTGTGTGCATCTACGTACAGCGGTACCTCTGGTTAAGTACTTAATTTGTTCTGGAGGTCCGTTCTTAACCTGAAACTGTTCTTAACCTGAAGCACCACTTCTGGCCTCCTGCTGCTGCCGCGCTGCCAGAGCATGATTTCTGTTCTCATCCTGAAGCAAAGTTCTTAACCCGAGGTGCTATTTCTGGGTTAATGGAGTATGTAACCTGAAGCGTATGTAACCCGAGGTATCACTTGTACAGGATGTCCCATTTTTTCAATAATGTATGTTGCCTTCCCCATCAGCTGATATGCTGGTCAGTCCAATAATTAATTTGCCCGATTAGAATGGAGGACATTCCTCTGATATATTTGGGGAAGGGGGGGGCAGACCTTAAATTCCTCTGATGGCTCCTTGTTTGTTCGTTTAGTCATTTAGTTGTGTCCGACTCTTCGTGACCCCATGGACCAGAGCACGCCAGGCACTCCTGTCTTCCACTGCCTCCCGCAGTTTGGTCAGACTCATGTTTGTAGCTTCGAGAACACTGTCCAACCATCTCGTCCTCTGTCGTCCCCTTCTTCTTGTGCCCTCAACCTTTCCCAACATCAGGGTCTTTTCCAGGGAGTCTTCTTTTCTCATGAAGTGGCCAAAGTATTGGAGCCTCAGTTTCATGATCTGTCCTTCCAGTGAGCACTCAGACTGATTTCCTTAAGAATGGAGAGGTTTGATCTTCTTGCAGTCCATGGGACTCTCAAGAGTCTCCTCCAGCACCATAATTCAAAAGCATCAATTCTTTGGCGATCAGCCTTTATGGTCCAGCTCTCACTTCCATACATCACTACTGGGAAAACCATGGCTTTAACTATACGGACCTTTGTTGGTAAGGTGATGTCTCTGCTTTTTAAGATGCTGTCTAGGTTTGCCATCGCCTTTCTCCCAAGGAGCAGGCGTCTTTTAATTTCGTGACTGCTGTCACCATCTGCAGTGATCATGGAGCCCAAGAAAGCAAAATCTCTCACTGCCTCCATTTCTTCCCCTTCTATTTGCCAGGAGGTGATGGGACCAGTGGCCATGATCTTCGTTTTTTTGATGTTGAGCTTCAGACCATATTTTGCGCTCTCCTCTTTCACCCTCATTAAAAGGTTCTTTAATTCCTCCTCACTTTCTGCCATCAAGGTTGTGTCATCTGCATATCTGAGGTTGTTGATATTTCTTCTGGCGATCTTAATTCCGGCTTGGGATTCATCCAGCCCAGCCTTTCGCATGATGAATTTTGCATATAAGTTAAATAAGCAGGGAGACAATATACAGCCTTGCCATACTCCTTTCCCAATTTTGAACCAATCAGTTGTTCCATATCCAGTTCTAACTGTAGCTTCTTGTCCCACATAGAGATTTCTCAGGAGACAAATGAGGTGATCAGGCACTCCCATTTCTTTAAGAACTTGCCATAGTTTGCTGTGGTCGACACAGTCAAACGCTTTTGCATAGTCAGTGAAGCAGAAGTAGATGTCTTTCTGGAACTCTCTAGCTTTCTCCATAATCCAGTGCATGTTTGCAATTTGGTCTCTGGTTCCTCTGCCCCTTCGAAATCCAGCTTGCACTTCTGGGAGTTCTCGGTCCACAAACTGCTTAAAGCCTGCCTTGTAGAATTTTAAGTATAACTTTGCTAGCGTGTGAAATGCGTGCAATTGTGCAGTAGTTGGAGCTTTCTTTGGCACTTCCCTTCTTTGGGATTGGGATGTAGACTGATCTTCTCCAATCCTCTGGCCACTGCTGAGTTTTCCAATGGCTCCTTACTATCCTTAATAATAAATATAATTTTGTTTTAGCCTATAGAACTCATTATGTGCACTGCTTAGGGATTATTTAAACCCTTTGTAATTTTTAAAAATAAATACAAGAATGGAAGAAGGATCCCCCCCCCAACAATAGTTGTTTCTCAGCAGCCTGAGGGCTTCCTGTGCAGTTTGGTGCTGAACGGTGTGACAAGGCTGGAGGACGGAAGCATCCTTGAAATGCGCAGGGTTATCCCACAAGAAGTCGTCCCTAATAATCACTGAGTGAATGGGTGGCATGTTTTCAGAAAGGGTGGTCATAACGACAGCACCTGGCAGTGATGCGCCATCCCCGTTTCTAGGTTTGAGTACCTTGTCACAGAAGAACCATGACAGGACATGGCTGCAGCAGCTTCCCTGGAGCTATGGAGACCTCCTGCTTCCCCTATTCTTGATTCCTCTTATTCACAGTGATTATTTTCTATGCTGGGATGTGGATCCTTGTGTGCCTGTACAGGAGCTGCTGTAATTGATAGCTTGTAGAAGTTGTCGTCTCAATTGTTCTGCCTGTTGCTTTCATGCCTCTGCTGTGAAAATACTGTACCCCAGCTCTGCAGGCAGAGCCTGTGTCCTTGCCAGGCTTTCAATGCTGAATCATCTTGCCGTTGTTAGCTAGCTGTGTAATCCCTCAGCTTGGCTCCCCTTCACTTTGTGGCTTTCTGCTGGAAAGATCAGGACAAAAATACACAAGATTTGCAGAGGAAATGAATGTCATTTGATCAGCCTGGCCTTCTGCTCAGAAATGGCCTTGTCCTCTGGTGACCAACTTCCTTTCTAAGGTAGAAACATGATAGATAGAAATTAGGCAGGAGTTGTGAGCCTGTTTTGGGCATAGTTTACCACAGAGATTTTTTTTGGTGGGGGGGGGGTTTAAAGTATTAAATAATTAAATCATTTTGTTAATGTAAACAATAAGGTTGTAAATTAACATGTGGTCTTGGGTCAAATTTGCAGCACTGTATAGGGCAGGGGCCCTCCAGATGTTGCTGGACTCCAGTTCCCATAATCACTGGATGTGATGGCTAGGCTGATGAGCGTTGGAGTCCATCTGAAGGGCACCAGGCCCCTTACTTCCTGTTATGAAATATGTAAAGAAATATCAATGGGAAACTTGGTCTAAACTGATTCTTTAAATGGGCCTTTCACCTTGCTAATTAAGACCATGGTTTAAATCTTCTTGTGTGCCATCCCCTCTTAATCTTAGAAGGATTAGCAAGGGAGGCCTTGCCAGGAAAGAATCGCAGGAGTCAGGTGTGGTGGTTGTCACCTGAAAAGCTGGCCGACAACTTCAGGAAAGGCCAGCTAGATGCTTGAGGATTAATGGAGCAGGTACATAGTAGCGGGTATGCAGCTTGGTGATACTTCTGGATCTTTTGCTGTCTCTAGAGGTTCAGGTGGCCTTGGTGGCTCGGGGTGCCTTCCATCAGCTTTGGCTGGTAGCCCAGCTGTGCCCCTATTTGGAAAGGGGTAGCCTAATTTCTGTCATCTATGCTGTCATCTAACCTCTTGGTTAGATTACTGCAATGCATCACACATGGGGCTGCCTCTAAAGGTGGTTCAGAAACTTTAGCTGGTGCAGAATTCAGAAACCAGGTTGCTCACCAGTATAAGATGGTTTGAGCCTATTGCACCAATCCTGGCCCAACTTCACTGGCTGCCAATTTGTTTCTGGGCCCAATTCAAAGTGCTGGTTTTGACCTATAAGGCCTTAAATGGCTCAGGACTGCAGTACCTCAAGGACTGCCTCTTCCTCCTACCCGGACCCTGGAATCGTCATCTGAGGCCCTTATTTGTGTGTCTCCTCCCCAAGAGGTCTGGAGAACAGGCAATATGAGAACAGACCTTTTCTGCAGTGGCTTCCCATTCGTGGGATACTCCCCCTGGGGAGGCTAGCCTGGCACTTTCATTACATATCTGTAGGTACCAAGTGAAGACATTTCTCTTTAAGCATGACTGATTAACCTTCTATGGCTTTTTAAATGTGTTTATGGAAGGGAGGTTATTGGTTTGTTTTTGTTTTATTATGTATTTGTGTTTCCATTTTTATGTTGTAAACTGCTTTGTGATCTTCAG
Source organism: Podarcis vaucheri (assembly GCF_965113315.1). Taxonomy (NCBI): domain Eukaryota; kingdom Metazoa; phylum Chordata; class Lepidosauria; order Squamata; family Lacertidae; genus Podarcis; species Podarcis vaucheri. Next base: position 76,226,326 of record NC_138760.1, on the reverse strand, counting down.
ATTAAGGGTGATATACAAATTTAATTAATAATGGAGGGCCTTTCCCAATGGTTGCGTTCTATGTTCCCATGTTGTGGCTCCACCTGACTGTTCCTGCAAGGATTTGTGTGTATTTCTCACACTGTAGCTTGCTTGCGTGTGTTCTAGTATAAAAGACTCAACTCTCGTTTTTGGAAGGATGCCATTGCCATTCTCTCGATGACTCAATTTCTCACTTCACATTCATGGGTATATTAACTGTAAAGTGTATCTTGTGAGTTCTGCTCTGTGGCTCTGCTTTTCTCTTGACTTCACTGTGAGTTGAAGGAAGGAAGGAATCTGGCCAAACTGTGAAGGGTTTTCTGGCGTCTCCAACAGGGCCTGCCTTGTCCTGATGTTTTCTGCCTCAACCAGCACTGCAGACTGTCCCCTCCCTCCCCCCCCAAAGGCCTCCCTCTTCCTCCCAGGAAGGAGGGTTTTGTGTTTTGACTATAAATGGCATACCGCCATAAATCGTTTCTGCGCAGGCTCTCTCTGTCTCTGGTTTGTTGCCATAGTGATGAATACTTTCCTCTTCCCTGAGAGCAGCATTGTATTAATGTAACTGTGCAGCCGTGATTAACTTAAAATGACGACAGAGGGTGAGTGGGATACAGACCTGAGTGTGTGTCTCAGTAGCTTATCTGTTAAGAGCCAGGCACTTCATAGCCCTAAACACCACAGATAAAGACGTCTGTGGCTCAGAAGTGCATGATGGTGGCACAGTTCAGCTGTCCTGCATTTTGGGAAACAAGTTTCACGGCTGTAATACTCTGCTTGTTTACATGGATGTAATTCTGAGTGAACACAGTGGGACTTGTTTCCAAGTGAACACACAGAGGACCAAAATGTGCATCAAATGACTTTTGTTAAAATAACTTCTTCCTTATAAGCTAAAATGATAATTTCTGCCTGGTCTCTCGCAAGCTAGAAACATATCAGATATATGTTTATAGATTGCTTGTGTTTCATTGATTCATAGAATTGTAGAGTTGGAAGGGGGAACCAAGGGTCATCTAGTCCCCCCCCCCAGTTTTTACAGGCTTGTTACCCATAAGGCATGTTTGCGTCCTTGATACTCTATGGAGTATCACAGACATGTTTGTTTCTTGCTTGAGAAACTTTGTTCTATACCAGTAGTCTTCAACTTTTCAGATCCCGGAGCCACCCTTAACCCAAACATTCATTTGGTGACCCATTTCTCATTTTCCTTCCATATATTTTATGGTGGTTAAGCTTCCGTTATGACCCACCTTACATCAGACCATGACCCAGCATTGAGTCCTGACCCATCAGTTGAAGACAAGTAGTCTAAACCATCTGGACTATTTTCTTCCACTTTACTAGATAGTGTGGGCCTACCACCATATCAAAATGTTTGGTCTTGAGGATTTTGCTTATTTCCAAGATGGTTGGAAAATATTTGTTCGTGGAACCTACAGTAGCATGAAAGAGGGAAGACTTGTGAACCTCTGGCAAATATACATGGTATATGAATGAGTGTGCACAACATGAAAAAAGGCACTTTTGCCTTTTCTTGTAATCTTAATCTTCTAAAGCAGGGTAGCCAACGTGTTCTCCATCAGATGTTGCTGGACTATAACTCACATCAACCCCAGCCAGCATAACCAGTGGTCAGGGATGATGGGGGTCCAACAATATTTTGAGGGTACCATATTGACCACCTGTATTCTGAAGCAATTTACAAACTATTGCGAGCCTCTTTTCTTACCACCCCCACTTCTTTCTCCCTGCAGCTACCTGAATGATTTGGAGAGGATAGCCAAAGTGGATTACATTCCAACCCAGCAAGATGTGCTGAGAACCAGAGTGAAGACCACAGGCATTGTAGAGACTCATTTTACCTTCAAAGACCTGCATTTCAAGTAAGTACATAAACTAAATAGCTTCCTTTGGGGAAATAAGACTCAAGGTGTACCTAACATTCATTGCAGAACAGATAAAGTTGGATTTTAGCTATTTGACACCAAGGTAGGCTTAGCAACATTATGCACACCCTGCAGCAGAGGGCGCTCTTGTAACCTGCCGTGGAGATGGGCCTGGACATTCCAGCAGAGGGAGAGGGTGCTGCACATTCCCCCGATGTCACAGGGAAATGGATGAATCAGCAACAGTTGCATAGTGATCTGGGAAAAGCAATACAATTGAATAATATACATCAGAAAGAAATGCCAAATCAACGTGGGTGCCTGACCTCTGGAATTAGGCATTACATATGTAGCATTTTCACTTGTGCCCTTTTGCATATATTTTTTTTATCTAATCCTGCAGATCAGGGCGACTCCTAGGACTATGTGACCATTTGCTAGTAGGGAGACACATAGTTAACCATCAAGTGGAACACAATTGTGTCCATTACCTTCCAACACAGCAAGGATTATTCAGATTGCCTTGCCTTCACTGTCTCATACTGCAGTGATAGAAGCTCTGCTTTAAACGCCCTGGATGTGGTCATTCTGAAAAGCTTTGCTTTTCCACAAATCCATTTGCTGAGTTGTCAGAAAGGATTGATGTATCCCAAAGCCACAAGGGAGCCAGATTTACAGTTGGAACCAATTTCTCCTTAATCGGCTTATTTGGTGCCTTGACAAGCACCCGATTTTCTCCCTGGCCTGCATGCAGGAGAGATGTGCTTTTCTTTTCTTCCCTTTTCTTTTTGGCTTTCGAATGCGTTTGACTCTGGGTTGAATTAGAAAGGGAACATGCTGGCTTGCCTTTATCAGAGCATAAATGCATGACTCAGTAAACCAGTAGGCCGAGCTGTAGGGTCTGGCATACAAATGTCCAGGCTGAGATGGTGCCAGTGTAATCCCCCCGCAGTTGTCGGCTCTGAATGCAGCATGAAGGCATCACTGTGGAAAGCCTTTGTATTCTAAGGATTAGACCACAAGAAACTAGAATTACAGCTTTCCTTCCGCACAACAGAAAGGCAGGCTGCTATGCCAATATATGGCCGATCAAAGTGCACATCTTCGTGGTATGGGGAAAATGTATTTGGGTTTCGGGTGTACAAAAGTTCCAGATTATCTGGTAAGTTGGAAATACAGCTAGCAAAGGCAGGTTGTATTTGTACACCAGCTGGCCAGCACACTGAGTTGCTGGAGCAGTTTAAAGAATTCACTTCCTTGATGCATGGACCGTAGGCAGACTGGCTTATTACAACAAGTTGGCCCCAGGTGACACTTTTTAAAGTGTGTGTACACTGGAAAATGCTAAACATGATGGGGTGTGCTAGTTTAAAACAAAGACTGAAAACCTCTTATGATCCAATGGGTATTCAGTTCAAGATAAGCACACGTTCTGCACAAAGGAAAGATGGACTTTACTGGTCAGCGAACTCCACAGTTTGTGACAAGTTGAGCTAGAAATGTCACTGATTGAGATCCAGTTGAGGATCCCTGCACAGCCTTATCTGGTTACAATGAGCTTCAATGAAAATTTAAATGAAAGCAAGGCATGAATTGCAACACCAGCTGGGAGATTTGGGGTGAGAGGAGTCCGTCTAACGTGGTTCACACGTTACGGTAAACCAAGGTTAAAAAGTAATGGTGGGTTAATGAGAATGGGCAGCATGCTGGTGCACATGGCTAAAAAGTTCTTAGTCTCCTCCTCCCCAACTCTTGAAACCCACCTGTTGGCTACAATTGAAGGCATCTTTCAAACATCAGTCACCAGTACTATGGGTTACAAGAATGAGTGCCATTTTTCAAAGTTAATGTGATGTTGATGGGCAAAACAGACTGCTGTGTTCCACTCCTGAGTCTATCAGTGTTATTTTCTCTTATTTATTACTGTGAAATAGATGGAGGCAAAGAAGCAAACTTTCTAGTGAAGACTGGCTTGAAAGAGGAAGTGTGTTGTCAGTGACACATACCACAGGAGATGTGATGACAGTTACTTTTGCATCTCAATAGATCTAGTTCTTTCTCTGTAGGATTGAGTGATACAGAATTGGTTTCCATATTCAAATGAATGCAGTGTGATTATGCAGTGTGAGATGCAAAAAGAAGAAGCTGTATTCTGGCTGTTTTGAGTTGCAACTTCTAGTTGACCATTTAAATCCTGAAAAGTCAGTTGAAAAAGAATGAGTTGTGCCCTGCACCCCTGTGAACAAAAAATGCAACTCATCCAAATGTAAGATTATTCTGTTCAAAAACAGAACAAAACTGCACACATCCCACAGTTGCCATTGCCAACAGTTGTAAGGACCACAGGAGCACACTTAGGCCGCATTTGCATATAATGATAAGGCAGCATTCTGGCTCCATAAACTATGCTGTGCACAAGTTGTGAACTGATGCATGCAGCTGACTTGCTCCTGCTTCACTCCTTCCCTGGCATAAGTGGGCAAACAAACCAGGAACAGTCAGGTCAGTGTTGTGTCCAGACCCAGGATTATGGTTTCTGCCTCCTTATCAAGACATAAACCAACAGGAAAAGATTGATCAAGCCAGCTAGTGCTCATGGTTGAAGGTGTAACACTAAACACTCCCCATTCCAGTTGTTTTGCCCATTTGCACCAGGGAATAGCAAATTGGAAGCGATGGAGCTGTTTATACAATATTGTTTCTCAAGACAACAAGAACCTTGGCTTCCCCTTAAGTGCAATTGCAGTGTCTTAGTCAAACACAGCTATACATTGATTTGCATAGCAATATTCAGACACCAAGTTTCTCCATTGGTGTCATTCATTTGACCAAGTATATGTGCTCTCATCTCATCACTGACTAGCAGGGCAGGGGCCCAGTGAGTACCTGAATATAACAGCACTGTTGCTGAGAAATAGCAAGTGCTTCTAGTGTTTAAAATACTTCTAGACTTCTCCCTTCATTGGGGTAGCATACTGTTTGAGAGTGGGAGTGCCACCTTCACTTGCAGGTATATAGAATTCCTCCTCCCATGTGCTTAGAATGTATTAGGAGGGTCACAACCTTGCTCCCTAGCATGGGATGATGGCACACATAAGTTAACGTGGCTAAATTTTTGTTTATGGCATGGCCCTGTTACTCTAGTGGAGCATCTGGCAACTCAAGTGTGCAGTAAACCAGACTGGCTTCAGCTTCCCATCACAGCCAAATTCTCTTACTTAAGCGAAGTGGTTCTGTTTCTCTTAGTGCAAGGGGCAGGTGCCCCGGTGATATGAATGCTCTGAGAACTGGAGTGGAGGCAAGTGTGAAGCACCCTGCTGCCTTTAGAGCCCAGCATTTGCTGTAATAAAAAGCTCCAATCTCAGTATATTGGATTTTCAGTAACATGGTTCTTTCTGGGTCATTGTTCTCCAGAGGGTAGTCTGCCTTCAAGCCAAATAAGATATTTCCAATCATTTTCCTTAGCACAGTTGCATGTGGAACTCAATTTATATGATTTCCAATAGAGTTTGTGCCCCTTCTTTCCCCTCTAGCTGCTGCTAATGAGTTAATGACTATGGGGAGGGGAGGGGAGGGGAGAGGAGAGAGGCTGTATTTTTCATTCTGTCTACTTTGTCCGTGACAGAAATATACGTCAGCCAGTGTAGCTCAATAAGCTAAGAGTGAATGGTTTGTATGAATGCCTAACTATACTAGGCCTAAAAATAAAGGAAAATTTGGTTCATGTAATGAAAGGAGAATAAACACAGCAGTTGTTTCTTCCATATGCCGATACGCCTGTTTGTTATGTTCGTTGGAGGTGGTCTTCTTGTGCTCTTAAGTTCTTAGGGGCCCTGTTGTCGTAGGTCAGAAAAGGATTGTGGCTTCCCATCCCTCTGGCCTGGCCAGTGTGAGGGTTGCCTTTCCTTCCTGAACTTCCCGTCCTCATCTGGGAATGTCCTGAGGCTGCTGCCTCGTCATAGCGAAGTATGTTTGCTGCATTAGAAAGCAACCTTGCAAGCTACTCCAAAAATGATTAGTCCACGGGCATTTTTACTAGCCCCCAGGTCCACATATCTCTGTGTTAGCTGTTTATGCCGCAAGGAATTTATTGGTTGCTGAAGTTAATGACTGGAATTGGAGGGAAAGGGGAGCTCTCATGTATAAATATTATTACATCGTCATAGCAATACTTGAGTTTCCTCATAGTGGCTTGTTGAAATTTAGAGAGAATATCTCCCTCTTGATTATAATGTCATCCAGATCTCTTTCCCAAATGCATATTGACAATGCATAACTAAAAGTGCATCTTGATGAGCCCTCTTGTTAAATTTTATATAGCCCTTCACTATGTTCCGGGACTAATCTTAGCCTTTTTTCTTCCTTGTGCAAGCGCAGGCTTGGGTTTTCAACTCCCATTTCTTAATGAAGCAAGTTCTGTAGTATGTTTCTTAGCACCTGAGAATGTGGCCCAGCTTTTCATTGAGCTGCTGAGGCGTGCCTTTTTCTGGGGGTGGAAGGGCAGAGTTTGTTTACATGTCACGTCGCTTTCCTGTCTCCACTTTTCCTTGGGATGGAATTCCCACTCTGTTTCCTCTCATTGTCCAGCCGAGGGCTCTGCCTGCCCCGTGCGTTGGCAGCCTGTCTCCACAGCCCTTGTGTGGAAGGCTGGCAGCAAGCCAGCCCTAGAACTCTGCAAAGAATCCCCCCAGAAAGGGCGGGGGGGGGGAGAGCTCTCCCATAGCACGGCTTCCCTGCCAACTCATAGGGCCACTTTGAATGTGTTTTTCCAGCACTGAGAAATAATCTCTCTGCAAAGTGTGTACTTAGTAGTGCTCGAAACCTATTTATGTTCTAATGGCATTTTTATCTTGCCCTTCTTTCAAGGAGCACAAGGCAGTGTGCTCACACCTACACACTCTCTTTCTTTGCCCCTTGTGAAGTAGGCTATAGGCTAAGAGTGTTCTGGCCCAAGGTCACCCAATGAGCCGAGTACAGATTTCAGCCTATGAGTGTGTCCCCAAAGGGTCAGAGTCCAACACCCAGCCCACCACACCAGCCTCTGCAACATCTCAAATGTTTGGGGAAAGGGGGCTGTTCAGTAGCCCTTAGTTCTGAGCTATCATTGTATGTCAGCAATGTAGCAGAAGGCTTAGAAAATATAGTTTAATCATTTACCATGAAGTTTCAGAGTCTTGTCTTGTTCCCAGCAAATACGTAACTGTGTTGCCCACAAGATTGTGCAGGCCAAATAAAACATGCAGATTGAAGATGTGCAGTCCTCCTTCTACCACCAGGCAGAATTCAATCCTGAAATTGGGTCCTCCAATCTAGTGTGACAAATTTCCATGGATCTCTTTGGTTTTCAGACAGTCACTTTTGCTGTAGCTCCCCAAGTTACAGGTTCTGGATGTTTTCAGAAAAGCTTTTGTTTAGAGTTAAACTTTACCTTGGCTTTATAGATTTACGGCTGCATAGATGGCTTGGGGGGGGGGTCCATGGGGGAAGAACAGCCTTATCCCAGGCCAGAGCAGACAGCAGGGTAGGAGTAGCTAGAAGAAAACTAAGTACAGTGGTACCTTGGTTTAAGAACAGCTTAGTTTATGAACAACTTGGGTTAGGAATGCTGCAAATCCAGAAGTAGGTGTTTTGGTTTGTGAACTTTGCCTTGGAATAAAAACATGTTCCGTTTGTTGTTGAGTGTGTTCCATTTGTAGATTGAGTCCCCCACTCCTATGGGAAAGCATGCCTTGGTTTAAGAATGGACTTCCAGAACGGATTACGTTTGTAAACCAAGGTACCACTGTATACTGGTTCCAGGGCTAGAGGAACAGCCCTTCCTTTTCTGTCTCTTAAAAGAAGGAAGATTTTTGTTTATTTATTTATTTATTTTATTACACTTATATACATCCTTGTATGTAAAGTCGAGGGCTTTGTGTGCTCAGTTGCCTCAAAATGCTTGTTGATGGGGTGAGGAAAGCCAGAGGGAGGGGAAATGGGATGGAGTATAGCAGAGGAAAACAGGGTTGGCTTACTGGAAAAGTAAATGGGAGCAGCACTCCACACTGCAACGTTTTGTTGCAGGGCCCTCGTGTTCCTTTCTGGGGCCTGGACTGGTGTGAGGGAGTGGCATGTGCTCTTTCCTATTCTGTGGCACCTCATGGTTCATTCATCCTGAACCTTTTCCCATTTCCATTCTCCCTTGAGCTCTTCTATAGGTATCCATGGTAGTTTGGCTTCTCCTAGGATTCACAATGATTTATGTTGGTAGATGCAGTGGCCATGTTTTAGCTGCATTTATTAGTAATTTTTGGAACATGACGATGCCTTCACATGGCCTTTGTTGGGAAGTCACCTGGTGTTTTAGAGCAGTTTCTAAGTACCACTAATGGCCTTGCTCAGGTCCTGCTGGGCAGCTAACCGATTATTATGCACTGCATGGGCCTTCAAATGACTTACGGCTCCATTAGCCAGATCAGATGTTCTTCTCCCCCCCCCCACCTACCCCACGTCCCCCAAAGCAGAAAGTATGCCTAAGTTTACAGTCCTGTCCCACTGCGTTGCAGCCCACACACGTTTTTGCTCTTCTAGCACAGGCAGAATCATTTTTCTCCTTCCATCTGTCAGCAAATTGAGGCTGCAAGATAACAATCTGAATCCAGAGTGTACTTCAGGAAATTCTTGACTACCATTGCCAGGCAGTGACTAATGCTCATGTTCTCTCCTAGTGATATCAGGGTAAATTCTCAGGGGAATGACATTAGAGAAAGTATCTCACTCATATGCAGTGTTATATTAGCATTGTCTTCCTTTTCGCTGTCTTACTATGAATTCCAACCAAGATAATGTGTATATAGTCTAAAATGCATGGGGTTGAACAGATTTCCTCTAGGAGCAAGGCCTTTTCAGTCATGGGACCATTCTAGCCCAAGCCATAATGCTCTGTGTTTTCAAATGTTGGTCTAAAACCTGTCCCTTTAAGCTGGACTTAGAGGATTCTGTTGCTCCTCGCCCTTCTGTATAGGTTTTATATTGTGTATTTGAGTTTCTGCTGAGATTAGTATGTCTGGTTGGGTTCACTACTTTTCAACTCTTGCTTTGGTTTTATTGTACAGTTTGATTTTTTTGTTGCAATGTTTTTGATGTTAACTGCTTGGAGTAAATTAGTGGCAAGTGTCAGGCAGTGGCTGTCTCCTCTCACTAACTAACCTCTTTGGTAGACTCTAAACTCTTAATGCTGGGGAACTGTTTGTGGCTGCCTTCCAGGAACACTTTTTCTTGGGAGCTATGGCTCTTCTGAAACCACAAAAGCAGTTTTCTCTGTGCTTCAGGGCAGGAAGACATAACCCATGAAGCACATAGATGTCGTTGAACGCAGCAACTGCGCATGTCATTTATCATCAGTAACTTGACAGACAACCTCCTATCTTGATGTGGTAACGCTGTGTTTCCCCACTCACAGGATAGGCAACATATTGTAGACATTAATAAGGGCAGAAGAGGGAAGATCAGTGATCACCATTTTTGTATGTCAGCCATAAGTTTAATTGAGTGGTGGTGGTGGTAGTAGTAGTAGTAGTAGTAGTAGTAATAATAATAATAATAATAATAATAATGGCTTGGCTCCCAAACAAATTGGCTTCTGAACACTGCAAACCTGGAAGTAAGTGTTATGGTTTGGGAAATTTTTTTGGAAGCCAAACATCCGATTGAGTGCAGGAAGCTCCTGCAGCCAATCAGAAGCTGCACTTTGGTTTTCGAACAGTTTTGGGAGTCAAACGGACTCCCGGAACGGATTAAGTTCGAGAACCAAGGTTCCACTCTAGAATATCACATGTAGAACCAGCCTCAGTGCCTATTACTTGGATTAGGGAAGATCATTGCCTTGTGCTGAACTGGTTGTACAGAAATCCTTATCCAGTGCTCTGGTTACTGTGGCCATCATGACAGCGTCATCATGGTTGTATTCTTACCCTTTGAGTTCATTGTGTGTGTTCCTCAGTGCCACTGGCTTTGGCTATGCTGAGAGTCGCTTTGTTGATGCTGAGAATAGTGCATTCACCAAGTCCGTTGGTGTGACTCCCTTTCAGACACTTAGCAGTTGGGCTCCAGGTTCCAAACAGAAGAAAGATGTACTTCTTAACCATGCAGCAGATAGCTCTGAGAGATGCAATAAGTTTCCTTCTTTCTTTACTTTTCATACAAGGAAGGGAAAGTCCAAGAATGTTTGTCTGAGGGAATCGGGACTGGGCAGCAGTCTGCTACTCAGTATACTCATATTTGCAGCATTCAGGAGGCAGGGAGGTTTGCCCTCTAAGCCATCTTGCAGACTTAAATCTCCACATTTTCCCATTGAGACAGTAAGGAACCAGACTCAGTGACTGCTTCAAAGTTATACAGTGGTACCTCAGGTTACATACGTTTCAGGTTACAGACTCCGCTAACCCAGAAATAGTACCTCGGGTTAAGAACTTTGCTTCAGGATGAGAACAGAAATTGTGCTCTGGCTGTGCGGCGGCAGCAGGAGGCCCCATTAGCTAAAGTGGTGCTTCAGGTTAAGAACAGACCTCCGGAATGAATTAAGTACTTAACCCGAGGTACCACTGTACTTAGTTTCCAGGCTTGGTTAAGCCCATCTTTTCTTTTGGTTTCCAGCAATATGATGTTGCAATATGATGTTGCTGTAATTGCTGTCATGTCAGACCTCAGTAACGTGGGTTTTTCCCCCTCACAGGATGTTTGATGTGGGGGGACAGAGGTCCGAGAGAAAGAAGTGGATCCACTGCTTTGAAGGAGTGACTGCCATTATCTTCTGTGTTGCCCTTAGCGCATATGATTTGGTTCTGGCTGAAGATGAGGAGATGGTAAGGAAATATTCATCTTTGCAATAAAGCCTTCAAGGCGCCATACTTGCTCTTTGGGACAGAAATCGCTCGATTTTGTTTTCTATACTCTTAATCCTTCAGCTCCTTTGCCCTTCCCCCTTCTTCCTCTAAGCACACTTCTTGGCTCAGCATATTTGTTGCCTTGACAGAATCGGATGCACGAGAGCATGAAGCTGTTTGACAGCATCTGTAACAACAAGTGGTTCACAGACACATCCATCATCCTCTTCCTCAACAAGAAGGATCTCTTTGAGGAGAAGATCATCCACAGCCCCTTGGCCATCTGCTTCCCGGAGTACACAGGTACGTGGCGCCATTTTTTATTTGAGAAATTAACTTCAAATCCCACATGTCCTTAAATTACTCCTGTACTCTTTGGTCTGGGAACACTGTCCTTGGATTGGTGTTAGTGGCAGGCAAGGAGCAAGTTTCTGTCTCACAATCCGCCCCCCCCCCTTGTGCCCTACCATCTCTCTTTCTGTATCACTCCCAGTTTAGTTTAGAACTAAAATCTAGTGGGAGGTGGTGTACAGGCCAAATTTATTATAGGATTCTTCTAGGTCAGGGATGGGGAGCCTGTGGCCTTTCAGGTGTTGTTGGACTATCACACCATGCTGCTGAGTCTGAAAAGATTTGAAATGCAACCCTGGAAGGGTAATTTATGCCCTGAAACTTGCACAGAAAACTACAATTCAAAGATGGGCAAGACCTATTCAAAAGGTGGTTAAGGAGAAAGTTTCTATCTACAGATGCCTATGAAAGCTGTGTGTCAACTTCCATGCATATAAAATAATATGAAACGTAGGCAATGCACACTTTTGCCATATTCTGACAAAGCTTCCACTTTTAGAAGCAGAGGATTGTGGTGGAAATAATGTGGGGACCAGGTAAATTGCACATTTGATCAGTGCACACATTTTGTAATATATAAGGGACCAGGCATGTAAGGGTGAATATAGGCAGCCAAGTTTTTACACGGGAAGTGTGGGGCAGTTTTCCTATTGCTTTATTGTACACTCTGGTCTCTTTTCAACAACATATAAGTCGTACTATAAATCTCTGATATACATGCTATTTCTGTAAGCTAGGGGGCAGTAGCGTGTGGACCTGTGTAAACTTGTGCATGAAGACCTTGTCATTTATACAGTTCAGATCCTGAAAAGTAACCACAAACAGAAAGGGAAGAGGTAACACCTTAAAAATTGTAATATTTACCGTGGCATATACATCTTTGCTACTATAAATATGTTAATCTTCAGAGTGCCACTAGACTCCCAGTTGAATGAAGTTCCTGTGATGATTAGATTTTTCTTGCAAAGGAGTGGAGCAATTCAGTGACTGCACAAGCCCTGTGTCTTTAGAACAGTAGAAAGGAAGGGCATGGCCTTCTGGATAGACCAGGAGGAAATGAAATTCAGAAGACAACCAGTCTGCATTTTGCTCGACAAATGTGGCTGTAGGTAATGAGTGAATGGTAAGTGCTGGGTGTCAGGGGCCCAGTTATAAGACTTTGGCAGTGGAAAAGGGAGGTGTTCAACACTGCATTTGTGCTTGTTGTGCACGGCAGAAAGTGTGGAATTTTCTTTTGCTGATAATGTCTTCAGCTGCAGCGTGTAGGGAAAGTGAGTAAAGGAACAAGGCCAAGGCAGCTTCTCTGACAAATTTAAGTAACGTGTTGCACCCCTGCTCACACTGCTTGCCATCCCCTTCCATTCCCCCCACATCAGCCCCTAGAGCTTCTTTTCCCCATCCCATGCAACTACAAAGCTCGCTTTTCACCTTCCCAACCCTATTTCTGAAGCCACTTGCCTGTTCTGTTCTGCAACCCATTTTCACCTTCACCCCCATGTAGACGCCTCCTCCAACCCCTCCTTTAGTGCAGCTCCCCTTGCACAGAAACCCACCTCCTGGTAACCTCCTGCATCTTCCTCCTTCCACATATTGCAACTATAAAACACCCTTTTCATATTCTGCCCCTTCTTTCTTTTTTTTGCAACCCCCTTTGCATTTTTTACATTCACTCCCTTCCTTCCGCCTCCATCCTTCTTTTCTCAATTCTCCCTTGCACACAGATCGTTCCCGTTTCTGTTCTCCCTCCTTTCTTCTATTCTGCAGCCTCTTTACACACACATATCCCATTATATATATTACTGCATATATAAGATGAGTAGAATCTTAAGAACAAGGCGGTCAGCTAGCTATTTCAGGTAGAGAAGGTTAAGTTCAGGTGATGCTGTGCACAGCTGGATGTTTGTTCCTTAAGAAAATATCTGTGCTAAATTACTGCATTGAATCTGGAACTTGGCGTCTGGAACTCATGGTATCAGAGGGGAATGCATTGTATTTAGGGATGGAGGGACACTGAGGGGTTGCTCTTTTTTGAAAGAAAGAAAGGAAACAATTTTAACAAAGAGAAATAGTTGAGATAAACACACAGAAGCAAACACAAAAAACTAACACAACAGAGCCTTTCCCAACTCCTTTCTTACTGTACTCAAACCTTGTTTTAAACTGCTGCTACCCCTCTGGGTTACCCTTCCTCCTGCTTGCTCTACTCAAACCTCTGCCATTGTTCAAAATTGACACCTTTTTATTTTTTTACTCTCAGTATCTTTCCATCCCTGCTTCACTCAAACTTCTGCTGTTCAGCTGAACCACCATTCAGCTGTGATGGATATATAAAAATGGCCAAGAGTTAGAATCGCTTCTTCGGGAATCTGCAGGGAAGGATCTCTTCCCCTCCTTTTTCTTTTCTCAGTTTTTACGCCTCTTCCTGACCAGAGAGGCATGGTATGCAAAGCACAGCTAGGGATGGAAGAACTTGCCAATTTCAGTTCTCTCTGTTTCTCTTGTTTCCAATCTTTCCTCATGAAAATTCAACAGCATTTTAGTTCTAATTTCTCCTAATAAATACATTTTATATGCAGTTTTGACTAAGGTGCCCATTATTGCAAAGCAATTTTGACTAATAACAATGCTGGGGAAACCCAGCCAGATGGGCGGGGAATAAATAATTGTTGTTGTTGTTGTTGTTGTCCTCACAAATTCATCCTAATGCATTTCTTTTTGGCGTTTTTGTCAACTATGGTTTGACTCAGTGGATTTGTAACTGGCTGACTGACCGAACCCAAAGGGTGCTCATCAATGGTTCCTCTTCATCCTGGAGAAGAGTGACTAGTGGGGTGCCACAGGGTTCTGTCTTGGGCCCGGTCTTATTCAACATCTTTATCAACGACTTGGATGATGGACTCAAGGGCATCCTGATCAAATTTGCAGATGACACCAAACTGGGAGGGGTGGCTAACACCCCAGAGGACAGGATCACACTTCAAAACGACCTTGACAGATTAAAGAACTGGGCCAAAACAAACAAGATGAACTTTAACAGGGAGAAATGTAAAGTATTGCACTTGGGCAAAAAAAATGAGAGGCGTAAATACAAGATGGGTGACACCTGGCTTGAGAGCAGTACATGTGAAAAGGATCTAGGAGTCTTGGTTGACCACAAACTTGACATGAGCCAACAGTGTGACGCGGCAGCTAAAAAAGCCAATGCAATTCTGGGCTGCATCAATAGGAGTATAGCATCTAGATCAAGGGAAGTAATAGTGCCACTGTATTCTGCTCTGGTCAGACCTCACCTGGAGTACTGTGTCCAGTTCTGGGCACCACAGTTCAAGAAGGACACTGACAAACTGGAACGTGTCCAGAGGAGGGCAACCAAAATGGTCAAAGGCCTGGAAATGATGCCTTATGAGGAACGGCTAAGGGAGCTGGGCATGTTTAGCCTGGAGAAGAGGAGGTTAAGGGGTGATATGATAGCCATGTTCAAATATATAAAAGGATGTCACATAGAGGAGGGAGAAAGGTTGTTTTCTGCTGCTCCAGAGAAGCGGACACGGAGCAATGGATCCAAACTACAAGAAAGAAGATTCCACCTAAACATTAGGAAGAACTTCCTGACAGTAAGAGCTGTTTGACAGTGGAATTTGCTGCCAAGGAGTGTGGTGGAGTCTCCTATTTTGGAGGTCTTTAAGCAGAGGCTTGACAACCATATGTCAGGAGTGCTCTGATGGTGTTTCCTGCTTGGCAGGGGGTTGGAATCGATGGCCCTTGTGGTCTCTTCCAACTCTATGATTCTATGAGAACTGCACCACAAAATTCAGATAGGTGTGAATTTCAAAGAATGGCTGTGTTTCAGTTCTCATATTGCTTTGGAAAGTGTGAAACTGATCGTTTTGCAAAGTGGCATGAACACCCCCCCCCTTGAAAAATGCACCGCTCTATTGCAATTGCTTGTGTCAGCATTGCAGCTTCCTGGTATGACTAAGCTGTGTGGCTCTTGAGTTTCATGAGCAGGAGCCGGTCAGCCAGTGTATTTCCCTTTGAATTTATTTAGTCAGGTTTGCTGTAAATTCATTCAGTTACTACTCAGTACTAGGCGGATGAGGAAATCAGAGCTTTTTCCAGGCCAGAGTCTTCAACTCTGCCATACCACATTTCTACTATAAACTGCTCATGGATTAAAATAAGCTCAAGCTGTAGGTATCATGATTGTTCCCAGTATTGTTAGCAGTATACCGTATTTTTTGCTCTATAAGACTCACTTTTTCCCTCCTAAAAAGTAAGGGAAAATGTGTGTGCGTCTTATGGAGTGAATGCAGACTGCACAGCTATCCCAGAAGCCAGAACAGCAAGAGGGATTGCTGCTTTCACTGCGCAGCGATCCCTCTTGCTGTTCTGGCTTCTGAGATTCAGAATATTTTTTTTCTTGTTTTCCTCCTCCAAAAACTAGGTGCGTCTTGTGGTCTGGTGTGTCTTATAGAGCGAAAAATACGGTACGTTGGCCTCTTTAAGGGCTATAGCGGGAGTTAATGCATTGCTTTTCTGAACTACCAGCGTCTGATTCCATGGGTGTCATTTCGGGGGCAGAAATCTACATTGAGTTAGTGCACCCAGTCCTGTCCTGATATCATTCTGTGGATCTCTCTCTCATTCTCTTTCTTTCCTCCTCTTCCTTAGGGGCCAACAAGTACGATGAAGCTGCTGGCTACATCCAGAGCAAGTTTGAGGACCTGAACAAGAGGAAGGACACCAAGGAGATCTACACCCACTTCACCTGTGCCACTGACACCAAGAACGTGCAGTTTGTCTTCGATGCTGTCACTGATGTCATCATCAAAAATAACCTGAAGGACTGCGGGCTGTTCTAGCTCTCCAGGCGGCATCTACTGAGGAACACAGGAAGGTGAGGCATTGCGCACACTCCTCCATGCACTTCCCTTTCTCCCCAGGAAATAAATGTGTGAGCAAGACATGGCTGTCAATTCTGTGACATCTCTGTACATCTTAATAGGCACCATTGTGTGTGGCTGTGTCTCAAAGGTAGTAGCAGAAGCGACTTTTTGAGATGCCAAAGGTGGATGGGCACTGAGAGCTGGCAGGGCGAAGGGGCAGAGGAGTGGTTTTGCCATTGCAGAAAGATGAAGCAGAATCATTGATGCCCTGTGAACTTGAGTTGATGGGAGCCGGAGGGCTTGGCTTGCTGGAGGAGAGAAATGCTCGCTTGTTTTCATGTGGGCTCCCTTCAGACTCAGTGGAGATGAAGCTCTTCAAAATCTGATGGGGATCAACTTGTTCAACTGCTCTGAACTAATCTTGAAATGCGTCTGGGCCCCTTGACATAATTCCAGGCTCAGAAAGATGGTCCATCAGAGATTAGTTCCCAGGCCTTTGGGCTTTGTATTAAACTATCTCTGGCCTTTCAAACTTGGGAAGATGGAAGTATTCTTTTTATTTGTTATTGTATTTTTATATTGTAAACCGCCCTGTGATCCTCTGATGATGGGCAGTATACAAATTTTATGAATAATAAGTGCCCTGATCCAGCAGGCTCTTTTATGTGTTTAAGAAATGATGGGTGAAGCCTTCTTTCTCTGGGTATATTACAAACTAACATGCAGCTCACAGGCTGGGGAGGTACTGAATCAATGGTTGCACATGTGGTGCAAGCTGCATGTTGCTTGGTTCCATCATGGCCACTGAAGGGAGCAATGTTTGTGTATATCTGTCCGACTCCTTCGGATAATTGACTTCTGTTCTGACAGATGTGCAGAAAATCAGAGGCAGCAGACTCCAAAAGCAGCTCCAGGGGTCCTGCCAATGCCTGTGGCCAGTGCACTCTTCTTCCAGCTTGAGCTGATTCACTTTTCTGTGCTCTCTCCTTTTGCAGGATTACTTGAACTGCTCCATATGAGGAAGAGGCTGGTTTTGATGAAGGGAGGACTGCACCATTTAATGACTTCTGCTTCTTACATTTTTGTTCCATTCCTTTTCATTTCCCTAATGATGAGACTTTGGAGTTTCTGCCTGTCCGAGGGACAGTTTCCATTGCTTCCCCTGCTCTGTGCTGTCCCGGGTGCCTCTTGCAGGCTGCTTGTATCCTATCCCTGTGCCCACAAAGCCTTACTGAAGCACCAATGATTGGTGGCCTGCCGTAGCTGTAACATTTCCATGTATGTCCATTTTTATTTTTATTTTTTAAAGCTGAAGTGCAGAAGGTAACCGGTCAAGGGGCTTTGGACATGTTTTTAATGATTTTTCCTTTCCTTTTTTTTTAAAGGCAAATGGTCCAAGCAAACCTCTGTCTGGCTCTGCCAAAGCAAACCACTGTCCATTTGTTTTTCACCTTCCAACAGGTGGAGCTCTTGCCATGGAGCAAGCTTCTCAGCTCCTACCTCCATGATTTGCACAGACTGGCAAGAAAACATTCCTCCAGAAGCCAACTTGTGCAGGAAAAGTTGACCTATTTTTTTTAAACCTTTTTTTTAAAAAAGAAACCCTTATTTAAAATGTCATGTAGTAAACAGTTGAGTTGCCCAACATGAGCTCATCTTCTCTAGTAAATTTTGTGCCTTGAGGGTGTCTGTATGTTTACATCTGTTTCTTAGTTTGCTTCAATGTGCATTGTGTTTTAGATTAGCATAAAATGGACTCCCCCTTTCTCCCCCCCCAGCCCTTTTCTCCCTTTCTGCTGTGGTCCAGGCCAAGCTTTTTATGAGGGGGCAGCGCCCATGGGTTTAAAACACCTTTTCTTCCTGGCCACAGAATTAGGTTCCTAAGGGCTAAGATTCCACTAAGGACTTCTTTCCATTCCTTTGTGCCCCACCCCAGGGCCTGAGGTTGCTGTAATGTCAGGTCTATTTTAATGTATTTTCTTAGCTCTAACTGTAGTATCAGTTGAGGAAACACTGCTGTATGTTAAGCGGTCCTGCCTGCCGGGCAGTCGATGGGCACTGGGGCCATTAGTAACCGTCAAGACGCAGCCTAGCTTTTATCACAATGTTTTACCAAATTGTTCACACGGTTTGAAATAATAAAAAGTAGAAAGAAAGCCCTGTTTACTCTGCATTGCTTCTCTTGCACGCACCAGTGAGGACTTCTGCATTGCCAAATGGATTTCACCAGACCATTTTGCTTTAAACCGGGGCCACGAAAACAACACAGCACCGAAGAGCTGGCTTTGCACATGGCTCTGAAAGGCGTTCCATCAGTCTGGCATCATCTGCACTTCAAGGTTTGCAAGTGGTTTGGTTTAGATAAAACTCGGGCACATGGCTTTGTTTAAGTTTATGATCAGCCACAACCCTTGGAAATCGCACTTCCCAGAACAAGCGTGAATGAGTAAAGTCTTAAGACATGGGCTCCTAGCCTTTCTAGCAGTGTCCGATGCAGCAGATCACCTGCCATTCCCAGCCCCCACAGCTGATTAGGGGCTTTCTGGTGGGGGATGTATGTAACCATTTGCTGCATGGTGTGGACTACACCACTGGCTTCCTCACTTGGCTGGGAGGAAGCCAGAGACATATCATAGACAGCAAAGAAGAACCTTTCCTAACTTGAGCAACTCTCAAGGTTCCCATTAGAGACCTCTGCTTGGAAATACCATGAGGAACTATTTTTTTTTTTTGTGGTGGTGAGGTTGGGGCAGGGAGTGTGCACATAAACCAAATGTGCAGGGAAAGCAGCTGTTGTGCATATTCAGATGTGGAAAACGTGCACATAATAGAAAGATGAAAAAGGAATTGTGTCCATTGTGCAGTCAATATGCCTGCTCTCTTAGGTTGTGTTCAATGTGTTATATAAATCTATGTTGACCTGTAAATTTTCAGTGTCCAAGTGAACACACTGATCAGAAAATGTGTGGAATTCCCTGTTTACTGAATCTGCACATGCCATTACATTATTTAGGACCTATGAACATTGACTGGCTGGGATCTGTGCAGAATCCATGGCTGGTGCGGCCTCCTTTTGCACAGTTCCTGTAGCCTCCAGTTAATGTACCATAACTGCCATTTTTAATGTACTTTCCCATTCAGCATGCTTTAAATAACCACAGCCATATATACATGGGTGTGAAGTATGTTGTTTTATAGCACAACTCTATTTTAAAATACACTTTTGTAGGGTCTTATAGAGGTCTCCCCCTCCCCAGCCAAAAGAATTGGGATAGTAATTCCTGAATGACCCAGCAGGTGAATTAGGATCACATAAAATAGCTCTTGGTTTTCAAGACAACCTCATGATTTTGTGTATATCTTTGCTGATGGTTAAAGAGGATCTTGATCTCTTCTTCTAGGATGAAACCATCCTAATTCATGAGTAATGGTTGGTAGTTAACACAAACACATGGACTTTGGGGTCTAAGAACTAGTAACTAAATACAGATCACTCCAAGCTAAAGAAAGAGTAATAGATAAATGATTCTAAGTTCTAGAAAGAAAGAGATAAAGTATAAAGAAAAAAATGTGCTTATTACTTTATTGATAAAATCAGCTATTTGTGATATTGTGAGGTCACTGTGTTTGGGCACATACTGTTGGTGCTGCTACAGATAATTACAGAGCCCCCCCCAGTGAAACAAAGAAAAGGCTTCACTAGAGAACCATGCTGAGAAAATGCCATTTAAGCAAAAATTAAAACTGAAATCTTGTATTAAGGATAGCTCTAGGATTTTGACTTGTGCCTTGGCCAGGAGTTTGGTTTTCAAGCTTTCTGCACCTTGTGTAAAGACTCGAATCTCTCTCCATCTACTCGTGCTACTGCAGCACCCTGTGTGCACAGGTGTGTTAGTGCCCTAGTACACCTATAAGAAGCCTAGCAAGTGCCCTCTATTTACAAGAGCAGAAATCAAAGGGGACAGAAAGAAAAAGGTTTCCTAAACTGTCAGGACTCCGCAAACAAGCCCAATATGGGAGGAAATACCACACATGCTTAACAACTCCCACACCACAGAGGTGGCTTAGGTAGAAAGTGAGTTACCAGAATGAAGCTCTTGCCTGCTTTTCCTGGGTGTCAAGGAAGAGGTAGCGGTCAACACTCCTGGGGTGTATTTGGAAGCTGCCTAGTAATCTCAGAGTTCCAGCTCCAGAGGGTCAATTAAACGCCCATGACGGGATGGAGAATCTTTTGTCTGGCTTAGCTCAGATGAGGGAGAAACTCCTTTCCCCATATGTGGATCACTATAGCCAGCATGCAAGAACGAATGTGAATGAGTGCATAAGCTCAGGTGAGGGGAAAGCTTTCCTTTCACACTGCTGAATTTGCAATGCTGCATTTCACCAGAACGGCCAGGAATACCTAGAGAGAGAAAAGGTGTACAAAGTGAGGAACAAAGATCCCACTTAGCAACTAGTTTTCCTTGAAAGCCACTTTGGCCTACCCTATCCTAGCAACCGAATAGCTTTGCTGGCTCAGAGCAAGAATCCTGCTCTGCATATCGGCAAACCCAACTCCTCATAGATTCCCACAAGCAGGGCTTGGGCGCTTGCCCTCTGTTGTTGTTAAGGGACCATGGGAATTCATTGCTTACTAGGCCAAGTTGCTTGTCTAAAACTCATTTGCTCTCCCTGGAAGCAGTTCTTCAGGGCCTCAGACCAGCGTGGTTTCACATCACCTACTACCAAACTGGAGATGTCAGACACTGAACTGTGATCTTTGACCTTCTATGTGCAAGGTATTTATCATCCAATTTTGAGATACAGGCCTCCCATTCCACCACCCCCCCCCAAATGGTTCAGTGGTGACACCAAGAGTCTGCCTTGCTCTGCTGCAGAAGGCTGCTTTACTTCTCATTGCACAATCAAATAATACAACAGGTTCCGCCTGACCATTTGCACTAGGAAAGTGGGGTCTTGGCTTACCCACTGCATAGAGTTGAACAACCTGGGAGAAAAACCCACCTGCAGTCAGAAAAGGCCACAATCCTTCAGATTTTCTTTGATGATTATGTCAGTGACAGCATCAAAGACAAACTTGACATTCTGGGTGTCTGTGGCACAGGTCATGTGTGAGTAGATTTCCTTCACATCTTTCCTTATGTTCAGCTCCAGGAACTGCACCTTGATGTAGGCACCGGCATCCTCGTAGGTATTGGACCCTGTATAGACACGGATGCTGGGATGGTATCAGAGAGCAGCTTCACTTAGGAATTGGTTTTTTAAAATCTGCCTCTACACATTTCCACATGATACCTCCTGCCTTGGAATCATCCTCCATCCACAAATGAGGCAGGGCTCTAATTATTTATTGTGATATATGCCTCCTGGGGCAAGTTGAGATTGGACACAACTATGACGTGCCCCCTGTCCACGACACTAAACCTGAAACCTGCTGGACCTCAGGCTGTGAAGAATTTATCCCAATCTCTGCCATGCAGAGCACGGCAGCTGCTGCAGCTTAATCACTTTGTTTGACATGATAGCAATAATTATAGCAAAAGTTCCTCTGTGGGAAGTGCTCTGTACCTCACATTTCTGTTGCTCACAGAACATCCCTTTCGATGTTCTGTAATTCCCCAGGTAACTTCTGATTCTGCATATCTTAGGGGCCCTCGTCCTTCATATAAACCTCATCTGACATTTGTAAGAGAGCTCCTTCCTAAAAACTTGCTCATTTGGTGAAAGGGGTGTGGGGACTACTGCTAAGTATGTGCAGCTTTCCAGGGTTCTCTAGGCTTTCAAATGGTACTTTAGAACTTTCTTGGATTCAAATAATCATGCTTTTTTATTAAAAATTTTGATATTTTGATAACCCCCGGGTTTTCCAGATATTTTTCTTATTGGAAAGACTATTGAGTCATATTTGGCCCTAAAATAATACAAATTTCACGCGAAGGGTAAAACTGGATGTGACATCAGGTCTGTTTGTCTGTTCCAATCACGTATACCAAGTAGGGAACTGAGGGGCCAGTACTGAAAGCAGAAGGTGGTGTGCAGATGAGGGGATCTAGACCTTCCCTCTAACCACCCAGTACTTCTCTTCCAGCTGAACTCACTGCTGCTACTCACTGCAATAGCTGAGGAGAAAAGCATCTGTCGGGGAGGTAAGGGGGGCAGGGTTAGCCTAGACACATGCTTCCCTGCTAAAGGCTAGGCCAGTGTCCCCTGCTTTAGACAGGATTTGGACCAGAACCCAAGGTAAAGAGATGCTCTCATTGCTCCTAGTTTGGGCATCAGTCCCAACTCTTGACTTTTCCACTGTGGGTGAAAAGACAGTTAGGGGCAATTTTGAGCAACAAAATGCCCAAAGGGGGATTGCTTAAGCCACCCTCCCTCTCCATTTGCAACATCCAATGGCTCCTTAAAAAAAGGGGGGGGCAATAGGAGTTTTGCATGCATTCAGCTTTTTAACCATGACCACACCAAGCACAGCACATTTGAAGTGCCTGCCTTTGGTAGGAGCTGGAGGAATGCAATTTTAAAGACTAATATGAGGAATAATAGGCAAGACAGAAGTGTGAAAACTAAAAAAAAAAGTTCTGTCTGTCACACAGCCCTTGGAAGATCACTGGAGATGCCGGTTCTGGTTTACGTGGCAGAGGAGTGTCATGTTTCATAGAGCGCCGAGGCCCCCTAGTGGCACCTTTCCCAAAACATGTTTGTTTTTGGGTTTTTCCACAAAAGGAACACCCACCTTCTCTCCCTGCAAGATAATATCCATAGATTACAGAAAGTAACTTGTTCCAACGGAGCGAATGAAATACTCCATCTATTTTCTCCCTGTAATAGAAGTTCACGATAGCACCAAGCACACACAGTGCCAAGCTCTCCACCGGGGGCACAAAGGGCCAACTCTTCCCATTCCTGCCTGCAGCCCTCCCCATCCCCAGTCACATGATTAATGCAGCATCCACCCAAGAAAATAGAGGAGTGTTGTTAACAGCTCCATGAAATAATAGAAGTGGGTGTCATTCAGAAAGTCAGCATGGCTTAACTCATGAATTCTAACATGGTTAGGCCAGCTGCAAAAATAATGTGTTCCTTGGGCCATCTTTGTATGGTGCCAGTTGTACCGAATGCATTATTTGACCCTCTAGATTGACAAGAGGGAGCCTTTGTGGAGATGCAGAAATTTAAACTTGCTTCATTGTGATATTATAGTCCTCATCTAGTACCATTATATTTCTGGGAAAGACGGGTGGGATGATGGTACAGCCCTTGGTAATTTATTTCCTCCTTACTTCATCAAAATGTATGCAATTTTCCATTTCTTGCTTATTTGATAAAAATACCAGACCAGTCTGAAACTAGTCAACTGTGCTGGTGTTCATCTTCTGAAGCCTTTTTCAGAATTAAAAAAGAGAAAACTCTCTTCCTGCATCTACCATGCAAATTCCAGCACTTCTGCTCGCTAGGAGACAAGGGATGGGACACCTGTGGCCCTCCAGATGCTCATAGAATCATAGAGTTGGAAGGGACCCTGAGGATCATCTAGTCCAACCCCCTGCAATGCAGGGATATGCAGCTGTCCCATATGGGGATCGAACCAGCAACCTTGGTGTTATCAGCACCACACTCTAACCAACTGAGCTATCCAAGAGCTAGACTGCAACACCCGTAACCCTCCAACACTGGCCATGCTAGCTAGGGTTGATGGGAGTTGGAATCCAACAGAATCTGGGGGGCTGTCAGTGCCCCACCCCCGCTAGAAGATGCTGCAGCCACACCAATGTGGATGTTGCACGCTGGGAACTCACCATCATAATCTGGAAAGCAGATGCTGAGATGTGCCTTCTTGATCTTTTCCTGGAAAACGTCTTTCTTGTTGAGGAAAAGAACAATGGAGGTGGTGGCAAAGTAGCGGTGGTTGCAGATACTGTTGAAGAGGTGCAGGCTCTCATGCATGCGATTCTGGAAGGGAAGGCAGGGTTAGAAAGACCTTCAATTTCAACCATAGACCTAAACCAGATTTTATGAGAAACTTTGCTCCTCTGCCTTTCAGTAGGCAAGAACTGTGTCCTAAATGTACAGAAGCTGCATTCTGTAACACTATCCTAATCCCCTTTAGGTCATTTCACCATGATATGCCACAGCCAGTTCAGTCTCGGCACTACTTACCATATTTTTCTATTTTTTTGGGACCCCAAGTGGAGGGAAATTGCCAAGAGCTGTTCAGCTTGGGGGGGGGGATTGCCCAGAGTTGTTGAGCTATTTGGGGGGGGGGGAATCGCTCACATGCTGCACTGCCGCTGCCAATCGCATGCCTTGCCAAAGCCACCAATCGTCTGGCTGCTAGCCGCCAATCGCAGCCAATTGCCAACAGGCCTTGCTGCAGCCACAATCACCCTACCTATTGCCGGTGACAATCTCCTGTTTGCGGCCTCCACTAATTGCCCCCTCTGCACTATCCATGTATAAGACAACCCCCAATTCTTAACATTTAATTATAAAAAAAACCATCGTCTTAAACACGGGAAAATGTGGTATGTCTTATTTATACACCATGTTTCCTTCTATGAGCTCATGGCAGCTGTAGGGCACACACATTTTATTCTCACAACAACCCTTTGAGGTAGGTTAAGCAGAGTGACTTGCCCAGTGAGCTTCATGGCTTAGTGAGGATTTGAACGCTGATCTCCCCAGTATGAGACTGCAACCATTCCAGCACACTACCTCTGCCACTAATCCGCCATGCCTATTTACAAATGCTGGCAGCCAAAGTCTAAAAGATCTTAATATACCTTGAGGTGCTACTTACCACATCGTCGTCCTCCACCAGGACCATGTCATAGGCGCTGAGGGCAGCAATGAAGATGATGCAAGTGACTCCTTCAAAGCAGTGGATCCACTTCTTGCGTTCTGAGCGCTGGCCGCCCACGTCAAACATCCTGCCAGGAAGTTAAGACAGGCTTGTTCTGAACAGCCTTCCCCAATGTGTTACTGCAAATTGATGGGGAAAGGTTTGCAGTGAGCCATAGGGGCCCCAAAACGTGGTCCTTAAGGACGAGGTGAATGAAGAGCTGACCGTCAAATTGGACGGGTGAGCATTTATTATCTCTGGGACTGAGTGAGAATGGGGAGGGGACAAGCACAGCAGAGATGGCTTCCCAGAATTTGAACTGAGTGAAGTAATACACAGGACCATCTAAAGAGACACCCAACCTCCGCTCCCTCTGGTAAGGCCACTTAGCCCAAAATCTAAAATCACCTAATTACACCATTGTGTATACC
Source organism: Podarcis vaucheri (assembly GCF_965113315.1). NCBI lineage: Eukaryota > Metazoa > Chordata > Lepidosauria > Squamata > Lacertidae > Podarcis > Podarcis vaucheri. The sequence continues at coordinate 76,201,045 of NC_138760.1, read as the reverse complement.
TATCAGGGTTGTGCTGGATTATCAATTGCATGAATAACAGAGGTACAAGATATTTAAATTATGTACCTTTCTCTCTCTCCTTTTTCCCATTAAAGGAAAGTTTTCAGCTTGCATTATCTCCTTCCAACAACCCTCTGGGGGTACTTTCATCTGAACAATACAGACTTGCGCAAGGTCACCCAGTGAGATTCTTCTTAACTGAGTGGAGATTTTAACCTGGGACCATCCCCCCTCCCCGCCCCAGCTGACTGCCTAACCACTGCACCTCACTGGCTCTCTTAAACAGGGGCAGCCCCTATTGCTATACTGATTTATTGTCCGACCTTTGGCGTACAAAAAGGAAAGATTGAAAGCATCCCCAGAATGACGTAAAATGGAGAAGAGGTTAACTAAATCACATCCCTCCACAGTGCACTAATAGTGATAATACTTGGTACTTATGGAATGATTTTTCCTAATTGCCCAAATCCCTCCCCGTACATTGGCACAGTGCTATAAAGCAGGTCAATATTATCATACTACAGGTGGAAGTGGGGAAGCCAGGAGGGAGCAGCTTGCCTAAAACCAATTGGCCCGTTCCTGGCTGAATTGGGAGTTCCAGTGTGGATTGGGAGGGAGAGTCAAAACTCGTGCCTTTCATTACAATGCTGTACCAGTTGCTCCATGGCAACTGCTTCCACAGATGCATGATCCACCCTCTTTTGCAATCTTCCTTATTGGTCGGTTGTCCGCCAGCCACAGTCATACAATACCTGAAGTGGAGGTCCTTGAAGGAAAACTGGGTTTCAATTATGCCCGTGGTCTTAACCCTGGAGCGGAGAACATCCTGCTCTGTGGGGACATATCCAGGGGCCACTAGTCGCGGCAGGTCACTCAGGTAACTGTGAATAGAGAAAGGTTACCATGGGTTACCATGTGAACTAGACCTGAGAGACCTCTGGTCTTCAGAGTGGGCAGTCACAATGGGGAAGGACCAGGGCTCAGGGGCAGAACACCTGCTCTGCATGCTGGCAGGATCAAACTCTGACATCTCTCCAAGAAGGGCTGGAAGAGACTCTTGCCTGAAGCCCTGAAGAGTCTCTGCAAGTCAGTGTAGACATTACTAACTCTAGGCAATACTGAACCCAATGGATCCATGGTCTAAGGCAGCTTCCTATGTTTCCTGTGGCCATGTGCGTTGGACAAGGTGAGTGGCAGGTTGTATCAGAAAAAAATTACATTGTTCTTAAAGAATCAGCAGCAGGAAGGTGGCTGCTAAGTACTCTGCTGTACTGCTCAAATTCAGCAAAGCTGAAGTTTCCTGATCTCAACCTTCCTTCTTGAATTACCTTTCAAGTTTCTGCTTCTTAGGGAAGCACCTTGCCAGTTGCAGCGGGTGAAGGCTGCCCAAGAGTGGCTGAGCATAAGGACTTGCTCTCCCCTAGATTTCTATGCTTGCTGGGCTTGCCTATAGAGCAGGCATATTCTGTCAGAGATGCACAAATATATCTTAAGAAAGTTCCCAATATATGGTTAAAACTATGGAATGAAAGATTAAAATTTACGGCATGTACTGTGTTAAAGGAAAATGTAATGAAAATGGTGTATAGATGGTATATAACACCAGTAAAACTAGCAAAAATGTATAAAACATGTAATAAGTGTTGGAAATGTAAGGAAAAAGAAGGGACATTCTATCACATGTGGTGGGAATGTAAGAAGGTGAAAGGTTTCTGGGAATTGATATATAATGAATTGAAAAAGATGTTGAAATATACATTTGTTAAGAAACCGGAGGCCTTTCTCTTAGGAATGGTAGGAAATTAAATTAATAAGAAGGACTGTAAACTTTTCCAATACGCAGCAACTGCAGCGAGAATACTTCTGGCCCAGAAATGGAAACAGGAAGTATTACCATCGGTGGAAGAGTGGAGACTGAAATTGACGGAATACGCAAAATTGGACAAACTAACAGGGAAGATTCGATGCCAGCGAGATCAAAAGTTTACTGAAGATTGGGGAAGCTTTACAGATTAACTGAAAAATTTATGTGATGAACAAACAACGTTTGTGGGTTTCCAAGAGGCTCTGTGAAGAATTGAGGAATATTGTAAAAAAGAGATCAAGAGGGGGGAAGAGATTTCTAAAGGCAATATGTAATTAGAAATGTGTTAAAAATAGAAATTAAACGGAAGATTGGCAGAGAAACTGAGGGAAGTAAAAAAAAAAGGAAAATTTGTGATGAAATGAGATTTGGTTGTTTAAATTTGTATTTGAAAATGAATAAAAAATATATTAGGGGGAAAAGAAAGTTCCCAATATAAATGTCTTAAGAAAGTTCCCAAACATGCAACTATGTTAGTTCAGTGGGAAGAGATGTGTGACTCCAGGTGCACCCAGTCGTTGCCATCTCTGCTGCTTTTTCAGTGGCTGTTGAAGATAATTTCCTCTTTCAACAAGCCTTCTAAGAGGATTTTTTTAAAAAGCCTTAGTCATTATATGCATTAGATTTTAAATTGTGTGTGTGTGTGTGTTGTTTTACTGATGTTTTTATTGTATTGTGAAATCATTTTGAGATGCTTCATAGGTAGCGATTCATAAATGAAATAAATAGAATTGCACTCCTGTGGTAACTTTGCCTCAAGGGGCCTTTGCCTCAAGGGGTGTAAGCAATGGGTTCCTACTAGCCAGCCGAGTCATTCAGCTGATACTCTGAGGCCCTCTCAAAGCAGGCTTGGATGCCGGTGTCCTCCCAGAGCCGGCAGATAATGTCGGACATCTCCTTCGACATGCAGCCTTCTTCAATGGTGTCTGCTAAGTGCTGCAGCTTCCGGGAATCATCCTGCAGTTGAGAAAGGAGGCAAAGTTAAGTGCAATAAAGCACCCCAATGCCCTTCCCTTTAAATCAGCCTCTGATTAGGATAACAATAAATAGATTACAGATGGGTAGCCGTGTTGGTCTGCCATAGTCAAAATAAAAAAAATTTCTTCCTGTAGCACCTTAAAGACCAACTAAGTTAGTTCTTGGTATAAGCTTTCGTGTGCATGCACACTTCTTCAGATACGCTCGGTCCCTGCTCCTGCCAACCTAGCAGTTCAAAAGCACATCAAAGTGCAAGTAAATAAATAAATAGGTACCACTCCGGCAGGAAGGTAAACAGCATTTCCGTTCACTGCTCTGGTTTCGCCAGAAGCAGCTTAGTCATGCTGGCCACATGACCTGGAAAAACTGCGGACAAATGTTGGCTCCCTCAGCCAGTAAAGCAAGATGAGCGCCGCAACCCCAGAGTCGTTCATGACCGGACTTAACTGTCAGGGGTCCTTTACCTTTACCTTTTTTTAATTCCCATTGGGAGAAAGTCCACTCCTCAGTGACTCACCTGCCTGGCTGAGTCTCCATACTGGATGTTGAGTGTGCCCATGGCCCTCACAATGGCCAACATGGACTGCAAAGTATTGCTGTAAATAATGGAGATGAACTCCAAGCATTCCTCTAATGAGTAACCATCCTGATGGATAATTCTGTGAAAGGTAAGGGCAGAAAATCAATCCAGCAGGTCTTGACTAGTGTGCTAAAGGATGTTGGGCAGGGAGGGAACTGCTGAGAGGCCAGATAATGGGGCAGAGGCCAGAGATGACAGACACTTAGCTTGGCATTGGAGCCGTTCCAGCACATGACTCTATGCTGAAGTGTTTTAATGCTGTAACTTGCCCTGAGACTTCAGAGTGAAGGGTGGGTTGTTAACAACAACAACAACAACAATAATAATAATAATTTTTCATTCTGCTGCATGTGTCAGACAGGCCTCTACCAGCTTAGGTCTCTCCAGGGCCATGAAAAGTTTAGCAGTACTGTCTGGTTAGACGGGAGTCAAGCAAATCCACCATGAAGAACAAAGATTTTAGAAATGGCTTCAGAATATTTTGCCAGAAAGAAACCTTTGGAACAGTGTGTGTGGAGGAAATGTCTCTAGGTTTAGGGAAAGCTGCGGGTGGGGAGGTGACCAGCTAATTTTCCCTTCTTCCTCTCCCAACTCTTAGAGGAAATTACCTACCATGGAGATAAAAACAATGCAGAAAGCCAGCCAGCAGTTCTTTCCCAGCATGTTTGACTGCATTCCCCTCCAGCTGCTGGCAACGAGTACACGCTTTACAGGGAGCAGTAATCCGCGCCTTGAAGGATGCACTTGTATGTGCAAACATGCTTGCTGTGTACAAACACTGTGCTTTTAGGTGTTCACTTAAAACATCATGGGTGTGCACCTAAAAACATAGTCTGTGTAGTGGCCTTGTAAGAAGGGGGGTTGTCTGCACTTCTGCATTACTAGTCTCTTCCAGATGAGAATGCAATTGGGTATGCTAAGGAATTCCTATTAGTACAGTTTCACTATCACTCTTTAAGAGTTATTGTAGTGGGCAAGGAATAGCTGCCTGTGCACACACATACTTCATTTGCTTGACAATGGTGCTTTTCCCTGATTCTCCAGCTCCTGGTGAGGGAAAAATAGAAAGGAAAAGAGATTTTAATCTGTATTTGACTCAAAAATCTATGACACAAAATCCACAAGAAATGACCTGCTGGGAGGTTTATGGCGAGGTGACGTGGGTGAGGCAGAGTGAAGGATGGGGGCAGCAGGGGTAGTCCCTCGGGCTGTTGCTCCCCACCCCCAGGCCATTGTCCAGTGTTGGAGGACAGAGCTATATATGACACACAGCCTGTCCTGGATATGTTTAGAATACACAATCCAAACCACCTTAGCAGTTTTTGCCTTAGCAGCTGCAAGATATGGGTTCATGAAGCGTGTTAGCAGTTTTGCTTTTAATACGCTTTGGGGATGAATACAACATTAAACAACCAGAGGCAGGGAGAGGCCTTGAATCATCCAGGGCTGCCAGTTTCCAACCAGCCATTGTAGTTGTGCCTTTAACAGCTGCTCAATGTGCAGATACTTACAGCAGGTACCTCCCTGCTGTGAAAAGCTTCAATTGCCAATCACTGCAGATTGAAGGGCAGTGCCCAAGAGCAGGCCAGGCTGGGGTTTGGGGTCAGTTGACAAGCCTACCTATCTACCTCTTTTATATTTTTCAAACTTTGACGGATACATGCCAAGTTTGGGGAAGGGAGGGGAAGAGCAAGTTTGGTAGAAGGGGGGGAATAACTATTCCAAGTATGGTGACAGCAGGGCTGTTGTAATAGCTTTGCTGACTTGGGCTGCGAGGTCATGGTGGCCCTGTGAGTGATCAATTCACAGGGCATGTCTTTTCTTTCTTTCCTTATAATGAACTTCCCTCCAGACATGGATCTATGCTGGTGCTGCCGCAAGTGAGCTGTGGAGGATTACCTGGGCCCAAAGGCTTTGGCTAAGATTGCTTTAAGCACTGCTCACCTTTATGACAGAGATAACATGATCTGGGCCATGGGCAGCTTAGCTGCAATGCTTCACAGAAAACAAATGGTGCAGGCACACACACACAATGATGAGGGCATCACAGCTAAGGGCAGGAGATGGTGTGTGTGTGTGTGTGTGTGTGTGTGTGCGTGCTGCTACCTCCTTCCCTGTGTTGTGTTTGCACTCACCCTTGCATTGCCTCATAAGAACCAGACACTATGCCACTGGACAAAGCCCCACACTGAGATGGAAAAGGGGGATGGAGCGGTTGCAATAATGCCTTGTTGGCTCTGTAGCACTGCCATTGGGCAGGTTCCTCAGAATTTGAGGATCCAAATAGCTGCTGTTGGAAAGGTACAGATGCATTCACCAACAACATCTACAGCACCAGCTTTCAGATGTGCTAAGAAATGGGAGTATTGGGAGGGGGGTCAGCAAGGGGGAGAAGTAAGTCACAACAAGGGCAAAGCCTTAGTGACCGCCTGTGGGGGTGGACTTACCAAGAAGCAGTAGCTTGACTGTCCTGGCATCCATCTCAGCATCTTCCTTCAGTTTCTTCTCCAGCTCACGGGAGTGTTTTTCCTCTGCACTGGCGCCTGCACCCATCGTCTTTTTCGTTCAGCAAGAGAGGATCCCGACAAGCCTCCGTGGGACCTCCAGCACGTCCTGCTGTGGTTTGGCCTTTCTGTCCAGCCCAGAAGTATTCCACGCAGAACCTTCCTAGTCTTGCACCCTTGAGATGTTTCAATATTGATGGCTGCTCCCGCCCCTTTCCAGCACCAGCCCCTTTCTGCCTTGCAGGTGGGAGGACTTCGCCACCCGGTGGGGGTCAGATGGTCAGTATTGGCCAATGTGAAGTGAGAACAGGTGAATAAGAGCCTGGAGCAATACACCCGCAGGACCTGCCTCTTAGTTTAATCTGACTTGCTTTGCTCAGCAGCTGCTCAAATCTATTCCTGAGATAAAGCCCCTCAAATCCCCCCGCATGCTAAACTCAGCAGTTTCCATTTTCTATTTGCTCTTGACCTGGAGGGAAGCATCAACACTGTCAAAGCAGACCCCTCCCTCCAAGTCACACCTCACTCCTCCTGCTATAGTAGCATAGGGAGAGCTACAGTGGATTGGTTTCCAAATGGCCCTTTTGCTTCCACCTCACTCTGGCTTCTGAGTGAATTTTATCACAGCTTGAAAGAGGACAAGAGGACAGTTAGCTTGGTTGGGCCATTCCAATTCCCTACAAAACACAACCTCAAGATGGGGAGGCTAATAAAAACTACTTGTAAAATCACCCCCAAACTATTAATAAATATGACCTGCAAATTAGATATTCTTTTGTGATTTACAGAAGTAGAAATGAGTGTGAGGGACAGTGTTATCTACATACAATGAGTTATTGACTAAGAACAGCATCCAGATCTCACAGATTCAATTGCAGTGCTCTCTTACACCAGCTCTGCTAAAATGTGAGTGCTATTCACATTAAAATGTGAGTGCTAAAGTATGACCCAGTTATTTGTGGAATACTTGCAGGGAGTGCCTGGTGCTGCCTAATTCAAAGAACCATTCCCCCCAACATGGTTTTTAAATGGATTGTTTAATTTGTGAGTTTCTGCAGGTACATATGCACATGGAGATACAGTGGTGCCTCGCAAGACGAAATTAATCCATTCCACGAGTCTCTTCGTCTAGCGGTTTTTTTGTCTTGCGAAGCAACCCTATTAGCGGATTAGCGCTATTAGCGGTTTAGCGGCTATTAAAGGCTTAGTGGCTATTAAAGGATTAGCGGATTAGCGGCTAAAAGGCTATTAGCGGCTTAGCGGCTTAGAAAAAGGGGGGGGAGCGGAAAAAAATCGGAACACTTGCAAGACGTTTTCGTCTTGCAAAGCAAGCCCATAGGGAAAATTGTCTTGCGAAGCAGCTAAAAAATGGAAAACCCTTTCGTCTAGCGGGTTTTCCGTCTTGCGAGGCATTCGTCTTGCGGGGCACCACTGTATATACTGATGTACCTGCAATTCAGGAAAGCACTTCATGCATCTGATGAAGTCCACCAAAGCTTATGGCATAATACTTTCATTAATCTTTAAGGTGCCAAAAGACTCTTCTTGTTTCTGCTGCAAGAGACCGATGTGGCCACCTCTCTGGAAATAATAATGGAATGTTTTTATAATGGACAGTAATGTTTAATCAGGTTTGCAATAGGATTAACTGATGGGAGGTGAATGAGATCTATTTAGCCATTGTTCCTGGAACTGTTTGATCTAGATCTGCAAGGGAATATTAAAACTCACCTTCCCTGCTCCCTTTCCTTCTGTTATTCCTCCTTCCATCCCCCCCCCGTCTTTTGTCTCTTGTGAACTTGCTTATTCCCTCTTTAGAAGTCTGTATATGTGATTGAACTATATGTTATAGATGTTGGGTAAAAGGTAAAGGTAAAGGTACCCCTGCCCGTACAGGCCAGTCGTGTCCGACTCTAGGGTTGTGCGCCCATCTCGCTTAAGAAGCCAGGAGCCAGCGCTGTCCGGAGACACTTCTGGGTCACGTGGCCAGCGTGACGAAGCTGCTCTGGCGAGCCAGCACCAGCGCAGCACATGGAAATGCCGTTTACCTTCCCGCTGTAAAGCGGTACCTATTTATCTACTTGCACTTAAGGGTGCTTTCAAACTGCTAGGTGGGCAGGAGCTGGGACCGAAAGACAGGAGCTCACCCTGCCGCGGGGATTCGAACCGCTGACCATGCGATCGGCAAGTCCTAAGTGCTGAGGTTTTACCCACAGCGCCACCCGCGTCCCAGATGTTGGGTAGGGTAGGGTCATTTATTTATTTATAAAAAATATTTAGATCATAAAAATATTTAAGTGGTCTACAACTAGACTGCCTATATACAATAAAAACACATTAAAAATAAAAATAAGAGACCATCAACTAACTGCTATGGAACAATGTCTTCTTTATTGCCTACAGAAGCTTGGCAGCAAAGAAAAAAAACCAGTAAGTGTTTAAAGGATAAAACAAAAGGTTATTGTTGAGGCTGAGGAATCTTTATTAGTATTATTTACCTGCTATTTCCATGTTTTAAAAATGCACATGTAAAACTTTAAATAATATGAATTTAAGTAAAAAAAAAAATGGTTATACGGGAAGAAAACTTAAAACATACTGATTTGCCTTGTTCCTGAGATAAGGGACTAATACTCTTGTGAAAAAAGATGAATGCCTTTGCCAAAAAGCAGAGCTTGGGATCCATCTTCCAAACAAGGACAGACATCTGCAGAAGAAACAGCACCCAATATCAGGGACTGGCAGGATGCTGACTAGTGTGCACTAAGGGAAGTGGGACTGGAGTTGACTCTGCAGAACGGGCAGTAAATTGTGATGTGCTGTTCTAGCCAGAAGGCAAGAGTTGGAGGCAGGGGGAAATTCAGAGCTGGAGGGTAGAGGAGAAATAGACAGGTTAGGCTAGGCAAGGGAAGGGCTGGGTGCTTCCGGGTGCCCCCCTCTCCTGCACCACTGTCTCCTAGATCCAAGAGAGAACTGATGTGGGAAGTGCAGAGGCAGCTTCCACACAGGCACAGCCTCTGGCTGTGTGTGCGTAGCCCACTGGGGGAAATGGCCCTCTGTTGCCGCAACTGCTCCATAGAGCACAGACCTGGGAAAAGCTGCCTAGATACTAAACTTGTTTGTGTGGTATTCAGGGCCAAGGAGCTACTGTGTCAGCTTTGACAATAAAGCACTATCAACTGTGTGCATTCCTTTGGCTAAGGAGCACCCTTGACACCTGATGACTCCTGAATAGTTCCATACAGTTATTTTTCTTCATTTCATGCTAAGTCTGGGGTGCTTTTGCCTATAATGCTGCTTTTAAATGCAAAAAAACCCAAACCATATTCCTCCTAGGTGGGTATTAGTAGTATATGCCCAATGCATTTTCAGCATGCTCAGTATGTACAGAATGTTGAGTGTCAATTGGAAAAGAAATACAGAAAACCACAGTGGGTGGAGTGGGCAGAATACCCTGCTTGAGTTTGTTGCAGCATATAATAATATACTGAAGGAGGCCATTAGGGAGGAAACCTGAACAAAAACACTCCTTTTTTGGGGGGGGGGGAGGATAACAGGTGGAACTTATCTCTAAATGCCAGATTCCAGGGATAAACAAGGAGAAGGGGCTGGGGCCCTTGTGCCTTGCACGTGGGCTTTCTAGAGCATCTGGTTGTCCCATGTTGGAAACGGGATGCTGGGGGAGATGGGACACTGAAACTGATCCAACACTATCATCTTACCAGTTCCAGCAGGATTTGGCCTCAGTCTGATTGGGAGGAGCTGCTGGAAAATGGATTTTTGAACACACTGAATGAAATGGAGCAGCTGACTGGGATCCCCACAAGATATTGCTGCTTAGGAAACCCAAGCATTAAGGCGGAGTTTCAGTATCTCATACGTTGACTTCTCCAGAAGAGATTTAGCAAATGACCAGTGCAGAGAGCTTTGAATTCATTTGCCTTTCCAATCATAATAAAATGTCTTCTAGAAACCACAAAAGTGGTCTGCATCATGTCCCCACAGTTGAGGCAGAGACAAGGATGGCAGGACAATGTGACTTTCTGCCACTAGAGGGGGAACCATCACTACAAATGTGCTCCTGTCATGAGACTTTGCAAAATGACTTGTCCATTGCTAGCTTACTATTATTTCAGCCATCACAGCTCCCAAAGCGAGCCTTATGTCAGAGTGTTGATCTGTCAAATGCTGCCAATTTAGATAGGAAGGATCTGCTTTGAGATTACCTTCCAGAGTAACATTGAAGAGGATAAAATTCAAGGCAGTTCTGCTCTTGTCATTAGTTTTTAGTGCAGCAGTGCTCCCCCCATCCCACTCTCTCTCTCACACACAACATTTGGTGAGACAATGCCCCCTTAGCCCCTCTTGCTGGGTGACTCTATTTGGGCCCTCTGCCTCCAACTCCACCCCTCATCACCCTCCAACTCATAGCAAGGCAAAGATCTGAAGACAGGAGCCTCCTTTGTGTGTGGAGGGTCCCCAAGTGACTTAGAGCTAGGGCTGCCGCCTTTGGTCAAGCAAAATAAAGGACAGCTCAGACAAAATACAGGTAGAATGGGGGGGGCCCTAAAATTACTTTAACCAATGCATAAATGACTTCAAAGCAATCCATTACTGTACAAAGGTACACGGTTTACAAAACCCCGCCCACGCTCTCCAACCCACCAGTCTCTGTCCACGCAAAAACTCTCTTTCCCAATCTCCCCTGCTCTCCACCGGATGGATGGATGAGGTCTCTGCAAATCTCTTCTCCCTGCTCCCTGCCCATGAAAAAACTCTGTATCTGAAACTCCCCCTCTCATCCCCACCCTCTGCCCACAGTGTTTTGAGGAGGAGGAGTTCGAATATGGGGAGAAAGGTATCCTGTTTGAAGTCCAAATGGGACAGTGGACACTTTTCTAGGGATGGGTAGAAGAAACACTACATAGAGCCCCAATAACACAGGGTGCTAAATCATGTGGGGAGCCTCCACAACCAGAGGGTCTCCACTTCAGACCTTTGGCCTACATGAGTTGGAGTGCGTGTGTGTACGTGCAAGCATAAAATTGCTAGAAGCACCATAATACATAAAAAGGAAGAAAATACAGAAATACTGGTATAGGAGAATCTGCATGAAAATCCATGTTAGAAGAATACCCAAACAGGGTTTCTTCCCTAGCTTTCTTTCTGTAGGACTTACCTTTCTGGTGCCAGATAGCAACAACTCCATAAGAAGCTGCTGTTTTCAGCCTATGTAGGTTTTCTCTCTGTGTGTTTTAAAGGTTTCAACTCTTAGCCATGAGAGAAGACACCCATTCAAGGTGGTTTCCGCAGAAAACCTTTGGCCTGTTCAGTGAGTGCAAAAATTCTTCCCTTTTTAAAAAAGGAACAGCCTGGAACTCAAGGGGGGATTCTGAGGTAAATTTCATATCTGAGGCAAGTTCTTCAAATAACAAAAGCACACAAGAGATATACCAAAAGCAGTCGACCTAAAAGCACCGAGAAAACCACTCATCCTTTTCAGCCTGGCCTACCTACCGGTACCTACTACTACGAGTTCAAAATCTGCCGTGAAGTTTTGCCAGCTGACAGAATTTGAGTGTGAAGCAGATGATCCCTAAGCAGCCCCAAGAAACCATTCACTTATTCTTGAGCATTATAATTCTTTCTCTCAAACATGTCCCCCTCAGTTACCCTTTTTAGGGTTTAGTTCTGAGGTATCAGTATCCAAGAAAAAAACATCAGGTGATAAAAGTCTGCTAAGGCCCCGAGACCCTCTTCAGGTTTAAGGAAGAACAAGCCCTGGGCCAGCAGTGTGTCATCCTTGCTTTAGTGGACACCACTCCACCCACCCACCCACCCCTTAGCAACTTCCTCAGCCTAGGGGGGGCAGGAAATGAGACCATGACCCTGATCCCCATTTCCCTGTGTGTTTGCTTAACCGGCTGCCTTAGCACGCCCTTGGAGAGGTAGATTTCTCTCTCTTTTATGAAGCCAGCAGAACAAGGGGCCTTTGTTTGTGGGCTGCAGGACAAGGAGGGGCACTGCCAGGTCTAAGGAATCCAACACCTGCCCCCCTTCTCCCCTCCTGACCCGACTGCTCATAAAACAGGAGCAGCAGAAAATAATTTACCTGGTTGCTTCATAAGCAGGGGGATCTATGGCTCTGTAAATTATCAAGGAACAAGCTGTGAATAACTTTACATGCAGTGTCTATACCCTGTCATTATAGCTTCCCCTAAGGCATATGTGGGATGCATGTGGCCATTGTGTCTCCCATATTTCTCCTGCCACCATGTTCCATATCCCCCACGTGTTCCCCCTTTTTTTGGTTAAAAGTTCCCAGTACTCCTATCTTGATAAAAGTGTCTTGGGTGCCAACACTAAATGGCTACCATGCCAAGACACATAAGTAAGTCATGGTACGCCATACCAGATAACACTGGTTTTTGGTTGTTGTTTTTTAAAAAAGCACTGTCCCCTGCTAGATTTTACCAAAGCCTGCCCTTCCTGCCACCCCTGCATGCTGAATTTTAGCACTGATCTGGCCAGCTTCCAGCTGTTTATGGTCAGACATTGATTTACACAGGAACAATGACACGCACAGAGGGTGGCCTCTGCATGCTGGCCTACAAATCACAACCGTGCTCCACTGAGATGTTTGTCAGGCTGGGGGAAGTGCAATAGTGGTGGAGACCATGGCACATAGGGATGGCCCAACTGTGCACTATTATCCCCATGCCAATGGGAAAATCCTGCAAAAGAGCCGAGGACATGGTGTTAACCTAGCACTCTAGTTACAGCACACCACCACCTGAATAAAAGCCCACAGAGAAAGATCAACTGGTGGGGCACCTGTAACAGGAGAATCAATCTTTTAGTGAGTCACTGCACTTTGGAGCTCCCTGCCCATTGACATCAATCAAGTGCCTTTGCAATATCCTTTTCTGCCCCTGCTTTAAATATTTTTGTTTGTGCAGGCCAATCCAGATATGTAAAAGTTATGTTTTCTTTTTGCTACTGCCGATTTTAATAATATTCCGAATAGGTCATGCACACTTATCAAGTTCCCACTGAAGAACTGCGGTGATGGGAAGTGGACACACAAAGAGGGTGCAGTGTACAAAGCAACCTGGCTTCAGAACACACAGAGGACCTTGAGCACTGTATATTGCTAACTCTTCTCTGCCTCAGGACTCAAGACACACATACACTCTTGCTCAGGACTTGGGTGCTGCCTAGTTCTTTCCACTTCTGGCATGTTGGGGTCATGATGAGGTGAAGATATCCCAGCTCGATCTGTGAAAACTGGCTGCCTCCAACTGTGAGTGGCATATGGGTGTTGCTTCCAGCACAATTCCAGATTGGTGGGCACTGGGATATGGAGATGGGGAAAGTATGTGTTATTTTTATGCCACTTCTGTATTGGAATAAATACAATGAGCAATCCATAGAAGCGGTTGCAATCTGAAGCTGAACCAGTGGAATGTAAAAAAGAGTCCATCACTTCAGGAGGGAAATGAGGGCATCCTGAAGAGTGTGAGTCAAGTTGAAAGAGTCTGAGTTTTCAAAAACAAAGCCAGTGTTTATTAGCTTGTTCTATCCACAGGAATTTCACATTACAGGTGCGAAATGGCTCTGTGCTTGAATTCATCACAAGGAGCTACTAATCAAAATCTCCAGATCCCCAGTTTTTGTTACATTTTTGATTTACAACTATTTACAAGAGAAAGTACACGCGCATCACTCAGATTGCAAGGGAAAGGGGGTGTGCCTGCAAGGATTTTGTGTGTACAAAGGAAGTGGGCTTAGGCTCAGGTGAATGGTGAGCTCTCGTTGTTAACAGCAGGAGGTACAGCACCAGAGACCAAAGGAAACACAGTGCAGGCTTCTGGTCTACTCCATTGAGACTGTCCTCTACTCTGCAGACAGAAGTGAGAAGTCCAAGAAATAACCTACTTTCCATCCTAGAACACCTAGGCTACACATGTAGAGTGACACAACAGTCTTGGGCAAGTTCTTTGCCAATATGTCTTGGGCATGTTATTTGCTACCCTCCATGACTGCAATCTCTGTGGCAGAGCAGACCTGTTCCTTGCATCAGTGAACAGGTCAACTACAATGGGAGATCCAAGTGTTGATATCTAGCAGATGTAAATCGGTGTAATTGCACACGCATTAGTGATGTGGATTAAGCCAAACTCAGAATTTGATTCTAAATCTTTGGAGGCATTAAACCTAAAACCACACCAGTCTGAAAGAAGCACCCAAGAAACAAGCGAACTAAACCCTCTGCAACAGTAAAACCTAAGGTGGAAGGCACAGTCACACATTTAGGAAATGCCAATGCCTTTTTAAAAAATGAAGGGAGAGGCAGAAAAAGGTCATTCAATAGATTTTGTTATAACCAGACAAGCTGAGGTGGGCTCAAGCCTTTCTTAGTCACCCTTTGACCCAGGAGCTCTTTCCAGTTCTGGGCATACATACTCAGTGGTGAGGAACATGCATTCTGCCCATGCTCAGAGATACTCTGTTCTACCCTTTCATATTCCTGGCTTTCAAAATAGGTTCATGGGTTGACCAAATCTGGCTCAGGTTAAGACCTGATTATATGTTTTATCATAATCATCTTCTCTGCATGCTAGATCATATTAATGAATTTCCAAGGTGCCCAAATTAGAATATCTATACACAGAACTCTGCCCTGCCCGCACCCCTCCTGTGGATTCAATTTTTTCTCCTGTGGTTCTCAGTTCTCTCATTGTCCCCTGGCTCTGATGGGTATTCAACTACCATATCCTATCCCCACAAGGATTTCTGTGTATGCAACAGGACTTTCCCTCTTCTCCTTCCCCTGTGTCTGCCCCATGCCTTCCTCAAATCTGTTCCAGATAGCTGGGGGAGTTCCTAGAACAGATTTAGGGGAGGGGGCGCGAGAGGGAGAGAATGCTTCATTGCACATGCAGAAATCCTTGCCCTGATGGAAGACTCAACCTCTCCCTCTGTATTTTTATTTTTTTTACATGGGATTAATTCCTAGAACAATTATTGGTCATATTCCCAATTACACCCATAAATCCTGAAGCCCATCTTAGTAATACAATTGCCTTCTTGACTTCATTTTTGAGCAGTGTTGTTACCACTGCTGTTCTATGCTCACCATTGTTTATCTCAGAACAAAATGGTGCTGATCTCTGTCATGGGGGATACTGCATGCACTGAATGTTTACTAGTCCTTACTTAGCCCATGATATGTGGAATCCATCTTGAAATTAAGCAGAAAGATCACTCTTAGTTCAACGTTTCTCTCTTTTTGCAAAGGATGCTCCACCCAACCTGCAGTGCATTGAAGTTGCTCATGTGGACTGATGGCAATTCCACAGGAATCCTGATGGGAATACTCAGGACCAGACTTTCCAACTTCCACGTTGTGTAGCTGGGTAGACTGGTGTTATCAAACTGAGGAACTGAATTCCTTGCGGGCAAATTAATATTATTTAAATAATAATAAATAACCAGGTTGGATGCCGATTGCTGCACTGGCCAGCTGAGCAGAAGCCCGGTGTCCTGATGGCTATCCAGTTGATGCCTAACCCTCTCTGCCACCTCCAATCCCATGCTGTCTTTGGCCTTGGAAGTCTCTGACACATGCACTATGGGAGAGTAGCTTTGGTTCATATATACATTACGTCTCCCTGGCATAGCCCACTTGGATGAGGCCTTCACATCCATCAAGTAAACTAGCTCAGAAAAGCTAGGTGGCTATGAGAATAGCCATATCCACCTTCCCAACAGCTCTTTTGGTTGTACCACAACTTTCACAGACAATATCTCTTGCAGATCATCAGCCAAACAGCACAAGCTGAATCATTATCACATCATAACATTGTTCCTATTGGTGGGATTAACTTGCTTCTGAAAGCAGTAGGAGCACCGCATGGAACCATGCATGGACATCCCTCGGTGAAGCATTTCCTCCTGCCTTAAATGATTCAGGCTCCTCAAGACATGAAGCCTCCATTGTACTTTACACGCAAGGGTGTCCTGCCAGAATATGCTTTGAGGCAGAGAAATGTACAGAGGAGAAGAAAGTGCTCAAGTCTTTGTAGGTGTAGCAGAGGCTTTTATACACTTCAGGGTAGGTATGCTTAGCGTCTGACAACAGACATTTTCCTCTCCTTTTTAACCAGGTAGAAATGTTTTCAGTGACAGTAGCACAACATTCTCAGACTTGCCCATGATGATCCAGTCTTGAAGGCTTCGGCTCCAACATTCTGGACCCACAGATTCCACACAAGACGTGTCCCACTGAGATCCTCCAGAGTGTCAGCTATTTTACAGTACCGCAGATAAAAGGGGAAAGGAAGAGCAAGCTGCCAGCGGGACGCCTCCAAACTCCTTGCTGCCACACACTGAGGTGAGACTGCATCACCCACATATTATGTACAACCTACAAATAAATATTGTCTTGAGGGGGAGCAGGGCGTGTTTTTGTGTGTGTGTATATATATATATATTTATATATATATTTATAGATATTTTAATATTAAAATGGAGGGGGGAAATATAGCACTGTCATTTCATAGTCCCTTGTAAGTTTCATGTGTGCTGATCCATCTCTGGCTGATGGTTCCTGCGGTTTCGAGGCTTTTTCTGATCATGCAGCTCCTTGGCTTTGAGACCAGCCAGAGTCTCCTTATGGTTGGAGGCCACGTGCCGCCAATAGCCCTGGCAGTACTGGTTGATGAGTCCCATCTCAGGCTGGGTGAGCAGCTGCACCAGGTCATGGTAATGGGAGCTGAAAGTGCCTGGCAGGCCGGCTCGCATGGCTGCTGCAGAAGGGGCAGGGGCCTCTGACTGGAAGAGCACAGCATGGACCGTTTCACTGCTCAGTACATGCAGCTGCACTTTGGCCACCGTGTGCTTGAAGTTGTTCTCTGTGGCTGTGCAGGAATAGAGGCCCCCATCCGAGAGCTGCAAGGACCGCAACAGCAGCCCCTGCTCTGTCCTCAGCACCCTTCCTTCAGTGCGCAGCTAATGGAAAGAAACACATCGAGGAGGCATTGTTAGCACAGTTGGGAGTTGCTGGGCAGAGATACATTAGATCACACTGTGGGTGGAAAACAAGCCGCATATTCATTGCCTGAGTGCTTTCTGGCCCTCATCCTCCTAGCTTCTTAGTTCTCATTATTTCCTGTTCTGCAATTCCTAGACTTCTGAGTCCTGGCAAACAGCAAAGCATGATGAACGATCCAGCTTCCCATCCTTTTTCTCAGGAGCTCAGATGGAACTATTGGCTGGACAGAAGCAGGTTTGGGGCTGCTACCAATCAGATGGGCTGAGTAGGAAGGGCTTACAGAAAGTAAATCAACAAACTTTAGCTTTAGCTCAAATGGGTCAGGGAGCTTTCAAGAGCTTGGTCATATAAGCTCAGAGATAGCACAGGAATGGGTGTTTCCCTGGGCTGTTTCCAGTGGCCTTGCTCAGGCGCCACAGTTCCTCAGAGCTTTAAAAAACCTATTTTGTGAGCTTCTGCACAGAGATCCTTCTAGTATCCAGGATGTGGATGAAAAATAGATGAAATGTCAGCAAGGTGGCTGAAAGCGAACCAAGAAACAAGTGCTTTTTAACATGATGAAAATAGAACAAAAGATTGGCCACCTCAACTCTCTGCCACTTCCAGATGACCTGCTTATTGAGGAATCATCCTGATTTCTTTGTGCATTGTCTGCAGCTTATTTGAACATTCATTCTGATTTGTTTGCAAGGAGCTTATATAAGTTTCATCAAGCAATTGTTATCCAACACTTTCCAGTCTATTTTCACGTCACTTTCCTTATTGCAAAAGGTCTGTGTGCTTTTTGCAAGCAGGTTTGATGTGCACAAGTACCAAATCAATTCTAATTGTGCTTCCTGAAGCTGTCAGTTTTTGACTGAATCCCACTTGAAAAGTAGAGATAGTCTTAGTACTTATTAAAACTTACGGTAGAAGCAAAAGGCAATTTACTCCTCCTCGCTAAGCCACTAACTTTCATGCTAACTTCCCTCTGGCCTCCATTCCCCCCTTTTCCTCCAAATTCCATTCTGGAAATTCAGGACTGCCTGTTTGTACCTCTTTCCTTCGGTCACTGTTGTCCTTCTGGAGCAGCCATTTGATGGTGGCCTGAGGGGAGCGAGGCTGGCACTCCAGAAAGGCTGTGCTTCCCTCCACTCCATACTGGACAGCCTCTACAGTGTTCTTGCTGGCTGGAGGTGGATACATAGATACAAGATTATGATTTGCCAAGGGTCGCGTTTCAACTAATACATTCCCTGACAAAATATATTCCAAGAAGCTCCTACTCCTTTGCCAGAAGGAGGCTAGTCTCATTACTGCCAAGTTTATATAGCCACACTTGGCCAATCTGCCATCCATCATTCAGCATGTGGACCATTAAGGTTCCAGTTCTGGGTGCAGCCTGACCATGTGATTGAGGTATGTGACTGAGTTGGATGACTTATGTAAGAAATGAACTAAAGTGGAATAGTCTCCCTTGTGGACTCTCCTTCCTTGGAGGTTTTAAAGCAGAGGTTGGATGGCCATCTGTCATGGATGCTTTAGTTGAGATTCCTGCATTGCAGGGGTTGGACCAGATGACCATTGGGGTCCCTTCCAGCTCTACAATTCTATGCAAACAAAGAGGTACAATAGTACTGATCCTAATTCTTCAATCATGTCCCTTCATTTGCCCAGGGACACCCACCCACCTATCCAGTGAAAAAATGGCCCCTCCTATTCCACCCAATCCATGGCTACTCAACTTTATGTGCCAAGAAAGTCCATATTCCGCACCACATTGTGTACTCAAAAGTACCAGTTTGTTCACCTACTCTGCTGATAAAAAATCATGGTGTGAAGGGCAGCCAGTTTTTTTTTAAAGCAGACCTTCCATCTCAACACCCTCACTACACTCTTTTTGTGGGGGCAGAGAGGTGAGTAGGGACCACGAGACCAAGGAGAATGCTACTTCTGATCCCCCCCCATGCAATGGGTGAGTATGACACTCACCATTAGAATTGTAGCCTCTACACTGACGGATGGGGTTGCCATGCCGGACATCCTGACGCCTGCTCCGCCTGTGATAAGGAAAGAAGCAGCCAGGTGAGTGGTTGGAATTTTGGTCCTTCCAAGGAGCAAGATGATGAGCCATTCATAATCCTTTTGTCTTTCTGGCCAGCACTTGGCCAGTGAATCCTAGATTAATTCTGAGCCAACTACGGAAGATTCAAATTCCTGCCCAAGATCCATTTCATGTTTTGGAGCAATCATACTCTTTAGCATTACCCAGATGCACTGCCTAGAATTCATTCAACATAACTTTTTCCTGAATTTCTCCTAGGACACTGTATGATGTAAACCTTCCTTAGCCCACCCCTGAATTCCACTTTATATCAATAGAACTAGTTTCCTAGAATATTCCCTGTAAAGTTAACTCCAAGGCACTCCCAGAACTCTTGGAAATAACCTGCTTTGAACAATGACCCCACAGTCATTCTTTAAAGTCCCTTTACAGGGCATTCCCAACAAACAACAGTGGAACTCCAGTCCCTTCCATCCTCTCTGCCACACAGTACCTCTTGGAGGAAGCAGAATAGCGAGAGCAGGACTTCCCATCCCAGGCACAATAGGGGTCCCTGGCCAGGCAGCAGTCAGCGCAGGCTTCTCCATACACATCACAGCGGTGAAGAGCCAGGTGTGTTAGGCCAATGGCTGAGGACACATACAGCTGTTGCTGTTGGGTAAGAGTAACAACCAGATGTCAATGAGAGGATAGGTAATTCTGCCCCCACAGTGTACTGGAGGTGGGAATGGAGTGAGGGGTATGATTTCTTGAGGAAGTGTGGACAGAAAAGCCTCCCAAGTGCAACCATTCAGAACAGTTCTGCATTCCAACCCACCTCCCAGCCTCTAGAGTGAGCTCCTTGTAGCAGCAGATACTCAAGGGAAATGGGAGAACGACTAGAATGGAAGGAACTCCACATTGCTCCGTGTTCTGCAAAGATGGTACCAGTGACAAGCAGTCAGAAAATACTATTTTGTTTCCTGAGCCATGGCTATGTCTGGCCTAGTATCTAGCCCAATAAGAGAGACATACTTCAACCTTCATTTAGATATACTCACCCTTTTGGAAGATATGGTCATCGTCCTGATGGGAGCTGGAACCTATGAGGAAACCATATTGTGGTAATTAATCCGGTCTAAGAGGGTGGCTGCCCTCCCAAGGTCTTTGGAGTAGTTTAAAGAGAACACAAAGGAAAGACTTAAGAATCGCAGTGGACAACACCGTTTTACAAGACAAAACACTTTCATCTGAGGAGCTGGGGTGGTGTGACAATCCTGTGAGAGCAATTCTATCACCATCTTCAATTAATTCTTAGCATTTAGGTAGATGTATTTTATCCTAACAATCCTTGCAACACTACAGGAAGGTATTTATTTATTTCATATTATTGAACTTCTATCCCACCCTTCTTTCAAAGGAGCCCAGAATTATTAGCTCTGTACTGTATCTGGCAGGGCTGAGCCTCAGAGAATAATGGTCAGCCTAAGACCACATACACGTTCTGCAGCTGAGAGTGAAATATGAACAAGGAACTTCACTGCCCACACCCTTCACTACTACACCACACCCATTCCCAAGCCATGTGCTTCATAAACAGCAAGTGATCATGTCTTTCGCAGGCTGTGCAGTGCATTACCTTGAACACTTCCACCTCTTCAAGCATCAGTTCTTCTGTTTCCATGTCATCTTTGGGCAGGACTATTACTTTCTGGACAGTGCCACGATCTGCAATATAAGGGAAGCACACAGAGGGGAATTAGCAACACTTGGGTCTTTGCTCTTCCTACTTTTTCTGGTATGCATCATGCTGCCGAAATGCTAGTATCAGCATTGTGGATACTCTTGAAACAGGATCTATGAAATGATGGTGGCTTGCTCCTGTGAGAGTGTGCGGCCCAGGTCTTATGCTTCTCCTCCAAAAGTTCTCCATAACAGAAATGGCTGGATGAACCTCCTTGGGGAAGTCTTCTGTAGTGATGGAGCCACCTTACATGCTTTGTAAGAATTTACAACTGTTTGTATGTATGCATATTCCACATTAATATTTTATATTTCCCCAACCCACAGTCCTAAGAGGAGAGTGTGTGCATTGGGAGGAAACATAAGAAGCATATCACATAAACACATAAAAGGGGAAACTGAAGTAATGAAGTTAAAGTAAAGATGCTAGTGTAAATGTATTTTCCGTCTATAGTAGTGTGAGCATAACAAACTCAGTACTGTCAGAAATGGGAAATGAAAACAACTACATGGAAACCTCAGGACCACCTGGTGTATAAAAATAGTGTGAAAGGCATATGCTTGATCCATATGTCTTATCCATCTTAGGATGAGTGTTGCACCCAGTTGGGAACAGTATTGCAGCAAAAGCATGGCATTTAACTAACTCCTGTCAGATACCACCCAAAGAAAATAAGCATTTAAAAACCCCTGAATGAAATTTAATAAATCACTTAATTTATGTTATAAACAACCTTTCCTTCAATTATTACCTAAAACTTCTCTCTCTGTTTAAACCTCTTATGTGCCATCTGTGTACTTTTTAGCCTCTAATGTATCAATCACAGTGTCATGTAGTATGTGCCAGTAGTATAAACCCATGAACTTTATAGAGACCATGCCAGCACCTCTCTGAACCACAGCCCTATCCAGTTTGGATTTGAGAGTGGGTGTATGACAGTGCCTTCAGGACATGATGCATTTCACATTAGAGCGGGTTGCCATATGCCTGAAATTTCCCAGACATGTCCAGGATTTAACTAGCGAAAATAGTGTCTGGGGCGATTTTCCTTAAAAAAGCTGAACAACTTTTGGTCTTGAATTTTACTTCTATAAATATGGCAACCCTACGTTAGAGGCACAGGTGCCATTTTAGGTTCTGAGACAAGTGTCCCTGTGTATAGATTTCACTGTGTGGGGAGGGCAAGAAGAGATTTATAGCAAGGTTCAGAGTCCTGCACTTGCACATGAATAAAGTTTAGGAGTGTGTGTGTTTATCTTCGTCTATCTCCAGAGTTATAGGTGCTTCTGAGGAATAACTGTATGTCCTCTGAAACACAGAATGGCAAACCATTCCTTTCTGCTCTTTCTGAATTGCTCCGCCAATAAGCTCAAGACTACCTTCTTTGGAATGGTGAGCATGCAGTTTGGTAAAATACCAGTTCATGTTGATGGAGAGGAAAATGAAAATAGGCACCTATTGCCCAGGCCACCACGTCACTCCCCTGTTTACAACTTGAACTGAATGCTGCACAAATTCCTGTGATCACACAACTTTATCTGCTTTTTTATGCAACAGGAAGCAACCAAGATCTAGAGATTTGTTACACCTATGACCAGAAAGAAAGAGGAAACTCCCTATAGGCAATAACAGGTGGCGGCAGCACTGTGCACAGCTGTCTGGGTGCTGAGCAGCTAACTTGGTAGGCCATGAAACAGCTGTGCAGAGACACAGCATTTACCAGCTAATGAGAACTTTCTGGGTCGTTAGCATTCCTGACCACCTGCTTTGAGTGCTGGCTGTGCTCCCTTGGCCTGCTGGGAGACAAGTAACTCGCCTCCAGCAGACTGGACCTAGCGCAGATGCTTTCTATCACCATTAGTTGGCTAGGCATGCTCTCCTCCCTGTGTTAGTTTTTCTACTGTTACACATCACTTCATCTAATCTGTACGCCTCTTTCTTCAAACTACTCAACCAACAATCCTACTGTATTCCAATTCAATGGAGTAAGTTTGCACAGAAGCAGAAGAGAATGCAGCTGTGTCTGTGTTACCTACAATGGCTTCCTCCTGTGGGAACTGGAGTCATAAGAACATAAGGAGAGCCTGCTGCATCAGACCAATATTCCGTCTAGTCCAGCATCCTGTTCTCAGAGCAGCCAGCCAGGTGTCTGCAGAAGACCTGCAAGCACAACCTGAGCACAAGAGCACTCTCGCCTCCTGCAGTTTCCAGCAACTAGTATTCAGAAACATATTGCCTCCAGCCACGGAGACACAGCATAGTCTTCCTCCTGGCTAGTAGCCATTAACAGACCTATCCTGCATGAATCTGTCTCTCTTTTAAATCTATGTGCTGCATGAATCAATGCTACCTTGTGAGGAGTCCATCTGTTCTCAAGGCTGGGGGGGGGGGGTGAATGCTGATTCTACTAAAGAAAAAAAGGTTCTCTTCCACTCATTTGCTTAGAGATATAAAGGCAAGGCTAGAGCTTCTTGTTGAAAACAAGAGGCTGGACTAGATGAGAGTCTATGACAAGGGAGTTCTTATATGTTCCACATCACAGGTGCTCATGAGAGGTTTATATTTGCTCAGTACCGAGAGACCACCTGGTCCTTGCATCTGGAATGGGTCTGTAGGCACCAATTAATAGGAAAAGAGGAATCAGTTTTGGTTCTGGAATGTGATTTAGGAAGATAAAGGCTTTGGCTGGGGAGGGCAGGATATAAATAAAATTTTATTATATTTATTTATATCCATATATCTCCTCTTTGCATAGATCTTGTGCCAAAAGGAATTCCAAATGTGCTCCTGCACTCCTGAAACCGTATCTCATGTGAATGGAACATTGAAAGCTGGACTCTCCAGTTCCCATCATTACCTTCCAATTTGCTGCCAAATCTTATCAGAACTGAATATCCCTAGAAAGCTAGTCCCAGGTGGTTGCCGCAGCGAACCAACCCAAGTGCTATTTTTCCAGGGGAATTCCATTCTATTCCATTCTAAGGGGAATGTTGGTGGATGGGAGGTGTTTGTGTATTCTCTTCAGTGCACATCAGTGGGTACCTGTGCCCAGGAAAAGCACCTCATAGCGCCCGTCAGCTGCATCCACCTGGTCCACGGCAATAGTTGTGAACTTGTAGTTGACGTTGGTCCTCACCACTAGTGGCTGGCGGTGTATGGGGTACACGCCATTGTACATCATGGGATGAGTGCGCATGAAGTTGATGACCTCATCTGGGTAGTCCTTGGTTGACTTCATCAAGGGTGTGAATGTCCCTCCTGGGCACTGAAAACCCAAGGCAGAAATACAGATTCAAATTGTGATATATGTTGCAGTCAACCACCCTACCAATGCATGAATTGCTCTTATAGCACTACTAAATGCCCATGCTACAAAACAGGAATAAATAACTTACTGCCTGCAAACTCAGTCTAGCCCACAGGTGCTTCCCATCAGCCTCCCAATAGAGCTTGATCCCAAGGGCCACCCCAATAAATATAAGTCCAGCATTCTGTTCTCAAGTGGCCAACCCATGGGAAGGCTACGGCCTCATAAAATGACTTAAGGCTGCTTTTCACAGCTGGATTCTCTTGCATGTGAGTATGGGAGTTGGCTGCTGGGGTGCATCAGGAGATGTCCCTATCAGTGCCTATGTTGCTTTTCCTTCTGTGGAGAAGAGGCACTTAAAGAACCTTCCACTTTTATCTTGTTTGGGTGGCAGAGAATGAGTCTTTGGATGGAACCAGGGGTTGCCCAGTATACAGAATAGGATTGTAAGATCTCCACTTTGTGAACATTTCACCCAAGCTGACTTCAAATTCTTTAACATGCAGCTCAATACGGTACCCCTTGGATGTTTTCTAGGACTGAGGGATACACTTTTGAAAGTCTGTTACTTTTGCTGAAAGGGATATTATTCCTTGGTGTTTTTAGTAATGCTCACACAAACCTCTGAATCCTATATGACCCAGCTGCTGAGCAGTGAGAGCCAAACACAGCCTGTGCTTTGTATTTTTGGAGGCCTCTCCATAGAACGGCCAAGGCTGTATCGGGCTCTTTTTGGCCCTGCAGGATGTATGAGCAAAAGAGACCAGAGAGCTGAATTCTCCCAGCCAGTAAAATGAAGCAATGAGTTCTCCTTATTTGTGGGTATTTTGCCAACAAGGAAGGGATGCCAGCAAATGAGTCCAGAGACCACCAACCTGGAGAGGAAACACTAATCAGCCTCCCACACCGTGGCCAAATGTCAAGCAGTGAGTGGGGCTGAAAAGCTGTTGGCTGCAGTGCACCAAAGGATATGGATACCAAAGGAGGCTGGAGGAGAACAAGGAAGGCAGAACAGTGCAGAGATGGAGAGGGAATCAGAGCAGGAGGAATGAGGAGGGGAATGATGGGCTAGGCAGAGACTGTGTTGAACAAGAAGAGCAGCCTAAGACTTCTCCCCAGCAAGCATCACCAATAAGTTCCTTCACTGCAACCTTCAACAGTGCAGAAGAGGAAGTACTCATGTACATATTGTGTTAATGCCACTGCACAAGCCAGCACAGTATGATGTATACTGGTTGGCAGTGGTCCTCCAAGGCCTCTGGCAGTTGTACACTCTAGTCCTGCTAGCTAGAAATCCCTTTAGCTGGCAATAAAGGATCCCAGCTTGGCCCTTCTGCATGTGCTCTGCCACCAATCTATGGTTCCTCCCCAGGCCTACCATTCGATAAGTATGCTTTTTTCTGAATTATTATTAAATGACAAATAATACCTTACATGCATTCA
Source organism: Podarcis vaucheri (assembly GCF_965113315.1). NCBI lineage: Eukaryota > Metazoa > Chordata > Lepidosauria > Squamata > Lacertidae > Podarcis > Podarcis vaucheri. The sequence goes on along the minus strand of NC_138760.1, from coordinate 76,175,546 downwards.
TTTAAAACCGAACATCTGAAGCTTCTTTCTACAAAATCAGACCATTGTTCCACCAACTGTGGAGCCAAGCCCAACTTTTCTGGCTTAGAATAAATTTTCATTGCATGCAAAGTCCCCCGAGGAAGAAGCAATAGGTTCAAAATACACTGAATTTTGTTCTGTATGAATAAGCTCTTCTCTGCATTCAATTATGTTTTGTGACTCATTGGCCTTTCTAAACTGGAACTCTTTGCTTCAACAGGCATCAGGTCTCCAGAGTCTCAGATGGAGGTATTTCTCAGCCTTGCTTCTTAACATCCTTTAAGTAGAAATGCCAAGGAATGAACCTTCTGCCCGTAAAGCCTGTGTTCTGCCAATGAGCAATGGCTCAATGTGATTCCTTGCACCATACAGGAAGCCCACTAGCCAAAGGTGCATGTAAAAGTGAGCAGTCTGTTTCACACGTACACTCTTCCAAACATATTGACATTGCAACATTGAATGTATGGCATGCAACATTACCAGGGACAGATAAGCATTTACAAAACCTCTGGGCTTTGAATGTTGAAAAACATATTTGCACTGGAGTGGGGACAGCGCCATAGAGATAACTGATCATCTGAAGATCTCACCCATACTTACTGTGCCTGGACGTGGATAGGGCATTTTGCCTGTGTAAGGCATCCACTGGTAGTTGGGGCCTTCCTTGTGGGCAAAAGGTCCATTGAAGACCATGCGGATGTCAGCCATGGAGTAGACACACACAGCAGATCCTTTAAACACAGACCTGTGCAAGGAAAAGGGTGGGGAGCTGTATTAGTCCAAAGGGTGGCTATGTCTTTCACATATAAAAGCTGGCTGCAATGTTCCATCCTTCCTTCTTGCAGATATTCTCAGGCATCCTGACCTCTTGGCTGTCACAGCTGCAAAGGGGAAACATGTTGTGCATCTCTGCTCAGCCTAGGCTGCTGGCAAGCCCTTGAAATGTCCTTAAACCTTTGGGAACATGTGCAACGACGTAGACCCCAGAGAAACAGGGATTTCCTGCCTGGCACAGAGCACCAAGCCAGAAAAGAGGTGGGGGTGGGTAGGATAAGACAATGCAATTTTGGTGCTCTGGGGCCAGCCTCAAGCAGCTGCTGGAGAGTTATCAGGCCACGTCCCCAAGTTATAACATTCCAGGATTAGTTGTTCCAACCACAAGCACTGAGAAAAATGGCATTAGCTGCTGCTGCTTGCTGGTTTAACAAAGGACCTGACGCCCTCTTGACCCCGCAGAGGCGTAAATAGATCCTGGTGTGTGTGTATGTACGTACTCCACCTGCCTACCCCAGGGGATCAAGTCATCAACTACAGCTGCCATAGCTAAGTTTGTGGGAAAACCCCAAGCTTGGCAAGCAAGTGCTTCTGGGCTGTATTCCAGCTCTGCCAGAAAATTCCAAGGTGACCCTGTCTAAGACCACGTTCCCTTCTTGGCTAGAAATGGAACACATCACCACAAGATGGAATGGTGTCTGCTTTTGGAAGTTTTTCTGCTTCAGAGTTAAATCTGGGGTTTTGCCTTGTAAAGTTGTGAGCATGAACAGGCATGAACATGGAAGGAAGGTCTCCAAATTCTGTTCCCTGAGCACTCACCCAGAGGCAGCAAAAACAGCATAAATTATGGGGTTCTTCACATCCTGGGTCTGCTGGATGAAGACGTCCTCTTGAAGAGAAAGGAGAGAGTTAGCAACTCATGGAGTGTTTTTTTTTTGGGGGGGGAGAGGGGAGTCTGAGTCTGAAAAGAAGAACTGAATACAGTGTTGCCTTGAGATAGTCAAAACAGAACCAATTCACTGAGGACAGAATTGGGCATGGCAAAAGACACATGTCTGCTACTGCTGCTGCTCTGTGTCTCTTTCCTCCCCTTTTTTTGGGTAACGTCTAATAGAACACACCATGTGGAGTGATGCCATTGGGCTGGGCATTTTCTTTCTGGCTATAGCCATTGAGATGAGGCAGGTGCAGATACATACGTTATGAAGATGCCAAGCTATACACTTTATGTTTCACCTGTCCTACTGGGAAGAAGGTGAAAAAACTTCTAACATCTAATTTCACCTTGGGTGAAGTGAGGCAAATAAATCAGGAAACTTGGCAAGGCAAGCTGGCCCAGCCCAGACCTTGGGTCAGGGTCAAGCGGATATAGGACCACAGTGGACCATGCCAGACATTAGTCAAGCCAGACAGTGGCCATAGTTAAGCCAGGTCAAGTTAATTTGTTATGACGTGTGTTCCAACTAATGTCCTTAATAGTAGCTAATAAAAACTTTTGTTCTTTCTAATAAAAAGAATGATAAGTCATGTCAGTAGGATTGAATTGCCTATTTATACGACTTTCATATCAGGCAGAGATGTGCTCAGGTTTCTTTCTCATTTAGATTCACATTGCGATTTCACAGTGAGGCCCGCACAAGAGTGTCCCATAGTTGTCACTTCTAATTCAGCCCCAGCTGTGGCAGAAGAGAACACTCTCATTCAGGCAAGAACAATGGCTATGGTGAGGCTCTGAGTTCATTCCCTCTCCAAGAGAAGTCAGGAAATCAAGGTATCCTACAGACCATCTGGTAGTGATTTTGGGAAGCAAAGCAATTGTAGGGAAAGGGACAGTGCTAATTTGCTCTCTAGTAGGAGACAATCCATCAAAGGCCACTGAAGGTGATAAAAGCCTCACTGGGGTTGCTCGCAGAATGACCAGCAGCCATCTGTCTGGCCTGTGTTGAGAGAAAGCTGGCTGACAGCCTTCTTGGAGGTGGGTCTGCTGCCTTTGCCAATGGGATCCCCAAACTCAACTATGCCAGTGTTGGATGCCTTCATTTTCTCCTACCCCCGAAAACAGCAAGACCAAGTCAAGCTGACTCCTTGTGTGAATGGGCTTCCACACAGCATTTGCACAGTCGGATCTCTCTCCCCATTTTTTGATAGTTGCTGAAAGCTTGTTAATGAAGCATCACAAAAGTACTTGTGATGGATCTCAGCTACAATTTCAAAATTCAGCTGAAAACCTTGTTTGGAATAAGATTTTACAGCATTCCTAATATGCAAGGATATATTTTCTGCTTTTGTTTAAAAGTTTGTTTTAAGAAATGCAAAATTTGTTTGAAGGGCCTTTTTACAGAAGCATACTGCCCAACAAACCCTCATTCAAAAGAAAATGTTAATGAAAAAGACATTGCTGTTTCTTAACCTCTTCCTTTTTTCTTCTATCTCAGTCCTTCTATTTAAGCACATGTGGCTATCCTCCAAACTGCCTTTTACATTATCTCCAACCTGCTCAGATGCCACTGTTAGTTTTCCTACAGCTTTGGCTAAATGTCAATGTTTTACTTATCTGAACAAGTGAATCATATCAAGAAGCATATGGCTTTGAGAGCCTTGGGTATTATTTTCTCTGATTGTGGCACGCTGAAAATTAGCTGAATACTTTTCTATTATAATGGGAAATCTGCTAGGAACGTTAGGGTTGTGGCAGATCCTTAGAGGACTATACTAGATAATTATGAAGATCTCTTCAAGCCATAAAAACCAGCTGCCTTCTCCACAAACATTGCAATTTTCCTATATACAGTGATCCGGAGGTCAAGTACTGGGCACCTTGTATTCCTTGTTCTGTCAAGCCCCAGGACTCTTAGTTAGAGATTTCTGCTATCAGCACCCCAGTAAGGTAGGTGAAATTTTCAGTGCTACATTTGAGTCAAGTTTTTTCAGGGCTGGTCCCACTTAGTATCATCAGATTTAATCACATTTGAGTTTAGAGGGTAGGCTATTAGTTTAGAACGGATAACTTGCAGACATATATAAGCCCTGGTAATTCTTGATTTTTTAAAAAATAAGCATCAAGTACATTGGCCAACTATATTCATTGAGGACCACTCTATTCTTTACAAGGAAGCCTGGGTGCCAGAAGTGTAGACTGCTGAACAAACCACCAGTATGGGTATTTGGGCTCTGTACTAACATTACCATCACTTACCAGGCAGGGCTTCATAATTATGTGCTTAGGAACAGCACTACATAGAAATATGTACATGCAACATACACAATCCGCAGGAAATGTGTAATGCTGTGAAGTGTATTTCTATTCCTAACATTTGCGGGGGCAGGGGGATTCAGTGAAAATGGTGTGCAAACTTCTGACTGGACCTTGATTAAAATTCAGGGAGAGCTGATAGGGGCTCTGGAGAGTAGATCCAGCCCACAGGGCATTAGGTGGAGATCATTAAATGTCTATGCCTCCACTAGTCAGGGCCCCTATTAAGATGTCAGGTCACTTAGCATTTAAAAGTCCTGTCTACCATACTCCCCTTCCCCCACAACGTCCCATTCCTCACTGTACTCACGGAGTTCATCAAAGTGTGTTTCAATCCCATCAGGCCCTGGCACAGAGCAGATGAGCCGTGCTTTCAGGAATGTGCTCCATTTATTCACCAGACAGCAGTGGCCTCCATCATCATTCTAAATAAAAGGAAAGCAGTGTTCTGGGATACAAAAAGTGTTATGGAAGCTACAGTGCTTTTGCCTGCAGCCACATCAGTGTTTGTAATGTGCACGGCTAGAATTGGGCTATCAGACACACAACTTTTATTCTGTACACTTCTGTACAGTGGGACACAACAGAAACAGGGCAAAGAGTGATGACCACAAAGGAATGCCCAGTTACTCCAGACTCCCAGCTATTCACATGCTATACCAAAGAGGACAATATAGGAAGGAAGCAGCAGAAACAGTGGCAGTGGAGGAACTCAGAGCAACAATGGCTTCTGCCATTCACAAGAGATGTTGGTGAACTACTATATATTTTGGAAAGTGGTTTGTCTGTCTATCCATTCATTCATTCTCTATACACTGACACCTTGTTTATTTGTTCTTTTGTTTATTTGTTCTCTATACAGACACCTCTCAATATATTATTGCCAAACTTGACACAAGGATTTCTGAGGCAGAGGTGGGGGTCTAATTTGATGCTTGGGTGCCATGTGCCATTTTGAACCAAGATGGTGGACTTAAATGGGACTTCAGGGTGACTGTGCTCATTTTTTACATAGGTTCGGCTGCCTCTTGAGATTTCATCATCAAATTTGGCACAAAGGTTACTGAGGTTGTTGTTGATTTTGGAGTGCTGGGTGCCAATTTTGATTCAAGATGGTGGACCAAAACATGACTTTACTCAGTTTTGGGGGTGAAGGAAGCAAATTCACAAATTACACTATTTAAAAATCACAGTATTTATTGGTTTCTAAAAATTCCTAGACAGTGCCAGGAACTCCTTGTTAATGGTATTATAGAGAAGGGTCCAAATACATGGAATTTATAGTAAACTCTCAACCAAACCTATGTTCATTCATCCTCAAGACCTACCAGGCAAATGCGACCAATGCGGGAGTAGACAACAGGACTCTGTGGGGAATCGGTAGATTTCTCTCGGAAGAAGAAATAGAGCTTGTCATCATTCCTCTCTGCGCTGTCTGGAATGAGCTGTGCATGGACAAACGCTGGGTCTGCAAAAAGTAGTTTAAACAGTAACATGGTCCGAAAGGGTGAATGTTCTTTCCAGACTCCAGCACCCAGAGCTTTTGTGCTATATGTGATTCCTCACCAGCCCATGGAGGAGGTCACCTGGCCATTGTTAGAAGAACCCTAACTGCCTTCAATTTAAAAATGGCAGCTTATACTTGAATCTGGGGGCTAAATAACTCAAATCTTAAAAAGGTTCCTTAGATGTGTACTCAGGTTGATGTATGCAGTAAACTCATGCAGCCACAATAATTCATCCCCACTGGAAGAGGCAGCACCTCATCTCTAGATGCGTGAGTTTTCTTCCTCATGTCTCCCCTCCAATACTGCACTGGCAAAGATTTGAACTTATCTTATTGTTGTAGTGAAAAAAGCATATTGCCAGGTGACGACATTGGCTCAAGCCCCTATCACCTGACAGATGCTCCTAGCACATTACTCTGAAACATGTTGTTTACTTAGCAAAGTGCAGCAATTTGTCTCACACCCTGCACAGCTTTGCCTGAGAGATGTTTGTTTTTATTCAAGAGCAAATTAGTCATTGAAAAGTGATATAGGGTGAGGACTGGCTCCATGCACAGGCTTGGGTCCACCCCTTTGAAGCACACATTTACTTCATAGAGCTCTACACTGACATATTGTGGCTCCTTCAAACAGCTCAAGTGGAGAGAACAGAATGTAGGTATCTGTCCTAACAACCAAAATTCTATAGGTTTTTCTATTATAGTGGGTGCTGAACCCGATACCTAGTCTTCCCCAAAGCTTGGAGAAAGAGAGATTCAAAGAAAACAGAGTTTTCTGTTCTCAGTTGGTCAAAGAATAGAGCAAGTTTTAATAGCATAACAACAGCAAGATTTGCTAGTACAGTGGCACCTTGGTTCTCGAACAGCTTAGTTGTCGAACAAATCAGCTCCCAGATGCTGCAAACCCGGAAGTGTTCAGTTTTTTTGGAAGCTGAATGTCCGACACAGCTTCCACTTGAGTGCAGGAAGCTCCTTTCCATTATTGTTTACCCACAGAGATTTTGCTTTCAAAAGCTGCCATGTAAATTTTTGATGGGACCAACCTCATCCTAAAAGAGAGCTGAAATGTTGGTAGGGCGCAGTGGTATAATGGAGGGAGAACACCCCCTGGTACCTTTTTCAGGGCAGCAGCAACAATGTCATCTGCCAGAGCACCAGGGTAGCTGACAGACCTTCCCTGCTCTGGCAAGTGAATGAGGCAATATGTTTGTGAGGCTTTCAAGTTTGTCGTGTATCACCATAAAGGAAGTCAGAGTATGAGGAAACTAATCAAGCAGATGGCATATACGTATTTTCTTTTCTTTGATGGAGTCCCTGCTTTCCTGTAAGATTGTCTGCATTTCTGGTAAAGCAAAAGATAGCCTTTCAGCTGGCTGAAGATCTTTTGCTAAAGCTCAATGCATTTAATAAACTGAAACTGTACCATTAGAAGTAATCCTCAGAGTTCAACATAGCTTACCCCCAGGAAATTATGTATAGGACTTTTTGGATTCTCCTTGTGGATGAGCTATAAGGGGTGTCAGGAGCTCCTGAACATTAAAATTCACGACTATGCCACTGGTTGAGTGGAAGAGTGAAAATCTGAACACGTGTAGTATGTGCCATGCAACTGTTACTTCACTGTGAGACTCAGGACTGATGCATCTGACAAAAAAAGGTCTGATCCAGGAAACCTATATAACAACAACTAAGGCTGCATTCCTATACACACCTACCTGGAAGTAAGTCCCAATGAACTCAATGGGACTTATTTCTGAGTAGACATGTTTAGACTTACACTGCAAGTTAAGATGCCATAGGCGTGTTGTTTTTCCTGCAACAGATTAATACATCTACCGCTCTCAAACAAGTCCTGATTGTTCAGTTCAGGGCTCACATTTTGCTGTACCTTTCCTGATCTGTTATGGAATCCTTTTGTGGTCACACAAAATAGTGTTAGCTGAGGTTGAAAATGAAGATTTACGGAATGCACTTAAGACGCAATCAAACAGCTTCTAGGCATTTCATCTCTGTCAACATTTGCTCAACTTGTGCATATATTATTCCATTTTATTTATTTTAAAACGTTAAGTCCCACCTTACAGCTGAAAAGCAAGTCTCAAGGTGGCTTACAAAACATTAAACTACATAGTTATAAAGATAACTGTAAGAACAAAAGCTGCTTGTTTCTTCAGTGTATGGTGGCTCCTCCTGGCAGGCCAGCAGCTACTGATGTGGTTTATTGTGGCATGCAGACACTGCCACCTTGAATCACGACAAATGAGTCAAATGACCTGCCCAGATCAGAAGACCCGTGGAATGAGTCGGCAAGGAGCACACATGGGCCTAGTGGTTATACAGATTTGTCCTAAATCAGCTCTTTGGCTCTCCTCTCTATCCAATCTTTCCAACTTAATTAACTGGTGTCAATCAGGTAGGGTCCGTGTTTTAAACCAGTAAATGTTCTACAACACTAGGGAAAGGACCACTTCTATAGATTAACACTTTCTTGAAATTCTGTTCAATGCCCCAAATAAAAGCTGTTCTGAATAACTTCAGTCAATGCTTCACACTCTAAGGCTTGTTATGATCCAAACTTCAGAAAAGAATTCTGAATCCGTTGCTGCCTTTGGTACTAAAATTCTTTTACTGGATGTGATGGTGGCTTGTCCTGTATCACAGGCCAAAACTAGGGAAGCAAATCTTCATGTCAGTGTAGAAAAGAAGTTGACATAAAGCTCAGCGAGTTAAGCAGCTGTTTGCTAGGCTGCTGCAGGAAACATGGCCATGTGATTGATTAACTAAGCCTTCTTAGTCTACAGTGCTGGAGTCCTGAGCTCTATTCCTTGTATCACCTCATTTGTAATGCAAAATGAGGTAGTTTAAGAGTTCTTTACTTACACAGCTCAGCTTGAAAAGGGTGAATAGCAATTGAAATCACAGGCAGGGAAAATTGCTTTACTATGGCATCCCAAAACTGAGAGGCAGGTAGTGCTTCTCAACTTTTATGAAATGATACCCTCCCCCAAAAGCGACTAGTTCTTCTGCGTCCCCCAATGGCACAGTGATAAATTTTCAAGTGCAGGAGCTCATCATGACAGACTCTGCAGTAACACACCCCACCCCTGAGAGTCCAAAAGTGTGGCTGTGTTGATCCATGGATGCTGGTTGTGAAGACCTGCGTTCACATACCTGATTAGCCGTGAGGTTCACTGGGTGGCCTTGGGCAAGTCCCTCTTCTCAGCCTAGCCTACCACACAATGGGTGGGATTCATCTTCCCATCAGCAGAAGCCCTGTGCAAGGACTTCTGTTTGCATAGTGGAGCTTCCCTCCCCTGCCTCCCCTGCAATTGGTCCTGGGGGAGTCAGGATAACCCCCAGAACAGTGCATGAGGAAGGAAAGGAGGATCCTTCCATCTGGCATGCAGAGATGCTTGCTGTAATGGAAGCTCAACACAGCGCATTGTTGATTTCTTCCCAGGGCCATTATGAGGAGGAAATGAGATAACTCCCATACTTGCCACCACAAGCTCAGTGGAGGAATGCTTGTAGCAGTACTACTACTAGTAGTAGTACCCCTCCCATCTGACTGGGTTGCCCCAGCCACTCTGGGCGGCTTCCAGCATATATAAAAACACAGTAAAACATTAAACCTTAATAACACCAAGCAAAATGTAATGCGCAGCCTTTTTATATGGTGCTGAGGTTCATTTTGAACTGTTTGTAACAGGCTGTGGGACAATTATGCTGCTTTCTAAAATACGTTTAATGTAAAAAAACAGATGCCCATTTTAAAACAGTGCAGGAAAGGCTCTTGCCAGGTAAATAAATGAATACAGCATGTCCTGCCTTCCAACCCCGCAAGCATGCAGCACTGGCAAATCCCAGTCTTATGGATGACATCCTCTCTCCTACTGGGGAAAAAGTACTAGAGAAGTGCTGCTTGCCCCACACTACATGTCCCTCACTCATGTGGAAATCTCACCTGCCCAGCTTCTTTCACATCATCTTATTTCCCAGACAACCAGCTCATACTGTGATGGACAGGCCCTGGGTCTGCCTCCTAGTGACCAGCAACCAGTGAGAGCTGGTGAGTCCATCAGAAAATCAGGAAAGAGAGTGTGGAGTTTAAGTTAGATGCTGACAGTTTTAGAAGTGAAATAGAGATTTGACTCTCGGTGAAAGAAAAATTAAAAGCCAGTGTGGGCAGTTGCAGATGGTTAACTGTCTGAGAGGGGTTAGCCAGGCAGAGCAAACTGGTCTTGATTCCCTGAGGGGAAGTAAAATCCTAGAAGGGGCTGAGTGGGTGTTGCAGGTTAGAACACTGATAACCATTTTAAGTGGGAAAAGTCTACCTGAGACTTGGCTGAAAAATAGTGCTAAAAGTTTCTCTGTAAAGAAACATACAGTTTTGTTCCAGAAGTGCCTTATCCTCATCCTCTAGGTGGGGAGTGAGTAGGGCTGCCATACGTCCGGATTTTCCCAGACATTACCAGGATTTCAAATGCTGAATTGACACCCGGGGGGAACCTCTGAAAGGTGGCGGTGTCCTGGATCTTAGGAAAGTCAATTGAAAAATCATGTTTTCTTGGCGTTTTTGTAAAAAAACAAAAAAAAACCCTCAACTTTCAGGGTGTCCTGGTTTTTATTTTTTGAAATACGGCAACCACAGGAGTAAGTGGACACTGGGCAGCCTTGACACAAGTGCAACACTTTGCTGCTCTACTTAAATATAAATCCTACTATGAATAGTTAAGACTATGCCTCTCCTGTGTAAGAACAGGGGGAGTTTCATCTAGTGACACACCCATATTACCAGTCAAGTTACACCCATATTACTTTCTGTCACACATACACTACTGCTTTCTTACACACATACTACCGCCAAATTCCTGCACCCACATAACGTCGGTGTGCTGAGGTAACACCAACATAAGTTGTCAGGAACACAACTCTATGCATCCATCCAGGAGAAGCTGTGTACCATACTTTGAAAAACTCTGGGCCTGAGCTGTTCATAAGTCTAATGTCAGTAACCTTCATCATTAGTACCAAGCATTCCCTTGCTTTGGGGTGGGGGGGGGGAGCTGTAAGATTTATGTGGCTGCAAGCACACCTGTCTGCCTTAAAAGCTTTTGTAAGAATATCTTGGAAGCTCTGCAATTTGGGGATATGTTGGTATTTTCTCTAGAGCCATCACTGCTAAAGAATTGCCATGGAAGGCAAATGGTCACCCTTATAATCCAGCATTTGCTTTCATAGATAGCTCTGTTCGGGTTACTAAAATGACATCTCCCTAAATTTGATTCCCAACCCCAGTTTACTCAGCTGTTTTTGCTGCTTCACAACAGCTGGAGGTGCAACCAAAAAGGAAGCTGAGACCTTCTCTCACTGGATCCCTTTCCATGATGCATGCTGGAGGAGAGAGGGCAGGAGATTAAATGCCCTGGATCAGTTATCAGAAATGACAAGAGTACAAACCTGCCCTTCACCACCAACTGTGTGTAGAGAAATAATTCCAGGAGCAAAATGCTTTTGAACGCACAAAAGGGGACATATACCAGAGCCAAGGAATTAAGCAAAAAGAGAAACTAGTCAAATACCAACACACTCCTGAAATGACCAGATGTCTTAACTTAGCACATATATTTTCTTTATGGAAAGAAAGTTATAGAAGACAATGACTTCTTCAGTGATGTGCTCTACAAAGCCCAAATGAAGTAGGAACACTTGCAGATTCTGTATTTCGTGTTCCACATAGATGGAGCATTTCATATCTATTAAGGCTGGCAAGACATGAACAGGGCAGGAGAGCCCTATTCCTGGTGTCCTGGGAGCTAGACAGAAAGTACGGACAAGTGACAGTGCAAGGACAAGGCAACAGCAAAATCAAGTATCAAGGACCGAAAACAAGGGAGTACAGAAGAAGGGTATGATAGGTGTCATGGGGACACTGTAACAGCAAAGGAGACTCGAAGGGCACCAGGATGAGAAAGGGGGTCCAGAGAGCTAAATTAAGATTCCATCATCCCCAACAAAGCCCACTGAGCTGGCTATATATGGACAGATAAAAGAAACCAATTGTAGGCAGCTGGTATGACTTGGCATGAAGCCCTCAGGAAGCCAGACTTGAGAAGTCACCATGGAACAGTGTGCACTCACAGAAGGAACTTGAAGACAAAGGGGAGGGGGGTTGTTGGTTAACGCTCCTGCTAGTATAATGTTTTCTTTACTAAAGCCTCTTTTTATTCACATTTTCTTTCTTACAATAATATTCTGAAACAGAGAGGAAAGAAGAGAGGGAAACTCTGTGCTCCAAGTCACAATTCCCACCATGTAGCATGGACATTGGACACGAAGATCATGAATGCAGCCTTGCTTTTTGTCCTCTTCACTTCAAACTCTGCAGTCTGCCCCCCTTTCACTCACCATTTAGCCAACGGGAGTTGTATTGGTCAGTCCTCATAGCAGTCTGCTTGCCCATGGTGCGGAAGATGGCGGCATCAGTGCCCATGAAGTCAATGTAGACACCAGCATAGAGTTCTTCATCTGTGGGCAACAGAGGGTAGGGGGAAGAAAATTAATTGAGAGTTTTGTTGAGGCAGGATTCCCAACCACTCACCCCACTGGTTCTGTGAAAGAGAGGGATGGGGGGAAATATATGAAATGCCTGGAATGGTTCACTTCTTAAATGATACCTACAGAAACAGGGAAGCTGCTCACTGGCACTTTGAACAATGATGTGAAGACAAGTACCTCAACCTTCTTCTTTTCCCACCTCCATCCACCCCCCCCCCCAAAAAAAATAAAGTTGTGCACCAGGAGTTTGTACATCTCCATGTGAGAAAAGAATGCAAAGTTCTGTTTTGGGCATGGATGGCACAGACAGTATTGCCAGACTATGAAACTGGAACCATTGTCTCTCTTAGATCCTCAACGTTCATTCATTTGCTCTGAACTCTTAAATGGGTAGGAAAAAGAGAAACTCGCCTCCTTCTGTGGTCCTTTCATTCTCAAACTCAATAAGAAAGCTCTGATTAGAGTTTTCTCTCTCCCTCTCTCACACACAACCTCTGAACACAGTGTTCAGAGGAGGGAGAATTTAACCAAGACCTTTTTCTTGTCTAAACTGCAGCCACTTCTACTATTTGCCTGATAGGGGAAAATAGTATACAGGCAGCCATATATTTCCCCCCCTCAGCTTTGAGGGGAAATGTGATTTAGACTGGGAAATCCGTGTGTGTGTGTGTGTGTGTGTGTAGGGGGGGAAATTAATCCCTCTCCCAGTGCCACTGCCTCATTCCATTCAAGGGCCCCCGCAGCTGCTTTAAAAAAACCACCACCACCCAAAACCCAAGAAACTTCAAGAGAGCCAATCACAGATTTCCTGCATCTCATCTAGTTTGACCCTAGGTATATCAACTGCCCTTCACACCTAATATAGTTTAAATAGTTTAGGGTTACCCTGTTCTGTGCTCTTTTCCCCATCTTCTCCCTTGCAAAAACATGCAGCCTTTCCATGTCATACCACTCTGGTGGCATCACCAACAATTCTTACAGACAAACTTAGAAGTTAGAGGAAAAGAAGTTCCCCGCCCCTAACTCAGATGCTTTAGGTGCTAATACTCAGGAGAATTCAGAAATTTGTAATTAAAACATGAAATAAAGAGTAAAGGGGGACTGTATCTCCTAATTCTTGTCCATGCACAATAATTATTGTATCGAGTAACACTGGATAAGAGATGTGGGGAAAGGAAAAGAGCGAAGCACCTGCACTTCCTAGTCTCCTGACTTCATTCATGTCTGAAGCTGCTGTCAGCATGGAACGGCTATATATTTAAGGATGAATTAATTAAATGCTAGAATTTTTGGGGGTGGTGGTATGGTGATTCTATTTGGTAGTGTGAGATCAAACTTGGAATCTGCGTGAATTGTTCTTGGAGAGTGGGAATGAAAAGAAACGACAAGGGGAAAGCAAGGTCTCTGTAGAAGGGGCCCTTTCTTGTTGCTCTGACCTTTCATTGATAGAAGAAACCTCATAATGATCAAAAGCAGGGGAGAAAAGGATCAAGATTATTAGTCATGCATAACATATGAACTGTTAGGTGCCCTTCCATAGTTTCCCTACCGCTGCACTGAATCTCTTATACAGAAATTAGTAAGGCTTACAGAAATGAACCTAAGTTCATTAGCAAAGCTGCTAATCAGGTCCAGCACTCAGTCAGGAACCCACTGGTACAAGGGCACAATTCCTGCCTGTCTCAGGCCAGTGCTGCAGCTGCTTTCAGATTAATTAAGAAGTTTTGGGCTTGTCGTGTAAATGGATACTAATGCTTGGACAAGATCAGAGGCAGCCAGGCCATATCAAGGGGTTAGGGGATTTGCAGGAAGAAAGAACTTTGGCCAGCACTGGAACCGACTCTTAGGGGAGAGTGGTGCAGCTGTTGTGCCAGTAGTAGGCCCAGGGTCAGCAGGACAATGATACCACTCCTCATTATCTCCCTGCTGTGAAGTTTTGTAATCCCAGCCCTCCACATAGGGGAAAGCCCTGTGGAGCTTGAGCCACCATTTGAACTGGAGATGGAGGGGCCCTGCGGGAGATGGTATGGCCACACAGGACAAAGTTCAGAGGATGTCCATGCTTGAAATCAATCTGGGGTTGAGTGAAAAAAGGTGGGTCTATGTGGTGAGGGAAGGATATAAGAATCCAAGAAGATGAGAACATTCAAAGATATATTTATATACAGATATTAAAGGGCAAGAGTAAAATACAGTGGTACCTCGGGTTAAGTACTTAATTCGATCCAGAGGTCCGTTCTTAACCTGAAACTGTTCTTAACCTGAAGCACCACTTTAGCTAATGGGGCCTCCTGCTGCTGCTGCACAATTTCTGTTCTCATCCTGAAGCAAAGTTCTTAATCCGAGGTACTATTTCTGGGTAAGCGGGGTCTGTAACCTGAAGCGTATGTAACCTGAAGCGTATGTAACCCACGGTACCACTGTATACATTGGTAACTCTAGCATGACCAATGGAAAGGACCAGGTTTCTCAAGGGAAGCAGAGGGGTCTGCATGAAATTTGCAGCTGGCTTAAGTCAGAATATAGCTGACTATATGTGAATATAGCTGGCCACTCAGGCATTGTGTTGTTTTGGAATGCTAGGGCAGTGGGAGGAATAATCATGTCTGATGGATAGGTGGAAACGATTGGACCATAACAAAATGACATAAATGTCATCTGTGAAATTTTGCCAAGGAACCTCTCAGAACTTTGCTATTCGCCAAAGCCCTATTCCTCCTCTTCTCCCACCAGATGGGACACTGCAGTTTAGTGAACAGTATGTCCTTTCTCTTCTTTATCAGCATCCGAGAGGCCATGATCTTTCCCCATTAACTCCGATGACATTTCCAGCTAACTCATCCATGCCCAAGGATGGCCAAAACCATTTCCTGACACAGAGCTGCTGTGCTTATAAGTAGCATAGCCCCCCTCCCCCTTATCAATCCTGATATCGTTTTAGAACTCATAAAGAGGGAAATTTCTCAACAGAGGCTGGATGACCATCTGTCATGGATGTTTTAGTTGAGATTCCTGCATTCCTGCATTGGACTAGATGGCCCTGGGGGTCCCTTCCAACTCTACAATTGTATGCCTATAGAATGACTGATGTTGCACAACCATGGAACTCACTTATTAATGCTGATACGGTGTCCACCTTTGGGTCATACGAGCATTTTCCTTTTCCTGACTCAAGCTTCTCTGGTTCCAGGTAGAATATGTAATCCTGGAAAGTAAGGCAACAGGTAGATCAATGATTTGCTTTACCACACACTATTACCTTAGGCCTTCACAACTCTTTTTAATCAGAGAGCATCTAAAAGTACATGGAATACAAGATGCTGAATACGTGAATCACACTGTCCAAACCGCATCTCTCTGGAGTGGAAGTTTCGTCCAACAAGGTTATAAGCAGTGGAATGTAAGAAATCCTGGCATGTAATATGTTTACCCCATGGAAGCTGCTTTAAATCATTTTTCAATGGTGGCTGACTCACTGGTGAGTTCATTACCTCACCATGCAAAGCTATTTTTTCCATGCCACTACAGACTTTATTTTGTTCAGAGACCCTGCGGAGGCATGGAGAAAAATCACCACCAAACATGTAGAAAGCTGGTGCAAACATTACCCTAGCAACTGCAGTACTGTATACACGCTACTCTTACAAGTTTTATATCAATTTCAAGTCAACCCTAAGAAATGTGGCAGCAGAGCCACTCTCTAAAGCTACTGCATTGACCGATTTACAGGAACATTCACTTTCTAACCCGTTTTGCACACCTCCCAAATATGTGTCCCATTTTAAAATTGCAGAAGTAACAGTTCTCCTCCTAAAGAAACCTGTTCTGTAAATGAAAAAAACCAAAACACATTAATATAAAAATAGTGTATCCCACCATCTTTATCCGCATAGTGCTACTTTACAAACCCATTCCTAAAATTCATACTTCTGGACCTCTCCATCTCAAGAAACACTGGACGTAACATTCTAGCCAAAGATTCAACGTTTTCCCTGCAATGTTTGCACACAACATTACATTTTCAGACTTTTTCCACTGGGTATGACCACTGGGTGAAGTGAAACAACTGTGTGCTGTAATGTGTGAACACTACAGGTAAGTGTATAGTTACCACATATTATTACTAAGTAGTACCTAGACACTGATGAACTTCAGATTGCCTTCAGTCACCCTGTGCTACAACCTCTTCTGAGTATGAAACAACAATAAATCACGGATGTCACATTTCCCCCCACGCCCTAGAGGACAACCAACAGCTACAAGCAGAGCAGATAGGATGCAGGCCTTAAATATTGCTGAGAAGTGCAGAGTGAGTGAATGCCATTTGAATCCCTCCTATCATGAAACTAATGACTCATTACTCCAGTGACTCACAAGCGGTACACTGGGATCCACTTCTGGCCTTATAAGAGGGTTGCTAGGACGCTGGCAATGCTTGTAGGTGCCAATGCGGCAGAAGGAGCAGTGGAGAAGAGACTGCCAAGCCAGGGTGGTAGAATCAACATTTGGGAAAGAAATCCCACAAGTGGATCTTTTTAATGAAATGTTTGGAAATCGCTGCTTTAGTGGGCTGGAAGCCATTTAGAAATTAAAGAAAAATGCCGTGAAAAGGTTTAAGAGGTTTCCCCCCACAAAATACCTCTTGTGGTTTGATAAAAACATTAAACCTAATCTGCCAGTGTTAAGCACTATTAAATAGTGCCAGATTACCAAACAGGCGGAGAGTAGGCACTGACCTCTGGGCCTCATGCATTTTAGAGGCCCTGCAACAACGGATGAAAATAATATTGATTTGATCTGGAAGAAAATTACAATCAAGTTTTCTTAGTTCAATATTATCCCATTAGAGTGCATGCACAAGGGGGAAGGACAAGATTTTGACTGCCTAGGGGCCTCCTAGGGTTTAATATGGCACTGCTTTTAATTCCCATTTATTTTGATGGGAGTGGCTTAGGTTGCAGAACTTGACATACCTACTTGAGAGTAGGCCCCTGCTTCCAGACAGGAGTTTAATATGAAAACAGGTCATTGAGCTATTGCAAACAAGATTGTTGGCAACAGGTGGTATATATCAGATTTCCTCTAGAAAGGGTCTATGCAGATTAATTTGGAGTGAGGAGGATGTGGGCTAACATTTTGATGCTGACAATGTTATGTGAATGTGGCAATCAATCAATCAATCAATCAATAATCCCACAATAAACATCCAACTGAAAGTACCCTCAGTTGGACCTACTTCTGAGTAGACAAACATTGGCATGAACTGCTAAATAGCTTCTGTTAAATGAGATGTAAATTTTAGCTGGAACAGACTTATTTTTATATTATTGATTTATTGGGAAGTATACATATGTGTTCATATAATTTTACCCAAAATGTTTTTATTAAAATGTCACAAAAATGACTTCAGCATGTTTTTAAAGAAAACAAAAGTCTGTTAAAATATTTTATTATATCTGTATTGGCCATGAAAAATATTTACTACTGATACTGTCCCTTGTTTTTCTAAGTTAAACGTCTTCCTTTGTTGAATAGGGTCCAATTGGCTATTGTGCAGCTACTGTTCTAGAATTGTGGCTATTTATTAACAGATCATTCCTACAAAAATGTAAGTGAGAACTTTTCAGGGCGCCCCCCCCCCATCCAGCAAATGGAAAGCAGAGCAGTTTAAAGGCTTTGTGTTTTAAGAATGGGGTGGTGTAAGGACTGAATAGATAAGGAGAGTGAGATACACGGTTCAAATATTTTTAACTCAGACTATTATTGAGTTCATTCTTTTGACAGCATTCACCCTATTGATCTTTGGTAAATGGTGCTGATGCTGTCTTCAAGATGGATTGGATTGGACAGAATAAACCCCTTTCTGTAGTTCATCTTTCACCTGAGGAATGGCTAAAGTCAGCTACTTTTAGCAGAATGGGCTGAGTCAGCAGCATAAGGAACTAGAGTTGGGATGAGTGAATGAGATAAAAGAACAGACATGAATATGAGCATAGGGAATTTGTGGTCCCAGCATACAGCTTCGTGGGGGCCAGAAATACCAGCTAATGCCAGCACAGACACATATCCAAAGAGTTCTCACTAGATACAGACACTTGAATAATGCCAGGTTTTTGTAAGAAAGTGCAGGGGTCTAACTGGCTTGGGACCAGGGTCCCAAAATAACCCCCTCCCTCCACATATGCCTACCCAGCCTCTACGTCCTTAGCCAGGGCTCAGTTCTAGTCAACTGAGGGGCAGCAGGTGGCTGTGGAGGAAAGGGCATTGATGTGGTGGTGCATCAAACCTGAGGACATTTTAATGCCACACAAGTACCCTCTTATTTTGCAATTCCTTTCAATTTGTCTCAGCTCTAAATTTATTTTTTTATTTTCACCAAATGATTTGATGCTGCATATATCTTACAGTTAATAAATGCTTTCCCCACTATGCATTTAGGTGGGCATTATGAGCTTCCTGTGTTTGTATCTGGAACCTGACCTGAGCTAGCTTTGTCTGGATCTCTGTCTCTGATTCATAATTTGAGACTCCTGGTTATTTTGCTAAAGCCTGTGGCACTCTTGGGATTTCACTGGATGACTTTGAAAAGAGCACTAAATGTTGCAAGGATTCTTTATTAAAGTGGGGATAGGGACACCTGTCCATAGAAGTCCACTTGACTGGAGACAAGTCATCTTTTAGATTTAGGGGAGCTAGTCTCAAACGTTTGTTGGGGAGATCTAGGTGTTTTTTTTGTGTGGGGGAAGTTATTTGTCCTGTCTTCAAGCTTTTTATGATGGAGGACCTCTGTAGCCAACCCCAACGACACGATCTCAAGATGGAAGGGGAGGGAACAGCTGCAGTCGCCTGCGATTCCTGCGCAATGTTTGCCATCTTGCCAAAGGTTGCAGGCAGCTTTACCTGCAGCAATTGCATGTTGATTGCCCTCTTAAAAGACAAAGTCCAGCAACTGGAGGAACGTGTAGCTACGCTCCAAAGAATTAGAGAGCTGGAGCTCTTCTTGGAAGCAACAGAGCACACCGTCTCCACCAAGGAGGAGACAGGGGACTCCCCTGAGAAGGAGTCTAGTTCACCAACACAGGAGCCAGATATATGGAGAAACGTGACTCAAAGAAGTAGGAGGCCCAGGGTTCACTCTGATTGCTTAGAAATACACAATCGCTTTGAGGTCCTCTCCCCTAGCATGGAAGACGAAGAGCAGACTCCATTTGAGGATCTCTCCCTCATTACAGTCGATCAGGTATATGAAGACGAGCAGCAAAGTCAGTCCTCAGGGAATGTGCAGGCGACCTTGGAACGGACAGCTCACGGAAGAACCCCGACCAAACCCAAGAGGAGGCGTGTAGTGGTGATAGGGGATTCCCTACTGAGGGGAACAGAAGCAGTGATCTGTGGGCCTGACAAGATGTCTCGGGAAGTGTGCTGTCTCCCCGGGGCTAAGATCCAAGATGTAACTGAACGACTGCAAGGAATCATAAAACCCACTGACAAATACCCCTTCCTCTTGGTTCATGTGGGAACCAATGACACTGCAAGCAATAGCCTCCAGAAGATCAAAAGAGACTACGAGGCTCTCGGCAGGAAATTGAAGCAACTAAATGCACAAATTGTCATCTCATCTGTCCTCCCAGTTGAACGACGTGGCCCAGGGAGAGAGGGGAAAATAGTGGAAGTGAACAGCTGGCTCCGCAAATGGTGTAAACAGGAACGGTTTGGATTCTTAGATCACGGACTGCAGTTTCTTGAAGATGGACTTCTGGCAAGTGATGGGCTGCACCTCACAACGGTTGGGAGGAATGTTTTTGCCAAAAATCTCAGAAACCTCATCAGGAGGGCTTTAAACTGACTAATGTGGGGGAGGGAGACAGTGCTCCTGAAGGTAGGAGTCTATCAATTAATGAAGATGATCATCCAAATGTCATAGACCAAATGGAGCAAACAGCACGCGGACCTAGTGGTGGGAGGAAAAAATCCTTAAATAAGAGACACGGGGGAATGATTAATGGACTTCAATGTCTGTACACTAATGCGCAAAGCATGGGAAATAAACAAGATGAGCTTGAGCTCTTGGTACAGCAAACTAAATATGACATAATAGGCATCACTGAAACCTGGTGGGATAAGTCCCACGATTGGAATGTAATAATGGGGGGATACAATCTATTTCAGAGAAACAGACCAGACAAGAAAGGAGGAGGAGTGGCGTTATATGTCAGGGATGTGTATACCTGTGAAGAGATCCAAGATTTAGATCCTCAAAGCCAAAGTGAGAGCATTTGGGTCAAAATTAAGGGAGAGAAGAATAACAGAGACCTCATTGTGGGAGTTTACTATAGATCCCCAAGCCAAACGGAGGACATAGATGATGCCTTCCTGGAACAGATGGCCAAGCATGCAAAAGGAAGGGAGATAGTAGTAATGGGGGACTTCAATTACCCGGATATTTGTTGGACGTCAAACTCAGCCAAGAGCATAAGGTCAAACAGATTCCTCACTGGCCTTGCAGACAACTTCATTGTCCAGAAAGTGGGAGAAGCAACAAGAGGAACAGCCATTTTAGATCTGGTCCTAACCAATGTTGATGACCTGGTTAGTGGGGTAGAAGTGGAAGGATCATTAGGCGCGAGTGATCATGCTCTTCTGAAGTTTACTATACAGCGGAAAGGAGCAGCCAAGCATACTAGGACTCAATTTCTTGACTTTAAGAAAGCCGACTTCATAAAACTTAGGGAAGTGCTGGGTGAGATCCCATGGACAACAATACTAAAAGGAAAGGGAGTTCATGATGGCTGGGAGTTTGTTAAGAGGGAGATACTAAAAGCACAACGTCAGGCAATACCAATGAGACGGAAACATGGAAGGTGCCTAAAGAAGCCAGGGTGGCTATCTAAAGAACTTTTAACTGAATTAAGATTAAAAAAGGATGTGTACAAAAAATGGAAAAGGGGGGAAACCACCAAAGAAGAATTCAAACAAATAGCCAGCACGTGTAGACACAAAGTCAGAAAAGCTAAAGCACAGAATGAACTCAGGCTTGCTAGAGAGGTTAAAAGCAACAAAAAAGGCTTTTATGGGTATGTTCGTAGCAAAAGGAAGAACAAAGAAACAATGGGGTCACTCAGAGGAGAAGATGGTGAAATGCAAAGAGGGGACACAGAAAGGGCTGAACTACTCAATGCCTTCTTTGCTTCAGTCTTCTCCGATAAAGAAAACAATGCCCGACCTGAAGAATTTGGAGCAAATGATTCAGCAAAGGAAACACAGCCCAGAATAACTAAGGAGATAGTACAAGTATATTTGGCTAGTTTAGATGTATTCAAGTATCCAGGGCCAGATGAGCTGCATACAAGAGTATTAAAAGAACTGGCAGATGTGATCTCAGAACCACTGGCAGTCATCTTTGAGAATTCCTGGAGAACAGGCGAAGTCCCGGCAGACTGGAGGAGGGCAAATGTTGTCCCTATTTTCAAAAAGGGGAAAAGAGAGGACCCAAATAATTACCGCCCAGTCAGTCTGACATCAATAGCAGGGAAGATTCTGGAGCAGATCATTAAGCAAACAGTCTGTGAGCACCTAGAAAGGAATGCTGTGATCACCAATAGTCAGCATGGATTTCTGAAAAATAAGTCATGTCAGACTAACCTGATCTCGTTTTTTGACAGAATTACAAGCCTGGTAGATGAAGGGAACGCAGTGGATGTAGCCTACCTTGATTTCAGCAAGGCATTTGACAAGGTGCCCCATGATATTCTTGTAAAGAAGCTGGTAAAATGCGGTCTTGACTATGCTACCACTCAGTGGATTTGTAACTGGCTGACTGACCGAACCCAAAGGGTGCTCATCAATGGTTCCTCTTCATCCTGGAGAAGAGTGACTAGTGGGGTGCCACAGGGTTCTGTCTTGGGCCCGGTCTTATTCAACATCTTTATCAACGACTTGGATGATGGACTCAAGGGCATCCTGATCAAATTTGCAGATGACACCAAACTGGGAGGGGTGGCTAACACCCCAGAGGACAGGATTACACTTCAAAACGACCTTGACAGATTAGAGAACTGGGCAAAAATAAACAAGATGAATTTTAACAGGGAGAAATGTAAAGTATTGCACTTGGGCAAAAAAAATGAGAGGCACAAATACAAGATGGGTGGCACCTGGCTTGAGAGCAGTACATGTG
Organism: Podarcis vaucheri; assembly: GCF_965113315.1. Taxonomy (NCBI): domain Eukaryota; kingdom Metazoa; phylum Chordata; class Lepidosauria; order Squamata; family Lacertidae; genus Podarcis; species Podarcis vaucheri. The sequence goes on along the minus strand of NC_138760.1, from coordinate 76,153,256 downwards.
AAAAGGATCTAGGAGTCTTGGTTGACCACAAACTTGACATGAGCCAACAGTGTGACGCGGCAGCTAAAAAAGCCAATGCAATTCTGGGCTGCATCAATAGGAGTATAGCATCTAGATCAAGGGAAGTAATAGTGCCACTGTATTCTGCTCTGGTCAAACCACACCTGGAGTACTGTGTCCAGTTCTGGGCACCACAATTCAAGAAGGACACTGACAAACTGGAACGTGTCCAGAGGAGGGCAACCAAAATGGTCAAAGGCCTGGAAACGATGCCTTATGAGGAACGGCTAAGGGAGCTGGGCATGTTTAGCCTGGAGAAGAGGAGGTTAAGGGGTGATATGATAGCCATGTTCAAATATATAAAAGGATGTCACATGGAGGAGGGAGAAAGGTTGTTTTCTGCTGCTCCGGAGAAGCGGACACGGAGCAATGGATCCAAACTACAAGAAAGAAGATTCCACCTAAACATTAGGAAGAACTTCCTGACAGTGAGAGCTGTTCGACAGTGGAATTTGCTGCCAAGGAGTGTGGTGGAGTCTCCTACTTTGGAGGTCTTTAAGCAGAGGCTTGACAACCATATGTCAGGAGTGCTCTGATGGTGTTTCCTGCTTGGCAGGGGGTTGGACTCGATGGCCCTTGTGGTCTCTTCCAACTCTATGATTCTATGATTCTAAGTGCAAATGCAGTTTCTTTACATAGTATACAAATAAATGGAACATGATTGATATGTTTGGGATAAAACAGCTGTTTAAAGTTTAAGCACAACACAGTTTACAAGAGTTGTACTAATGGGAATGTCACAAATTGTATTATTTGGTGCCGTTATAGGTTCCATCCACAGGTGGCGGATGGGAGCTGCAATTTACCAAAAGATAGAAAGGGGGGCTTGAAGGGTTCCAGACTGCAGTAGGATGTGATAAGTGTGTTTTCTACTCCATTCCCTTTGCAACTTCTCATCATCTGATACATCCCACTCTCTTCCCCACCTCGTTGTGCTAACAGCTTGGGAGGTCAACAGTGGCAGGATATCAGTGAAGACTTGCTTCCTCTTTCTAATGTATGTCAAACACATGGTGACAATGCCCAAGGGGGTGAGGAAAGTAGGATGGCTCCTGACATTGTGCAATGCATTTTAACTGGCTAATAGCAATGAGTGATAATATAAATAGCACATCAAGTAGAAGCTGGAGATTCAAGCTACAAAGAGCAGGAAAATGAAAGCTGGCTTTTGAATGAGACCAAGTGTTGACACACAAAACTATAGTTCTAGTAAATCCTGCAGACAGCAGATGCAGGCTGCTAAGCAGTTATACCCACAGCTAATTACACCTAGTTGTAGTTTAAGGTGTTGCCCTTAGAGGAACATGTCATACCGTGCTGTTATGTCAGCCAGAGAACTTCTTTTCCTACTAATAAATGCAATAAATAATAAAAGAACTGGAACGGAAGACTTTCAGACTCTGAATAGAAACTGAGATTGGGGGTTGTATGGCTCATCTTCCCACAAGCAGTGTGAGTGCCAACCCGTTTACGAAACCTACTAGACATGCATTCTTTCTGGAAAGATGATTTTGCTTAGGAGTTGGACTTCCTTTTTATTTAGAGCTTTGGGCTTATGTGGGCAGACTGCTTTGGTGTCAAATGCCATTGTTCAGCACTGAGGAAAAGTGTGCATCTTGTGCAAAATGCAAAAGTGATTGTGCCACTTGTGAGTTTTCTGTTTTGATGTGTAAAATGGAACATTCAGTAAAGAAAAGAGAAAAAGAAAACCCAATGTTACTTATACACTGTGTAATAATAATAGTAATAATGATGATGTCTTTGACAATGACCCTGCTCCAGCTCAGCAGCACAGAATCAGGCCCTACAGATTTAGATGAAAACAGCTACCAGGATGACTCCAGGGGTAAGACAAGGCATTATCAAAACTAGAGAATCCAACAGAAGGAAGAAAATGCTAAGAAACCAGAGCACCACATTTTAGGCTGATTCTCCAATTTACAATCAAACAACACCAAAACGTTAAGGAAAGTTAAGATTCTCAAGATTAGGTTCAGTTGTTTTCTTCTGAAAGTTTCAAACACTCCAACCAAGACTATTCAGCCTTGACAAAAATAGCATATAGCATTTCCTGTCTTCTTTTTTTGTGCACCATCTTGAACACACATGGGAGAGTACCTACTGCTGAGTGAAAGGAGGCTTTAGTCCCATACAAATCCACATTAGGAGCTCAACCTCTCAATCAATCAAATTATTCAGCACTACCCTATAAATGGGGAAACATACCATCCTTAATACTATCTGACATAAAAAGGGTTCTGTTAATTAGGACCAATTCCTATGTTCACAGAGCAATGTAGGAATTGCCATATGGCTGGATTCCATGCTGCTTTGATAATGTTTCTTAGTGGGAAACCATACAAGCTGAGCAACTGAAATAGTTTATTCCCACACCAAAGTCTTTAGCCAATTGTAGGACCATGCCCACAAAGTTTCTACTAATAGAGACTAATGGAAATCTCATAATCTCCTCCCAACTAACGGTCATCCTTATCAATTAAATGACAACAATGAGAAAACTGGAAAGGAAATTAATGGGATGGCTTCTTGCATTGTCTATGACTTGCAATAATCAGTAGAAGAAGCATACATTACATCCGATACACAAGTAAAACACATTTTCTCATCATTTTCTTTTTTTACATGATTTCTCAGCAAACATACTTACAAAAACTGTATGTAATCATTAATGAAGTCCACACGCCTCACAACAACTAAGCATATACAATAGGCCCACCCCACCCCCTGCTCCCACAGTCATCACAACCTTGATTACCCCAATCTAGTTATTCATGCCACCTCATATCAAGCAAACCTTTGCTTGAAACAGCAAGCCCATTTGTCTCAATGTCAAACAGTCAAGGACATGGTTCTATACTATATGTAGTAAGGTCAAGCATCCTGAGAGTGTTCTTTCCTGGCACAAACCTTGTGCGAGCCTGGGGGAAGAAGGAGTTAGTTCAAGTGAGGAGACGCAAGGAGAGGCGGTACAGGAAGCGCGCTCATTGCTAGATGGGAAGGGGGGTGAATTTAAGGGCCAGTCCTATTCCCATAGGCCTGGCCCCCTTCCCTTATTAGTTAGTTGTTAGGTACATGCCAGTTGAAAATGAAAGTTAGAGTGCCCAGGCTCAGGCATGCTAAGAAAGGAGCCAGTTGTGTCCTTGGGGAAGAGCATGGCAGAGCGCGATTCCCACCTTGCGTTCCACTGGAGACGGGTGGAGGGAGGAGTCAACTGCTCTACTTCCCCGTCCTCCCTGCTGGATGGACTGGTTCAGCTCAAAAGCCTGAGGAGAGGAGGAGCAGAGAGTTAGCGCTGGCAGGGTGACCTGCCAAAGAAGCAGGAATGGCAGGGTATGGCCAGAGAATGCAGCATGCAGAAGTCTTTTGTCTCTCTCAAATATACACACATACTTCTATGGAGATCAAAATCCCCTCGTCAAATATTTATGACCTGTATTTAGACTGAATGTGTATCTGCTTGTTGGGTTTGACTTTATGTACAACTATGCATTCGCTCCCAAAAACATATTGCCTCTGCTGCTAAAATTAGTGGGATGGGGTTGGGGGTGGGAAGGCAGAAATCAGTTTGGGGGCTAGAGAAGACCCTGAAACGAGGTTTAGCTACTCCTGCTAAACAAGATACTGTAAGAAGAGCATTTACAAAAGTGGTTTTCAATTGGTTTTCCTATTTTTAAGTTGTTGTCAGAAAATAAAATAGATGTGGAAAATATATTCACACCTATGCAAGCAGATTCTCCTTGTATTATTTTAAAGATTTGATGCTAACACTAGACAGTTTAAGCAAATATAATATAAGGAACACACGATGTTAGAGGTGTTGTAACAATAAGGCTAATTTCACACATATTTTGTGTGCGTCCCCCAAGGCATACTGGGCGGAAATGACTATGATAAACAATTCCATTAAAACCAGAGGTTATTTTACTTGTCTGTATTGAAAGTTTCCGTAAACAAGGGCAATTATTAGCTAACTGGGAACATGTTAATGACAGCCAAAAATCTGGTTACCAGTAAATAAAAATCAGATAAGATTCCATAAATTTGGAAATGGTTCAGTAAAATATGGCATATTTCCAAGTTAGAGAACCCGTTAAAGTCTTACAAATTTTATGTGACATGGAGGGTCTTGCATGACATAATGGTCATCACAAATTAAGGCGACAATTCTATACATTTACTCCCATACTTAGGAGAAAGTCTCATTCTGCACAGTGGGGGATTACTAGGATTAGGCTTTATGCTTAATCATCAAAACCTCTAAGTGGTTTCCATAATATATATATTAAAATTACTGATAATATCAGACGTTTAAAACAATACATTTAAGTAATAACACAGTATGCTTCTTGTGACCTAGTTACAAATTAATTTATATATGATCCCAACACCTCATCTCTTCCTACCCTATTATTATTATTATTATTATTATTATTATTATTATTAGGGAAACACTATGTCTATATGTTTTATTTTGATATTTTCACTGTCCCCATTACCTTTTTCAAAACCTGGAGCTCCATCTCCTTGTCAGAATAAGAGTGTGTGTGTGTGTGTGAAGCCCTGTTGTGCAAAGTGGAATTCCTTGTGCAGGACTTCTGTTGACGGGGATGGTTAGGTGAATCCCTAAGAGCCTAACTTACCTTTCAGAATTGTTGGGATGATAAATGAGAGCCACGTAAAGGTGTGGGGGGTGGGTGGAGATTCATGTATGCAGCCTTTGCCTCCCTTTGATGAGAAGTGGGATATGAATGGGCTGAACAAACATACAAACATAAGACAGTTGAGAAGATTCCACATCTCATTACCCAAGACTTGAATCTCAATCCCTTATTGCTTGTTGAATGTTGCCAGAGGCTGCTTTCCTAGCATGGTCTAAGAGCAAGCTCATATGCTTCTCCAGCACTGTTCTGGCTGCAGTCCCAGCCATATGCTCCTTCAGTACCTCACCTGTGCTTTACGGCCTCGATTGACAAAGGTGCAGACAGGATTGTATGCTCCAGTGCCACAAACATACAAGTGGGTTCGATTCCAGGGCTGGATAAGGCGGATGAAATTCCCACACTCGCCCTGGAAAACAAAGAGAGATGGCAAGTTAGTCCCAGCCTCCTATGAAATTGTATCTACTTTAAGGAGATTAGTCAGTCTATGGTAAATGGAGCAATTCCATCCTCTGTTCAGCATGGCCTAAGCAGTGATTTACACATATTTTGAAGCAATCAGGTAATTGCTTCAGCATTAAATGAAAGCTCCCTGAACACCCAGTAAGTCACAAAATCAGACCACATTGAATGGTCTGTGTATCAAATGGTCCTCTTCAACAACATTTGCTTCCAGTTAAAATTGAGGCAAGCTAGGTCTGGCGCACTTTGAAAATCCACAAATAAACCTTTTGGATCCACCCCTCCAACACCTTTTCCAGCAATGAGTTTTGGATGCACTTCAGAGACAATTTTCCTGCACTCCTTTTAAGTCATGTTCCTGTTGGAAGAGTTTTGAACTAAACCCCCTTCCGGAGCAAACATTCCTTGCTCACATCTTACACTGCAACATCTGTAGCTGAAGCAGATTATAAACGGTGCCGCTCAGAACTCCCAACTCACAGCCAATTTTTCTGAAAACTGAGAAAAGAATAACTGTAAGATTGCAATAATATATCTTGGTGTCAGGGTGGCAAATCCTGGACTCCCAACCCATTCCTGCTTGTTTTCAAAAGCCAGAAAATAGTGCCCTGAATAACCAAAGCATAACCAACTAAGCAGAAGGGGAATCTCTGGACTTATCTATGCCAGGAAAGAAAATATATTAGATTCCCTTTAGATTTAGATTCCCTTTAGATTCCCACTCATTAAGAGGTACTAAGAACTGATTGGCTACAGAAGGGTGGACTGAAAATCTAATAGGTAAATGATAGCAGTGAGGCCCAGAGGGCAAGAAGAGCAATTCCCATAATGTATGCAGGCCTGTATTGTCAAGGCCTGAGTTCATTTACTGACTGGATTCTAGACTAGGCATGGAGCTCCATGCAGTGTGTCTGACTGTAGAGTCCAGTTTACTTCTCACATCTCACGTTTCCTCTTTGCCTCAAACCTCTAGTTAGGCAAATCAAAACAGTACTGGGCTGGGGCCATGATAACAGAGTTCAGTAGGATGGGAAAATGCAAGCAAACAGTTTCCTTTACTAAGCCAGCTTAGCTGCTCTAAGACTGAGCCCCAAACAGTAGCAGCAGAGAAATCCCAAGAGGACAGAGTTCAAGGTCAGCTGGCCAAAGGCTGACTGTGCCTTGTAGGAAACAGCTTGGTAACCCTTTGACCTCTTGCTTCCTCCTACTGAAATTTAGTACACGTTACTGCTGATAGACTTAACTGGGGTTGGGCAAAACCCCCAGTTCCTTTAAAGTACTGCTGACAAGGCATCTTCACTTTCATGTGCCATACATCAACATTCCATAACCCCCTAGAAGTGTTAGCAGCCCTTGCCTTTAGAAAGATTGCACAAGACACAAGAGTTGGCTAACTTGGCTATGATTATATCCTCTTGTAACAGAGGTTGGGAAGTGCAAGTTTACAGCTGCACTCAATTCCAGTGCTAAGCAGAACCCTGTGACCAAAAGATGACTTCATCACCAACTGCACTGCACTTTAGCTTCCAGAAACTAGCAAAGTTTTACAATGGTGATGTCATTTTCTTCAAAATCTTTCTATTTAATTCCGTCTTTGCTATTTTAGCTTTTCCAACTACAAACAGAGCACTGTCACTTCATCACATAATGAAATTTGTGTTGTATTTTAGGGTTTCTGAAACACCCACACAGACGTAAATGTTTCTGCTCAAATGCTGGAAACTGTTGTACAGGTACTCAAGGAATTATGACCATGGCTTTAGCTTGTGTACATGAATGTGCAGCACAAGGAACCAGGGTTTTTGTGATTCAGGAATAAACAGGAAGTGAGGAGGGCAGTCATAGGCAATAGGGCATCATCATTTGCTTATATTGCATATCCCTGAGGTGGTGTGAGCAATACAAATTGCCACTGCTTGGTGGCTTTCAGTCTTAAAGATCTTGGGAGGAAGGAAGCTTCAGAAGGACAGCTTTCATCATCCTACCACGTTACTAGCATTCCTTCACCTCCACTCTTTTCCCACATCCTCTATAAAACTGAAGACCATACAAGAAGTACTTACATTACTGTTCTTCCCTGAAAGAATGCACTCTTCTATCCTTTGTTGAGACGCAGGCCAGTGGATCTGCCAAAACAATACAAAACCTTCAGCCATATAATTATAATTCTCCGCAGAATCATGCTAAGAGAAATATTCAAAAGGGGTGGATGTATCTATCACACTTCTAAATCTAATCCCAAACCATCAAGTTTTCTGGGAAGGTGGATTTTAATTTAAAGCACTGGTCACTAAGGACCTTTCAAAATTATCAATTTGTATGGCATCAAGCGTTCATTTGTCAGGTTCATTTGTGTTTTCTAAAGGTAACACTTTGGGTGAAGGGAGTATCACATTTCCCACAATATTTGTGAGAAACTAATTCAACCACCCTTTGATGTGACAAAAATGCATCAATTTTTTACAAGATGCTGCATGGAAGTGTCACAGACACCTAGTGGATTGTTGCTTTGTAGCAACAGCAGTGATAGTGACTCCTTTTGCACCTTCATCATCTTGTTACTTTTAAGAAGATTAATTTTAATCTTTTTATAAATAAAACTTTATTTAAAAATGCTCTTTAGAAATTAAGCACTCACTCTCAGGTATGTTCATGTAGCCCTGCAAGCCAATGCTCATGCTGACGATGTCTCTGCATTTTATTAATTTGTTGATAAGAGAAGTTATTTGAAGAGTGTTGTGTGCTTTCCCCTCTCCAGGACTGAACTGTATTTCTCCCATCAGATGAAAACAGAAGTGGCCATGATTCTCCTCAGCAAGGCTATCCCACTGCAGCATGGCTACTTCCACCCAACAATTACATGTGGATTCTGTATATCACACTTTTGCCTTTCCGCTGTGCCTTGCATAAATAGTGTTGCATAGCGTGGTGTTATATGTTGCTTGGAGGCCTTTGGGTAGCAAGCAACTAAAATGTCTAATGAAGAATATTTATTCTGCAAAACTAACAGTTCTGTAAGAACTTTTATATATTTTGTGAGACCAAAATATAGTCAGGGTACACACTGACTAATCACCTGGATCAGCCCTAAAAATAAATAGCAAGAGCATTTAACGTCTTCCATGAGAATCAGTGATGGGTCTGTTTTCCCTGTTTCTAGCTCTGGAGGGCATTGTGGGGGGTAGGCAGAGAAGAGACAACTGGGATGCCATCCCCACTTGCTTCACTGACTGCCTTCCTGCTGTTCCTTGAATTTGATTTAGAGTGGGGGAGGCGGTGGCAAAGGAGATACTTTCCCCACTTGCCTTGAGACTTGTCTTGTTGTTTTTCTTGCTCTGAAGGGTGTATTTATTTTCATTTTCACAATAATATTCCCTAGGCAGCTCAAGGTGGCATACATAGTTCTACCCTTCATCATTATATCCTCACAGAAATCCTGTGAGGCAGGGTTAGTCTGAGTGTCTGGCCCAAAATCGCCCAGTGGACTTCCTGACTGAGTGGTGATTTGAACCCTGGTCTCCCAGGTCAACCAATCAGTTGATGTTTTGATATATAGGAATATTCCCAGTATTCCAAATGTTGTGTCAAGCCACTCCCCCTGGCAGCAGCCATTTTATGACTGGTATCCATAGCATTCTCTCAAAACTAGAAATGTGCCCCTGAACCCACTCTACTAATCCATACTCATCACATGGAAATAGTTGGTCATTTTGCAGCCCTCCACCCCACAAAGCCTTCCAGATGTTCCTTGTCTGCTCCTGGTACAAAATGAGAAATACCCTTACAATCAGGGGCTCCCGGTTGATATCATGAAGATCCAGGGATAGGATGTAGTCTTTGCTCCCCACATACATGCGGTCGTGATCTTCATCTTTCAGTAGAATACGATAATCGGTTGAGTTGAGCAGGAAATTGAAGAAATGGGCAGTGCTGGTGGCTTTGAGCTCTGGTGGGAGGAAAAACACCAGGCAAGAGTTATATTAAATGGCTCATCCTGTGTTTCCTGGTGCAACATATACATCTCTATAAGTAACAAGCATGATTTTGAACTAACCATCAGGTTCCCCAAACACTGGAGCACATTTATCTCTTAGATGCAATTAAATACTTGCATGCAATCCATGTCAATAAATTACACACCTGGCAACTATCCTATTTCTTAATACAGTTTGGTTCATCAGACTACATCAGCTTAATCCTATGCATTTAGATGTGGCTGAACCCATTGAAAACCAATGAGTTTAGGTGCACTCATATTGGAATACAGGATCCATTTCTGAGGCCTGTAGTACATCAGCCTAACACTGGTTGTGCCAAAGAATTAGCAAAGGTCTGAATGTAATCTGCAAGCTGCAACCACAATGCATAACAAGAACCCATCAAGCAGGAAATATGTATGTACTTAATTACAGAAGCTCTGGACCAAAGTAAGATTCTACAAAGCTGTGAACTGCAACTCCAGGAGCCCAGCTCTTCAATGTTAGCCATTTGTACTCTCAGAGTCTGACATTCTCATGTGTGAACTGTTGTGTACACATCACTCTGTCATGGGGCACTAATTATTTCAGGCAGTGCTTTTTTCTTAAAAAAATGTTTAGGGGTACTCTCATTTCCCTACTCATACTGAAAGACTGATCCTCAATAAGGCCAAACTTAGATTCACAAAATGTTTAGGGGTATGCGTACCCCTGCGTACTCCCCAGAAAAAAGCACTGATTTCAGGTGCCAAAAGAACTGAAAAAGATCCCTGGCAGGTAGAAAGGAAACTGTGTGATATCCCCCCCTCCCGCCCCCCTGGACAGGTTAACAAATGGCAATGACTAACATACAAGACTTCAATCTTGAGTCCACTTTCCCCACGGTTTTGCTCACTGAATGTTTCTCACCTGATGACTAGATTGAAAAGTAGAAGGGTTTAGGAAAAGGCCTAGTCTGAATTTATCAATTTGAGTCACACAGTGCACAAGTTTTTGCCCAATCTTAGGCAATGTATTAGACGTTTTGTTCCAGCCAATACAGGCCACCCTTGACCAATTTTGCTCATAAACTGTGAAAGGGGAATTTCGTTTCATAGCAAGTGAGTTTACAGGTAAGAAGGCAGGATGGGGTTTCCATTATTCGTGCTCTAGTGCTCTTCTCACTCTTTTGTTCTGCATTCAAGGGTGCCATCCAGGCTGCAGTACTAGCCTGTCTAAGCATTGTCAACTGGTCCCAAGGGCTAGTCCTGATCCACAAACCCATGTTTGTTTTTCTGTTAATGTATTTACAAAACATTTGTTTTGAAACTAATAGGTTTTTTAAATTAAAAAAGAAAGTAGTATCTCTGTCCATGCACAGAACCCACAAGATATTCACAAATAAGTACTCTTGAGTAATACTGCACCTATATCTTAAATCTGCAGTGTCCAAGAATTAGCCAGGTGGCTCCTGACCTGCATATGGCACTGATCTCACACCTTCACTTTCAGCTGACATTCCACCATGCCTTTGGGGGGAGGTTCTCTTTCAACCAAAGCCAAAGTTCAGATGCAAGCAGATTGATCATTAACAACAATTGTTACAGTATAACTGCACTGAGTTCCAACTGATGGGTGTAAGGGCAGACTGATCAACACAGTATGGGGATAAACAAATTAATTCCATCTGAAAAGGCCCTTTCCTGAAATAAATAATCCAGAAAGTTGGCCTCCCTCCCAGCAAAGAAGAGAAGTGGGAGCAGCTTCACATGCAAAGTGACTTGAATTTTTTATCTCGCATATGCATACAGGGTGAGTCTTTTAAAAGAGGCCCCGTGGAACATATGTATTCTGTATCCACGGGGCCTCTTTTAAAGGACTCACCCTGTACAACGGGTCATTATAATTTTCCTGTTTTCTTTGATATTGCATAAATTTACTACTACTACTACTACTACTACTAATAATAATAATAATGATGAATTAAATACATTATTCATGGTAACAATTTTTCTAAGCCACTGATGCGTCAATGACATTGCAAGGCCTAGGTTCCACCAAATCCTTAGACCCAGGTCCAACACATTACACACTAGACCACATGCCCTTTTGCTTGTGCAGGAGTGATGCCACTAGAGTGGCTATTTGCATGTTGCCAAAAAAGAGGAAATGCTTTATCTAAAAAGAGGGCAGAAAGGACACAGATTTGCAGGGGGAAATGTGTATGCTAATTTATCTATCCAATTTTACAAACAACCACTCTAATTTAAACAGACGGTGACCATGTGATCTTTGTGCTTGCTCAGTAGAAGAAGAAGAGTTTGGATTTGATATCCCGCCTTTCACTCCCTTTCAGGAGTCTCAAAGCGGCTAACATTCTCCTTTCCCTTCCTCCCCCACAACAAACACTCTGTGAGGTGAGTGGGGCTGAGAGACTTCACAGAAGTGTGCCTGGCCCAAGGTCACCCAGCAGCTGCATGTGGAGGAGCGGAGACATGAACCCGGTTTCCCAGATTACGTGACTACCGCTCTTAACCACTACACCATACTGGCTCTGAGGCTATGCAGTAGGCTATGCAGTAGGCTATGCAGAGACATAAATGTGGCTGGAGAACTTCAAGGTTACTAATTTTTTACCTTAAAACTGGACTTGGACCACAACAGGCTCTAATATAGAACACATGTCCACCATCCTAGCATTTTCACTGGGAGGAGGGCATGCAGTAGGGCTGGAGTCATTTCCTGCCACTGTGAACTTCACAGGCAGGGAATATATACTTGTAGGGGATCTTTTCATATTAAATATAACAAGGGCTTGAACTGTTGCTTACTCAGACCTCTGTTTCCCCTTCCTCTTTGAGGATAAGGGAATACATTATCGTTATCATCATCATCTTCAAGTTGTTGCCTTCCTTGCTCACCACTACAGAAAGTTGGAACTCAAAGGATAAAAGGATTTTAAAACAAATTCTAGACCAGCTATTAGTATTATCATCATCATGTACATCAGCAGAAAGAGTCTTCTGCTTGGTTTTTGAAATTGCTTACTCATCTACAGCAACAAGGATTACTTTGAAACCCACAGTGTTTCCTGGCAATCATTACATGATTTAATTTAACAATAGTTTATTAGGGAAATTCCCTAATCCTGTTAATCCCCAAAACAGCTCAGCTGCTTAGGCTGCAGATGCCAGGCCCCTCTCTGACATCAGAGCAGCTAAGTAGTGGCTGCCAACAGGCCATGACTCTTTAGCCTACAAAGCTATCCTGTAGCATCCGAACAGATCAGCCAGTGACATAAAGAGAAGGAGCTGAAAAGACACTATAAGAGTAAAAAGATCAGAGGACAAAGAAGGAAGTGTAGGACTGCAGGGGAAGAAGAAGAAGAAGAGTTTGGATTTGATATCCCGCCTTTCACTCCCCTTCAGGAGTCTCAAAGCGGCTAACAATCTCCTTTCCCTTCCTCCCCCACAACAAACACTCTGTGAGGTGAGTGGGGCTGAGAGACTTCAAAGAAGTGTGACTGGCCCAAGGTCATGCAGCTGCTGCATGTGGAGGAGCAGAGATGCGAACCCGGTTCCCCAGATTACGAGACTACCGCTCTTAACCACTACACCACACTGGAAAATTCCAGTCTCAAAGGTGCACTTTGTATGTTTCATCACTATGAGATTTCATGCACATGGTTACTATGACCTGTTCTGTACAAAACAGATTTGGACAACAAAAACAATCTGTTTATTGGAAGGATTTATTCGTGTATATTACCAGTATCTCCAATAAGATTTATTTTGGGATATATTGAAGATCTAGGTTTCTACAGTAAAATTCAGCCACTACCAAAAGAAACCCTCCATCCTCCATCCAAGCAAGGAAGAGGCATTGTCACAGTTCACAAATGCAGGTCAACCAGGCAAAAGCACCCAAGGAAGAGTGTGGAGAGAGGGGCCTGGGCCAGAGTGAGTCATGAAGGGCAGATAAAGAGGCCTGGAGAGAGACACTTGGCTCTCCAGACCTGCTATATATAGTGAAATAAACCACAATGGAATAAACAGGGAGGATGGCTAACAGACAACAAAAAACAGCTGTAATAAACCAATCAGAAAAGTTGTCATTATTTAAGTAACGTGTCACCAAAGTAGACAGGAGATAAAAAATCCTTCCCAGAGAGTATATTTTCCACCAATCTGCAGAAAGATACAAAATTTGTGCTTACAAATATGTCCTTTGGTCAGAAGTTCCAAAATCTGATGCCACTACTTGAAATTCCTTGCTCTGGATTCATGCAAATACTTCCCATAGTGAGAGGAAAGAGAGAAGGGATGCCAAGTTGAATGGCTCCTTTGGGAGAGGCATCTTGAGTCCATGCAAACTTTTGTCATTATAAATTTGTTGGACTTTAAGGTGGGTGGTACAAGAGTTTGCGTTCTTTCTTCTATAATAGACTAACATAGCTATTTCTCTGGAAATTGCTCTATAAAGTATCTTCAGGTGGCAGGAGAAAAGCCAGAAAAGTGGGGGGCGGGGGGGATATAACTATTATTGTTATTACCTAACATTTAAGTTATTACCTCATCTAAGTAAACAGCACCTTTTTAACCCATGCCCTGGATGCATTGAAAACCTGCAGGGTCCCACCAGACATTACTGGCCTTCAACCCAAACCTCCCCAAAACTACTCATCTGTACCCCAGGCCAGGAGCTCTATTCCTATGTCCTGTCAATGCACCAGAAAATTTCATTTTAAAAGTTGAAGACTATCTGGGCTTAGAAGACAGACCAGAAGAACCCCATTACAAATGACAGGGGAAATAAGGTACAAAGTATATAAAACACCAAGAGGGGGAAACTGACAGCAGACTTGACACAAACCTCCAGATATGCAGGCTGGCCCTGGTAAGGGAGTCTGCTTTGGATCGCCAAAGAGTGTGACTGAGGACAGAACTACATATTACACTTATATGCGTATAATAAGTGCCCGACAGCTGTTGTTTCTAAGGTGATTTTTGAGGAGATGCTTAACTTTTTCCCACCTGCTGCTTCTTCACTCCAAATAGTCACCCCTCCAAATGGGTCTTTGTGAACATAAACATACATGTGTGTGTGTTTAGCTCCATTCTCAAGTGTCCTGACAGAAGGAACTTGCATTCTCCCTACCTCTGGCCTCAAAAGAAAAGCAGAGGTGTGTGGCTCTTAGCCAATCTGTAGAACTAATCAAAAGTGATACCTTCTGTGCTGGGTGATTCCAGAGAAGCTGGCAAAGCTGCTTAAGAAGAGGTCTGGCTCCAGTTGTAACAAAAAAGGACTTTGTGAGGAAGTTAGGCAGCTACTAAGGGAATAGTTATGCAGCTGCTCTGTGCAGGGAGAAGAATATACTAACAATTAACCATCACAATTTAAATTACTGTATTGTGTCTATTTAATACAAGGCAGGTATTCAAAACTGGCTGCAACTGTTTGGTGCATGTCCCTAAAAATGTGTATGTTCCAGAATCTGCCCTGCAGAATCACAGGGTTGTATCCAACTACAGTGGTACCTTGGGTTACATACGCTTCAGGTTACAGACTCCGCTAACCCAGAAATAGTACCTCGGGTTAAGAACTTTACTTCAGGATGAGAACAGAAATCGTACTCTGGCGGCACGGCAGCAGCAGGAGGCCCCATTAGCTGAAGTGGTGTCTCAGGTTAAGAACAGTTTCAGGTTAAGAACGGACCTCCGGAACGAATTAAGTTCTTAACCCAAGGTACAGTATACTCAGAGAAGACCCACTGAAATCAATAGTTTAAAATTAGTCATTTCCATTAATTTCAAAGGTTCTACTCTGAGTAGGACTCTCATTGGCTACTACCCACAGTAATATTTTAATTTGTTAGAACGGCTAAGTGACAAAGAAGGTTAATTCTTCATAAGCAACGGCAGATTAACTCATTGTGTATTTAAGGATGTGCTTGGCTGTCTTTGTAGAAATTCTGGAATGTGTCTCTATCAGCAACACATGCTGCAGGTACATAGCTGAACTAAATTCAAATGAACTAAATAAAATAAATATTTAACAAATCTACAGACAAGATTATGGCACGTATTGGTTGAAGTCCCCTTCATTGCTACCTCATGCATGCATAAGGCCAAACAATTCATAAAGTCTCATCTGCTGAAGAAAACAATTCACTTAGCTTTGAGGGGATGGGGAGGTGAATCGGGGCAGGATGCTTGTGTTTGGAAACACGGAGATGAAGTTGGCCTCATACATTATTAATGAGTCCACAAAGCAGCAGCGGCTAAAGGGGAATTATGGGGCACCATTTTATTTGCACTTTCAAAAAACCTTTGACAGAATCCCTCATAAGAGGCTGTGAAAAGAAGCTTAGTTGCCATGAGAGGGAACTAAGATTTGGTCATGGACCAGAGGTTGGCTATGGAAGGGGGAACAAAAAGCCGGATTAGCCCTGTGGCTTTCAGCAATGCATTGTTTCCAAAACGGCCTTGAATTCTGTGAACAGGTTCATTCACCAGATAAACTTCAGCATTTGTTGGCTTAACTAGTTTGCTTCTTCCTGGTGTCACCATCACCTCTGGAGCTGTATGATATCGTTTTTGCTGCTTGACTGAACTGCAAACTTTTTAAAGGCATGAGATATACACTGCAAAGAGTACCAATTATCCCATCAGTTCTAACCATTATTGTATCAATGCCACCTCTTCTTTGTTGCACATTGACCAACAAAATCGCCAAAAGAGGGAAACCATCTTCACAGGACAAAATTTCATACCTTCACTGCAACCAGCCACTAGCTGGAGACACAATTCCATGCTAAGCAGTTTATAATTTCTCTTTCCCTTGCATCTATCCACCATAGCTGGAGGTTGCTGGAAACTTAGACTAGTATAAACAAGCTCAGGTTTTCAGGTGTATCTAAGGAATGCTCTTACTCTCCCTGCACCTGAGACTCTCTCAATGTTACGTCCATATTTGTGTTTTCAAATCCCCAAAGACATCAGAAGGGTAAGATTTGATTATCAGAGTAGTATCTTGCAAATGTCCCAGAACCTTCTCTGAAGTTCATGTGGCCTGATTCATGATTTACCTTTGCAGCATTACAAGGATGCCTGATTTTCATACTGTAAACAGGGAAATGGGACACTGATATGTTCATTCGGACTGGGAGAGGTCTGTCTATATAGTCAGTGAACAAACTATGAAGAGCTCTGGGTTCATGACAGGGCATTGCTGTGTTTTCCCTGGGACTAGAGACATGGCTGGTAAAAGCCTTGATTATCATGAGCCTCATGGAGACTTTTTGGCAAGGTTGGTTCAAGAGAAGGAGGATTGGGAATAGTGTGTGGAGCCTGATGCTGAGAATGCTTTGATGCTTGGTAGGAGCTCAGTGGTTTGTCAAGAGAAAGCACGACCCTAGAGCCATCTGACACGGATGGCACTGTGGTCTAAACCACTGAGCCTCTTTGGCTTGCTGATCAGAAGGTCGGCAGGTTCGAATCCCCACAACGGGGTGAGCTCCTGTTGCTCATTCCCAGCTCCTCCCAACCTACCAGTTCGAAAGCACACCAGAAAGTGCAAGTAGACAAATAGGTACTGCTCCAGCGGGAAAGTATGATTCTATGATTCTATGAGGTATCTGATCCTAGGTTGGTCAGTGAAACAGCTGCACCAACCCTGACAACATCATCTAAGGGTTCACTGTTGGCTGGGCCACTGTAAGCAGACCCAGCTGACTTGCAGTAGTACCCATTTGTTTGCCCACCCATCCAAATGATTGTGCCCACCCTGCTCTTCAAAAGGAGAGCCAAGAGTGTGTCAAGTGTTGAGACAACATCTCAGCTTGCAACTAGTTATGTATCTTCGAGACCTGTGCACCTATAACTTGATCTATGTTTAGACTGTGTAGTGAACTTTGGAATAAAGCTTTTGACAATAATTGAGCTGAGAGTCCAAGTACTGCATCTACAAATCGGATCCAGGAGACTGGGAGGAACTTACTTGCAACTCAGTGGTTAGTTGGGTTAGACTGCTCAAGATTAGAAAACATGAGAAAGAATACAAACAGAAACTCACTCGTGCCAAAAGGAGTGAGGGGGAAGCAGAGCTGACCTGGTGTACCACAGGGGCACATAACATGTACCACCTGTTGTATCCAATTGGGCACAAAACGGCTTTTCTAACGTATTCCAGTATCTTAGACTTGTTGTTTGCAGAACAGCACTGATGAAAATTCCCAAATGGTATTATCTAGGCAGAGACATACCCTTTTTGGCAAAGCTGTGCAGGAAATTGTGCACTTGTCCTGTCTCTTTAACAGTGCTGGGCTCCGGAGCTGGTGAATATGTGATCTCCTTGGAATGTGCCCAAGCTGCTCACACCTCTCTCTCCTCCTTACTACCTGTCCCCTGCTTGGATCCTTGCCTGCTGTTGTCCTTGGCTTCAGGCCATTTAATAAAGACTCCTAGTATAAGGTTCCTGCGGAGAGCTCTTAGAAGGAAAGTATCCAAAAGAACACTCTCCACACATAACCCCTGCAAGGCTCTCGTGCCTCTCTGGCACTGTGAGCCAGCTGCGTGTGCCTCACATAATTTAACAACATGTTTGACATGGGGATACAGCAAATGACATTGGCAACAAGCTAGGAACCCTCCCTGATCCTAACAGCAGCTGGGGAATGACACAATTCATTATAAAATGACACATCCAGTTGGTTTGCAAGGAGTATTGCCACACACAGTTTAACCTGTTATTAATTTAGAGGAGGAGGTTGACAGTATAGCTGACAAGTGCTACAAATCTGAACTCTTATAAGTATGGACACATAGTTGGTGGTGCTGGTACACGTATGTGTTTTTGTGTGCACATGCGCATCACAGGGATATAATCCCTCTGTTTCTGAGCCTCTAGTGCACAGATGACAAATTCCCAGGGCTGTTGCATCCTGCTATAATTTGAACCTTCTGGTGTTAGATATTTATATTGAAAGGTGGCATATAACTTATTTAAACAAATAAATTATACCAACAGTTTTTGGGACAAGACACAGTTCTTAAAAACACATCTGCTCCACCAATCTCAAAGGGTATGAACTTCACCACATTACTGCTTTCTTCTAGTTTTGAGACTGAATGGAAGAACAGAAAAAATCAGGTGGTATAGTGAACCACACCAGAGTGTTATTTTTTGGTGTGATGCTCTTCAAGAGTGATGTACCCATCCAACAGCTAAGATATCTAAGAGTTAAGTGCCCTTCTCTTACATTATAAGAAACAGCTCATTGGGTCTAGCTAAATACAGTTTGATGCTTGGAACATAATATTCTAAGTGGTTCCTTCACCTTCAAGAAGATAACAATACTTATAGTTATTACAGCTTATAATTTCTTGTCCTGTAACAGCATCCAAAATTTTCTACTTGAGTAGGGTAGTTATATATCCTACTTTACAGAGGATACTCTTTCAGAATACATTTATTTCAGGAATGGGGAACCTGTGTCCCTCCTGATGTTGTTGGACTCCAGTTCATTATAATGGGATGCATTGCATTTCTATTTAAATTAGAGTGGTCATTTCTAGATTTGCACCAATACATATGAATCAGCATGTGCAATTGTTATGTAAATCTGTGTCTCCTTTTCTGGTGATGTACACAAGTGGCCATCCTATACCTGAGGTAGATACCCCAATCTTGCATCATGGAAAGGGACTACAACTCAGAAAGTTTCAGTGGCCTTGTATTAATCTACATGAACGGAGTTGCATTGAAATTAGTATTTTAAAGTTTTGGGCAAAAGCACAACTGAATAGTTTAAAAGTGCGTGTGAAGAAGCAATCACAGAAAGAAACATTTTTTGTTTAGAGGCCCTGAGACTGCATGCTCAGTGCTTCTGCTATTGCATTTGTCTTCTTGAAAAAATGAACAATGCAGATGTCATTCCTCAGGAATCCCCATAAGATATGCGACATTAGTTGCTTCACTGCTTGAGATGGCAGCTAGCCAACTCTATCAATCCACTCCTGCCGTCTGTCAGCTCTTACCTTACATGTATGTATCTTCTATTCTGTTACGTGCATTTCTCCCATCTCAAATCTGATTGGGGGAAATCAGGGGTTTGGGGGAGGGAGGGAATTGCTTTCAGCCCCTCTACAACGTTATCAGTAATAGTTATGGATAGTTATGGATGCAGTTAGAGGTAAAGGATTGATGGGGGAAACAAGGTAGAAAAGAAATTTACTAGGCAACACTATTGCCTAAAAAATAACCAGAACTGACAGGGTTTTCTTTTAAAGGGAGTATCTAATTCAAATTCTGAATGAAAATTTAAATAATTATGGTTAGTCAACAACAAAAATATAACTTCAGGAGTTTTTCCAAATTTAAACTTTGTGCAAAATTTTATTTCAAGTCTGAACATCTTTCCTAAACTTGCAGGAAGTTCCTAGAGACCACATGGTTCCCCTCATATCTGTAACAAGCTATAGCAGTCTCTAATCACAGCCTCTTAAGAGACAGGCAAGTGCCCTCAATACAGCCTCTCTGAATGCTTGGGAGCTCAGTCAGGAAAGGAAGAAGAGGCAGAAAAAGGAGTGAAAGCACAGAGAGCCAGGATGAGAAGGACCATGTTGCCACTCGGACATTGTGGAGTGGTGGTAATACTTTTCATTTTGCAGACTCATTTGGGAGCCAAGGCTAGTAAGAAAAGGCTGCTTGTGATAACTAGAGGCTCCTATCTTAACCAGATTCTGGGTGCTTTATAGAATATAAAGGGGGCGACCCTCCCCCTTCCCCAGTTATTTTTAGCTCCTCTGCTGGGGAAGTATTTGAAAGAGTTTAATGAGGGTCATGAATATTCAGTCACTAAATGAGGCACACAGATGGCAGCCAGGAGTGCTACAGATGCCTTGGGTGCAAGCCAGGGTTTCATTATCACCCTCAGTGTCACCAGAAATATAACAGGCTTTACTCTGTCTAGTTATACTCTCCATCTACTCCTGTTCTTACTCACCCTGCACTATCTTATCCCTCTTTCACCTGCCAGGCTCACTGAGGTCTTTCCTTTTTTCCCCTGAAGCAAAAATTCAACAGGATTAGGGGTGGCTGCTGAATGATTAGGGGTGACATCAGAATTAAGACAGCTAATGTAGGGCAGTGGGTAGACTGTTCAACCTGGACTGATATCACTGAAGATCACTAAATGGCCCTGAGCAAATCACTGCTTCTTTCAATGATAAAAAAGTCTAACCCTAGATATATGTTGCTGTGAGCTCCTTAAAGGTAAGGCTTTAAGATCATTCATGTAGTCCATCCCTCAGAGGTACATTATTCATCTACAAAGGAAATGGCTCTCTTAATAATGGCACCCTGGTTGTGCTGGGGGGGGGGTTGCCTGGCACCAACTATTCAATAGTTTCAGTGCCAAGCAAAAAACATTTCTGTTTATCCAAGCATTTTAATCTGTGCAGATCTTAGTTTATTTTTAAAGATTTTAAATGTTATTTTGTAACCGCCATTCCAAATATGATGAACGGCAGTAATACATGTTTTCATAAATACAGAAATAAAATCTGACCAGATACAAACATGACAATAATATTTTATATTATGAAGGCAGGCTACATCCTCTTGGGGGGGATACAGGGTGCACAATTGGGTTAACAGCTGGCACACATTTCATGTGTCGGCAATACTCAAAGCTACCTAATCATTCTCTTCTGAGAAAAACAGGGCTCTCAACAGCTGGCATGGTATTCTTCTTCAATCTGGTGGAGGGCATACACTGGTTGATTTGACCACCTACCATCACCAGCCACATAGACTTTGCCTCCAAAATACTGGACTGGGTTGAGACACTCTCTTCTTTGAAAGTCTAACTCCCCTCTGCAGACATTTTTTTGTGGGGGTGGGGAGGCAGCCCAGTGGAATGTGCCTATTTTGATTTCTCTGCTGAGTTGCTGTAATCTCAGCTATGCCAGTTATTGCTGAAATAATAAGCCTTTCAAGGCCATTCAAGTGCTTCCAGCAAGTAAGGGGGGGGAGAGGAATCTCCAGAATATGCCCTAAGAGACTTTTGCTGTGCAGAATTCTTTCCATCTCCAGTTCCAGACCTTCCTGACAGAGGATATTACAGTGGTACCTCTGGTTAAGAACTTAATTCGTTCCAGAGGTCCGTTCTTAACCTGAAACCGTTCTTAACCTGAGGTACCACTTTAGCTAATGGGGCCTCCCGCTGCCGCTGTGCGATTTCTGTTTTCATCCTAAAGTAAAGTTCAAGTAAAGTTCTTAACCTGAGGTACTATTTCTGGGTTAGCGGAGTTTGGAACCCAAAGCGTATGTAACCCGAGGTACCACTGTAGACGGAGTGGCAGGCAGGACAGCAATATAGCTGGCTGTTCCTGCATCACTGTTTCTGTTCACTGCAGTGGACCAGGCAGGAGATCTATATAACTCCTAGGGAACTTCTTCATAATACCCTTCCCACCTTCTCACAGAAGGGGATATTTGTGCTGCAGGAGGACCAAGTAAATGACATCTTTAAAAGACATACTGAGTAAGAAAAAGTTTTCCCAACATTTGGAAAAAGTTTCCCAACATTTGGAAGTGGCCCAGGAAAGGACAGCCTGGTTTCAGTCATCAGAACTTTTGCAAGGATCAATAATTCATCACTACCGCATCACCTATCACAAGAATGTGCTTTTCGTCCATGAAGGCTTCTACAAAATAGCAACTAAGTTTCTTGAGAATGGGATTCAGCTGAGACCAATACACTCAAGCTACACACAACTACATGCAGCTTGCTACTCCAAACTCCAGTTGTGTGTGTGTGTGTGTGTGTGTGTGTGTGTGTGTGTCTCCTAAATATATTTTATCCTGTGGTGCTAACCTGAGGGGCGGGAGGAATTCGATGGTAGAAAACTAGCAGAGAGGAAAGTGTTAGTGGGTGTGCATACATGGGTACTAGCCTACCATTGTAGACTGCAGAAAAGAAACATCTACAAGAGGAACCACACATGGTTAATGTAATGTGTACTTTGATCTAACGGGAATAAAAATATCCATCAACATCCTTCTTCACTCAGTCAAAATCTGTCTACCTGTAGGCAGCCCCACAGCCTTTATAATCAACATGTTTGCCAGAGGTACATTTTCCAATCCAAACAGCTTCCTCTGTTAAGATACAGTGTTATCTCATTATAGTACTTAGAATGTGACTGACTAAAAATATGGGGGGAGGAATAAGGAATTCCTGATAGAGCCTTTCATGGGTGTACAGTACACAATCAAACAAGGAGAGTGGGTCTCTATATGGCAGTGTGTGAACTACACTGTATCAAAGACTGTGTTAACATCAATCCTCAGGCTGCTCCATCCATACAAGCCCTATTTATTTCAACATGGGTGAAACTGGCACAGCATTTTGAAGACTAGTAGTTATGTCATTTCAGTGGTCTTTGTTGGAACTATATCAGCATAGAATATAAATGAGATCACTAGTATTCTAAGTGGCAGTACATGCAACATGTGTGTATTCTAATTCAAGACTGTGGATCAGAGGCTTTTCCAATAAAACATTTCTAAAACAATAAATGCGGCATTCTAAATTTGTTGCAGGAGATACAAATATATTTCCTTGAAGTAGCATTTCTATTGCAGGGAATATCTCATTTCTACGGGACTCAAATGACAGAACACTGCCTCTGGAACAATGCAGCTTTCATTCCAGTTAGGGAATCTACTACAGTTTAGGCCAGCTCTGCCATACAGAACAGTGAGATGGCTGTCACAGGTGGTTGATGCTGGGGAGTGATTAAGGCAGCCCCTCTGCCAACAAGCTAACCTCCTGAGTCCTTTGGCCATTCTCATCCAAATGAGCTAGTACCGATTATGTTTGTCTGTTGTTGGTCTGTTTGTCTGTCTTGCTTAGCTGCCTTTTCTCAGTGTGACACAGAAAGAACCACTGGGAAAGGACCCTGATTAAGCAAGCAAGCAAGCAAGCGGAGAGGCAGACACGTATAAGCATGCACTCCAAGAGTTATCATGTGTTGCTTGTCACATGATGCATACTGGCACCACTGTAGCTGAACCGCAACATTTGTTTGAATAGACCAGAGCTTTCCAAACTCTTCAAGTTGGTGACACACTTTTTGGACATGCATAATTTCTCGACACGGTAATGCAGTTTTACGAGCAAACAGAAGGTTAAATGAGCCCTTTCCAGCCACAGGAGGAGTGCGGGGAGCGTTAGGGCAACATACCTACATACTGCAGCCAACACACTAATGTGTCGCAACACACAGTTTGAAAAGCTCTGGATAGACAGTGATCAGACACCACAAGGAGCAGTAAGCAAGTGGCATCAAACTGCTGATAGGGACAGATCTCTGGGTGTCATATGCCTAGCTTGTTGCTCTCAGGTACAGTGCAGGATTCAGCTGCCAGAGGGTCAGCTTGTATACATGAAATGGGAGGGATGTATCTTGTCCTTGGCCTCAGGCAACGCGATGCCTTAAGCCAGTCCTTGTGACTCCAGCATGGAATATGATTACATGAATGATAACGGTCCTTATTGGGTAGTTAAATGTACTCAGTTGTTTCAGTTTTCAAGCAATTTTCAAAACACCACCTTTAGAAGCCTTGTGCTTCTCTGTCATACCATTGCAGTGAAGAAGTCTGTATCTAACCTTTCAACCAATCAATTTTATACATATACAGGATTCTCTGAATCCTTGGACGTCTCTCCACCGCCCACCTCTGTAGTTTCCATAATGCTTATTTTTATACTGCATCTTATAATATTATCCAAATTTATTTTCAAATTTCCATTTAAAACCACAGAATTATTACATTACAAGTGTTATATTAATCCTGCTAACGTTTTTAACTGTGTACAGTGTTTGTTAAGGTAATCTATAAAAAAAAATTCCTTTCTGACATTGCTCTTTTTCTATAGCAGTTAAAGAAAAAGACTAACCTTCAGACCTACCAAAGGGGGGGGGGATATAGTTTTAAAGTATTTTGAAATAGCCTCATGTAATTATGGGTGTTTGTCTATGTGTTTGCTTGTATGTCTGTTGTGAATGCCCATGCATCACCAAATCTATGAAAAGTAGTATATGTGATGGTCACTAAACAAAACACGAACAAGTCAACGCAAATCTTCTCATTTTCTGAGACTCTGTGTGGCAGAAAATGTATGTGCAACCTTCAAGCAGCGTGGATGTTCAAATGTCAGCACAGGGGTGAGTCTGTATTTGTGTCTACACTCAACACAAACAAACATCTGGATGAAGCATCTGGCAGCAGCTCCAACATCTGTTTCTTCCTCAATTTGCCTGTCAGAACACTGAAGCTGGGCAGCAGTTTGGAGGGCCTCCCATACAGCAAGCAGGGGGGTTAATAGGGAAAGGGTGAGTAAGGCCAAAGCAGTATTAAACCTTGTTTAGGTTCTGCCTTTTTTGCCTCATCCCCAGCTGCTGCCTCCTCACAGGGAGGCAGAGGCCCCAGCGTTCTTCACATGCTTCTCCCTGCCCCCTGCCACTGGGCCTGCCTAATTTCATTTGTATCAGTGAATAAATTGGATTTGCTACTGGCCCTGTAGCTCTCATTTGGCACACCAGTCCCCAATAGTGGCATGGCACCAGGATGTGGTTCACTGATGCACTTCCATGACATAACCTCTGCCTTCGGAGACAGGCTTGCATTACAGCAAGAGATGGGAATTGAGTTCAAGATTGCTATATGGCCCTAAATAGGCCTCCCTTATCCCAGTAAAACATTAAAGAGGTAGCATAGTTGAACCTGTCAGGCTCTGGCTACTAATCACAATGACTAGAGCTCAAAAAGGGATGGGAGTAGAGGCTGCTGTCATGGTTTGGATATAAGCCAGATCTTTAACCAAGAAGCGAATATTTTTGTTTGTTCAGAAATGCCAACACCATGTGTAAAAGCTAGGGACCAACATATGATTTAAAGGATTCATAATGCAACCTTCATAGAACCAACCAACCAACCAACCAACCAAATACAGAAGCATTTTTCCTAGGTAAGTTTTTTAAAACTTGCCCAGTGCCCATAGTTTATCTAAACAAATCCCTACTTGGGTAGGGAGTCCATATTGCCTGAGAATTTTCTGCCCTTTTGCTGCAAAGTGCTTAAAGAGTCAACATGAAGCAAACTGCTTTGGAGTGTTGGAGTTGTGTCCATCTCCCCACCCCCATCTTTCAAACTTGCACATGCAAGTGGATGACTAGCCAGTGTATGCTTCTCTTCCCCGCCACAAATTTGGAAAATGAATAATGGAAATTCTCTTGACTACACTCCCAAATTACAGTGATCAAGGAGGGTGACTGACAGCATACCCATGTGACTTGTCAATCCACTGAATGGCAGCAGCTCACTGCATTATTTTTTTCCTGAGACAGGCATAGTTCCTCATGCACTAAAAGTATCGTGGTGGTTATATATTATTTATATAGGTCCATCAATACACATGGTACCTTACAGAGTTATACAGCCAAAAAAAACCCCAGAACAATTTATTTAATCAACAGCTATGCCCTTCTGCAGCTTTGTCAGAAGTTGGAACATAGTTAGCTATTCACTCGAGTGAAATAAATAGGTCCCAGTAGTGGCTCCCTTCATAAGCAAATTACTTTTGTAACCAATGGCTTTTTCCACAATCCAGCAAAGTGCTACAAAATCATACTTACACTAACTAGTTCTGGAGCTGGGATTATAGAAACACAGAATCTGCCTAACTGTTCAATAGTCTAACACTAGCTCAGGCTCAGCTCCTAGGCATGGCACAATCTTTCTTTAAAACAACAACAGCAACAAGTTTAGTATTCACATTTACAAATTCTACACTTGTTATCCTGCCTCATTAGCAGGGTAATATACAATCAAAACCCACAGGGCTCATCCAAACTTACTTTTGCTCTGCATTTCTAGACATAGGTCTGGGCTGTCCAGGTATTTTCAGAAATCTGACTCCAACTGCTGTTTCAGAAGCACAGCACAAATGATATACAACATTATTAATGAACACCTTTTTCATCTGAAAACCAAGCCTCTAAGAGCTTAACATTTAGGAGGAACGTGCTGCTTGCTCATAGAGGCAACTCTCCAGTGGAGGTAAAAATGGAAAGAAGGAAACACACTCTCACAACAAAAAATGAATCTTGTCTTGAATAACTGTGCCTCTCTTGATTAAATCTCAGATACGGCCACAAAAGAACAGGGATGAAAAAGCTCCCATCTCGTAGAAGTTGTTAAACCAGTGTTTTTTCTATAAGTAGCCAACATTTTTTGAAGAGTATATAACATAAACAAACCTGGAGACACAGCATAGATAATTAAATCTTTTACTACAAAGCAGGGAAATAAAACTTGTATGGAGCAAATTTATTGCATTGTTTAGCCAAAGTTAGTCAATTAGATACAAGCATACGTTTGATGTTCAATTATGATGAGTACAATGACTAAAATTACTAGGAACATTTGCTGTAAAATGCTTAAGAAGTTTTATTACAATCAAGTAGTTCGTTAAATAAAAATAAACATTACTAGCATTATATATTCTTCTTCTTAAACTAAACTAGTATGCACACTATTCAGTCATGGCATTTACACTCAACAGTTCTGGGCTGTATATCCAAACATATAATACTGAAAAGTCACCATATATAGTTAAACAAAAAAAAGTCATTCAAAGCTGTGCAAAACCCATTTAAGATGTAGGGGGATGGTGCTGTTCTACAGTTCAGTCACTCATATCTAGACAAGAAATAATTAGAGCAAATTAGCAGTAGCACAGAAACACAGATTGTTCTGCTCTCAAGTGAGCACTGTGTCAGTCAGTCTTTTCCCCATGTGCTGTAGGCCTGTCAGGGGCCTTGTGCAGGCTGCTGTCTCTTTGCATTAAAAATCCCATCAAGCAAAAAAAGAACACAGCAAAAAAGGTAGCACCCAGTGCCTTGCAAATAACCCCAATGAAAGACATTGCAGGTTCTCATTAACTTTGGCGTCACAGCTGAACAATCTGTGTGTGAGTACAGAAAAGAAGGCAAGCCCAGACTGAGGGGGACTGAGCAACTGCTGGATAAGTATTGAGGAGTGTGTCTTCCTAGACAAGAGGAACAGGGCAAGGGCTGCAAGAAAGGAGAAACTCATTTCTCCACAAGCTTAAATGTTTTCTTGAATAACTTAAATGGGCAGGAAGAATGGATAAAAGTGCCCAACTCAGTTCCAACATGGCCTCTGATTCATGCACAGAATTGTTCTAGGCTAGCAAGTCAAGATGCTGACTTTGTGAAGGAGTCACCCAATTAAGTCCTAGGTATGGCAGCTCTGATCTTATGTTTCTGGCTTTGGGTTCATCCATACTTCCACTTGTTCCATGCCTAGAAAGCACAGATCCAAGTGGTTTTCTGCTTGTTTCATGCTTTCTGGGTATGGGTTCAAGCAGTGTTGCCTTTGCCCCACCACTCCACCCTGGAAAACCTGCTCTTTAGTGCTAAATTGGAGCAACCATCAATCCGGAGAAAACCCAATTGCCATTCTGATTCAGCGGTATGTAGTGGGTTTTCCATGGGGGGGGAAACAACAGGGAAAGTAGAACTGTGGATGAGCCCTATCTGAAATGAGGTTGCTGCTTTAGAAAAGAGATGAGTACACACCGTACTCTGAATTAGTTTTGGATGCTCAAAGCAGCTGAGTAGTAAATGCTTTCATATCTACCTAGGCAAGCTAGAAGACAACTTTATTATCATTGAACTATACCACATCTAAAACTCTGGAGAGCTCCATGAGCTTATCTCAGAGATAGGGAACCCAAGGCCCTTTAGATGCTGCTAGACTCCAAATCCTATCACCCCAGCCAGCATGGCCATCAGTCAGTGATGATGGGAGTTGGAAGTCCAGTAACATCTGGAGGTCCACAAGTGCCCCATCCCCACCCTCTGTGATATGTGGCCCATTTCATAATCTAACTCTCAGTAAAACTCCCCTAAGCACACAAGTTTTAGGATGCAACTGAGGAGAGGGAGGCTAATGCATACACCAGCAACTCATTTAACGGTCCATAAGAGATTAAATAAAAATATAAAAGACAAAATGCAATATATGTTCCTGGATAAAGTGCTGGTAGGCTTGATACAGTATACAGTGGTACCTCTGTTTGCAAATGGGATCCGTTCCGGAACCCCGTTCGCAACCTGAGCAGAACGCAACTCGCGTCTGTGCGTGCACGGGTCATGATTCACCGCTTCTGCGCATGCGCGTGGTGTCATTTTGAGCGTCTGTGCATGCGCTGAAACCTGGAAGTAACCCGCTCCATTACTTCTGGGTTGCTGAACGACGCAACCTGAAAAGATTTAACCTGAAGCAAACATAACAAGAGGTATGACTGCACATCTGAAGAAAGTGGATGCCCCTTCTCAGGCAGATGAGCACAGGATGCCCACTCAAATATAAAGCAATTATAGAGCTTGCTCAGGTGTATCAGTTGTTGTGCCAAGAGCAACAACCCTGCAGGTAAACAGGTGCTGTGTGACTCAGAAGGAAGATCAGAACCAGGTAAAGAGATATGGCTGGGATATTTTCAGTCAAGTATAGAGTGTTTTCAGAGTAAGCTGCAGAACAGAATTACACAGTCCACAGAATTGTCCAGGTACAGTTTTATAGAAGGAAAATGTCTAGGACAAAGTTTACTATATGATATTTAGTTTGCTATATGACAATGTACTGGTTCACACGTAATGCTAAGTCAAATTATGCCTTAGCATGAATGAGCAAGTGCGTTATCATGCCATTAGAAAATCATAACTGCTTCACTCCTCTCTCATTCCTGTTGCACTAACTGGAGCTAAACCATGGTTTGGCTTAGACTACAGGCTAAGCCAAGCTTGCAGTTTGTCCTGCTCTAAACAAACCATGAGCAGTAACAATGACTTCACTCCAAATAGTGTGGCATCTACAGGAGCAGGGCAGAAGGAAGGCAGGCTTGGTGTTTGAACTGTGTAGCAGCACGCTTGCTTTTTCATGATTAGTCATGGTTTGGTTTAGTGTTACAAGTGAATGAGGCCATTGTATATTCTCTTCTGTATCTTCCATCTGGAAGGATTCAAGCATGAATCAGGCCATGGAACTTTCAAAGTTATGACATAACAGCCTTGTTAGCTGTTGGGATTACTGTAAAACACACACACACACACACACACACACAAGATACCAACTGTGTAACCCACCCAGGGGGTCCGTGGCACCATTCACATAACAACAACTACCATGGAGACATCAAAATTTTCAAAAGTAGGGGGTCAATGGCTTGACTTTTGAAAAACAGAGGGTCCATAGTACTTAACTAATTGATAACCACTACTCTAGACAACGATGATATAGACTCAACTGGCAGCCAATGGATAAGCAAGAGTCTCAGCTAGATCTGTTTGGAGTTGTTGTCCATACCTATCATAGCATAAGCCTAAGACAAAGCATTACTGAGGTGGTGCTTAAATCATTTACCAGGAACTGACTTGTTACCAGTAAGGGCTGAGTGGGAAATGAAGATGCTACAATACCACAACAATAAGTGCTCCTTCTTGGGTGACACCACTGCCAATGACACCTGCCCCCAGAGTTGCTTTCCTCATTCCCCTGCACCACATGAATATACAGAAAGCATTCACCAATGAATCTTATAATTGCCTGGCCGATTCCCAAAGGTTCCAATGAGAGTTTGCCCATCACTAATTTTAGTACTGTGTGCTAGCTCAAATCAGCGGAGTTTAATGAAGCTTTAGTAAATTCAAGTTGCAATCCCATACTGACTAACTTAGAAGTGACTGTCACAGACATCATCAGCAGGGCCTTCTTGCGCATGAGGTGGAGCAAAGCAACTGCCTCAGGTGGCAGAATCCCGCAGGGCAGTACCCCCATGGGTGCCCCACTCTCCCCCTGCTGCCGCTGGGATGCTGCAGCTTCCAGGAAGATTTCATGAACATTCTGTGAGATCTCACTGGAAACCACCACCATACAACCCTAGTAAGCGAGGCTTCAGTGTGGGGGTGGGGTGGGGCCAGATTCACATTTAGTAAGAGAAATGTGACGAGCCACCCCTGATCAATAAGACTTACTAGAAAACATATCTGTTGATCCCTCAAGAACACATCACTTTAAAAAAAGAAAAGAAAAAGAACTGGGATGGAGAGGAATTCCTGCTCACTGCAAGTCATCTCCAGTACATTTCTTGGGAGTATCCCTTCCTGATACAGCCCAGGCAGCGGGTGACTAGGCAAGTCCAGGAAGCAAGTACCCAGTAGCTCTTCTGTCATCTTTCTGGGTGACTCATCCCTCCTTTCAGCTTTTGATAATAAAGGAAAAGGTGGAGGGACAATGGAGTAAGGTGAAGGTTGCAATCTCACAATGCAGCAGTGCCCAGGGAGTGCCTCAAACGGATGGAAATGGATTTGCGTATTGCTGGCTGAAATTCATCATGGAAGTGATTCACGGTTAGCTGGAAAATGGGTAGCAAAGCATAAGGACTTACTGGGCAGCTTCCATGCATTACACGGTCAAAGGCATGGGATACTTCCTGCTCCCCCTTGCCATGCCAAGACTAACCTAGCTACAGGATATGATGTCTCAGGATGTGAGATCAACAACCACCTTTGGCCTTGAACATCTCTCCCCCCCCATCTCCTCCCTCCTCAGTTTCTCTGTGATTAGGTGATTTGTTTGCTTTCCCAAGAGTTCATGTTGCCCTAAAATGAGAAAAAGCTTTTTTTCCCTGACCTGGGGCAGAACGGCTCAGCTTCGGAGGAGGATGTGTTCTCCAGAGGCCTTGGTGATGTATAGCTCAGTAATTAATGAATCTACATTTGGTTTATTCAGTGCAGCTGGCCAAGGAAACACAACTGATGGCAGCACACACACAGAGTGAGGGAGATCCGGAGGCCAGGCTGGGATTGTTTATGCCTTTATGATCTGTTTCCAATAAGGATGATGGATTGTTTGTTTGGGACAGATTTGTTGATATTGTTTGGGAGCTCAATGGATAATTATTTGATGAAGCAGGCCCCAGGTCAGCTGCCCCAAGAGTCAAGATAGCACCTCAAAATGTCCAGGGGACATACTAAGGGGCAAACCCAAGAGACCTCAAAAAAAGAGCCAACCTCGCAATATGATAATGGATAAGAATGGACAATAGCAAATTCTTATAGCAGCTGTGAACTTTTCCAGTGATGCTAATACTACTGTCAGGCTAGGGATGGGCTGCTGAATCTGAACACAGAGGAAGAAGTTCATGTTAGGAAGTCATTTTAAGTCCTAGAAAATTTCTTCAAAGCAGTACTAGTTGCACAAAGCCTAAAATGCATACTTTTAACATATTAAGACTATATGGTGTTGATCAGGGCCAAATTCCTTATTCCCATCTATCAGGTACAGAAATTGGAGTGGTTGTATTATGGAATTCCACCCGTTCGAGCATCATATGCAATGCAGTAATAAATAAAATAAATAATGCTTCTATCAGAAAAAGAGCCTAATTATCTAGCCTGTGCCAAGATTGATGTTCTTTACATAAACTTGCTCACTCCCACAAACTTCACTGCACTGAGAATAGTTTCCATCAGTATCACACTCATATACTCTGAGGGAAAGGGAATACAACACTTGTTAATTTTTAACTGCACCAAAAAGTCTGTGAACTGAAGGGAGGTATTTAAGTGTGTGTGTGAAATACACAAACTCAAGAAACTATGGAAATGCAAAGCAAGAAACTCTTACTGCTGCAAAACATCAGCTTCCAAACACAATTTAAAGTGCTGGCCCTGACCTTGAAAACTCTATACAACTTAAGTCCCGTGCCCTTTAAGGACCACTTGCTTCTATCAATGGTGTCCAAACTTTTTTCAAAGAGGGCCAGATTTGATGAAGTTGTTGACCTTTTTTGGGACTGAAGTTGTTGAGCTTTTTTAAGGATTTTGATCCCAGGAAATAAACTGCCACAGGGGCCAGATTAAACCACCCAGTGGGCCGGATTAGGCCCCCAAAACATGTCTGTACTACATGAAGCTGCTCAGACATCATTGAAAGACTCTTCAGACACTCTCCTTTAGGTCCTCCTATCTTTTGAATTGAGGAGGGTGGTGACCCACAAGAGGGTGTTTTCAGGGGTGGTGCCCCATCTTTGGAATACCCTTCATACAGAGGTTTCTCTGGTGCCAGTTTTGATGTCTTTTTGGCTATAGACAAACACTTTCCATTTAACCAAGCTTTTAAGATATTGTTCTAATGTATATTCATATCTTGCTGGTTTTGGCTTATATGATTCACTGTTGTTGTTTGCTCTGCTATTTTAATTATGTTACTCACTACTTGATTTTGGTTTTTTTAAATGTTGTTAGCCAATCTGGGAACACTTTGAGATTAAAAAGCAGGGTATAAATCTCTAAGTAAACAGGTAGAATATGTATGTACATAATTATACTCTTGAGCTTCATCTATGTTTCCAACGACCAGTATGGTATATTGGCTCATATGCTGTGATCTGTCTCTGCAAATAGACCCTTCTAGGAGATCATAGATTTGGATATCTTAGATCATAGATCATAGGGTTTGGATATCTTACTGATCTATGAAAAGGTTCATATAGCCAAAAGGAGGCCATATTAGGCTAAGTGGGAACAAAAGGAGGGGAGGTTCACACACTATGTTTACAACCCATACATATAGTGCACACTCTAAAATGTAACATGTTTATGAGACAGGTGGGTGTTTTGGAAGATGTAGAAAATGCACACATACCAGTGACTTGTTAGGGCTTCCTGACATATATTCACATCTTTTAAAAAAATCTATCAATCAATCCAGTTGTCTCTCATAATGCATGAAGTCTTCTAAGCCAGAGGTGACATAGAGGATACCACAATCAGCAGGGGTGGAGAGGATGGAGTCACTCCTCCCTTATCTGGAATTCTTCCTTCCCCCAGGCTTTGTTTTTTTCAGGCTAATTCCTAGACAGGGAATTGTAATCTATGTAGCTCAGCAAGGTCTCTTATCACCCCTGCTGTTTTCTATCAGCTCATAGATTAAAACCTTTTGCAAGGAAATAACAACTGCACAACCCCTAGAAGCCAGGGGGGTTTGCTAATTACATCATTACTATCCTCTCCCACACAGCAAAGCCACTTGCTTTGTAACAAGGTGGCATCTGCCTTGTAGAGGATCCTAAGCAAGAGACAAAGGAGTTGGCACTAAACCTAGGATGGAATTGTTTTAAAAATCACATGCATTATAAACAAACACTTCTCCCCAATATCAACCCTCCTCAGAAGCTCTTTATAATGACTTGCACTGTGACCTCAAGTTTGCGCTTGAGCTATGAAAACAAGAGAAAGCCAAGTGCAGGTGTTGAATATCTTGAAGTGGATGGGCAGATGGATGGATGGGTAGATGGGATGGGAAGAAAGAATAGTGCACACATACCGATGAGGGAATAAAATGATCCATGTGCCCAAACAAGTGGCAAGGTCCTAAAAAGACATTAATACTGAAGCATTTTGCACAGAGAAATATATATGCTAGGCTACTGCTGCTGCAATAGGCATTTGGTCTACTGTTAAGATTAACTGGGCTGATTTTTATGCCACTATGGCAGGTCCTATCCTCAACCTAGGGATAGGTGCCCACAAAGAATATGGTAGACTCTGATCTGCAGCTAAACTACCCCACTATTCTTGGGATATCAGCTCAGACTTGCTTTGGATTTTTCAGTCAGCCCAAACTCCAGCAGAGGAGCAAGGGACACTCCACCTGGCTAATCCAATCTCAAAGCGAGATTAAATGAAAGAGAGACAGGCGGGCTCCTCCTATCAGCCTGTCCTATCACCCCTTTTGCTCCTCAGGTCCATCTGGTAGCTTCCCAGGGTGCCGGCAGAAACCCTCCTCACCAGACTGGGTGGAGGCCAATCCTTTGTTTCATTTGGTTGATCTAATAGGATTATAAAACCTCTTCATAAACTCAGAAGAGGTTCAAGTTCCTAGCTGTTTTTCCATCCGTCTGTCTATCCCCATAAATGCCCCTCCATCAGTCATTACTTTGTGCCATTTCCTTCTGCTTGTTGAAGACTCATTGCTGTAGCACTTGAATCTATTTCTGTAGCAAATCTCCTTGAAAGTTTTCAACCTGCTAGACAGGGATCATTGCTGACTTGGAGAAGGGATAATGTCTTCCCTGTAATAGTTCTGCACACATTCTACCAGTTTCCCACCCACGCCCTCTTCTTCCTGCTGAGCTGAGATTTGAGCTAACCTTTCCATTTTCCCCGTAGTGCTTAGAGGACTTTAATATATTAGCAGTCACCTTTTCCTTTTAGTGGATTTGGGCCTGGAGTGCAGGGTCTTCTTGCAATATAAAACAAAATGTTCAGGGCCAAAAGAACAAGCACCTTAAAACCAAAGTGTAACGATGTTCAGAAATTGGGGTACTTAGTTGGGATGTCTATGACTGCAGTCCATGTTTTTTTCTATGTCACTTTATACAAGTGCATCTGAGGATGTGTCTATAGGTGTCATTGAATGTGAGATGTGTGGGGAGCTTCACTATGGGTCAACTTCCAGAGCATCTCAGAAACTGCTTTGCCCTTTCTTTTCCCTACTAAATATTTTTTTTCTAGGGCTATTACTTTATTTTTAATGCCGCTATCTATATTTATTTGTAGCTGCTTTTCAGAACAGACAAAAGAACATATCTGTTATATGAGGCTAATCCATAAAGCTGTTTGATGCATTTTGCATCTGTTGCACTTACTGAGCTGCCTTGTGCTTGTCTGGGGAAAGCAAAGTCCTATTCTCTCCTTAAAGGCCTCTGTTCTGTGGGCTTTAATGCAACATAAGTACAGTGGTACCTCAGGTTAAGTACTTAATTTGTTCTGGAAGTCCCTTCTTAACCTGAAACTGTTCTTAACCTGAAGCACCACTTTAGCTAATGGGGCTTCCTGCTGCTGCTGCCGCGCTGCCAGAGCATGATTTCTGTTCTCATCCTGAAGCAAAGTTCTTAGCCCGAGGTACTATTTCTGGGTTAGCAGAGTCTGTAACCTGAAGCGTATGTAACCTGAAGCATATGTAACCCGAGGTACCACTATATGCTGAAACAACTACGGCCAAGACCTTCACTGGACTTATTCAAGTGTCATTGTTGTGTGATGATGGGGGGTTGGACCATGTATTATAATATTTCCTTAATATATTCGGTGTGTCTGAGAAGGAAAAGGAGAGTTCATCATTCTTTTTGTTATGTTAGGATGTGCTGAAGCAGAACAGAAAACCCTTGCAAAACAACCCATTGATATGGCTTGCTCTGATCCACTACTACCTGCCTGGCAGAGGAGGGGCCAATGCAGGGGGTTTCAGATGTGAAATGTCAGTGCAGCAGTATTCCTCCATGGCACATGAGGGAGGGGCTACAACTCAGTGGCAGAGCCACTGCACACAAAGTTTCCTAAGTTCAATACAGTAGTACCTCAGGTTAAGAACTTAATTTGTTCTTGAGGTCCATTCTTAACCTGAAACTGTTAACCTGAAGCACCACTTTAGCTAATGGGGCGTCCCGCTGCCACCGCACTGCTGCTGCGCGATTTCTGTTCTCATCCTGAAGCAAAGTTCTTAACCCAAGGTACTATTTCTGGGTTAGCGGAGTCTGTAACCTGAAGCGTATGTAACCTGAAGCATCTGTAACCTGAGGTACCACTGTACCTGGTATCACCAATTAGAATGATTATTTGCAGGTGATTTGAGAGAACTTTGTCTGAGACCCTGGAGGGATGCTGCCATTCAGAGATAATGCTGGGCTACATAGGTGAATGACTTCACTTGGTATAAAGCAGTTTCCTGTATTGAACATTGGACTTTAGTAGGTATAGAAAATCACTGGGTCTTACACTGCTGGTTTAGTCATTATTTGAGGACTATCCCTGCCTCTGGGTCTGGTCTTGTCCAGACAGATACTGGAATCAGCAAGGGATACCCACATAACCTGAAGATGCTGCTGTGCAATGCCAAGTCAATGATGAATAAGACCACTGCCATCCATGACTTGATCGTGGATGAAGGACTTGACCTGGCATGTGTAACAGACTTGGTTGGATGAAGCAGATGGGCCTGTCCTTGCTGCTGCTTGTCCACCAGCTTTCTCTTACACACAGCAACCCAGGCCTTGTGCGCGGGAAGGGGGGTTGCAGTGATTTTTAGGAAGTCATTAGTTTGCACCAGGCGTCCTATTGGGAAGACCCAGTTCTCTGAGTGCATGTTCTGGAAGTTGGGCAATAGGGTCAGTACAGGATTCCTTTTGGTGTACCGACCTTCCCACTGCACCAAGGTTTCCCTGCCTGAGCTGCTTCAGGTCGTGGCAGATGTTTCCCTGGAGACACCAAATTTGGTTGTCCTAGGGGATTTTAACTTCCACGCTGACACAAACTTACAAGGGAGCCGCCAGACTCGCTGAAAGAGGCGGTCAATAAACCGCTTCTTAAAAAACATCTTTAGACTCAGCCAATATGGCCAACTATCGCCCAGTCTCAAATCTTCCATTCTTGGGCAAGGTGATTGAGCGAGTGGTTGCAGCCCATTAGCCACACTGAAATTGTTGCCTTAAGTGGTACAATAGGAAGGATTTGCTTGCCCTTGCCTGGCCAGACACCACCATTTTACACTCATTTCAAGTCATCAGTAGCACTCATTTTTCAATTGCCCTGCTGTTATGTTATTTGGTTAGATGTTTTGGCCTACTGGTGTTTATACTGGAATTGTTTTAAATGTGAACTGTATTCGGAACCTGTATGACTGAAAGCTAGTTTATAAATATAGTAAGTAGGTAATTTTTTTTTTTTAAAAAAACACCTTCTAGTTTCAAAGCTTGTCTGGGGTGTGTGTGTTTGTGGGAAGAGAAAGAGAGGGAGAGAGAGAGAGAGAGAGAACACACAGATGCCAGTGCTGATCCTAAACTCAATGAACGTGTGTAAAATACTGTAAGCACAGATTGTAGAATAACATTATCAAAGCAAAGTTATATCAATTATAGAATTATGAGCTGATTCAGACTGCACCTTGCTGGGCATGGCTCAGGATGCCAGAAACTAGGGAGAAGCCTCTTTCCAATTGCTGAGGAGAAGCAAACTGCAGTATTAAAAAACCAGACTGATTTGGAGTATCATAATTTAAAGTGCAATGACTGTAAGGGGATGTAGCAACTTGAACACACTTGAGGCTGACGTGTGTTGCACTCACCACAGCACCCCACAGAATCAGGGCTCCAACAGGAACCAAATCCAACTACGTGAGGGGGAAATGAGCTCAAGGTGGAGAGACAATAGACACCAATTTTCCTCCCGGCAAACCTGGAAAGAATTTAAACCAGGTAAAAGGCAAAAATTCCCACAATTTAGAATGCCCAAATCTGCAGAGAGACCGTCTGATGCTTATGCAAGTCAGCCCCACAAAGAAAACAGAGAAAGGAATGGTTCTGTTAAAAATTGCAGTTAATTTTGAAAATGCAATAGAAATGCTGGAAATGGGAAGATGTGCAGTCTGCATAACTGGCAGGGTTGAAAAGCAGGGTTGTGTTTTGGAGTATGATGTCAAGGGTGGAGGAGAGATGCCTGCCTTTTCCCAGAGTATTTCCTTAACACCCTAACTTACAAGTTCTGAATATGACCTACACTAAGGGGTGCAAACCCTGCATGTGCGCATGCGCACCCACACCCACACCCAGCACTGAATATTCAAGAATAAACCAAACTGCATAAACTAACTCTATTTTCATAACACTTCTTAGAAGCAGTGACAGGGAGAAAAAGTTCCTAACCACAAATACATGCTTTGCTTTTTCTCACTTCCAAACAATGATAGTATACACTGGAGCAATGTCAGCAAATTGTTGCACAGCAGCCACCTTTAAAACAGCATGCAGTGTACCTGAACAATGTGCACAAAAGCAAATTGGATACTGCCCAGAAGAACCAACTACTAAGCACATCTTTACTCTACAGATGTTCATTAACAAACCAGAACAGAAAAAGCGGAAGATATTTGTCTGTTTTTATAGACATTTAGAAAGCTACTTAAATAGCTGCAGAATGGAATCAATGGAAAAAGTTACAACATCATTAAAACTATGCATCAAAAGAGGCAGGATAAAAATAAGCAAAACACAAACAGAGAACATCAGGGGAATTACAGGATTACAGTTAACCACAGTTGGAGCCTTTCAACATATTGTTAAGGATACCATCACCCAAAGGCACTGAGAACTATTTTGATATTATACTTCCCTGCTCAACTGTATCAAAAAATAATACATGTAAGAAAGCAGAGTGAAAATATCTACAGACACCACAGCTTTGTAATGCCAGAAAAAGCAGTTCTGAGTTTGAAATGTTGAGTCTTGCAAGCTTCCAAACAATCATGGCAGAATTTTTCTTATTCTGGTCTTTCCAGCACTGCATAATGTGCATCTAAAGCCCTGTGGTGGTCTCATCCATCCCTACAGGTGCTTCTAAAACCATAATGTGAGTTGGGGAATGCAACCTTTTAAATAAAGTAGCCTTACTAGATCTTTGTTCATCCTTTGTAATTGCATACAGAATTTGATGTGTGAGTGGTAAGATGTTTGGATTCCTGAAAATCTTGGCTTGTTTTAAGTTTCCAGCCCCCTTGGTTTTAGAGACACATACTGCAAATATTTAAGCACAAATACTGACAGTGGGACTCAATAATGAGTCCAACAGTGGAAACCAGTGCAAGTGCTCCCGCTAGGACAACAGGGCTTCCCTCTCCTGTAACTGTCTCAGAGGGTTAGGAGAACCCCCAGAACTGGGGACAGGATGAGGAGAGAGAGGACTGCTCCATCTAGCAAAATGAAAACCTTGTGCTGACAATATGATTGCCATGTTGAATTCCTGCATAATTCTACCTGGCTTTCCTTCATAAGCTTGCCCCCTATCTGTAAACCCTCAATTCTCCAAGTTTTCATACCACAACTCTTGCCTGCTTGCTAATTCACCATAAAAACATTGTACAGAATCATGAATATTGGGTACAAAATGAAGCATGCACATTAAGAAGATTCTATAAGTGTGTGCACCATTTATTTTGCGTCTCAAATTTGGACTTCTGAAACACAATATTAAGGACCATGGATACACTCAGATATACATCTCTAATTAAGGTTCAGATAAAGGTTCGCTCATGGGGGGCGATGCTGAAGGATTCCCCCCCCCCATTTTATTATTCTTGAGGGAGGAATAGTGTCAAATAGTATGACTATAATCAGTTCAGGGGACCAAACTGTTTCCTTGGAACCAGTCGGTATTAGACTCTCAGTCTGTATGAAATTTATGGTGCATCTATGTAAGTTCTGGTGTGCAAGTTACAAAAACAAACATGTTACAATATTAAAGCACATAAGTTTGCATCACTGATTTCTCCCTCGTCCACCCCGGAAGATTTACATAGAGAGGTACCTACCACACTTCATTACATGGAGGAACCTGGAGAAGGGATTGCAATGACAATCTCAAGAACCAAGCAGCACACATGACAGAATATACACCAGGTCACCTGGTTTTAAGCCATTTAGGGCATTAGAGGTTAAAACCAACACTTTTAATTGGACACAGAAATAGACTGGGAGCACTGGTGTGATGTAATCATATTTATCAGTTCCCAATAATAATCTAGCTGCTCTGTTTTGGACCAGGTGAAGTTTCCAGATCATTTCCAAAGACAACCTCATGTATAATGCATTGCAATAATGAGTAACCCAACTAGGTTATTACCAGAGCGTGGATAATTGTTACAAGTTTAACTCTGTTCATGTATGGTCATAGTTGGTAGATCAGCCAAACCTGATAAAAGGCCTTCTGAGTCACTACGGCCAACTGAGCCTCAAGTGATGCTGCTGGATCTGGAAACACCCCCAGATTATAAACATATTTGTTTAGGGGATTACAACCTCATCCAAAGTAGATTAATCACCACCTAAATGGGCAGATGAACCACCAACAATCCTCTCCCAGTGGCTGTAGAAATTAAATAGCATGGACAACAAAATACAGACATGAGGCAGCCCACAGCATAAGTGCCAAAGGGCAAGGCAAGAGTCTTCCTGCACCCTGCCAGGAAGGGAAAATGGTATTCACCTAATGCTGAAAAGACAAAAGTTTATGGGCCAGGTATGCCTCACTTGAGAAGAATTTCACAGGTGGAGCACTACAACCAAGAAAGCCCTTTCCCCAGTTGCTGTCAGACGCCTTGAGAAGAGCTTCCAAAGATGCACAGAGGCACAGGTGGAAGTGGGTTCAGGTGTTCCTTCACATCCCCGCTAAAGGTCTAGCACTTGGTGAAGACCTTTTTCTTTATTTCAGCAAGCATTTTAAGTAAATTTTCCAGTTTTATGGTTAGTTTTAACTGATTTTATCTTTATTGTATCCCTTCAACCTTACTGTACACCACCTATAGAGACAATGGTGTTAAGTGGTTGAAGTAAATAATAAAGGAAGCACTGGCACTTTGACCTGTGCCCCAAACCAGACCAGGAGCCAATGAAGCTCTTG
This sequence comes from Podarcis vaucheri, assembly GCF_965113315.1. Taxonomy (NCBI): domain Eukaryota; kingdom Metazoa; phylum Chordata; class Lepidosauria; order Squamata; family Lacertidae; genus Podarcis; species Podarcis vaucheri. Next base: position 76,112,489 of record NC_138760.1, on the reverse strand, counting down.
AAACACTGCTGTAACAACTTCTCAGAGACCAGTCCCAGTTAGTAATCAAGCTAATCAAAGGCACCATGTAAAACATATTATAGCATATAGGTAACTGTGGTCAAACTATCTCTATCCAGAAGAAGACACAGGTGGTGCCCCAACTTATGGAATACGTTCTGTGCCACTGAAGCCACTTGAGCTTTTAATGACAGAGCTAGATCTAGGAGCTTCCCAAGCCACAAGTCACATCTTTCAGGGGTGCAAACCCATCCAGAACAAATTAAGCTCCATTTTATTTAACAGATGAACCACCTACTCACAGACCTTAATCTTGTTCCAGAAAATGGGAACATAATTGTTATGACAAACAGAAAGTAAATGAATCAAATGTAATATACATTTCTTCCTCGTGATGTAAATGTAGTGTGGGTGACTTCTCCCCGCCACTCAGACATAGGTTCCTGTGTTGTCCCTGGGCACTACAGTGCTCAGCCAGAAACACAAAAAACACATCAGGGAAAGGAAGGTGAATGTTCCACTGGAACACATTTGTTTTTGCTGAAAGAAGTCAGTCATGCATGTGGCAGACCCACACTGGTCCACACCAATCCCCATCAGCTGCAAGGACTAGTGCACAATAAAGTATCACAGTCAGCTTGTGGATATCTGATGCAATGAAACTGTGCACGCCTAAGCCCTGAAATCAGAGCCATCTGGATATATACCCTTGGTATTCATTTTCTTGAGTTGGGAATTTTTCCACAGCTTTTGTTCTCATCACATTAATAATACAACACCCTCATAATTTGCAAGGAAGAGCAGCCAACATGTCTTCAGCCCAAATTTTACTACTGATTCTTGTAAGCTGTTCTAGGAGCCTTTTCAGCTAGCATATGTGTGGGTAAAAATGCTTTAGACAGATAGGCAGATCCTGGCTAAGCAATTGATCCCCTTTGTGCTGCCCTTGCCTGTGCCAGCACTAGACCTTTGCTGAAAAGGACTTTGCAGGAATCTAGAAACTTGTTAAACCTCTTGCCACCTGTCTTTAAACCTCACACTCACTCTCCCCAGGACTCTTCTGTGAAAGGTTTGTTTGTCTCCAAAGCAGCTTTTCTAGGTTTTGTAAAATGTATTTCTTTCTGGTGACTGAATGAAACGAAGACACCATATAAAGGGCTCAATGGAACTGCAGCCCCTGCTGCTCCATGCAATTCACAGTTAAGCTTTTCAATGCACACTCCTGCACTGAAAGTCAAACGTCAACCAGCAGACAAAGCAAGTCTGAAAAGGCATCATGCCTGAGTGATCAGAGGTGGGTGAACACACCCACCCAGTTAAGGAGTCCACAAAGTTTAGGGGGTGGGGGGGAGAGACATAGCTTGGTAAATTCTGATAGACAGTTGTCACTCCCCCAGATTGCATGCCTAATTCACAGTGACAGCCACGGGATTGCTAATCGGACTTTTGAAAAGGTGATGGACAGGCAGCTGAGTCTACACAATGACCTCTGACCCTGCCTCCCAAGCCTAAATTCCCACAAAATGCTGACATCAGTGAGTAACATAGGAGGAGCAGTCACTGCCTAATCCATGCCTTTCAGTCAAATTGGAGGCAAGGGAAAGGAGGAGGAGCATGTGAGGATCTCATTATGGCCCAGAGAACCCACAATAGATAACTTGCATTCTTCCTGTTTTAAAAGGCCCTCTCAGGCTAGGTGGTGCTGGTTGGAAGGATATCTAAGCATGGGGCAATTTTCTGGCAACTTGCTAGGCTGACAAACTATATGGTAAAACTCTGGAGGCTGTGCAACGAAATGTTACAGTGTGGTCCTCTTCAGGGTTTCACAAGTTAATCACACACTCTTCTGTAATACTCCGTTCTATTTTTCCCACTCCTGGTTTTCCATTCCCCTGCCCCCGATCACCACCAACAGTCAGTCAATATTCCATTATTGTTTACCATGCTTAGCCCACAAAGAACTGTTCTGGGATTCTTCCCCATTAGAGTTTCCTCCGTGCAGTTCCCCCAGGCCTCCCTCTTGTGTATATATAGTGCTATTTTGGATACACAAGGATAGGAAATCAGAGAATTAAATTCACTTTAAGTATATGTGATACTTGTAAAGTTAGTAAGAGAGCAGAATACACCAAGAGGCTAGGCTACGGCACATACTCCCATCTAGAAAACCTGTCACTTCTTCAAAAACTCCACTTGTTTCCCCTCCTCATCTTTTTCTCATGTTAATAGTCCACCTTTGCCTCATCCCCTTTCCCATAAACTGTAACAAATGTGGAGTCTATTTGATATCACAACTGTCCTTGGAGGATGTTGGAAATGTAGACAGACAGCAGAAATCTAAAATCAAAATGCCAGAAGTACATTCTCTTCACTTACCCTCAGGGGCGCCGGTCATAGGGGGCAGAAGGAGCTTCAGCGCCCTCAATATTTTGAGGCATGGGCCTGCCCCCCCCCACTGAGGGCCCACCATCACTCCCCCCCCCAGCTTGTGCTGGCCCACCAGGTGGAGGCAGGAGACTTGGAGGAAAATTTTCACTCTCTGCGCCCACACCATAACCAGGAGGCTTGGGAGTGTCCTGGAAAGTGTCCTTGGGGCAGGAGGCTTGGAGTGTCCTTGAAAGTGACCACGAAACCTGGCAGGCATGGGGTGGGGCGTTGTGCGTGTGACATCATGCACACATGACGCCTCCCCCCCAATGTTGGGCCGAACTAGGCACACCTGCTTGTCACTGTTCTTTAGAGGCAGCCCATCCATAAGGTGACGTAAAGCCATTTGCCTCGGGCAGCAGATCCACCCCCTATGCCTGGTGCTAGCCTGCTCGGCTTCACCTGCGCCCTTGCCACCACTGCATCATAGCAGCAGCACAAGCACAGCCACAGCCACAGGAAAGCGCGCTGTTGTAGTGTTGGAGTCAGCAGCAGTGCAGGCACAACAGTGGGGGCAGGGATCGGGGGGGGGGGAATGTATTGTCAGAGGCCAAAAGTCCTGGGCTGGCCCTGGTTCTTTGCATCCTCATCTTGCTATTTTGCATCAGCTTCTGTTCTCTTCCATTCAGAGTGTACACCCCATCTCACATTCCTACCTGTCAGTAGCAAAGGTATAGGCATCATGATCCAGGTGACCTGGAGTCTGGGAGTTTTCCAATCTTAACTGCCCTCATTTATGCAACCTAGCATTAGCCTTTTGAAGTGAACTGAGACCCTGTGAATACCCAAACCAATTTGTAACAAGGCTTTTTCATCCTCAACTCTTACAGTCTTCAATGAAATAAATATACTTTTCCTACACATGGTAAAAATAAGGCACAGGTTGTTAAAGCAAGTCTCTTAGACTGTCAAAGTCTCTCAAATTGCTGGTCTGTGATGAAGACTCTTCCCCAAGACTAAAAATCACCTCATTTGTGCAATGAACAAGCAATGAATTTGGGTGATGAATGTTTCACCAGAATTCCATATTTGTTTGGTACTCACGTCTATTCCCTCTCACTTTCATCACTGCCAGAGACACTAATGCCAAAATACAGTGGTACCTCAGGTTAAGTACTTAATTCATTTCAGAGGTCTGTTCTTAACCTGAAACTGTTCTTAACCTGAAGCACCACTTTAGCTAATGGGGCCTCTCGCTGTGCCGCCGGAGCACGATTTCTGTTCTCGTCCTGAAGCAAAGTTTTTAACCCGAGATACTATTTCTGGGTTAACGGAGTCTGTAACTTGAAGTGTATGTAACCCGAGGTACCACTGTACTGTAATCCATCAGCTTCAGTTGTGTGTTTGTCTTCAAATATTTTTGAATACAATCAGTCTGCTGAATGGGTATTCCACATATGTACAAAACAACTCCATAACATGCTGGCAGCTCAGGAGAGATAATGTTTTTCCTTCCTGAGAAAGTCAGAATTGACTTGGTCTCAATTCCGCTCCCAGGGTTTAAGAAATGCCTCTGTGCTCTCCCTGGAATCCTCGCTTTGAGAGAGATCCAGAGACTTGGTATCTCCACAGCACCCATGTTTCCAAATGAAACAAATTATTCAGCAGATAACAACTAATTAGAGAGACTGGTTTCCTAACAAAGTATCTTATCTTGCAATAGAGCAAGCAGCCCTTCACCAAAGCAGACCAACAAAACCACATTGCCATGGCTGGCTGACAGCCTAATCCTCTTTTAATTGGCTGTGGCTAGAAAATAATTCCGGAACTCCCAGACACTCTTGGCCAATCAATGAACACTCAGAACTCTGTTCTGGGCTAGAGAAAAAGATGGGGACTTCTCACCGATACCAAAAATGCTTTTTTTCTGCAAAGAAAAAGGAATAGGTTTTTCGATTCACAAACCTTTTAAACACTGCCTTGCCTTTACCAAAGTGTAATGGAATGAGATAAACACTGAAGTAATTGGTTAAAGATAAGAGATAAAGACAGGGACACCTACACAAAAGCATCTACTGTTACCACTTCCCAGAGACCCTGGTAGCTGCAACACCAGAAAACAAGAAGAGCCTTGCTGGATCATTTCCCAGGTCCACCAGTCCAGCACTCTGTTCCCACAGTGGTCAACCAGATGCCCTTGGGAAGACCACAAGTGGAACCTGGATGCAATAGTGTTCTCTCCACCTGTGATCACCTGCAACTAGTACTCAAAGGCAGACTGCTTCCAACAGTGGAGATAGTAAAATATACCTATGTTCGGTCTTTTACTTTAACTTGATGAAGCTTAAAACAAGAAAGAGTCTATGGAAGAAGTAGACTAGTTCTTAGGAAAGTTGACTGACTGCTGAAACGTAGGTCTCCAAAACCAAGAGCAACTTTTGAAAGATGTGGAGGGAAATTGCTAAGTAAAATCTACCTTCCAGCTGTACAACATGGAAGTCTTTAGCCTTTACACAATGCTTCCACTTCCTCCCTACAGAAAATTCACCTTACTGAATCAAACATATCAGCCCAACCCAATCTACTCATCTCACCTGGAAACCTATTTTAGGATTAGCCCAAGTCTTCAATCTAAAACCCACTAACTCCAAAATAGACCAGTTGAATTTATTAAGCTTTACAAAATATACACTGTGGGTCAAGCCAAAATGTCCATTAAATCTCTGTATTCAAAGCCCTTCCCTCCTGGCTCATTCTTCTCTTAAATTCTCTATTTTTGCCTCCAAGGAAAGGCAGCTTCTACTCTCCTCCCACCCAACTCCTAGCCAGTCCACACCTGCCCATATGTGCACAGTATACAGATAACTCTGTGCTGCTCACACACAGCCAGGTGTGGACTTTCTAGTCTGAACTTCTAGAGCAGATCATGTCCCCCCCCCCAGCACAAAAATTAAATTACCTTTCTTATCTTTTCTCCACCAGCTATAAAAGACGCCAGTGATCATGAAAATATCCAGTCCTTTATCCATGTTCCCCACAGTGTAAGGGCTCAGTACTCAGTGCTGGCATGACATTCCACAGGCTGATTATAGGCTTCATAAAGCAGATCTTCCTATATCAATCCTAAAAATTTACAGCCTTTTAATTGCTTTTGATGACTCTCTGTTATCGGGTTATGGGGAGAAATAACAGCTGGTTCACTTCCAGTGTTGTTTTTAGTTCAGAATAGCTCAGCCCAGCCTTGCTTTTCTATGGCCATTTTAACACAACAATACTAAAACTGGCTTTTGCATTTCCCAAATGCAAAGTCTATAATGATTAGAATGTACTGTCAAAATAAACCAGTTTCTACTGGACATTGAAAACATTCATATTCCAGTTGTTCTGAACATCATTTGAGCATAGTCTACAAAGTAGCACTAACACATTCAGCATTGAAGTCAATTCACCCGCTACTTGGGCTGGTTCTCAAAAATCAAAAGCATCCATCCTGATGGAAATTCTGCTACTTGAATAGGCACCTTAAGCATAGTCTGGCCAGGGCTTTCCCCTCACCTCCTTCATTTGTTTTCATCATCTATTGATATCATTCCCTGCTTGTGGGCTTCTGTCCACTGTGGGAACCAAATGCTGAACTAGTTGGACTTTAGGTCTGATGCAGCAGGGTCCTTTGTATGCATTTTCTGACTTATTTGTCATTTGTCTCATTCCCCCCCCCTTCCTTCTCTCAGAACAGACTTCCCTGCTCCATGAGCTCTATTCAGTCATATCCCCCCTTACAGCATTGTTTCCTGAAGGAATCCTATGAGCTGCTGCATGTGGAAGTACTGTAAAGCAATAGTAAAGGTAAAGGTAAAGGTACCCCTGCCCGAACGGGCCAGTCTTGACAGACTCTGGGGTTTGTGCGCCCATCTCACATCTATAGGCCGGGGGCCAGCGCTGTCCGGAGACACTTCCGGGTCACGTGGCCAGCGTGACAAAGCTGCATCTGGCGAGCCAGCGCAGCACACGGAACGCCGTTTACCTTCCCGCTGGTAAGCGGTACCTATTTATCTACTTGCACCCGGGGGTGCTTTCGAACTGCTAGGTTGGCAGGCGCTGGGACCGAGCAGCGGGAGCGCACCCCGCCGCGGGGATTCGAACCGCCGACCTTTCGATCGGCAAGCCCTAGGCACTGAGGTTTTAACCCACAGCGCCACCCGCGTCCCGTAAAGCAATAGTAACGTTCCCCAAATGACTCTGTGGACATGAGCCTGGGTTCCTCCTAATGGATTCAGTTATCTGGGCAACCAGATCCTGTGAAATACAGGTACAGGTTCATATAATCTCCTTAAAGAAGCCAACCCGAAAGTGCAAAACAACTACCAAGCTGTTCCCCTTTCCTATAAATCCCTCTTCAAAAGTTATTTTGAAGAGAGCCAGTGTAGTGTAGTGGTTATGAGCGGTAATCTTGTAATCTGGGGAACCAGGTTCGAGTCTCCGCTCCTCCACATGCAGCTGCTGGGTGACCTTGGGATAGTCACACTTCTTTGAAGTCTCTCAGCCCCACTCACCTCACAGAGTGCTTGTTGTGGGGGAGGAAGGGAAAGGAGAATGTTAGCCGCTTTGAGACTCCTTAAAGGGAGTGAAAGGCGGGATATCAAATCCAAACTCTTCTTCTTCTTCTTCTTCTTCTTCATTTTGCTAGCAAAGCTTTTAGTTTCATATTGCCTGCAGCCTTATGGCCACATGTATGTCTTTAGAGCTGGTCTGACTACACAAACAACCCTAAGCAGTGACAATATTTTGTCAATATGGATGACAGTATTTTTAAGAGTGTCAGTGCCTCTGTATATAATTCAAGAAGCACAACTCAGTACAGAAGAAAGTTTGGAGGAGATCTTCATGGATCTTGCGGTGCTAAGGCTTGGAGTGACTAAATGTTCTCTGCTGGTCCAAAGTATCTTCAGTACCAGCCTTCATCAATGTAGTGTCCTCCAAATGGTTTGGACTACAATGCTCATCAAGGAGGTGTCCAACCAAGTAACCAGGTTGGCATAGTCTATTCTGTGCTACTTTGGCTTTCAACTTGTCAATCCCTCAGTTCCTGGGGTATTTACAAGCTTTAAATAGATTGCGAATCTTTGGGAGGGGTTCATGCGCTTTCTCTGCCCTCCCGTACACCTCACATACTGATGGCATTAAATGAATGTAAACTTGTTCCTAGCGCTATATGTATCTTTTAGCACAGCCTTGACACCGAGAAATGAAAAACTGCATATCTTTGAATACATTCATATATGCAAATAAGTAGTAGGCATTTTTGAACAGCTGTGTTTTTTGTTTCTTTGTTTTGGTAAGGTTAAGAATCCAGTCATTATTTGAAATTCATACTGTGAAACAGGAGTTCCCTGTCCCAGCATTATATGGATACGAAACTACCGTACTTTGGCTTGACTTACAGCTAAAACAAATAACTGTTCTGGATTTAGATCACAGGTAAAATGGTTTAATTAATGGTTAAATTCCTGCCACAAGACACATCTGGGAGACACTTTTGTCAATAATTCAGCCAGTTTGTATTGATAAACAAAGTATGTTGATTTTTTTAAAAATACACATGCATACACACACACACACACACACACAGACACAGAGACACTCACAGAGAGACAGAGAGACAGACCAGCTTATATAGGCAGTTCTGCTCTTTTGGAGACTGACACAGCAGACAACAGGAATTAATTCCCCCTTTGGACTATGAAGACTTCCCAGGTGCATCATGAGAATGTCCGCTATGCCAGCAAAACCAATTACATGTGCTCTCACCCAATTAGTTTCTAATTACGGCCTTGTAGCACATTCAACATAATTAACATGTAAATTACACAGTGTGTTTATATTCAATAACCACTTCCCAGTGTTCCTGTCAGCAGGAACTGTGCTGATTTGTGTGCGTGTGTGGGAAGGGGTCGGCTTTCCTTTCCTTGTCTTTTCTTTTCTTTTCTAACCTGGGTGACTGAATTTAATTGAAATGCCAACAGAGTAACCAGTGCCATACTTCACAACTTGGAAGGTACACGTCCTTAATGGCAGCTTTCTCCTGAGGATTGGTTCAGATTATTGTTCCTATTTGAGTATCTTGCAGGGAAGTAAGGGGAAGTGCCAGACAGAGGTGAATAACTAAAGAAGAGACAAAAGATAATCAGCTTCATTAGGAAAGGCAGAAGATGCCTGAGAATGAATGAGAGAAACCAGAGGAAGGAACTAAGGGTCAGGTAGAGTGAGGCTGATAGAAGTCAAGAAATAAAACACTGAGATTATAGCAATTCTATGAATCTGTCCCAGTATTTTATTTGCAATATGAAAGGTATCTCAAATTTGCCTGTAACACATTCCTCCTCCCGCCCCTCACCCCAAATCCCAGGCGTATGGGAACTGCCAGTCATTTAACAACGTGCTTAAATTTCTAAGCCAAGAAAGTACCATGGTGATACTGGGCCTTCATATACTATGTTTCTCTAAGAGTTCTATGCTGAAGATCAGCAGATGTGGCATGTTTCCTGAAAAAGCTCCTCAGGGCAGCAGGTTTTTTGCAGGGCATAGCAAGTCCCTGTGTATTTCTTTGTTGGGAGGCTAGAGCTGTACACATGGAAATGTTAATCACAGGGATTAACAGTCTATACTTTCTTGGGCTTTCAAGAAAGCAGTTTCTGTAATTGGAAAATATGAGTCTCTTTGTCCAGTGGAAACACCTGCTCTTAGTGAAAAACCATGCTACCTACCTACCTAATGTTTTTTATCCCTCAACTTCAGTGTTAGAACACCTTATCATAATGGGAGAGAGGAGAGAAAAAAACAACACACACACACAGAGCGAGAGAGAGAGCGCACTCTGCCCCCCACAAGTGCAATTCTCATTGACTTTGCAAGATAAGCATTGCAAAGTAGAATAGGGCCACAGGATAGGAAACTGCACGCGTTAAGCATCTCTAGTTTGAATGTTCTGTGTATTCAGTGTTGAGCCTTTTCATATAAAAACTGCAGCCACAGTAGCTGCATGCTGGGATCATGTGAGGGAGGCCAGGCTGGGGGCTGCCAAGTTGTTGGGGGGGGGGGTACAGCAGACAGGAAATGTGTCTCTTTCCTTTGAGATAACAAGTTTGCCACATAATGGGGATGAATGGACTGAAGCAGCTACTCTGTTATTGCAATCAAGAGCCCATCACCTCCCCCAGCTGAGGTTGATTAGGAGTCTACTGAAGACAGGAAGACCTACAAGGGGGAAATGCTAAGGAAAGTCTTACAGGGAGGGAAATATTAAGAAGAGCATGACAAATGAAGCCTGCCAAGACATGGACAGGAAAGAAAGCTGAAGATATGTCAACTGTAAGAAGAGAAAGCAACTACTAAGCCACAGAATTATGGAATGGGCAAGGAATTATGACTTCCCTTAGGAAAGCTGCACAACTGAGAATATTTCATCACATTTTAAAGATGTAAGAATGACAAAGATCCCTGTGATACCTATAAGACTCTTTGTTGTGGGAAGCTCACTTGGATTCTTGAGAAGTTTTTTCCCCCAATGCCTAGTAATATATGTTTAAAATTTTGCTTCATGCTTTCTAGATCTTTCAGTCCATGGCAGATGTGTAGAAGAAAGAGTATAGCTAATGTTTCACATCTAAGTGGCTAACTGCACAGAATTGTGGAATAGGAAGGGACCACAAGGATAGTCTTATCCAACCCCATGCAACACAGGAATCTTTCGCCCAAAGTGAGGCTCAAACCCATGACCCTGAGATTAAGAGCTTCATGTTCTATCAGCTGAGTGTAAACTTCCAATTCCTTTAAAATAAAATAAAAAGCTGCTTCAAGAGGAGGTCATTTAAAAAACAACAACAGTGGGCAAGAAACAGTGGTTAAGCAACATGCCCTTCTCTCAAGACCTTCACTCCAAATTTCCCCCTCCTGAGGTGGTTTTTAAAAACCATGTGTTTGGGGGCTCACTTACATGTGCCTTTGTGTCACGTCTAGTTAGCCTCTGGCTACTACAGTGATTGAGAACCAGATTCTGCTGAGGACCACATTCCATTGGGGTAATCTGTCGTGGGCCATGGCCACAACCAAAAGTAGATGGGACCATCATTTTCCTCTTTTCCCCACCCCCTTTTCTCTCTCCCTCCACTACCCAGAGGGCTGTCACTGGAGGAAAGATCTCTCTTGCAACCAAAGGAATCATGGCACTGACATAACAATATCCATCCCTGGTCACAGGCCAAAGTAACAGACACTAAAAACTGGGGCTTTGTTTTACAATTGGCATGCTATAATAGCTGCACCCTACTACAGACTGAACAAAGGCTGCCATTTCAAAATTACTGGATAATGCTGAAGTGGTTTGCCTGGGCTATAGACAAATTGTTCAGACACTAAGGGCAGTCTATTAAAAATTCAGAAGCATACTAATAAAAGTGGATAATACTCAAACAGAACAATAAGATGCTTCCTCCATGTGCATCCAATAATGTAAGGCAGATGATTTTAACTCTTCTCTGGATACAGTGCACCTGATCTTTCCAGTATTCCTAAATATAACAAGAGCCAAGAGTTCATAATTCTATAATGTTATTGTAGCTAACTGCAAAGTGCTGTACTCAAGCGGCTTTACTCATGACACTGTTTCAATATGGGTATTTTTGGACACATGTATAGGTGACTCAGCTTGCAGAGCCATTACAAGTTCAACTTCAAGCCTGTAGGCTACCTAAAGGCTGGACTTTGCAGAGCTTTGCATATCCATGTAGCATAAAGATTTCTATGTCCAATACACTAGAGTTAGCTCAGAAAATGGAGGATCAGTCATATTTTGCCCTATTTCATTTCGGTTCTGGCAGATAGCATGACTCAGCTAAGGCTACACAAAATAATAATCAAACAGAAGAATCCAGAATCAGAAACAGAAGAGTCCAGAATCAGTGCTGTGTGGGGTAGAATCTCCACTGCTACACCAGCCCACTTACTGCTTGTCTATAGTGCAAAATTAGTAGGCACTGCCAGGAACAGCCCAACCAATGGACCAACACAATCCAAGTATGTAAAGTAATAATCTTGGATTGGGGGAGCAGTACCATTCAGTCTTGACCGATGTGCAGTCCAGTCTGCATTTCCCAATGGCGACTGTTGTCATGGCAATGTAAAGGCTAGCAGTGCAATGCTCTTGTGGCATGATGGGCTTAAGGGGAACCTCAGTGTGCACTTCCTTTCTCAGGAAACAAAAATGCATGCAATGATTTTTAGAGTGGCAAAAACGAATGCAAAGGTTTCTATCAAGTTTCAGTCTAGCAGTACACAAGGATCTTCAATAGTCTGTTTTTAACTGAGTAGCACTGATACTCAGTTTGTCCCACAGAGACCTTGGCAACAATTCCGCAAGGAGGTCAACCTCTGCCCTTTGGTTTTGAGGATGCTTTGGGATATGGCAGCTTTTCTGAGAATATGGTCAGGCCCCCATGGTTCAAAAACTCATTTGCTGTTTTAGTTGCTGACTCTTGGCTTTTAAACCTGGTATAAATTCACCTTGCCAACAAAGGTCCGTATAGTTAAAGCCATGGTTTTTCCAGTAGTGATGTATAGAAGTGAGAGCTGGACCATAAAGAAGGCTGATCGCCGAAGAATTGATGCTTTTGAATTATGGTGCTGGAGGAGACTGCAAGAAGATCAAACGTATCCATTCTTAAGGAAATCAGCCCTGAGTGGTCACTGGATGGACAGATTATTGAGGCTGAGGCTCCAATACTTTGGCCACCTCATGAGAAGAGAAGACTCCCTGGAAAAGACCCTGATGTTGGGAAAGATTGAGGGCACAAGGAGAAGGGGATGACAGAGGACGAGATGGTTGGACAGTGTTCTCGAAGCTACAAACATGAGTCTGACCAAACTGCGGGAGGCAGTGGAAGACAGGAATGCCTGGCGTGCTCTGGTCCATGGGGTCACGAAGAGTCAGACACGACTAAACGACTAAACAACAACAATAAATTCACAGTTTGATGAGCAAAAGCGTACCAAGACTATAAAATCAAGAGGTTTATCAGCTGAAGAATGGTAGTTGTGTTGGTAATGCTGATATGTGTGCATTTTGCAAAGTATCTATAACAGCCTCTTAGTGTTACTTTTGCCTCTGCAATAGATTATATCTATTTGACCTTCTGATTGCAGATCAGTTTCTGTTTTTCCTAAAGAATCTAAGACTAGTCCTCACAAAAGAGTAGATGAAGTGATAAACCCCGTGCCTGGACTGTATCACTTCAGATTGCATGTGAGGGCTCATACAATGGAATGCTCTTTCATCCTCATAGAAAACTAGATGCCAGGCAGGAAGAAACTAACTTACTCTTCTCTTGACATGCTGTAGGTGAGGATATATTTATTTTATATGGAGGGACATTAAATGGTGCAGTCAGACAATATGCTGTCATGAGCCAGAGGATGAAAGATTGATGGGTGGTTGCTCCATCTCTGTTCAGGGCTGCCACTATAATAAGACAAGCTCAGATAACCGTCTTGGGCAGCAGTTGCCTAATTGCCTGCCTGCTTGCCAGCTACCAGCTGAACACCCAACCAGTGATGTTATTTCCCCTCTCCCCTGCCTCTCTGAGCAAGGGGTTCCTTCCTCATAGCAAAGTGTGGTGTGAGGTGTCCAGGAGAACACCTATTTAGCCACCATGATTAGACACCAAGGATAGAAGCCCATTAAAGGCATTAAAGGTAGTGCAAACACTCTCCTGGCCACCCAATCCAAAACCTATTTATTATTTAAGCAGGCTATATTTTGGGGAAAAAATATGAACGAATTCCTATGCCCCACAAATAACCCAGAGATGCATTTTAAATAAAAGCACACATTTTATTCATGTAAAAACACACTGATTCTTGGACCGTCCGCAGGCCGGATTTAGAAGGAGAATGGGCCGGATCCGGCCACTGGGCCTTAGTTTGCCTACCCATGACCTACAGTATCTAGCAGATGTAGATGCTCTAGAAAGGAAGAATAGATAGAAATTACAATGGTACCTCGAGTTAAGTACTTAATTCGTTCCGGAGATCCGTTCTTAACCTGAAACTGTTCTTAACCTGAAGCACCACTTTAGCTAATGGGGGCTCCCACTGCCGCCGCGCCGCCGGAGCACGATTTCTGTTCTCATCCTGAAGCAAAGTTCTTAACCCAAGGTACTATTTCTGGGTTAGCGGAGTCTGTAACCTGAAGCGTATGTAACCTGAAGCGTATGTAACCTGAGGTACCACGGTATAGCTAAGAATTCATACTCTATTGTTAGGATCATAAGAGGAAAAATGTCACTCGGCTTCAAAATGCATTCAAACTGTGCAGCTTCCCGGAATACTTTTGTGTGTGTGTGTGTATCCATAATTATGCAATTACATCATTCAGATTTTATATGGGCCACAATCCAGCACCACGATTGTGCTGGTCTTCCACAGTTCAGCACAGATTTCAAATTGCTGCTGTACTGTGAAATAAGTCAGTTTTCAAAATGACAAAAACATTTAGGTATTTTACAGCCTTAGTGTTTTAGTAATTTTCTAAAAACAACCAACCTTCAATAATTTCAAGAGGGTTTGTATCATTATAAAGTGTTGAGATCCAACCTTGATCATTTGGGACTGACTTTTAAAAAATGTTAGAAATAAAGAGTCATATGTGTGCTCCTGAACTTGATGTCAACTGGGTAGCAGTGGCCAGGGATGCTTTTCGTAATTCTGATGACTATGCAATCTCAGTCTGTGAAACACATCTCTTTCAGTCATCTTCCAGGTATTTCAACAGTTGCCAAACACCAAGCACACTTTTGGTATCAGTTTACGTAAGTAAGTACCATTATAGATATTTATTAAAAGCATATTTTCTTGAAACTTACAGAAGTGTCTTGCCAGACCTCCAGCCACTAGGTTTGTATTGAAATGCTCCGTAAGCAACCAAAGATGACCTCAGCAAACACTTCTGCTTGTCAATCAGACTACACAGAAGAAGGCTGGGCTACTTTCTTAGCTGACAACTAATCAAGTACAAGGTAAATTAGGGAGGGAAGAGAAACAAATCAAGGAGTGATCAAAAACCTAGTAATTTTGTTCTCTTTCAATCTGACACAAGGATGCCAATAACATTTTTTTAAAAAATCAATAGACAAATAGTTTTTAATTTGTCACTCTCATAGAAGAGGTGTATTGTTACTGCTGTAAAAGGTGAAAAAATGTAAGTTTTTAAAGTTTACTTATAAATTTGCCACCCGCCAAGGATTTTACCAGCAGATTTTAAACCTTCATCAATGACAATTAGCCATTCATACAACTTCACTTGATGCCCACCTACAGTTATTGCAGAGTGGCTGAGATGCAAAAAATGTTTTTTAGAAATTGTTCAAAAACAACAAACAAAATTGGCGCACAAAATTGCAGGTAGCCTCAATGATCTCAAAATTAGCAACAGAAGGCCCAGCCAGCATCTGCTTGGAAACCCACTTTTGTGAATGTGATTACAAACCTGGAAATGCAAGGAATCTTGATCCATCAGGGAATCCTGCAGCATGTACCCATATCAAAATAGCAAACATGTTTAAATGATTTGTTTTTAGATCCTAAACATTATAGAATGTAAGGTATGCTAAAAATGTGATGTGTAAAGCAAGTATTAGTGATCCACCACGTAGAAAACACACACATAGAGTGTGTGTTTAGACCAATGAAAATATTTCTTGTGTTGAAATTCATTCCATGAATGCATGGAAGACTTCCTGCAGTTCATGGTCACATATAGGTTTCCTATGCATGAGCCATACACTTTTAAAAATAGAGAGTACAGATCATATGAAAAGTGTCTATGCAAGTTTGTGTGTGCAAGCAGGCCCCTGTGTCAACAGGAACTTGAATATGTGGAATTCAGGACCACTGGGCATGATGCCAATTCCAACTCTTCATGCATTATTTTTTACATGAAATTGAATGTCTTAATAAGGCTCATGTGTACTCTACATAGAGTGTCTCTCTCACACAGAGAGTGATCTGATTTTATTATTATTGTTTGCATTGTAGATCCCTTCCCAGAAGCTTTTAAACAGAAAAGCAGGATTTAAAATAAATATTCCTATTATACAGTTTGGTATATAGGTAACTGTTTATTTATAACCATGCACAGACAGATGCTGCAAGACCAAAATATAAATGAAAAAGAGTTTTGAAAAATGTTGAATTTTGTGAATGTTTTATATGTACTAGTCTATGATCTGGGGTCGGATATATCAGTGTTTCAAAGAGCATAGGACTTTGGAAAATAATTCAGGGGATTATGGATTAAAAAACTTAGGGGGGTGCCTTTTTAAATGAGTGTGATATGAAGGACAGGGAGATTAAACCTGCACAGGCTATAGTTGAATGAAACATTTCAATAACTAAGGCAAGGAGGAAAATTGTGATGTTTACTCAAATCTTACAATTTCCACTCCTCATGCAACAAGATAAAAAGCGCCACCAGCTGTTAGCATTGCTTGCATGTGCACATAATGCTAAACCATAGTATACTGTTATGAGGACAAACCACAGTGAGCCTTTTGACTTACAATACTCCTCCTCCTCCAGCACAGCTTTGATGTGGCATTCAGAAGCTTTGCTTCCACTTCAGATTTTTTCACAGCTTGTCATGATTTCTGAATCCAGATAAACTGTGGTTAATCTTAATTATGGTTAGTGGAAACAAGCAAACTTCAAACCACTTTTTATGAAGTTGGCTTGTTTTCACTGCCCATAGTTAAGATTAACCATAGTTTTGTATTGAGACACAGCGTGAAATGGTGATAATCTAAAATGGAAGAAGTTTTCTGTCTCCTCCTTGCGGTTTCTCTAAAGAAGGGAAGGGAGAGTGTGTGAGCCTGCGGTTTGCTGCGGTTATGTTTATGTATTTATATACTGCTTAATATTTCAAAAATCGCTAAGCAGTACAGAGTCTTTTAAAAATATATATTAAAACATAACAAAAACAAAAACACAACCTAAAACCAGAACAGCAATATAAAACCAGATAAAACAGAAATTTAGACATATAAAACTGTCCAGTCTTATAGGTCAGGGAAAGCCTCATAACATTAAGCTATAGTTCTGCATTACAAACTAAGCCAATTATGGGCACATGAAGTCAGTAGCCAAAGTGAACATAGGCATTTATATACTTGTATATATTACGTCTTTCCTTCTCTTTGGAAACATACCATCTCCTTTACAGTCCAATAAATGTTTATAAATCATCTTATGGTTATAACACTGTTAGATAGAGTATTCTGACTCGCAGAAATATTTACAGTAAACATGCACAGAGATGCAAGAGACAATTATTGATTTAAAGAAAGGGGTTTTCTGAAGGATTCCATTGCTGACTAGAGCATTTATTTAGTTGCTTGTTTCTTTAAAAATGTAGAGCTTCACAGATTTCCAGTTTTAGTATATGTACTGCAGAAGGGAGAACAGACTAGATTATTTACTGCCAAAAGGTCAGTCTATACTTCAGAGCCACAAACTCAAAAGAGTCTTTAAACCTGGAGGAAATGCATAATGTGTGAAATACAAATGAGCCCGTGAAAACACTTGCAGGGGGACATGCTGAGGGGCCATAAAGGGATGTATCAACTTTGTGTTTGGAAATACGTGTACCCTATTTAAACTTTTATTGTTTCTCATAATGCAAATAGGTTCTTAAACATGGTAAGAATGAAGAAAATCCAACGTACAGCACAGAAAAGACCCAGTTAGATCATACCAATGGTTCACCAATATTAACATTCTCAGTCTCTATAGGAATAGCCACTGCCAGGTAAGAAAAGAAAAGAAAAATTAATTTCCATTCAGGAAGCGATTTCTTGCTCCAATAATAAGGTATTTTTAAAAGGCTGGCAACAACTTCTGGAAATCTACACATAAATTAACTCCAGCACCTATGAATCGGGTGTTGCGCGAAGACATGATATTTTTAAAAATATTGTTTTCTTGGAATCACCTTACCTTTCACTCTGGAACAACAGATCCTCTCTAAAGCAAAAACCATCACTTCAAGAATGTACTGAAGCTAATGGAATACTTCCATCAGACTAAAGAGAGGCACCTCCAGCATGAAGCAAAGGTAGGGACTAGGAGACCCACGCTGTGACAGAGACAAAGGCCCATGCTGTGGGGTTGTCTCTTGCCCCATTTAGCTCATTTGTTGTTATTGGTTTGATCAAAGTGCCATGTGGGTTGTCTTATAAAAGCAGAATTGCTGATTTGTTTGAGCTTGGCTTCCTATCCCTTGATGGGCTATTTATGATGTAATTAAGCTAATTACAAGTAATGAGAGACCCACTGGCCCTGAGCCAAGCTCTTTTCCTATTTAACTAATTCACAGGTGGTAGGAAACCAAAGAACCTATTTGACTCTTTTGCTCAAGTGTTTTCGAATGCAAACCACTTCTTATTCAAATAGAGGAACACTTTATTCTGTGATCACCCAGCTCCCTCAAGGAAATTCAGAACAAATCAAGTCAGAGGTTGATTTTGAATCACAGTAGGAGCCAAATAGCTTATAGTGCTTGAGGAAAACCGGAGGAAGCTCTTTGCAGTGTCCTCAGGCGCATTTAGGGGTCTTTAAAACACACACATGTGCATTTAGGGGTCTTTAAAACACACACATATGTTTAGCTTGTTTAAGATAAAAACTCACCTTCATAAAACTCAAGTTCAATGAGAAATGCGAAAAAAACACAGAGCACATTATTTCCTGAAAAACTTCAGACTAAAGATGCAAAAACTATCTAGACTCAATCATCTTCATCCATCATGGAGCTCTGAACTCTCTAGGGCAAAGCACACTACCATGGCCCAAACACTTCAGTGGCTTCTTACCAAATGAATAATATTTGTAAAGGAAACCTTCATAAACTAATAGAAAGCCCTTTCCGCCCCTGCAGCGGAGAGGGTGTTGCGGGCAGGATCCTCCTCCCACTTCCGCGGGGGCTTCCCTTGCCCCCGCGAGACTTGGGGGAATCCCCGGGCGTGTCTGCCACCCAGCCCGCCAATCGGCGGGCGGGGGAGGCGTGGCCCGGGCTATTTAGGGCCAGGCATGCCCGGGGACCGCCCTCTTTTCCCCTTGCCCCAGCTGTTGAGCGGTTTTCCCACCCCACCCACCCTTAGATTAGCTAGACTTGGCCTTGCTATGGACTCCGGTTGGTCGCCGCAAGGGGCCTGGTAGGAATTTTTCCAAGTTGGCGCAATTTCCTGCCTTTTGGTTTTTCCGCCTACCTCGTAGCAATCATCACAACTTTCTCGGCATTGGCGGTTAGGCATTGGCATGGGGCAATGGTTAGACAAATGGAGGGGGGGAAGGAAGCGCCATCACCTTCCCCCAATGTGAATGGGTAGTCCGGTAGAGGACTCCGGGGGGCGTGGCCTTGTCCGAAGCCTTGCGAGGTTGGGCCCCCGGCATGCCCCCGAGCGGTGACACCCGTGGGATCCTAGTTGGCGTACTTCAACAGGACTCCCGCGGTTCTTGTTCAACCCTTCCCGGACACCATGCCGGGTAGTCGATAGGAGCCAATGCCTAAGGCCAATACCTTCAATTTTCGTAATCAATAAAGTTGTGGCCATTTACGCCCATTAACCTTACATCATTGTGTCCGTGTCTTCATTTCATTGGGGGGAGGTGACTTGCCACGCAATACAATGCCACAAAAACAACTTTAACATTCTATCTAGCATGTGTGTAATAAGACTGCTGGAGCTGGAAAATTAAGTATGAAAGAGGACTAGTTTCTAATGCTAGGTTT
The DNA here is from genome assembly GCF_965113315.1 of Podarcis vaucheri. Lineage (NCBI taxonomy): Eukaryota > Metazoa > Chordata > Lepidosauria > Squamata > Lacertidae > Podarcis > Podarcis vaucheri. The sequence continues at coordinate 76,093,285 of NC_138760.1, read as the reverse complement.
CTGAATAGATATTAGGTTAGCAATGAAACCATATGCATTTTCTCAGGAGTAAGTTACACTGTTTCAACGGAGCTTACTCCCAGTAAGTGTGTACAGGAATGATATTGCACTAGCAAGCCAATGGAATTCATTGCTGGGAAATCCAGTTGTTTGGGCCTAAGTTGTTTTGATTTTTGTTTCAGTGGGGTTGCCAAAAACAAATAAGCAAGGGTTTGCACCTTATGAGGATGAACAAAGCAGAAAAATGCTTACAATATGAGCATACAGAAACAGATCCCCTGGAAGCTCAACGTATATACCAGTGAATAATTTTTACACAATTTACACAACATACCACACTCCACATTTTATTGTCCAGCCTGCCTTGATTACTGTGCTTTTCAGTTTCTTCATGTGAAGGTTTGTACCTCATTAATCAAGCACTAATCTTTCCAGAGTGTTCCTTCACTATTGTGTGAATAAATGTCTGTTGTGTTGGCCAATGTCTCACCCCTCCTCCTTCATTATCAGAGCCTTTTTCCTTTTAAAAATATGGGCTGATTATGCGCATATTTACCCACTCACCATGGACACCTTGCTAATTTCTTTTGCTGATTTCTTTTGGATTGGGGGAGAGTGGAAGGGGTTGCTTTTATTTTTGCAAAATCCTTGCCATTTCAAAATCTCAGACTTATCATGAATTCCCAATCACTTTTCAATCACACACTGAATGACAGTTTCTTCAGGGATGCACAGCTGCCAGCCTTAACATAAAAGAAACAGTCCTGATCCCAGGATGTCTGTATGTACTGAAAATAAGCACTCAGCAGCATGGGAACATATCCAAACCCAACCCTGCAGGACCAAAACAAAGTTACTGTGGTCAGGTTATGCTCTTTATCCCGTAAGCACAAAGCACATTTTGATGACAGGTAGATGTGTGAAAATGCACAAAAGACTTTCTCTGCCTTCTCTGTTCTAAGCGGTCTCAATGGCAGAGCCCTATGCAATCATTGCACCTAAGCTAAACAACCTGGCTACTTCAGACCAGTGCCTTTTTCAGCCTGAGTGCACCAAACCCAGTTCCAGCATCTCTCAGGTGGGTGCCATTGTGGGCCGGCACTCCCCCCACTTCTTAATAACTTCTTAATTACTTCTGAGAAGCCACAAACAACCATTTCAAGTCAAAATGGAAGCTGCCCAGGTTGTGCGAGTCTACACTTTTTTTAGATCTATGACTCCACGTAGCTCCTAGCCACTCCTAGCCATGATTGGTCAAGCAATGGGATGGGGCCAGTTTATATTTCCTTTTCTTCAGTCTGTCTCCTATGTAATGGTGGCAGGCTTTAAGCTTTCCAGACAGGCCTCTACCATTGCGTGCACGCACACACGTTTGTGCAAGGGCCTTCCAACCTGCCCTAGCCATCTTTCTGAATCTAAGAAAATAAGTGAGGTGGGTCGCATTAATTTGACTTGCACCAGAACCAAGGGTAACCTCCAAACCAGTTAGGGAGACAGCTTGCCATGTTTTTTAGCACCTCCATGAACGATGAACGCAGCTGTTGTCAAATGGGCACCTGTTCAGGGCTGCCACAAGTAGCCTGGCAACTTACTGTAACAACTTCATGGTGAGTTTTATTTTTATTTTTAAGCACTGCTCCAGACTGTTTAAGACCAGCTTTCCAGACATCTCTCTCCACAACACCCAATACATATTAAAGCACATTTGGATGGTTTTGCATTTAAATCTTAGTGCTACAAACTTAGTAGGGGTGTTGCTGGGTAATTAAAATACTTGGGGCACTGGTTTATGGCCAAAATTTGCCTCTGGGCACATTAAGATGATGGATGGATAGAGTCTTACTGACACAGCCCTTTGAGAACACCTAGCCAAACTAAGAAAAAATTTGTTGAAAAATGAAGGGACAGAAGAACCAGGTCCCAGTGCAAAATACCAGGGCTCAAACCCCCTGAGTCATGTGTATGTCAAGTGGCACAGCAGCTATTTATTTTGAATCACTATGACATTGTAGTGAATCAGATAAATGAATGAATGAATGTGTGTTTTCTTTTGCTTTTTATTTATATAAAGTTTTTCATATTTTAGTGTAAATTTTCAATGCTACGGTGATTATTGTGAGCCTCTTTGAGCTCAACATTTGTTGCTGGAAAAGCAAAAAACAAATAGTAAATTAAATCAAATAAAAATATCAGAGTTCAAGGACACATTCCCGCCAGGAAAAAACACTCAAGGTTCATGTGGAAATACTCAAGGAAGGTATGGCTGGGAAGAGTTCCAAGAGCCACACACACAGCCAATTTTTGTGAGCCCTTTCCAAGTAACCTGCTTTTTTTTTGGGGGGGGGTAATATTGTATGATACATAGTGAGTCAAAGGGATGGCACTCTTGAAAGGATCTTGGGCTAAAAATCCTAATCTATATACAGTCGTACCTCTTGTTATGTCTCCGGTTGCGTTTTTTCAGCATACGAACATGGAACATGAACACTTCCGGATTTCACCACACGCGCGCGCATGCGCAGAAGCGGTGCTCTAGTTGTGGACTTTTTAGAGTGCGAATGGCACCCCAGAACGGATCGAGTCCGTAACTAGAGGTACCACTGTATTGAGGCCTTCCTCTTTTCATACATTGTCCATTGGCCCCTTCAGGAAGGAACTCCTCACTGGGTATACACTATTATTTTGCCTAGAGAAAACAAATTCTCCATGCTTAATTGCCTTCAATAAATCACTCAGACATTTCCAGTATTTTCCACCAGTTTCTTCCCCTCCCAAATTTCCTTTCAACCCTTGAAAGCAAAAAAGAAACTGGCTTCCAGATAAACATGTCGTCCACTTCAGTCCCATGAGGAATTCAGATCCTGCAGAGTTTTTTGTTTGTTTTCTTGCTTGTTCCTAGCTTTAAGGCATATCCTTACAGATTTGACAAAAGTCAGGCTGGGAGGAAACACTCTTTCCCTAATATGGCACTTGAAAGACCATGAGAGAAAGTAGGGCTTAAACTTTGGATTTTAAATTCCCTCCACTACAAATTGTTCTCATTGCTGTGGCTTATTACACTTGTACCCCACTCGTCCTCCAAAGATCCCAAAATAATATATTTGGGGTTCTTACTTCTTCATCACAGCAACCAGGTCAAGGAGGTAAGATTCAGTGGTTTCTCAAATAGGCTACACAATGAGCTTCATGGATAACTAGGGATTTTAACGTATGTTTCCCTAATACAAATCCAACACTAGCTGTCTTCCCCCATGCATTCAGTTAAGAGTAGGATCACATTCTCTGTGCCTTTAGGCAGAATGTGAGAATAGGTTTTACGCCCACACAGTTGAACAAGTGGAGAGCCCATTCTCATGTTCTGCCCAATGCACAGAGGTCAGGGTGGAGCCAATGGGTGCAGCCCCATTCCTTCTGTGCAGCACATGATCCAAAAGCACAAGAAGAGGGCTTCTATACATTTACACTGCATTGGTTCCTTAGGTGCAGTATTTAAAAGGTAAAGGTAAAGGACAGTTAAGTCCAGTTGTAGACGACTCTGGGGTTGTGGCGCTCATCTCGCTTTACAGGCCGAGGGAGCCAGCGTTTGTCCAGGTCATGTGGCCAGCATAACTAAGTTGCTTCTGGCGCAATGGAACACAGACACCCGAGCAGTGCTCATAAATGCCATTTACCTTCCTGCTGGAGCGGTACCTATTTATCTACTTGCACTTTTTGGGGTGCTTTCAAACTGGCTATAAGCTCCGCAGGCAAACTGTGCCTCTGGGAGGCACCTCTCTTTGGGGCGTGGGGTGGCGCAGCTCAGAAACTAGGGATGGCAGCAGCAGCAGCTGCCTGAAGGACTCCCAAGGAGAGGGGAGGGGAGACTGAGGGAACACTCCACAAGGGAGGGTGTTCGAAAAAAGGGTGAGAGGCTGCAACTCTGCAGACAAGGGGTGACATAACTGGGCTCCTGAGCCCCACAGGGGTGCCACAGAAAGCATGTAGTTGGTTAAGAGAGCCGTGGACTCAAAAAGGTTGAAAACCTCTGACGTAGAGGACGATATGATGACTACTTCTATTTCTACATTTCCAGGTTTCAGTGCTAAAGAAAAGTTGCTGTAGTGTTGTTGTGATGGTGCAATGTTGTAAACCACATCACACACCTCTTTGCATGGTGGGAGTCATGCAGAAAATGTGAATGTGCAAAAGACACAGTCAGATTGCCAGGGAGATAACAACAAGAGGACAATCTGACCTCTAGTTCTATATTGTGCAGATCTGTCTGGAGCCTGCCTCTTTCTGGCATTGCAAAATGTGCATTTGTGGCCTTTGGCTCTTAAGTTTAAGCAAAGAAAGTATCTTCAAACAAACAAACAAACATTTTCCAAAATACTTAGCTGTCAATATTTGAAAAATGCCTTTTAAGGCTGCAAGAATCAGTGCAATATAAACTCCAGCTGTTCCCAATGAATAGATACTAATTCAAAAGGGCAGGGCAGGCATTTCTGCATTCAATCTCTAGAAGAGTAGGGATGGACAGATAGCTCAAAACTGGTTTGTTAACACTTCTGTGCATGAAGTTACCAGGGTCAGCAGTTTAGCATTCACCACAACATGGGGGATTAAGACTATTGTTGGTGAATACTGGGCAGTGCTACAGAATACAGTGCATATGTTATGCAAAGAAAAACACTATCCTACTTGCTACTCTGTTTTCACACCTAGCCTACCGCAAGGGGTTGTTGCGAATACTAAAAGCGAGAGAGGGAGGGGAAGACAATGTATGCTGCCTTGAGCTCCTGAGAAGAAAAGCAAGATACAAATATTTTTACAACTCATGTAAAGAAAAATAAATATGTACCCCACTCCATCCTGCTTTAGCTACAACACTGCACAATCTTGATATTTTACAAGAAAATACCAAAGCAAAACGAAGCAAGAAGCTTGCCAACGCTGGAGTTATAATATACATATATATCACATAAAATATTTTATTGTCAAAACTAGTTGGTCATTGCAAAATAATGTTTTACAAATCAATATTAGTTTCTTGCCAAATAGCAACAGAGATACCCAAGTAAGCCCTTCCTAATTGCTTTAAAAAATAGGGGCTGTTTTGGAGGGGTAGATTAACAACATAATCCTGTATCTACTCAAAATTAAGTACCACTGATTTACAGCTCAAGTTTAACAATGTCTACTCAAAAGGAAATCCTATTGGATTCAATGGGGTTCACTCCCAGGTAAATAGGATTAGCACTGCAACCTTATTGTCAAGGACGTGAGCACAGGAGGGTGGGAAGGACTAGATTCATAACAGGCTATGAATCACAGAAATAAATTGCCCTATTCAGAGGCCCAGGAAAAATGAAACTTGCATAGCTCTTTATATTTTGAAAATAAGCATCAGCACATTTTAATGGCATCCTAAGCGCCATGTACACTTTTATATTTCTATTCAAAAATTATTTGATAGATAAAATGTATAATATGCTCTTCTTTGCTAATAAAAATTACTATTTTTTAATGCTGCATGTACACTTTTATTATCAACATAATCGTGTGTATGCCAACCAAGATCCTGATACAACTATGCTGCCTGTCCGTGCTTTGCTTTTCTGGACTGTGTGCTGCATGTGCACAGAGAAAGAACAGTAGGCAGACAGGCAACTATATGAGCTGCTGTTGAAAACCATAGATTCACTCAATTCAAGTGACGTGAAACACACACACCTTTATATGCAATGCTTGGGGCAGTGATAAGGTAGAAGTAGAAAGAAGCAACTCTAAAAATTCCTAGCTCTACCTGGTGATGTGCAAAAAGATTACTTGCCAATCACGGCTATGATTTCATTCAATGACCAAAAATTTATAAGGTGCCGACTACCAAACAGGCTAGTTCGTTTTACAGAAATTCTGGGGTGGAAGGAGCTTACATTTCTGCTTATAGCTTTTGATCCAGAGCGGCCTCCCCAAACATTGTGCTCTTCGCCTGTTTTAGACTACAACCACTGCAACAACGGCCAATGACGAGGAATAATCAGGGATTATGGGAACTGCAGTCCAAAACATTTGGACAGCACCAGGTTGGAGAAGGCTGATGTAGAAACCTGATGCAGAAACCTGTGTTTGAATGGAAGCTAAGAGTTCTGGGCCTAGCTGGCCTTGGGGGCTCCCAAACTCAAACTCTTTCTACACTTCTAAAGAAACATGATCAGAATAATGCCCTACTTGTGAGCTTCCCCTATGCATCTGACTGGCCCCTTTGAGAGCAGGATGCTGGACGAGATGGACCTTCAGTCTGATCCAGAAGGGCTCACCGTACGCTCTTAATGTTATCAAGAAAGCAACCCATCAAACAATTATTTGGATTTAAAATACAGTAGACACAATCCTACATTTATTATTTACTGAAATATATTCTTTTCCCCCCTCTTCTAAGCTACTGGATCATTTAAAAAAGACAACTAGTCACAACTTTCAGACTATTACATGGAAGAAATGGGAAAAGCGATGAGTAGGGAGAAGGAAAAAAGGAAACTCAGATATCAGTTCTTAAACTTCTACTGGGATAGAAACAGTTCAAGTAGCCTGACAGAATGGCTGCAAGCTAGGTGACAACACGCATATATGCATAATCAGTCTTATTGTGAAGCATCATGCCACAGTCATTTCAGGCAGCAGATTCCAGGGGAGGTAACATTTTTCTGGGCTCAACCTCCATCCTGTGGGACATTTTTTAAAAAAAGAACATGGAAAGTATACTGTAAGTTTTTGCTTCTAGTGCTAAAGAGGAATGCCAAGTCTAGTACTGAAGCCCAGTGATTTAAATGAAGGTAAGAATGCCCAACTCTGTGAGGGATTGTGGCCAGTTTTCCTACATTGAAAATCACTTATTTGCTTTACTATAGCAGCATGCTGTATCAAAAAACGTCAAAATTCATTGTTTTGAGACAGAAATCTCTGCATCATGTTTTTATTTCAAATGAACTGTATTTGTCAAAGAGCCAAAGCACCAACAAGAGATAATCAAGATATTTTCACATACATAGCTGTCTCCATCCAGCCATGGGAGAGATTCCACAGTTTTTAAAAGGCTTTTTTTTTAAAGCCACACTGTTTAAGAATGTCTTTATCAAAAGAAGGCATGCCAGAAAGCACTTTGTAGGATTCCTAAACCTATTCCACAAATGCAGTGTGTTGTTTTACTAAATTTGCATGCTGTAATGCAGAGTGACATATTACTTTTAACAAAAAGTAAACAACTTGTACAAAAGTTGTACGCCCTGGCTTTTTAAAGCTAAAATTCTGATTTTTCCCATGTCTTCCAGTGAGCTATTTCCCAAGAATAACAAATACATATATAGAAAATCTGGCTGGCGTTATGAAGTATATCCACAGGACTATGATATTAAGGGCACATAACTAACAACAACAGAAGGAGAAACTCTAGCTCAGCCTTTACCAACCTGGTGCCCATCAGAAATTTTGGACTGTAACTCTGGTAAGCCTCTGCCAGCACATTATAGTCCAAAACATCTGGAGGTTGGCCCTGGGTTGGCAAAAACAGCTATACCAAAGTCATGATACAATGGGGTGTGTGGAATATACTGCGCAGAAGAAAAATTAATGCAAGGGTATAATTGTGTAATAAAACTAAGGAGGACACAGGAAATTATTTCTGAATACTCAGCAAGAGAATGAATGGTAATGGTTAAGAATGACCCCCTAGAATATATCATTATGAATCTTCATCAGTGCTTGCAAGCTCTTCAGAAGCAATGATGAAGACGATCAGTTTGTGCTTAAACGGCAATGGGCTAGAGGTGATGATAAATAGCAGTCCTCCCCTTTCAAATATAAGTGCTTCCCAGCCCATACAGTGCCACGAAACTCTTTGCTATTTTTACTGCAACAGACTCACACAGCTACTCTTTGAGAATTTATCCCTGCCAGTCTAACTCAATTTATTTCCTAAACAGGATAACAAGCTTAGTAGATAAAGGGAATAGACTTGCATTAGTGTATCTTGTGTTAGGTGAGGCATTTTGGAAATGGGATGGCTTTGGGAGTTAGTAAGTAATGAGATTACAGAGCCTTTCAGCTCTTGGTTATCACTTCCAGACAAGCTCAGAGCAGAGTGATTGACACCTGCTCCCATCTGTAGATAACCAGCAACTCTGGCAACTAATGGCTTAGAGGACCGAAACACACTGTGGATGTCTCTGTCCAGTTAAGAGACAGAGTCCAAGCAAAGTATGAATGTGTTCATATTGTTTCTTGCTCTGGGATTGTGTGAACAATAAAAAGTGGATTACAAATAAAGTACTGTGCTCTTGTCCTTTTAACTCAACAGTTTTCAAGAATCCCCTAGGTCTTATGAAGATCACTTAACTGTCTGTGTGTGATACTTTGGAGTGTTCCCATCCAAAAGCAGCTTGTTTGTGCATGAGAACCTAACAGTCTTTGTCTCTGGTTTCCTGGGACACTTTGCCAAAATTTTAAGTAGGCAATTATAATACTCAGTCATCATGCATTCCTTACTTTGATGCCAGATAACAACATTTAAGCAATAATTTTCTTTGACTTACACTGTCTGTCCCAAGATGCCCTGTCCTAGCTGTCTCATTGGCTGTATTTCTTTCTTTTTTTTCTTGCAGAATTTCCTCAACTTTAGTAGAAAGATCCTCCAAAATAAAAATCATTCCTAGGCAAAAATGCAATTCTGAGTCTAAAGGCAACTTAGATTTTCTTATTTATTAAATTATACAGCCTGATGCACTGCTAAGGTCCTTAGTGAGTAACCACTTCATACTTTCATTCTATAGGCACACACTTTACAGCTGAGAGGTAGGTTCTTGCCCTGTAATCCTATGATTGACTTGGCCTTTGAACTCAGACCTCTCAAGTGGTCTAGGTCAAGCGTTATGTTCACTGGGTGGAAACCACAATATATAACTCACACATTATGAAAGATGACCACACCTTATTAAAGACATGGACCTGTGACAGGGAACCTTCGCCAATGATGGCTTTTTAGCACAAATATGTACTTATGTAAAATACTCGAGTTTTCAAAGTATTTCCCCCCTTCATACACCTGTTTTTAGAATGTCTAGAAATTGAAAGAGTTTGGCCTCTGAAATAACTTGTAGCCCAATCCTAACCATGAATGTTCAGAAATAAGTGCTATTCAATTCAATGAGGCTTATTCTCAAGGAAGTCAAGTTAGGGTGGCAGCCTTTGAGATCATGCTGTTGTTTATGTTTTATCATTATCTTTAATATCAACCAAGAATCCCTCTTGATTGTTCTAACAATGAAATATGTCTATACAGCAGGAACCGCTTCCCCACAGTAGTGGAGGAGTGGAGAATCTGTGGCCCTTGACTCCTAATTGCCATCAGCCCCAAACAACATGGCCAGTGGTCTGGGATGATGGGAGTTGCAGTCCCACAGCAGTTTGAAGGTGTCACGGGTTCCCTACCCTAGCCTACAAATACATCTAATTCTGAGCTAGCATGAGAGATCTTTTGGATTAGAATGAGTAGTTAATGAAGTTAAGCAACAGCAAGATAATTTTAAATACATTGTATCCAGTTTGTGTGCAGTTTGTTCTCAGAAGTCTCTTTAATTCAGCAAATGTTTCTGTGCATGGAAGAGGAGAAAGTTATTTTTGATAATTATTCCCCTTTACCTCTGCAGGTAACCATACCACAACCCAAATCCACTCCAGAGGATTGGGGAACTCTCTGGAATAGTTTGGGAGGTACCTCAGGGGTCTGCAGGAAAAAAGGATTAATGAATATAATCTTCCCTGCCCTTCTGTTCACAAAAGTCTAGGATTGACCAAACATTCTTCCATCAGCAGAGGACAATTGGATGCAACTCAATCAGGGCTGGTTACAGGGAGCATAGGACTCTTTTTATAACAGCTGCACTGGCTACCATTCTGTTTCCAGACACAATTCAAAGTGGTAGTTTCGACCTACATGGCTTCAGTCCAACATATCTGAAAGACCTATTTCCCTCATATGAAACTGCCTGGGCTCCGAAATCTTTGAGGGCGGCCCTTCTCTCAGTCTTGCCACTGCCAAAGGCACACGTGCTGGGGACATGGGAGACAGCCCTCTCAGTGCCTGCTCCCAGACTTTGGCACTCCCTTCCTAGAGAAGGTAGACTGGCTTCCTCCTTCTCCTTCTATCACAGGTGAAGACTTTCCTGCTCCATCCAGTTTTGGGGAACTGATTGTTTCTAAGGAAAGGGCTGGCGCTATTTTTATTGTAATTATCTGTATCTCATATCTGTTAGTGTTTAATTGCTTTTAAGTTATTGCTTTTTCTGTTTTTAGCTGTTTCTATTTTATCTGTACACTGCCTTGAGTCCTGGTCTGGGAAAAAGGTAGACTATAAATAAATAATATCATCATCATCATCATCGGTTTCTCACCATACATGTATTTATTATATTCCTCCATAAATTACTAGGGATGGGATGGACCACATGTCAAATACATTTTGACATTAAGATTCCATCAGGCAGCCATGGAGTTTTAAAAGCCCCAGGCAGTTAACCACAATATAAGTACAGCATGGTCAGTTGCAGCTTTAGTATCTTCCATCTTTCCGTCTGAATGGCATTGCACCATCATTTCAATTTGCATAATCTTTTCTGGAACACCCCAGAGAAAGACAGCAGAGACACACAAAGAGATTGTGACACATTAGGAGCCAGGTTAATTTAAGACCACCAACTTGCTCTGCTCAGGACCTAAACCTCCCTGCTGGTAATGACTGCCTTGCTCTGTTGACCTTGAGGTGAAAGGTTCCATCTCCTTCTTCCAGGTCCCTGGGGCTAACTGTTCTACCCCTTCTATGGATTGCTTCGGCCATGGTCACATTTTTATGCATTTTCTTTTAGCGGACACACTGTGGCACAGAATAATTTGAACAGTGAAACAAATTCCAACTTAATGTTGACATCTCAATCCTACAGCTGTTGTCATTTACCTCTTTCAGCACTTTAAAATTTAGCTGCTGCTTCATTACTTGTTTTTAAGATTATTATCACTAGTGGTCACCTTCCCTGCTTCTAATGTGGCAACAAGAACAAATAAGGGCAGTTCCACACATATAGGTTATATGCATGTCCTCCTGACTAGAAGAGTCAATGAACTCTACTTATCAGAGTCAGTGGAAACTTTACTTTAAAAGTCATCAGGACTGAACTGGAGCAAAAAAAAACCTAGCATAATCCCAGGTGTTCCGTCATGGAGGTACAGACAGCTGTATTGTTATTTTGATATGAAGTTGTCTTATTTTATCATTGTCCATCCAACCTACTATTGCATAATCTTCTCCAGGCCTTCCTCCAGAGATCTTTTTAGGTGGAGATGGTTAAGAAATGAACCCAGGACCTTCTAAATACACAAAGTGAGGTTATTCTACTATTTATATTCTGCCTTCCTATAAAACACAGTATACATGACAGCATGTGGTCAAGCTTTCACATCTTTGGTCTCCTATGCCCAGCCATAAAAGTGACAGGTGCTCGAACAGCAGTAGTGAAATAATACTAGTCGTAAGTATTTTCTAATAAGTCACAAGTCACAGCCCTGTAAACACTTGAGAAATGGTAAAGAGGTTGCACAACTGTCCAGGATGTTCTTTTGCTTTGAGGACATACTGAAGGAAAGCATATCAGAATTCACTCCCTGTCCTCCATGTGTGCTGGCTCTCCTAGCCCCACACAGTATACATTCAGACTTTGTGCTGGAGTTACACTGTAGATATAGACGTAAATTAGTGGTTTTTCCAGTCCAGGTCTGCAATCAGTGGTTCACAGAATACAGGCTATATTCTTGTTTTTACTATGCTTAATTTCATTCAAGCCAACAACAGAAATTAGATTCAAACATGCACACTCCTAACAAGCATACCACCCATAGATATCATGCTTATGTGTAAATATGGGGTTTTCAATCAGTCCCAACCTGCCAAATAAACAAAATAACATGATGTTCATACATAAGAAGATTTTTAATAACTTTGTTAAGAATAGCCACCCTGTTTTTTCCTGAGAAGAATACTGAAAAAGATATATGCCTGTATGTGGGAAGTCACCAGCAAATGTCCAGGTTATATAAATAGATCTTCTCCCCCACCTCATCCTTCCTTGGGAAACAAGGATTGACAGCAAATGGAGGATTCAGGATGCTGCTTTCATTTTCCATCACTGCTCATTTCCCTCCTGGGAACATGTTCCCAACTCTTAGCACTGAGGGTAGGGAGTGGAGTAGAGAGGTTTTGACGCAGAATGCTAAATGGAGAACTACAACCCATCATGGCTTAGTTTTGCTCTCCTAACTTGGAAAAACTCCCACAAATATCAGTGCTACACAATGTGAACATAAGGTCCAAGCACAGGGGTTAACCAAAAACACCTGCTGTCCATGGAGAAGCAGAATAGGCTAGTCAAAGACTGAGCAATGAATGATACCCATAGCAAAGCCATTGTTCCAGAACATCACAACGACAATTGGAGTTCTATCACTAAGGAAAAAAGGTAAGACTTTGCCCTCCTGCAAAGCCTACAGACTTATCCGCATTGACAACACACACAATTTTGATAAATCTTGTAGCACTTGCAGGGGTGGTGATTCTTGATGCTCTTGGAATGGAATGAACTCTCTGAACCAGAGAAAATTGTATTTTCCAAAAATGGTATAATGATGTATGCCAAGATCATGGTGCCATTTCCATGTGATGAGGCCAATACAGAACTGCTAAAGAGAGCAGCAGATGAGGGGTTCTAATTATTATTCAGCAACAGTGGTCTGGGTGTTCCCACTGAATGTGAACATAAACACTGATACAAGCAGAACAATGGGCTTTGAACTGGCTGCAGCAGGAAGTGAATGGGGAAGCTGTTCATGGCTCTCTGGGTACTGCATTGTCTTACTGTCTATATGCAGAGACTAAGCAACACTACCCAGCTGGTGATCCATGTGAACTTCTCTGCTGGCAGCACTGCCACACCAGAGGCAATGCAGTCTGCTCTGTCATCAAACTGTTAACTCTGGGTAAGGGAACATAGAATTTGCCTTGTTGCATTATATGCAGATACATCTGAAAACTGAAAGACTGAATCATCCAATTGGTCATTCTATATCTAGAAGAGGTGTAGTGCACGATGGAGTGAGCTCCCATTGCTCGGTCCCTGCTCCTGCCAACCTAGCAGTTCAAAAGCACGTCAAAGTGCAAGTAGATAAATAGGTACCGCTCCAGCGGGAAGGTAAACGGTGTTTCCATGCGCTGCTCTGGTTTGCCAGAAGCAGCTTAGTCATGCTGGCCACATGACCCAGAAGCTGTCTGTGGAGAAAAGCCGGCTCCCTTGGCCAGTAAAGCGAGACAAGCGCCGCAACCCCAGAGTCGTCCGCGACTGGAGTTAACGGTCAAGGGTCCCTTTTCCTTTACTATGAAATAAGTGGGGGGTGCTTTGTCCCTGTCCTCTCCTGCTCCACTATATCACTATCTGGAACCTAAGGTAAGAAAGTTAGTGCTGCAACTTCTTGAAGATGGATAAATTAGTGCTGCTCCTTTGAAGAACTCCAAAGCCAAAAGCAATAGAAGTCCATCATTGCTGGCTTCCTAACGTCTTCAGGGACATTCCAGCCGCCTGCTCCTCCACTCCCTACTTAATAAAATCCATCAGTGCTATTTTCTTTTAACCTCCAAGGACTAAGAGGAGTGGTGGTGGGAACACAACTTAGTGCTAGAATGAAACAGTTTATATGCAGCCTTGAAAAAGAATGTTTACCCTCACATGAATGCCCTATAGAAAAGCCTATATAAGTGAATGGCTCTACCCCACACATGCCCTCCACACAGAAGCTCATAATCTGCAACGACATATAAACAGTGTACATGAGCCATGACACTTTTCTCCGAGGCTTCAATGCCCCTGGGCATATGGGTTTGTCTGTTTTTAAATGTGATGCTAGAGCATTCTTTCTGTATGCCCCTGCAGTAAAAAATCATGCATGAATCCTCAGTCTGGAACCTTACACGCCTGTCCCCAACCTCTTTCCTTCCTGCTCAAATATAGAATTATGGTCTGTTCCTGCTGTTTAATCTGCCAAGTAGAATGTGGGCCAAGTGGGAGGAGGTGTCAGGCGCATTAAATCTCTCACCTTTCTCTAAGCCCGGGCTGCAGTTTATTGGCAGAGTTGGTGGCCTGGGCCATGTTAACAGCCCACATTGATTAACTCTTCCTCCTCATGTTTCCCACTTTCCTAGCTGTGCTCTTCCCCACCCCCACCCTTTCTATTCACCCACCACCTCACTAGAAAGAGAGGCACATAAAGACATACAAATTATCGACTCAGGGAAAAAACCTAATTAAAGACAGCTCAGTTTACAGCTCTGGTTTCCCAGCTGGCTTTTAGGCAAGGCTAGAGGTTAATTCTCATTAACTGGGAATAACTGAAATAGGGGTTCAAGGGAAAGAAATGCATCGCAGAATAAAAAGAGAAACATCAGTGATGGGCTGCAGAGGCTTGTTGGTGTTTTGCCAACACCTTGCCCTTTAAGTAGCCCCCAGTCGCTACCACCAGGCAACAACCAGGCAACGGCTACTGTTTGGACATTGCCTAGAAGTTCCACCTGTGGGAGAATCTTGTCCCCGTCGTCAAAAGGGGGGGGGGGGAGAGACCACCCAAGTAACTACCCACAAGGTACAACACAGTCAGGTGATTTGATATTTCCTCTAGAAGTTGCTAACCCACATGGTTTTATCCATTGTCATCCATTTGTCTCAAGAGACAACTGAGTGCTCCTTTAGGGGTGAAGTCAAACCTGCATTAGCAGCACCAAAGTATCCTCCCTGGGATGCAAGCCTGGGCAGCGTGTATGGAGGTTCTAGGCTACCCAGACAGCAAGACCTCGCTGATGTGGTCCAAAGGAAAGCAGAGCAATATGCTTGGCACCAGCTTGGCTGCAGGAGTTGCTAGGAGGCAGCATACAAAGGACCACCCAATAGTCTTAGGGCCTCCACTCCAAATTTGTGTAGGGTTCACTCCTGAGCCTTTTCTTGTCCCAAAGATATCCCGCAAGAGTGCAGAGGTTTGAGATCAGAGTTTTCCTTCTCCTAGATGAAAAACTCTGGTTTTTCCATCTAGCCCAGGTTTATGAGCCCTGTCTGCCCCCACTTCCTTTTACAGCATGTGCACAAACTGCCTTCTTAACCATTAGACCCACTATTGTTCTCACTCACTCAATCCACTGGTGCCTGTCATTGTATGCAGGGGAAGACCCAAACTCACTGAGGGTTTGAGACCCATTGGCTCTGCTCACCTGGTTTAGCTGGGCAGTTGAAGCCATTCCCGGGGTGTGGCTGCTGTCACATGCTGACAGCTTCTAGGAGCCACATGTGAGAACTAAGTGCAGAATGGAGATCAAAGATGGACAAACTACACCAGAAGAAGCATGAAGTGTCCCCCACCAGAGGTACTACCCCCCACATGGTTTTATCACCTATCATATATTTACAGAGTTCTGAATTTTAAAAAAGTCTAATTTTTGCCTTGCTTATTAAAAAGGATCTTTCCATTCCTTTTAGATTTATGGAGAAAACTTGATAGCCCATGTAATCTAAGAGCTAACAAATATAGGTAAATATATGCATTTATTTATTATTAATGCGTAACAGTTGCTTTCTTTCTTCCAAATATACTTCAGACAACAAACATCATCTAAAATAATTGAATTTTACATTTAAAAAACCAACAACAAGTTAAAATATCAGTTTCATCCAAAACAGCAACAGCAGACCAACAGTGCAAAACCTACACAGTATTTCACAACAAAGTCAGTCTAAAACTTTTTTCCAATATAAAAATGTTTTCACGAGCTGCTCAGAGAGAATCATGAAGAACAATCCATTTAAAACTGACTTTCTAAATCATGCACAGATTTGCAAAAGAAAGCATTAACCAATATATGTAGCTTTCAGTAAACAGAATTAAAAATGAGATGAATGCCAGCCCATGAATCATAACCACCTAAGTGCTAGAAGATCAGACATTTTTAGATGCTGTTCCATAATGCAAGTACTCTAGCTGCTGGCAGATCAGCTGCAAATACAGGTCAATGGACTTCATAAAGAAGAAAGTGAGTGAAAATGTAAGATTACTGCTATAAGCAATGGCTTAATTTTAATTTTACTTGTGGAAAGTCAACTTCCAGTGAGGGGCATTCATAATACATCTCATGCTGTGATAGCGCCAATATGTACTCAGCCCCTCCTTACTTTTGACTATGCTGTTGAACACTGAGGCATGCAACTGCCAACTCCTATACACATAATTATGTGCACATCAGATTGTATACCTGATTACAACTAATGCAACCGAGAACAAATTCTAGAGAACAAATCTGCAAACATGTTAAGGGCATTAAGCCCAGAGCAAAGGAGGACAGCGTGGCTGGAACAAGAATTCAGTGAAAGGAGGAAGCGATTCCTTGGAAACACATACTGTGGGGTGGATACAAGTGCTCAATGCAGGGGAGAATGATCTCTTCAGTAGGAGGAATTGCAGGTAGTCTTATCTGGAATTGTGGGAAGCAGTTACCTGCTTACTGAGAAGGATTTGATTTAATTTCCTTGGCTTTACGAATCAGGAAGCATTGTTTCCATGTTTATGTGCATAACTGTCAGCAAACTCCAGGTAAGTTCTTCCATCCCTTTCAATACCTTCACCATTCAATTCGTTTCCAAGCTGCCTTCCGTTTCATTGCCAAGTCCCATGATTCATTATTATTTCTGCTTTTGTCAAAGCTTCAGGACCCCAGAGTCAAGTGATATGGGGCTGGGCGGGGGCGGGGGGAGAAACCTTACTGGCAAAGGTAGAACTTTCCCAGCTTTTTTTATTGTAGAGTAACAGGAAACCAAATCCTCTTATAAAAAGGCTCAAAGACATTATCAAAGTGATTCATTTGAAACCCCCACCCCCAATTTCTAAGATACAGAAATATTTCAATAGGCCCAAAGGAGGAACTCAAATGAGTACTTATACCATTAAAACATAAAGGTGGGATAGATTATATTTCTGTCTACCGCTTGTTCTCTGTTCATATTCCAAAATTCTTGCTTGTAAAAGAGAAGGGCACTCAGGAGTGCAGTTCTAGCCAATCCAGAGCTCGAAGTAAAAAATGCATGGTGCTGGAGGAGAGAGGCTAAACCAGACTTGTTACTAAAAAAACTCAACATAGACAAATACTATGACCTTCCATGTTCTTGACAACCTTACATTTTTCAGTCCCAGGCGGGCAGCAAAAGCAAAAAGAAGAGATTTGTCAAGCCATAGGTAGGTCCCCACACATGGTCTGTGGCCTATGTTCAGTTTGGTGCATCACAGAAGTTGTGCAGAATCAATACTGGATAATTAACTCCAACTGCTGCCACAACAACCCTTACTATAACAGGGGCAGAGCTGGGCTAGACTTCCCCTGACAGTTTACTGAATGTGGTTAAGAAGCTTTACAGAATGAAGTACACAAAAATACAGAACAGCTAGGAAGAGGATATTATAATATCTGTATGAGTCTCAAGTATCACACTGAGTCAACATAACTGATTTCGTACCTGAGGTCAAGCATATCTCAACCCAGTGGCATATCAACTAGTCTAAATTGCCTCCAAAATCAATTAATCTATTTGTTACAGCTAAAAAATAATTCAAAGGAACAGGAGTAAAAGAGGACAGGGTGTCACAAGATGATTCACCCCTGCATGACAAACTGCACCTACCAAAAGTTCTTCCATGAAACTATTAGAGCACGCATTTCTTCCTTTTAACTTTGGCTACCCTTCATACAGTGAGTGCAGAACAAGTCGTTTGCATTCGTAATTTAGCACTGTAAATTCCTAAATGAATGCTTGCTTAGAAAAATAATAAGATCTGAACATCAATTTCAAGTGTTCAGAGAGCCTCAAGTGTCCTATCAAGGTGTAATCTTAACAGCCACCCTGTAAAGATATATCAGTATCAGTATCCCCTATATTGCAGATATGAGTGGTACGGTTATTTCTGTTGATTTCTCTGATAGAGAGAAGTATAAGAGACACTGGTGAAGTGTTCTAGACATACTTAGCAATCACTTTCATGCATCCCTGTGCTTGCAGGGCCAATGTGACTGTCAGACATCCTGCAGATTAGCTGCAATTACAGCTCATAGAGGCCAGAGGATGTTTCCTATTGAATCTAATAGCACATCTGTGCTCCTATCACCACTATTACCAAATCTGTGCTCCCATCACCACTATTACCAATCTCCTCCTGCCACTGCCAGTCCCCAAATCCTGCCAGTACAGTATGTGAATGTAACAGAAGCCTACTTACAAAAACATTGAAAACACAAAAATAGTCATACGGTTGCAGGGTAAGTGTCCACCTATCACCTCATAACTCACATCAATAAATATTCAAAAGATGATGGCTCTTAAAATGTGCAAACATGTTAAGCACAAGGTTCAGACTTACTGGTGATGAGCTACTGTGGGCTCCACACAACCTGTAATAAATACTCAAAGATAGACACAAATGATATTTTTGTCATTAAAATGACAATGTAATAAAACACATTTATTGACAGATCTTAAAAAGCAAACTTTTAAACACACACTATTCATCACATTCCCTGATCACCTCCCCTTGATCTGCAAATCTCTCACATTTTGTCATGTGCCCAACACATGCAATTTCATGCTGCAGAAATCTGAAGAGTAAAGGAGCAGCACAGTATGAAAATAGAGGCCTTCATGTCATATCCTGGCAAGAAGAAGTTGCAATCTATAAATACACCAGCCCTGAGATACACATTGATTCATTTCCCCTGATTATGGAAAAGGAAGAAACATTTGCAGGAAATTTGTACCTAAGCTACAGGCTTCCTTTGCTTTTAGTGGATAGTTACCTATAGATGCCACCCTGACCAGAGTCATACTCTTTCATTTTTGAGGCAGCACTTTGTATTTTGCACACTGTATGAAATACAGTGCTGTATTCCCCTTGTTTATAATGCAATTTCATGCTACATGCAACTTGAAAGTACAATGAAAAGTTCAAGTACCTTAAGTCATGTGTAGTGTATTGTCTTTTATATCACATCACTATAATTAGCTGCAAGCGCACAGGAAGTAGACACACTCACGCAAGGCGACAGTCATGTGCACACAGAATTTGCTTTGCCTATTAGATATCTTTTCTGCTATCTTTTAAGGTTTTTGTGAGTATGGTAAGTCGGAGAGCTTCTCTATTGACTTAAAACTAAAACATAACCCCCAGGTCTGGATCTTGGTATTCTCCAAGACACATTCCAGATACAGAACTTTTAACAAAACATTAATTGCCAGAAACTCTGTGATGGTGACAAAAGGCATGGGGACAAGTCGGCGTTGCCAAGCCAAGTGTAGAAACAAAGGCAGCCAGCTATCTGAGACTTACAAGGTCTCCATCACACGCACCACCACATCTCCTTTCCCACCGCTGGTCCTCCACCTCCTGCAGTACATAACATTCCCTGTCAACTCCCTCTTTCTTCTCTTCCCTTTAATGGGCTCTGCCTAATTTCCCCCTTACCAGTGCTATCCCCAGCAAGGTGAGCACTTCAGCCCTGTAACCAGCATCAATTCAGTGATACAGCACAGAGAGAACACTATTTTCTAACCACTTATATTTGAAAGACAGAATTCGAACAAATCAGTAGCATAAACAGATTTGTCCCTACCCACCAGAGGTTAAACATAGGATGGGAGAGGAAGGTGGGAGAAGGAGGTGCCAATCCAGTTCTGCAAGATTTAAGCCACTCTCACGGACAACCATAATAGCAGCACACAGTTAGTTCACTCGGAAATTCTCAGTAAAAGAAAAATGCATTAAGTTAAAAAGTCATCATAAAGTAGTCTGAAAAAAATCACAGGATGAAAAGGTTTTACTACAAGTTGGCTCATGTGTTGCTCTTCATTGAGCATGCAAGCAGAAGCAGTACGAGGACAAAAAGGCTAATGTAGATCAGATTCATAAGAGGCATCCTCCTCCCTGTGAGGTCAATTAATTAATTCAATGCAGTATCCTTCACAGGCGATCATTGCTGCATGCCAACTAGCCCTGAAGATTTACAGACAGTCATCCCAACACCTGTCTCCTCCTCGGCATGGAAGATCCACATGCAGCACTGCAGTCCCTTCCTAGGAAGCTCATATGTGACTTACTGCCAACTTCTCAGCACACATAGCAGCTTGGGTTCACTGAGCTGTCAATCTGCTGTCTGTACTGCCAGCTATGGTGCTTGACTCTAAAAAAATCTAAGGAAACTCCACAAGCTGCAAGGCCAGTTATCTCCAGATGGAGAGAGACACTGAAGTGCAATGCACTACATGTGTGATTGATGTAGGCTGCTAGCCCAGGGGCTTCTCAGAACCTATTCCAGAAAAAAGTGTTGCTCATTATCGTGGCTAGGCTCCCAAGAAAATCTGCTGCTGGAAATAGCATTCTTGGAAAGATAGTGTGGCCACTCTAGCGAACCTGAAATTAAAACAGAACCTCCAGGTCTGGATCTTGGTGCCCTCAAGAGACGCATTCTGGATGCAGAACTTTTATCAAGCCATTAATTGCCAGAAAACATAACACAAGGAAGACCACAACTATGCTATAACACTGATTTAACAATAGTGCCTTACCTTTGAAAGTGAGCTGCACTCTTGGAGTAGCAAAGAGGTAATCCTTGGAGTAGGATGGCCACCAGCCTACAATTAGTAAGGTTGCCCAAAGCAAAAAGCCAACGAGGGGCATAGTGGGAAGAGGTGTGAATCCAAAATCCAGGCAGAATTCTTAGGGAATCTATAAGAGATGGGAAAGTGAAGACAGAAACATTATTTCCCAGAACAGGTTATGAGACAGGAACTGAACTAAAATTCTCTGGTTAAAAGTCTTTCTATTATTCTGCTCAACTCCACCCTTGGGAGGAGAAACTTGAAGGTTTAACAATTCACCAGTCTGTCCTTCAGAAGGCTAGCCCATTTCCCCAGTGCACAGTCTTTGTCAATCAACCTAATTGCAATTCTGAAATTAAGATTAGGTGAGAGAACATCTAATTTTGGAGTGGGGAGAAGAATACTGTTGCAGCAGTGAATACTGTATGGCCCAATCAAAATGGGCTCATAATATATTGTGCCTCCCCCATACCCATTATATAGTGCAAGATGGCTATACTAGATCTAAAACGCTATGGCTGTGATTACCTATGTCAAGTTATATTACTCACTGTGAGAGAAAATAGTGAGAGAATCAGCCCCGCCCTATGACTAAGAGCTAATCTTTGGGGGTTCCTGGAGCACACAGGAACCTGAGCTTCAACTTTCCTGTTCTGCATTCCTTTAACATTATGGTTTTAGCTAGCCTTATACACTCCCCTATATTGAGGGTACTCTGGCACATGTCACACTTCAGAGCATCTTCTACATAATTATTTGGATTAACTTTGCCTCTCTGTGTGTTTTGTGAACTTTTCATTTTAGGTTTCATTGAGCTTCTAGCCCTGAACCATTCTTAGCCTTTGATAAATATTTTTTGTCTTCAAGGTAACAGATAAAGAAAACAACAACTGCAGCACATGCCGTAAAGAACTGATATATATTTGGAATGGAAAATTCTCCCTTCCTCTTCTGCCCACCTCTTCTTTTGAATGAAGGGGGGGGGGGAGTCCAGACACTGCTAGTTAGTGTGCAAGTTCCCAGAGGCATTTGTTACAGCAACTTTCTGTATTTGAATGCATAGAGAATAATTACATAATGCAAAGAATCCATCGATAACATTATCAGTATCTATTATTTAAGTAAAATTAATGTAAGCTTTTTGAGTTAGTTGCGGTACTCTTACGCACACTTTGACCGTGTGTGCCTTTTCACTGACTGAACTCTTAACCAGGGTCACTGTCTTTACCACCAGAACATCAGCTTTTCACAGTGTGGCTGGAGCAGTCTCCAGAAAGAATGAATACCAGACCGTATGAGCCCAACTACAATTAACAAGCTCACATGCTGCTCTCATTTGGTAAAGTAAACAAGGTTTGATTGAGGGGCAGTAATCAAGTCGTCTCCTCTCAGGAATGAAAAGAGTCCTTACAGGCCTATCCTATGGCAGTCAGAGCCAGCAGCCCACCCACTGGGGGCTTCTCCACCCCCACAAGAGTGCCCCTTCCCTACAGAGAGAAAGAGAGGAGGATGGGGCTGCAGTCTTTATGATGTACTACCTCTGTACCCTCCTGCTGAGCACAGAAATGCAGTGAACCAGGGGGGAAGAGGACTTGTATGGTACATTCTCCACTTTCTAGTCAGGAGAAATCTGGACTTAATTATATAAAACACACACACAAAGACAAAATGCATTTTTCTTAATAGTAGAATTAAAAAAAAAAGTTTGTGTGTACCACCAGCTGGGTTCCACTGTGCCTCTGAGCTGGAAAAGATTTGACACACTTGCCTAAATAGAGTGCCAGGGGCCCCGTGAAACTGGCTAGCCAGAAATCAGATGGGACAGTGTATGTGGAATTTGCAATATTACCTTTATTCATCACAAAGTGTAAGTTACATACAGCTTTCTCCACTTCAGCTGACACCCCGCCCCCAAAATACACATACCACTTTCTAATACACAATGCAACTTTGCTGAGTCCCTCTGCATATGAACCAAAGGTAGCTTCCTGGCCCTCTGTTTCTCTGGAGGAACTGTCTTTTATACCACTGGATAATGTCTATTCCGTCACACGATACAGCAACTGAACAGTTTTGATTTGTCTGCTTTCTGCACTTTCAGTTGCTTTATGCTTACAAAAGCAGTTCCTCTAGGGCATGGGTAGGTAAACTAAGGCCCGGGGGCTAGATCTGGCCCAAATGCCTTCTAAATCCGGCCTGTGGACAGTCCGGGAATTAGCGTGTTTTTACATGAGTAGAATGTGTCCTTTTATTTAAACTGCATCTCTGGGTTATTTGTGGGGCCTACCTGGTGTTTTTACATGAGTAGAATGTGTGCTTTTATTTAAAATGCATCTCTGGGTTATTTGTGGGGCATAGGAATTCATTTGTTGTTGTTGTTTCAAAATATAGTCGGGCCCCCCACAAGGTCTGAGGGACAGTGGACCGGCCCCCTGCAGAAAAAGTTTGCTGACCCCTGCTCTAGGACAACTGCAAACCATTCATGCACCGTTTTAGCATACTTAACTATATTCAGAGTAAATTAACACTTCACAAGAATTAGTTCACTGTTTGTTACAGTGGACAAAACACATAGAGCCCTAGATTGGCAATCAGAAGAACTGTTTCATCAGTGGAACTGCAGGCTTTTGGTGCAAACTACTTTCCCCAGAAGTCAATGTTAAAAGCTCTCATTATTTTTAATACAACAAGATATATATATTTTTAATGTCATTGAGAGGCATCCAGCTGGAAGACTTATTGTGTTGGGGAGCTGAATAAATATAGGGCAAATCGCAGGAGTTGGCAGTCTACAGAGATGGAACAGGTGGAAAAGGCTAACAAGCAGAATAGAACAAAAGAAATACTGTAATATTGAGTGCAAAAGCTCCAACACACTATGCCATAGTGACTATGATGATAAGGTCTAGTCCATGGTCTCTTGGTGGTGTACTGTAGTTGAAGGGCATCCCTAAATGCACATGGGTTAGTACTCATGAATGAACCACTCAGAATGTGCTACCAGTCGTTGCAACAAATATCTGTTGGCTCTACCATCTCTTTTGGGCAACTGCATAGTGTTATCACAGGCAAGACTTCAAAGGACTACTAGGCATGGTTATATTCTACCTCCAGTTCTAGAAGTAGTTTGTCTCTGATTACCAGCTACTGAGAATCTCAAATGGAGAGTTCCTTGTTGCATTCAAAAATAGATGGGCCTTTGATCTGATCCAGGGGGACTTTTCATATATTTTTAAATTTGGATCTTCTTCCCCTCCACCCAGACAGTAGGTAACATTTTGTTTTTCTGAGCAGCTGAACCTGTGAAGTTTGCAAGATCCCTTGGATTCAGTATGTGGCATTCAACCACAGCCCTTGGAGTGGTACTGGACACCCCCCCCCCGCCAAAAAAAATCCCTTTATTCTTGTTCAGTAAGAAGGAACCTGTCCTTTCCCAGCTCTTAAAATGCTCATTTGAATGGATCACAAGGATTTGAGTCCTTATTCCCCTACCACATCAGGAATATGATGGCAAGAGGCATGCATCAAAGGTCTCCTTCTCTTGTTCTGTTTCTATTGTACTAAGAGTACATATGGATGCAGTTATAAAGCATGCTAAAATTATTCAAACAATGTGTGTACATGTGAGCAGGCAAAACCCCTTTAAATATTTAGAGTTTCTCGCTTGCAATCAAGGTAACTGAAAACCTCAAACCTAATGTACTGCATACACATTATTAGCACTTCAGCCAGTTTCTTAAGAAATTCTTAAGAACAATTTGCAGTAAAATGTACATACACATACCACAACTAGGGAAAGGAAAACCGACCAAATGGCTCCCTATGGAAGCACTTCCCAGTGTGCTCCAAATTGATGAATGCTTGAGGGGGGGGGTCAGGGAAGGTGGGGGCATAATTGCTACCAACACTGCCCCCTCTGGTTCGCTGGTGAGATGCAGGGAAGTGGTAGTTAATGACAGAAACAAACTTCAGGGATTTCACAGGAAAATCCTTGGAATCAGTCAAACAAATCCAGACTGGCTCTATGGACGTTTAGGGTAATTGATGGGCCCCCAGGAGAGCACAGCTTTCTTCGGCTGTGGGCAATGCACCACAATTGCAGGAGTTAAAATTTCCCCAGGGGCAATATATCATAGCAATTTCCTTTGCACTAGGTAAATATTTGTATTATTTGCCTGTCTTTCCACACACATTCACACTTCCCCTTTTGGAGATTCTTCACTCAGCGCACACATCAGTTCTTTTTGGAACCAGAATGTCTAAAATCCAAATTACCCTGTGAAATAAAAGCTACAATCGGCTGCATTTAAATCAAACCCCCGCCGGCCTTGGGAAATAGTTCTGGCAAATACCAATATTGCATTTGGATGGTGCTGTGCGTGCCATTGAGAGTGAGTGAGATGGCAAACAAAGGAAAAGAGCAGAGAAGGGGGGAGGGAGCGGGAGAATGTAAGAAAAAGAAAGCAGAAAGGAGAAACAGAAAGCTGGGAGAGAAAATCAAAGCGATCAGGAAAATACTGTACTGTTCTTGAGAAGTGTTCCCTGGCTCTAAAGTGTCAGTCTGTCTCCTGATGGAATGTGTCACTGTGCGGACTTAGGGAAAAGACAGTGTGTCATGCTTGGAGACCAGCGGTCCTTTTGCATATGAAGCTCAGCCACTTTTCAGTCACCATAAATAAACAAGAGATTATTCCAGCCACTTCTGAGCCGAGATCATAATGGAAGGAAAGGAAGATTGGGGACCCCTTCTGCTGGCTCCTAGTGCATCTGTTCAGGAAGAGAGGGGTCTCTGAATTGGGGACCCCTTCTGCTGGCTCCTATTGCATCTGTTCAGGAAGAGAGGGGTCTCTGATCAGTTTCAGTTTATAAATGTCAGTGCATGCATCTGAGTCTCCTGAGAAAGGAACTTAAAGAACAGGAAATGTTTGGAGAAAGGCAGAAAGAAGAAGAAAAAAATCAGGAATACAAGAGAAATTATTAATAACTCCATGACTAATGTGTGCATGCACACAACTGGAGAATGATGCCAGCAAAAGCTTCCATATCTGCTTGTCAGGGCACAGGGCTAATAACTTTATCAAACTACACTAAGCTGCGACTCTCTGATCCCCTCTGTGGCACCATAGCCCAATTTCTGTGTCTCCCTGGACCCAGGCATAGGCAAACTTGGTCCTCCAGATGTTTTTGGGACTACAACTCCCATCATCCCTGACCACTGGTCCTGTTAGCTAGGGATGATGGGAGTTGTAGTCCCAAAACATCTGGAGGGCTGAGTTTGCCTATGCCTGCCCTGGACTATATGGAGACAGGCAGAATCCTCTTGGAATGTTTTATTCCTTCTAGCCCATTGTTGGGTTGGTATTCACAAGGAGCAGCAATCTAATTACTTCCTCTTTTTCATGTTCACTTTCCCTTACCAAATTCATGTATAATTATGAGAATTCTAACAATTGTAGTAGACACAAAAGAGGGTCTATTAGACACCTATTCTTAAATTGCTGATTATAAAGCACGCAGACTTGTTTCATACTGAATCAGTCAATCAGTCCATTTAACCCAGTATTCTCTATTCTGACTGACAGCAGCTCTCCAAGTTCTCAGAAGGGGTCTTTCCTAGCCTTGTTAATTGAGATCATTTTAAGTCAGGGATGAGGAACCTGTGGCCCTTTAGTTGTTGTTGGATTCCAATTCCCATTAGTCCCAGCCAACATGACTGGTCACAGTCTCGCAACATCTGAAGGGCTGAAGGTTTCCTATCCCTGCTTTAACTGGGGAACCAGACATCTTTGCCTACCATGAGTTTATTAAGAATGGGGATATGCTGCTGGATTACCGTAAATTGAGGACTACAGTGGTGCCCCGCAAGACGAATGCCTCGCAAGACGGAAAACTCGCTAGACGAAAGAGTTTTCCGTTTTGGAGGTGCTTGGCAAAACGAATTTCCTATGGGCTTGCTTCGCAAGACGACAATGTCTTGCGAGTTCCTGCTGTTTTTCCCCCCTTCCCCCCCTTTTTCTAAGCCGCTTATCAGCTGATCCGATCAGCAGATAAGCCGCTAAAAGCACTAATCCGCTAATCCGTCAATGGGCTTGCTTCGCAAGACGAAAAAACCGCTAGACGAAGAGAATCACAGAACGGATTCTTTTCGTCTTGCGAGGCACCACTGTAGTTGGGAGTGGAAAAGGGAGCAAAATTCTCTTTCTTGTCTCTTTTTGCCTACATTAACAGTCTTTTTCTCACCTAATGTTAAATTATTCTCAACTGTACAAGGAAATAGTAAAAATGTGTGAATAGTCGACTAGTTTAAAGTCAGACACACATTCCTACCTGCTTACATATGCATGTAGTATTTTCTTACATTGCCAAGCTCATCATAAATAAAGTAGCAGAAATGTGTTCTTTTGGGAGCAAGGCCACCTAGGTAATACATGTTTTTAGTTTTGTTTTTAAGAGAACAATAAAAAGAGATTCACAATTAATAGGGGTTAAAATACTTGCTGATATATCTGGCTATATAAAAATCAAAATCTTATAAACTAGTCTGTGAATGTTATAGTATATAGAAAAGTACATTTGTTTGCTGTGCCTGTACTGCTCTACAAAAAGACCTCACACACACTTTGAAATGCAGGACAAAATAATATCAAATTGCATGATTACAGCCATATGATTAATAGTATTCTGAGGGACCCTCACTTCTCAAAGTTACTGGTCAGCAAGATACCCTTGGCTGATCTGCAAATTTGACAACACAATGCCATTTGTACATCTCTATTCCTGAAGACATGTGTAATTAAAAAAGCTAGTGCAAAAACGAATTCTGTAAGTTTAGTACATTCTCCAACTGCAAATCCTTTCATAGACAAAATAGCACCACCTACCACAAGAGGGAGGTAGCAGCAGACTCAGGGGAACCTCAATGTTTGCAGAAGTACAAAAACCCTTTGGGGAGGAAAAATCATAAAGGGGTAACTCAAAACAGTCTAGTGAGGACTGAGCATGCTGAATGAACACAAAATGTTTAACGAATATTGAAGGGGGAGGGAAGAGAGACAAGCAAGGTGGATGGAGTATCCTGGAATGTAAGACTGGCTGAAAAGGAGCACTCCACTCTGCAACACTTTGTTGCAAACTCTACTTATCAGTATAACTCAATATATTTTCTCTGACATAATTCAAATGCTTTTAGGATGTACACATAAAAAACAATAGCATTATAGGATGGCCTATCAATTAGTGTTTATTTCCTAAGTTATGTACTGGGAAGCAAAGTATACTCCATGACCATCTTGGCTTGTAGCTGTTTCTGGTCCTTGCATCTTCTATCTGACTAATCTTTCCTTGGAGACTGATTTATTCAAATGGCTGGCCCTCTAAGTGCTGTATCACAATAAGTTCCACAGGTTAACTGTACATTGTGCAGAAAAGTACTTCCTTTAAGTTCACATTCTGACACGTGACACTAAAAAATTTGCTCAAGCATTTCTTTCCTTATTTTTGCCAGATGTGAATGTTGTTAACATAGGATCTACTGCGTGAGAGAAATTGACAGTATAGTCAAACTGATGCAGGTTTTACATTTACATTATAATAGAGCAATTTAAGAGCGCACCAATTTAAGCCTCCCAAGTGAAAATACCCTGAATGTTGTTTGTGCAAGACTGAAAGCATAAGAGAACCAATTTTTTTCAATTGCATGTTCTTGCTTTTGTAGGTTTTGAATTGCAGACCCAAGGAAATGCAAAATACACACACATAACAACAACCCCTGCCCTCCACTTAAGCCTTATTTGTCTTCTACCCAAACCACAGCAAGAAGTGAGGCTGCTCATGACAAGGGCAGAGCCAGAAAGCAGACACCTGCCTGGTTTCTCAAGTTTCCTTATTTGATTAGAGCTATACTGTTTAATTGATTTGATTGGCTGGATCAACTGATATATACCTTTTGACTAAAAAGGTACCCTTGGTTATCCGGCAACAGACTATGTATCTTTAAAAGAGATACTTCCACTCTTCTCACACGCAGGAGAGGATGCCTCTTTCGTGATAGTGCCTCCTAGGGCATATTCATCAGCTAAACACAAAGAACGTAAGCTGCTTTTTTTTCCTTTTTGCTTCAGAGCTGTTTTTCACCATATGTAAATTATGCCCCTTTAATCAATTCATCAATCAACAGATAGCCTAAAAACTGCTAAGCTGGGTGGGCAGTCCCGCTTTCCACAAGTAAAGCTTCGGAAAGCAACTCTGCTCTAGTTGGTCCTGAAAGGTGGATATATAAAGCCTACGCTTGCCCAGAATGCTCATTCGCAATACAAAAGCCGCCACCCCCCCCCCCACATCTTCCACACGAGATACTATCGCGTGCCAAGCGCGAGAGGCCCGAGACTCACTCGCGACTTGTGAAAAGCGCTCCTCTTCTCGCACTTGCTGGCCCGGCGAAGGCGCGGGCGCTTGAAGCCGCGGGAAGTCATCGGCCCCCCAAAAATGAAGAGCGGAGCGTGTGTACCTTGGCTCCCTAGGAACGCGAGGGCCTCGAGCTCGTTAATTAATTGCCCGCCAGTTGCGCGCTTTACGCGGGCACAAGAAGAAGCCGAGCGACGCTGAGGCGGACGCGAGGCTGGCAGAAGAGAGGGCCGAGCGAGTGAGCGAGGGAAGGAGGGGCAGGCCGGCCGGCCCACCAAACAACCTCGACGGCGGCCGCCTTCCAGTCTTCGCCCAGCGTTTTTACCTCAGGGAGAGTTGGCAGGAGCGGCTCGAGGCTCAGGGCCACGCCTACCGCCCTCCTAGCGGAGCTTCTGGTGCACCGGGAGGAGAGAAAAAGAAGCCACCACGCGGCGGGAGGGGAGAGGGAGAAATAAAGGCGGGCCCGGGAGCGGAGCGCGCGCGTGAGCTTTCACCTCAGCAGCCCGTGCTGGGACGAGGGAGAGAGAGAGAGAGAGAGAGACCTTGGCTCGCAGACCGCTGGCGCGGCTGAGGAGCCGACTTTTCCTCTCCCAGTCTGGAGCCAAGGAAAACGTTTCCTCCCTCAAGTTTATGCCCTGCTAACCTCTCCAGCCCTGTGGTACACTAAGCAAAACAAAAGACTTTTCACCGCATGTTCACACGCGAGGCTGAAATCGGTCTGCGAAGCGCGCTGGGTCAGCATAAAAAGCCTCGCCCCAGCCTTCATTTCTCACCTGCCGTTTCTGTCCCACACGAACCGTATTCCCACGGAGCACACAAATAAAAAGCAGCGAGTTAGGCTGGGGGCGGGACTCAATGGCGCGTTTATGCAGCCCGACCCTGCGGGGTTACTCTTAAGTAAAACCTGGGGGCGGGGGGGGGGTTCCGCGTGTGTCTTACTCCCAGGTAACTGTGCGCGTCACACGTGAAAACCACCCAAGTCTCTCCTCCCTTCCTCTGCACCCATCCCACAGGCGCCAGCCGGACGACTGTGCTGGAGCGCCGCGTTAATCCTGCCCTGGGACAACAACGGAGGCAGTGGCAACTTTGAGCACGCCTAGGGATCCGGCCCCCGGCTAAGGCGGTGGACCCAGAATTAACGCTCGATTCACTAACCACCACTACAATTTCAACCAGTTTTGTAAGATTTTTATACCAAAACGGCTGAACTTTGAAGCTTAAGATTCAGCCGGCTGGCTTGCACGCAAGTCGTTTTTAAACACGCGCAAACATACCAAGCAGGCTTCAAGCGCTTTGTGGAAGGCAAAGAGAGGGGTCCCGTGAAGACAGTCGGCTCCCATATCTGCTCTGGAAGAGGTTGG
Organism: Podarcis vaucheri; assembly: GCF_965113315.1. NCBI lineage: Eukaryota > Metazoa > Chordata > Lepidosauria > Squamata > Lacertidae > Podarcis > Podarcis vaucheri. Next base: position 76,062,771 of record NC_138760.1, on the reverse strand, counting down.
CGTCGCTTCCTCTTCAGGCGTCTCGGCTCCGGGCCTTTAAACCTGCCCGGCTGGCCGACCCGTCCTTGAGGGCTGCCAGGCCGAGAGCAGACGCGAAGGCAGCAGCAGAAGCGCTCTCTGGAAAGAGACTCGCGCCTGCTTCGGCGAGTCGGGAGCACCTTGGAGACCTCGCTCCCCGCAGACAACAGGGTTGTTATAACGGGGGCTTTTGTGCAAGGGGGGGTGGGCAGTTCTCCCTGGCGAAAGATAATTTCACCCGCATAAAAGCGGGCAGGGTTTTCCATTTTCCCCCTCCCTGCCCCCACCAACTCCCACTTTTACGGATTACTGCTCAACTTTCCCATCGCAGTGATGGAAAAAAAGGATTGGACCGGCCGGCCGCTGTCACTTTCCGGATGCAGCGAGTGGGAAGGAGCCGCTGAAAGTTTGCTGCTTCCAACAGCTCCCCACCTCCGTCAGCTTTGATCATTAACCTCCGTCCCCGTCCCCCCCTTGTAACTGTACACACAATATCACCGCCTTCTACGCTCCATAGGTACCAACTCCCTGGGGCCCTGAGCACCCATAAAATTCCCCACGAAGGGGCCTGGCACCCACAAATTTTGCACGCTGCATAGCACCCCCGGCCCCGGGCACCACGGTCGTGGGGCCAAGTTGGCACTCCTGCTACGCTCCCATCAACAGGGAGGAAGCAGAGCAGCGCAGTAACGGTATGGAAAGTGGAACCTGCGCCCGCCGCCCCGTGGGGCAAACCGAGCTTCTCTCCACCCGTCCATCTCGGCTCGATCCCTTCCATAGACGGGACGACGTGACACCTTTGCTATAGCAGAGGTTGGCAGCTCCATTGACAGAACCGAACTCACTCTCTCCATTAATTCGGAGGCGCGTGGACAAACGGGGAGGGGGGGAATGAACTCGCGTTGCGCACACGGACGTACCTTTTTGGATGTAGGCAGAGCAGTTTAGACGGTTCCCCAGAAAGGTCACGTCGCTGCTCGCCAGTAGGACCCGAGCACTTGGTCCCAGATCCAGAGTAAAAAAAAGGGGGTGGGGGGAATGGGAAGGAGCGAAAACCCTATCTATTGACACCAAAGAGGCATTTTCTCACCAGCTGTCCTGGTAGCGGCGTCCCACCGCCATCCCTCTCTCTCTCTCTCTTTGGTCAAAGTAAGCGGGCGGCCGCCGCCGCTCCTCCAATGTGGTCGGCAGCACCTTCCGGAATCCTGGACTTGGAATTCAGGACTCGAGTGGATTTCTCCGCCAATCCATAGAGACGCTCGACCCAAACCGGTTTCCAGAGGCAGCAGGCAAGCCGGACGGGACTTCCTTCGCACCCGCGGAGCGCAGCGGGCTCGACTTTTCGCGGCGCCTCTCGCCGCTTGTTCCGAGCGTAAATGCGCGGCTGTGTGCCCGCCCGCCCCGCGTCTGCACTCACTCGGTCCTTAAGTTCTCATTGCAGGCCCGGAGAGCAGGAGGCAGAAGGAGGAGGGAAGAAAGAAAAAGAAATAATAATAATGAAAGTGGCCTCCTGCCCGCAAAAAGAAAAATAAAGAAAATAAACCACCACCCTCCCCCTCCACACACGCTCGAAATCTGCTCCTCTCACATTGAGCACCCAGACCCTATTCAGTCAACTGGCGTCTACCGCCTTTCATTTGCATAGCCCCGCCTCCCCGTCCCCACCTCCCCGGGCAGGCAAGCGGGGGCCGGACCCGCCGCCGTTCTCTCCTCCCCACCGCCTCCTCTTTTTCCACCTGTGCTGCCCCTCCCCTCCCTCCCTCCCTCCCTCCTCCACCCCCCCCCCAGCCTTGCTGCCCCGCTCGGCTGGGCTTGGCAAGGCAGAGGCGGGCGAGGGAGCGAGCGAGCCGCGGGATTCCTGCGCTCTCTCCGGGTATCAGGCGAGTCCGGCTCGCGCGACTGTTGACTTTCTCTCCTCCCTCCGGCTAAGGCTGAGTTTCAGCAAGTCCCCCCCGCCCGCGGCTTCCCTATTCCATCAAGAGAATGGGGGGGGGAGAGAGAGCCTTATCCGAAACAAGACTGATCACGCACCCCCCAAATTCGTGTATACATACACCTCTTGCCACCTAACTCTGTGCTTTTGTGGACGGGGATTCCCCTCTTCCCCCCTCCCCACACTTAAAAAACACAGAGAGAGGCAGACGAAACAGGCGCGGGGGGGGGGGAAGGAATGGGAAAGACAAATAAATAAATAAACCGACTCCTTTGTCTCTCTCTCTCTCTCTCTCTCTGACTGAGTTATTCGGTGGATTGCAAGGGAGTGTCTCGCATCCCGGGGGTGGAGGGCTGATGGGGGCGAGAGACAGAAGGGTGGGGTGGGGGGTTAGAGTGAGAGAAGGAGAGGGAAAAGATAGAAAAAGCAAGAGAAGAAAGAAGATCGGGGTGAGGGTGAATTGAATGGTGGGGAGCGAGCGGGGTGGGGTGGGGTGGGGAGAGGTGGAGAGGGGCCTTGCTTTGTAATGTTGCAAAATCCAACCAGACAGATCCTTCAACAAATATCCTGCAACAAAGAAAACTCGGGCGTAACTGACAGCGGGAGAGAGTGTTATCTCTCTCCCCCACCCCGCCCCACGTCTTCCCATCCCAGCGCCTTAGTCGTTTCAGCAGTTTAGGCAAACCAGGTTAACCCTTTGGTGGATGGGATTAGGCGGAAGACCTACCTCTTAGGTCTGTGGGTGGAGGGAGGTATTGGGGTCGGGGGGCAGCGGGGCTGAGGTTAAGATGCAGAAAGTGGAGAAATGCCGCAGAGGGATCCCATTTCAAGTAGCGACCCCTTTACACGCTGTTCTGCATCAGATGGGAGTGTGAGCAGGTTCAAGCCTAGATCAATGCCCCATCCTCAGTTAAGGTTTGCTCCACCTTTGAGTCAAAACAGTGGGAAACATGTTTGTATGGGGGGTGGAGTTTTACGTATTTAAAGTATATAAAGATCAATAAGGTCTGGCTTCACCGAAAGGAGATCCTTCTTTCCCAGGTCTGGCTGTATATTCTAGTGAGTGAGGGGGTTGTTGTGCCCTTTAAAAAGGCGGAAAAATATTCAATAGAATGATTTACAAATGTATAGGTATATGCTTATTGCTTTGTGCACATACTGAAGGCTGTTTAGCAATTTACATTTCCCCCCCTACACAGAGGTAATCTGCACACTGCACATGTTGGCTTTCTGACCTGTGCGCTCCTGGCAAAACAGATACTTGCATTCCATTTAGAAGTGCCAGCATACGCACCCCCCCCTACGCTGGAGAGATTACTTCTATGCGGGGGGGGGGGGGAATATGTGAATGCCCCTAAGAGTGAGCAAGTTTTGATGAGGTCGGGCATAGCTATGAGAGTCAGGAAACCTGACATTCATCACTCTAAGGACATACAATGATTGACCAGCCAAAGGTTCTGCACTGAAATCCAAATGACAGGTTCTGGCCTAAGGCTAAGCAAGGAAGGATGCATAATTCCTCTGCCGCCTCCACCTAGCCCCCCCCCCCCGCAATCCCTTGTGTCTTTCACATTTATGTATAATTCATGAATGCATCTTTGGCACAAGGTATCTTCTTCTGTTGCACACGGGGAAAGCAAAAGCCGGAGTAACTTTTAGCAGCTGCTCTGTTAAGCAGCTGGAACATCATGCCACCAAAAAAAACCCTTAAAATATAGTATCCTTATTGCTTTCAAAGCAGTTGGGATGCATCCCTGAATCAAAAACGTCTCAGGTAACTTATGTTTATAATCAGGAGGAATACTATCACTTCTCACTGCAGTCAAAAGCCGTTTCAGATCTTCATAAAGTAAGCCTCTAGTGCCGTGACCAGATGGAGAACTTGGCTAAGTTGTTTGGCTAGGTGGTCTCAATATTTTTAGGAAACTGACCCCGTACCTAATGGAATCAGCATGGTAGGATTTGTTTAAAAATGTGTGCAAATCAGAATACTTGTGATTTTCTACACAAGCAGTAGATTTAATAAAAAGCAGTAGATTTAAAAGGTTAAGTGACTGACATTGCAACCTCACAACAGTTACAGAAAACAAATACTGGGCCACTTCAAAATTTGATTATCACCCCTGACTTGCACAAATGATGATAAACCATGTAGACAACAATGTGCGACTGGCAGTACAGGTCTTTTTCACTTTGGGTATGCTGTGTGTGAGTTAGCTAATGCTCATCAGACGACTCCAAACCCCCAAACTCTCACACTCTCATAGCACTATTTATTTTTTGCAGGATGGTCAGCTGATCAAAGAAAGTCTAGTTTATGAAACACCTGACTTTTAACTGATCAATCAATTAATTGGTCTGGAAACCTAGCCTTATGAAGAATGGTTGAAGAAGTTAGGTGAGCTTACCCTAGAAAAGAGAAGAATGAGGGCTCTTCTCTACACTTTCGTTTGTCAAATGATTGCTAGGCACGGGCCTGGGAGGTTTTCCTTTTGTCCTGCTACTTTCCCCAAGGTAAACCCACGGGTTATTGCTGAATTGGAACGTCAGTTGGGTTTTCAAATATCTTCAAAAATCTAAGGGGCTGTCACACGGAGGATGCAGCGAGCTTGCTTTCTGCTGCTCCAGAGGGCAGGACCTGAACCAATGGATTCAAATTCCAAGAAAGGAGATTCCAACTAAACATCAGGAAAAACTTTCCGACTGTAAGAGCTGCTTGACAGTGGAACTGGCTACCTTCGAAGGTTGTGGACTCTGCTTGAATGGAGGTTTTTAAACAGAGGTAAGCTGGCCACCTGTCAGTAAATTTTAGGATTAACTGGGCTCACCTTTTAGTTTTTTAAAAATTATTAGGCATGTATATTAATTGTACATTTCAGTCTTAGTTGTAACAATTTCCAGAGGGGTAGCCATGCTAGTCGTTGTTGCAAAACCAACAAAAACCTTTGCTGCACCTTAAAGGCTGACACATGTTATTACAGCATAAGCTTCCATGGGCTAGAGTCCACCGTACAATTTGTAGAAGAAAGAATGCAGGAAGAGACCTAATGCTTTCCAGCTGTATTCTTCTTTATGATTTGGCCCCACCAACAGAATTGCTCTTTCTTCAAGAACTTCTTGTTGGCTTCAACCCCCTGAAATCCTTTCCCTCCATTTGGGAACTAAGGATGTAACTCTATACCCACTCACCTAGGTGTAAGCCCTACTGAACTCAATGAGACTCAATACTGTGCAGGCATGTATGGGATTGTGCTGTGAGAGGTGTTCCTGATAAATATTGTGTTTGTTTCGAAACACAAGTGCACAAACACATGTTTTAAGGTGCACACAGACATCACATAGGATGAAGAACTTCTTATTTTGCAGTAAAAAAATTGCTTATCTTTCCAAACAGCTTTAGAGCTTTTGCAAAACACTTATCTAATATTTGCCGTATAATAGACACACATAAAGCTCTTCCTAAGTGTACAGCCTTCTCGAGCTACAAGCTTGCACAGACACGCTTCAAAAGTAATCCTTAAAGCATAAACTTGGATATCGCCAAAAGTTGTCTTTTATCAAATGAGATCACTGGTGCATCTCGCTCAATAATGTCTCTACACTCAATTGCAGCAGCTCCTCTTTCCCAGGGATTGAACCTGGAATCTTTTGCATACAAGATATGTAAACATGTGCTCTAGTCTGAGCTGCAGCTCTTTTCCTGTTTTTTTGTTGCATATTTTAAAATTTACTGGCCATAGTTTTAGGAACAGACGATGATATGAATCTGCCTTATTCAGGGTCAGACCAGTAGTCTACCTAGCTCAATATTGTCTGCACTGACTGATTGGAACTTTCCAGGAATTAAAAAAGGGTTCCCTCCCCTGGTCCTGCCTGGAGATGTCAGGGGCTGAACCTGAGATGTACAGCATGAAAAGCAGGTGCTCTACCAATGAGCTGCAATCTTCCTCCTTATGTGGTCATTCACCTTACGTCGTTGTGGATATTTGTCTTTATTTGATAATGTTCAGGTGTTTGATTTACAGTATTTTATGCTAAGGATTGTTGTTTCGTTCAACTATTCTGATAACCATTCGGGGTTGAAGAGCAGGATATATATGTGTCATATGAATATTCTGAAAGCTTGTAATGCATAAAATGGGCAAACATTTTCTAAACAGCATTATTCACGTTGAATAATTTCCATCCTGTACAAATCAAAAGCTTAAAGATCTTGGCACCACATTTATCACAACATTTCATAGGCCAGTGCCTACTTCATCAGAAGTGGTTCCCTAAGTGGATAAGATAAGCATACTCTGAATTTAATTTGATTCTATATTATTTTGGGCTCAACTATCCCTTGCACTACTTGATCGTTTAGCCTGACTAGGAAAAACATGCCAGCAAAACAATTGTGTCTTTTTATCTTCTCTGTGCTCAGGGCATACTGAGGAGACCATACATCTGATAAAGTGGGCTGACCCATAAAAACTTATGCTACAACACATATTTTTAGCTTTTACAGTGCCGCAATATTCTTTGTTATTTTTGCTGCAACAAATTAACATGCTCAACCCTCTGGAATCCAAAATAATTTTTGCAGTCATGTCACATACATAGGATAGCATTTTCTAATACGCCTTTTTTCCCGTGGGTGAGAATACACTAGCCTTTCAGCAAGAACATAGTTCCTTTAAATTAAAAGCAATGTCTTTCACTCTAAATCCCAGTGGGAATTTCAAGTAAACATTGGAAGATTATGGGCATACTTTATAAAATACAAGCAGTTTTGCTGTGCACATGTAAAACATTGCCCATATAAATTGATTCTATGCATTAGCAGCAAGTCCCTTAGAGTTCCAAGAGTGCATAAGATTGTTGTTGTTTAGCACAATCCGAAGTATCAGTGGGATATACTTTCCTAGGAAGTCCACTTACGTTTACAGAAGTATTCGTAAGATTCCAGTGTGGCATATCCTATGTGTTGGGTTGTTAATACCAAAATAGTTTGTTTCCAATGCATATCATCACAAAAGTTTTCTGTGTGCAGCTTTTTGCTTTGAGAACTTTGGAATAAAGGCCCCATTGAAGTTTAGAGAACTATGAAACAAACTTTTCAGTGGCAATGATTTATGAAGTATCAGGGAAGCAACCAGAGAAATAGCCGCATAGTACCTCTTGGGTACATGCCAGTGGGTACCAGGATGGTTATTCACATGAAAGAGTGCCATCTATTGGCTCCCAACATGATTTCTTGTTATCTTTTCCACAGCTGTCCTGTTGTGGCACAGACCAGCTCTCAGTTAGGTTTCAAAACTTGGGTTGGGAAGGGGAAGGGAAGGATTAGGCAGCACTACAAGAACATCTTCTTAAATACTGCAGCGCCAAAGCTCTACCCCAGCCTATCTTGCACCTTCTTTGTACCTTCATTAGTATGTTCACCGTGTCTCTAGAACAGATAACAGTTGGGGGAAATATATATATATAAGTTCTAGAGAAGGGCAATGAAAAGCTTCAGTGACATGAAAAGATTCCATAGAAGGAGAGATTAAAAATGCGAGGGCTAGGAAACAGGCAGCAGGAAGGATGAGAGAAGAATACCAAGTAAGAAGTGAGATAAGGAAGGCCAATCAGACATTCCAGTTTACCTTCCCCATAGCAGAAGTATTCAGAGGTGTCCCGGCAGGTGTCCATTCATGTTTTACCAATGATGAGAAGGATGAGGTGGAAGGAATAATAATGAGCACAGTCATGCATGTGCCGAATGCCGCAGAGTACAGTGTGGTGATGCATAAGGACCAAGAAACCGGAGCTCTTGGGGTCTGGCTGCTCCAAAGTAACAGAAGGCTCAGCATTTACATGATCAATTTACATGAGGATGAGGATGGATGGCAATCTGTTTTTCTTTACCATACTTCTTGCATACCAATTAGCATACAGGTGTTTTCTTAGACAACATATGAAAACTATGTTCTCCATTTCAAAAAGAAACAACTATTTTAGCAGATACTAACAGGAGCATGTACAAAAAAACCCCTGAATGTATTGTTGCAATGCATATAATTTGTGCATGGGATGCTTTAAAAATAAGAATGGTTAAGACCTGGGGCTTGTCGACACTGGAGTTTAATGTGGTTTTGAAGCTGCTTCAGTCTTGTGGAAGAAGCAGCTTTTCACATGAGTGACTCCTAATTCTTGACTTGGAGTGGCACACTTTAAAAAGCCTGCACTTTTGTGAAAATATGGTATATTTTATTATTTTTTAAATTTCTATACCGCTTTATATTTTTAATAAAAACCTCAAAGCGATGTACAGCATATTAAAACAATCAATCAATCAATAAAACAATAGCTGGGGAATGTTCCTCCAGCCTCATGAGAAGCCTCTTCAGTAGGGCTGGTGAGTGTGGGCCTCGCCCCCTAGGCCAGGTGGAAAGCGCCTTGCAGGGAGCAGCCTTCATGCCTCATAGGCGGGTGATGTATTTTGATGATGATTATGATGATAGTTTTTAAAGGTAGACATGCACAGGTAAACAAATACATATATGCATGTCCACAAAGGACCTGAGATTTCCTAGCTTGCAGCAGCAGACATGTTTAAAAATTATTATTTCTTACTTCTCTTTTGTGCAAATCTGGTATATTGAAAAGCATGTCTTTAGGTTTCTAGATCTTATGGTGGAGATGATACACAGCATGGATACATCTCATCAAGCACTGCTCACCAGTGTGAGCAACAGTAGTTCACACACAAACACACGCATCAGCCTCCATGTATTGCATGATGAAGCAAAGGAATGCTCTTTCAGTTTCACTTCTGATTAAACAGGATATTAACACACAAAATCAATGGAGCAAAAGCACTTTATACCTTATCATCAGCACACTGCCCTATTACGAAGTGGACCCATACAATAGGCAGAGATGGAGCTAGATGGTTTAGGACTAGTCTGGATATTCAGAGCAGCTCTGGGTTAGGAAGCCACTTAAAATAGTTCGCTGGCTTAACTGATGCTTAAATCCTTCAAATAGTTTGAGCTCATTCACTGCTGCAAGGCATTAAACTGCCTTATATTTAAAACTGCCCAAGAGAACAGCTCAAGAGCTTAAACTTCCAGCCTAACTCTGTTGAGTCTTCAAGGCATTATGGTAGTTTAAGAGTTAATGACAGCAGCTCCCCTTAAATTTCTTATGAGATTAGGCTGCGATGAGTCAAGCTATGTGCCACACATTATTGCTCAGGTTCCTTTCTGGGATCCAGTCCTTTTGTTAGCACTGAGCTTCTGATTCCAAAAATAGTGAGAAAGAGTCCCCTGCCTTTCCACCTTTGCACTATTGTAAAGTCACCCTCTTCTTTCATCTACATCTCCCTGGCTGCCAAGCAAGCCCATTATATCCTGTCCCAATTCACTAATGAGATGAATCGGTCCCTGTCCCTTTTCTTTCAAGCTCTTGAGTTTACAGAACTGAAGAGTTTGTCCACCCCCTTGTCCTCTTCTGTTTCCTTTTTCTGCCTTACTTTCCAAAGTTTGCACAGATACCAGAGCTGTGCTGGAGATAAGGTAGGTTGAGGGGCATTCTTTGTGGCGTGGATGGGCATTTGTGTGCATATGTGAGTGAGTTAATGTGGTGGTGGGGAACCTACATGCATCCAGCTGTATGGTTGCATCAAGCATATGCCCTTCCCTACTTAAGACTATAAGGAAAGCCTGCTAAGTCAGGCCAATGCACCTTCTAGTCCATCTTGTTCTCACAGTGGCCAGCAGCACACTGCCCACCTACATTTCCCAGCAGATTCTGGTTTTAGAAACAGTGTACCAGTTCCTGGGGAGCCTGAGTGGGAGGGTGCTATTGTGCTCATGTCCTGCTTGCGGGCTTCTCATCACACTTGGGTGGCCAATGGGAGAACAGGATGCTGGAGTAGATGTGCCTTTCAGGCTCTTCTTATGACTCGGTCATGCAGAGACAATGGGGCTTGTGCTTGCCTGGCTGCTTCCCCTGCTCATCATGGGCTTTAGTCTGAACTTGGCTAAGAGAGCCTGCAGTCTCTAGGGATGTGTGGCTTGCTGACTGGGTGCATGTGATGCCTTAAAAATGCCATAATCTACAGAGGAACACCAGAGTGAAGAAAGCCCAGCATCTTATTCTGTTCCACCTCTTGTGCTAATAAAAGAATAGCCCATCCCACAGGGGTTCAGTGCAAGGTCTTTTTTTTTGCAGATGGAGATAGATTCCCCCCCCTTCTTATCCAGTCTTCTTGCCTTATTTTTGTGCCTGCTTGAGCCATATGCCCATGTAACGGCATCTTTGGTACTAGGAAATGTCAAACGGAAAAGGCATTAGAGTGGAGGCTGTTTTAGAGCGAACACATTCCTGTTGTTCAAGAGACTTGTATGAGATATTATATTGCTTTTCTACATTATTTTTGAAGACCTCCTCACGATAGGATTTCTGAGCACAGGTATAGCTATAACCATGAGAGCCAGTGTGGTATAGTGGATACAGAGAGAGCTGAGCTCTGGAATGACCTAGCTTTAAAGCCCTGCCCAGCTATTTTACTTACTTACTTACTTACTGAATGAATGAATAAAATTTATATACTGCTTGCTTGCAAAAAAGAGAAGCCCCCTAAGAGGGTTGCAACAATCTAACATAAAACATCGAAATTATTGATGTGAACAGGTATTAAATATATTCAAAAGCTGATTAAAATCAACAGCAGCCAAGTAGAGCAGCTTTGGATCAGTCACTATGTATTCCCATGCAGAATCAGTCTGTGGATTAAATGAGGAAAAGCCCCATGTCTGGCATCCTTTAGGGAAGGGCAAGAATCAAACCTCTTAAACTGTACAGGACTGGCAACAGGGAGCACAAATGGGTCTGCCTGCAACAAAATGTTGCATTATGGAATGGCCCTTGTTCAGTATTCCAACCACTCCACTTCATTCCCGGCTCCGTTTTCCATTCTCAGCCTCCGCCACTCCCCTGCCGCCAGTCAGTATTCCGTGACTGCTATACACACTCAGTCCTTATTTAACTGTGATTATTGTTTGCTTTGTTTGTTTTGGTGAGCTCCCTCTGTTAGGGTTCCCTCGCCCCCAGTTTTTTAAAAAAACTTCTGCTGCCAAGCTTGGGGTTCACCCAAGAGGACTGTTCTTCTGGATGGGTGCTGCTGCTGTGACTACATAGGGAATGGGGTACCCCCAGTCTAAAGATTGGAAACAGAAGAAATTATGCACAAAGGAAGTGATTGCACGCACACGCACACAGAGGTTCCATGCTATTCTCAGTTTTATAGACAGTAAAATGATCTTTAAAATAACGTTATCTTTTCTGCAAGGCTCTTATACAGCTTTTTTTAAAAAAATCATTGTGTAATATGTGTAGAATGAAGAAGAAAGTGATATCAGGGGAGTGTAGTAATGAAGGGACTGGGAACAAGGCCAGGGATCTCTTTCATCAGCTGGTGCCTTTCCAGGGTTTTTCTTTGGGTGGTGGGGAGTGTTTCTTGCCGTTTGATGTTAGGCAGACAGCAACTGGAAGCAGTTCTACCTCCCACCAAGCATTGTTGTGGAATGCAAATGACACCAACAAACAAAGGGCTAAGTGTTCTTAAGCCTGTAGCACTGGGGACAGAATGATAGCCTCCTCCACCCCACCCCAAATGGAAGGTAGTATGATAGGGACATGGTTTCTTGTAGTGGGCATCCTACCGTTATCTCTATTTCCATTTTATGCAAGCCTTTCTAGTGTTTCCAAAGTCTTCCATATTTGCTTGACCTGAGATGACAGTGGGAGAAAAGGAATGAGTTTGCACAATATGGGAAATGATCCTTTTATCACACTACGTACGTTAATTTTCTTCAAACCTGAGAGAGCCTGTGTTGAACCTAGGACTTCCTAGCTCACACAATATGCAGTTAGGGTTGTGGGAAATTGCAGTCAAACTTAACTATGCATAAGTGCTAGTTAGTGCACGAAGGGGTTAAGACCAGAGACCTAGACTGCGCTAGGTCACACACCCTTGAAACCGCTTCTCTTCCTTTCTCTCACCCTCTTCCAGCTGTGTAACCAACCAAGGAAGGATGTGTCTTAACTTGTTCCAAAGTAAGACTGCATGTTTGCAACTGTAACCTGTATTTTGCACCCAAGAGCATTCTACCTGTGTTCTCCTTGCTGCTACATGGAGTAATGCATGAACCAGACCTTTGGATTTAGTAAGCAAAACTTTGTAAACTTACTTAACAGCGTGTGGCATGTTCATTGCTAGAGGGGTAGAGAAAGCGGGCAAGCATTTTAAGGTCCAAGAAACAGGATATGCAAAAGGCTTTAACATCCTATATTCCACGCTATTCTACTGGTTAACTATGAGTATGTTTTTAACTCTGCTTGGGGCTCTCTTCCACTGGAGAGTGTGCAAGGCCCCATGTTTTGAACCTAGGTGTCCAGCTGATGGACACATCTATTTTCCCCACACAAGGATATTGGTCTATCTATCATTTCCAAATTTTGTAGCCCACTTTTCTATAAAAATACTCAAGGTGTCCTGCCACACTTTTACAAAAACACATGTGTTTTAAACCTGTTTTCAAAATGGCCAAGTTAAAAATTAGTCCAAAAAGTCAGAGCCAGCTAGAATATATCAGTCTTAGCTGCCCATCAGAAAACAAACAAATCCAGGCAGACTTTCTTTTACAATGTGTTCCAGTATCTTGGTGCCACAACAAAAAAGGCCCTGTTCCTTCTATGCACCCACTGTACTTCAGATAGCAGGGGAATCTGGAGTAGGGCCTTAGCAGTGGGTCACAGAGTTGGCTAGGCCTGGAAGTGAAGCTTGAGACCCTGTCTCAGGCCAATTACAGCTTTGAAGATCAAAACCATCACTCTGAATTGAGCACAGAAATGAATTGTTAATCAGTGTAATACAATATGGGTGGCACTATATGTTTTGATCTGCTTATTCTAGCTAACATCCCACAAGTCAGGTTCTGAACCAATTGGAGTATTCAAAGGCAGCCTCATTGAAGTAATCTAACCTGGAAGTGGCAAGGCCAAATCTTTGGCACTCCAGGTGTTGTTAGACTCTAACTCCCACATGATCAGGGCAGATGGAAGTCGTAATCCAACATTTGGAGAGCCACAGGTTCTCAGCCCTAGCCACTAGGGTAGAAATGGGAAACTGGGTATGGCCAATGGACTGGCTCCTTCAAAGCAGGTGGCCCTGAGCTCTGATCAGCTGATGGGTGCTGGGAGTCATCGCCTTTGGAGTCAATTTATATGTGTTTTGCAGCCATGTTTTCACTTGCTCGCCCTTGATGTTACATGTAATGCCAGGGGCAGATAGGTGTGGTTTGGGGGGAAAGGCATCACAGAACTAATTAGACCTGTGAGCTGGAGTCTGGAGGTTCTTCACTGCTGCACTAGGGCATAAATGACCAGGTCCAACTTCTTGGGGAAAGGGTGCAGCAAACATGCACACCAAGGCTCGGAAAAGGCACTCCCAGCCAACGCTACTACACGAGCATCCAGGAACTCCTCTAAACTGTGAACCTGATTTTCTAGAGAGGGCACAATTCAATCCAAGCAGATTTAACACCTACTGTTAAGAATGCCAGATATGGCCCCAACCAACACCACCTCTACTTTATCTGCCTGCCAGTGGCGTCACAGCTACCCTCCAGTGTGGTTTCCAAAGTGGCAACTAACCTAGTCAGGGAGTGTGCAGAAGGAGTCTGCTAGTTTGCACTCTGCTGGGACTGAGCTTTTTCATGCCTCCGAGGCACAAATGGCATTGTGCTGTCATGCACATGGCAAAAGCAATATTGTGCAACGATATTAGTCTGAGCGCTCCCTGCTCTGTAGCTTGCAATTTTCTCCCTACTTGACTGCAGTTAGGAACAAGACTATTAGAGTCAGCTACTAAGAAATCAAGCTTTTTTTGATGCAGAATAGTGAGGTGTGGGGTGTAATACCCTCCCAATGCTGCGCTGATGACCATTGTCCAAAATAGAACCTCTTCTAAATACTTTGCTTGATCTCTGTATGAGGACTTCATCAGAATTGCACGGAAAGCTTTTCTTTTTAGAACAACAATTACTGTCTGCTCTTCCAAGGTTAAACTGAAATCAAATAACATTCAGATCTTGCTCCGGGCCTTGCTCTCCAGAGGTAGGAAAATCATTAACTGCCTCGGCTCCCGGCAGCTTCCAGTATCTTGTGACTGCTCCACACCAGCAATTCAAAGGGGTAGCAAAGTAAATGCTGCATGCAGCTCCCCTCCTGATTTCCCCATCCTCTTCGGCTGTGTTATTATTACAGCTGGAAAGGAAATGACGCCATCCCTCCATTTCTTGGTGGTTGGTGTTTTCTGTTTTGCTTCTTTTTAAAAAGGAAAGAGCATGTGTGAACTTTCAAAGAGTAACAGACTTAGGAGGCAGCAGCAAGGAACATGAGGTTAACATATCTGAGCTTGCCTAAGCCTGCCTTGAAAAGCTCTGATTATATTGTGTTCTGCCTTCCATTAATGTTGGACTCCAGCCCCAGACAACCACATTTCCCTTAGGACTTGTCCATTCTGGGCAGAGAGACACCAGTTATTACACGGTGCCATTCCACTGACCATCTGCTGGGCATCCACATATGCAGTGTTAGAAACTGAGATATGAAAGCTAGGAGCTATATGGCACCTTAAACCTACGTTTTGGGCGCAACAACAGAATGTCTAGGCATGCTTTTTTTTATAACACAAATACAAAACTGACAATGAATGAACTGCAGCTAAATATGTTCATTTTTCACATGGTCTAGTCTTTCCCCTGCCCACCCACCTAATATTCTTAAGAGGGTCTCTTCTTCAGTCTTCAAAGAATACCTGGAAGTGGGGAGGTAGAAAAAGGTCCTCCTTTAATCTGAAATCTTGGATGCAGTACTGCGTCCAGAGCTCAGAAACTGCTCACACTAATGAAATTCCCTGTCACAAAATGCACCCAGAATAATGGGAGTTTTAAACACTGCGCATATGCATTAGGTTGTAGCCAATTCCAGGGTCCCAGCACAGAGGCAAAGCACATCACCTTTGGGACCCCTTAAACATATTTTTCTGTCCCAGTACTTTGAGCAATTCCAGGTGGCTGCATCTAGTTGCCATTTCAATTTCCTCCAATGCCCCAATTGTAGCATCACTCTGGGGCATTATGAGACATTGAAATGGTCAATAGAGCTAGTCTTCTGGCACTGCTCATAGCACTACCACAGCTACTCACTGCCACCAGGTAACCCCACTGACAAAGGAGGGGGCGCACTGGAGAGTATGGCCCAACACACTTTGTATGTGTGATCTTGTCCAAGAGTGTTGTTGTTGTTGTTTTGTTTCTCTTGGCGGGGCAAGGCTGATGTAGGGCAAGGGGCATTTCTACATACAGAGTACCAAGGCTATTTCACATGTTGGATTGCGGTGTATCCAACGTTCTATGGTTCCCCAGCTATATAGAAACAACAGGGTATCAACCACTGGTATCCTATAAAACATGGATGATTTGAAATACTTGGAGCACTGCTACAAAGTTCCACTCATATGTAAGGCTAGGGGTTGCCTTCCTTGCTCACTCCAACCCCAGTTCCTCCACACCTGGCCAATCTCTTCTGCCTTGGCACCTGACTAAACTCCCCTTCCCTTACACTTCACTTCACTTCACCACACCACACCACACTGTTATAAGAATTCTATGGTCTCAAATACAGTGGTGCCTCGCAAGACGAAAATAATCCGTTCCGTGAGTCTCTTCGTCTAGCGGTTTTTTCGTCTTGCGAAGCAACCCTATTAGTGGCTTAGCGCTATTAGTGGCTTAGCGGCTATTAAAGGCTTAGCGGATTAGCGGCTAAAAGGCTATTAGCAGCTTAGAAAAAGGGGGGGGGAGCGAAAAAAAATCGGAACACTTGCAAGACGTTTTCGTCTTGCGAAGCAAGCCCATAGGGAAATTCGTCTTGCGAAACAGCTCAAAAACAGAAAACCCTTTCATCTAGCGGGTTTTCTGTCTTGCGAGGCATTCGTCTTGCGGGGCACCACTGTATAAATTAAATGTTCATAAATGTACAAGGCAAACACATACATAATTACATAAGCCACGTGTCTGAAGTGGTACAGGAGAGCAATTCAGAAGCCATTTTGACTCTCCCAAGTTGACCTCAAATATTTCTCTGCAAGGAGGAAGGAAATGGGAAATCCTCCCCATTGTCTTTCGCTTACAAATCCTGTCTTATGTATGAATAGGGTGAGCCTGTGACCTGGATTCAGAAACTAACGTATTAACCATCACAAAAGAATGGCCAGACTGTCCAGGTAATGCAATCAGTGACCATTATCAGGTATCCTGGCAAACAGGATTTCTGCTGTAGACCACCTCCTCTGCTGTAGACTGCCTCCTTCTGTGATGGATGTATGATGTTTTAGGGGGGTGGTCTTGGGCTACAGGGCGGGCAATTTCAAAAATCTATATAAGGGCTTGCCCACCATTGTTCAGGGTTCTCCCTCCTGCGTGTGGTAAGTGGGGACCCTATTGCAACAGCTTAATAAAGATCAGGCTTACTAGCTACTTTTCTTCTCAATATACTCTGGCTGGCCTCTGTCATTTCCTCCTACCGAAAGGGGACCCACTTAAGGTCTCTATATGGGCTCTTGGGCACCCCATAAGGGAAAAGGAGCAGTTTCTTCTTATAACAAAACCTTTCCTATTTCCTCACAGCTTTGCCAAGCCTCCCTTCTCTGCTCTCCCCACCCCTTCCTTTAGAGCTTGCACCAAACCCCTTCACCTCCCCTCACAGCTTGCCCGAAATTACACCTCCTGCCTCACAGCTCACCTACTCTCCTTTAATCACCACTCCAGTGATATTTGGTGGAGGGGGGCAGGCGTTTCAGAGAGTAGTTTGCCAAACAAGTGCCTCTCACTTTCCTTTAAACAGCTTGCCTGAGCTTCCTGCTACCCACACTGTTTTCTTGCTCACCTGCCTGCTGTTCTGTTGTCATGCTGGAGTTGTTATTATATGTTCTCTTGTGTTGGCTGCCACATTAAAAGCACTTTTTGTCATGGATAAAGGTATCTTGGCTGATAGGCTATGCCATCATCCAGTTATACTGTCTCGTTGAGTTGAAAGTAGGGTGTACAATTTTCCCCTTGGCAACAGAAGATAGTCAACAGTTGGCCTTACAGACATGTGCCTGTGGGAGCTTTTGGGTGGAGCAGCGTCGCTAGGGGTACAACTCTAGAGAGGCTTGGTAGGCCTAATGGTGAAATGTGTGCTCCTCATCAACGCTCTTACTACTCAGTGCTCTTACTACTGGAAAAATGGGGGTGCCAGCTGCAGAAGGAAAAGTGCAGAAGTGTGATGACCCTCACATGGGATGCAACAGTGATTACCAAACCAACCCCAGGAGGCGGCACAACCGCAATAACAAGAGTTCTAAGACTTGCCCCTGCCTGCTTCCCTCAGGGCGGATGTCTGGCAAGCATTAACCTTGCAATAATAGGAAAGTGCCTGCTTTGCTTTTGTTTATAAAATAAACAGTTTTCCCTCTGCTGTTTTCCCAAGTGCCCTTGGGGGAGAGGTGCCCAGAAAGCCAGTGGGACTCGTTGTCCTGACATGGTACAGAAAGCGCAAGCTGAGGTGAGGAGCCCCAGAAACAGGATGCTTGGGATTGTGATAGAACTATTTCCAGCAAGCTAGGAGTGACAACAGTCCAGAAATCAGGTTTAAGTAAACTGTTACCATCTTCCCTAGGCAGCTTTCCTGAGTGGAGTGAGCCTTGGAAATTAGCATGGGGCATTTTCTAACAAATCCCTTCCCCAAGCACTGTAGCAATAGAACCTCCTTGAGCATTTTTGCCTGGATGGAGTGTGTCCTTCATGCCTTTTGCTTCTCCAAATGAAGGACAAAAAGTGTGTGTGTGTGTGTGTGTGTGTGTGTGTGAGAGAGAGAGAGAGAGAGAGAGAGAGAGAGAGAGAGAGTAGGAACTAGCCACTAGCTTTGACCTCTGGCCCTGCCTACCATTATCATGTGACCCTTGGGTTGAAGGTTCTGGACCCCCTTTGGTGTTGTAAATTTAGCAGGCTAGTTGGAACCTGACATTCAAGATGGCCCTGGCTTTGCTAATATACTTACAGCACATCCTTGTGCATGTTTTCTCATCAATAATCTCCATTGAGTTCAATGGACCTACATAGGTAAGCATGTAAAGCACAAGCATATCCTCTATGAGGAAGGCCAGTCACTGGCTCTGGAGCTTTGGGGTTAAGGCAGCAATGTTTTAAATTATCAGCAGCCATTTCTATTCCAGGGGCAGGTTCCCATAATTTCTGGCTTCCCTTGGTGCTCAGGCCTGAGCTTTGCTTTGCCTCTTGCTGCTTCTTAGATTAGGTTTCCTGGAGACAGGCTCAGGGGAACTAAAGGGGTTTTTAAAAAATATTACAAGGCATCTCAGTTTATCTCAATAGGTGATTGCTATTCAGCGCTCAGAGCCAATCTGAGGCTTACTTCCGCACACTTGCAGAGCAAACTGTCTCTATAATTCTGACAGGGCCACGTAGTTTAGAACAAAGCTCCTGCTGTCAGAGTTTACTCTCTGGATTCATTAGAATGGGCCGGGTAGTTTTGCAGGAAGACTTCTTGCCATGCTCTTCTGCTGAGATTGTGCCACTATGCAATTGCTTGATCAGAATCCTGCAGGAATGTTATCAGGCTGGTCTCAGCGGCTTTAAGTTCTGGATTTTATTGCCAGAGCACCGTGTTCGCATCGTCACAGTACTTGGGCCTCCTGCTGGT
The DNA here is from genome assembly GCF_965113315.1 of Podarcis vaucheri. NCBI lineage: Eukaryota > Metazoa > Chordata > Lepidosauria > Squamata > Lacertidae > Podarcis > Podarcis vaucheri. The sequence continues at coordinate 76,044,023 of NC_138760.1, read as the reverse complement.
TTGCAGGAATTGCCTTCAACCTCTTGCTGCTCTCAGAAACATTCCTGCTTTATTGCCCGGCTGCATCCAGATGACTCACAATTCTCTGCCTGTGGTTCTGGGTTGATTTCCCCTCAATCGTCTTTACTTCACATTTATTTGCTTTTGTGTTTCTGGTAAGCCCATCTGACCAACCTAGGATCAGTAGAGTGTCAGGTCTGTCAGGAAAGGAGAAGGGCAAGAGTGGGGATTTTTTTTTTCAGGGCCGCATTCTCTCGTAGGCAAACTTCTTGGGACCACATCAGTGGTAGGTGGGGTGACAGGCAGCAGACCTAACTGTACAGTGTAAGCGACACAAAAGTCAGAGAATGCTACACACACACACCCCTCTCCATTCTCTATCCAGACAGGTAAAGGTGTTATAGTTCAAGAACACATTACGGCAGGTAAAAGTATTGGAAGAGGCTGGTGACAGGTGGCATGGCCTGAGGAGACAGAGGCCTGGAGGGCCACAAATTCCCCCCAGGCCCGAGTTTCTCCATTCCTGGTGTATACCTCCATAAACTGCCAATAAATGCACTGTTTCTTGCATCTTACAATCTCTAGTTTCCTCTATTGTCCAGGCCAGATTTGTGACCCACTTGTGTTAGAACCGCTAGGCTTCTTAACTTTTCTATCAAAACTAGGATTATGTTCAAGCCACATGGACGTAAACTTGTTATATTCCTCCAAGGAGCTTGAGGCAGTCTCCATTTTATCTTCACATCAGGTAGCTCAGGTTGAGAGATAATACTAAGTTGAGAGATAAAGTAGGTTAAGTCAAGAGATAAAGTAGGTTAAGTCAAGAGATAATTCTGGCCCAAGGTCTGTCAGTGAACTTCATAGCTGACTGGAGATTTGAACTTGGGTCTCCCTAGTCCTGGTCTGATGCTCTAACCAGTACACAGCATGTATGGAGTAACCAAAACAGTACTTGTATGGCTGTAGTTGGTGAATTTGTCCCATTTTCTCTCCAGGTACAATTCTATGATTCTATGATAAGTGTCCCTATCTGTGGATACTGGGTGGGTTGATGGAGCAGATACCTTTAAACCTTCCACCATGCCCTCTGCTTCCTGTTATTTCTTCTAGCATAATAATCCTTATCAGTGTGTGCCTTATGGCAATTGGAGCCGTTCCAAGCAAAAAAATCTGATTTTCCCTCCAACTTGTGCAGTAATTGGTTGTTGTGGATAGTATCCAATTAAGTTTTACTTAAAGTAGAACCATTAAAATTAATGAACATGACTAAGTCCATTAATTTCAATAGGTCTACTCTGAGTAAAACTTAGTTGAACACTGTGACCCAAATAGACAAGAGGATCTAATTGCTTCAGAATCCAGTTCACTAACAGGCAAGGTATCTTCTTTCTAGAGCTGCTATCTTCTAACAGTATAAGGTTGCTTTTAGTCATTTTGCAGATGGGGGAATTTCAGCCGGTACATTTTCCAGTTCTGTTCAACGCTATTATTTCCACTGCTGCTATCTATCCACACAGCTGCTTTTTCTTTCCCCTTCCTGCATTAATTATATGGGTTAAGCCACACTATCAGAGATCTTGTGGTATAAACCGGATGGCATCATGGATGATAGATAGCCCATCAGAGCTACAATTTCCAGAGTTCTTTGGGAAGAGGGATTGATTGTTAAACATCTCCGAAGATTAAGAAGGTAGAAATCTGCCCAAAAACCTGTTCCGACCATAACGCCGTGAAGATGGAAATGAAATTTACAACAACTGGTCAGTTTAGATGGAGAATGAATGACACCCTGTTTCGAGATAGAGAGATCCACATGAAGGCCCCAAAAACTCTAAAGGACTATTTTGAAATTAATCTAAAGGGCGATGTGGAAAAAAGAGTGATCTGGGACGCAAGTAAAGCTGTGATGCGAGGATTTTTGATTCAACAAAATTCAATAAAGAAGAGAAAACAGATTGAGAAAAAGGAAAAAATTTTGGAAAAGATAAAAGAAGGAGAGAAAAAATTAAGATCAAAACCAAAGTCCCAGGAGATTTTGAGAGAGATTAAGTTATATCAAACGCAATATATGGAATTGATGAACCAAGAGATAGAATGGAAAATAAAGCAAATGAAGCAAAAGACATTTGAGTCGGCAGACAAATGTGGTAAACTTCTGGCATGGCAACTTAAGAAAAGACAGAAATTAAATACAGTCACAAGCCTAGAAGTGGATGGAAAAAATATATCTAAACCCAACGAGATAAGAAATTGTTTTGTGAGTTATTTTAAAAAACTTTATTCCCAAGGATTACAAAATGAAGAGGACATAGATAAATTCCTTAATAAATATGGACTACAAAAAATCTCTCATCATAGCAAGGTGGATCTAAACCAGAGAATAACAGAACAAGAGATAGAGGGGGCCATTCAGGACATGCAATTGGGCAAATCTCCAGGGCCAGACGGACTGACTTCCAGATATTACAAATCTTTAAAGGAATGGTTGATACAACCGTTAAAGGAGGTGTGTAACGAGATCTTAGAGGGAAAAAAGGCACCCGAATCGTGGAAAGAAGCATATATCTCACTCATACCAAAGACAGAGACTGAAAAGACTCAACTGAAGAACTACCGCCCAATTTCGTTATTGAATGTGGATTACAAAATTTTTGCAGACATTTTAGCAAAAAGATTTAAAAGAGTATTGATGGAGAAGATTCACAGAGACCAAGCAGGCTTTCTCCCAAAAAGACACCTCTCAGACAATGTTAGGAACATAATAGATATTTTGGAAAAGTTAGAGGTGAACATAAATACTAAAGCAGTTTTGATATTTGTGGATGCGGAGAAAGCCTTTGACAATATTTCGTGGAGTTTTATGAAAAAGAATCTTCATGGGATGGGGGTAGGACAAGGATTTGAGAATGGTATGGGTGCAATATATTCCGAACAAAAAGCTAAGTTGATTGTAAACAATGTAATAACTGAGGAACTTAAGATAGAAAAAGGAACACGACAGGGGTGCCCAATTTCCCCATTGCTTTTTATTTCGGTCCTGGAGGTGTTGCTGAACATGATTAGAGATGACCAGCAAGTTAAAGGTGTAATGGTCGGAACCAAACACTATAAGTTAAGAGCATTCGCAGATGACCTTGTATTGACCTTGCAGGAGCCAAACACTAGTACAAAAAGAGTGTTGGAAATAATCCAACAATTTGGACAGGTAGCTGGATTTAAATTGAATAAACAAAAAACTAAAGTCTTAGGGAAAAACCTAACAGATATGGAAAAGAATAAGTTTGAAGAAGAGACAGGTCTGACGGTGGTTAAGAAGGTGAAATACCTAGGGGTTAATTTAACATCTAAAAACTTGAATTTGTATAAGGACAATTATGAAAAATGTTGGTCAGAAATTAAAAAAGATCTAGAAATATGGTCAAATTTGAGATTGTCAATGTTAGGCCGAATTGCAGTGATTAAGATGAATGTATTGCCTAGAATGTTATTTTTATTTCAAACTTTGCAGATTATTGACAAGATGGACTGTTTCAAGAGGTGGCAGAAAGACATTGCGAAATTTGTCTGGCAGGGCAAAAAGCCCAGAATAAAATATAAAATATTAACAGATGCAAAAGAAAGAGGGGGATTTGCCCTGCCGGACTTAAAATTGTATTATGAAGCAGCAGCATTCTGCTGGCTGAAAGAGTGGATGCTCCTCGAGAATACAGATATCTTGGACTTAGAAGGTTTCAATAATGCATTTGGCTGGCATGCATATCTATGGTATGACAAAATCAAAGTGCATAGTGCCTTTAAAAATCATATTGTAAGGAAAGCATTGTTTAATGTTTGGATGAGATATAAAGATCTGTTGGAAAACAAAACCCCTAGATGGTTGTCACCCTTAGAGGCTAAGGCCCACAAGAAAGTTAATATGGAGGTCGGATGGCCAAAGTATTGTGAGATCTTAGAACAGGATGGAGAGAAACTGAAATTAAAGAGCCATGAAAAACTAAAACCCAAAGTACAAGATTGGCTCCACTATTATCAAATAATGGAGGTTTTCAAACAAGACAGGAAAATTGGCTTCCAGGTGGAAAAATCAAAACTTGAGACAGAATTGTTAGAACCCAATACTAAGAATTTGTCAAGAATGTATAACTTGCTGTTGAAATGGAATACACAAGATGAAACAGTTAAATCAGTTATGATTAAGTGGGCACAGGACATTGGTCATAATATTATGTCTGCTGACTGGGAAAGGTTGTGGAACACTGGTATTAAATTTACGGCATGTAGTGCCTTAAAGGAAAATGTGATGAAAATGGTCTATAGGTGGTACATGACCCCAGTTAAGCTAGCAAAAATTTACCATTTGCCTGATAACAAATGTTGGAAATGTAAGGAAACTGAAGGTACTTTTTATCACCTTTGGTGGACATGCCCGAAGATTAAGGCTTTCTGGGAGATGATATATAATGAAATGAAAAAGGTATTCAAATATACCTTCCTTAAGAAACCAGAGGCCTTTCTCTTGGGCATTGTCGGCCAATTGGTGCCAAAAAAGGATAGAACTTTTTTCATGTATGCAACAACAGCAGCAAGAATACTGATCGCAAAGTATTGGAAGACACAAGATTTACCCACCTTGGAGGAATGGCAGATGAAAGTGATTGACTATATGACATTGGCGGAAATGACGAGCAGAATTCGTGACCAGGGAAAGGAGGCTGCGGAAGAAGACTGGAAGAAATTTAAGATCTATCTTAAGAACTATTATAAACTTGATGAAGTTTAGATTGTCGAGATTTTACAGAAAGAAAGGGTTGCAGTAATATAAGAATAGATCAAGAAAGGACTATGAGGAATTAGGATGGGAAAAAACATTTATAAGTTGCTATAAAATTTGGACATGAGGATGCAGAAAGGGGAGGTATGGGGAAGTCCGAGGAAAGAAGTTTATGAAAGGATATTTTGAAATTATATTTCTTTGTTTGTCTGTTTTTCTTTTATGTTTGTTTGTTATAAAAACTTTTGTAAAACTAATAAAAATTTTATTTAAAAAAAAAATGATTGTTAAACATCTCTGGAAACTATGGCTCTGCGAGGGGAATAGAACTTTTCTAATAAGCAATGACTGTGTTTTAAATGTATGATGTGAATGTGGCCATGGCCGTATTTTATGTAGGAGGCACATGACAAAATGGCAGCTTGGAAGTGACCACACAGTGGATTTTTGGACAAGGAATGTCAACCTTGAAATAATCAATGCAATTTGTCTTTTTTGGTACAGGTTCATTGTTCAGTTTGTAGAATAACATGAAACACCTTTTATATGAAACCAGTTGCCTTTAGCCCTATTCAGATGTTTGAGAGTTAAAAGCCCTATCCCCTCCACCCAGACCCAGACTCACTGGATCAGTAACCAACCAGTCATGACTCTGGTTCCAAGCTCCTTTCCTGTTCTCTCCCTCCCCTCCCTTCCCTGAATCTTCTCTGTGCTGTCTGCCATCTGCAGCAATTGCATAAGAGATGCTTCTCCTGGGTGCCACTTGCTTGAGTGGGGCCTTTTATTACAAGGTGAAGAGTAGTGTAATCCCAGATCTCTTTGGGCGTCCTTCATTCCAGGAGTGATGACAGGCCTGTAACTCTGCACTGCATCGCTCAGGCTTGGAACCTGAATTTCTGATACACGTTTTTCTTCACTGGCCTTGAGAAGTGCCATAGCAGGAGGGCAGAGGGAATGTCAGACAGTTAATTGCAAACATCTGGCTCTTTTACACTGTAGTTTTCCTTGGCGTGGAAGCACCGTTTTAACCAAGGCAGCAGGAAGGTGAAGGTTTGGTGTCTCACAGCTAGTATTTGAAAGCTTTCTTTTCCACTTAGCAGCAAGGAAACAAGAAAAGCACCAGTGGGTTGCTCAAAGAAAAATTGCTGTGACAGTGGCTCATTTCTGTGTGGTTAGGATCCTTCTTGGCTAATGTGAAATAATTAGACAAGTGAAGGGATCACTTTGAAAACTGAAATAAAGTCTGCATTCATAGTTAATACAACAAGATTTTCAATTTTCTGTTTGAACTGCAGAGGCTGCTTCGTTAGAGCAAATGGGGCACTGCCCCGCCAACCTCAATCTGCCCTCAGCCAGTCTCTACTTGCCTGCCTTCTTACTTACAAACAGTCTGGGGGATGTGGGGTAGTATTGCCTGTCAGCTTCCCTTCCTTAGTCTCAGTTTTACCTTTGAAGAGCTCAATAGGGAAGAGGATGGGGTCAAAACTAGAATTCATTGGCTCTGCCTGTCATTGTCTTTGGCTCTACCTACCATTGGCCTCCCTAATTTATGCCCCACCAGTTCAAATGGGCACCAGTCATCCCTATGGTTAATAACACTTCTGTTCAGGCTAGAGATGCAAAATTGATTGTAATGAGGCCTCTTGGAATACTGTCCTTCCAAGAGGCAGAGGCCTCTTGGAATACTGTCCTTCACTAGTATACAAAGAGGTATTAACAGGGATGCTAAACAATGTTGTGTATGCAGTGGAGACTCTAAAGGGTGTTCATGGGTCTTTCTTGGGACATCATGGTCATTCTTCATGGTAGAAGGATGCAAAGAATGCTCTTGGCAACAGCTTACACCCAGATACAGATGGATTCAAAGCCACTCAACGTGGGGTTTTAACCTCTTTGAATGGTATTCAGAAAGAGAGAGCACTTGAAAAGTCTGGCTCAGTTAATATATAATCTGGAAGCAGGTATGAACCATGCAGTTATTCATAGGAAAAGAATTAGGAGAGATAGCAAGGTAGGCAGAGTAATTCGAAAAAAGAAAGGGGCATCTAGAGAGTAGAATTGGCCAGGAAATGGAGCTTTTCTATTCTCATTCCCCTGATCAGGTAGGTAGGCTCCTGAGAAATGTTAGGCCTCAGGGAAAGTACTGTCCATGGCACCTATTTATTAGCTCCCTTTATCCCAGTAGTGGATAGCATGGTGGGGCAGTGGCGTTTCCTGTCCTTCTGACCACTGAGTCACTAAGAAGGAGAGGGGCAAGGTGGTGGAGTGATTGCACTGCACCATCCCCTTTTATTATTGTTTCTTTTATTAATTTACGATGTTAATTTACATTACCTTATCGGTATTGTTTTCTCCAATGTCATATGGTTTGGGTTTTGTTTGTTTACTTACCCAGCCAGATGGGCGGGGTATAAATAATAAATTATTATTATTATTGATATTATGATGTTTCTATTTTTTCTAATTTAAAAAAATTGTTTAACTTATTGTTCCTTGGATATGTTGTGAGCGACTTACGGCAATATTTTGTGGGAAAGTGGCTTTTCTATTCTCATTCCCCTGATCTTGACTATGCTACCACTCAGTGGATTTGTAACTGGCTGACTGACCGAACCCAAAGGGTGCTCATCAATGGTTCCTCTTCATCCTGGAGAAGAGTGACTAGTGGGGTGCCACAGGGTTCTGTCTTGGGCCCGGTCTTATTCAACATCTTTATCAACGACTTGGATGATGGACTCAAGGGCATCCTGATCAAATTTGCAGATGACACCAAACTGGGAGGGGTGGCTAACACCCTAGAGGACAGGATCACACTTCAAAACGACCTTGACAGATTAGAGAACTGGGCAAAAACAAACAAGATGAATTTTAACAGGGAGAAATGTAAAGTATTGCACTTGGGCAAAAAAAATGAGAGGCACAAATACAAGATGGGTGACACCTGGCTTGAGAGCAGTACATGTGAAAAGGATCTAGGAGTCTTGGTTGACCACAAACTTGACATGAGCCAACAGTGTGACGCGGCAGCTAAAAAAGCCAATGCAATTCTGGGCTGCATCAATAGGAGTATAGCATCTAGATCAAGGGAAGTAATAGTGCCACTGTATTCTGCTCTGGTCAGACCACACCTGGAGTACTGTGTCCAGTTCTGGGCACCACAATTCAAGAAGGACACTGACAAACTGGAACGTGTCCAGAGGAGGGCAACCAAAATGGTCAAAGGCCTGGAAACGATGCCTTATGAGGAACGGCTAAGGGAGCTGGGCATGTTTAGCCTGGAGAAGAGGAGGTTAAGGGGTCATATGATAGCCATGTTCAAATATATAAAAGGATGTCACATAGAGGAGGGAGAAAGGTTGTTTTCTGCTGCTCCAGAGAAGCGGACACGGAGCAATGGATCCAAACTACAAGAAAGAAGATTCCACCTAAACATTCAGAAGAACTTCCTGACAGTAAGAGCTGTTCGACAGTGGAATTTGCTGCCAAGGAGTGTGGTGGAGTCTCCGACTTTGGAGGTCTTTAAGCAGAGGCTTGACAACCATATGTCAGGAGTGCTCTGATGGTGTTTCCTGCTTGGCAGGGGGTTGGACTCGATGGCCCTTGTGGTCTCTTCCAACTCTATGATTCTATGATTCTATGATTCTATGATAAATAGATAATGATCTGCTTCTGAGCTCTCCAGAAGTGTTTGGCTGACTGGGCACTGTTGGGAGAGGGGTAGTGAACTAGAACTTCATAATTAACAGTTTTGCTATGGTCTGATCAAACAAAGCAGTTCTGATTTTCGTATAGAGTACATGTACATTTTAAAAAATGGCCCCTACTTTAATTTGTGAGATATGCAAGTATTGGAGGCCAATCATCACGCTCCTTCATACACCTCCTTAGTATGCCTGGAAAATTTATCAACTCTGAAAAAAATAAAAAGTGATAAGTGGTTTATTGTTTTTTCTATTGTTGTCAATGGAAAAGACAATTGCTTCAGCGAAGGCTTTGAGGTGAGTCTCTCAGATCCAAGTCACATGTGATGCTGTTCCAAGTCTCTGAACGAAGGTAACTGCCTATTCAAGTCTCCAAGGCAAGTATTATTATTTTTCCTGTGCACAGTCCTGTTCCCAGTGTCAGGCGTGGGGAATCTTTGACCCTCCATATGTTGCTGAACTACAACTCTGTGGGTGGCTTCTAGCATATATACAAACGCAGTAAAACATTAAACCTAAAAAAGCTTCCCTATACTCATCTGGCTTCAGGTGTTTCCTAAATGTTATATAATTACTCATCTCCTTAACGTATGATGGGAGGGCCTTCCACAGGGTGGGTGCCACTACCGAGAAGGCCTTCTGCCTGCTTCCCTGTAGCTTCACTTCTTGCAGTGTGGGAACCGCCAGAAGGCCCTTCGTGCTGGATCTTGGTGTCCGGGCTGAACAATGGGAGTGGAGACGCTTCTTCAGGTATACAGGACTGAGGCTATTTAGGGCTTTAAAGCACCAGCACTTTGAATTGTACTCGGAAACATATTGGGAGCCAATGTAGGTCTTTCAAGACCAGTGTTATATGGTCTTGGCGGCTGCTCCCAGACACCAGTCTAGCTGCTGCTTTCTGGATTAACTGTAATTTCTGAGTCACCTTCAAATGTAGCCCCACATAGAGCACATTGCGGTAGTCCAAGCGGAAGATAACCAGTGCATGTGGCCAGTGGCCACGGATGATGAAAGTTGCAGCAACATCGGGAGCACCAAAGGTTCCCTACACCTTCCCTATGTTGGGATAATCATAGTGATTCACTTTTTCCATCCACCAAATTAACAATGAGTAAAGGATGCTTCCCAGTTTTGAAACGATACTGAGGTACTTTCCAAAATGCATTCTTATCTCTCTTTGAATTATATACAGTAGTATCATATCATTTTTGCTAGTACAAATCCCCTCCAGCCTAATTCACATTTCACTTTTTAATTTTACCCCTTTGTTCCTGGGATGCTCCCTAACAAACTTTCCCACTCGCCTGAGGCTTCCTGAGATCACAGCTTGAAGATAGCGATGGGGAGTTTACCAGTTCCCATTAAGGCAGTGCTAGATTAACCTCCTCAGTTGCACCCATTCTTTTTATCCAGTCTTATCCTCCTCCCTTCTCCCAATTCTCAGTCAACATCAAATCTATCAGTTCTGTCAAGGAGTAGTTTCGGTGTTAACTTCACAGCAACATCCTGTAGGTTTCCAATCCCTTCCTGGCAGAGATGGCTGATGGGTCAACATCAAACAGCAGCCAAGACAAACACTGCAGTCGGAAGGACCTGACATGCCTGTTTAGCTGTCCAACCACCTCACGACATCTCCAGGTGATGGGCCAGTTTCAGTGCTAGGATTAAAGTGGATATAGAGTTTGGTAAAATAAGAAAATGTGAAGGGATAATTATGTCTTTGGGGAGTTGGGGAACTTGGCAGCAGCCCAGTACAGGGATTACAGGCTGATAAGGTCTCCTTCATTCTCACTCTCAAGCAATACATGAACTAGAAGGGGGAAAGTCTGTCTTTTCCATAGCAAGATATGGAGGAATACATGATGATGTGGAAGGGTGAAGGTGGGAGTCAAGAATTTCCAGCACTTCTGTGGTCTGCTTGCAAGAAAATCACAATAACAATAAGGACTGCTAAGTGTCAGCTTTCCACTGCAGAGGCATGTGGAGACAGCCTTGTGATATGTGCTGGAAGCTGAAATACTTTGTCACCACATATTGTCATGCAGAGATTCCAAAGCATAGCCTCTACAAAAGCAGACATGTTCCACGGCCTCTGTGTTCCAGATTGTGAGGGTCCTGGACAGGGCTGGCCCACCTATTAGGTGCAGTGAAGCTACCTCTTCAGGCAGCAGAAGCCCCTGAGGCAACACCAATTTCTCGTAAGATCTCACAAGATCTTGCTGAAATCACGTGAAACCTTGCAGAGGGCATGAGAGCTCACTGGAAATTGGCACCAATGCCAATGCTGTTTCCCTGCCAGCGGTGGAGATGGCAGAGTGGGTAATGTTATGGCAGCAGTGGCAGGGCAGGGCAGCACTTTCTGTTTTTGGGACACATAGTCCCTAGTCCTAGACAGCCATATCACATCAATACAGTAGAGAAGGGATAATCAGCATAAAACACTATCTCACTCTGCTTTTCCAAAAGCTTTGGCAGACAGGTGTGTCTTGACCTGCTGACAAAAGAAATCTGATTGTGTCCGACTTCAGCACAATTCCTTTTTAAATATGCTCTTTCTGGGATTAGCGACATTGTTATGTAGACAATCAGATTGGACTATGTGAAGATGGTACTACCGTCAAAGAAGCCTAACAACAACAGCATTAACAACAATAATAGAAGAAGAAATGTTTTTATTAAAGTTTTCACAATATAATTAAAAGAACAAACTAATCTACAAGAAACAAAGAAAAGAAACTAAAGAAAGAAGACGCAGAAACTACAAAATCCACTTTCACCACTATATCTTAACTTTCATCCCCTATAGTGGAAGGTGTGCTCTCCTAGCTTCCACCTGGGTTCATCCCTCTCTTCTCACAGCCTCTCTCCTTGTGAGATCTCCCCATACCCGCCTTTCACCCAGGTCCTCAAACTGTCCTTCATCTATATTCAGTCCTTACCAAAATACAATGAGAGAAGCCCAGTTAGAGTGGGGATAAAACTTCACTTTAAACATGCAAATAATTTCATGCCCTTTTGGATCAGCCTTGTGCAACAATCAATCCTTAGCAACAGCCTGAATTTTCTTCCTAAGCATATTAAGAATCAGAATAAGGTTTAAAGGGATTTGTAAAGTCCGCTTTCAGCTTCCTGATCTGGCTGTGACTGAGGACACATCCAAAAGATCCTTTTCATTTCCTAAGTTGCTTTCTGTCTTCTTCGGTCATTAAATTGAAATGCATCACCCCTTCCCCATGGCTCCCAGTTTCTGTGCTTCTCAGTGTTTATTATGTCTAAACCATTATTATTAAATTCCTGGGTAGGGGATGGGGGGATGGGGTGGTGGTATAACCAGACTGTATAAAATAAGATACATTTATGGGAAATATAATCTAAGTAATACAAACAAGATTCCCATTCTAAAACCTGAATTTTCTTGTAACAGGATTTCTGATATTTACATGTGGTTAAGAATTCTTAAGCCTTTAGAGAGCAATGTCATAAGGGCTGGGTAAAAAACACAGCAGAGCCTGGAGTGGCAGCTGGGGTGAGAGTCCTGGGTCTTTTCATGGTTCTGTTATAATAAACTCCTTTAAATTTGGGGTGTTGAGCCTTGTCAAAGCCTCACAATCTAAGATGATAGTAATGCTCATGTCAGATCTCAGGGCTCTATATGACTTGGCTTTAAACTCATACATGAAGACCGAGAAGGCAGGCAAGGAATGGGTGTTGCTGCTTTAGCAGCTTGGCTTGGGATAGCTGACCTTGGCTCTAAGGAACCTCGAGATCCTTGGGGGAAAGATAGGATATAAATGTAAAAGTAAATAAAATATAAACAAACAAATAAAAAAGACACAAGGCCACCATGTTACTGACGCTAAGCAGGTCTGGGTCTGGTCAGTGCCTGGATGGGTGACCTCCTGGGAACCACATGGGAACATTGGGTTTCATAACAGATGAAAGATGGGGATATATATGAAACAAATATAGATACTGTATGACTGGGATTGCTATGGTTTTTTTACTTGATTTTTAATCAACACTACAAGGAATAGGCCATCAAGCAATAAAAAAAGCTTGGGCATTTAGGGCAGGTGGCAGACTGTGATGTGGAGCTGTCAACTTTTCAGGGAGCAAAACCCTGGTTACCTGAAAGAAAAGTTTCTAACAACAACAATTAATTTGTACCCCGCCCATCTGACTGGGTTGCCCTAGCCACTTTGGGCCAGCAGAGGTTTCTTACTTTACCAAGAGAGGTACAATTGCTGGGGATCTAAAGCAACACTTTCATTCTCTTTTGCCTGAGGGCCAGCTCTTAAGTGGAAACACTGATACATGAAATTCATAGCAGACAAAGCTCCCCTGCCCCCAACAGAACAGAGAAAAGGCTAATTGTCAAGCCTTCTTGTGGTAGGTTCTGTGAATGACATAATCACAAGGTTTCAAGGTTTCAAACAAATGCCTGCCTCTTACATCACAAAACAGAGGTGACACAGATGGGTTGCCACCTCAGCCACCCAAAGATCAGCTGGGGCTGATGGGATTTGTAATCCAAACTTCCTAAGGGCACTAGGACGGGGAAGGCTGTCATAGAAGAACTGGCTCACTTTATCCTGGGGAAAGCACTTCATTTGTACTGAGAAACATGACATTCCCCAAAGCCTGTTTCTGAATTCAATTTTTGTGCAATCGCTTTGCTGGACAAATAATCTGACGCTGGGTTTATGATTATTTAACACATCAAAATCCCCAGTGCTGCTTCTTTACTCTCCCTCTCCCGGAAAAGAGCTATTTGATAGTGCATATTTACACATTCCCGTTTTTCTTTTTTCCGGCGTGGAAGGAGCAACCAAATCTCTGTTTCCTTCTCTTATGCTGCAGCAGTCAGGAGGGAAGAAATATTTAGGAACTTGTCATACACAACCAGCAACATGATCCTGTCCCCCTGCTCCTCAAGTATGACTCTCCTGTAGATAAATATCATTGCTCCAGCAGGACATATAATTAAAGCTCTGGTTCTGACTCCAAACACCATGGACTGTCAAAGAAGGAAACCCACAGAGGCTACTTTGGTACAAGAGTTGTCCTGTAAAGCCTTTTCTTCAATGGAAATACCATTCTGAGAAAAACTTCACCTGTTGAAGTTTCCATTCCAACTGCAAAGCATGTAGATTTATATGTGACACAAAGCTAAGCACATGCAAATTTGTCTCCACTTTTGCAAGTGGGGCAGAGGCCAATCCAGATGCAGTGTACTTGGACACAGAAAATCCTGCTGGCAATCCCCCCCTTAAAATGCTATTGGTTGAATAAGGACTTACTTCCTAATAAGAATGGTTAACTGTTCAGATCCAAATATCCTGACTTACTGAGTTCAAGTCAAAACTCTGGCGAGAGATTTAGAATTAATCTGCTATTGGATCCAGGCCATCTATATTAAAATTAATTTTCTACCTCTGACTCAAACCTAATTAAATGGCCCATGGTAGTTCTATTAGGACAGCATAAAGGCAATAATTTCTGCAATTAAAATACAGTGGTACCTCGGGTTAAGTACTTAATTCGTTCTGGAGATCTGTTCTTAACCTGAAACTGTTCTTAACCTGAAGCACCACTTTAGCTAATGGGCCTCCTGCTGCTGCTGCGCCACCGGAGCACAATTTCTGTTCTCATCCTGAAGCAAGGTTCTTAACCCGAGGTACCATTTCTGGGTTAGCGGAGTCTGTAACCTGAAGCGTATATAACCTGAAGCGTATGTAACTGTACCTGCTTTAGAAGAATTAACTTTTTACACAAAATCTTTCCACCATCAATTAATGAATGGCAAAACTTGTGGATAAATTTGACTGGAACAACAAAAAAGCAGGAATTTCCAAGAAGGAGGCACTGCTCTGCCTGGTTCATTGAGTTGTTGTTGCTGCTGCTGTTATGCTTTTCAGCATAATGCTCTTTAAACCAGCCTTTAGGAAAAAGACAATTTTTTAATTGGGAAGATTTAAAACCTGAACACACTTTAATCCCTTTACAGATTAAAAAGAAAGAAAGATTACAGGGAATTAAGAAACATGTTATCATAAATTAGATTTTTAAAGTTTGGGATAAATATTTAAGTATGTACTAAGATCAAGCTTTGTTGAAAAAGCCTCAGCTATACATAATGCATATGCATAAATCCACTCTTGAACATATCTTTAAAGAATGGGAAGCAAGAGATATAATTCGATTCAGGGATTTAATTAAAAATAATAAGTTTCTTCCCTATGAGGAACTAATAAAATGAATAGAAGTATATCAGCTTCAACTGTGCAATGTGTACATATCAGATAATTATTTCTATATTATTGGTTGAGACCACCCACTTGATTTTAAAATGTACTCATACACTCGGAGGCAAAGGACGTTTTGATGAATATCTACTGATATTTCTATGTAAGTATGAGTCCTACACTTGCGTTGATAAATGGAAAAAAAGATGGAACAAAGCACAGACCAAGGGATTTCTCTGGCAGCAGGGCCTCCTTATGCATACTATATACTTATCTTCTGCTTTGTCTGTGGGAGGGATTGTTATAATCTGCTGATGCAGTGTTCCCATTTTCAGGGTGCCGCTCTGCTCCCCGCTCCCATGTTTGAGAGTTCTTTGTGCATCTTAGAGTCATACTTTGAAATACGGTCTCCTATTTGGTAACCTTGCTCTGCTGCTGTGTGTATAGTGCCATGTCCTTGCAGCTCCAGTTACAGGAATGGAACTGAGTTTGGAGACGGTTGGCTTATCTACACTTAACTTTTGCCCTGCACTTTCCAGGCACAGACTGGCACTTTAAAGCCCCATGTCTGAGCACTCTCTTTCTCTCTCTTCTTTGGCTTTGGAGCTTTCCTGTGAAAACTTGCTCTTTAAAGCTAAAGTATAACAAACAGCAATTTGGGGTTTAGGTGGATTGCAGTTTGCTCTGATTCAGTGGTAAAGAGCGCATTTTCACAGGGAAAGCTCCAGAACTTTATATGATTTATGCTGCATTTGTGATGTTCTATTATGTTATTATTATTTATTGTTTGTAAGCCACTTTGGGATTCATTTGAATGAAAAGTGGCATAAAAATATAACAAATCAAATCATCCAATTTCATATTTTGCTGTTAGCCTTGGTTCTCTGTTGCTTGTGCAAGGCGTCCTGTTTATGCTGAGTCCCCCATCACCAAATTTCCCCTTATATCCCCTTTAAGAACATAAAGAGGAGCTTGCTGAATCAGGTCAATGGTCCCCCCCCCCGCCCAGTCCAGAATCCTGTTCTCACAGTGGCCAGCCAGATGCCTATGGGAAGCCCTTTTGCAGGGGTGAAACTAGGCTTTATTTCACCTGGTCAAAGACCCAGTTTGGCACCCCCCATGTGCATTTGCAAACACACACACACAAGCTGGGAGCGTCAGTGGCGCCCCTCTGGAGGCTTTACCCAGGGCAAAAACCCCGGGCTAGCCCTCCTCTCCCAGTTATAGCACTACTTTCTGTAGACCTAAGAACAGCTCTATGTGTTTGTGTTCTCTTGCCAGGGCTATATATATTGACTGCTGTGCTGTGATTAGGTTCTTCTTAAGTTTAAATACTGTAACTCATTGTGTATTGATGGGGAGGAGGGGGTGCGTAGCTGAGGTCCAGCTGGGGCACTTGACGTGTGTCAGGGGTTCAGGAGCAGAGGCGAGGGCAAGGGAGGAAACAGAGAGCGAGGGGGAGGAGGCAGAAGAAAGGATGAGTGATGACGACGACCCGAGATCTCCGAGTCTTTCCAGTGAATCAGAAGATTCACAAAAAGGAGCACCAGTGGCCAGGGCAAGGGGGGAGACTAGGGGGACACCCCAGGAAGATAGAGCCAGAGGGGACTCAGAGGGGAGCAGTTGGAAATCGGGACCAGCGTCACCGCCAGAGAGTAGGAAAGAGGAAGAGCGCCAGGGATCAAGCGCTGGCAGCTCGCAACAGGAGGGAGGGCACGAGTCAGGAGTGGCCACACCTTCATCGGGGAGCGAAGTGACGGTTAGACGGAAAGTGGAAGGTTGGGCGCGCGCGCCAAGTTCAAATGCACAGGAAGGTGGCGCAGTAGGCAGCCCGGAAAGGGAGCCAGGTCCTAAAGCCCGGCGCAAGGAGACAGGAGAGTCCGGGGGGTCAGCGTCAGAAGAATCCCAGAAGGAAGAGACCCAGGGGGGCAGAGGGACCCAGAGGAGAACTGTCAGGCGGAAAAGGTGGAGCAGGGCTAGGATATTAAGTTGGTGCGCAAGGGGCGGAGACTCAGACGGAGCTTCGCCGATCTAAGCATAAGACGTAGGGTTGCACGCAGCAGCTCGAGAATGGAGACTGTAATTCAATAAAGACTTTTATTTAACGATCGCTGGCTAGCGTGATCCTCTGTGAGCTAGGATCTGGAAGTAACCCTGACAACGTGCTTCATCAATGATTTCTATGGCTATGCATTTAGTTAGTGGTAGTGATTTGGTTAGCAAAACATATACCAGCTGGGGAGAATGAATTTTGCATAGAATTCAGACTAAACTGGACATTTCCCTGATTCTTAATCTCCATCTCTGCCCACATTTTATGTGCATCTCAGACCTAAACAGGTATAAATAGATAATTAGCTGGTAATCCTAAAGTGGTGGTGGTGGTGGTGGGGGAGAAGCAGCAAGGAGCAGTTCATGAGAAAGTTGCTTGTTTTCCTTTGTGTTTGCATTTTTTCACAATTCAAATTAGTGTGTGGGGTGTGTGCGTGTGTGAATCAAAATCCATCAGTTGCCTATATATATATATATGAGAAATGCTTTTGTTACTGGGACAACTAATAGCTCATCATGTTCTTGTTTAATGGCAAGAACTGTATTTCCACCTTCTAATTATACACTGCACTATCTGAAATACACTAATCTTGAGAAAAAATCACTAGACCAGAAAATTTCACCATTGCAGTAGCTTACAATGTTAAGTGTTTTTTTTAATGTACTGCAAAATATACAAAATGTGATTTATGTTTTTACCACAAGTGTCAGTATTCCTATGAATGAAGACTGATAGATTTCCAAACCTGTTATATAAATCACCCGATAAAACTATGCTGAAGAGTCCTCACTATAAGTCATTTCCAATATTCAACCACTAAACCATTCAAAATAAAGTGCTTGTCTATTCTGTTCCCCTATTCTGCTCCCCACCCCCATCTTCTTTCTCATTCATTTACCTTGTTTACTTCTTTCTTAAAACATTGGTTTTGTACATTTTGCAGTCTTCTCCACCCTCTATAGTCCAATGTTCTAATCTTTTTTCTTGCAGTTTCTAATCCTCACTAAACCCTTTATTTGTGCTTCAGTTCTAACTCCCTTACCACATTCAACAATGCCAATCTCTCTTCATTCCTTTTCTTAATCAGGAATGAAATTTTTATTAATGAATAACCCCTGAACAAAAGCTTTAGTCATATTCCACACAGCCATTAAATGTACCTCCTCTGTTTTATGTATTTGGGGTGGATGATGGGTGAGTAGCAGCCCTCACTTACAACAACCTTTCTCTTCCAGTAAAGTAAAATTAATGGAATATCCACACATTCCCATTTGGAGAGAAAGCATATTTAAAAATTGACAGATGTCTGCTCCTACGGCCAGGTAACCAACCACAGACATATTGATTGCATGAACTCACTCTCAGACTAGATATACACTGTCCCTCAAGACCAATGACCTTCACCAAACTGGAGACTTAGGACTTATCCAGACATATAAGCCCCAAACCTTCAAAGTATTTAACTGGTACAGCACAGCATGCAACCCAAAAGGGAAAGTGTTTTAAAGGCTTTTGGGCTTTGTGACTTCAAAGCAACCCCCCTTCCTGCTGGGCCCCTGCTAAACTGTCAGCTACAATTCAGCACTTGGCTATACTTCCTCTACCTTGGTTTTTTTTGTTTTTTTAGAAGTGCAACTTCACCAAGGGCAGCTTTCTGTATTTCTGTTTTCTGCCTGGCTCCAATCTGCACCGGTAATCTTCAAACCCCAAACCAGGGGGTAGGCGTGAGAATTGCAGGAGGCCACAAATGGAACTGAGGAAAGCCAGCCCTGTCAGGATTGTGCCCCGATCCCTTTTGCAGGGATTTCCAATCAAATGTGGAAATACAGCTGAATGTTCCCAAAAGGCACGCAGAATGAAAAGAGACTGGCTTTTCCAGGAAGAATAGTTGTGCTATGGGAGGACCACTTGCTTACTGACCCCTTTTAGATAGGGTATGTGCTGACAAGATCTAAATGCTGGGGCAGGCCAGATTTTGATCCTCTTGAAACAAATGGGTTAATTTGGAGACTATGATCTGGATCTTACACAGGCACTGATTTAGCAGGTACACAGGTGTTCATTGTAGGAAAGGGGCCAGAAATAGAACTCCTCAGAGGAGCCTGTTCAGTCTAGTGATGGTGCTGTCACATACACAAGTAAGGTAAAGGTAAAGGACCCCTGGATGGTTAAGTCCAGTCAAAGGTGACTATGGGGTGCGGCGCTCATCTCGCTTCAGGCCAAGAGAGCCAGCAACAGCTCCTCAGATCATGTAGCCAGCATGACTAAACTGCTTCTGGTGCAACGGAACACCATAACGGAAGCCAGAGCGCACGGAAACGCCATTTACACATGTGTCTTCCCAGTAAAGGTAGCACAATCAGCAGCTGATGGCTTATGTCACAGACAAGTCCCATTCAAGACATCCAACCCATTTTAACCTAAGCTTGTGCCCTTAGCTTCTGCATCAGAACTTCTGAATATAGCCTACATAGATATGAATTGCACGCACAGAGGCTCTGGGTTGTATCCAACATAGTTCTACTCAGGTTGTTGTTGGCATCCATCTGTCTTGACAGACAATGGAGTGCACCCTTGCATTTGGTGGATTAGCAGCACCAAAATGACCTCCCCATGACACAAGCCTGGGCAGTGTGTATGGAGGTCCTGGGCTGCCCAGACAACAACACCCCCTCTCAGCTTCACTGATGTGGTGCAAAGGAAAGCAGAGCAATATGTTTGGCACCAGCATGGCTGCAAGAGTTGCCAAAAGAGGCATACAAAGTGCCATCCAAATTGTCTTAGGGACTCCAATCCTGATTTGTGTAGGGTTTACTCCTTAGCCTTTTCTTCTCCCAAAGATATCCTGCAATGCAGCAGAGGTTTAGGGTCAGAGTTTTCCTTCTCTGAGATGGGCTACCTTCTCAGGTTGACGAGCCCCATCTGCCCTCACTTCCCTCTACAGCATGTGCAGAAACTGCCTTCTTGATGATTGGACCCACTATTGGTGTTGTCCGCTCAATCTACTGGAGCCTCTCTTCGCAGGAAGTCCCTAACTCACTAGTGGTGTGAGACCTATCGGCTACCCTCACCTGGTTTATCTGGCCAGTTGAAGCCATTTCCTGGTGTGTGGCCGCTGTCACACACTGACAGTTTCTAGGAGCCACAGATGAGAGCTGAGTGCAGGGTAGGGACCAAAGCTGGACAAACTACCCCAGAAGGAGCATCGTGTGTCTCCCGCCAGAATTACTACCACTCCCCTAACAACCCATACAGACAGTATACCCACTGAAATGAATGGGCTTAAGTTAATCACATTCATTTATACCAGACCAAGAAAGGGCTCATTGTAGTCCTTCTTTGTGAAGTATAAATACTGTGAAAAATATAGGAAGCACCTGACACAGCTGACAGCAATTCTTATGGCGTAAGAGTCTGTCCTGGATGAACATTAAATACACAAACGATTACTCTGGGTGAGGAAAATGTGGTAGCTGCCTATTCAAGGGGAGGGTTGGGGAGCCAGGCTTTTCAACCTCACTGTTTCCCATGGGCTGAGAACCTGTATCAGCAGCTAAAACACTTATGGTAAAACTACATTTGTCCTCTAGGCAGGGATTAGTAATAAAAATAAGATCAGAAACTTCTCCTCTGACTCGATCACTCATGCTATTTGTTTTATCTCATACACACCCTCACTTTTTGCTGATTATGGAGATAACCAAAGAACGAAACAAACAGATTAGGAGAATCAGTGCAACAGAATGGAAGTGGGCTTGCTAAACTGAGAGAAACACAGTTTGTTTGCCCTTATCCAGCCAGGTACCAATTTAAGCTGCCATTTTGAATGCAATGAGGCAGTGGTGGGCTCTCAAATTTCAGCAGCGCCCCTGTGCAACGCCAAATCCCCCCCCCCCCGGCTCTCATGCTCAATTCTACAGCAGTGTTGTGGTGCCTCCTGCAGCACAGCACCCAGTGCGGCCGCCCCATTTGCACTACCCTAAAACTGCCTCTGAATGAGGGCCAAATCACAAGCGATGCCCTGTATGATGGTGGTGATTATTTTTTTAAAACCTGCCCCTCCTCCCCAGAGCAGCTCAAGATGGCAGACAGCACCATGATAAAAGCAATAAACATTTTTTTTAAAAAAAAATAAAAACCAAACACCCTTACAACAAGTAATTTGAAAGTTGCCAGAAACAATATATTCCACTCTTTTCCATGACATATTTTTCTCTTTAAAATGTAGCTATGGAGGCTGAAACATAAAGTGGAAAACCCACGTGAGACACTTCTTAACTTTTCTCCCTCTGGCATTTCCCTCCCTCCTCCATGCAGACCTTCTGGTTTTGAAGGCACTCTTTGTAAAAGGTGTGGGGGAGTCATTAGCAAACTACCTGCAACTGAGTATCACATGTAGTGTGGTCGCTTGCTAGTGGAAGTAATCAACATTGAAATCAATGGGGATTTAGGATTGCATTTAGGACAAAAGTGCTAGATTAACTGCTGTCCGCTAGCACGGCTGAGTTCCCTGAATAAGCACTTGCAATGGGCTAAGTAACCTCACCAGGTGGTTTTGTCTCTATATAGGTAGTGAGACAGAGCCATATTGATCTGTGTCAAAGGAACCTGCTGCAAATGAACAGTCATTTCAGCATGTCCTGAGTCACTCAGGCATATGTGAAAAAGCAAATTGGTTCAAGAATGAGGACACAGGGGTGCAGTGTGAATCGTTTTGCAATTAATGGCTTGCTCACACTGTCCACCCACAGCGCCCCATGTGATAATGATCCTATTTTGGTTTTCAATAGACTCTTTCAAATCCTCACCTATATAAGATTTTTTTCTCACCTCATGTTCCTAAGACTTAGGATATATTTACCCCTTTTCATCCCTCCCCCCCCCCACCCCTCCATGTTCTACTTACCACTTTCTAATTTCAGTGCCATTTGCACAATACCTTTAAAAAGCCGAAGAGAATTGTGGAATCTCTTTGACTCTCCCAAAACCCACCACTGCCTGCAGTTCTATGCTGAGCAGGGAGGGCTCATCACCTCTTGTTGTTCGCTTGTCTAGATGCATTAGCTTCATCTTGGTGCTTTGTGTAGAGGAGGAGCTGTAGAAAGAGCATGAAGGGGGTCTAATGAGCTCTTAATCACTTTACTTCACTTTACTTCACTCTGGCAGCAAAGGTGCTCTTTCATCTTGCTTTATTGGACAGGGGGTTGTTGCACTGTGAAAGACAGCCTCTGGGGCAATGAGATTTTTCCATTCCCACCCTGTGACTTGTTCCTTGAGGATGAAGACTGTGCTGCCAAATTTCAAATATCCAAAGTAAATAAACATTGTTTGGCTTTGGGGGCCTGCTTTGTGAAGTCCTATGCCCCAGAAATAAAGGATCTTCTCCTTTATGTTCTACTTTCCTAGATAATGAGACAGCCCTTAAAATAGGGAACTTCTGGCAACCTCACCAAAAGGTAACCAGAGAATATGACACAGATAGCCTGAATTCAGCAAACATCATTGATGGGAATTCAGAATGTGTGGGAGGGGAACCAGAATCTGCAATCTATGCTGTGAAACGGTATGTTATAGAAAATAGTGATCAATGTAACAAAAATATATTATTATTTAATTATTTCTATCATGACCCACAAAAAACAACTTTTCAAAGGTGGGTTAGAATCATACATGGCAAGAAAAAAAATCACAAAAAGTTCAAACAAAACAAATGTAAAAACCAAACAGCAGCACAGGAGTAGATAAAGCAGCTTGTCTTTCCCCTCTTCCCATAGGGAAGACCAAAATTGCTACTTGTTTAGAATTCTGCAATGTGTCTCTCTTGTTCCCTGAGTAAAGGGCATCACAGCAAGAAAATAACAAATGTTTTCACAGGTATATGGATGATCATGCCAACATGGATGGGAACGAGATATTACTACAGCATATCAGTGGTGAAATTAAACTTTTATTGCCACCATGTAACCAGTACAGATGTTTACAAACTTAGGAAGGATTCATAATTATATATTTATTTGTGCCCCGCCTTTTCACCTGACAGGGACTCAAGATGACTGACAGATAAAATAGAAACAGCTAAAAATACAGGTTTACAATGGATTTATTTTTTTTAATGGATTCTGGATTAAGAAAGATCCAATTTTTAACCTGAGAAAATGGAATCTTATTTAAATGAGTGTAATATACCTAAGGTATCTAATGAGGATTTTAAATGCACACATATCAATGTTGGAACAGCAGCTGGCAATAAGTTGAATGAAGTCGGCTAAGGCACCAGGCCCAGACAGGATTACAGCAATTTATTATTAAAAAATTCAAGATGCATTGATTCAACCACTCAAGGACGCTATGAATAAAATTTTGGTGACAGGAGTGGTCCCAGCATCATGGAAAAATGCATACATCGCCCTGATAAACAAGACTGTGACTTAATGAGGACTAAGAACTATAGACCAATTTCTTTACTTAATTGTGATTACAAATCATTTGTTGCAATTTTAGCTAATAGATTGAAAAGAGTTTTGAGTGAGTTAATACAAAGAGATGAAGCAGGTTTTCTTCCAGGTCATCAACTGAAGGACAATGTAATAAATTTGATTGAATACCTGGAAGTAAGAAACAAAAAACAAGCAGCTTTAATTTTCTTAGATGCTGAGAAAA
This sequence comes from Podarcis vaucheri, assembly GCF_965113315.1. Classification (NCBI taxonomy): domain Eukaryota; kingdom Metazoa; phylum Chordata; class Lepidosauria; order Squamata; family Lacertidae; genus Podarcis; species Podarcis vaucheri. The sequence goes on along the minus strand of NC_138760.1, from coordinate 76,020,593 downwards.
CTTTTGACAACATTTATTGGTCATTCATGATCAAGGTCTTAGAGAAGATGGAGACTGGTGAGCCTTTCCTAGCAGGGATTAAAGAAATTTACACTGAGCAAACCGGAAACATATTAGTAAATAATAATCTTTTGGACAAATGTTTAATAAGAAAAGGTACTAGGCAAGGCTGCCCTTTATCCCCATTGTTATTTATTTTGATGCTGGAAATAATGTTACAGAATATAAGGTGAATTAGGGAAAATAAAGGTATAGAGGTGGGGCGCCAATCATATAAGTTAAAGGCATTTGCAGATGATGTAGTATTAACATTGGAACAACCAATAGAGTGTGTCCCCAAGGCATTAGAAGAAATTAAAAGGTTTGGAGAAGTGGTGGGCCTTAAAATAAATACAGAAAAGGCTAAAATGCTGGTCAAAAACATGGATGACCAGTTGAAAAAGGTTTCGGAAACAGTTAGTGGCTTAAAAATAGGTAAGAAAGTGAAATATTTAGGAATTTGGCTGTCGGTGAGAAATCTCAATTTATTTCAAAATAATTGTATTAAATTGTGGAAAGAGATTAAAAAAGAGGTGGAGATTTGGGGAAGAATGAAGCTTACCCTATTGGGTAGAATTTCAGCCATTTCAGCCATTAAAATGAATGTATTGCCAAAAACGTTGTTCATATTTTAATCGTTGCTGATTGTTAACAACATAAGTTGCTTCAAGGAAAGGAAAAAATATATTTCTAGATTAGTCTGGTGGGGGGGGATCCCAGAGTTAAACATAACATTTTGATAAATACTAAAGAAAGAGGGGGCTTTGCCCTGCCAGACCTTCAATTATATTATGAGGTGGCTTGTTTGTGTTGGCTAAGGGAATGGATTGTATTGAAAAATGCTCACATTTTAGATTTGGAAGACCATGATATTAAATTTGGCTGGCATGCATGACTTTGGTATGGGAAAGCTAAAACCTATAAGAATTTTATGAACCATGTTATTAGGAGAAATTTGTACAGAGTCTGGGAGAAATATAAAAACTTGCTGGAAAGAAAAACACCCCTATGGTTATCACCAACTGAAGCAATTACAATCAAGAGAATCAACATGGATAGACAGTGGGTGACCTATAGAAACTTGCTAGACATCTCAGGGAGTCAACCCAGGTTGAAACCTATGGGCGAACTAAGGAAACAAGCTACTGAGTGGTTACAGTATTATCAGCCTTATGACATGTTTAAACTAGATGAGAAAAATGGTTTCTTAGACCAAAGTTCACAATTTGAAAGAGAGTTATTGCAGAATAAGGAAAAACTATTGTCTAAAATGTACAAACTTTTATTGGAATGGGAAACAAAAGACGAGCTGGTTAAAGCTTCAATGTCCAACTGGGCAACTGCTATAGTGTATAATATAGTACTAAGGCTCTGGGAGAATCTTTGGAAGAAAGACCTGAAATTCACAGTATGCTACACATTGAAAGAGAGCTACATGAAAATGATTCATAGATGGTATCTAACCCTGAGTAGATTAGCTAAAATGTATAAATTGAAATCGGATTTGTGTTGGAAATGTAAAGAAGTGGAAGGAACCTTTTTTCATATGTGGTGGGCATGCAAAATAGTTTAAGAATATTGGGAAATGATATATAATGAGATGAAAAAAATGTTTAAAACAACATTAGCCTCCAAAAAGAGGCATTCTTGTTAGGAATGGTGCAGACAGAGATACCCAGGTCTCAAAAAAAACCTTATTTATGTACCCAACAACATCGGCTCAGATCTTGTTAGCCAAAAAATGGAAGTTGAGGGAGGTTCCTAGGAAGGAGAATTGGTAACTTAAGACAGAATATGCAGAGTTAAGGTAAAGGTAAAGGACCCCTGACAGTTAAGTCCAGTTGCGAAAGACTCTGGGGTTGCGGTGCTCATCTCGCTTTACTGGCTGAGGGAGCCGGCGTTTGTCCACAGACAGTTTTTCTGGGTCATGTGGCCAGCATGACTAAGCCACTTCTGGCGCAACAGAACACCCAAACCAGCACATGGAAACGCCATTTACCTTCCCGCCGGAGTGGTACCTATTTATCTACTTGCACTTTGACGTGCTTTCAAACTGCTAGGTGGGCAGGAGCTGGGACCGAGCAACGGGAGCTCACCACAGGTCTAACAAGTAAAATAAGAGTGCAAGAAGAACAAGTATTTAAAGAGGAATGGATTTTTTTTTTTTTGGTGAGTGTGTAGAAAATAATTGTACACAGCTGAAAATGTTCCCAGTATTAAGGTAAATTCAGCAGTATAATATATTGCAAAGGGATGTAAGATTGGAGAACTGAATTAGATGGATATACAAAATATGCAGCAATGGTGGGTAAATTAAAAGAACCTTGGAAGGGGAGGGAGGGAAGTCACTGAATGTATGGCTATCATGAAATATGTTTTTTTTGAAATATATAATTTAACATTAAAATACTTTTAAAAAGATAAAGATCCCATTTTTGTTAATTTGCGTCAAAAAAAAGGACAAATTGTGAATGAATATCAGGACTGAGCCTGCAAGGCAAATGGGTGAAGTAACCTGATTCAGGCCCCATGAGGCTGTGCCATAATGGATGAAGAAAGGGATAGCTCAGTCAGCATGAGACTTTTCATTTCAGGGTCATGGGTTCAAGCCCCACATTGGGCACATTGGGCCCCTACATTACAGGGGGTTGGACTAGATGATCCTTGGGATCCCCTCCAATTCTACAGTACAATGACTCTAACTGCGGTTGGAATGGTGCACCCAGGCTTTTAGCCCTGGCATGGGATGTGTGTTTGTCACTTCTGGGCTCTGTCTCAGGTAGCAATCTGTCTTTGGCTGCCACTGGTTAATACTGGCCCTTAAGTATTTACAAGAGAAAGAGGACTCCACATACTTTTAAGAGCAGAAGCAGAAGTCTGCAAGCAGAAATTTGGGTGCAGTGCACAACCATAACAGCACATTATCTTTGGAATCGGGGGGGGGGGGGCGGCAGCGGCGGAACAGAGTGAAAAAAGAGAAATCGGGAATGAAGACATTGTGAAGAAAGAGGCATTATCTGGAGGTGTTAAGTTAGTTTCTAGAAAAAATAGCGTAGGAGAGACGAATTGCTCTAACTAGAAAGCTAGTCTATAATTTTTTTCTGAAGTCCCACGATGTATCGAATATTAACGTATTATTAGATTTCAAGAAGATGATTTTGCAGGTACAGTGGTAACTCAGGATAAGAACTTTATTCGTTCTGGAGGTCTGTTCTTAACCTGAAACTGTTCTTAACCTGAAGCACCGCTTTAGCTAATAGGGCCTCCTGCTGCTGCTGTGCCGCCGCTGCACGATTTCTGTTCTCATCCTGAAGCAAAGTTCTTAACCCAAGGTAATATTTCTGGGTTAGCGGAGTCTGTAACCTGAAGCGTATATAACCTGAAGCATATGTAACCTGAGGTACCACTGTACAGTGTATGTGTAGAAGACTCCCCTGCCCTCAGCTTTTGCACTAGCATCCCCATCCCATGGCAATTACCCCTTAGTGTTTCTGACACTGAAAAAACCTAGTTGGAACTTTCAGGGGCTGGGGAATTCTAAAAGACGTGTTGTGAGTTGTATTGATTTGTGCAGATAATGTACTACCTGAGGGAGAAGATGGTAGGATAACTTCAAAACAAGAAAAGAGAGTGACTTCTGTTAAGTTGCATTTCCCCCAAGCATTAGTATCATGTGTAAATCCAGCCTGATAAAATCAATAAGACGTTCCCTGAAAGTTAAATATTACAGTGCTGGATGATTCTTGAGCATAGATTGATAAACATGTATTTTGCTGGAATGTGTTCTAGTGCTTTGGCCTGAGGCTCAGTCCCGTCTTCTTGATAGGTTGCACTAGTTCAATCTGGCTGAAATGCTTGCACTATAAAACTGCAAAGCACGATAGTAAGATAGGTAAAGGCATCCCCCCCTAACTGACCATCAGGGTCAAAATGCTCCTGAGCATGTTTATGAGCTTTAAACACAGATAAGAGTGTCTGGCACAGAATACTCTTGCTGGTGAACCTGTCCTGAGGGGATCTACAGAAACCCTTTTGACTATTTGGTAAACTGCTTATTTTTAGTTTCTTCTCTCATAAATGTAGGCTTCTGGCCTACATTTAAACAAACAATTCTAGTTAGGGTAGCAAATTATGGATTTTGCTACTATGTGTATTGAGAACTCCTGGTGCAAACTGTTGGGAAGAAATGGCTTGTGATGGGGGAGGACAGACCCATAAGCCCCCTCCCCAGCACATTAGGTCTAGAGAAGATCTGGGGTATGCTGATGGGGGCCAATGATGCTATTATCCCATATCAGTGCAGCAGATCTCATTGACTTTGGCCTAGAAATAATCTGGATCTACTGCAGTATTTTCAGATGTTCAGCAGACATTCAGAAAAATAATGTGACAAATTGGCACCAAAGCCAATGGGGTTTGCCTTTCGCTAAATGTCAGAGAATGCTCCCACAGAGTATTCATGTAGAAATAGAGATCATATCTTAATTATCTTTGGTTTGCTTTGTATCTATCTGAGACACAACCTTCCATTGGAATGACAGTGCTTACCAAATAGTCCTTGTAGGAAGAAGAACAATAAAAATCCAGCTTGTTTAGAAAACTGTTTGACAGGAATACATGTCATAGGATTGTATTCAATGCTAGTCCTACTCAGAGTAGTAGACCCATTGAAGCTAATGGGCATAACTAACTTAGGTTCATTAATTCAGTAGGTCTACTCTGAATAGAAACTTGTTGAGTACAACCCATTATTTTTGTCCCTTGAAAAACTTTTGGGAAAAATACCCTGTGAGTATTTCCTTACTACCGGTACATTGAATGGATTCAACAAAGAGTTTATTGTCCTCAGCAGAACAACCTAATATAGTTCTAGCTTGAAAGCTAAGCAAATCTGGTTTTGGCTAGTGCTTTGCAATAGGAAAGAGTAGGAGTGCCATGTTGCAAAATGGAAGTTCTCCCAGCACTGCTAAATTGGGGCATGAGGCAGCCGTGGCTTCTAATTGCCCCCCCACTTCCCATCTCCCACTTGTTGTAGCAGGCACATGCCCAGCAAGGAATGTGACCACTGTAAGGTTATTTGGTCCTCATTTTAAGGAAATGGATGAAACTGGAGCTGGTAGTTAGAGAAACAAATGCACAGAAGTAGCTAATTCTTCAGCCCCACTCTATCTTGCTGCTGTTACCACTGTCTAATGACACAAACAACAAAAAAGAGGAGTAGCTGTAGGGTCCAGACCATGCACAATACCCCAATAACTCTTCTACCTAGTTTATTTGTGGGAAAATAGGCATTCAAGAACGATGCAGTTTCATAAGAAGTAACTAGTTGGCTTCAGAAAGGAACAGAATATAAGATTAATTCCTCATTCATGCCCAGGTGAAACACTTTGTTTGTTGATCGATACAGAACCTAAAAGGCAAGCTGTGAGTCTCACAAGCAGCTCTCCTCTCTTGCTAGAGGGGTTTGTTTATTGGATCAATAACTTTACTCTGAGGAAATGATAAGAGACTCAGGCTTAATATTAACCAGAGAGATACCAAAAGTACTCTGGAAGCTATTGGGTCATCTGGAAACACGCTGATAGAGATGTCATTATCAGAACGGTGGTTGTGAGGCAGATACAGAAGGTGACAGTTTTATTATTAGCATCCCTTTCTATGTCCAAGTCTACAGAATTGGTCTTGACAATTTTTTATAGTTTGCCCAAAGTCATGACTTGTTTTTCTCAGGCATTGATGATATGGTAAGTTCCCTCTAGCTACATAACTGCAAATCATAACCCACTTTATTCAGATGTATTAATCGTGTCCCGATAGCTGCTGTACAAAACACCGGCTCCCTCGGCCTATAGAGCGAGATGAGCGCCACAACCCCAGAGTTGTTCGCAACTGGACTTAACAGTCAGGGGTCCTTTACCTTTTTTTTAGCATTATGAAACAATTGAGGAACTGTTGCATGCTAACAACAAATAGTTTCCTTTCCACATCATACATTTAAAGCACATGACTTCCCCCAAAGAATAATCGCAACTGTAGTTTACTCCTCACAGAGATACAATTTCCAGCACCTTTAACAAACTACAGTTTCCATTTACAGATAGGTAGCCGTGTTGGTCTGCCATAGTCAAAATAAAAACGAAAGCTCATACCAAGAACTAACTTAGTTGGTCTTTAAGGTGCTACTGGAAGGAATTTTTTTTATTTTGACTACAGTTTCCATGTTTCTTTTGGGGAAGCTATGTGCATTTAATGTATAGTGTGGATGTGACAGCCTCCAGTTAGTGTGGCCAGAAGAAAAGAAGCACTGGGTTCCTGCACTTTTTAATAGCTGTGTAGAACAGAGAACTTCAACTTCTTATGCAAACTACAGTTATAGAAATTTCTTCTTAAAGGTGCAGCAGCCTCCTTTCCTCTTCCATGTGACAGTCCTTAAGATGTTTGAAGATGGCTATCATATCTCCTCTCAGACCTATCCAGACTAATCTCCTCTCAGACCTATTTTATCCAGGCTAAACATACCCACCTCCTAAACCAGATTGGGCCGCATCTGGCCCACGGACCTTAGGTTGCCTACCCCTGTCCTAAACCATTCCTCATAAGGCTTAATTTCCAGGCCCTTGATCATCTTGGTTGCCCTCCTCTGCACACGTTCCAACTTGTCATCATCCTTCTTGAATTGTGGGGCCCAGAATTGGACACAGTATTCCGGGTATGATCTGACCAAGGCTGAATAGAGAGGTACTATTACTTCCTTTGATCTGGACACTATACCTTTAAAGGGCTGTAATACTAACACACACACATCCGCAAGTGATGGCTTGGGGTAGGATGGGTACAATGGAGGTACCAGCTCCACTCAAGTGGGCAATAAACTACCTCCAGTGGTCCTCCCGCCTACAGTAGGGAGCAAAAAGTTCCCGAAACAAGCCATTTTGGAAGGTGGAGGTAGCAGGGCACTGGAGACTTGTGATTGACTGGCTCCTAAATCCCATGAACCACCTGAGAGAGTGCAGCTGGTGTAGCAGAAAAAGAAAGAAAAACCCCACCAATACTTCTTTCAGCCTGGCTTGCAGAAGCCAGAAAGTCTTCAGATGCTGCAAAAGATTCCCAACTTTGTACTTCCCCAGGCCTTCCTTATTATTGTTCAGCAAACCCATCTTCTTGAGGGAAAGAAATTTATGTAATAGGAAAAACTAACCTGTCGAGCTACATGATGTCAATAGGAGGGGAAAACTTTGTTTGGAGTAGATGTAATAAAGCACTTGAAGAAGTTTGACCCGTCTCAGCATCTATTTCCTTTAACAATGCTGTTTTTCCATTTCTGAGTACAATTGGCTAAGGCATACTTTTATATTAAAAATCTGACACTAATGTCTAAACTTTAGTTTCTAAAGTGTGAGCCAGTTTCTGTCAGATTTTATCTGAATGATAGTAGCACTAATAATCTCATTTTCTAGGGCTATTGTGCTACATAATCCTATATATTAGAAGTAGATTCTACTGAGCTCAGTGGGATTACTACGTAGTAAACATATTTAGGATTGCAAACATGCAGCCTGAGCCAGTATATGTAGCATAGCATTAAATCCCATTAAATTCAATGGCGCTTACTCCCAAGGAAGCACATAGGACTGCTGCCTTAATCAACATGTCCATTTCTGAGACTCAACAAAGGAAGGAATTGCTTTACCCCTCAATGTGTTCATATGGGCATTAACACAGGCACTTTTAATTTCAAAGGTTTGTAGCTATAGCAAACTCCGAGAGTCTCTCAGGATCTCCTCTGTGGGTCTGAATTTCAAATATTCAGCACTGGTTGCTGGCCTGAGTTCACAGGATTCTTGGGTATGAATTATATTTTCTTAAGGAATAAAAATGTACCTCTGTTCTCTGAATTCCCAAGTAAAAATAGAGACTCATGAGATCGCTAGGTAGAGTTCTGGTTTCTGTACATTTGGAAGCTAATCCAGAATGAAAAGCAGAGGGCAGGAAAGGAACCCCATATTCCCACTTTAAATTTGGATTTGTGTCTCTGTTCCTCACAGACACAGGCAATCATATGCAGACCATACCATAATGAAGCAAACTCTGCAGTGCGGCCTAGTACGTTGCTATAGTAACCATGCAGTAGTAGTGATAACGAAAACCAGACCTGGTATTACCGCTCTCTTGGTCCCATCAGAGGCAAACTGACAAACGTGATGGAGCTTCCCACATCTCAAAGTAGTAACAGCCTCAAATCCTGAAGGGCCTAAAATTATTGACCTGGTCAGATTATAATCTGTTTACAAGCTATGCATGGCTTGGGTCTGGCCCCTGTAGGTTCAAATCTGTCACATCTTGCAGTATGCAAGTTGATCCATGCTCTTTGTCTTTGGTTCTGCCAAGTTCTTAATGAGTATCACTTTACTGTCTAAAAACAAGGCAAGAGTGAGACTGAAGATCAGAGGCTTAAAAAGGGTTCTTCCACCTGCAGAGCATTTGGCCTGCGCCAAAGGCCCTAGGAGACTTATAAAATATTTGCTCAAATGTTTCCTGCTTGAAAGCAATGGCTTGTTAACTAACTAATTAGTTCAAACCAAGGTATTGTCTGAATAGTTCCCCAAGGAAAGCATGTTGATGATCTAGTATTTTATTTCCAGGTCTGTTTTCACACAGCAATGGAACCTGGCTTGTTTAGAAGAAAACTATGAAACGAAGAATTACTTGTATCACATTAGAAACTGAGCCAGTTCAAACACCTAGACTACCTCTCCAGATTGAATCATGTGAAACAAGTTGCTTTGGAATATAGGCTTAAGAGTTCAGTTAGCTAATATGTAGAATGGTGGGTGGTAAAAGTTAATCCAAGCAACAAATTTATTAGGAATATATATATAAGAAAGGAATATATATATATATATATATATATATATATATATATATATATATATGAGAAAAAAGTAATGTAATACCTGGCTTCTAGCTTCTTCTGCAACAGACTAACATGACTATCCTTCTGGAAGTTTTCCCTTTGTTTAAAGAACTCAGGAAAACAATCATAGTGCAGAGTTAATTCCCTCTCTGTTGTAATCATAGAGGCACTTATTTATGTTTAATACTCATATAGTCAGTGCTTTTTTCCTAAAAATTGTTTAGGGGTACTCTCATTTTGACTCAAGAAAATCACCATTTAATAGTTAAAATCGGGGAAAATAAATACAGTAAATGGACAAAAGTACAAAGATTCACAAAACGTTTAGGGGTAAGTGTACCCCTTCGTACCCCTAGAAAAAGCACTGCTTATAGTTGAGAGGAAGGTTAATCAATTAGGTCTTTTCTATCTAGGAACGGCAGATGCAAATAATAGCTGAAGGGTTATTAAAGAAGTAGTTTCCTTCCAGTTCCAGAAAGAAATTAGTGACCTCATTGATGATTTGCCTTGGAAGGTGGGATTTCACAGGGATTCTTCTAAAAAGGCAGCTCATTGCTCATACATTTGTACTAGAAGAAGCCAAGCCTGGTAGAAAAAAAGACTTCTATGGAGTGTAAGGCTAGTTCTAGGCTTGCCATATGTCAGGAAAATTCCTGACATGTCCTGGTTTTGGGGTTCAAAAATGGCATCAGGGGATTTTTGCTGAAAACCCGGATGTATGGAAACAGCTCTGAAAGTTTAAAATCACTATTTTTGGGTTAGATTTCCCCAAAGAAGTTCAACAATTTTGGTGGTTTCCTAAAAATAACAACTTTGCTGGTGTCAGGAATTTTACTTTCTGAAAGATGGCAACTCTACTAGTTCTGAAATGCATTATGTCAGCTACCGGATTTCCGGGCCCATTGTATTATGCAATTTCTTAAGACACAAGAAATACTGGCTTGATGTATAACAAATAATTGTATCACTAATCTACCTGAAGGTTAGGAATCAGGAAAAATGTTCAGAACTGGGTAGAAATAACAAAGCAATAGCTTCCACACCCCTCCTGGCAAGCTTTTAAGCTGAGGCATGACACACTCATTCATGAGACTTGCTCACCTTGCAAGAATGCCCATCTGCGAGGTCGTGCTTAGTTATAGGTGACAATGCCACACCCTCTTGTTCAGGCTTCTGATCAGTTGCTGCTGCTCATGGGCATAGGCTCCGATAAAAATAAATAAATAAATAAATAAAAATAAAAATACATAGCTAACTTTGGTCCTGCCCCCACCCACAAAAGGCCTGCCCCCCCCACAAAAATCCTAGCTATGCCCATGCTACCGCCTCCCGAGTGCCTCTCCGCCTGGCAACCTGCAGCTCTCCCTAGCCTCCACTGAGGCTCTCCACTCTGCTGAGAGGTCAGAGCTGGCATCCTTACGCCCCTTTCCGAAGCAACTGAAGTTGAGGCACAATGGGGACAACTCGCTTCCTCTGACCTCATTTCCCAACAACTGGCCTCCCCTGTTTTCCTTTCTTCTCCTCCTGTGATGGAGCCCACCAACCTAAGTTTGATCCCAATAATGCTGCAGAGTTCATGACAGCCAAAGTGGTGAGCATGGGCGTAGCCAGGATTGTTAGGGGTGCAGAATTTATGTTGGGGTGGGGCAGAACTGAGCTATCTGTGACGTGATTGTTCAGTTAGGTATTTTTATTTACCTGATGGAGGGGCAGCTGCCCTCCCCGGCTACCCCCATGGTGGTGAGAGGTGTTATTTTTCTAGTTGTTGTTGTTGTTTAGTCGTTCGGTCGTGTCCGATTCTTCATGACCCCACGGGCCAGAGCACACCAGGCACTTCCGCAGTTTGGTCAAACTCATGAGCAGGAACTGGAAAGCCACTGCCAAGTAAACTCCATGGACAAAAACAACAGGCATATTTTTCTATTAAACTATACTAAACATTTCTCTATTCTAAATCAGCATATACAATTTTTATATAAATCAAGTGTCTTATTTGTCTTCTTTTTTTGGTGATGCATAATGCATAAGTAGTGACACACCTGGTAGCTGATCAACATATGCTGATTAGACAAATAGTTTTAACTACAATTAATCCCTTAACCGTGGTATCATGTTGCCTGGGGCTGATTGGAGTTTGTAGATGAAAGCATCTGGAGGCACTAGGCTGGGGAAAGCTGCTCTATGGTTTGTAAGATGCTACCACACATTCAGCAGTTGACACAACCTTATGTGCACACACAGTGAAAGTAAGAGCATCACTCCAAATATATCCAAGTTCTCCCACATGTGCATTCCTTGAATGTGAATATAGTTTTATGCCATGTGCGAACATGTGTACAATGCAACATTTGTACGGTGCTAGAATTAACATAGAACCAATTCCAGCCATTGTGAGCCAGGAGAGCTAGGAGAAAGAGTGCTATGTTAGCAAGAACTAGACCAAAAAGGAACAGATTGGTATTTGTTATACAACTAATGACGTTAAAGATGGCCAATCTGTTGAAGTGGATGGGATGCACACTAAAGACTTTTCAGCAGTTGTGCCAGCAACCCCATGCTATAGGTGGAAATAAATACAGATTTATTTTAGTGTATTTTAATATTTATACATTGCCTTTTTAAAACCAATGTTATTAACCAAATCTCCGGAATATGGTTATTATTTTAATAAATCCAATGTATATATACATATAGCCTGTTGAGTTTAAATCTCACATTACTTTGGTTGGGCTTTCCTAAGCTTGCTGGGAACTTCAGGTCCCATAACCAGAAGAAGTAACTTCCCTTTGCCTCTATTTTCAATGGCTCTGTGCCAGAATCAGCTACGCATCCCGTGACTTTAATCTCTGCATTAGTTGGGGCTATGTGAGGGATAATTTCCCTCTAGATACAAATAAACTCAGACTAACGTAACTTGTGAAGAAGATTAAAATGATTTCAACTAAGCAATGTGTAAATAATACTGAACTGCAGCCTAATCCCACACATGTTTACTCAGATGTAAAGCTCATAATGTCCAGTGGCAGGGCTGGTCAGACTGAGGATACTGCCTCAGGTAGAAATGTTGAGGGGCAGCAGCAGCTCCCTGCAAACTGTTCTTCCTGAGCCCACTAACTGTGCCGTGTGACCTGTCCTGCACCCCCTAAACTAGTTTGCATCCCTTTGGTGTAGTGGCGAACACTGCCCCATTGCCAATGGTGAAGTAAGATTCAGCTGCCCAGTCAGTTTCCGTACATGGAATGCCTCACCTCAGGTAGCAAAATGTATTGGACAGGCCCTGTTCCATAGGCCCCTGGGTAAGTGTTCTTAGGACTGTAATCTTCAGGCCAAACTACATGTTATGATAAACACACTTTATCATAACTATCATGCTTTAAAAAAAGCATGCTCCAACTGGCCACTTTTATTTTGAAGAAAAAGCAGCCTCTTGGCTACAATTTAGAATATGCTCCCAATCCAGACTGAGGCCTCATACCAGTTATCTGCTGAACTCCCTCAGCTGCTTTTTGCCCATGAAATTGCTCTTTGCTGTTTTTATTTCAAAACAGAGCTGACCAGTTTAGCACCGGCGTAGCAACCCATACTCCCCCTGAGGGAGATAGATTCCCCCCCTCCCCGGCTCCTGCCTTCCTACACTACTGCAGTTTAGGCATTTTTTTAAAAAAAGCATTTTACTTTAGACACAGAAAATTGGACATAAATAAATTTAACTCTGCTAGCCTCTCTTCCAGTGCTGTTAATCTGAAATCATTTGAACAGTAACACTTGGCCTCACAGAAAGTCATAGACATAGAGGTATTTATTAACACATGACAGATTTTTCAGAAAAGCCTTTGATGTATCCAAGTGGCAGTGGCCATGTGATTATGGAGGCCGAGACGAATGTGGCCTCTTAAAATTACAAGTCATCATGGTAATATTGACCTGATCACAGTAGCTTTAGTATGTCATAAGCAAACCTCTCAGATGAAGAGAGAAGAGTGAGAATTAAGATTTTTCAACATCTGTGTAGAGTTGGCATAATCAACTCCATGTTTGTATGTGGGTTTTTTGCTTTAGGTTCAGGGGCAAGGCCAGTTTTATTTTTTTGTAGCCAGTGATTCCCCCCAATACTTCTTTGGGGAAGACCCCTCTTGTTGCCTGGGTTCTGCCCTGACCTGTACTTCCTCTGTGGGCCACACCCCATTACCAGAGTTTTTTATTTCAAGACTTGGCAGTCTTGTGTTGATTTATTCTGAGTCATAAGATCAGGGTAATTTCTGATGCACCTTCACTTCCTCCCCCCACCATTCACAACCACCTCCCATGTTTCTTGCGGTTTTGTCTCAGCTTTTCCTGCTCAACTGACAGGAGACTAAATTGCACGCCAGAAAGAGGTGTGTCACAGCGAGTAGCAACTGCCACCAGCAACGGCGGCACCTGGAGGAGAGGGCTCATGGCAAAGGGACAAGTGTCAACGAATTCACATCCACTAGCGTAATTTTAGGCTGGTAATTTTAGCTAGGCTGCATTGTGGGTGGGTTAGAACAGGGCAGGAAGAGTAACAGGAGCTGTTTTGGAGCAACGTATACTGCTTTCTCCACACTGTCAAGAAAATCACATGACTCATTTATTTCTATTCAGGTTTCTAACTAATTCTTCAGCTGAATCTGTAAGCAGGAAAAGAAAACTAGGGAAAGGGAGGCACGGTTGGGCAACTGCCCTTGCCAAATATTATTCACCTTTGGGGCTGAATTCCTTGTTGGGCTTCCTGGGTTCTTATCCTGTATGTTTTCTTCCAAAGTTTAGAGGGTTTTCTTCCCAAAGCAACTCATTAAAGAGTTTAAGTATGATGATTTGGTTTAGTTTTGCTCATTCTTCTTTTCCTGATCAGTGTGCCCCCCTCTCCCTGCTGACTGCCCCCCTCAAAGCTGACAGGAATCACTCCGTACCTGGTCCGTGTTATTGCACTGGGCCTCAGTGCTGTTCCACTGGGTCATTCATCAAACACATCCTTTCTCAGCTCATCCATTATTAGGATAGCTCAGGGAGGGAGGGAAAGAAACTGCTGCTGTTCTGTATCTTTAACTTACACCTGTTTAAGCCGCAGGGAGCCAACTCCATTAACTGTAACTGAGCTGGGTTATTTGCTGTTACTGTTTGTGTTTTGTGTTCTGTTTTGTTTTTTAAATGGTTGGTTGGGATTATCTCGTGCACTCAAGGAAGGCTTCTGCCAGGAGTTGTTTGTTCAGAGACACAGTCCTTCTAGTACCATACTTATCCACATTCTCTTGCCAGTATGACACTTTTAAGCTCCACTTTGTTGCTGTAGCCAGATGTTCAATAAATCATCATCAAGAATTTTGAGGCCAAAGACAAGAGGGGAGGAAAATGTATGAACACCAGGAGGAATAAGAACTTAATTGTCATGGGGAGAATGAAAAATTTTACAAGTCCAATGCAAACCATTTCAAAGAGTATCAGTCATTAGGTTTGATTATGAATATTTGTGCCTAGGCTGATCATCTATTATAGTTCCTATGGCCTTCCAGATGTTGCTGGACTACAACTGTTGTCATCCCTGTCCACTGACATTGCTGGCTGGAGCTGAAGGGAGTTGGAGTCCAACAAACATCATTTATTTGTTGAATTTATATCTCACCTTTTTCTTCAAGGAAAAAACACGTGGTGCACATGGTTCTCTCGCTCCTCATTTTAATCTCACAACTACCTTTCAAGGTAGGCTAGGCCAAGAGATTATGACTTGTCCAAGGTTATCCTCCAGTGAGCTTCACAGCTGAGTGAGGATTTGAACTCTGGTCTCCCAGGTCTTGGTCCAAAACTCCAACCACTACACCATGACTGTACACTACATCCGGAGGGCATCACACTGACAACCCCAACCTACATCTTTGCCCAAATCTGGATTAAAATAATTACCTAAGACCTGTCTCTGGTTGTTGGTTTCTGGGTTGGTTTGTTTTTTTGGTAGAACCCCGACTGTTGAATATTCTCCTCAGACAGGCCCACCTGGTAGTGCTTTCATATTGGCACCATGAAAAGAAAAAGAAACACACACACAATGTTACTTTGATTTTACCTACTGTCACTCTTTCATGTTTTAATATTTTAAACATTGTTATATATGTTTAATTGTTTTTAATTTGGGTTGTTAGCTGCTGTTGGGGTTGGAATACTGAAAGGAGGGGTAGACAACATTTCTAACAAACAAATAAGGGCCAGAAACAATCCAGAGAAATGAGTTTCAAACTTCCTATCACTAGTGATCAGAAGGCTGATCGCCGAAGAATTGATGCTTTTGTATTATGGTGCTGGAGGAGACTCTTGAGAGTCCCATGGACTGCAAGAAGATCAAACGCATCCATTCTTAAGGAAATTAGCCCTGAGTGCTCACTGGAAGGACAGATCGTGAAGCTGAGGCTCCAATACTTTGGCCACCTCATGAGAAGAGAAGACTGCCTGGAAAAGACCCTGATGTTGGCACAAGGAGAAGGGGACAGCAGAGGACGAGATGGTTGGACAGTGTTCTCAAAGCTACAAACATGAGTCTGACCAAACTGCGGGAGACAGTGGAAGACAGAAGAGCCTGGCGTGCTCTGGTCCATGGGGTCACGAAGAGTCGGACACGACTAAACGACTAAACAACAACAACAACATCACTAATGAACTGTTTCTAAACTAGTAAACCACAATGTACAGTACAAGAATCCTCACTTCACAGTGGTACTGAAATACAGTAACCTCCTTTATTTTATTTTTAAAAATCCGGAGAGCATATGGTTACTATGGAAGAAGGTCCTGCTGTTGGTCCTGCTTTGAGGAATTGGGTGCACTGTTGGTCCTGCACTCAGATGTCCACACTTTGGCATGGACATCTGCACCGACAATTCCTATATAGCTTAATTTTAACACTGGGGAAAGGCGACAGGAGGACCTCCTGAATTTATTGCCCGTTTCCATTAAAGTTAATTAATTTCCCAGACATTATCAATGTATTTTCCTTCTCTTTTTGTCAATGCTTTTCCCACTAACATTTATAGCTTTGCTAGATTCTGACTTTTGAAATCACCTGAAGCATCTTTAGAAATCGTAGTCATTTGTCCTTAAAGTGTTCCAATGTAGCATCCTTCCCTTGTGATCTATTATACATTTGTCAACCCCCATAGTCACAGCTCGCAGCTGAATACTGTCCTTTTCAGATGATTGATGACACTTTAATTTATCATGTTGATCCAGCACTGCTTTATTTCATTCACTCCCCGAGAACTCTCACAATCAAGAGTAGCCCCAGGGTAGATATTTCTGTATGAAAACTGATGCAAATAAATCACCAATTTTCTCTGCAATCTCCTGTTCATCTTTGCTTTTCTCCTCACAAGCAGACAGCCTTTCACTGACTGGAATACATTTAGTAGGAATACCCTTGACTGTGAAGTCATCAAAATTCCATATTGTCATATTACAGGAAATTTGTCCGAAGAAACAAGAAGATTTCAATTCCTGGTAGGATTGCTACTAGGGCTATGCCATTTTTCTTCTTCCCAAAAATGGTTTGTAACCTGCTGCACTGCTTTGGAAAGCAAGTCGCCTCAGTTTAGAAATTTGTACTGAAATCCCATTTTGGTTTGGAGCACTTTAAACCTTTGTTGCTTCGGATTCCAAAGTGGCTCAGATATCTCAGAAGTGGGACACTGCAGCCCACCCCCTTGATGGAGGTTGTGTTCCTTTTAACAGCTGCACAATAGGCAGAAGTTAAGCAGAAGGTACTGGGTAAAACTAACCTGGTGTTCTAGTGGAAGCCAGCAAAAGGACTCCTCCTAATACAGTGGGGTTTTCTCCCTCTTCTGCCCCCTGCCCGCACTTCTTATAAATCCATTCTGGAGAGTTGAGAGTATACCCCAGAACAGCACACAGGGGTAGAAGCAGGGAGATGGTTCCATCGGAGAGCAGAAATGCTTGCACTGGTGGAATGCTCATATCTGAATTCCTCGCATGGTGTTGTCCCCATGATATGCCATGGAAAGTGACATATGTTGATTTTCTGCGTATCACTTCTTGCTACCCCAATTGCACGGCCTCCCTCAATAAAAAGTGTTTACCCTAATTCATTTGCCCCAGCTGCCACAAAATATGTCTCTACAGCCACAGCAGGCAGTGCAACCTTCCAGCAGTTTGACTTCACCCACAAAGGCGCACTCCTCTATTGTCTCCTGAGACAAATGGATGCCAACACCAACAATTACTGGCTGATGTGGTAAAGGGACCCCTGACCATTAGGTCCAGTTGTGGACAACCCTGGGGTTGCGGCGCTCATCTCGCTTTATTGGCCGAGAGAGCCGGCGTACAGCTTCTGGGTCATGTGGCCAGCATGACTAAGCCGCTTCTGGTGAACCACAGCAGTGCACAGAAACGTCATTTACCTTCCTGCCAGAGTGGTATCCTATTTATCTACTTGCACTTTGACGTGCTTTTGAACTCTAGGTTGGCAGAAGCAGGGACCGAGCAACGGGAGCTCACCCCATTGCAGGGATTCGAACCACTGACCTTCTGACTGGCAAGTCCTAGGCTCTGTGGTTTAACCCACAGTGCCACCCACGTCCCTATAATTTCTATAGAAAGAGCAATTAGCTTAGTTTTGTAGAAACATTGGATTTTAGTTGGAATAAATTGGGTCCAAATTATTTTTTTCTGGGGAGATGAAACAGATAGATTTTCCGTTTTGTTCTAACTAAGGATCAAATTATACAACTGTTTTCTTCAGTGGGCCTTTCAAAGCACCCAAAGATCAGTTGTGCTCCCTTGCCTACAGATCACTACCTAAATCGCTCTCCTTGTTGAATTGCTGGCCATTTCCATGCCTTTTCAAAGAACATTTTCACCCCTGGCGCTTTGCCCAATGTCATCCATATTTGACTGTAGAGATTAATGCAAACAATTTCTTTAACACAAACAATTCCTAGTCTTCTCTGCCCTTCCCTAGTCTGCTGCCACTGATTAGATATTTTTAGTTGACAAATGGGGAAAGAGAAGGAAAGAAGGAGAGAAATCCTCTTTTTGTGTGTGTTTTGGAATGTAAATCATGCTGCAAAGAAGCAAGCAAAGGGGTCTTCAAAGCTAAGAACAAAGGGGACAAGCTAGGTGCCCTTCGATTGGTTTTGAAGTTCAGAAGGAACCTGTTAAAGATTCCTTTGAAGGGAGAGGCGGCGTGGAGAGAAACAGTGCCAAGATAGGAAGATGTGAGAAAATCTCTCTCAAAGAATAGATGGAATGATGATCACCGACTACAGCAACTGCAGCACTGGGTCTCACAGAAAATGTGTGGAATAGGCTTTCTGGCAAGATACACAGAGCTTTCCTCTCTGCTCGTAACATTGGAGCTGAGAGGCACATACATTGCATCAGCTCTGAGTAGGTCTATTTAACATACATGTTGTTCTGTGGCTCAATGGTAAATGAATGGTTGTTCAGAGTAGAACAGCAGGGAACAGAAGGAAACGACAGAGTGGCCACAGTATATCAATGGCTAGTGTATAAATAATGTACAACAAGATGCAGAATAGAAATACAATCAGCACTGTTGATTGACAGCAGAGGGTGACAGCACTCAAAGAAGAATGGAAGTAAGGCGTACTGTGCAAATCATTGCTGGAGAATGGGCCAGCAATCCAAATTTAGTT
Organism: Podarcis vaucheri; assembly: GCF_965113315.1. NCBI lineage: Eukaryota > Metazoa > Chordata > Lepidosauria > Squamata > Lacertidae > Podarcis > Podarcis vaucheri. The sequence goes on along the minus strand of NC_138760.1, from coordinate 76,001,963 downwards.
CTATTTGGGACATGTTGAAAGGCAGAAAACCAAATAACAGTTCCAATAGTGGAGTATTTATAATGATGATTGCAAAAATCAGGAAAGAGCATGAAGGAAGGCAGAGGGAGGAGAAATTGTGAGTAAAGGTTTTTATAAGTCTCTTCAAGGGTGAAAACCCAAGAGATCGTAAAGGAAAGGCTATAAACACATTAATTTATTTAAAAGATTTATAGGACACAGACACACATCAATACTTAACCAGGGCGGGGTACAACATAAAATTTTTTGTTAACCACCAAATCAATCAAAACAGTAAACCTATTCATAAAAAGGTCAACAAACAAAAGCAGCTAAAACAACCAGCTAAACACAGTGAAGGTTTAAAAAAGTCACCTGTTCAAAAACCTAAAAAGCCTAGGTGGACAGATACATCTTTACTTGGCACAGAAATGACAGCAGTATTGATGCTTAATTTACCTGTTGAAGGATGGAATGCAACAAACTGGGAATTTGAACTGTGAAAAAGGTTCTAGCAGTGGAACGTGAAGGAAAGCGTGGCATGGGCAGGCTGATATGGGAAGTGCCAGAAACAATTTGAATAAGGTACCAAAAAAATAAAAAAATAAAAGGAGAGGCAGCATAGATACAGGTTTAAGTACAGAGTAGGTGGTCTGAAAGCCCAGTGGGCCCAACAATTCTAGGTGCTCAGACAGAAGGATTAGCAGGAAAGGAAGATTACAGCCAAACAGAAGGCATTTGGAAGTCAGCAGCAAGCCACCTGTCCTGCTTGACAAAGAAGAGTAAGCAGTTATTTTTTGGACTGCTCTGTAAACCGGGATCTCTTGTGCGGTTCCTGATACCTAAATTACCAGATGCTTAAAATGTTCAACAGAACTGGTAAACGGGGGCAGAGTTTGAAAATTCTGCTGCTAAGTGATGCACTCTTTCCCCAAACATGCAAGTTGTGTGGGCTGTGTACACAACATACATTTAAAGCACCCCTTCTAAGATTCCTGGGAACTGGAGCTTACCCTTCAAAAAGCTACAATTCCCAGGAAAATTCCCTTAACAAATTACAGTTCCAGTGATTCTTTTTTGGTGTGTGTGTGTGTGTGTGCTTTAAATTCATGGTATGTAGGCAGCCTGCACAGAACCGCAATCACCTCAAGCTTATTCTACGGCTTTGCCACACAGCACCCCCCACCCCCCAATTTCCTTTAGCACAGCACTTATTAGCAGGAAGTCTTGTAGGAGCATAGAAGCAATATGGAAGAAAATGAAAAATGATGGCGATTGGAGAAAAGAACTGAAGCAATGGGTATGAAGCTGTGTATTCATGCCAGCAGAGAAGGAATTGATTAAATGGACTAACTGGAAATGAGGTCTTCCCAACCCAAGGGAATTTCTATTAGGAATATTTTATGGAGTATATTGTAGGGAGGAGGATATCAGCAAATGAGGTTCATGTTCTGGGAAGAAGCAATTTTTTTTTAACTTAAGGGTCATTAATGTATCCTGGCAAGAGTTTTCAAATAATAGCATAACAGATGCTCATTGGGTTCTCAGGAAAAGGCTTTTAAATGATGCAAGTGTTTCCCTGGATTAAAACATAGCTAATATATACACTCTGTATTTTATAGGGCTCCTTTCTGAGTTAACTCTCCCCAGGCGGCTTACATGGTAACAGTTCAGAAATAGATGAGCAGCAGTACAAAATGTAAAAATGCAATACAGTGGATGCTTGGGTTGCAAATGTGATCCGTGCGAGAGGCACATTCGCAACTCGCAGCACAGCGCCGCGTCTGTGCACACGCGGGTTGCGATTCGGCGCTTCTGCACATGTGCAAAGTGCGATTTAGTGATTCTGCGCATGCGCAAGCGCTGAAACCTGGAAGTAACCTGTTCCGGTACTTCCTGGTTTTGTCGCATCTGTAACCCGAAAATGTGCAACCTGAAGCATCTCTAACCCGAGGTATGACTGTACTACAGAACACTCCTAATGTTAAATGAACCAGTGAGAATAAAACACCTAGCCACCCTATAATGCAGAACACAATTTTCACAAATCTGTCCATTACAAAGAGCAGGACAGCTATAGAAAAATAGCATTAGTGGCCATATACCTCTGAATACTGTTTGTTGGGCAGCACACATGGGGTGAGTGCTTTTGTACTTGGGTCCTGCTTGTGGACTTCTCATTGGCCACGGAAAGAGCAGATGCAGAATGGATGGGTCTTTGGTCTCATCCAGGAGGAATCTTCTTATGTTTTTAGGTTCTTAACAATAGGTCATCTGAAACAAATAGTTCTTCAAAACCCTTCTAAAGGATTACTAAGCATGTCCAGGACAGGGGACAGTGATTAGCCAGAGATGGTAGAGGAGTATGCTTATGTTCAAGGTGAGGGAAAAGACCAGGAGAGAAGCAAACCATTTGGAAAAAGTACTTGGCGCTGTAGCTAGCATGGTCTTTTTCTCCTCCATGAACTACAGTGGTACCTCGCAAGATGAATGCCTTGCAAGACGAAAAACACGCAAGACGAAAGAGTTTTCCATTTTTTGAGTCGTTCCGCAAGACGAATTTCCCTATGGGCTTGTGAGTTCTTGCGAGTTTGTTTCCTTTTTAAGCCGCTAAGCCGCTAATAGCTGCTAAGCCGCTAATAGCCGTGCTTCGCAAGACGAAAAAACCACAAGACGAAGAGACTCGCGGAACGGATTAATTTCGTCTTGCGAGGCACCACTGTATATATTTAGAGCCAGTATGCTAAAAATAATTAAAATTAAGGTTCTGTTGTTGCTGTTTCATTAGGCAAATGGAATATGCGGTTCTTCACTGTGATTTTATCTTCTGCTGCTCGTTATGTAATACACTTGTATGTAAGTAGGTCTGTGTATCTATATTGTTATAAATTTTAATGACTGCTACTTACCTTAAATTCTGTATGAAAGGTGGGATATAATTAAAAACAAAATAAAAACAAAGATCCAGGTCTCTACCTTTGCTCAAGTTCAAATGAACAGAACAGAGAACTTTGTCTGAAACTGAATGCTGTCCCCCTCCTGCACAGAATTACAGATCCCAAGGATTATTTTTTAAAAACTACTTCAACAAAGGCTATTTGCCTTTCCTTATAATGTATGGACTGGATATTCCACGTACATGGAGGACATGTGAAAGTATTGTGCTAAAGATAGGTTACAATTGAATCATACATAGATGGATCATCCCAGAGGAAAAAACTTTTGGAGCTTAGGGACTTCCAATATCCTTTTCGAGTAGTGAGACTATGTTGGGATTACTGAGAATTTGAAGGAAGCATGATGCTAAAGAGAGGCATCCTTTAGTATAGTAAAATTGCCACCAACCCCCCTTCAGGCATCCCTTGAAGTTGGCTTATGGGAATGCAAAGAAATCCTTTCCCATGTAGACTAACATTGCCTCCCTAAGTGGATCTGAGCGCCGGCAAGTGATTTATTATGGAAGGATTAGGAGCTCTGCTTGGGAATCGATATAAAAATTGTTTGCGGAGGATAGAGAAAAGACACTTTGGGGCCTGTGTTGATGGACATAACATAACGGGGTCTCCCAAGAGAGGGCTAGAGAGTGAGACCCAAGAAGAGGGTGGAGAAAATCAAGGAGATGGGAGAGTCTTATTTGCCCATTGAAAAAACTGACAGGACTTTCCAGATTTGCTTTGTTTACAAAGTAATAAAAATATATTTTAAAAATGAGATGAAATGTCTTAGTATCTTAATGTCTGCTTTATCAGGGCATACAAAAAAATGGAGATTGTCTCCCCAATCTTAAACACAATATAACATTAGCCTTTGTAGTGTCCTATGTTGCTAGTCTATTGTGCGGTATTTCACTGGGGGAATAGCCTTTGGTATTTCCTATCCTAAATAGTTTTGTGGCTTCCTAAGTTTTGGAAGGAGGCAGATATGCATGCATAATATTATGCTTAATTTTAGTCCTGCTGATTCTTTTTATCTGGCTCTCAATATCTACTGCCTTTTTAGTTGGTTTGTGTTTATTTTTACAGGTTTACCTTTATAATTTTTTTTTTAAATTTTCCTTTTATGTAAACTGTTCTGGAAATTACTACTGGAGGGTGGTATAGGTGTTTTTATAATAAATATAAACATGTGTTGTCTTGCATTCAGCTAACTTTTACTCAGGGTAGATCCATTGAAATGAATGGCCACAAGTTAGTCATGGTCATTAATTTCAGTGGGTCTACTCTGAATAAACATTTGTTGAATACCAGCCAGTATGTATTAAAAAATTAAAATCTACTGGGCTGCTGTTAGGTTCAGATAGATAGCCATTTGCTTACTCAGCAAATTGGCCACAATTGTTGTCATAATCGTTTGCCACAATTGTTTAAGATGTCCTTAAAAAGTTTGTGTATGACAGCAAAAGTGGTCAACTTACAGGTACTAGGGATCTGACCACCTGACTGTATCTCTAAAACAGTATCAGTAAAAAAATGGGACTAATTGGAACATTTTATAAAAGATGCCTGTACAACTGTTCAAGACTGGAGACTTCGGCTGGATCCAAACGCATCAAAGAAGCGTTTCAGTTAAATGCGTTGTAAACTCTGTATGAGAAATCGGGTTGGCAAAAACGGAACTCCACAGCACCATCTGGTGTCACAGTGTTATAATGTGTATACAACACATAAAGCCAATGTGGCTGAGTCCTTGGAGAATTTTAGACCTTTCATTTCTTCTTGAATTTCTTAAGCAGAGGTTGGATGGCCACCTGTCATGTATGGTCTCGTTGAGATTCCTGCATTGTAGGAGATTGGGCTAGATGGCCCTCGGGGCTATTTCCAGCTCTACAATTCTACGATTCTACAGAATTCTCAGTGCCCTGGAATGAAGGTGGACAATGGGATATGACTTAAATATTGTTGGATTCAGTTAGGTCCAAACCTTCAGTGGTACACAGTGTTCTATAAAAAGATTTAAATTGCTGTAAAGTGTCTTTATTATCACTTGTAGTCTGTCCTTCTCCAGTTTTAAGGGTGGGTATCTGCTGCTTCTGAATTAGCCATTGTGCGTTATAGTAACTTTAAATGAAAAACTCAATTTGCAACATATTCCTGCCTTCTGCAGCAAAGTCAAATATAGACCAAAGTCTCTTTGACTTTGAAGAATTTTTGGACACAGATCTTGATAAACTGAAATGTCTTTCCCTTCGCATTTGATAGAATCAGCATTTCTAAGAAGTTGCGTTACCGGGTTTTTTACAGAAAAATGAGCAAACCAAATGTTTTGTGGATTTCCCCCCTGCTTTGATTTGGGATGGAAAGCATGGGGAACCCTCAGTGTTTCCTGTGCTTGAAGATTAGCATTGACCCATGTGACAAATGCTACAGAGAGATTCTCCTTGTCAAAAGTCTCAGGAATTCCTCTTGCTGTAATATTTAAATGGTGTTCCCTATCTTTAAAGTAAAGGTGGAGGTTCAATTTAGATTGTGAGTGTTTATTATTTTTAACAATCATCTCATCTTGTTATTTAAAATTTTGATCCATAGCTGCATTAGCTGTGCCAGTGTACTGGAAGAAGCAAAGATCACCATTGTCAAAGAAATGATTCTTCAACAGCAACTTCATGTTGTTCAGATGCCTGATTATCATCTTCCAAAGCAACTACTCTATTCTGAACTTGAAAATGGAAAGCATAATGCTGATGGTCAACAAAAGAGGTTTAAAGAGTCTCTCAAGGGAAATCAAAAAAAATGTTGTATAAACACCGACAATTGGGAAACACTGGTCTGCAAGCACTCAAATTGGAGAACAGCCTTTACCAAAGGTGTCATGGACTTTGAAGATGCTCAAACTCAGGATGAAAGGGAGAAACATGCTAAGAGGAAGGCACGTTTGGCAAACCCTCACCATGATCAACTCCCACCCGGAAACCTATGTCGTCACTGTGGAAGGACGTGTGGATCCAGAATTGGCCTCCACAGTCACTTCCAGACTCTCCGTTAAGACTGTGTTCATGGAAGACGATCTTACTTGGCTACAAGTGATCACCAAAGAAGAAGGAGGTCACTGGAGTTGCCATTGTAGAGGAGACTTTAGCTATTTCCTCTTAGAAAGGTTGGTTGCTTTATTCCATTACTGTGCTCAGTTAGTGCAAAGTTGCTGTACCAAATGAACCATGGCTCAGTATTCATCTTGAGACTTGCCTTGGTCTCTTTTAGAGGGTCAGATGGCCATATTAGAAGGAAGTCTTCTTTCTTGGATCAATCAAAGTTGTGGTAAGTAAATAAGAATCCAGAGTAAGATTCTTACTTACCACCCAAATCTACTAGAGTTTGAGAGTCTGGATAACTAATGAAGCAGTTTAGAACCAAACTTGTCCCGGGGTGGGTGGAGAGAGCCAAGTTAAGGTGCCATCTTGAATGGATGACATCACCTCCTCCAGAGAGGTCTTCTTGAGGAGATGATGCACCACTGCCTCAGTCAATGCGAATGGTACTTCCCTCTCCTCCAGTGAAGAATTAATGTACAACTGGCTTCCCTCGCAAAACTTGCAGAATCATGGGATTTTGATAGTTTTTTGGACTACAGTCATGGACAGGAATAAGCACATTTTAAATTAACATGGTGGTGCTACTGCCATCCTAGTCCTGCCACTCTGCTATACATGTTATGTTTATCGACTTTCTAAATGTTGCTTCCTGTTCCACATCTTCCTGCTTGATCTCCTTGTCTTTGGCTCCTCCTACTTTTCTGACTCCAGCCTGAAACATTTGCAGTCAGTTCCTGGTGCCAAATACGGGGACTAAAGTCAGTGGACCATGGACATAGGAAGCCACCTTTTAATGAGCCAGACCACTGGCCCGTCATCTAGCTCAGTACTCCAGGTGACAGTGGCTCTCCAAGATACTGGGGATTGAACCTGGATGTGTTTACCTGCAAAGCATTTACTCTTACCTATGAGCTAAGACCTCAAGACTGTGCAAAGTAAGACAGCGCTCCAAAGAGAAGACAGGCCACTATCTTAAATTGGATTTACCTATGGATTCAGGGTTAAAATATAACAAGAGGCTCCTTGTTGGGAGCAGATAATGGTGGCTGTTTTCTTACCTGTTAGACAAGTCAATTATTGTCATTCTTACTGACAGTAATGGCCAGAATGATACGGAGCCTGGGGCGTGCTGGTGGCAAACTGGTGGGAGCATGTCATCAACACAAACAAGAGCTCCAGGGCACCCCTGCTATGCCATCCCCTGCCTGAGACAGATGTCATCAAAAGGAAGGAAGCACTGACCTGGAGAGGGAAGGTGGACGTCAGGACTTTTCCATGCAGAAAGTTTTCCACTGTCAAGCCCAGACTGGTCCCTCCCAGTTCTTTGTGGGGAGGGGCCACTTCATAACAAGAGGCTTTCAGTGTTCCCATGGGAAAGATCTACCTCAAAGCAGTTGGCTTGAGCTGGTACTTAATCCCATGAGCGTTTCAATTTGATTTGCATGTAAAATGTCAATTGAGCTGTTATATTTATCATCAAAATCTATGCAGAAGTGACATTTTTACAATGGACTTTAGATCCCCATGCCTTAGTTTCATTCTCCAGCGGGGGTTTGGTGGAATCTTCCCCACTTGAAAACATTTGGGAAGTTGCTGCTGTTCTAGGTTTGTAAAAAAAATTGTTTATTTTATTTATTTATTTTTAAAAAAACTTTCCAAAGAGAGAGTTTAAGATTACCCCAGGATCACGGCCCACTGCCAGAAAAGCATTGCTAGTGAGCTTCAGAGGGGGGGGGGGGAAGCCTGCAGAGGTGGGTGAACAGGATTGGCACCGCCTGAGCTTCTGCTGTCTCATAATAGCCGAAGAATAAAATGGATTAAAAGCCTTTTAATACTTATTATTCCACTCTAGGAACAGGCAGTTAGACTAGCAGATGCCAGTTACGAGTCCCAAGAGAGCACTCGCATGACATCCATTCCACATTCTGTTCTACGAGCCCCATATCAAGAGACCAGGCCAGCAGAATCCCCCTAGCTCTCCCCTCCCCTCCTTTCTCCCACCACCGCAAAGTACACTCAGTATGCAAGCAACCCCAAACTTGGTGTTTGATGACAATAACAAATAAGTAATAATAAACGAGACATTTTCTTTACCTAGAGAGTATTTGAGATTTCACTTTTCCTTCCGCGTTGGAATTTCCCACCGGCTATAAATTCAGTTTCTTAGAGCAGCTGTAGAAACAGGTTAAGAGATTGTGGCGGGCTCAGAAACTGTCTTGATGAAGGCCAGACAAACAGGCTAACTAATGGGGTGCCTTGCTATACTGCTTTCCTCCCCCCACCCCAACCGCCACATTATACCCTGGGTCTGTTCTGACACTGCAAACTGGGGAAAGGAAACAGGTGGAGGAGACTGGGCCAAGCTGTGATTGATTACACAGGACTAGGGACCCAGAGAGAACACATGCAGTTTCAGGTTTTCACCTCCCTAATAATAATAATTGTGTGTGTGTGTGTGTGTGTGTGTGTGTATGTGTGCGTGCGCAGAGCGCTGTTTTATACACACATTTTGGGAATCAAATTGCAATAAAGGCTTTTTGCTTCACAGTTCCCTTGGTAGACGAGAGAGCTGGGTTTGGCTCCAAGTTGCTCTTTCTGCCTGGAGAAAAAGCCAATAAAACAAAATTCAAGGCCCAATTACTAGAGTCCAGTGATGAATATCACCCTCTTGTTCCACCAGGCAGCCAGAGGCCTGCAAGCTTATGTGGAATAGGAATTCCTTCTCTTGATCGACTTTGAAACTTTCCTTTCAGGTAACGTACTCAGATTTATGTGAGACTTATTCTCACATTGGCCATGTTTAGACGTACCACCTCTGACTATAGAAACATAGCTCAGGAAAATTAGGATGTGCACTAAATACTGCATTATCAGAACACAAATGATCACAAGCATCACCAGTTTTGCACCTCTCTTCCTGGAGCAAGGAAGCAAACCACAGAACGGCTGGTTTAGTGTCATGTCTGAAGCAGCATTCATGCTTTGTTTTCCCCAAACAATGACTGGAAAGCCAAAGTTTGCAAGCTATGGTTTATGGCCAGCGTCACACCTGAATGTAGCCATTATAATAAACCCCAGACAATGTACTTATTGAGCACCCATTCTGATTTGCTTTGGAAATTACCTCACAGACTTACAATTCCTACAGTGGTTTAACAGTCAATCTCTCCCCCCAGGGAATTCTGGGAATTGCAGCTGTCTCTGAGGGGAATTTGGGTCTCCTAACAACTCTCAGCACCCGTAACACACTATAGTTCCCAGAATGCTTTGTGTGTGAAGCCATGGCTGCTTAAAGTAGAATGATACTGCTTTAAATATCTAGGACAGAGGAGGCCTCTCCAATTGACAGAGTGGGGAGACGCAGTTCGCTGGTGGCCTTAGGCTAATCATTTTATCAGCTAAATCTACATCATGGGATTGTGAGGATAAAATGAAGTGCTGGGTTAGAACCACATGCATCACTCTGAGCTCTTTGGAGGAGGTGAAGAATGAACATGACTTGAAGAGAATGTTGTGGAATTTTCCACTTAGAAATAGGGTTGGCTGAGAAACTTTCCAAAATGATCTCATCCCTTTTATTTGCAATCAAAATGTTACTTCCTAATGACATTAAAAATGTTTACATCCATCCACCCCCCCAATAGGTTTTCTGCTTAATTTTTCTACTTCGGGGAGCGGCTGACCAGAGCAGAAGGGTGGGAGAAGTTGTTCTTGACATTTCAATATTAGGCACCTCCCTCAGAAATAAGCCTGCATTGGATAGGGTAGATCAACTGCTAGCTCTACTGCCACCCGCCATAGCACTGTTTTTGGCCTTACGATGCATACCACTGGTACCCAAGTGTGCACTCTGCTACACTTTCTGGAGGTGCTGCAGAGCAGGGGCCTCCGCAATACCAAAGCCCCCACCCCCTGCCACATGAACCCAGTGAATCTAGGCGGAGGGGAAAATCTGCCTCACCCTAACCCCCTTTGACAATGTGGGTCTGGAGTTAGGATTGCTCTTTTACCTTGGGGGAGGGGGGAAGAATTAATGCCCCTCCCAGCACTCGGAAACAAATTAAACCCAAAGAACTAGTAACAACAATAAACCACACTGCTATACTAGTTTATTTACACATACACAGTTACAGATAGGTAGCTGTGTTGGTCTGCCATAGTCAAAATAAAAAAATTCCTTCCAGTAGCACCTTAAAGACCAACTAAGTTTGTTCTTGGTATGAGCTTTCGTGTGCATGCACACTTCTTCAGAAGTGTGTATCTGAAGAAGTGTGCATGCACACGAAAGCTCATACCAAGAACTAACTTAGTTGGTCTTTAAGGTGCTACTGGAAGGAATTTTTTTATTTACACATACACAGTAACAGATAATGAAAAGTGCAACAGACCAAGTTTCATGTGGTCTTCAAATCTTCTAAAAATTGCTACTGCAAGGAATGGAAACTAATATAATTGGTCCATGTACCAGCCGAATATATTTTGAAACTCATCTATGTGTAAATACCGTATTTTTTGCTCTATAAGACTCACTTTTTCCCTCTAAAAAGTAAGAGGAAAAGTGTGTGTGTCTTATGGAGCGAATGCAGGCTGCACAACTATCCCAGAAGCCAGAACAGCAAGAGGGATTGCTGCTTTCACTGCGCAGCGATCCCTCTTGCTGTTCTGGCTTTTGAGATTCAGAATATTTTTTTTCTTGTTTTCCTCCTCCAAAAGCTATGTGCGTCTTGTGGTCTGGTGCGTCTTATAGAGTGAAAAATACGGTAATTCTGACTTTTTGACCTTAATGCTGCATTTGCACAGACTCATTCTCCCCCTTCCCCTCCCCCCTCTCTCTGGGAGAAAACTCTTATTTTTGGTTTTGGGTGAGGAACCAAATGATACCAAAATGCAATGCACTTGAGTAAAATTCCCCTCTTAACTCTACAGTTCTATGCTTCCCTGAAACACCTACCCTCAAACTTTTCTCAGTTTTGAACATCCCTCTATTTCCTGAATGAGGTTTTTTTTTTAAAGCAAGTTTCAATACTGCAATGTTCTGATTTTTTTAAAAAATACTTTTTTATTGCATTTTTTCCAGATACAAATACGGATATACAAAGAAATAACAGAAAAGAAGAAAGAAAGAAAGAAAAAGAAAATCATCTTTTCAAAACATTTTTCCATAACCAACCGGACTGCCCCACGTCTCCCTCACTATGCGTTCTTTACAATAAAGATGTCAGCAAATTATAACCTTGTTTCATACGTTCTTTTGTTCTTTCAGATAATTATATTTTAAGTTTAAAATACTTATTATCAATTTACTCTAAATAAAAATATAGTATTATTTTAAACATTAATCCTTTCATTCATATAACTTAGTTTCCCATACCATCAAATCTTATTGCCGGAGCTAAATTTTCCAAATCATGCAAATTCTTAACATTCATATAACTTGTAAAATTTTTGTAAATAGTCCTTAAATTTTTTCCAATCCTCCTCGATTGTTTCTTCTCCCAAATCTCGGATTCTGCCAGTCATTTCGGCCAGTTCCATATAGTTCATCAATTGCGTCTGCCACTCTTCCAGTGTGGGTAAATCTTGTGTCTTCCAGTATTTTGCGATGAGAATTCTTGCTGCTGTAGTTGCATACATAAAAAAAGTTCTATCCTTCTTTAACACCTTCTGATCGACAATGCCCAGGAGTAAGGCCTCTGGTTTCTTAGGGAAGGTGTATTTAAACACCTTTTTAAACTCATTATAGATCATTTCCCAGAAGGCCTTCACTTTTGGACAGGTCCACCAGAGGTGAAAGAATGTCCCTTCAGCCTCCTTACATTTCCAACATTTATTATCAGACAGATGATATATCTTAGCAAGCTTGACTGGGGTCATGTACCACCTGTATATCATTTTCATAATATTTTCTTTCAGGGCATTACATGCCGTAAATTTCATACCAGTGGTCCATAACCTTTCCCAGTCTTCAAACATAATGTTGTACCCAATGTCTTGAGCCCATTTTATCATGGCTGATTTGACTGTCTCATCCTGAGTATTCCATTTACCGTATTTTTCGCACCATAGGACGCACTTTTTCCCTCCTAAAAAGCAAGGGAAAATGTGTGTGCATCCTATGGAACGAATGCAGGGGGGAGGCAGGCGGGAAAAGCCCCCAAGAGCCACGCACAAGCTCCGTGAGCTCTTGCGGGCTTTTCAACAGGAGGGAGAAGGGACTGACTGGCGGCATCAGTCCCTTCTCCCACCTCCCAGAAAAGCCAGGAGAAGCCGCGATCTCTTTAAAGGGATTGCGCGGCTTCTGCCGGTTTTGCGGGAGGTGGGGGAATCCCCCCACCTCCCAGGAAAGCCAGGAGAAGCCGTGCAGCCCTTTTAAAGGGCGCGCGGCTTCTGCCGGTTTTGCGGGAGGTGGGGGAATCCCCCCACCTCCCAGGAAAGCCAGGAGAAGCCGTGCAGCCCTTTTAAAGGGCGCGCTTCTGCCGGTTTTGCGGGAGGTGGGGGAATCCCCCCACCTCCCAGGAAAGCCAGGAGAAGCCGTGCAGCCCTTTTAAAGGGCGCGCTTCTGCCGGTTTTGCGGGAGGTGGGGGAATCCCCCCACCTCCCAGGAAAGCCAGGAGAAGCCGTGCAGCCCTTTTAAAGGGCGCGCTTCTGCCGGTTTTGCGGGAGGTGGGGGAATCCCCCACCTTCCAGGAAAGCCAGGAGAAGCTGTGCAGCCCTTTTAAAGTGCACGCGGCTTCTGCCAGTTTTGCAGGAGGTGAGGGAATCCCTCCACCTCCCAGAAAAGCCAGGAGAAGCCGCGATCTCTTTAAAGGGTTTGCACGGCTTCTGCGGGCTTTTGGGAGAGGTGAGGGAATCCCCCCACCTCCCAGTAAAGCCAGAAAAGCCCTGTGCAGCCCCTCCGGCAAGGAGAGGCTGCATGGGGCTATGGATTCTTTAGCCCCATGCAGCCTCTCCCGGGAGGGAGAGGCTGCACGGGGCTAAAGGGGAAGCCAAAACAGCGAGCGGGATCCATCCCGCCCGCTGTGCGCAACCCCTCCGGCAAGGAGAGGCTGCACGGGGCTATGGATTCTTTAGCCCTGTGCAGTGTCTCCCGGGAGGGAGGGGCTGCACGGGGCTAAAGGGGAAGCCAAAACAGCGAGCAGAATCCATCCCGCTCGCTGCCTTGGCTTGATCCATAGCTGCACGCAACCCCTCCGGCAGGTAGAGGTTGTGTGCAGCCTGTACGCTGCTCTTTGGGGCTGCGGGGGAAAAAAAGATTTTTTTCCTTGAATTCCCCCCCCTAAAAACTGGGTGCGCCCTATGGTCCGCTGCGCCCTATGGTGCGAAAAATACGGTAAGCAGCAAGTTATACATTCTTGAAAGTACCTTAGTCTTTGGTTCTAACAGTTCTGTCTCTAGTTTCGATTTTTCCGCCTGGAATCCTATTTTTTTGTCCAACTTAAAAACCTCTTGAATTTGAGCATAATGAAACCAATCTTGCACCTTATTCTTTAATTTTTCATAGCTCTGCAACCTCCAATTGTCTCCAATTTTTTCTATTATTTCCCCATATTTTGGCCAACCGGCCTCCATATTGGGTTTTTTTCGAGCTTTTGCCTCCGCTGGTGATAACCACCTCGGGGTCTTACTTTCTAATAAGTCTTTGTATTTTGTCCAGACCATAAATATTGCTTTTCTGACAATATGGTTTTTGAACATTTTATGAGTCTTTACCTTGTCGTACCACAAATATGCATGCCATCCCAAAGAATTGTTAAACCCTTCCAGATCTAGGACATCGGTGTTCTCTAAAAGTAACCAATCCTTCATCCAGCAGAAGGCTGCAGCTTCGTAATATAACCTTAAGTCTGGCAGGGCAAACCCCCCTCTTTCTTTTGCATCAGTTAGTATTTTAAATTTTATTCGGGGCTTTTTGCCCTGCCAAACAAACTTAGAAATATCCTTCTGCCATTTACCAAATCATTCCACTCTGTCCACAATCTGTAGGGTTTGAAACAGAAACAACATCTTTGGCAATACATTCATCTTTGTAGCTGCTATTCGACCCAACAAGGAAAGTTTCAATCTTGACCAAGTTTCTAAATCCTTTTTAACTTCTGACCAACATTTTTCGTAATTATCTTTAAATAAATTCAAATTTTTGGAAGACAAATTGACCCCCAGGTATTTCACTTTTTTAACCACATTTAATTCTGTTTCCTTCTGGAACCCATCTGTTTCTGAAAGTGTCAAGTTTTTCCCCAGAACTTGAGTTTTTTGCTTATTCAACTTGAATCCCGCCACCCGACCAAACTCATGAATCAATTCTAAAACTCTTTTTGTACTAGATTCCGGCTCTTGTAATGTTAAAACCAAATCATCTGCAAAAGCTTTCAGTTTATATTGTTTCACTCCGACCTGTATTCCTTGCACCAACCGGTCCTCCCTAATCATGTTCAAAAGCACCTCCAGGACTGAGATAAATAAAAGAGGGGATAAGGGGCACCCTTGTCGTGTTCCTTTTTCAATTTTAAACTCTTCTGTCACCACATTGTTCACTATCAATTTAGCTTTTTGCTCTGAATATATTGCTTCTATACCATTTTCGAACCCCGTCCCACTCCCATCCCTTCCAAGTTTCTCTTCATAAACTTCCAAGAAATGTTGTCAAAGGCCTTCTCCGCATCAATGAAAATTAACACTGCTTTAGTATTAATGTTAGTTTGCAAAAGCTCCAAAATATCAATAATGTTCCTAGTGTTATCAAACAAATGTCTACCTGGGAGAAAGCCTGCCTGGTCCTTGTGAATTACCTCATTTAGTACTTTTTTAAGTCTATTTGCCAAAATATCTGCAAAAAAATTGTAATCCACATTTAGGAGTGAGATGGGACGGTAGTTCTTAAGTTGGGTCTTTTCAGTTTCCACTTTGGGTATCAATGTGATGAAAGCTGCTTTCCACGTTTCCGGTGCTCTCCTTCCCTCCATAATCTGGTTGCAAACCTCCATTAGTGGTTGTATCAAATAGTCTTTTAATGTCTTATAGTACTTGGAGGTAAGTCCATCTGGGCCTGGAGATTTGCCCAGTTGCATATTCTGAATAGCGCCCTCAATTTCCTGTTGTGTTATTTTATAGTTCAGGATTGTTCTCTTCTCCTGAGATAATTTTGGTAGTCTATTAACTTTTAAAAATTGGTCTATCTCAGTCACTTCCTGAGGCCCTTGCGTGTAAAGTTTTTTGAAATATCTCTGGAAACACTTTCTAATTTCTTCTGGTTTCTGAATATTTCTCCCTTCAACCTCCAGATTGGTAACAAAGTTCAGTTTTTGTCTCTTTTTCAGCTGCCATGCTAGCAGTTTTCCACATTTATTCGCCGATTCAAATGATCTTTGTTTCATTTGTTTAATGCAATGTTCTGATTTTAACCATCTGTTTCCATCCCCAACTGCTGGATTTTTTGTTTGTTTGTTTGTTTGTTTGGAATCCTTCTTTTAGTTTGCAAAACCTCAATCTGTCTCATCGTTCCTTGTTCATTCAGCCATTCTGACTACTTTCCCTCCCCCGCTCCCAAGTTTTGTTTTTATTAAATCCATTTTACAAATGCCTGCAAGTTTAGAAGTGACTCACACAAAATCATTTGTGAAAAAGTTCCAAGGTCACAGAGCGAGCTAGAGCCAAGAATAGAGAGCCGACTCTCCTGACTTTCAACCACATGTGCATGTGCTTAAGCCACCAGGGATGGGCGTGAATCCCCCTTCCGATGTCAAGAGGGTGCCATGGAACTGTTATGGATGGGCTTAGACAAGGTCAAGAGTTCAAGACTCAGTGGCCCTAAATCAATAGTAACCTTCTACATGACAGCTTTACAAGACTAGTTCCTTTCACTTGGCTAATCCTGGGGCATGTGAAGGATGAATTTTGATTGGTTGCCAAGATCCAGCTTCTATCAGGGTCTTGAAGCATAAGTGTCAGCTGTTCATATTTAGGGCTATGGAAAATCTAATCGGCCTGTTAATGAAAAGGACTCCGAGCTGTGTAAGTTCACTTTAATAGGCTGCCTTTCTCTTCTAAGATTTGAGGACGCCGCATGCCACATTAACACTCCTTCACTCGGCATCAGGGCTATGCAACCAGGAGTCTGTCCTTTTGCGATGCAAACAAGCCAACACAGCTGTGATATCAATCACCATCACTCAGATGGGCAAATGAGACTGTGATCTTCCAGCTCCAACATCCACCAGCTTCTTCAGATTCTGCTAATGAGGAGTCTTAACTGGCAGGCGCAATTGGGTCAGGTATACCTAATTGGCTCCACATCCAGAAATTAGAAATGTTTGGCAAGGAACACCACATTCAGTTCTGCAGGCGACAGAGTGAGCATTGAAAAAAAATAATCACCGACTGCTCTATTGTCTTTACAGTAGCTTGAAATAATGCTTACGTCTATACCATGAAATGCCTCACCTGCCGATTTCTTCCAATTAAGCTCTGTTAAAGGCATGGAAACTGGCTAGGCCTTTTTGTGTGTTCCGTTGGCAACTCTGGACAAAACTGTTCGCTCAGAGTTTCAGCTCATCCACAGTTCTTTTGCCTGGCTGCTTTTCCCCAGGGAAAACAACTCTTTAGTGCTCAATTGGAGCAAATGGCAGTTTGGGGTTTCTCCGGATTGATGCTTGCTCTGATTTAGCACTCAAGCTTTCTAGGTATGGGACAAGCAGGAGTGTGGACAAGCCCTTTGTTCCCAAGGGCAATCCTCCATGATTGGTTCATCTGAGACAAATCATTGCTCATTTCGGGCACTGCAAAACTTTGATCTGCTTTAAAGTCTTAAACAAGAAATACACCTGCACACTCAGCAGTTTCAGACTCTTCTCTAGCAATAGCTCCCAACTATATATTTTTTTACTCCAAAGCATGTAGGGTGGCGTTCAAAAGTAGTTTCACAACCAGAAAAGTCTCTGGATAATGCTCCACATTTGAGGCCCTGTTTTGTCATGTGGATGTGGAATCACAAGCTCACAATTGTGGGTATAGCTCCTGACGACTGTACAGAAGATAACATTCACATTTGTTGCTCTGCCCACTTTTGCCTCTGACCCTTCCCCCAACTGGCATGTGGTTCCCCTAGAAGGTTGTCTAGAAGGGAGTGCATCCCTTGGGCTGAAAAGGGCCCCTCATGCTTGGTTTAGACCCACTTTAGACCCCACCATTCCTGAGTGCAAACCACCACAGAGCCTTTACTCTACATGAGGAAGCAGCAACTCCCTGCTCCATCCAGCACCTGCATTTTGAAGCGGTATAGTCCTGAATTCTACTGCCTTGTCCTTCATAATGTGTACATTGACTCACTCTCTCCCCTTGTTCTGAATAACTTAGACCGTACAGTGGCTCTCTGTCTGCTCCTTGTCAATGCATCAGTTCCACCTGCTAATAATCAATGCATTATTATGTGCTGCTACTCGGAGCAATGCATCCTTACCTACACCTCTACACTCCCCCAACCTGCAGGTTTATGACTTTCACCTCCACACAGCATCCCTCTGACCTAGCAGCTTAAAGGGCAGAGCAGGTAGATTGAGATGCCTTGAAATCAGACATTCTCTTTCATCCACAGCCAGGCAGAGTCTCACTTTCATTTCACCTTCCTGCCCCTCAGGAATAGCAAAAGCACTTGAAAGATAGATCTGAATCTGTAATGCAGGCAACTTAGCTGCTCCTTTCATCCCCTTTCTGTTCTTTCATCCCAGGCATTCCTGTCCCTCAGGTTTAATTTTGGGCTGGGGCAAATGCAGACCCCAAAAGTTGAAGAAAATATCCTCTAATGATGCAAACTATGTTGCCTGCTTAGCTTGAAGGTTTAGCAAGCTGAGATCAGCTGGGCCAGACTTCTTGGTATTCCATTGATTCCAGATCATATTTAGGCATCGGGATTCTCGGAGCTCTGGGTTTAGGCTGTCTGCAAACTCATGCTGACATTTTTATATTCCGTTACATGTAACACATGATGTTTTCAGTAGCTATGGCAAGGCTTAGATTTCGCATTGTGTGCCTTTGCTTCTTATCATACACTTGTCACATACAAAAACTAGAAACACTTTCTTGATGTAAAGGAAATCTCTGGGGCAATGGGTGGGGGAGACCTCATTGCTATAGGCAGGTTGTTAAATGGGGCAGGTCTGAGTACTGTGTTCCTTTGAAGCAGAGAGAGAGAGAAAGAGAGAATGAACCTGTAGCCTTCCAAATGTTGCTGAATTACAACTCTCATCACCAGTCACAATTAGCCATGCTGGCTGGGACTGATGGTAGTTGGAGTCCATCAGTCTCTAGAGGACCACAGTTTCCCTAACCCTACACTGGAGAGACTTGGTGGGTTCTCTTTGTGCATTTGTTTTCTGTAAGCTCATGGTTTAATTGATCAGGGAGGAGTCCCTATCTGCCCTCATTTAATACCGCTTCATTTAGAAAAGGGCTGTAGCTCTAGCTCAGTGGCACAACATGCTTCCTTTTGCATACAAAAAGCCCCAGGTTCAATCCTCAGCATCTCCAGGTAGAGCAGGGAAAGACTCCTTCTTGAGATGCTTGTGAGCCTCTGTCCGCCAGTATAAACAGGAGTGAGCTAGATAGCAAGAGGCAGTGTCCTGTGTTCCTAATGGCTAGGGATGGCAGCTTGTTTTCGAACACGGTTCTTGTGCCTTTAACAGCTGCATGAAACTGGCAGAAATATTCAAATGACACTTTTAGGGATGTACAGATGTTGGCTAATTTCCTGGAAGAATATTAGTCCTGTCCTTTATTATTATTATCATTATAGATTTTCTTGATTTACAAATGTATGTGCAATGTCTCTCGTATTTTTTTTCATATAACATTTTTACAAATCAGTTTCATTTGTTGGGACATTAGGAAGAAAAGGGGGAAAGAGGTGGAGGGGGGGGAAAGATGGGTGGGGGTGGGGTCGGGTGGCAATGTTTCTATTTTGCTGAATATATGTAGGGTTTGGTGTCAGCGTTGCTTGTGCAGGTTCTCTGCTGTTCACTTGTGTTCCTTTGGTGGTGAGAGAAGGTTTGGCTAAGTCCCTGGAGTCCAACCAGAGCTACCTGCTCAACAAGCATCTTGTTGGTTTGGTGCACACACACAACTAGGCCCTCCTGACTCAAAGCCTGAATCTGGTTACAAAGTAATTAAAAGGCAATTACATGTCAGGCACCAAAAAACCTCATATAAAGATCTAAAGGCAGAATTAAACAGTAAACCGCAGCAATGAAAATCCAATCAAGCCTTCCAGCCACAGAAAAGCCTGCTGAAACATGAAGACCTTGCCCTTTCCCCTAAATGTAAACAAGAATAGGCACATATGAATATCACCAGCAAGGATGTCCAAAAGGCTTTAGGCTGCCACAGAGAAAGCTCCACTCTACCCACTCTGCTCCTATCCATTCTTACCATCAGCTTCATGGAGAGCACTGTAGCCAGAGCACCCCCCAGAGCACCTTAATCGGAGGAACTCAGGGCTTAGCCATAGACAATGAGCATATAAAGCAGTGGTATCCAAACTTAGTTCAAAGAGGGCCAGATTTGATGAAGTGAACATGCGTGAGGGCGGGCCAAATTTGTTGAGCATTTTTTAGGATTGAAGTTGAGCTTTTTAAAGGTTTTTGCCCCAAAATTGTTGAGCTTTTTTAAGGATTGCTCCCCACATAAATTGTTGGGTTTAA
Source organism: Podarcis vaucheri (assembly GCF_965113315.1). Lineage (NCBI taxonomy): Eukaryota > Metazoa > Chordata > Lepidosauria > Squamata > Lacertidae > Podarcis > Podarcis vaucheri. Next base: position 75,982,244 of record NC_138760.1, on the reverse strand, counting down.
CTTACATTTACACTTAGGTGTTGAGGAGACAGAAGAAACAGTGACTGTGGTCAAACTTCAAAGAAGCAAGCTCTCCATTATTACTGGCATCTCCTTTCCTGGGCTGCTTCAACTCCTGAGACTACAGCAGCCTTTGTCAACCTGTTGCTCCAGATGATGGAGGACCACAGGTCTGGGCAGGGAGCAGGCTTTCCTGTTATATACCTGCTGGGATTGACAAGGCATCTGACCCTCACCTGAATCTCATAGCTCTCCTGACAAGTGCTTTGGTCTGCCCACCAGATACCAGGCACTCTACTATTCAAATTAGGCCCCAGTGTTTTTGTTACAATCCCCTTCTCAATTAAATAATCAATTTTAATCTAGAATTTAAATTATTTGTTAATTTGAGCAAGTAAACTACTGCTCTCACTTACAAACAATATTTCTACCTGCAACACACTTGAGCAAACCTGCTCCTCTTTCTTTCACAGATATTTTGTTGCAATTTGCAACTGTAGCTGCCTCTAATTAGTTATCATTTAACTCTTCGGGGAGATCATTAGCATCACACGTCATTTATTATTATTATTATTATTATTATTATTATTATGTGCATGCAAGTTGCTGAACCAATTAACCAACTAGAAGGATTGCTGTTAATAGCACCAGTTTTCCTATAACTTGATATTGCTGGATAGTTTTGATGAACTGCATAAGCATTTTTAGTTTGCTTTCTCTTGCCACTCTGGAACTTTTCTTTATTAGTGCCACTTGAGTCTGTACTCTGGTGACACCAGGGACCTAGAAGGTGCAGGGCTTGTCAGTCCAACCCCTGCACAGTTTCATCAGGGCTGACCTTAAGGCAATTGGAGCAACCGGGCCAAATTGGACTCCAGGGCCACTCCTAAAGGGGCCCCTGCACCAGGGCAATCTAGATGGATTTTGTGCATGTGCAACTACAGAAAAGGACCCTGCTTCCTACTTTGCTGCTTTAGAACACCCAACCCTCTCCCATAATGTTGTCCCCTCCCCACATTCTAAAACACAGGACATATGCTGTCTTCACACTGGCTGTGGTCCTAATGATTAGTTGAGAATTATATCAGCATTTTTCAAATTGTGTTCCAGAGGACTCTGGCGTTCTTCAGATACTTATTCATGGCTTCTCCAGTAAAACGAATAAGTCAACTTGCCTGCCACTAGTGACCTTCTCTCCATATGCACACAGGCAGGGAGTATTCTAAGGGAAACTCAAAAGGACTATGCATCACTAGATTGCACCAATTGTGTTTGTTTCATAGGACACTTTCCAGACCTCTGCAATATGCAGAGGATGCTCAAGAGAAAAGACAACAAGGAAAGGGTTCTCTGAAGACAAAGTCTGAAAAGCTCTGATCTGCATAAATCAGTTGATCCAGATGCCTGGAGCGTCTGGTTTGTTTCTCTTTAGCCCTTGGATTCCAGGGCTTAATGGAAACCAAGAGCTTGGTTTTTAACATTATTATTATTATTTATTTAAAACATTTAAAACATTTCATTCAGAATCTTTGAAAAAGACAATTTTTAAACAATAAAACAATGCTACATCTACATTTCTGCATGGAGGTCAATTAAAAGTTGGCATCAATGGCCTGGGAATGCCTGATCAAAAAGATACACCCACCCACACCCATATTATTTTAAAATATGGAGTGTGTCAAAAGTGATGTGCAGTGGCCCAGTGCAACTGTGCTTCTTCCCTGTCTCCTCCTAGCTCCGTGTGAATGTGTGGATACTCTCTAAAGCCTCTCTTCACATGGATTCTCACAGTATGCAGCAGTCAAACAAAAAACACAATATAATAGATATGGGGATAAATGCAGGCAAGAAAGGGAGAGCTACTCCCCAAAGAGGATAAGAAATCCTAGCTCCATTTTCCACCCCCTCCCAGCCTCTCTGTGATGAATGATTATGTCCCATCAGAGAAATTTGGACCGTTTGACTCCTTTTTGGAGAAGGCCATTGAGAAATAACCTTTACAAGCTCACCTGACACACACTATGCTGCCTGCCACCAGATACTGCTGAGCTCTCGGCTCATTAGTGAGTTCATCCGGGAACATGAATCACTCCATGAAGTGCACCCCTGCTTGCCCAGATGAATAAATCTCCATGTCCCAAACAGAGCACAGCCTGTGCAGATTGAATGAGATATCAGTCCAGAGACCGTCTAGGCTGATTTCTAAACCCCCTAGGCATTTAGGAAGCCATGACTATCTTCTGATTAGGAACATTCAGCTCGTTTTAATGAAGGATCTGTTTTAATTCCCATTTCTTTCTAATGACAGTGTAACTTGTCTCTTAACTCTTTTTTTCTTTTTTGATATCCTCAGATTTCTTTCAGGAAATGTTACACAACAAATGTTACTCCAAGGACCACTGGAGCTCTGCCTGGATATTTGTAGAAATGGGTCTGTACATCTCACACCAAACAACAGAGGCCTACTTCATCCTACGCTTCCCATTTGCTCTGGAAGCCAGCAGACCCACAAGCAGATCTGGTAGCTTACAAGGCCCACCATTGCCAGTGGCAGTCTTCCTTCCCCAGCCATGAGTCCTCAGATGTTCTGGACTCCAACTGCCCACTGCCCAGGGCTGATGTGGAGCAGTCCAATATAGCTGGCCTATGGTATGAAAGAGGTACACCTGGAAGATGCTATTAGACATAAAAAAATTGTAAATGGAAGTATGCTAGGGAAAAGCCACAGCTCAGTTGTAGAGCTCAGAAACTCCCAAGTTCAGTCTCTGATATCATCAAGCAGGGCTGGGAATGTCCCCTGTCGGAAACCATGGAGAGCTGCTGCAAGATGAATCCATGGTCTGACTTCGTATAAACCAGCTTTCTTTGCTCCTTCAAAATCAGATATACCAGACTAAAAAGGATCAGGTGAGGGGAATTGGGGTGCTTGCTTGCCTGGACAGAGGAAAAGGGACTTTGATGGCCTGCTTGCACTTTGCAGTATGGACAGAAGGTCCACAGGAGAAAAGTGGCTATATGGTGCCCAGTAAGTGCCCAGTTGAAACATGGAGTTCCTCCAGACTGATGGGGTTTTTTTTGCAAGTGTATTCTCCAACATGTCATTAACACAATAATGGTGCCTTAGTGGTGGATGTGTTTATACTGGGCTGTCTGCTTTGTTAGTTCTGTGATGCTTACTGCATTGTTGCCATCTGGAGGGTTAAACATGTGCTAAAGTGCAACAAAAGTGGAACAAAAAAGGAGAGTCGCAACATGTGTGGTATGAAAAATTGCAGTATTGAAAGAGCAAATGTACATAACTACCCTGGGAACATTATAAGCACAGGCCATGGTGAATGTTCAACATAGCTGTCAACTTTTCCCTTTTCTTGCAATGAATCCTATTCAGAATAAGGGAATTTCCCTTAAAAAAAAGGAAACGTTGACAGCTATGATGCTCAATAAAAAGGGCATCTGGAAGGGCCCATTGAAGAGGTTTTAGTTGCAGTGGGACTAACCTGACTGGAGAGCCAATGTGCCTGCAGGAGAGCAATCTGTACCAGAAAATATTGCAATGGGTGAAGCGCAGCACAAAATGTTTTCCATTCAGGGAAGACAACCTGAACATTATATAAGCCGTGGGGATGGGGACAATTTACAAATTACTGAGAACTAGGAAAATAATCACCTGTGAAATGGACCTTAAAGAAACCCTCTGAGTCAGCTTCTACCAATTTGAATAGGTTGAGGACAGGATGTGATGAAAAATATATTTTGACATCTTAGCAGAAGTTCTGAACACTAAAAAACCTAATATGATTACTTCAGACAGTTCATTGTGCTCTTTAGTGCTTACTTCCTCTGCAAAAATCATATAGGACTATAGTACGGTTGGCTTCCTTCCCAGGATTTTTTTAGGAGATCAAACCTGTCTTTCTTCTTCTCTAAGCAGGAGGACTACTTTTTGGCCATGTTGCAGGAGTCTGTATAAAACGATCCCACATATTTCCTTCTGCAGCAAATCTAGACCTAGTTACCCCTTCATAGGAGCAATAAAAGCTGAAAGTCATGGTTCCCAGACAACCTGTTCAATGAGCATTCACCTTGGTTTGTTTGCAGGAAGATTAGTTGACTATTTATTCAGCATTCATTCTGATCTGTTTGCAGTTTAGACAATGCTACACCAAACAAATCTTACCCTTCACTTTCCAGTGCATTTTTCTGTCACTTTCTTTTTTTGCAAAAAGTCTGATTTGGGGGGCAAAGAAGGGTTGTTGCACAAGAGTTCTAAATCAACTTTAATTGCACGTCCTGAATTTGCCAGTAGGTGTTTGAATTCCACCTGAAAACAGTAACCGTCTAGAAGTACATATTAGAGTTCATCATGAATGGGACTGGTTATCAGGAAGACACACAGGCTAGCAGAAGAAAAGGCCATTTCAAATGAGAGTTCAAATAGTAACTAGTGTGCCCCTTGCTCTGCAATGTCGGGTTGCATTGAGAAGAAGAGAGCAGAGCCTCTGAGCCAACTTTACTTGAGACTCTTTAGATCAAGTGTGTATATTTAGTGGTTGGTGCCCATTTCCGGTAACATGAGCCAGATCTGTAAAAACTAGGGTTGACATATTTCAAAAAATAAAATTGTTGAGCTTTTTAAAGGAAACCACCAAAATTGTGGAGCTTAAGCTTTTTAAGGAAACTAACCCAAATTATTGAACTTTTTTGGGGGGGGGACCTAACCCAAAAATAGTGATTTTAAGCTTTTTGAGCTGTCTCCGCTGCTTTTTCTATCATATTGCCCTACATCAGGGTCTCCCCTGACATTTTGCCCCCCTGATGCCATTTTTACACCCGAAAACCGGGACTTGTCAAGAATTTTTCTGATGTATGGCAAGCCTATAAAAACTGAAAGCATGAAGGTGGATTAAGAGAAGCAGCCAGTTGGGCTAGTCAACCCTGGCAATTGAAAAAGGAGGTTCACCTGCTACCCAGCCACACCACAAGGATTCTCACGGTCTGGACCATTTTGCATGTGCAAATGCGTGGAGCTGTGTCTTGAGAACAAGCCTGAGATCAATTACAATGTCATATAAATACACTTCACGTCTCAGCATGCACCTGTGAATATCTTTTGATAAACACAGGTGCACCTATGGGTTCTTGTGCATCTGAGTGCCTTTGTGCATATGAAAGCCATCTCTCAATGCTTATGCATTCATGTTGCAAAAACTGAGCCTCTCCAGGGCGCAGGCTCCTTGCCCAGGGCGCAAGGGAGCCTAGGTGCGCCTCTGTCAATATGTGTATCCCTGATTACTTTCTGCCCCAGCTGGACAACTGTCTGGCTCCCTCACCTCACACATTTACAAACACCTTTGTCCACTTTTTCAAAGTGGTGTGGGGAAAACCTGTTCTAAAAGTGGGGGGAACATTTCATGGGCCATGAAAATGTTTCTGAAACACCAAACCCCCTCCCATGTGGGATAAACACCAATAAAGCACATATGTGTATAGTCAGTGTATCGGGTCAATTTGTTTTAGACTTGGCTCTTGTCTCTTTAAATCCCAATAAAGCAACAGAAATATATGATAATGTGGGACCTGAACATTGCTCCCCCACCCCTCCAATCATTGATATTTTCCTTCAAAAATTGTTCTGTCAGGTCCAGATTCAGATTTCAGGTATGCCACTTAAAACTAAGCAGCCAGTTAAACCACTCTGGGATTACACTGTCAAATCAATCAGATGCCACTGGATCCAGGCTGCCTTTGCCTGCTGACCCCAGCTTTTCTCTGCATGTTTCCACAGGGTACAAAAAACCTGCCTCGCAAGAGCAGAGGCCTTCCTGAACAAGCCATGCTGCTGCTGCTGCTGTGTGAGTCGGCTGGTTCCCTTTGCTAGTGAATCGAAGCTGTGCTTTCCCCCTGCCTCCTTGCATTGTCAAAAAAAGCCCCCACATGAGTGCCAGCTGTGCTGCTGCCTAAACAAGGGACCCTGGGATGGCTTTGTTCTCGTGCTTCTACACCCAAACAGAGAAAGAGTTCCTCTGATCACTTCATCAAGCCACCCAGTGCAACTAGCCCACAAAACAGAATCACCGCTTAGCTGACAGCAGGGAATGAGGATAAAGGAAGGAGCAGGTGGGATGTTGCTTCCCTCCCCTGTAAGCAGTGGGAGGGCAAAAAGGCTGAACAATTGGATCAGGGTAAGCTAATCCCCCATGTTACAGATGTAGGCACACAGCAGTGTTTTTCAGCTCTAGCCTCCAGCTGAAGGGCAAGGCCCACAGGGCAGGCAGGCAGGCGAGCAGGCAAAAGTCTGACATGGGGAGCAGACGAACATGCAGCCCCCCACCAGCTCTCTGACAGGGCTGCACCTTTTCAGCATATCCACATCAGCTAAGAAACATGCCACATGGAGAGCACCACCAAAGGAGGCATTATTAACCAGCTGTCTGTTTCCCCCAGGTGATTAAAGGCAATACCTAGCAAACTCAAGAGGACTTGCTGGACTAAGTGCAATTGGATCTCAGCTTTTCTTTCTTTGAGTCCGGTGTTTTACCTGTGTAGTCCATTGTATTCCCAAATGCATGTAGCAGTAAGCTACTTGGTTCGTGGAAGATCGGTCTATAAATGACTATTAACTGCAATAACTAAATGGAACTTTCGGATTTGGAGGTTCCGTTTCAATCTGGCTTGCAGCCAGAGTCCAAGATGAAAATACTTAGGCCTCCCTGGAAAATGATCTGTATCAGGAGGAGAGATGCAGGGGGTGTGTGAGCCTATTGATTCTATTGTTGTTGTTGTCATCATTATTAAATCATAGTGGGTCAGTAGATCCACTGGAATCTCAACAAAAGTATCCATGACAGGTGGCCACCTAACCTTTACTTAAAAACTTCCAATAAAGGAGAGTCCACAACCTCCTAGGGAGACCATGCTACTATCAAACAGCTCTTACTGAGCTTCAGCAAGACCTCAGTGTTGACCCCGTCTTTGAGTGAATACAACTCTTCCTCATTTCTTTCCCACTGCCCATTCACTTGCCCTCTCCTTTTGGTCCCAATCTGTACAACCACAAAATAATATGGTAAGTGAAGGGACCTGTGTCATCTCCTCCCTCTTGCTACTGTTTTCATGCACAGAGCAGGAAGGCAAACAGACAGTGAGAACAAAGAGGAGGAGGAACAGGAAGCTCTGAGAAGAGTGTGTTGATCTTGACAGGTACCCAAGGATGCAGACCCAAGTAGAATAGTTCCAGGTGTAGGTGGGACATGGAGAACCCTGCTCTTTCCTATGGATTCCACAGAGCCCCATCTTTCCTTACATGCCTTAGGAAGGGTGACATCATTCAAAGTTTGGGAACCCAGTTGTCAGTATGATGCAAACAGAAAATTATTCTCCTTTCTTTTAGTATCAAGTGAAGAAAGGCCCTCCAAATGATTGCCTGAGGTTAATAGCGCACTGGATGATAGAGAATACACTAAAAGCTGAGTTCAGACAAGATAGCTATGCTGATGGTGGGTGGGCCTGCTGACCATGGAAAGACACTAAAGAGGTCTAAAATCGCAGTGAATGCATAATTGGAATAAAGGGCAAAGCCAGTCTCCATGTGGGTTTAGTTTTGGCTCTCTTCGTGTTTTTTTCCATTCATCCTGGACCTCCCAAGCTACTCTGTGAACAAAGCCTGCTGGCAATATGACCAAAAGATTCAAGCTGAAATTTCTAATAATCATCAAGCTACAACTTCTAGGGTTGTGGAAACAATCATTTTTCGTTCTTCATTTTTGCCGTCTGGTGTCCTCTGCCTGCCACAGCCCCCCCCCCCGCCTCACTGCAAATGGCAGCGTGAGAACGAGATGGGGAAACATTTGTTATATTTTTGTTCTTATTATTGTGTTGTCCAAATGTAGACAACAATAAAATACAACATGGGGAAAGCATATGGAAGAATATTGAAGTCTTACTTTCTGGCACCCTTGCCTTCCTTTGCTTTCTTGCAATCACTGTCATTGGGGATATTTTGTATGCTTCCCAGGTGAAGGAAGGTCATTTCCAGAAGAAGCACATATTGAACAATGATCCTGATGTGTTTGCACAAAATTTCCACAGACGTGATACAACATCACCACCAAGGGGTTGTTATCCAGTGTTTTCTACTGTAGTTTCCCATTACTTTTCTCAAAAAAAAGTCTGTTTTTGCCTTCTTTGGCATAGGTTCTCTTCCTGGACTCTGAGTTTATCTGCCCCAAAATTCCCATTACTTATGATTGCCTTTTGCCCCCCCCCCCAAAGGCCACATGGTTCGCTAAGTCAGGCATAGCCTCACTCTTTGTGCCAGGTGCCTTTGCCACATAAAGGGCTTTATTGCTCCCACTCAGGCAGGAAAGGAACTGGCCACCCAGCCTGGGCCCTCTCTCTAGGCCTGCTTTCAGACTGTCTAATATTGTCATAGAAGGTGGGCCTCGGAAACAATTAATCATTGTAATGTTGTGGCCCACATCTCTCCCAGTCAAAAAAGAAAGCTTAGTCATCCTAAAAGACGGAAGTAGTAGTCGGTGAAAATCTATTGTCAGGTAGCTGAACAAAAAGATGACTTCTTAGCCTCTTCATTTAGCAAAAGCTAAATGTGCTGAATACTGAGGGTCATCACAACACTCTACAGAAACAAAACAAAACACAAAGAGGAGGGAAAGGTGTAAAAGGGTGTGAATGCATCTAGCCCCCACCCCAGCCCCAGCTTGTGTGCTTAATAGGTTATAATTCAATTCATATGACACTAAGAAATTGTGGTTTTTCACTCACTAAGACTTTAGCTTTGCATTAGTGAATTTGGTTTGTTTTCTTCTTATAGGAAGATACTCCCAGAATTCCCACACCTGAAAAACTGTGACTAGATGTACACATTGCCATTGACTATGGCTCCAACGCATTCTTACTGCTTGTGTTTGAAGCCGCTTACACATGACGTTGGATACAAGCCATATCTATGCTGTACTGTAGTTTCTTGAGAAACACTGCTGCTCGGTACGTTTCCCCTCAAACTGTAAGTCGCCTTCACTTTGCAGTTAAGCTGAGGTGAGTACATTTGAGACAGCCATTGCCCATTGGCAGATGACAGCTTTAGGAATTGGGGGTGCTGCAGGCGCGGGGAAACCAAACAGGTACCACACATCAGGTGAAGACATCCCCACCCTCTCTTTGCAAATGCAAATGCAACTTGAAATGCAGTGCAAGAAACAACCTTACTGTGTTTTGAGCCACCAATGGGTACATCGCCTTGCCGTCTGCTTGTTTCTGATGGGAAGTTCATATAATCCTCCCCATTCGTTGAGATGGGGAACTTCATATGCAATTCACTACTGATGAGCATACAATAAGCTGATGCAGTCCTGTCCAGCAGCCCCTCTACTTGAAGATGGAAGCCTGCCCTGGTAGGACTGGGAAAGTGGAAGGCAGGGAGGCCAACAGCATTGACAGGCAGAGCTGACTAACTCTGCTTTCATTGGCTTCCTCCTTCCTGTTGGGTTCTACAAAGGCAACCCTGTGAGTAAGGAGGAGAATGCTCAACAGCCATTGCCACCCTCTTGGCTGGTTGTAAGTAAGAAGGCAGGAAGGCAGGCTTTGGCTGAGGGCTGGCTGATGTTGGTGTCACAGTGCGTGATTGGCTCTAGTGGGCTAAAAACCTTGCTTCTCATAAAAAAGGAAGAAACTTGACTACGATTCTTCTGTTCAAAGCTACTGTCCACCCTCATTCCTCCTCCATTATCAGAGCCCTTCCTTTTGTTGTGATTTGGTGAATTTGCACCAGTCCACCCATCTGCTACACACACATAGGCAAAACTCATCTAATATGTTTTATTTGCTTCATGATTCTAGAATTCAGCCACCTCACAGTCTCATCTTACAGCTGCTCCTTCCTTCGGCCAATTCCCCCCTGCCTAATTTATTAGGGTGCATGTAGGTACGCAGAACACAGATGCAACTTCACAAACTCAACATGACTTTTAAAAGAAAATGAAGCCAAATCTGAAATTTTGGAAGGACGTATGAAGTTATGAAGACAAAGACCAGGAAAGCAAGGGACAAGGATATCATGAATTGAAATATAACAAGAGTCTGGGCACACTTTGCTAGTAGTTGTCAAAGTGATTCTAATGAGAGGAGTGGCACAATGGATTTCTCTGTAGCACCCCAAAGTATGGCATATCAGCATGATCATCTGGAACAAAGAACACAAGCGGTTCTGCTAACACAAAACAGATGTTTTATCCCTTCCTCCTTCTCATTTTTGGTGCAAATGCAGTTCTGCCTGTACTGCTATATATTTGAGTGCGACTCTACTTCTTACACTTCTGGATGCCTTATGCATTAATAAGCAGTCAAAGGAAAACAACTGGGGGGGGGCTGAAACTGCCTGATATTGTCCCCTTTGCTTTGGGATTTATTTTTCATACTCCTGCTGCTCACCAGATACATTTATTTTTGGTAACATACTTTCTTTACATTTTTATCTTTAGACTGTTTAACGTGGTTGCACTGAGATATATCTTTGTTTACTTTAGAGCATATCACATGCAACAATGACATAAAATTAAAAAACAAAACAACAATAAACACTCAGATAAATGTTTTTGAATATATTAAAGTTGTGTCAAAGGGTATATGCCAAAATTATTACAATTATTACAGATATGAAATGATGTATAGTAACATGTATTGTTTAGATTGGTGACCATAAGGAAAGGTACCTTGTATTGATGACAATTAGACTTTATAGGAATTTATAGGAATTAATTTTGTTAATAATGTCAGCATTTCAGGAGTTGCACTCCTATCCATAAAGGCTACACCAACTAGAACTGAAAGGACAATTCTGGGGATGAATTTTGAGTTCATGGTGGGGGGAACTACCCCACTCTTGTTATGTTAAAAGCCCACTGGCACACAGAAACATGCAAATAGTTTAAGAAGTTAAAAGTGTATGCATGTTTATTATAGACTCTCATGCTTTCCACTGTTCTTCTCTCTCTCTCTCTCTCTCTCTGCCACCAAATACTAATTAAAAAACCAAGCTCAAACTAAGAACCACTCTCTTCTGTTGGCCTAAAATTCTTGAAGGAACAGCTCTGAGCATGTCAGTTAACTGGTCTACTCAAAGTCAGCCTTGTTAACTTTCACTATATGCTAGCTGGTTTGAGAGAATGAAAGGAAGAAACAGGGAGAAACTGCACAACTAGGGCCAAGTAAAGTATAACATTGGGGTTTTTTCCAGGTGGAGACAGATGGGTGGGACCTGTCAGGAGCTTGTCCTACTCTCGAGTAGGACCCTGGCAGACACACATGCCCGACTGGCATGTTCCCTCCCTCCTGGTTGATCGTTCGGGAGCTTCAAAAGCTTTCTTCTGCCCGAACATCACAGCGACCAATGCCAACAGACATCGGCACACTTAGGGATCCGCAGAGTCTTCGCAGCTTGCGTAACAGACCTCAGCAACTCAGCATTTTGGCTAATCTACTTTATTTACACATAAACACACACAGAGCACTGCAACATGGCTCCCTCTCTCTCTAGCATCAGGCAGCAAAGAGGAGAAACAAAGGACAACAGTCCCACTTTACGGAACACAGTAACACAAACATCCTGTCTGTGTCACTTCCCACTCTGTGAAGTCAAAACATACACCATCATGTGAAAGACAACAATTACATGACTGCAATCACGGAGCAGGAATACTGGCCATAACACTACTTTTGGATTGAGATTGGCCAGTGAATGGGAGATTGACAGAAAAGTATCCAGGACTTTTCTCTACATTGAAATGGATTGTGGAAGGGTATGTAGGACTGGAAAATTTTGGCTTTGAGATTTTTGCAGATAACTTTTTGTAGAAAAAAAAATGCTGGCTAATTCACTTGGTAGTGCTGAGCAATGGTTGCCCCAATAGACCAGCCTCTGCGGACTCAAGACATTATGAACTTGAAATTAATCATACATTTTCTTCTTCCATGTATGAGAAAGGGTTTTCTCAAGTGCAGAGATCTTTGAAGAGACAATAGGAATCCCCTTACTGCCAGAAAATATAAACCTCATGTTTATGGGCAAATGAAATCCTTTCTCCTCAGTGAATGGTTTTATGGGACTTTTATGGAAAAACCAAAACGAACACACTTTAAATCATAAGCATTAAGTGAATTAGAATCACATTACGTATATTTAAGAGGGCTGAATAAACAGCATATTAAAGATCTGAGCAAGTGGGGTTTCTGTTTTATTTTTAACTGGAATATTTCATTTAAAAGAGGATCTCTTTAGGTAGGAAGTTGACAACCATAAAAAAGCATTCTGTACATTTCTTAACGTTCTACAGATTTCATCTTCTTGCAGTAAAACAGCACCTGCCAGTCTATAATAGCCACCCTCATAAATCTTGCAGTGCTGTTAGCCCCTTTCTCCAGGCAGGAACTGAGGCACAATATTGAGTGACTTATTCAAAGTAATCCAGGGATTACATAGACTATTGTACAGATGATTATTTTTGTAGAGAAATGGGATGACTTTCCTCCTTAGTGTTATGCCCGTAGTTGTCATGCTCTAGCAGTAGCAAATCGATAATGGTACCAACTCAGGGAAAGGAGGGAGGGAAGGGAAGGGAAGGGAAGGGAAGGATAGAAAGTGTAGTCACTTTTTTCCTACGCCTGAAGCTGCTTCCCTAATCCCATATGTGACAATGGAATGGACTAGCCCATATCAAAAAGCAGCTTCTGGACTTCTAAATGAGGCACTGCTAAGAGAAAGACATAGGCTGATTTGGACATAACTCTAAACCACAGTTATAGCACTCTGGGAATGAGCCTGAGCAAACCTTGAATGAGTATGCTCACTCCTCAGATCTCCTCTGGCATCACTGCAAGGAGATCAGAAGCATACATTTCAACTATGGTTTTGGGAAACAAGCCAGGATTGAAAGACACAGACTGATGTTGGCCTGTTTTCATAATTATAGCTAAGGCTAAAAACAGTTTGTCCAGGTTTGGACATAACAAGGAAACACAGTTAGCTGAAAATGAAAGCAAAATAGCTTCTGACCTCCTCATGGCATACCGGAGTCTCATGCATGTAGCGCTAAACTATAGAGCAGCCTTCTCCAATATGGTGTCCTCCATATGTTTTTTATGACAAATCCCATAAGCAGTAACCAGGATGGGCAATGAATTACCAGAGCTACAATCCAAAATATCTGGAGGGCATCAGATTTGGTAAGGCTGGTTTGGTACACCTGCTGTGTAGTGCCTATGATATCAGCGGCACTTCTAATATCATAGGCACTACTCAGAAGGCGTCTCTAACTTGTTAATTTTTCAATGGCAGCAACATAGCTTTTGTAATGGGACATATTTAACTGGTGACCAGCTAAAACTGTGCCAAGACTGCACTGCTTAAGTGTGTAGACAAGGCACTGCATGACTGAATGATCATTCATGAAAAATAGCACCCATGCACATAAAAAGCTAATATGTATGTCTGAAGACTAGACAAGAATGCAACTCTTTGTTCCTGACATTTAGTTTTCTTATGTGCAGGGAGGAGGTTTTTTTTTTACATGTCGCAAATTCCATCATGGGTTTCTCTGCCAGCCGTCTGAACAGTCCATTCATGTGACAAGCTTTTTGTCTAGAATAGATCAAGTTGGCTGGGGCTGATGGGAGTTGTAGTCCAACAACATCTGAAAGGCACCAGGTTTGGAAAGGCTGGTCTAGTGTCAGCCTTCTGCTCTATGGTTCTGGTCAACCCTCTTTCGGGCAGTGTATGTGTGGGAGCCCTGGGTGGAGTCCATAGCAGAGGGACGTGTGGCTTCTTGGAAATATCAACCACCTCCAGCCCTTTCACTGGTATGTAAAGAACTGGAGAAGGAGAAGATAAGTCTGTTGGAGCTTCCTAAGCCCTTCACAAGGTGTCCCAAGGCTAAGTAGGCCCATAAAAGGTAAATCTGTGCGGCTCTCCCTTACAACCTCTGTGCCACATCTCGTTAGCATGGAGAAGGCAGTAATGAATTTCTTTATGAACACCGTCTCATGGCTAACACACAAGCTGAGCCCCCAGTGAAGAACTGTGAGTGACAGAGAGACTGGGGAGGCCTAAGGAGTGATCTTGTTCAAAAGCCCCAGCGAAGCTCCAATGGGATGTAATTAAAAATGATTAAACCATCCTCCCCCTCCAGCGCTGTGTGATGTCACATAAATTCTTCCCTAACAAGTCCCAGGCTACCTTTGCCTGAGCCGCACAGTTCACAGGGGCTCCAGGAAGGAATTAAAGACACATTTGTGTTCATTTCATAAGAAGGTAATAAAGTTTCTGCAAAGCACTCTTGGCGGTCAGAGGTCAGCAGCAGTGTGTAGATTTTTATTTAAGCTTCTTATTACCAAAGGCAAATGCTCAGCCGTGTTAATCTTCCCGGGCTCTTCCTGTCCTCAAGTGCTTTTGAGGAATGAGTGGGCCTTCTTGGCTGCAAGAGAATGGAGCAGGATCTCTCAGATACAGAGCAGACGGGAGGCCTGGACTTAAAGACCCATGTGCGGCATGGGGAATATCACCACAACGCCCTCGTTTATCTCATAAACATCACCAGACACCCCCAGAGTATCATCTCTCAGAACTGTCATAGGATCGGTCACTGACCTTTCATAACCCCAGTCCATGTCAATTGACTTGGGCTGGGCAATAAACATTAGTCTCTCAGCAAAGCTCCCCTGTGACACGCCTGCTTCAACATTCACCTATTCAAGGAGAGACTGATTATACAAGCGACAAATATTGAGCTTCTATCACACCTAAGCCACCAATGCGAGTCAGTTATTAGCTGTTACAGCTAGTTGGCAACTACTGCTGAAAATGCTGAGGGTGAATAGAAAATATTTGCACACCCAGAGACTTCTGTAGACTTTCGTTGGGTGGATTTGTTTCTGCTGTAACCTGGCAGTGAAACAGCTGACGCCAACGGCAGGGGTCTGTGGCATGGTGGGTATCTGCACTTTCAGAAGATAATGATCCCACCATGACAGTAGTGTAGTTTTCACATATCCAATCACTTAATTATCAGGTTTGGGGCTAGTCAAAAATGGTAACTGCAGAATGTGCAAACAACCTAGGATAGGAGGAGGTGCAACAATGGGGCAGGTACCACTTGCTTCACTGCAGCTCCCATGCAGCATGGGCTGGTGGTGGTGGGAGTCCAATGGTTTCATGATCAGTAGGGGGAGGTATAGCAGGGAGGAGGAGGACTCTATCAAGGCTATAGAGTGAAACTAGTAGAACCTGCCCTATTGAGGCACCTCCACCTGTCCTAGGATGTTTGGAAGCTGATCTCATTGGTGCTGCCAGTCTTTCACTGCTGTTGTTTAATGAAAAGGAACATCTCAGTGTGTAGTAGCTTACATTCAGCTTATGAAATATCAAGATGTGCCAAGGGGTGTGAGTGGTTGAGCCATCCCTGATGTTTTTGGCCTAACACAAAGCTAGTTAGTTAGGGCCGGCCCTATCATGAGGTAGCAGATGCTGAGGGAAGGGGAGGTGACGGAGCTGTGCATGCAGTGTGGTTTACCTTGAGCTCCTTTAGTTAGCCTGCTACCACCAGGTACAGTGGAATATGCTGCCCCATCATTAGCATCAAAGTAAGATTGAGCTGCCAGCCTAGTCAGCTCGTGTACATGGAATGGGGGAAGGTGCCATCTTTCGTCATTCCCCTAGATAGGTGCTTGGCATTAGAGCCAGTGTGGTGTAGTGGTTAAGAGCGGTAGTCTCGTAATCTGGTGAACTGGGTTCGATTCCCCACTCCTCCACATGCAGGTGCTGGGTGACCTTGGGCCAGTCACACTTCTTTGAAGTCTCTCAGCCCCACTCACCTCACAGAGTGTTTGTTGTGGGGGAGGAAGGGAAAGGAGAATGTTAGCCGCTTTGAGACTCCTCAAGGGGAGTGAAAGGCGGGATATCAAATCCAAACTCTCTCTTCTTGCACACATTATTCCTCTCCTTCACCTCCTCCTCCAACACCTCCCTAATAAGAAAATGCTCATCTCCATCCGATCAACTCTTCTCTCCAACCCACTCCCAATCTTCACTCTCACATTCCCACCTTGATTAATATTTTTGCTTAAATGAGCATTCTCAAGCAAAACACTCCATTTCAACGATATGTGTGTGTGTGTTTTTAAAAAGACACTATCTAGAATTAGAAATTGTTCTCAGATTGATCTGTATTTCAAATATCAGTTTCCCCCTACTGGCTTTTAAATGAGAAACGTTTTGGCAGAGTTTGTTCTGCAACATTAAGCATGATACAATGTGTGCGCCCGTGTGTAAGCACATTTACACACACAGACACACACAAACACACACATTTCCTTTTCTAATCCAGCACAGACAAGATTTTCATCATCTCTGCATTTTCAGCTGAATAGAAAACACATTTTCTGAACGACTCCCAGCCTCTTACATGGGGTCTGCACAAGTAGGGTTTAATTATTCAGCCGTAAGCCAGAACTCATTTGTGAACAATTAAAGAGGCCAAACAAAAATGAGATCAGGAGAAAAAGTTCTTTGTGAAATTGTTATTTCCCCCGAGTTCGTCCTTCATCCCACAGAAATACATGGACAAACTTAAAAGTCCTCCTCCTTCAGTTCTGTTCATGTTATTATAACTTACAGTATGGTGTGCAGTTAATTCTCATATACAGTGATACCTCAGGTTAAGTCCTTAATTCATTCCGGAGGTCCGTTCTTAACCTGAAACTGTTCTTAACCTGAAGCATCACTTTAGCTAATGGGACCTCCCACTGCTGCCGGAGCACGGTTTCTGTTCTCATCCTGAAGCAAAGCTGTTAACCTGAGGTACAATTTCTGTGTTAACGGAGTCTGTAACCTGAAGCGTATGTAACCTGAAGTGTATGTAACCCGAGGTACCACTGTACTGTGCTATCAGGAAGGTCAGAAACAGTGGCGTGCATAGATTTCAGCTTGCCCAGCAGGGACCTCCATGATGGCAAAGCCTCTATCCGCAGCAGCAGAAAGCAGAGGTGGGTGGAGGGACATTTCATCCCAACTCCTTTCGGTGTGGTGGATTGTGGGGTTTGGACTGGTCTGCTTGAGACTGAGCTATCAGCCACATATGTCCTCATTCAAATCTTGCCTCTGTCATAAACTCACTATTTGTTTGTTTGTTTGTTCATTACAAGCAGTTATAGCCAGTCTTTATTTCATTCTGCAAATTCAAGGCAGCAAACATGAGGTTCCCAGACAGCCTCCCACCCAGGCCTGATCAGACCCTGGCCAGCTTAGCTTCAGTCGGGTGGCTGTATCATGTGCCCTCATACCATGGGCCTTGGGGCTGTAATTTAGGCAAGTCACTCTCTCTGAGGCTCAGCCCCAACTGCAATATCAAGGATAATAATAACCTTATAAGGTTGTTGTAAGGATTACAATTAGATAATACACTTTGAACAACTCATGAGTGCTATCTTGACATGATATTGTGTGTGAAATATATTATGCCATTGACAATTATGTGATACTTATGGAGTAGGAGTTTTGCATACATTTTTAAAGCTGATAGATTCAGAATTGGAAGTCTTTTTCTTTTCTTTTTCTTTCTTTTAATTTTCATGTTTAAAATGCTTGATATTTGATGTTGACTCCTGTATATTGTTTTTTTCTTTGCCTTTCAATCTTTAATAAAAATAGTCTTTCTTAAAAAAAAAAAGACACTTATGTGTCCAGAATTCTCAGTGTCCAGAATTCAGTCTTTTTCCACTCCCACAGTTTCCAGGAGTGCAATTTTCATTCATTTGAATAGGGCACAACATTTCACAATTGATCTTTTCAGATGAAAATGAACATCCCCATTCACCTTATAAATGAACACTAATTATCCTAATTTATCTTATAAAAGTGAAAATGCATTCCCAATTATGGTAATTCAGATGCTAGGTAATGTTCCACAGAACCACACTTGCCAATTTTGACATATGCCTGCAGGTTGGGAGAACCTGGAAGAGAACCTCAAGGACTCACATTCCTGCCACCTGCTCACCTCCGGCTTACAGACGTTCACATCCGTCTGCTTCATAATGCGCTTTACAGTATTTTGGGTATATGACAAAATAATGATGCATAACTTTGTTTGAACTTGGCCACAGCTAGACACCAAGCTAGTATGCACTCTATTCTGCAATTCATTATCTCTTTCTGCAGACTAATCTTTCACCAAGTTTACTCATGGAAATTGTACAAACACACACACACACACACACACACACACACACACACACACACTGAGCAAATTCAGGATCTGCCTCCTGTGAAGTGGTGTGCTTCACTATGGGATGTTGAGTGATATACGCTAGTTCTTGATCAGGCCCCTTGTTCGAAATTGTAGCTAATGAGCACAGGATGTCTGCGTCCATTTCCAAATCGCCGGGAGAGGATAATAAAGAGTTCCAAATTAGGATAAACCCTTGATGTGGCATTATGAAGAGGTAAGAGTCTCAAGGGATTCAAGGTCAGGATTTATCAGTAAGCTTGTACTATGCAGAGCAGAAAAGCCGAACACAGCAGAATTCAGAGAATCCCTACCAGATGTGGGGATGGCATGCACAGGACTCTTAAGAATTCCACATTTTGGCTTCCTTATGACTTGTGCAGTGAATAACTTCTGCAGGGCCTGGGAGACAGAACGAGAACTTGGTATTAGAGGAGATTCCTATCACCTTTCCCACTCACCCACTGTTATTTAAACCAAAACACTTAGCATTTTTATATTTCATCATCTTCACATACATTATCCAGGCAATCCCGAAAACAGCCCTGCAAGATGGGTCAGTATTTTTACCCTTATGCTGCAGAAGAGGGATGGAGGCTAAGACACCAAGGCTGCAATCGTAATAGTAGTAGTAATAGTAGTAGTAGTATTTATATGCTGCCCATTTGACTGGGTTGCCCCTCTAGCACAGCTCACTGAATTAAATAGGACTTACTTTTGAGTCATATATCTATGGCTAAAGTTGGATTTGAACAAGCAACTTCCTGGTCCACAGCTTACATTATTAACCACTCCATCACACCACGCCACCTCCCCCTGTCCTTTTAAACACCACTTTCTCTTTCGCACAAGTCCACCCCCCCCGGAATGACAGTGCATGACAAATCCACATTATTTTGTCACATTTCAGTGAGCTGATGCAAAAAGGCTAGCAACTCCAACAGTTTAAAGAAGCAGCGCCATGCAGATGGACTCTAGTATGGTAACAGCGAAGAGCTATCAGGATAATCGGGAAGCAGAGTGTTTAGCTGGCTCTTTAGTCACTGTGGTTTATTAGAAGGCAACATGGTATTTTAATAGATATTTCTTTGTGCGCATAATAGCCTCCACAGACAACTCTCAGACAAAGCTGCTTCCTGTCACCTCTGACATCAGCAATATAGCTACCTCCTTATCTCTGGCATTTAATATGGTTCATTATACTCATTCTAGTTCCGATGGCCCTGATAACTGACCTGTGTATTCAACCCACCTCCTTCAAGTTCTCTCCTTGGACTGACAATGAACCAATTAAGTCTTGGATGCAGGCCCACTAATGCAAGCAGACAGGGCTGCTTGCTGGCCCTCCTCCCGCTCGTACAGTGACAAAGCACCTCTCCGACAGCAAGGCGGGCTTGTTAGTGCGGAATCTGGGGCCCCTGAAAGACAGGCTGCAGCAGCCCTGCCTCTGAACATGGCCATGTAATTATATGTTGCCATTTCTGGTTCATCTCCTCGGCATTCATCAGTGTATATGCATGTTCAATTAATGAGTAAGAGCCAGGGGGCCACTGGTAACAGAGTCATTACCCTGTGTAGGCCAAGGCAGTTTCAGCCAGCTCCATGGGAAAGTTTAATGGAAGGCGGAATCCACCTTCAGTGACAGACAAGGGCATCCGTTTCAAGCAACCACAAACTCCATTCAGTTAGATTCAGGTCGAAATAAATTTAAAAAATTGTCCAGTAGCACCTTAGAGATCAGCTAAGTTTATTCTGGGTATAAGCTTTCGTGTGCATGCACACTTCTTCAGTTAGATTGCCACAAAAAATGCTTTGCTAGGAATAGCAGTGATCGTCTTCCTGCAGCAGTTGCATAATGATGGGCAAATGAAAAGCAACTTTCTGGCGCAGGATAACTGTTCTGCTGAGCCCCCAACCCCACATCAGTTGGGAGCAGCACTGCTTGTGAGCCCTGCCCCCACTAGGGAAAGGAAAGGTATTTGGTTCAGTTTGCATTTAGAGATAAACTTACTTAATTCACACTTCCTGAAGAGATTGAAAAGGCGACACATCCTTTTGCACTTGCAATTTGCACTTCTCCGAATTTTGCAGTGCACTTCTCCAGCCTTTTAATGTGTGCAAAAATGCATTTACTAGGGTAACATACACATAAAATGGCATATATTGGTGAAGATGGATTATATCAGGTGGGACTGCTTAGGGGAAAAAATGGCAAAATGGCAAATAAATATGTGTACATTAGGAGAAATTCACAGTAAAATGCTAGTGAATTTTCACAAGGACTTAGGGGGAAAAACTGATGTGGAAATGTGAATTTTCACAAGGGCTTGGGGGGGGAGAACTGATGTGGAAATGTGGAGACCTGAACACAAGACTGAAAAATGAGAGATTATGAGAAACTGAAATGGATAGATTCGCCCATCCCTAGGCCCCATATGTCTGGGGAACACAGGCCCCCTTTGCTTTGCTTTACTGGGCATCCTGAAACTGCTTTTAAATCTACTTTTCTGCAAGGCATGGTGTGCATGGGAAGAACCTATTCTGACAAAGAGAACAGAGAGATGGAGAAGAGATTTTTAATATATGCCACCAGGTTGGAGGAAATTAGCAGACACTTAGTAAAGAGCTGCTAGCAGGATCTTCTGGGCACTGCCTTGGGGGGTATGGTTTTTGTCTACATGAGAGACCTCTGAGTAATTCTCCCTGCCACACACAGCAGGTTAATCTGTACCACCCTGCTTGTGTCCCTAATACAATGACACAGAGAAGCAATGTAAGAATGTGCCTTGTGAGTCATGAATGACCCATCACCCTGTTTATAGTACAAACCAAGGTCATTGCTCTTGTGGAAAACTCACAAACCTGGATAATCCTTCTCAATGAGAAGAGATTCTCACAGGCTGCTGTATCGCAGCAAGAGAGGGAAATTACCATGATTGCTATGAATTGCTCCTGTCTTGGTTGTTGCTAGCTAGATGACTGACTTGACTCCCATTATTAATATACAAGGTGCTAGGGCAGGAAAATAAGATGATGGGAATCTGAGTCTAATTAAATGTGGATCTTGTAGGAATTAAAATGCAGGAAGATCAGGAGACATCTGTGCTGCGTTTTTTTGTTTTTTAATGACTCATTTCAAAAGACAAAGACAAAGGCAGCAGTGTTGGTCCATAAGGGCGGGGGGGGGGACCTCCATAGAAAACCCACAATTGAGCAATACATTTATTAGGACCAACTAAAACAAAGCAAAAAGTGTGCAAGCTTTCAGATTCTGATGAACTCTTTCAGATTCTTAAGAACTGTTCATTGAGCTAGATGGGGGAGGTGTGTGTGAGGAAACCTCATTATAAAAAGATTAGACTGGATGTTGAGACCTGCATTTAGACTCGGGTCTCATCCACTCCATACATTTAAAGCACATTTATATCATAGTCATGGCTTCCTGCAGAGAATGCTGGGAACTGTAGTCTACCCCTCACAGGAGAACAATTCCCAGCACCCTTAAACTACAATTCCCATGATTCTTTGGGGGAAAGCTACATGCTTTAAACATATGGTTGGGATGTGGGCTCAGTCAGAAGATGGAGATTGCAAACTGGATTAGTGTCTCTACTAGATACTTTCATGTACAGTGGTGCCTCGCAAGACAAAATTAATCCGTTCCGCGAGTCTCTTCGTCTAGCGGTTTTTTCGTCTTGCGAAGCAACCCTATTAGTGGCTTAGCGGATTAGCGCTATTAGCGGTTTAGTGGCTATTAAAGGCTTAGCGGCTATTAAAGCCTTAGCGGCTATTAAAGGCTTAGCGGATTAGCGGCTAAAAGGCTATTAGCGGCATAGCGGCTTAGAAAAAGGGGGGGGAGCAGAAAAAAATCAGAACACTCGCAATACGTTTTCGTCTTGCAAAGCAAACCCATAGGGAAAATCGTCTTGCGAAGCAGCTCAAAAACGGAAAACCCTTTCGTCTAGCGGGTTTTCCGTCTTGCGAGGCATTCGTCTTGCGGGGCACCACTGTATCAGGTGACACCTAGGATTCTGAAATGAAGAAGCAATGGCAGTTCCCCATTTTTGAAAGCATAACGTCCAGCTGTTACCCAAACCAGCCTCATTTCAAAAACACGCCTTCTGGTAGCACAGCATTTCACAAACTTAACTGTTAATGCAGTGGTTCCAAAATATTTGACTGGGAGAACCCATCAGATGAATTATGTCTTTGTTCTACCCTTTGACTTGGAAATTAAACATCCTCCACCCAGCATTTGTGCTCCAACCAAGTGCTTATTTTCTGACAACCCATTAAGAAGCCTGTTGTGACCTACGGGTTGAGCTGTGACTCTGCTTGTCAGCATCGCCTGCACATCTGTATCTGACCCCTCTTGTTTGCACACATACATTGAATATTCCCTCCCCTTTTCATATCTGTCTGCACATTTGCCTTGCTCCCGATTCTGCTATCAGTCTGCCCTGTGCATCAAGTCTACTGCTGGCTTCTAACCTCCTGACTCCCCTCCCCCATATTAAAGTACACTGTAGTCTTAACTAATGACCCTGGGGAAGTGCCCAGCAGAATCTGCCCCAGAGACCACTGTGGATCACTTCATGGAACAAAAGGCTTTGTATTTCCAACACAGGCCTTTTCATGCTTCCCAAAGTTCTGGACTTTTAACCTTGTGGCGGAGGCTGTTTTCCTAACCCCAACAGGAACTCAGCTCTCCAAACCTTAACATTAGCCTTGCCTTCCCCTCTTGACCTGAGCCTCGGTTTCTGGATTCCTTAACGCTGTCAACACGAGCTCCTGAGCTAATGCACTGACAGCCTTTTTAATGGTTTTTTTCACCCAGACGTCAGGCCCATTCCATACCATAACTGAATTGATCCCATTTCTCTACAGGCAGACCAGTCATATTAATTAGGGGCTTCATTCCTCCCCTCAGGCAAATACCATGCAGCAATAAGGTAGCCTAGCAAGTCCTCAACTAGTATTAATTATCTGTTTTACTTCAACATAGCACATTACTATTTTTGTTTTCTTTTCCTCACTGCAACCCTATGAAGTAGGATCACTGTTATGTGGCAGATAGTGGGGGAGGGGAAGAGTATGATAGATATTAATTTGCTCAAGAAACCACACGAGCAGGGCTAGAATCATGAGCCTTCTCAGCTTTTAGCCATATGTCCACAGAGTGATCTGGCAACTATGCAAAGGCATGCATTCCCCATAAAAACAGAGGAGAGAGATGGACTGTGTGTGTGTTGCTCTTTCAAAACAACGAAGACAAAGGAAAGTCAACACTAACCTGTGGAACTGTTATTACCAGTGCTTTTTTCGGGGGGGGGGGGTACGCCGGGGTACGCCTACCCTAAACATTTTGTGAATCTTTGTACTTTTGTCAATTTACTGTATTTGTTTTCCCTGATTTGAACTATAAAATGGTGATTTTCTTGAGTCAAAATGAGAGTACCCCTGGTTATTACCCTCTTGCAGGGGTGGAGAAGCCCCAAAGCAGCCCTCTAGGCCTCTCTATCTGGCCCTCCAGCCCAAACCCTTCCCCAGCCATACCTCCCCTCTTCGGGTCACATCATGCATTGGTCCTGCCTGGCATCCTCCTTCCCTGGCATTTTTGCCTAGCTGGAACATGCCATTGTAATGCCTCTAGTTTGCCTGGATGGAGGATGGACAGGGGTGGGTGAATGTGAGTAGAACAATCCAGCTGTATAAAAGCAGAATTTACATTCCTTCCAGTGGCCTGTGGCCTCAGAAGGCTGTGCCAAAGAGACAGCATCTCCACCCCTCCCCTATTGTCAGCCCGCCATGGTGTGAACCAGGCCAGGATCAAGCATCAGCATCATCTCACAAGGCATGTGTAACCCACAGCAGAGTGGCCGTGGCAAACCCCTGGCCTAGCTCCTCCTCCTCCTTGCTGCCCGATCACCTGAACAATCTGAGCCAATCAGGAGGAGACGGTGCGAGGGGCAAGAGTAGCAGCTCCAGCTTCCCTTCCCTTTCCCTCCAGGCAGCCATGTGGAATGGCCCCAGAGGAGGAGAGTAAGGTGGTGAAAATGGCAAGGAGCAAGCAGATGTTGCCCAACACCCCAAGGCCCTTCCCCCAAACCACAGTAGCTCAGTAGTAGAGGGTCCCAGGTCTCATCCGTGCCATCTCCTGGTACGACTGGGCTGAAACCCTGGGGGACCACAGCTAGTCAGTGTAGACAGTCCTGAGCTAGATGGACCAATGGTGTGACTCAGTCTGCGACTGCTCCCTATGTTTCAAAACCTGGAGTTGACCCTGGCTAAATAGCAGTGTCTGACTGCAGATGAGTGGCGGTGGTGGCTTCACAATGTGGCTGGCATCCAGGGGGTAAGTCTACATAGTGATGACTGATGGACTGGGGGCTGATGTGGTGCTTTAGCATTTCCCAGTTTCATGGAGCACAACCAAGTCCCCCCTCTACCTTGGCTTGCTCTGCTTCAACAGGTCTCTTTCTCTTGCAGGGATGGGGGGGGAGCCTTCCCTCCCCATTCCATGCGGTGGGATCAACTCCCGCCTTCCCTAAGCCAAGCCCATCCCTGCGGTGCTGACATGGCAGAGGCTCGTTATCTCCACCATCCCACCTTGCCTACGGCACAGTGAGAGGGCGGCACGTCCCCTGGGGAAAGCGATAAGAAAGAAATTAGTGTAAAGAAAGTGGGGGGGGGGGAGAGAGAAGAGAAATTACCTTTCCTGAATTTAAAAAACTACCCTGGGTTGCTGTAGCAACTGAAAGGTGTATCATGTTGCCATGGCAACTAGGAAACATCCTCATTTGCCTTGCTTAGCTTAGCGGACTGCAAATGATTAGATGCAGAGTAACAGGGAGAAACTCTGATTTGGGATGGATCAAAACCATCCTGGGGGTGCATTTCTTCAGTTTAAAAGATGTGCACTACAAACCATGTACTGTACTTTGCAACCTCCTCATCCTCTCTGCCCACAATTTATCTCCTCTCCCCTTTTCTTGCTGAAGTTAGGTTGCTGCCCCTGGCAAGTGACCTCTAAACCCCTGTCGACATCACCCATCACCCCCAAAGGTCACCTTGCTCCTTTCTGAGACTAAGCAGCTATGTAATGGACAGCCAGATAGTGATGGGGCAGGGGTCTAGGCTAGAGTGTGGGAGAGGGCTTGGCAACCATGCAAATGATTCTCTCCTACTGAATTCCTCCATCCATCTTTCCCCCAGTGCAACTGAAGGACCGTTGTCCCAGCAGATGATGATCAAGGGATCACATGCCCCTAACAGCAACTAATGGTGACTGTTTTACTTGTCCCTGTTACCGTTAGCTGCTTTGGTCTCTTGCAAAGAGAATGTAGGACATATATTTATATATAGACAATAAGTAAGCACGAGCATTTGACACTTTGTGACTATGTACTAAACAGGGCCAAGGCTGCAGCAGGTTCTCCTCTATGACCAAATGTCCCCTGGATTTGCGCTCATTGACCCAAGAGGATCCTGCACTGACCATCACACCCAACTGTTCTTGTATTTGGACCTGTATTCAGCTCAAAGTAATGTGCACTGGACATGGGGCATAGGCACATCCTTTAGGTCTGATGCACATCAAAACACATAAGGTGTGCATTGAACATGTGCAGATACACTTATATGCCAAAGGAGAAAACTCATAGTTGGGTCTCTTGAGTATATAATCCTGATCAGAAACTGCTTTTCTCCAGTATTAAAATATATTTCTAGTCCGCCTTCTAACAGGTGCACAGTCACGTAGGTATCCTCATAGAGAAGAGATAAGACTGCCTCCCTTGCGGAAAGACATTGCTGTTCTTTCCCACTTCCCAGCATACATTAGTAGGGTGCTATTAAGGGTTTGTGGGATGATCACGCAAAGGAAATAATGTGGCTGGGGCGTGCTTTGCAGAATTGGTAAGTATTAAGGCACCAATTCTCTTTTTTAGCACCTTAGCTAGTTTTTTGAAAACTGAGTGAGAGCTCCTGGAATGCTAGCTGGCATCTTACACAAATAGCCTTGGCTAAGTCCCATGAAACTTCTATGTCCCTTTGGTAACGGCTGGAATTCCCTTCCCAGACCAGCTGACGGACCTCCCAAATCTCTCCGCATTACATGGAGATAGGTCAACCTCTCTGTGGTGGCCAGGGCAGCCAAGAATAACCTGTTGAAGCCTATTTCCAACCTATCTAAAACCCTTAAGGAACGCCTGCCATTCTTAGGCTGGGAACAACCTCACCCAAACAGGCAAGTATCATTTGCACTGCAAAGAAGGGCTTTAAAATCAAAGAAAGAAAGAAAGAAAGAAAGAAAGAAAGAAAGAAAGAAAGAAAGAGCCCTATATAATGTGATAGGCTGTGCCAAAGCAATGTCATTATTACTATTTTTAAAAGGTGAGAAGAATCCAAGTAGCCCCCGAAGTAGTACAATGTTAGGAAGTCTTATTTAAATCCATGTTAATTAAGAACAACAAAAGCATAAAATGCTATGTATTGTAAAGTTGCTCTTCAGGCATACATACTAAGTCAACATATGGTAATCAATCAGCATAGCTGATGATTACAGTAGCTAGAGTGCTCATTTTTACTATTTGTTTTACATGCTTAAACTATTTTGCGTCTTTCGTTCTAAATAAAAGCTGCTTCTGTTTAGAGTCTGATTATGACTTGACTAGAGAGTCAAGAAACTCTACGCTCATTCATTCACACTTTAAAAGGAGCTTCAGTCTCACATTTGGGCAACCCTGTTAGGTGTTTAATGAGCTCTGGCCTGGAAACGACATCAGTTTATTCAGAGGCTCAATTAATCCCTCCCACTGCATATTTCATAAGGGTCTCCAGAGATCTCTGGGTGGTGGTGGCAGAGACATTCTCATTCAGGAATTCCAACAGATTGGAAGTCTGTGCTTGTCCTGGTCCGCACTGCCAAATGAAGAACCCCAACTCCCATAAATCAGATTGGTATATAAAGATAAAAGGTAAAGGACCCCTGGGTGGTTAAGTCCAGTCAAAGGTGACTAAGGGGTTGTGGTGCTCATCTTGCTTCAGGCCAAGGGACCCGGTGTTTGTCCATAGACAGCTTGCCAGGTCATGTGGCCAGCATGACTAAACTGCTTCTGGTGCAATGGGACACCACGATGGAAACCAGAGTGCACAGAGACGCCGTTTACCTTCCCATTGCAGCGGTACCTATTTATCTACTTGCACTGGTATGCTTTCAAACTGCTAGGTTGGCAGAAGCTGGGACAGAGCAACAGGAGCATACCCCATTGTGGGGATTCGAACCGCCAACCTTCTGATCAGCAAGCCCAAGAGGCCACAGAACCACCCACATCCCTTAGATTGGTATATAGGCAAAGCACAGGCTGCAACAGTGTTTCTCGTACTTGGGTCTCCAGCTGTTGTTGGACTACAACTCCCAACATCCCTAGCTAGCTGGACCAGTGCTCAAGGATGATGGAATTTGTAGTTCAACAACATCTGGAGACCCAAGTTTGAGATACACTGGGCTACAGGGGTATGGCAGGTGCATAAGAGATTTAGATACCAGGCTAAGCACAAGCTAAGATGTTTATCTAACAAGCAACATGTCCCCTGCACCTTCCTTTTGAAGAGTAGGGAGGGCACAGCACTTAGCATGCCAAACAGCATTTCATTGAGTGGGTTGGGCTTGAGAAGTTTGTTTGCGCTGGTGTCTCTGTGTCCTTGGAGATGGAGATGGAGTTTGTGCCAGCTCAGCATCCAATTTATTCTGAGTTGTTTCCTCTAGAGGAGAAGTTTCCTCACTGGTAGCAGGAGGCACCAAGGATGACTCCACAGAAGGAGATATCTAACTAGGGGTGTCCAGTGTCACAGGGGCAGAACGCTCCTTGGTATCTCCCCTGGATTCAGCTCTCCATTCTCTGGACTACTGGTCTCCTCCCTGTACTCAACACTTCTTGGGGCCCTGATTTCACCTCTTCCATCCCTCTTGGACCCTCCCCAGGGTCCTTCAGATCCAACTTTCTGAGCTCCTCCTAGTCCTCCTTCGGTAGGATGCAGCCACCCCCTCCATGACATCTCCATATGTCAGTGCACAGCTCACAAGAGGGGTTCTCTTGAAATGTGGTGGCAGCCCTATAATATCTGGCAGCCGCTGCGTAATGGTCTGCAATTAGAATGAAGCGTATTTTAATCATCTGTGAGCAATTTCGTACTGGAATGAGATCTATAAATTGGCAGCACTGGAAATAACTTTCTCATCAAAGAAATAGTCCCCGAAGAGACGTAGTAGACAATTTTATGGAAAAAGTTTCAAAATATACCCAATGGGTCATGACTTAAAATTAGCTCTCTCTATAAGTTACTGCTGGTTAGTTTGTTAGCAGTTATTGAACAACACTGTTCACTGCTATAACTTGGTGAAAATGCTGCAGTCCTGGACTTCTGCCACTCAATCCCACTGTTTGTTTTTAAATGCACTTT
This sequence comes from Podarcis vaucheri, assembly GCF_965113315.1. Lineage (NCBI taxonomy): Eukaryota > Metazoa > Chordata > Lepidosauria > Squamata > Lacertidae > Podarcis > Podarcis vaucheri. Next base: position 75,953,490 of record NC_138760.1, on the reverse strand, counting down.
ATTTCATTCCCCCACTTCCATGAAAAGCACAAAATCAACAATAACAACAAATAGCAGTGATATACACATGTTTATGTTGTAAATTAGCCATACGGTATCCATGATAATCATAATATTTTTTCATAACATTTCATGCAGAAATGTCAGTCAGTCTTCTGGGATTCATCCATCATGTTAACTCTCTTCATGCGCTACTCAAGTGGAGGAGGCCCATGCACAGAAGAGGAAGTGAGGGCCTTGCCATTGCCCCTGCCCTGGATACCACACCCCTGGGCTAGCTTCACTCCTATTGGCCACCCATGAAGTACATGCATCTGAGGTAAAATGGTGATGTGTGAGCAGCTTCCAGGGAACATCCTTCACTTCTGATGCCAGTATTCAACATGCAGACATGCACTTCCTCATGAATAGCATGTGAATAAGACAATTGAATAAGAAGGGTCCATTCTTTCCCACCCCCGTCCCAAAAATGGATGGACTGTAACATCCAGTTCAGGCATAGGCAAACTCGGCCCTCCAGATGTTTTGGGACTACAATTCCCATCATCCCTAGCTAACAGGATCAGTGGTCATGGATAATGGCAATTGTAGTAGGTTGAGTTTGCCTATGCCTGATCTAGTTGAACCAACTGCAGAAATGACTTAAGGAGTTGTTTTGATTTGAAATTCACGGCCTAGTAGTACTTTTGCTAGGTGTGCAGTTGTACTGGGGTCTTGGCATGTCTGGGAAAGGACATTTTCTGTGGCAGTCCCTAAGCTGTAGAACTCCCTCCCCACAGATGTTCATGTGGTATTTTCATTATACAGTGGAACCTTGGTTCTTGAACGTCAATGGAAAGATTTTTCTCCAAGGGGTGAAGTTCAAATGGAGAAGGGGTCAAGTCAGAGCTGTGGTCAGAGGTGCAATGTGGAGGCAGTCCATTGTAACTGAAGCTGGGTGCAGGGCAGGGAGCCGGGTGAAGTCAGGAACAGGCTTGCAAGCAGGGAGCCAGGGCAGGTCAGGAGCTCAGGCAGGAAAGCAGGACAAGGTTCAGGCAGGAACTAGCAACCAACAATGTTGCTCCCACAACTTGGGACTGGGGCTACCCGGCTTTTATCTGCTCTGAGGCATAGGGCGGCCCCGATCCTCTGGTGACTCACCTCTCCTGGCCTGGAGGCAAGCACTCCTCCTGTGGGAACTTAGTTCCCTCAGCCTCTCTGCCATGAGCCTCTGCAGCTCAGGAGAGGATGGAGGGTTACCATACCGAGAGGCAACCTCAGCTTCCACTGACGGGGCTGAGAGTGGAGCACCTGCAGGCAATGGGTCCTCCATCACCTCAGGAATTAGAGCAGACTCAGCTGATGCCTGTACCTGAGGATCCTGCACAGGTGAGGACCCTTCAGGCTCATGCCCCAGCCCCGGCTCAGCTGGTTCTGGAGGTGGGGAATCCTGTACAGGCTGGGATCCCTCAGGTTCAGCATACGAGTCCGAATCCCAGGCCATCACACAAGTGTTATTAAAATCCTGCTAAGGTTTTCATCTGCTTACAGTGGTCTCCTAGATAAATTATAATTTTCCCCCGTTCTTCGTTGAAGTTTTGGTCTTCTTGGTTCCCTAGCCTTCTGGTCAGTTTTGTCATTTCGGCAAACAGCTTGGTTTGCCATTCCTCTCTGGTAGGGACTTTGTCTTCTTTCCATCTCTGGGCTAGTAGCATCCGCATTGCTGTTCTCACGTACATGAAAAGTCTTTTCTGTTCCTTTGGAATGTCAGTACATACAATTCCTAATAAAAGGCTTCTGGGTTTGTTTGTTTTTACAAAAGTTACTTTAAACATTTTTTTAATTCATTATACCATATTTTTCGCTCCATAAGACACACCTGACCATAAGATGCACCTAGTTTTTAGAGGAGGAAAACAAGAAAAAAATATTCTGAACGAAACAATGGATGTATGATTTTTGTGGTTCATGCTGTGGCCACAGACATGATGTGTGATTTGACGGTGAGTTTGGGGTGACCCAGTGCAAAAATCCTGAAGAACCATGTGGATCCGTAATCTGTAACCACGTTTTTGCACCATTGCGGCCCCACGAAACAGTGCGTGCATTTTTTTTTTTTGGTGGAGGCTGTAGCCATGGACATGCTATGTGATCTTATGGTGAATTTGAGGTGACCCAGTGCAAAAATCCTGAGGATCCATGTGCTTTTACCTTCTCCCTCCCAGGCAGCCTCCTTTATCTCTAGAATCCCTTATCTCCCTCCCAATCCCTTGCCGATCAGTTGCTCAATGGCTTTGTTTCAACACCCCCTTCCCTCTTTCTAAAAAAAGAAGAAGCATGATCTGCTTTTTGCCCCTGGGCAATTTGGCTCCAGGGACCACACATTCGCTCCATAAGATGCACAGACATTTCCCCAGAGCAGCGCACGGAAATGCCGTTTACCTTCCCACCAGAGCAGTACCTATTTATCTACTTGCACTTTTAAATATAAATATGTATGTCCTGGATAGGAAAAGGAAAACATTTTGAGAATTGCACAGGATCCAGAGGAAAATCAGTATTTTATCACACATTATGTAAACAGTCTGTGGAACTCACTACAACAGAATCTGCCTAGATCAACAAGTTCAGCTCCAATTAAAATATGCCAGCAGAGATAATATGATTTAGAGGTGGTGTTCATATTGGACAAAATGCTTAGAAATGATAACTAGGTTTTTCATTGGCTCCCCCCCAAATGGAACAATTGTAGTATGACTAGGGCAAGTTATTTTCTGGAGGGGGTTTGATCCTCCAGAGTTCCTTGAAGGAAGAGTTTAGAAACAAATGACTAAAATCCAATATGAAAGATCGGACACAGGCAACAACTTCCCTCCCCACGCAGTGTAGACAATGCAAGCAGGATGGAGTCCTATGTTCAGATAGGGAGTCAAATGTCACAGGCCTGCATTGAACTATTCCAAGGGCCCACTACAGCTGGTTTGGATAACTTTCCCCAGCACAGCCAATCTACACCAGTTGCCCTCTCTTCTGTGTTCAGTTTTTAGTGGGCAATAGCCCCTTATGGTAAACCTTCAACAACCAGGAGCTGCAAAGGCAAGGAAGGTGAAGCGCACAATCTGGGAACAGCAAACAAAAGCTTGCACCACCCTCGCTATGCGGCACTTATAGAATAAGGACATCAGCTTCCAGGGGCTGTCAGTCTGGGGGAAGATTTCAGCAGCATGAAATCCATTAATTTAAAAACTCCCCTCCACACACACACACACCACAAAAGCACCCTCCATTGCAGTTTTCCCAGGCTCTGTAATTAATCTCACTCAGCATCTACGACTGACTAACCCTGTGCTTAGGTAAATTATTCAAGCTCAGCTACACCTGTCCAAATAGAACTCCCTTCAAAGGCTGCGCAGAGCCGGCTTCTGCAGCTCAGCACCGTCTCCCTGATGACAAGAGCAGTTTAGCTCCCTTGGTATCACGCAGCGATCAGCCGTGGCGGGGATAAGTTTGTGTGGAGACATTCTCAACGCTTCATTCAGATCAGGTGTTTTCCAGAGATACCAGTTCTCCATAGATGCTGGCTCCCTAATAACAACTTTTCCTCACAGAGCTTCTATATCCCCAAGCGGAGCGCAATCTGCATTAGGTCACCGCTCTGCAAATTCCATTTCTTTCCCATCAATCTCAGTCAAGAATGTGTCAGGATGGAAATATCTTACATTCTTTATTCTTGGGAGGGGGAGGGGTGGGTTTTGACAGGCAACGTCGCTTCTCTCTGGAGCGCACGCGAGGGACACTGGAAAGCCACTGTTCTTTGCCTAACCCAATTCTCCCAGGACTTTTTCTTTTCTTTTTTTCTTTTTTACCAATACCTGGTTAATTAGAAGAGGGAAATGAATAATTCTTTTTTATAACCATCTCTTCCAGCAGACTCTCTGTCTAGCTCTGCTGAGCAGAAGGCAGAAGGAGCCTCTCTCCGCAGAGCTATTTATACTCCGAGACAGATTTCAAAGTGCTGCTTTGATGTTCTTCCACCATCTCTGAGAAAAAAAGTAGTCCATCACCAAAATAAACTAAAATAAAAAGTAGCAGCATTTCATTATCAACACGATCCCACCAGGGGAATTTTGACATGAAGGATAAAACAAAAGTCCTTTCGTTTATCCCATCAAATAGTCTTCTTTTAAGTGTATTTCAAATTAGTTCAAACTGAGGCTCTCCGGGTAGGAAAATGATGAAATGCTGAACAGCCCCCACGCTCTGGGGCTGTTTCCACACAAGGTGAACTTCCTACCCGGAAATCACTTTCCTTCGAAGAAATTGCATGAATCCAGGGCATGAATGTCTGGGCCATGAAAGATCACACATGAAGGACACCTGGCATTTGTGTGACTACCTCCCCCAGAAGTGGAAAGTCTTGTCTTCTGTAAAACCTTAGGAAGCAATACTAAGTATGGGAAGTCAGTCTAATTCACATGGGTTTAAATTAAGCTAGCATGAAATACACCAGTTCCAAATTCCGTTCAGGAGCAGGACTGCTGCTTGCTGAGCCAGCTTAAGCCTTGCACAGTGAAAACAAGCTTTTAAAATAGAGTTTGACTTATACTGCCCTTTTTGCTGGCGTAAGTTCTCCTGGGCTGCCAAGTCACTTGACTGAGCTGAACATAGTTTGAGTCCAGTGTAGGTCTCTCCTGTCTTCGGCCCACCTCCCCCCACCTTAGAACACCCATTTTGGGTGGCTAACCCCAGTGTCACATCCTCTAGCCTTGGCTCAGCCAACTGAGATGAGCTAAGGGAATTGCAGTGGGATTATCTCCATCTGAAGTGGGATGAGGCTGTGCCAGGAACTGACCAGATGAGTAGGAGAGCCACTGGATACTAACTCACTCATCCTGACAGATCTTTGATTTGGATTGATCCCTTAGATGTGGAAACTACAGAGTGAAGTCCTTTACATTTTATATTAGTTTTAAGGGCAGGAACCCATGCTTTTGGAAAAGATCTTTACCTTTAAATGCAAACAGGATCCATTATCTGCCCAATCCCTAACTATCATTGGTTTAGTGAGTATCAGCACAAACAATCCATCCTGTAAAATGACTAAACAAGCAAACCCCTTAAGTATTCCCCAGAAAATTCTAATATTTGGAACCCTGATACTGTACAAAATCTATTTTTCACTTAAGTTTTATCACCCAACTTCTCTGAAGCTTCTGAAAAGAAACTGGGTTAGAGCGGGATTTAAAAAGAAATCCTTTCTATCTCTGACTGATTCTTCCTCCTCCACTCTTAGTATCTGCACTCCCAGCTCAGTTAAGAATTCTGCTGCTTCTGTAGTTGACCTGCACACTGTTGGCAGGGCTAAACTTACCCCCATGCTTCCCTTACTAATCATAACTGTGGCTGACACATTCCTGGCTTTTGCTCTGAGAAGGAGACTGCAAGCAACTGAACAAAGTTGAGACATGTCAGAGATGTTTGTTTCTCTGCGTCTCCTAAACTCAAAGCGTAGGACGTCGTCTTTCTCTCGCATGGTACTAACTAATGACCAGGGTTGCATTGCATAAACTCACTCAATGCATTCCTTGTGCTCCTAGTAATTCAGTCTGCTAAATCCAATGCAATCCAGTAAGATTGTTACATTCTGCAGATCCAAGCATTTCCCAAGGGATATCAATAGTAAAAGGCCAGGCTCCGTGACCGGTTTGCTGAGAGACTTAACACATGGAATCAAACTGAACTTGCCCCAACAACATCATGATTTCAGCTGCTACCCAGTTTACCAGGGTATGGCATGGCAGGGCATTTATTTTTGTGGGCACAACCAGACGCCAGCTGTACTGCACCACTGTGTCAAGCTTCTAATTAGAAGGGAAGAAAACTATTGTTCTATCCACCTATCGAAACATGGAAACCTTCCTTCTCACATATTGTTCTGGTTTGGAAATAACACTAAACTATGGGCTGCGGGTGGCGCTGTGGGTTAAACCACAGAGCCTAGGACTTGCTGATCAGAAGGTTGGCAGTTCAAATCCCCACGACGGGGTGAGCTCCCGTTGCGAGGGAAAGGGCCATTTTGGATTCCTCCCCATCACGGAGATGCTCTACACACGTTGATCCTGTTATAAGCACACACAAATATGCTCTTCCACATGTTCGGTGCAATGCGTGCAAAGGCATCTGTTTTGCTCTGGGGAACATCAGTTTCCTAAAAATGATTTTGAAAGGATATTATTGACAAAATGGTAGCCTGTACCTGCTACAGATTCAGCCCCTGCCAAAAGTTCTGCCCTTCTTCTGGTCTCTTAGCTGTATCAGTGCAAATGAAAGTCAACGAGATAAGTTAACACAGACCGCAGGAGGACCCCACACATGACTTATTGGCATCTGGAACTAATCTACACTCTCGTTGCCCTTGAACCAGCCTGGCAAAGAAACCCCTCCCTTGCTACGCCAGGTAATCCTACGAATTAGAAAATTGAAAAGCTCTTAGAAATCCCTCTGCAGAGACATCTCCCACCCTACCCTGGGGCTATTTGCTAAAAGACGGGGGAGATTAGGCCACAGATCAATGACAGGAAACAGCTTCAAGATCCTGGAGTCAATGTTTGGCAACAAATGGAGCCAACGGAGAATTTCAGAGCCATTGAAGCAGGGCAAATGGGTGCTACTTTGACCAAACAGCCATCAACAGCAGCTCCTGCATGGCTAATGGGACCAGGGAACTCAGTAGTTCAACACCATCTGGTGGGCACCGGGTTGGTGAAGGCTGCTCTATGTGTGTTCCATTAGCATTTGAAAACATTCCCTTTTACAGAAGCTTTTGATTCTTGCTGCTGCTTAAGGTACTGGTTTGTGAGGGGTGTTCTTTGTGTTCTGTTTACTTTGGCTGCTGCTTTTAGTTTGAGAGCATTCGTGTTTAGTTGGTTGGGATTAGAGTCTGTGGTTTTTATAAAATGTTTTCACTTTTTTTCTGTAAACTGATTCAAACTTTGTGAATGGGGAAAGCAGGGTATACCTGTATTTCAAAAGTAAATTAAAATATGTCTGCTGCATTCACATAGAAAACAGGTTGGAAGGATCAAAGGAACATGTGGGTGAGGTGCCTTCCACTTTCCCACCTCCTCTGTTTCTCATTTCTTGAGTCACTTGATCCAAACATTTCTCTCTGTTCCCAGCTCACATTCTGGCATCAGACCTGGGCCTGAAGAACAGTGACTTGCTTGGAAGAGCAGACTGAGGGGAGGTCAGGAACAGGAAGTGAAATGGCTCAATGCCCCTCTGTCTCCCATACTCTTCTTCTATGGTTTAAGTGCTAGGACCTGACTGGAGTCCAAATCCAGTGCGTTACAGCACCAGTAAGGGCTTATCTGCACTTACATTTCCTCTGCTCTTTCCAGGCGCAGTCCACGCTTTAAAATTCCATGTCCACAGAAAAAAGGAAAGAACAAAAGAGAAAAAGACAGTAAAAAAAAAAAAAAAGAGAGAGCGACTTCCGTTCAACTTCCTTTTTTCTGTTGTCTTTTGTCTCTCCTTTTTCTTTTGAGGATTCGCCTTTTTGTAATTTTCTGTTTTCTGCTTTCCTTTTTCTCTTTTTTTTCTCTTTTCCCATATTTTTTAATGACATGTTTATATGTATCTGAAGTTTGACATGTAACGTGAATCTTTTTTCTAATAAAACTTTAATAAAAAAAAAAATTTAAAAAAAAAAATTCCATGTCCAAGCCCCTTTTTATTTTGCCACAAAGCTTTCCCCGTGAAAATTGGCTCTTTAAAGCTCAACCGGAGCAAACAGCAAGCCAAAGAAAACCCAAACTGATGTTTGCTCCAGATGAACACTAATGAGTGGGTTTCCCCAGGAAAATATCCAGGGCAAAAAACAAAAGGAAACACGCTCAGACATGGAGCTTTAAAGCTTGGACCTGTGCCTGGAATGAGCTGGGCAAAAGGTAAGTGTGGATAAGCTCTAAGAGGCAGGTGAGAAGTTTCATAGTGCAAAAAGTACATGTAGCTTGTATTCCCCAATACAGGCTTTGAGCCAAACTAGATGGGATGCTAAATAAATGAGTTTTTGCACTTGATGTGTGCATCCTTTTTTTAAAAATGCAAATTGTAGCTGCTGGTGACTATTGGGATTGCAGCAAGTTGGGAGGGGAGTTTAACCCTTCCTTTTATTGCTGTGGTCCTGACAAAAGTTGCTCCTAAGAAGCTGTTATTTACCTAGGGGAATAATAATAATAATAATAATAATAATAATAATAATAATAATAATACTCTGCTCATCTGGCTGGGCTTCCCCAGCCACTCTGGGAGGCTTACAGCATATATAAAACATAGTAAAATATCAAACATTAAAAACTTCCTGTTACAGGGCTGTCTTCAGATGTCTTCTAAAAGTTGTGTAATTCTTTATTTCCTTCACATCTGAAGGAAGGTTGTTCCACAGGGAGGGCGCCATACTGAGAAGGCCTTCTGCTTGGTTCCCTGTAACTTTGCTTCTCGCAGTGAGGAGGACCTCAATGTCAGGGCTGAGCTATGGGGGTGGAGACGCTCCTTCAGGTATACTGAGCTGAGGCCATTTAGGGCTTTAAAGTAGGGTTACCAGATGTCCCCGGTTCCTGGGGACAGTCCCCGGATGTCCAATTCTGTCCCCGGAAAAATTCCATCCCTGGAATGTCCCCAGAATTGCAAATCTTTGCCCAGGAAATGTTGCAGCGGCAGCCTCAGCAGCCCAGAGCCAGCCTGGTAGCGCAGTTGACTCTGGCTGGCTTCAGGAGCTGCTCGCTGGCCGCTGCCGTGGCGCCCACCATTTTTCCTCGCCGGAAGGCCCCATATAATGTGTCTTGTGTGCAGCACATCATATGGGGACTTCTGGCGAGGAAAAATGGTGGGCGCCATGGCAGTGAGCAGCTCCTGAAGCCAGCCAGAGCCAACTGCGCTACCAGGCTGGCTGCGGGCTGCGGGCTGCTGACTGCTGCTGCCACTGCCACTGCCGAAGGGGAACTGGAGATGTCAAGCGCTACAGATCTCCTGCCCCCTTCCCCCTTTGTTTTGACTGATTGGGGGAGGCTCGGAGATTGGGGAAGGCTCAGGAGTTACGGGCACACAGTGCGCTGTTGCCCAGTTTTTTAAAAAAACTGCACATTTATGTTTCACAGGGTGCGAAAGAAGGGCTTTGCACCTTTATACAATATGCATGTGTGCTTTTGCCCAGGGTCTTCTGCCTCACCATCCCCACTACTGACTCCCTGTTGCTACTCAGTTAAAAAAAAAAAAAAGCAGGGGAAAATTAGGTGTCCCCTGATTCATTGAAAAAAATCTGGTAACTATACATTAAAGGTCAGCACCAACACTTTGAATTGTGCTTGTAATTGTACTGGAAGCCTGTGAAGATCCCTTAGGATTGGTGTTATATGGTCCCGGTGGCCACTCTCAGTCACCAGTCTAGCTGCCGCATTCTGGATTAGTATAGTTTCCAAGTCACCTTCAAAGGTAGCCCCATGTAGAGTGCATTGCAGTAGTCCAAATATAGTAGTCCAATCCTCTAGGAGTGCCAATGAGAGCTTTCTCCCAGTGCAAATGGCATCTTAGAAGGAGGGTTTTTTGTCAGGGCTGCACCAGGCAGAAAAGGATTTTCCTTCCATTTGTTATCAGGCCCACAGTGACTATTATTGGCTTTGTAAATTTAAAAAGTACAAACTTTATGCAATGACACATTTAACAGCAACACATCTAGCTTGGTTCCCAGTTTCTGACAGAGAGAACTCTTCATAACAAGTGGGACAGACCCAGACAGCTCTGCCCCTCCTTCCTTGCTAAATTGTAGCAATGAGGAAATCTTCATTAGCACGGCAGCAGCTCAATTAGCTCCTAAATCTGCAACCCATTTCAGGATCACATCACTCATTACCATGTCATTTGTGGGGAATGCTCACCCAAGTGGTTCCTCTGACAGCAACAGTAAATTGGGAAGGAATCATATCCTGCCAACAAGTCAGACATGAATCTGCCAACTGAGTTTTGCTGTATACCTTCCGGATTCAAGATTCAAGTGGAAACTCTTTCAACTTTATAATTTTTAAGATAAGATGGGAAGTAATTCTTTGCCAGTTTAACTTCTGCAAACACAAAGGCCACCCACCTTTGATTCAGCACAATTATTTGAAAGGACAGCTAATGAGCATTGTGAAAATGTTTACAGACATGAATTACCTTCATTTATACACATGAGTCATTAAGCATATACAAGTCTATCTATATAGTCAGCAATCAATTTTTACAAGCAAGTCAGTAAGTGTTTTAGGTGCAATGAAGTCTGTCAATACAGACCCAGTTAAAATAAATTGTGCTGCGTTTTAGGAACATTTTTCTTCTTTAGCTATGTGCTACATTTGCTATATATAATTTTGATGTCATACATCAGAAATGTATGGTCAGAGGTCAACTCATAATTCATCCTATTCTGTATACGGGCAGCTGTGAATCTGTCTGCAATCTGATGTGGATCTAAACATGCTTAAGCCCACTGACTGAAATATACATCAGCATACGAAAGTCCATGTTGCGAATGGGATTGTGGCCTCTGTCCGAGAACACAAGCAGAACTTGGCATCCTGCTAGAGTACTCCAGGGAAATCTTCATCTGTTCCATCAGCATGACCTTGACTCGAGCCTTGGTAACTGCAGTGTCAGGAAAGGCACATTGTACCAATTTGCAAAGAATCTGTAACCTAATAAGGCATATCAATACTTGGGCATGAAGTAATTTGGAAAAGAAGAACACACAGAGGTTTGCATGAACATTTTATAAGATCAAGGTGAAAAATACTGGGCAATAAGAGCAGATCTGTGACTCTGGCTCAGACCAAAGGTCCATCAGGATGAGGGCTCCGGTTCAAAGAGAGACTAGACAGACGCTTCCAGGAAACCCAGGACTGAGGTAGGCCCCCCCCCCATATTTGTAACCTGTATCCAGGGTCTACTGCCTCTAAGATATGCAGAGGAGCGTTGCCTCCATCTAGCTGTCATGGCTAATAGTCATTGATAGATCTGCCCTCCATTAATGATGTCTCTATTACAAAAACAAAAAAAAGCCATCTGTGCCAGTGCTCCCTCCTCACTTCAGCTGCCATATGGTAGTGGTGGCAGTGACAGCTTGGAAGTGCAGTGTGCACCCCACACAGGCCACAACCAATTATGAAGACTCATTCCCATGAATAAGCAGTGACTGAGTGGCTGCTTTAATACAACCCTGGCTGCTCTCCATGGGAAGTTTGCCTCCATGTCCTCACATACACTTCAGCTGGCAACCATGCTTGCCATGAGTAAGTACGCTGGAATGGCACTGGTGTTTTCCGCAGCAAACCTGAGAATGCCAACAAGAGGTCCATGTCCTTAAATCTCATGTCCGTGTCCATGTGCTTGGAAATTCTGATTGGTCCAGGACTCCCAAATATATGTGCTTCCTTGTGGCAGGAAGCGCAGCTGTGATTGCTGCAGAAAGCATGGAGCAAGTTAGATTTCTCAAAGCTTTGGCATCTCATTTAGGGGAGCCATCACAAGATTTCTTCATGGGAGCACTCTCACCCATCAGCCCTATGGTAAAACCAACCAACCAACCAACCAACCAACCAACCAACACATAGGCGTATAGGAAATTGCCACTGGGCCATCCAGCTCACCAGAATTGACTAGTGTTTCTGACAGGAATTGTTCCCATCCCTACCTGGAAATGTTCAGCCAGTGACCTTCTGTATGCAAAATGTGTGCTCCACAACCATTGAGTGACAGCCCTTCCTCTTACCCTTTGAGAAAGATTTATTCAGGCCTGTTTGCTGAAACAGAGAGAGGATCCACACCAGGGCCATATTCACACCATACTTGGAAAGTGCCATGATATCACTTATTCCAAAGTCGTGGCTTACCCCAAAGAATTCTGAGAGCTGTTGTTTCCTAAGGGCGCTGAGAGTGATTAGGAGAGGCCCTGTTACCCTCACAGAGCTACAATTCCTGAGGTGGTTTAATGGTCTATCACTCTTCCCAAGGAACTCTGGGAATTGTAGCTCTGGAAGGGGAATAGGGATGTCTTAACAACTCCCAGGAATCCTTGAGGGAAGCCATAACCATTTAAAGTTGCATCATAATGCTTTAAATGTTTGGCGTGAGCGTGTATCTAGAGGGAGATACATGTGTGTATCGCTTATGCGCACATATAACTGGAAACACTTTTCTCTCATGCCTATTCTGGTGCTTCTCTCGTTAGCTGAACTACAGCTCTTTCTAAGTCGGAATGCAGGAGGGAGGCCAATATCAACAGAGGAAGTGCAAAGATGCCTTGTACACTGAAGGAAAGCAGCGGGGTGGGGTGGGGAAACAGGAGAGGCAGCCTTATGCCCATAGCCAGCGTCTCCTCCTGCTGTAACTGAGTCAGTAGAAGGTGGCAGCCAATGCGCTTCAAGGGGGCTCTGCAGGCTGCTGTTTTTTGGGGAGGGGTGTCGGGAGAAATGCAGTCCCGCTGCTGTCAGCACTGTGGTGGCAAGAGAGAAAGGCCCAGCATGCGCTCATAGGAACCATGGCTCTTTCAAACAAAGAGCATTGCCTCCCGCTTCCCCACCCGGAGGATGTATGTTATTATTGGGATGTCAGGGCTGGGCAATTAAAATGGAATCAGTGGCAAAGCCCAAAGGGAGACGTTGAGCAGCATATTAAACACAAGGAAAGAAGTGGCAGCCCTCTCTCTCTCTCTCCCACCCTCCTTTGTCCTATTGTGGGGCTAGGCAGGGCTTTTTGGAGCTGGGCGGCAGCCTGCTCCGTGAAAGGGAAAAGCCCACAAGCTCAGCTTACACAGAGGGAAGGCTGTGCAGAGATGCAGGCTGCAGCTCAGGTGCATCTGCGTTATAGGAAAGAAGGACAATGAGCATTTGCAGTAGGAACACGGACTGGGTGTCCCACAATTCTACCTTTACTGCTTTGGCCCTGCTCCCTGCAAGCTCTTAACCCTCGGTCTGTGATTTCCCAGCTATAATTACATTCACAGGACGCTTCCAGCCTGTTGCAGTTTTGTGGGTGGGATTCAATTGCATGCTGAAAAATTCAGATTGAATAATTGAATTGGGTTAGGGGTTCTTGCACGGCAAGCCCTGCATCTTTCACCCCATTGGATTGTTTGTTTTGTTTTTTGCAATAAGGGAAGTGATGGGGAAATGCACTGGAAGGTGTGTGCTTGACACAATGTTGTATCACCAAGGAAATCAGAGCAAATGCTCAATAAACAGGTCGTCCGGAAGCAACCATAGGACATCTGCCCAGAAGTACCCCTTCAACAGAGATTAGGGGGAAATTTGATGCAGTTCACATTTAAAGGCAAATCTACCTAATTTACACTTTCTGAAACAATGTGAAAACTGAAACGCAACCCTCCTTTTAAATTCACAGATCTCTGGGTTTTTTTTGCAATCCAAGTTCTCCAGTCATGTAACATTTACAGAAATGTCTATACTAGAAGAAACTGCATAAAAATGCATACATTATCAAAGATAACATGTCAAAAGGGATCATATTAGGAAACACACAGACCCACATTGTAAATTGCTGTGGAAATGAGGAGAACTGAATTTAAGACTGCAAACCCCTTTCATGGTTCTTTCATCAGAACTAGCCTACTGCAGATCACTCTGTGCCAGTCCCATATAATGAGCCAATCAGCTTTGATTCTTCACAGGGATCAGCCAATAGGAGCCCATTGCTTGCTCTTTTCTCCATAGTTCATTGGAGGGTTTTCTCACTCTCCCCGCCCCCCGTCCCTACACATCCCCAAACCATGGCAGGCCATGGATTTCACAACAGCACAAGGAATTCAGCCAAATGCCTCTGTATTTCAGCCTTTTGTGTAAAACAAGCTCTGGGGCCTCCATATCTCACAGTCATCCAAGGTAATAAAGCAAACTGACAGGTATCAAAAAGCAGATCTTCCTTAAAAAGGAGCTGCCTCAGGGGGCTGTCTGAGCAGAAAGTGACATAAGAACCTAAGACGAGCCAGCTGGGTCAGGCCAATGGCCCGACTAGTCCAGAATCCTCTTCAGTGGCTGACCAGATGCCTCTGGGAAGCCTGCAAGCCAGGCATGAACGCAACAGCGCTTGCACACCTGTGATTCCCAGAAACTGATGTTCAGAGATTCAATGCCTCTGATGACGGGAGTGGCCTATAGCCATTGCGGCTACTGGGCCTTTCCACGGAGCCTGATTTAGCAGAGAATTGGGTGTGTCCATCTGTTCTCCCCCAGCCACCAAAAAATGGAAAAGTAAAATGAATGGTCACAGACATAGAAGCAATAAAGGTCCCAGCAACACAGTGAGGGAAACACAGACCAGAAACCCTCAATACATCAGTCACACACAACATTCCTCTGTGGACTCCCCATCTTCCTAGCATGGGGTTTCCCATCTCATCACTCTTTCCAATGGCCTGGGACTGCTGGAAACATTTCTTGGGCAGGTGGTGGTGACCAGTGATCAGCAGCCAAAGTGCATCGTTCTTCTTGCCTAGCTGAAATGTCAACTCTTGCGACAGTCAGCCTGCAGCAAAAATAACAAAGAGTCTTGTAGCACTGTTAAGAGTACCAATATTTTTATTTTATTTTTTACATTTATGTCGTAATTTCATTTTGGAAGCAAAGAGAAAACTGGACACTCTTACTTTGTGCTACACACAGAGCCAACTATTCCTAGATTAGAAAACGCCATCCTTCTAGGTCATGTGTTGATCTATCCCGTTCCAGATCAGATATGTCCATCCTCTCAGTGCTTTGGCCGCAGATGCATTCATTATCATGCCAATAACATCTGAGTTGTTAATAAATTCAAACACCCATCAGCTCTCTTGACACATACTTGTCATTCATTCCCCACATCTGTTTGTGAAGTGGAGGGAGAGAGAGAGAAGCCCTCCAGGCTCAAGGGCCTCTCCACATTCTGACTCAGCACACGGCAATGTGCGCTCAAGTTGAGCCTTGTTTGGTTGTTGAAAAGCAGGAGCGCTCGGCTTGTGTGTCAATTACCCATCACAGAGTGATCAGGGCCTTCCTGATCTCCAATCAGTCGTTCCACCAGAGGTTCTTAAGGAGCTGCTGTGTCCTTCATTAGCTAGGAAGAGAAGCCAGCTTCCGGCCCTTTCACTGCCACGGTTAAATGCCAGCAAAACATGCCTTATGTTTGCTGAACCAATAGCCTACCCTCTAAAAAACAACAACACCCAGCTCATGATGTCATGCCAGCAGTAGGTAACCAGAGGGGCAGATGCTGTATGGTTGGCACAAGAGACAGGCCAGAAGGGTCAGTTTTTCCTGCTGTTCTGTATAAATGTGCTTTGCCTTGTTCATTCTTCTGGGCTCATCAGCAATTTAAGCCAGGAGAAGATGCGCAGGAAAAGGAGATGAAGTGTTTTCTTATTGACACCCAGTTAGCTGCATAGCAAATGAAAGGCACTGCTGATGACATCTCATGCATCAGGATGCGTATGATGCCCAGGAAATCTCTCTCCAAAGTGTGAACATTTCCTCCTCTTCAAAGTTCCAGCTGTCCTGGTGTCCCAAAGAGATGCTTCTCACATATGGCACCACCAGTGGGCTATGGCAAAACTCCCAATTCATCTTGTCATCATTCTGGAAGAAGAAATGGCACTCTCGCTCTTTGAAGGAGACATTATAGGACTGCAGGCTCAGAATCTCCCCGCCAAACTTGCAAACATCCCCTCTACTTATTTTAAAACACACACATATACACAAGCTTATATGCAAAATTCCACGCTGCAGACATTAAGATGTTTGTTGCATGTTAAAAGCAGAGACACTTCCCTTTTCCAAATTTCACAATGTGGTTCTCTGACCAAGCAATGCATACAATTATATATCAAGGGAAGTGTGTATAAAAATGCATATACTGATGAAGAAAACACACAAAAATGCATTATATTAGGGACAATTGTTTGTAAAAATGTGCATATTATGCAAGATTGCAAAAAAATGCTGGCATGTTCTTTAATTTTTATTGATTTTCAAAATATACAACGTATGAGAATGCAAGAAATAGATGAATAAAACTGTTCCTATTCCCAGTAACTCTCCCTCCCACCTTTATTCTGGCATTAAGGAAAATGACAAGAAAAGAAAAAGGGTGATATTAACAGAGAGCATAAAAAGTTCAGGCGGGAAAGAAATGACCTGTACATTGAGATTTTTAAAAGAAACCAATATAGCATGAAGGAATGAATAGTTATTATGCATTCCAAACTCCTGCATAATGTGGTTGAGGACTCTTGTTGTTTCCCTTTTATGTTTACAAATGTTATGAAATTATGCCATACTTTAATACATTTGTCCAATTTTAAGATCCCATGTAATGGTCTGATTTTACGCTGACACATTTTCATGATGCAAAACTGAAGTGAACTTACGATTGGAAATATGAGAAAGTGAACCCCGACAGAGCTGTCGATTCAGACTCCCCAAGCACCACAGACTTTTCCTTTCTCCTAGCTGTCAGAAAGCCTCTCAGTTCTTCCACAACTGCCCAGCTTTGGATGGAAAGAAAGAAAGAAATGCTCTTCCCACTTTGTACCACCCAGTACAACTTTCCCTCTGTACTGGAACTGGGTGGAAGGGAAGTATGTATTGCATTTGGCTTGGTGAGGAATCTGTACATACCTCCTCCTTCTTTGTGTGGGACCTAGAAATTTGGATCCAAACAGGAGACTGTGGCACTCCACAAATTCTTCTCAAAGTGAATAAGGGCACTTTCGGAGAGGTGCTTCCCACTGTGCAATTAGAAAACATGGGGGGGGGGAGAGGAGAGGTACCCAAGGGAAGAATGACCAGCTAATGTGGGGCTCTCTGGAGCCAACACTGCAGGATTTGTGAGCTGGTGTCACACATGCTTTCCCTGCTGAACTCTTTGGACCAGCAGCTGGGGACCCGTGAAGATGTTTCTGTGAGTTCAGAGCACCTGTCACTGCAGAAAAAACCAAGTGTCTATCTGTAACTCCCCCAAAGTCATGAATGTAAGCAGCAATGTCAAGAAATTACTTATTTCTTTCTGCAGAGCATGACTTAGTCATGGGGGGGGGGGAGATGAAGAGAAGGGGGGAAATCAGTAATCAACCTTTTTGTCTCTCATCCCTTCAGTGCCCTCTTTCTCCCCTCTCCCGCCCTCCCCCCTGGATGTGCACCTGGTTGTTGCAAATATATAGACTGCTTTCAGGGTTCCCCATGTCACTTATGGATTGCCAGGCCTTTGATCATTTGTCCTAGCCTTGAAAGGAAAAAAAAGATGCTTCTTTTGTCCCCCACCCACAGCACCTGGGCTCCTGGGATTTCCCCTCCCCATCGGATACAAAGACATGTTCTGCACAGGATGTGCAGCCTTCGTTGCTGCTGACACTCTCCTTCCCTCATGCTGAGTGTAGAAAGCCTGTTGGGAGCAACGAACAAGAGATGCGGATCACCACTGAGAACTGTCCATCACAGGTTGGATGCATTGCCTCTGTAGCATTCACTGCTGTGATCAGCAGGTGCCATTTTCCATTCTGAGAATGCACAGTGGTCCTCCCACCATGTCTTTGGAAGAGGTACCATGTGGGCGGACAAGCATGCCTTAGGCCATATTGATGGGGCATAACAAATTGTGCCAGTTGTGTTTGCTGACATGCTTCCCACAACCTCTCTCTTGATGGGAGTGGGAAACTTCTCCATCCTCCCCTGCGTGTGCACCCCCACCCACCCACCACTTTCCTTTCTCTGCATCATCTTCTTTCATAACTCACTTTACAGCCAATCCTATCTACAGGACCCTTGCCTGCGTGTTTCGCAGTGGGCCTACTAGGGGGAAAAGAGACTTGGATGGAGTGGGGTAGATATACCTGCCCCCCTTACCAGGCACACTGTCATCACTGCTGGGGCTCAAACACAGCATGGAAGAGTGAAGGATCTCCAGGTATGTAGAAAAAATGTCATCGATTTGATTGATTGACTGATTGGATTGCTCTGGGGCTGTTCCTGGGAGCCTCAAAGCAGCATTCAGGATGATCGGTTTATAGGACAATAAATGCACAGTTGTTAATAATTTGTTACACAGAATCCAGATGTCTTCCCTCAAAGATGTGTTTCTGTTGTGGGAATATCACATTTTTCCAACACTCAAACCAGAATATTTGGTCACTGGGGAAATGCTATTTCCCCCCAGCTAGCTCATCCATTTCTATTGCAAACGCTGTGCAAGTTGCACTTCCATAACTGTCACGGGCAGCACATGGATCACGTCTGTGACATCACTCAGATGATGAACATCAAGTCCCCTGCCCAGTTACTTTTTTGAGAACCTTTGAAATCTTTCTTGTGCATTAAAAGCAAACAAACTTCTCTGGATCTGTGCTCTTCTGTTATGTTGTCAAAACACTGGAACACTCATCCAGTTCTGGTTTCAAAACTAAAAACATCACAAATGCAGCAAGGCTACCTCCACTCCTCTGCTCTTCATTGCCCTGCTAGCTCAAGCATCTTCTAAAGATTTTTTTCTAAAGAATTTTTTACTGCAGAGTAAAAAAGGAAATGAACCAAACCTAACCACATGTTCAGCAACCAGGTTGCCCCCATTACGTAGAGACAGAATGGTCTGTGGATTGAGGCCAGTATTATTGCACATATGGCAATACAGATTGACAGGGCAATCCTACTGTGTTCAATGGGGCTTATTCCCTTGCACAGGGGTGGGGAACCTCTGGCCCAGGGGGCAAATGCAGCCCTCCCCAAGCATCTCTGTCTAGTCCTTGGGACTCTACCCACACCATCCTCTCTCTTCAGCCACACCCCATCTTCCCAGGCCACAGCTCTCACCAGTCTGGCTTCCCCATTACAACCAATGAGTTCTGCTCAGAGTAGGACTAAAATTGGCTGTTGCTCTCCAGCAGAGTGGTTCATTCATGCCTAGATCATTCCACTTGTCAGTTGTCAGTTTTTATAGCAATCTGTTAGGAATTTGTGGGGTGTTTCTGCTGGTGGCTGCAAGGATGATAATGACGAAGGAGTAGAATTGGACTAGAATGTAATTATGCCAACGCCTGTCATTTTAAGTCACAAGTGCATACTTACACATTCCTACATGATGATGCCGCATATCTTTCTGCCACTGTTGCTTTTCAGTGATAAACAAA
Source organism: Podarcis vaucheri (assembly GCF_965113315.1). Taxonomy (NCBI): domain Eukaryota; kingdom Metazoa; phylum Chordata; class Lepidosauria; order Squamata; family Lacertidae; genus Podarcis; species Podarcis vaucheri. The sequence continues at coordinate 75,934,310 of NC_138760.1, read as the reverse complement.
ACAAAGCTAGTTCTCCAGCTTCAGCAGCTGCCTTAAAAATATGTCAAATGTGCTGTTAGCAAAATGTTTGAGAAATCATGATGACATTAGCAGAAAAAGAACTATGCCCCACCCCCCACCCCCAACCTAGGAACAGGGGTTTAAAGAGTTTCATCATATTCTATCGACTTTGAATTGAATCCTTGAAATATCACCTAGTTAAAAAACCCTGGTAGTTATAATGCATGTTCTGTACAAACTATTTTAGCTGGCATGCTTCCATTGAAACTGGTTGAGCTTCGGTTGATTGCATACAAGTAACTCACCTTCAGTTGTTTGTGGATTGCCCACCCCTAACTCTGTGTTGATGTTCACGCAGCAGTTTCCAGATTGCCAGAACTGCTGCCAGAAACCCTGATTAAGCACGCTTTTTGTATGCTGAAGTACCACTGGTGCGCACAGAATGGGTGTTGAAAAATCAAGGCATTGCAGCAAATTGTCATGAGCGTGTATGGTGGATGAGTTAGATACGGGAACTCAACATCCTGCTACAGCACTGAAGAGGCAATAGCTGCACAAGTGCTATCTTAACAATGACACAGGAAGCCTCATTGGCCAAAGCATGGCCCCAAACCAAGCTCCAATGAAATTAATGGGATCTATGTGCACACCACTTATAGGGCTAGGAAGAAATGCATTTGAACCAAACTAGATGTTAACACTTTTTTAAAAGCATGGTTAAAATCAAATTTGTTTTGCTATGTTTTGAAGGAAATGCAGCAAAAAAACTCAAATTCCAGGATTCTTTTGGGAAAACATGTATGATGTGGATCTGCCCTTACCTAGTAAACACACATACCTAGATTCAAAGTGCCATCTTTTTAGTTCAGTCTTGTGTCAATAAAGGTAAAAGGTAAAGGTAAAGGACCCCTGGATGGTTAAGTCCAGTCAAAGGCGACTATGGGGTGCGGCTCTCATATCGCTCTTGTCCAGGGCCCAAAACTGTCCATAGCGGGTAAATAACCCTGGTGTTCTCCCCTTTCCCCATTGATCATGTAATCACAAAAGTATTCCTTATCCCAGTGTTTCCCAACCTTTTTTGGGCAAAGGAACACTTGTTTCATGAAAAAAATCTCGAGGCACACCACCATTACAGCCCCATGACGTCAGCGCGCAGCGTCACGGCGGGAGGGACGCACGAAAGTGTAAGTTTCAATTCCCCCCCCTCTCCCTTGCCTTCCTTCTGTGCCAACTGCCAAAAAGCCAAGACTTTAGGGCAGCAGGTCGACACGGAAGAAGCTCCTACCTAAGGACAGGTGCGACGGCCGTGTCCTCTTCTGCCACACTTGGCAGCCCTGCCTCACGGTTGTGACTCCCACCCTGATTTCTCCCCGCAGGTCGAGCGGCACAGGCAGCCCAATGTGTCCAGCCCAGACACAAGCCCCGCTTCCCCACTCTAGATCTTGAATGCGACCAAGTGCTCTGGACTCCCGAGCAGGGTGGGAAAGAGGACTCGCATCTGGTAGCCTCCGGGCTCCTCGCCTGCTCTAGGGATGGCATTGCAGGCAAGCTGCCGGCTGTCACCATCGCCGCCCCCTCATGCGAGTGGACCTGCCCGGAGTGGTGGGCCGGGGGAGGCTCGCTCTCTGTGGGGATATGGCCCGCACGCGCGGCCCCGCTTCCTCCTGCCCAGGGCTGAGCTCCTTACCCGCGATCTCGGTCTCGCGCACGCGGATCCCACTTATTCCGAAGCTCGCGCCACTAGCCGGGGCTCTCACACCGTGCCAGGGCGAGGCGGCGCGGCCCACTAACGTCATCGCGGCTCGCCGCCGCCCTCGACTTCCCTGTTCCCTCCCCTCCCTCGGGTCGCTGTGGTTACCGAGGACTGCAAGCTGCTCGGGCGAGCGTGGGGCATTAAGTGGGAGAAGGAAAATTAAAATTAAAACTCGCCTGAAGGCCGCCTCTCCGGATATGAAGCTATCTTTCAAATTTTTTAATTTTTCCCGCGGCACACCAGGCAACATCTCGCGGCACACTAGTGTGCCGCGGAACAGTGGTTGAAAAACACTGCCTTATCCACATCTAGTGGTGGGAAGTTACAGTAGCTAAGTGGTCATTGACTCATGTTGGTTGTGGAAAAGTTCGCTGCTTGTGGTATTCTGTATTCTGTATATTGTGTTAGTGTAGAATATTTAAAAATGAGGGATGCTACAGAAATCTAGCATCCAAAAAATAAAAATGCTAGATTTCTGTAGCACCCATCACTTTTAAATATTTCACACTAACGCAATATACAGAAACACATTCTCTATAGTCTATAACATACCTAACCCATCAGCTTCACTGAGGCCAACACCTCCATAACAAACCTGTGGTATTGCTAGTAATGCAGTTTGAAAGTTGGTGTAAAGTTTGCTGTACAAACCACATTCATTGGTTTCTTGGATGATTGCCTTTAAGTGTCTGTTCAATGCATATTGTAAAATTGTCTGGGGAAGATAGAAAAAGTACATTTTTTGCATATTTCAAGTGCAAAATGTAGCAATAAAACCACTGTCTCGTCCATAATATTATTTTCAAGCTTTTCTGAGCAGTCGATAGTTTGGGGGGGCAGATTTTTAGAGTCAGTTTCTTTGTGAGGAGAAAGTTCAGGAGTTTTGTGAGTGTGCATGGCTTTTTATTATCATAGAACATGCTTTTGAGGAGTGTAAATTTCAAAGCCTAATGTCTGGGATACTCTCAAAACCTCAGCCATTTTTGTGCCACAACCCTTCAGTTTTGTGCCACCTGCTACGAGTGTGTCCCTCACATATCAATCTGGGTTCCTGGTTAACACCCCAAAAACCAACGTTGCCACATCCTTTCAAACATCGGCCAAATATTTGTGCTAGTTTTGTGTCACAAACCCAGAGGGGATATACAAAACCCATTGTTTTGGCAGTGATAACCCAGACCAGCCAAAAGTATTGTTTTGGGCTGAAGTTTTTGAGAAGATACCAGAGTTTGCTTTGCTGCTCACACTTCCATACATTTGCCAACCAGAAGCCTCTTAGCGAGCTCCTCCAACCAGCTCCAAACTATATATATAAAAAAGAATTCTCTCCAGCCAGATCCAAGACTCAGCTCCCACCCAGGCTGATGAGGTGTGATACAAATTCCAGTGGCTTGGAACAGGCTCTAGCAAACAAAGGCCATTCATTAATCAAAGGCTCCTTTTGCAATACAGCACATTTACAGCTGCTCTATAGGCTGTTATAATGTAACATACTGAGTACATGGCCATGCAACAATTGTTTTTTTGCACTTTAAAACAAAGTGCCTTTTGCACTGCTCTGATAAAAGTGGGATTTATTATTGTTGTTGTTGTTGTTGTTGTTGTTGTTGTTATTATTATTCCAATCCATCTAGAAGTAATGTTTGTTTATTTATTAAAATACTTATAACTCAACATTCATAATGACCTCAGGAAGGGGTACCATAAAATTCAATTTAAAACACATCAACAGAACAATAAATTAACAGCAGCTGAAATAATAAATACAGTCAATGATATTAAATGGCAGAGCATCAACAATGAGGATGCTGTCTTGGATTTACAAACACAAATATCTACTACTGTATCTCACGATGAAGGGAAATAATATCTGAGGGGTTTGTGTGCATTTTAGAGATGAGATAACTGAGGCCTCAAGCAGTGCAGGCTACTCCATGGAGTCTTAGGCCTCGTTCAGGAGAAGCAGGCTGGCAACCCTGTCACTACTCATTAAAAGTAATAGGCATGGGGACTGGGGACTCCATACAGCCAGCCAGGAGGATGACTGCCCCATTCACACAGTTCTCCTTTCCCCCCATGGAAGGGAGAGACTAAGGTTCAAATCCCCACTCTGCTATGAAGCTAACTTAGTGAGACCTTGAGCCTAACCAACCTCACATGCTTGTGGATTATTCATTCAATTTCCGCCCATCGCTCCCAGAGGAACCTAGGGTGACAAACATCAAAACAGTACAATTTTGAAGACCCTGGATATAATGTATTAAGCAAACGGATATGCTATTCTAGCTTCCAGAGGAAGGAAAGGTATCAGCTTGATCCACTCCCATGTGAGCTGAACTTCCACTGGAGCAACTGTTTGAACTAGGTTCCATTTTTGCTCGGAGGCCTCAGCAGCCATTCCTGTGGCTGCTTTGGTCCTTTGGTGTGCAGAATTTTCTCCTCCCATTCAATTCCACCAGACCTCCACTGCTGACTTCAGGCTTGCGATTGGATTGAGATGGAGGCAAAAAGCAGTTACCCAGAGTACTATTTTGCGATCCTCTGATTCTTCAGCATGCTGGGGGCTATTGAAAGTTTGAGCAAGGCTTCATTTTAGAGCAAACTAGGCTATTCTTCCTTCTGGGGAGGGAGAAGCCGTTGGTCAAAATGCCATCTTGCCCCGGAGACATCACTGCCCCGCCAAACACTGTTTGATCTCCCTGGCACTCTTTTTAGTTTTGACCCTGCCATAGACGTCTGCTGCTCTGCCCCTTTCGCAGCTTCTTTATGTAACAGAGTTTCTGCTCTGCTGCAATTGGGTTTTTACTTCTTTATGTTACACACTTAGCCCTGAAGTTGTTCTATTTTGAACCAGAGCAGCGGTACAGAAGGGTTCTTGAGAAGACAAAGGCATAAAGGTGATCTCATTTGTTTTCTTTCAGTTTTCAAAAGGTACCTTGTAAAGATGCATAGGACTGGGATGACAGAAAGCACCATAGTGCTTTGTGGTTCGCCCTTAAATTAAGATGTATGCATCCCATTACCTTTTACTGACCTCCTTACTTTTTCCTTTACAGCTGAGCGGTAAATAGATATTTTACCACATACCCTTCTAAATAAAGAACTCCTTTACTCTGCATCAACATGCATATCACACACACATATGTTCATGCCCACACACATGCTCCCGTGGTCTTTGCTCACTGCCTTCTGCAACCTGCCTGGGGGCTGACTGAATTAAGCATTCCTTTCCCAGAAAGCAAGAGAGTGGTGCACAGCAACCAACTCTCCTTGACAGGTGACTGGCAGCTCCAGGGAGGGAAGGGGAGGGGGGAACTGTTGGGGCTTGTTTTTTGAAAGCAAATAATGAGAAGAGCCAGCAGGAGCGTCTGTGTTGTTGTGCAAGAGGTTGGGCTCCGGAACCCTTGCATTGGAGGAATTAAGGGATGATGGGACACCCCTGCCCAGCTGCAATGGCCAAGAGCCCTCAAAAGGCAGAATGAGACCCCATATCCTTGGGTAACAGTATCCCCAAGATGAAATGCATTCCACAGTCGGAGGCAGTCGTGCGTCTGAATGCCGGTTGCCAGAAACCGCGGAAGCAGAGAGTGATCTTCTGCTCAGGTCCTGCTTGCTGGGTTCCCACAGGCTTCTGCTAGACCTCGGTGAGGATATGATGGTGGGCCAGATGAGCCATTGGCCGGATCCAGCAGCCTCTTCTTGTGTTCTTGTGGCCATCGCCTTCTTATTCTTGTTCAGATACAGCGAATGTCCTGCACCCTGTGAGAGCAAACCAGTTCCCTTTCTCACCGTTTGCCAACCAGTCACGCTCCAGATGTTTTGGACTTCCACACTCACCTGTCATTTTGCGGTATTTTGTGTATCCGTATCTATTGTGGGAGAGACATGTTTTGTGGCAGCTGGGGCAGATGAAGGTGTCTGGTTGTGCTGCTGCAGATGCAGCATGGCGTTTCTTCTCTCCTGTGCTCCTCCCAGAGGTCATTTCTCTTCTGGCCGCTGCTATGGAAACACAACTCGACTGCCCACCTCCAGGCACTGCGGTTGTATGCAAGGGATCCCCACATGGCAGGACTGATGCTGCCAGCCTTCACACCACATTTGCAGACATCTTTGTAGCACAGAGTTGGTCTGCCAATGGGCCTGGTGCCGGAAGCCAGCTCCCCATAGACCTCACCCTCAAAGGCACACTCCTCCATTGACTCCTGAGACAGTTGGGTGCCAATCACCATGTTGTGATTGATATTTCATATGTGTGGGTGGCAAATAAATACTGTCATAGAATAAAACATTTATATTTTAAAAAATCACCCCTGACCATTAGCTATACAGTCTGGGGTTGACGGGAATTGGAGTCCAATGACATCTGAAGAACACTGGAATGTCCCCTGCCTGAAACTCTGAAGAGCCACTGCCAGTCAGTGTAGACAGTGCTGAGCTCGATGGGCCAGGTGCTTGACTCAATAGAAGGCAGCTTCCTATGTTTACCAGATTGTGCAAAGTCTGGGGTGGGGAATCTATCTACTCCTCCAGATGTTGCTGAAGTCCAACTCCCAACAGCCCCAGCAAGTATGGCCAATGGCTGGTAGGAGTTGTAGGACAAAACATCTGGAGGTCACTAGGTGGGTGACGGCTACCTTTAGGAACAGAGGAAGTGGCTGTGTGCCAGAGGGCAAATGGGTGGGTCCCCCTCCCTAGTGGTCTGTTAGTTAGAAAGACAAAGGCCAGAATTCAGTTGTGTGTGAGAGCTAGAAGCTGCAGGCTGCAGGCTGGGCAACTAAGAGACAGCCATGCCTAATTTCTGCTTGAATCCAAGGCTGTGGCTATGGGAGAAGCAAGGCCCTCTTGGGGTGTTAATGCTGTGAACCCCTCCCCCATAGGCTCAGGTTGTAAATATGTGTAAATAAACCATATATCATAAAGACACCACAGCCTCCACTGTCCCTCATTCCAAAGAAAACTGAACCCTAGATAAGTGCCTGGAACCCCTGGAATCTCACACCGCTCAGGGATTGGGGTGGCGTGCAACAATATTATATTTTATGAAGGAGCAACATTAAGAACTTCAGAAGAAGGCAAAATGACGGGAAAGCTGTTGATGCCAAAATAGGGTAGGTGGGACTGATGCAGCAATTCTTATGTTTTTCACTAGATATTGTAAACGCAGTGCCATTTGCGTTCTGTCACAACCATGATTTCAAATGAGAAGCCAGTTGTCCTCTTGAGGCCACTTGATAGATGAATTGAGACTCAGGAACCAGCTGCCCTTGACTGTGCATTTGCTGACATCAATGTTGGTGAGCTCTCCCCAGTGTTTTGGGGAGCTGCCAGACAAATTACTGTAAAAAGCTTAGCAAGATGAATGGCGGTGATCCGTTGCTTTCAACAGGGCAGTTACTTCATCAGTAAACAAGACATACCCTGAACAAGACAATAGGGTAGTCTTAAGTTGCTGTGCATTCCTGGAGCTGAATTAAGACAACCTTCCCATTTTGCTGCAGTGATGCGGAGCAACAGCTTCAAACGGATTTCTAATGAATGCATGAGTGTCTAATGGAGATATCATATTCTTAGGCTGCACAATGCAAGCAATGTTTTTCATACTGTGAATGGTAATGCAGTGAATAAGGTAGCCACTTGATATGAGCTCATGGAAAGTTAAAATGCTGACTCATTCATTACCTTCCTTGCGTCGTCATGTACCTCACCAAATAACAATGTTGGGAGCGATAGTTACACTGATGTACTAGTCATTCTTCTGGGAAGTGCTCCACACTTAAAAGATGAAGTGAATACTACTTGGATAGAAGCTGGTCTGATGCAGTCTCATGTGACAAGCTTGATGCCATTTTGGGGTCATCACTGTGCAAATCTTTACCTTGACTGCTTCTCCAGATGTGACTGGTAGGAAGGACCATTCTCCCAAGATTCTGGAAAGAAACAAGAAGACATTTTCATCCTAAGGCTATTCAGAGCCAGTAAATAAAGCAACCATATAAAAAAAGTTCTATCCCCTTTAGACACCAATTGGCCGACAATGCCCAAGAGAAAGGCCTCTGGCTTTTTAGGAAAAGTACATTTAAGTACCTTTTTCATTTCATTATAGATCATTTCCCAGAAAGCCTTAATCTTCGGGCACGTCCACCAGAGGTGATAAAAGGTACCTCCAGTCTCTCTACATTTCCAACATTTATTATCGGGCAAATGGTAGATTTTTGCCAGTTTGACTGGGGTCATGTACCACCTATAAACCATTTTCATAATATTTTCCTTTAATGCATTACATGCCGTGAATTTAATACCGGTGTTCCATACCGGTGCCACAACAGCAGCAAGAATACTTATCGCGAAGTATTGGAAGACACAAGATCTACCCACTTTGGAAGAATGGCAGATGAAAGTGATGGACTATATGACATCGGCTGAGATGACAGGCAGAATCCGTGACCAACGAAAGGAGACGGTGGAAGAAGATTGGAGAAAATTTAAAAGTTACCTTAAGGACTATTATAAACTCAATGAATGCTAAAGTGTTGTGGTTTTCAGAGACAAAGGGATACAGTGGTATAAGGTCAGAATATAGAGAAGACTAAGATGACAGAGGTTGGAAGTAACAATTGGGAGTTGCTAAAAATAATGGACATTGGGATGCAGAAAGGGGGGGGGAGGGGAAGTCCAAGAAAAGAAGTTTATGAAAATATGGTATGAAACTATACGTGTATGTTTGTCTTTTTAAGTGTTTGTTTGTTATTTAAAAACTTTGTAAAACCAATAAAAATTTTATAAAAAAAAAAAATAAAGCAACCATATAGAACACTGGCGTATTTGTTTGCCAGATGTGCGGGTATAAAGTTTGAAAACTCTAAATAAAGCACGTTTGCCGAAGTTCATGGATGTGTATAAAACAAAAACTGGATCTCCCCTGAACAAGATCAAAGGAACAGATGGAACTACTACACCACCATGTAAGTCTGTCATCCAGCAGAAAATACTGTGGATGATTTTTGTGTGTGCTTGGAATCTGGAATGGAGCTACACAAAGGGAGACTCTGCTGAGTAATCCACAAAATAACGGATGCAATATCGAAAAAACAAGAAATGTACACTCATATGGTTTGATGGGAATGAAGTCTCCCACTTCTTGGTACCAAAATATCTGTAGATGATGAGATATCAGCACACCCTCGTGAAGATGATGAAGCAGAAGATGAAATCTCCATAAGAATGAAAAAAATAACACGGACTACAGCGAGGAAACGAGGGACGCGGGTGGCGCTGTGGGTTAAACCACAGAGCCTAGGACTTGCCGATCGGAAGGTTGGCGGTTCAAATCCCCACCACGGGGTGAGCTCCCGTTGCTCGGTCCCAGCTCCTGCCAACCTAGCAGTTCAAAAGCACATCAAAGTGCAAGTAGATAAATAGGTACCGCTCCGGCGGGAAGGTAAACGGCGTTTCCGTGCACTGCTCTGGTTCACCAGAAGCGGCTTAGTAATGCTGGCCACATGATCCGGAAGCTGTACGCCGGCTCCCTTGGCCAATAAAGCGAGATGAGCGCCGCGACCCCAGAGTTGGCCACGACTGGACCTAATGGTCAGGGGTCCCTTTACCTTTACCTTACAGCGAGGAAAAAGATTAATCTTCTGTTCAGTTTTGTTTAGTTTGAGTTCTGTATTGCTATGCACCACCACATTGCTACTTATATTGGACATAAAAATAAACAGTAAAATAATGAATGCAACTTATAAAACAAACTGATAAATATGATAGGGTTACTGACTTTTGCACAGGGTTCTTTTTTGGCATATGATTGTCTTTGCAGGACACCCTGAAAAATCTGCAGCAGTGTTGGTAATTCTACTACGTCTGTAAAGAAAAGGGACTTGCTGGCTAACAGTCCACAGTGACTAACATGGTAACTCACACCGTGCCCTCCAGATGTTGGTGAACTACAACTCCCAGTATCCCTGATCATTGGCCATGCTGGCTGGTGGGAATTGATCAGCATCTGGAGGAGACCATGTTGTCTGCCCCTGCTATACTGCGTGATCTTCTACTGACTCAGAGGGAGGTGGTCTGATACCAAACAATTTAGCTCAGAGGAGAGTTATTTCTGCTCTTTGGGCAATGTCTGCTATTTGCCTGACAGTCAGCCTCTTCGTCGTCAGATCTGTTTCATAGATCCTTCCCCCCCCCCCATTGTCTTCATAACTACTTAATATTTGGTGAAATGAACAAATTCACAAGTCACACTCAATTTGTGCCATGCCGCTATTGGTCTAAGGGTTTGTAAGGCAAATGAGAGCAAAAATGACAACTTAAGATGTTCTGGCACTCCATAGTAGATTAAAATGGTCATCTCAATCCCAGAGAGAAAAATCATATGGAGTTGTGTCATGTAATACTGACTCAATGAAGATACTTTAAGATTTACTGTCCTCCAAAGCCAAGGCAATTAGAAACAGAACCTTCTTCTCTTCTGGTTGTTATTTTCTATAGCTGGCACATAATTACTGCAATAGGATTTCAATCTTTCCCAGTGGAGTGGAGAGTCTCTTGGGATAGATGTGAGATCTAGAGTAGACATGGGGCAAATTTGTATCATTGTTGTACAAATGAAAGCAAATTGGAAGCTTTCAAGAAACACATACTCGGCTGCAGAATAGAAAGTAGACATTCTGGGGCTAGGAATAAATGGCTAGTCTGTCAAAACATAGTGCCCAAATAGTCAGTCACTCAGAGGATGTGTCTGCAGTTTCAGCAGTTATGGGGAAAATGGACCGGGTAGGATTAATTATTTTACGGCAGAATCTGACAGTATGGAAAAGGTACTTGAAGGTTTCTCAGAGACATCATCATCAGATTCAGACAGAAGTGTTATGAAAGCCCTAAAATTTAAAACTTGCATGAGCAACTAACTGCATTATCTTTGTGGTTCTTTAGTCCTGTCACCAATTTGTTTTATAACTTCTACCTGGCAAAGAGGACATGTTCGTCAAGATCTGAAACTTACACAGACATTCTAGGGTATTGTGTTATGTCTTTGCTGCAAGGTCCTTGCCCTTCTTTTTCTTCCTTACTCTTTCTGGGCTATGGTGGGAAATCTAGCCTTGTGGGTAAGACTAGAGCAACTCAGCCTAAACAATCTTCTCAACACAAACAGGAGAATAAACCAAAGCTATGAGGATATGATGAGGGACTGGCATTGCTCTTGACATAGAAAGATAAGAAAATAAGCTTCTCTTGTCCAGTTGCTGAAATTTGTTGTTGTTTAGTCGTTTACTCGTGTCCAACTCTTCGTGACCCCATGGACCAGAGCACGCCAGGCACTCCTGTCTTCCACTGCCTCCCGCAGTTTGGTCAAACTCATGCTGATAGCTTCAAGAACACTATCCAACCATCTCGTCCTCTGTCATCCCCTTCTCCTTGTGCCCTCAATCTTTCCCAGCATCAGGGTCTTTTCCAGGGAGTCTTCTTATGATGATGTAAAAGGCACATACAGTAAGCAAGACAGGGGGTGGGGTGGAAAGGTGACAGCTTGAAATTTCTACAGTCACAGTTTGGGCTGGGAACTTTCCCAAATACATTTTTCCTATCAGAGGTTAATAATTTCTCAGTGCTAGTTTTTCTTTTAACCAAACCACCTATTAGTCACCCCATTACCTGCTGTTACTCAAAATGACCTTTGCAATTTCCATCCCTGAATGTGTCTCTCTCCTTCGCCATGGCAAAGACTGGCCATCAACAACAATCTGAGGCCACGCCATCAGGTCAATGTATTAATTATTTTGAAGGCCTGAAAGTTCCACACAAAGGCACCAATGGCGGGGCAAGAGAGGGCGGCTCTTTATTAAAGTCCTCTGTTGCTAGGAAGCTGCCTATTAAAATGTGTTCTCTGGAATATGGAATGCAGACTCTGTGGTTTATTCATTCATTCATTCATTTTTACACTGGGAGGTCTGGGCTGCTGCAGCCCTTCAGGAAGAAGAGCATATCAGCATGGAGAATACAATTGGGAATGATTTGATTCATGCATATGGTCACCTCTTTGTGTTCAGAGATTCTCTGGTTCCCTTCTGCTCACAAGGCTGATGGAGGTCAGGAATAGACAAGGCTGGTTCCAAGTTTGAGGGGGCCCTGAGCAAAAGCGGCCTATGGTGGTGGCTGCCCTCTTCTGTCAGTGAGCCCTGATAGGCTTGGCCCATGACAGGCAGCAGAATTCGGAGCAGTTGGCTGTAAGTAACATCAAGGGATGAGTGTTTCCGGCTGCCCCACTCTTGCCTTTGGAAGCATTGTAAGAAGCTGATGCCTGGCCAGTGATGCCAAAGAGGCAGCAACCATTTACAGTGTCAGGGTGCTGTTAGTGGCTGATTGCCCAGGAAAGCAGAGAGACAAGAGAAAACACAGGTTTTTTAGTCCTTTGTATTATTATGACAGATGCCAAGGCAAGGCAACCAAGCACCTTTCAGTATATAACGTTGCTCCGAGTGAAGATTCTCTGTACAGTGGTTACAGACGCTTCAGGTTACAGACTCCGCTAACCTAGAAATAGTACCTTGGGTTAAGAACTTTGCTTCAGGATGAGAACAGAAATGGCACAGCGGCAGCGGGAGGCCCCATTAGCTAAAGTGGTACCTCAGCTTAAGTACAGTTTCAGGTTAAGAACAGACCTCTAGAACGAATTAAGTTCTTAACCCGAGGTACCACTGTACTTCCCTATTCATCAAACTCATCCCTTCTCCTACGGTTGCTGTTAAGGGCCACCAGCCTTTGAGCCCTCTGGTCTGCTATTCTCAGTGAATACTTGGTTTGAGGGGAGGGAACATGTTCTGGGAGACTCTCCAGCGGCAGTGTGTCAGTCAGCTGCTGCTTGGGCTCTGCCTGCTCAGTGCTACCTGGCTCCTCATCTCCCAACTTCTTCCCTCTTCTTCTTCTTCCTCTGGGGTGTGCCCTGTGTCGAACCAGTCCTGTAGATCTATACTATCTGCCCCTTCCTGCTCTCTGGAAGGCTCCTGGGGAAGTGGTCTCCACCACTCCTCTTCCTCTGCCCAGTCCCCTGACATGGCGGAAGCTGAGGCTGGGGCATCTGATCTCATTGACTTGATTCTACGGGTGGGGGAGAAATTTGATTCTGCTTGCCTTCAAAGGTGCACATACCTGATCCCTGAAACATATGTTTGTACAGTGTTCTATACTTAACAAGTTTTGGGAGAAAGTGCTGGACTATGTAACTATGACTGCGCTGAATATTCTCGTTCAGGGGAGAATATTTTCTTGAACTATATACCTGCAGTACGGAAATTATCAACAGGACAACGGAAATGGGTTTTCTATGCCCTAATGGTGGCCAAGAGATTGGTTTTGAGGAATTGGAAAAATAAAGGTATGATAGCCTTCAATCAATGGACTCACTCACAATTTATGAATTGACAGCTTCCAGGTGCATACTCCGTATGGATAAATACGATAACATTTGGAATGAATTTATACAAAATGTAGTAGGCTATTAACATTTACATAAGCACTAGGACAATAACACTATACCAATGTATACAAGAATGTATGGGAATATTGTATATTGCTTTTTTGTATATTTTCGCTTTTATATGTATCTTCATTATTGTTGTTTTTCTCCCTCTCAATTTTCTTTCTTTTTTCCTGGATCACTTTATTTCTTATAATTGAAATCACCTGAATAAAATATAAATATTAAAAAATACTTACTCCACACTTGCCCCAAACAAGATGTCAACCCAAACACAGCTGTCTTTTCAAAATTTGAGCTTCTCTGAATTTCGCAATACAATTCTGCAGCTGCGATGTGTGTGCAAGAGGGCATGTGCTGTAGTGAAATAGATACTTGTGAAAACAACTTACAACAATGTGTTGTATCAGAGGAAATTGCTTTGCAAAAATGTGGCCAGAACATCCAGGAACAGGTTGAAACTCTTCAGGCACCCTTATTATTAATATTATCATTATTGCTGCCAAAGATGTAATTCTATTATATTTATAGTACCGAAATGCTTTTGCATTTCTTTTTTGTATACTCTTGCACTTGCTTCTGTATGCTACTGGTTTCTGATCGCTTGCATGCTGCAAACTACCAGACAACGGGCAACTTCATGGGTGATTCCATTCCTTCCCAAAGGAGAAGCAAAGCAGGAAGTACTTCAAAGAGTCCCATCCAAGCATGAGAGTTTGGTGCTGCTGTCACTGGCATTGTGTCGCTGTTGAAGTGACAGCCATGATGATTGTGCTAGTGTGTTTGAACTGGCAGCCATGAGCATAGGGACTGTCATGGTCCCTTTGTGAATTGCAGGTGTCATGCACGCCTCTTCGATGCAAATTATATTCACAAGCCTTCTGAACTGGAAGCATCCTAATGCCTCATAAAAGAGGCACCAACTTTACCACACTGTCCCTTTGCATTAGCAATTTTTCTTGCAGCAGTATTTCACACCGTACTTCCGTCCTTGTTTTCACCAGTTCCCCTTAAAAATGTTTTGATCTATTTGCACGTATGCCCATCTATTCACTGATTCCCACTCACTCAAAACCTCCTTTCAACTTTTGTTTTTTGCTCATTTTGAGCATATTTCTCAATTTTACAGGGTGTAACAGAGACATCGTTTTCACATTTCTTCTCTTTGTTCTCTGCCCCCTTTTCAAATTTTGCATCCTCCGGTAAAGTTGTTCAAAAGCGACCTTTTTAATGTGGGCATTAAAAAACACAAATGCACATCACTAAGACTGAACCCAAAATATGCAAAAATAGAGAGGCACCGTTATAATGAGAGGAGGAATTGTGTGTGCATGCTCAAGAAGGTACAATGTGCCAAGCTTGCTAAATATGTTGCCCAGAGACAATAATGAACGATATGTTATAATGTACAGAAAAGTCCTTTGGTTAGACCAAAGGCTCACCTAGTCCAGCCCTCTGTTCCCACAGTGCTCAGCCAGAGGGCTAGAGGAAGTCCACAAGTAGGACCTGACTTCTAGTATTATGAGAGATGAAGGAAACCTCTCTGTCCACTTTCTCCACCCCACTTATAATTTTAATAACCCTATCATCTCCCCACTCAATCTTCTTTTTCTAAACCAAGAAGTCCCAATCAGTATGACCTTTCCTCACAAACAAATTGTTCTCATCCCATGATCATTTTAGCTGCCCTTTTAAAAATAACATTTTCCAGCTCTACAACACCCTTTTTGAGGTGCAGCGACTGAATGTTAAGGTGGCACAAACATGGTTTATGTGGCTTTGTTCTTGCCGCCGTTTCCAAAATGGCTGCCGGCGGAGGGAGCCACAGTCATGGAGATGGCTACTGGCTCACTGTGTGGACGCTGAAATCTCACACAAGGAGTCTTAGCTTAACTAAATAAAAAAATGGGAGAGAATGCCATGTATGCCATCTTGAGCAATGAGGAGGAAAGGTGGGATATAAATGTAGTAAATAAATATATATTTTTATACTTTTTTAAAAAATGCTATCATATAATGTGTGAAGAGTATAAATTTCTTAACAGAAACAATATGATCATCATAAAACTGGTAACATACCAAAAGTTGTAGTCACTTTCTTAAGAACTGCTGTTTGGCAGCACAGTTTGTTCATAGGAAGAAGCACACACATATGTTCTATTCGTGTCTCTGCATGTTTTTGACTCTGAGGCTGCAACCCTAACCCCATTTACCTGGCACTAAGCCCCATTGGATTCAGTGGGACTTACTTCTGAGTAGACATGATTAGGTTTGCGCTGTGAGTCATCTTCAGCAGCTTGAATATATTTGAACAATTTTCATAACCAGAGAAATCCTTGGCAATCTTCCCCAGCAAATATGGGCCATCACTTTTCTTCAAAACCTTCACAGAACATCCATTGCCATAATGGCATCCACATTTTCCTATATAATTTCAAAATTGCTTTTTTTAAAGGGATTGCAAATGAATCATGATCAATGCTTTGGTTCAGTATTTGGATGAAGACATTCACATACTGAGGAAACTCTGAACACCACAATCCTATGTATATCTACTCAGAAGTAAGCCATATTGAGTTCACTGGGATTTACTCCCATGTAAGCATTTATAGGCTCACAGCCTAAGTTTCCTACCATCATGTTGCATCCAAAGGATTATTTAATTAATGCATTAAAGGATAGCATGGAGTATGTGTTTCCAATTTAAATATTTTCATATTCTTTATGTTAATGAATATAGTATTAACTATGTGCATACAGTGGTACCTCGGGTTAAGTACTTAATTCGTTCCGGAGGTCCATTCTTAACCTGAAACTGTTCTTAACCTGAAGCACTACTTTAGCTAATGGGACCTCCCACTGCCGCCGTGCTGCTGGAGCACGATTTCTGTTCTTATCCTGAAGCAAAATTCTTAACCCGAGGTAATATTTCTGGGTTAGCGGAGTCTGTAACCTGAAGCGTATGTAACCTGAAGTGTATGTAACCCGAGTTACCACTGTACAGTCCAGTTCACATTAACCTTAAATTTAATCCATATGGCACACCTACAGGATGAACAGGAAAGGAAATCAACAGTGTGAATCAAACCTTAAATTGGGTTGTCCACCTCAATCTTCAAGAAGGTTACTAAAATAATAATAATCAGGTGGTGGGGGAGGGTGTTCTGCAGATGAAAATGTGATGTTGTCACCAGCAAAAAATTGCCCTAAATTACTGAGTCATTTAGCTGCACTCCTGGTCACTTACAAAATAATGAATGAAACACTGAGGTTCTTGGATCAAAGGAGCTGGGATGAGGCTACATTCCAGTTTCACACTCTTTCTTGATCAAAAATGCCATGAAATCATCTCTTCCCCCCCCCCGCCGCCCCATTTCTTTTTTTGTAGCAATTCATGCCTTAGCCCAGGATTCTAGCTGAAGTCAGATTTTTGGGTTTTTTTCCTGAAGCCATTGAAGCAGGAAAATATTTCCCCCTTGTTTTCTGCATGTTTGTTAATGAGCATCTGTAGTGTAAAATGTGTGGGTGGTTTCATGTTCCAAGAAACAAAGCAATTTGCCTTCCAGAAACTATATTGTGCTTTTTGATATTGGGTTCTTCTTCCTCTAGTAAAGGGGAGAGATGGTCCAAAATCATGTTTTAGGCTGTGCAAGAGATGCCTTCTTGCCAAAGCTTCATGTGTGGCCCCCTCCCCCATCTGTTCAGGTCTGTTTATTTGGAAAGTGTGTCGTAATGAAGTGATTTTGACAAGGATATGCTTTTGCACAGAGTTTCCCTCTCTGTCACTGGCAAGCACATGGCTGAAAGGTGGACTGGTGTACATGGTCATAGAGGAACCAGGAAGCAGCACCTAAGCTCAAGTTGGCCTCTTTATTCTTTAATCACCGAAAGCCAGTTCTGAACTGTTGCTGCTTGGGGTTAAGATTCAGTCACATGCCAACAGGTTGGCTGAGCAGGGATTCCCAGAGCAGGGACCGTTGGAACTAAGGTCAGATCCTGTGCCTTCTGCCATGCCAACGCTGCTTACCTGCTGTAAACAAAGTTGCAGCCTGTTTCATCCCATGAAGATGCTTGGCTGTGATAACTCCTGCCATGCCAAGGAGCCCCAGCCTGTGCTTGCCGCAGAGTGAAATTTGCTCCCAGTGACTTGGGTGGTTTTAAAAAGGGGGTTAGACAAATTCCAAGGAGGATAAGGTGGTTACAAACCATGATGGTTGGTGTTATGTACTGAAGTTCTCATCCTGGGCCAGCAGAGGGATACTGTAGATAGTTTTCATTCAGGTCCACATATGCAAATAAGGAACTGAAAGTGACGTTCAGTGATTGGATAGTTACAGAAAGTTGTTACTGTTGCCTTGTAGTTGAGCTCTATATAAGCAGGTTGGCTGAACCCTTCAGTCCAGTTCTGTTCTGGCCTGTGAATAAACAAGAGCTGTTTGAAGAATCGCTGTGTCGTCTGATATGTTCACCCACAACTTAACAGTTATGTGCTGCTACTTCCAGTGCCTCTGAATACCAGTTGCTGGGAAGCGTTCGTGCCCTGCTAGGAAGCTTCCCTTAGACACCTGGTTGGCCACTGTGTGAGAACAGGATGCTGGACTAGTTTGGCCTTTTGTCCGATCCAGCAGGAATCCTCTTATGCTCTTAAGTAGGTATAAAATTGCAGCTAGTAATCAGACTCCTTCCACCCTCCATTGTTATAAAGATTGGGAAATGGTTTGTTTTATATTACTTTAAAAATGTGTTTTCAAATGCATATTAATTTTAGAGAATATGGTATTGTTTTATAGCACTTCTGTAGCCCTTTATCTCTTTGATTTCCAGGCACGCCATGTGTCACGGGAAGCTGTGTTCAGGTTTGCATTAATGCAGTGCTCTGTGAGTGGTTTCAATTGGAGAGCATTCTTATATTTTCCTTTAATATTCAGAAGTCTTTAATCAAGACACGTTTCTTTGTGTTTTGTTGTCGTCATCCCCTGCCTTTCTTTTTGAGTTCTCCAAGCTTGTTCTGCTGGTTTTGGTTTAGGAGCTACTTCACCAAAGGCATTATAGAAGTCTTCTTAAGCAGCACTGATGGCTATTCTTAACATGACATGGCAGGCTAAGAAACAGGCTTTCGCCAACTGCAGCTTGCTCACTTGTGTTTTCTTTTAAACATTATATCTGCATATCTGGCTTGTCTCTCCCAGAGCCACTCAGCTGAAGTATATTTCAGTAACATTTGGAGCAGGGTTAAGCCCATGGAGAGAAGACTGCTTCCACCAGGACCTAGTGAGTTTATACAGAAAATAATATCATCCACCTCAAACCTTTGGAATGCAGCGGGCTATATATTTGAATAAATGCTTTTTCTGCCACTGAATGATGTATGTGATCTGGTATGTACAGGACTAGCCGGATTTGATCTGTCAGAAAGCAGGATTTTGGTTAAATCCTTTAGTTAAGAGAAAAACTTTCCAAGATGCCTCAGTCCGTACAAATGTGTGCACTGTTTTTCTCTGGGGTTTGTTTGTTTACATGTGTGATTGTATTGGCCCAGTTCTCACGGAGATGACAAATCTGTGTCTGGCCTTAATCTAGGTGGGCCACCAAAAGGAATACAAAAGAGGAGAAAGATTTGCATAAATTGTGCATGTGCTAATGCATACAGTATGTGTAGATTCCAATGTAGAAGTAATGAACATCATTTAAATAGAATCACATTTTCCTGTAGTGCGGAATATTGTGGCACCGTGGGCTGTGTGTCTGCTCCAGGGAGTAATTGGTGAGGAACAGTCTCAAGACCTGCGATCCCTTCATAAGGGCACTTTGTTTTTAAGCTGGACTTAGACCAAACAGCCCTAGGAGACGGTTCTCTGCAAAGGATGCATAGCCACCCTGTATCAGAGCTGTGGGTAAATTATCTTCATCCGAGGACACAAGCCCAAATATGTTGCCCTTTCATCCTATCTGTCCCTGCAGCCCCAGAAACTGGTTTCATCACACATCTAGGCACCTTAACCCAGCCCCCCTCCAAATTCAATGCAGCTGCTACAATTTTTTAAAAAGCCATTTTAAAGTGTTTCCCTGTCCAGGCATTGGCCAGCCTGAGACTTGCTAAGTTTTAACAGTGTGATAGCAGAATGTGCTCTCCTGCTGCCTTTAGAGGCCCGAGAGTTTTAGAGCCTAGGAAAAGCCGTGTTAGAGCAGGCCAAAAGGCCATTTAGTCCAGCATCCTGCTCTTACACAAGACCCACCTACACTTACCTTTGTTCTGCATTTCTAGGCACAGGTCCAGGTTTTCCAGGTCCAGCTTTGACACTTGGCCCCCGCCCCAGTGCTTTCCCCAAGAAAACCCACTCTTTACCACTGAATCTGAGCAAATGGCAATTCACAGAAAACCTGAATTGCTGTTTGCTTCGATTCAGCATTAAAGAGTGAATTTTCCTGGGGAAAGCAGTGAGGCAAAAAGGGGGGGGGGGGCTTGGACATGAACTGGGAAAGCACAGACCTGTACCTAGAAAACATGGGGGGAAAGGTAAGTGTAGATCAGCCCACAGTGGCCAACCAGATGTCTAAGGGAAACACACAAGCTGGACCTGAGCACAACAGTACTCACTGCTCCAGCGTTTTCAAGCAACTTGTATTCATGCTGAGGGAGGTAGAATATCACCATCATCTGTCTCTGGCCTCTTTCTCTCTCTGGAAGCAAGATAGAGCTCAGCTAAGTCTATAGCAGGTGCTAGAGACCTTTGGCCCTCTGAATGTTGCTGAACTACAAACCCTATCAGCCCCAGCAAGCATGATGGAGTTGCAGTTCAGCAACATCTGAAGGGCCAAAGATGCCTCACAACTGATCAAAAGCAATGGCACATTGAAGGCAACAGAGGTTAGACCGCTTCTTTCTTTGTATATGGTACCAAACTGCCTCAGCAGCTCAGTAGAAATGACTACATTATGAAACCCAACCATTTTCTCATCCAGCCACACTGGGTAGGATCCAATAGCTAATCCGCCCCTTTTCATCAAGCAGTTTTTATCTACATTCAGCTTCCACATACAAGATCTCTTCGTTTGTATTCAGGCTTACAGTAGTGTACAGTCAGAAAAGCCTAACCCTGCAATATTCATCAGAGCATGACCAAATTGTAAATTAACCAGGAGAAACTCAATCAACAGTCTTTGTCTGTGAGGTAGTTTCCAAAATCTTAGCTCATACTTGCAGCTGTTTAATGAAATCTTTTCATTTAGGTTGGGAGGCGGGGAGTCAAAGTTCTGTGTACGTTTGCTTCCCTCCCTTTTTATATAATAAATAGGTCTGTAGTCAAGGCTAATTGTGTCTTTTGCTTAGCTGTTTTCTTTTCAAGAAATGTAAGGGTAAAGCCTATGCCTAAAGCACTCAGGGATTATGCAATTGTGTTTTACATGCCTCTTTGCTTTAAAAACTGCAGCCTGCAGGTACATACACAAAGCCCCACCTGTAGGACAGCACAGTCACGTACCTGTGGCTTTATGGAACTCTACTGCTTGATAGCCACCGCCTTGCAGGTGCTAACAAATGTTTTATTGAGATTCTATACTGTTCTCAGATTGCAGAGATCAAGAGGTGAAGCAGGGTAAAGTGATAAAATATAGCCGTGTCTATAAGTAAAGGAGGAACAGCCTCCACCGCAGGGATAATGACAATTAAAACAATGCATTATTGGAGAGTGACACAACATTCAGCTAAAACATTGGAACAGGAATGCTATCTGGCAGGTTGGCCAAACTTGAACCCAAGGAAGGGCCAATGAAGAAATGCAGCATGAGAGAGAGAGAGAGAGAGAGAGAGAGAGAGAGAGAGCGCCATCTACAGTGATGGGCTGCAATCCCAAATGAATAAATACATGCAACCCTCCAAATTAGAAAACAAAAAGAAAGGGACACTTTTGTGGGGTCATGGCAGAACAAGATTTAAAATTCAAGTTGAATATCCTATAGTCTCTTTTACAGATCACATATCGGCAACCCTCCCTGTCTTTTTATAGAATGTATAAAACAGCTGGTATGTTGTTTCTCATCTGCCAAAATCCATATTTAAGGAACATTCTAGCCAGCTTTCTTATATTTTAAAATCCTTGAAGCCCATCACCAACAATGCAAAGCTCCTGCATTGGGAACTAGAAGTATAATTATAAAGTCATACTGTCAGTTGTGGACTTGCTGTGGAGCTGGAGAAAGCTTTTGACCTTGCTGAGTGGACTTTGCCGTTTTCAATGGCAGATAGCAGGGTAACAGCTGAGGAGTCAGCGTCATATTAGATCATCTAAACCAAGCAATAACCTTCCTAAAAGAAAAGATAAGTGGACATAACAATCTACATGCTCAATAATACCTAACTGAGCACAAGACTATTGAAATTCACAGGAATATATGCAGTAGAGGCTGGTTGGGCGGCAAGCACAGGGCAAAGTGGCTCACTGGCTTTGTGACACTGCACATTGCTGCCGAGTCTCAATAGGGAGAGGGTCAAGGCAGCGGGGAGCTCAGCACAGCACGGGCACAGCAGTGGGGCCAAGTTGATGCTGCTCCCACTGCACCACACCCTGCTAAGCTTCCTTGCCCCTCCCCTTCATGGTAACTACCCCGTGCCGCCCTGCTGGCCACTACTGGGAATAGGACAGTCAATGTTAGTGTGGTGGAAAAGATGTGTCTTTAGTCTGATTCAGAAGGGCTCTTACTGTGTTCTTATGTTTGTCATGGGCAAGTTTTTTAAAACACACACATTTATTTAACGTATATACCTTCTTTCCCTAATGCATTTCATCCCCTATTTATTATGCATCTGCTGTTACAGGAAATGCTTAGAAGTCTAAGCCACAGATTTACCATTTATTATACCACATGCTATAAAAGCAGAAAACGAACAGTCACGGAAGATTCATAAAACTGGTTTGTCCTGAGGTGACTTCATCTGATGATGATGATGATGAATCATTCCCTTTGCTGAAAAGCCACCCTCCCTTAGAGGACACTCACATCTGGCTTAAAGCTGGGGGAATTCTCGTTCAAGAAGAAATCTCACCCTACCACTCGCAAGACGAGCGATTATAAACACTGCAGTAGAAAACACTGGATTGCATCTCTCTGGAACTCTGATAACACTTTCCCTCCAACACCAATGGTTTAATGCAGGTTGGGGAGCTCTCCAGGTATTGCTGGACTCCGCCAATACTCCCTTTGTCCCAGCTAGCATATCCAATGGTCAGGGTTGATGGGAGTTGTAGTCCAGCAACATTATCATTCAGTTTAGACCATCTAATATGGAGCTGGTCCCTTGAGTTGTCACCCTACCACCTACTATCTACTGTTGACCTTGCTGAGTGGATCTTGTCATTTGTGGTGGTGGATGGTAAGCAGTAGCCAATGGGGAAGCCTGCAAGCAAGACCTGAACACAAGAGCCCTGTCCCATCCTGCAGTTTCCAGCAACTGATATTCATGGAGCATCACTGCCTCCAACCATGGAGACAGAACATAGCCATCATTGCTAGTAACCTTGATAGCCTTGTCCTCCATGAATTTGTCTAATCCCCTTTGAAAGCCATCCAAGTTGGATGTGAACGTGGGAGTGAGTTTCATAGTTTAGCTATGCGCTGCTTGAAGAACTAGTTTCTTTGATCAGTTCTGAAACTTCCAGCATTCAGCTTCATTGGATGTCCAGCAGTTCAAGCGTCATGGGGGGGGGGGGAATGGGACTCATTTCCATCCACTTTCTCTGTCCCCTGCATAATTTTATAAACTTTTTTTAATATTTTATTTTCAAGTTTTCAAATTTTATAATCACAATATTTTATAAATTCAATACTTATCCACAAATACAATATGAAATCTCCCCCACCCCGCCCCTGGTTTCCAATCCTCCACCCCCCTCCCCAATTTCTGGCATCTAATTACATTTCTCCAAACTATTTATTTTTCCTCTTGTTTATCTTAATTTTCAATTACCGGTATATTCTTTCATAAATGTTATATCAAGCCTAATGTTTTAATGCTAAAATATTTACAGTGGTTGTTTAAATAATTCACAAATATAATTTTATAAACTTCTAACCCTGACACATTCACCCTGAGCATTGCTCAGTCACACCACCAAAGTTTTGAGGAAATAGCCACCCTTTTGATACAATTTCCTTCATTCACATCAAGATCTCCTCTGTCGCCTCCCTGATACTAGCCTCATTTAATGTCTTGTTTATCAACTATGCATCCTAATGTTTCAGGGTGCCACTCACTGATCTGCTTAGAACCATCTCTGCTAATACTCACAGGTGAGTCAGTGGATAGGGGAAAGCCAGGCTCACATTTCAAGTCAGTTCTGAAGCTCACTGAGGACCCAAGGTCACATCCACACTATATATTTAAGGCACATTTATACCACTATAACAGTCATGGCTTTCCCCAAAGAATGTTAGCCCACTGCATAGGTTTGTTGTGGGGATAAAACATCACTTTGAGACCCTTGAAGGAAAAGCAAGATATGAATGAAGATATTGTGCCTATGGGCTGACATAACCCCAAAGTGTCTCTGAGTTTGATGGCCTATCTAGATAATCGTTTTTGCTGATTAGTAAACGAACAGCTGGTGTAGGTATTGTGGTAAATCACTTCCCTAGCACTCAAGCAAAACGGGGCTTCCTCCCTATGGTACTTCTAACTATAGTGTGTGGAATATGCTTATGTGAGCATCAGGGGCGCCTCTGGCATGATGTCTGTGACATCACAGGCCGTAAGTGACACGAATCCCTTCCATGCAGCAATGAAAGCACTCACCTTGAAGTTGTCTTGGTTGTAATTTCAAGCTTTCTCAGTGAGAAAGTATCTACCAATTAGAAAGCATCTACCTGTGAGAAATTGCATCTACCAATTAAAACATGCTAATTTAAATTTGTTTGCTTACGAATTTGTGAATTAGCATTAGTGAAATGGCCAGGATAGTTTTGTTTCTCACATGGAAACTTTGGCCTATGTAGGATGCTACGGTGCACATTATTATATCACTCCGGTGGGAATTGCAGTTTGCAGCAGCAGAAACCAACGAAGAGGCTGGGCAAGTACTCGGTGCTCAATTTCTTTTCAGCTGCAATAGGGTACCCCCACAACCTTTTTAGTGCAGCCGTCTACTACCCACTACAGTGAGACTGCTGCCACCCAATGCATGAAGACAAGATGTTGCTACATCAGGGTCTGTGGCAGCACAGAGCCTTTAAAAACAAAATACTTTTTTGTCATCTGGAAAGACCCTGACAGATGCTGGATTGATGGAATAAATCAGAAGAGTTGAAGGTTCTTCAGGCTTCTTCCAGATGTTTTGGGTTTAGTAAAAAAGGAAAAGAAAAAGAGTTTGCCCCCCTGCCATCCTCGTAAACGAAACCCACATTTATTTTCATCAAGATTCAATTAAAATCTATCCTTTCCCCCGCAAGGCTGGGTGATGCAAGCTATGAGGCATGGCTTGAAAGCGACCTCATATCATACACTGCTTGTTCTTTTCTTCAGGAACAACAAAGACAAATCGAAGCAGGCAAACTTCCCAAGGAGCTCAAGTTTCCAAAAGCTCTTCATCCATAGCTAGGTCCAGATTTCTGAGAGAGCCGACTGCTGACACCTGAAATATCATAGCACAGACAGAGGGTGTCAGTGGCACGCCAGAAGCTATTAGCTGTAACACAGGCATAGGTCTAAACCCAAGATGCCCCGGGCAACCCCCAGGGAAGAAGCAACCGTTCAAGTCCTAGAAACAGGTCTCCTTCATTCCATTTCATAATGCTGAAAAAGTATCTGTGCAGCAAAAATGCTTGCTAAAAACCTCATTAAATGTAAACAGGAGCTGGTAGGGCACCCAACATGGCTGAAAACAAGAACATTTCTTCCAATGCCTTAGTCAAAATCAGAGAACCTCCACAGTGTAGGGGGGGACCATAGCTTAGATAGATGTAGATCATACACTTTGCATGCAGAGGGTCCCATGCTAATATGCTGGTATAAGAATAGGGATGGAGGAGAAAGTCAAAGCCAAATCTAGCAAATCTGCACTTTCCAAAGCAATATGAGAACTGAAGCACAGGGAGCCTTCAAAATTCACATGGACCAGAATTTTGTGAGGTAGTTTTCCAACAAGCCAATATTCACAAAAATGCATATATTAGAGGAAAGTGTTGATTGGAATAAAGATATTAGTAAAAAATAGCATATAATATGCATTATGTTAGAGGAAATTGCTTTCCATAGTGTGTATGTTAGTAAAAACTGCATATTAAAATGTGTTTGTTAGGAGAAATTGGCACTAAAATGTGTATGAACTTTTTAAAATGAAAAATGCAAATGGCTTCAAAATGGGGAGAATTTAATTTAAGGTAGAGGAAAGAAGAACCCAAGAAAACTAAAATGGGCAGATTTCCCATTCCTAGCTAGGAAATTCTTATGTACGAAGCATGGGCCACTAGTCTAAGTGTAAGGAAAGCTTCTTAGGAACCTGTGGGGTTTTTTGCAATTGGTCAGGGAGATCCTGATAAGCTAAAAGCTTTGTGATAAAGTTCTTTACCTGGTAAGATAAAGTTCTTGATAAAACCCTGATAAGATAAGGCCTTAGGGTGCAGCCACACCCCCGACAGTAAATGAGTTTGGTGTACTTGCACAGGCTGTGAGACTCAGTTAGGATGTGGACCGAACTACACATTACACACCAATGTGCTCCTGGTTATTTGGAAACCATGACCACCCAGGAGATCTGAGCCTGCTTTCAATTTCTCATCCAGACATGTCCTTGTTGTGTGACCCCAGTAAAGAACGCAAGCATGAGCCAGCACTAAGAAGGGGGGCTGAGTCAATGAGAAGGAGATGGCTGCCTTGAGAACGGGGTGAAGAAATTGCTGATCACTCTCTGTTTGCAATGTGGATGTCAAGGTTGCAAAAGAGACTGCAGGTAAGCTGAAGCCTCTGTTCTACGATAGAAAGGTTTGTGGAAAGCAGAATCTTCAGTGCATAGAGAAACCTACAACCTGAAAAGAACCTGATCACCCCACCCTACTACAGATCTTGCCAGTTTCTATTTTTGTCCACCTGATCAATTCCTGAGCAGGGGTTTTCCTTGCCTGCCTACCAGACTCCACCCTGTCCCCAGAGGCAGATGGCACACAGCCAAGCACCTCTTTCTTTCCTCTGTGGCATGAGCCTATGCAGCCCTTCCCCGTGCATAGTCCACACAAGCCCCACAATGAAACATCCAAGTGTATTCTCAGACTCATTTCCCTGCATTTGCAGGCTCCAGCTTTCTCCAGGATAAAATAGGCAGTGTCTGGGGGCCAGAGCAAAAGAGCCTTAAGGAAAAGGAGAAACTGCTAAGCAGTGTTTAAGCTCAGTTGTGGCAGAGTCTGGAAAGAATGCAGAGAAACTGAAAGACAGTTGGCGTTGCCCCGTTCTGCTCAAACAGTCCTGGAAGAAGTGCATGCTAGCATCATCCTACCTTGTAGCCACATATTGGATCAGTTTCTTTTGCTTTTAATCTAAACAGGATCTTCAGAGTCTTGAGGAAATCGACTTAAAATGCACATCATTTCCCGCCAATCAATTAAAACCACATTCAGTACCTGCCTTTCATTGCCCAGAAATCCGAACGCTACAGAGCCTGGAAAACAGACTTTATGTGTCTGTACTGCCGTTCTAGAGTTAGCCAACATTACTCCAGAAGTGGATGTGGACACCCCAGTTTTTCTACTGGCAACTTGTCAATCTAGAGTTGTTAACAGTTTAATGTGAGAAGGCCATTTCACTTATGCTAATTCACAAATTTGTAAGCATAATATATTAGGGTGACACACCTTAACTGGTTGAATCTGCAATGCAGTCTTGTGCACACCAACCTGAGAGTTAGCCCTGCTGCACATAGTTCTGAGAAAATATACATAGGACTGTGTTGTAAAGCTTTTAGCAGGAATTTCAGCTGAGGGGAATTTCCGGCACCCGGAGTGGTGCACATGCTGTGCACCTGGTGGGCGGGACCATGGGGACGAGGCACCCATGGGGGCAGAGCAAGCCACCCAAAGGGGGTGGGGGTGGAGTGAGCTGCCCATGGCGGGCTGCTTCCTGGGCAGCAGGGGGAGGGGGGAGCCACGCTGTTTTGCCAGCAGCCTTCCTCCCTTCCCTCTTCCTTTTGACAGCTTGGGGGTGGCCTCCCCCCCCTGGAAGTGGCCCAGGAGTGGAGGAAGGGGGCGGTGGGGGTGGTCCACCCTGGGTGTCATCACTGAGGGGGGTGACATTCGACGTGCCACCTGCCTGCGACTCCCAAACCTCCCCCAAGCTGTCAAAACAAAGGGGGAAGGGGGGAAGGCCGCTGGCAAGGCAGCACAGCTCCACCCCTTCCCCCAACGCCTCGGGGTAAGCTTGGGAGTCACGGGCGGCTGGCATGCCGAATGTGACCCCCCTCAGTGATGACACCCAGGGTGGACCGCTCCCACTGCCCCCTTCCTCCGCCCCTGGGGGGAGGGCAAATTATTATCAGTGGGGCTGATCACTCTTGTTGGCATGTGTGCATTAGGGATTTAGTGCTGGTATAATATTACTTTGAGGTTTCCTTGCTCACAGTGACACTTTACCAGATCAAGAATGAAACCTCAAGAGATCCAGAATGTGAACCCAGGTTGAGGAAATGAGGGGATGCCCATTGATCATAGGCACCATACAGCCACTCTAAAGCTGTGTATAAATGTCACCTCCAAAGCACATTCTTTCCCTCAAAGAGAGCACTATAGTTTGTTAAGGGTTGCTGGGAATTCTAACTTGGGCCTCATCTGCACTATACATTTAAAGCAGTATCATACCACCTTCAATGGCCATGGTTTCTCCCAAAGAATCCAGGGAACTGTTGTTTGTTAAAGAGTGATGAGAGTTGTTTGGAGAACCCTATTTTGCCCAGAGAGTTACAGTTCCCAGAGTTTCCTGGGAAGAAGGATTGATTGTTAAACTACTCTGGAAATTGTAGC
The DNA here is from genome assembly GCF_965113315.1 of Podarcis vaucheri. NCBI lineage: Eukaryota > Metazoa > Chordata > Lepidosauria > Squamata > Lacertidae > Podarcis > Podarcis vaucheri. The sequence goes on along the minus strand of NC_138760.1, from coordinate 75,906,081 downwards.
TTTGTGAGATACGTAGGAGCCACCGAACAACTGTCAGCACCCTTAGCAAACTACAATTTGCCTGTTCTGACCTCTGAGCTCATGTTATGGATGACTGCTAGTCCCCTGCCCCCCCGAGACATGACAGCAGCATCATATGCTTTGAGTAGTGTCAGTAAGAATAGGGTTTTTGTCCTCTGTTTTGGGGAACAGTTAGGGACTGACAACACCACAGATAAGGTATCTCTTTTCCAAAGGGATCAAGGCTGCCCTTGCTAATGAACAGTCGCTCAAAGTCACTGTCTCTGACATCCAGGAAAACAGCTTCTCAAGAAGCCAAACACAAGAGCCTGAAGAGGGAGAGCTTGACACTTACCCAACTGCCTTGGGGTATGTAAGGATGGGAGCTCATTAGGAAAGAACTAGCTGTGCTGTGCCAGCTGATTTTGCTGAAAACACTTCTGTAATGAGGGCCAGCTCTGGCAGGCAGAGAGCTCACCTGAGCATCAGCAACCTGATGCTGCGACTCACTCTGGGCTCTTAGGCTGCCATTGTTACCACATACCACATACACACATGCATCTCATGTCCTTTCCATGGGATTACCAGTGAACACCCAGACCCAACCTCCCTCCAGTAGGGATGCTTCTTAGCTGAAAGGGTCATCATCAGGCTCCCCCATAAATATTTCACATTCACAGTCTCTGGGCACGTCTCAAAACCCATTTATTACCCATTCACCCATATTTGTTTACACAAAGCTCTCCTGAAGGTTATACAATGTCCGCTGTTTATTGAGCATTCGTCCTATTTGTTTGTGTGGAGGTTATACAAATTCCCATCAATCAATTATGTTATCCCACATTTTCAGGTGTGCTTCCCCATCACTTTCCTTACAGTGAAAAGTCAATTCTTAATTTTTAAAAGTGGGTTTGTTGCACCAGAGTGCTTTAATCGATTTTAATTGTGCAGAACGCCCACAAAATACCGCTAGTTTGGAGGTATTTGTTGATTCAGTGTCAACAGGCTAAGTTTCACCTCAGTTCTGGTCCCCTTAAACCAAAGGACCTTTTATCTCTAAACCACTACCAGAAAGGGTAGCGGCACTATGGAAGCAATCTTGGAAGGAGGGGGATTAGGAAGAGGAGGGGGAGAAAGATTTATGCAGAACTAAAATCCCAAATGGTTTCAGCAGTAAATTTACACGTACATTCTCAAGCCTGCAGTTATGTTTCTCACCCCAGCATACCAAGAGATGGTTATCTTGCAGGGACTTCTTTCATAGCATCAATGTTTTCTGAAAGAACTACCTCAATTGTGAGGGATCCCAATGTAAGTTCTTTACAGAATGGATTTAATAGCCTTAGCCTCTCCCTTGGAGATGTTCTGTTATCAGATTCCTTTGTTCCTTGCTAAAAGTGATGGCAGACTTCCAAGTCTATGAGCCTTTGGCACATAACATTACCTTTACCCCCACACACATTCACACAGAGAGAGGTGGGGAGGGGGAGAAGAGAGGTATCTGGATAATAAGTAAAATATGGGAGGTAGGGCTGTTTTACACAGCTATGATAGGAAGTCATCTTGGAAAGCCCTCCATGGGGCAGCTGCCCCACATGCAAAGGCATTTCCCGCACCCTGGCACATAGCACAGACCTGCTCTCGCCACACATTTTGTCTGCAAGCCACGGTAAACTGCTGCCAGAATTTTGAAGGTGGCATGAAGACAGATCATGGTGTGGGACCCCCAGTGGCATGACAAACTGGGACACATGGTGAAATCGCTCACTGGCTAGAGAAGACACCACAGAAAAGCAAGACTTGAACTGTGGTCTCAAGCACTGTACCTCTGCTGTGTCACTTTAGAATAAGAGGGAAATGAGAGAGGCCAAGAGGCTGCCAGATCCTCTTCTGTTCCACCCGTTGCGAAATCTGCCTTCTGCACTGATGTAGCCTCATCATATACAATTGCTCTTGCCATTTCAGCATAAATTTCCTACACGTACGCTCTCTCCACCAAAACTGATGAACAACACTGTACAGTTTTGCCATTGCCTCCCAGTGTGTAGGGAGGGAAACTTCGCATGGAAAAAAATAAACAAAGTTCAAGGCACAACCGAAGCCAAATCTCCTCAGCTGAGAGGCCCCGAGGCCAAAGAGCTAAGTCACTGCAGAAACTTGGATCATGTCTTCTTCTAAAAGCTTTTTGATCCTTCCCCGTAAATCAGCATTCTGTGAAATCAGGGTGGCCCTCAGCCTCTGCTGCCTTTCTAGACAGAGCATTTGTCTTTCATTTTGTAGGTAACAAGCAGCAGCAGCAGCAGCCCTCTGTCGCTGGACAATGGGATTCGGCAAGTGTGTGCATGTGGGTGGGAGGGAACCAAGGATCTGGAGGAACACTTTTCATTTTTCATCATAGCTACACATCAAGCTGGCACGGCATGATGGCTGAGGCTGCAAAAATCCATAAATTGCAATCTAGTCTACACAGGCTTCCAATGGAGAACACTCTTGGTGGGTTAGAAGACAGTAGAACTTCCCATGTAGGAAAAGTGTGCATGAATTGCATCTCCATCTCTCCTTTGTGCTGTCTCCATCCTGCCTTACTTCCACTGGTTGCAGCCATTGAGTCATCAGCCTCTGTGACCCCAAGAAAACCAGCAGAGTCCTGGTTTAGTGACAAGTACCAGAGTTTTGAGAGATGGTGACCTTATCACCATCAGAAGCTAATGGACCAGCTTAAAGAAAACACATGCATCTCCCTTACACAGGACTTGCTCATGGGACATCCAAGGGAGGCCGTCCGCCAAAATGCAAATCCTCAAGAGCAGCACAACTCCACAGAGCCTTTGCAAGGTCCTGTGACTGCATTTCTGAACTTGATTTATAGCTGTTATTAATAGCTGAAGCAGTCCCAGCACAGACAATTAAAAGGCCATTGCAATAAATAAACAATCGTTGTAGTGCCATAAAGCCACAAGGCCAAGCAAAACTATGAGCTGGCTGTGCCAGAGGGGACCTGGCTGTCCGAATCAGCCAGGCACGCTGTTCCCCAGGGGCTGAGCAGCTGCAGAGGCTGTGAAAAGCAGAGATCCCAGCCCTGGCTGCACTGCTGCTCTGCTGAAGGCAGATCCACCTGCTTCAGTCTGATGGCAATCTTTGCCACAAGTGACATTCTCCTGGGGAGCTACAAAAAGGCAATGAAAAAGCATGACTTTGGATTGGAAAGAGTCATCCTGCCATGGTCCAGCCTGAGATGAAGTCTCTTCTTCTTTTTCTCACACAGAGGCATCTAGAGAAAGGAGGAGGAGCAGGCAGAAATGACCAGCTGAACATCTAGCTCCAAGAAGCTCACTCCTTCTCTTTGATATTTTGAGGAGAAGTCTACCTGGGACCGTTCCTGCTGCCATTGAATACATAGGAGCAGGGCTAGTACAGCATAGCAGCTGAGCATCACTGCCTTTAACACCCTAGAGTTCTCTTCTGGCATCTAAGATGGGTGCAGATGAGTACATGTGGTCCCAAGGGCAGCCTCTGAGACTGGAGGATCCAGAAAAGGGAACATACTTAAGATGTGCTTCCCATACACCCAGCTTGTGAAAGGATTCCTAGCCCTACCTCCCTATTCCACACAGTCCCAGTGAAGACTTCATTGCTACAGTCAACAAGCAAGTCTAGTCCCACACCCTGTCTTAGCATAACAATGTGCTTCAGGTTAAGCGCATGTTACAGCTATTACAGTCCATCAAATGCCTGGAGAGAAGCACACTGGAAGGGACTTGGCTGTGGACATAAGAACATAAGCCCTGCTGGATCTAGCCCTGCATCCTGTTCTCTCATTGGCCAAGCAGATGCCTATGGGAAGCCTGCAAGCTGGTCATGCACCTGGTCAGAAAGGAGCCTGGCCACCCGTCAATCTCTGGCAGAGCAATTTTGTTATGTTCAAAGCAAGCGTTCCCAGTAAGGTGGTAATTTATGAGCCAGTTATTGCAGTGCTGGGGATTCCGCCTCTGTGCACTGGAAGCAAGCCCTGCAATTTCCTGTCCATATCCTGGCTTGCTCCAGGCAAGGACTGAACGCTTCCCACAGAAGACCCCAGAGGCAGATGCCCCCAGTTTAGCAGTGCACCATGTCCGCACTGCTCATTTGTCACACATCCATGTCAGATGAAGCAGGAGGGATGATAGCTGTTTCAACAGAAACACTGTGGCATGTAAGACACTCATACTGATATACTCAAAGCTACCTGCTGTGCTGATGGATGCAGAGCATGCAGACAGATCATGGTGCTGGCATTGCATCAGATCTGTTGGTTTGGGCCACTACAGCACCACAGATCAGAGCCCGTAGTCCTCCAGATGTGCTTGAACTCCATCTCCCAACATCTCTGACCCCTGGCCATGCTGGCTGGGGCTGATGGGAGTGGGAGTCCAATGACTTCTGGAAGGCCACAGGTCCCCTGTCTCTGCATTGCAGGCACTGGCATAGAGAAACAAGTGGCTGCAGGCAGCACGACAAGCCTTCCGTCTTCCCCGGAACGCACATCTCCTCTTGGTTTTCTTCCCCTTCCCTCATAGCGGTCAATAGCCAGAGCTCTGCAGGAGTTTTGGCAGCAGGATCCCTACCTCTCTTGAGAAAACATGCGGTGTTTGTGTTTGCTTGACCCTTCGCTCCTTGGGGTTGGGATGCAGGCCAGACTGCCGTGCGAGGGAAATCCCTGCCGCACACAGAGCAAGCAGCAAAGAGGGTCTCTGTTCGGAACTTCTCCCGCCTCTTGGGTCACCCGCCAGATGCGTCAGAGAGGTGGGGGATCCCTCAAGGCAAAACTCTAGGAAAGCGCTGCCTACGTTTTCCCAGCTGGGCTTCCCCCATACTTTCTTGTCTAGAGAAGCTAGGCCGATTTCTCTCTCGGGTGTTCTCTCCGTCTTCTCTGCAGAATTGCAGGGCATGAAAGGGGTGTAAGAAGAAATCAAAATTGGGGACCCATTGCTTGAGCATTTTACTAGGCTGAAAACCATGGGCTGAAAGTATGTGCAACAGCTATGGGGAACCTTTGGCCCTCCAGATGTTGCTGAACTACAACTCCCATCATCACTGGCCATTGGCTATATTGGCTGGGGCAGATGGGAGGGAGTTGTAGTTCTTCAACACCTGGAGGGCAAAAAGTTCCCTACTCCTAATGTATAAGCACCAGCCTTTTCCCCCACCCCATACACTGAGGGCAATGGAAGCCAATCCTTTGAATGACTGAAGGTTTGGGAAATCCTACATATTAATGTTACGTATAATTGTTTAATTGACACTGAAATAGAGAATGCCTGAATGTGTATTACTGAAGGGGATTTTCCATGGGGCTATATTATACACTCTGAGCTCCTTGGTGGGTTGATAATTAACTGTTGATTGTTCTCTGCTCTAAATTGCATGTGCGTCTTTAATCATGTGATGAAGGTATTTGGTTGCAAATCTCCATCTTGGAAGGGTGGTAGATGTTGTCTTTGATTCTCAGGCCCTGTAAGAGAAAGATGTAAATGAAACTCTCCAGAAGCATACAGCTCCAGACAAAACGGAGCCTGTAAGGAGAGAGAGAACCCTTTGATTCTAGTTCTGTTTGGAATGATCTTTTATTTCTAAGATGCTTAGCCTGTGATGGACAGCAGAAGGTATTGTATGGAATTATTTGGATGTATATCTCTGATGTTTTTTGTTCTGTTTTGAAGAAAGTTCTGCAAGTTAAGTTTTGAACCATCTAATGGGTCTAGAAAATGTTTCATTCCAAAAAGAGTCAGTTTTTATGCATCCAGGCGCTTCAAGCTGCACAATATTAATATCTGCAATCATTAATAGGTTGGTAACAGTGAGCATAATCCACATGTTGGTTGAAAAGGGCTACAGCTCTGAGGTCAAGCACATGATGCTTTGCATGTGGGAAGTCTCAGCCTCAACCCCTGGCATCTTCAGGTAGGGCCGGCAGACACCCCCATCTGAAAGTCTGGAAAGCTGCTGCCAGTCAGTGAGACAATGCTGAGCTAAATGGACCAGAGGCCTGACTGCGCATGAGGCAGCGTCTTGTGTTCTTGCATGGGCTTGGGCTTCTCTTGCTACAATTTGGAGTAGACGGTGATCTGGACCGTGTGAAGGATCTTACGAAAAATGAAGAAACCAGGCATGCTGACATAAGTGTTTGTTGTGAGCGGAAAGGGGGCCAGGCTGGGTGTGTGATTTAGTGCTAGGTGGTGGAGTCGCCACGCGAAGCCTGGGCGAGTTCAAGGTCCAAAGAAAATAGAAGATGCTTTGGCATTTGCTGCTTGGTTGCACAGAGTGGCACGTGAGAGACACAGGCCTTCGTCCAAGAAGGATCCTTGGCACATGGTGGGTGTGGTTGACTTAGCGCCAGACAGTGCCTTGGGCAAAACAGGTGTTGCATCAGAAGGGAGCAGAGAGAATGTGGAGCACAGGTGCAACCTGGTGGGATGCAATCTGGGCAAAAAGATTCCTGCATTGCAGGGGCTTCGACGAGATGATCCCCATGGTCCCTTCCAACTCTGTGATTCTGTGAATGAGAAAGTTGTGCTTAGGTATAAGCTCTGGCACAAACCCTTTGCTCTTAAAATTAATGGTACCACCTCTTTTTTTAAAAAAGGCAATTCATTATATTACTTAAATTCCTTTCTTACTCTCTCCCAAAGGCTTATGGCTGCCACCCAGTCATATTTTGGAAGCACCCTCCACTATAAATAGAAAACTTGTGTTCCTATAAACATACTATCTCATAAAGAAGGAAATTTATAGTGGAAAACAGTGGCTGTCTCATGAATGCCAGTCAGAGGTGCCAGGCAAACAACAGCTAGAGGGGTTGTGACACGTCCGCTTGCCAAGACCTGCTGGGAGATCAAAGCACATGGCCTAATCCCTGCACATGGGCCCATGAACCCACACCAGGTTATATATAAACAACAATAAACAGCCTCATGACAAATCCCCATTAGGTGATTTAGGCAGGGGAAAAGTGACTTGTCCCAGGCAAGTCAGTGAACTTCATAGTGGAACAACTAAATATGAATTTGAGGGTGGGGCACTTCCAAACTGTTGCTATTTTAAGGTGGGTTTCGAATTCAGGTTGCACAATTAAACCTGATCTGGAATTCTTGCACAACAAGCACACTTCCCGAATGCTATACTTTTTGTGACAAGGAAGGTGCACTGGAAAGTGTAGGATAAGACTTGCTTTGATGCAATGTCATCTTAACTCCTCAGCAAACAAATCAAAATGGATGCTGAATAAATAGCTGATATTGTCTAACCTGCTTACAAACACATCGAGATGAATGCTCAATAAATAGATTGTCCAGAAGTTCCCTGGGTCTCTCATATCCACAGACTGGCCTATTAACAGCATCTGCATAGCTTCTAAAATGGAGGCATGGGAAATGACTGCATCATATTGGCTGACAAGGGAATGCAAATGGAATAGAATGAAAGGAAACCCAAATGCCATACACCAGAGGTGGAGAATCTTTCTCAATCCTTTCCCCCTGGTCACCAGCCATCTGGAGGCCATGTGCCACTGGCAGGTGGAGCCAGAGGCAAAAGGGGGTGAGGCAAAGCTAACTCCTGCCGTTGCAGAGTATGCTACATTCCAGCCACACAAAAGTGACAGTACCCACTCTCCCTCATCCCTCTGCATCTCTCGATTCAGGCAAGCAAGAGGCATTACGACAATTCAAGGACACATTTGAACCATCCAAATCCAAGGGCACATTTCAGCCTGGGGAGAGGGGTAGGGTCTGGGCAGGAGTGTGGCCTGGGGATAGTATTGCTGAGGGTCAGGTTGTTGGTGGAATGTGATCAATGGGTCAAATCACAAAGTGCTTGGTCTCATGTCCTGAGTTAGCACATCCGCCATGTCTAGATGTTCTGAGATAAGAGAGCAGGTGTTCTGGGTTACCACAGGAACAGGGCAGAGATTCAGGTGTATGACTTGCTGAGTCATTCACCCTCCTGTTGATTCAGGAGTGTAGAGACATGGCGATAGCTCAGTTGGTAGAGCATGATACCCTTAATCTCAGGGTTGTGGGTTTGAGCCCCACATTGGGTGAAAGATTCCTGCATTGCAGGGGGGTGGACTAGATGGTCCTCGCGGTCCCTCCCAACTCTACCATTCCATGACTCTATGGCACCAAAATGATAATAGCCACCAGGGCATTGCTTTCATTATGTTCCTGTTCCGGTGTCCTGTTGCATGTCCTGATGTTATCCTGTTTGCTGTCAGGGTCTGACTCTGAACCTGTGAGAGTCAGGGGGAAGGTTGTGGGTTTTTGCACAGCAGCGTTAGCTAGCATGGTTATAGTGTTACCTGATGTGTACCTTTACTTCAAAGATCAGGAGAACTCTATGTTGTAGATAGTGGTGTTTAGATTTGTCTCATGGCTGCAGACAATAAACACTTTGTTACCTTGAACCATGTGGGATACGAGTTTTTCGCTTAACTGGGGACTCTGGAAGAAGTCTGCTGGGAGCAGGAAAACTCTGAAGACTCTGCTGGGGCTCCACATACTCTGCTGATACATCGCACAGGTTGAGGTGTTGTGAACTATCAAGTGACTTCCACAAGTCACCAACACAGGTAAGGAGGCATGGACCGCCACATTTGACCCCTGGGCTTGAGGTTATCTACCACCTCTGAGTATGCTCAACTAAGAACAATATGTTAGTAGGCAACTAAGTTTTAGTCACAGTAAACCGATTGAAATTAATGGACCCAACTTAGAGATGCTCATCAATGTCAGTGTGTCTGCTCTGAGTGAAACGTAGTTGAATACCACCCAACTGAGACTTGTAGACTTGTACAGTAAAGCAAAAATTACAGTGAAATCATTGAGGTGTCTAAAGGAGACGAGGCAGTAACAGGTGATTATAGATTGGGAAACTGTGTTTCAGTCACACACACAAAGGTAAAAATTCTAGATACCGTAAATGACATGGAACTGATCATGGGGAAGGAAGGCAACCCTGGACTTAAACTTAGGAACACCCAGCACCTGGTGCAAAATGTAAGTGCTGCTAAACTGATTGGAACAGTGACCACAGGGCTATCAAATTCAGCCCATGTGGGAGTGGACAGTTGCCAAGAAAACGCTGCACGGTCACATCTGACTTCAAAAGAGAAATGTCTAAAAATGATGGGACTGGTGAAAAGGAAGTTGAAACGGAAAGTCAAGGGGATCAGATTTCTCAACGCTTGGGAGTTATTCAAAACTACAGTAATAGAATAATAGAATCTCTTCTGCTTATGTACATACTGCACACCACAAAAGGTACCACCACAGCCCAGAGCTTGCCAATATGGTTAAAAAGTATAATTAAGAAAGCAATTAGGCGAGGAGGACTCCTTCAGAAAACAGAAGCCTTGTCCAAACAAGAATCACAGAATTGTTCAGATGGAAGGGACTGCAAGGGTCCAACCCCCTGGTTTCACCTGAGCCTCGAACAGCAGTATCAGATCAAGTCTCTGATCTGTCAGGGAGAGTGCAGCCCTATCCAAAGGAGGTTGCACCCTTAATCCTAATGCAGAACGAGAACCAAACAGCAGCAATTCCACAAGTTTCCATCATGTTCACTAGGAGCCAAAAATCACTGCCAAATGAAAGGAGCTTTCAGATAGGAGCTTTCAGATAGTTACCACGGCTAATAGCTCAAGATGAAAACTGTTTGCGAACTGTTTTTGACACTTCCTCCCACCTCCTCTGTTAGTGACAACATTGGTGAAGTTCAAATTCAGTTTATAATTTATTTATTTTTTGAAGATTTGTCCCATACCGACTTGAACAATTTCACCAGGGAAATTGGTAACAAATAATACAATCTTCCAGAGGTTACACAGGAATAGATTCCCAAAGGCTGCATCTTTAAGGGGCTTGCCATATGCCTTGAGGTCTCTTCTCTGCTGGGGAAGTTCAGCAGGCATGAAACCAGAAATGCCATTCCAGCCTGATGGATGGTGCACATTACAATCCATCAGCAGGCATTTCCCTTTCCCTGCAAGAAGGATGATGTGAGCCCGCAATAACTTACACCTCAGTGTAGGAGGGCGCAGGTGAAAGTGCACCCTTCCTCGGACAACAGCCCTTTCTCCCAAATGGCCCTTAACCAGAATTTACAGTGTCAAAATAAGGTGGCAGTTTGGGTATTGTGGGTACCCAACTGGAAACCGCCGAGAGCTGTTCCCTGCACCTAAAGCTTTCCACTATTTAGAGAGGCTCTGTTCCAGGCCCTTGCTCCTGGCAACTGCTCAAGAAAACATCATCTCTCTGCACAAAGCTATTTACGGGCCGTAAACACCAGCCAAAATCAACCTGGGCAGCTGAGGGTGTGTGTGTGTGGATAGAGACCTGTCCCCGCTCACTCTGTTCTTCCATGCGCAACGCAGTGAGTGACAGAAGTGTTCATTCCTTTGCATTCTCCAGCCCCAGGGCCTTCCTGCACGTCCCAGTCACTAGTCAGCCCTCGTCTCATACTTCAAGTAATCATGTTCTGGCAATAACAGCAGCCATCATTCCATTAGGTGGCCCTCGGGGCACCATTCTTTCAGCTCCTCATCTGTACAGTCAGGATAACTGGATAGAGGCCTACCTTGTCTGGGTGCTTTCCATGGGCTTTTAATCTCATGGCCCTGGGTTCAAGCGAAAAGATCCCTGCATTGCCGGGGTTTGGACCAGACGGCCCTCGGAGTCTCTTCCAGCTCAACAATTCTATGGTTCTATGCAAAGTGTTTTGAAGAACATAAATGCTAAATGTTGTCTGTGTTGTTTAGTCATTTAGTCATGTCCGACTCTTCATGACCCCATGGACCAGAGTACACCAGGCACCCCTGTCCTCCACCGCCTCCTGCAACGTGGTCAAACTCATGCTGGTAGCCTTGAGAACACTGTCCAACCATCTCATCCTCTGTCATCCCCTTCTCCTTGTGCCCTCTATCTTTCCCTACATCAGGGTCTTTTCCAGGGAGTCTTCTCTTCTCATGAGGTGGCCAAAGTATTGGAGCCTCAGCCTCAGGATCTGTCCTTCCAGTGAGCACTCAGGGCTGATTTCCTTAAGAATGGATAGGTTTGATCTTCTTGCAGTCCATGGGACTCTCAAGAGTTTCCTCCAGCACCAGAATTCAAAAGCATCAATTCTTCGGCGGTCAGCCTTCTTTATGGTCCAGCTCTCACTTCCATACATCACTACTAGGAAAACCATAGCTTTAACTATACGGACCTTTGTTGGCAAGGTGATGTCTCTGCTTTTTAAGATGCTGTCTAGGTTTGCTATTGCTTTTCTCCCATGTTGTCTGCATAGCCTGGTAATTGACCTCCATGGATAGATATGCACTACAGAGCAGGAAAGGGCTTGGCAGGGGGTTGGACTCGATGGCCCTTGTGGTCTCTTCCAACTCTATGATTCTATGATTCTATGAAAGTTCAGCCTCCAACAGTGGCGTAGCGTGGGTTCTCAGCACCCGGGGCAAGGCAATTAATTTGCGCCCCCTAACCCGGGGCAAGGCAAGTAATTTGCGCCCCCTAACCCGTGGATTTTAGCACTCGAGTCTCTTCCGCGCCCCCCCCAGATGTTGCGCCAGGTGCAGCAGGCCCCCCTGCACCCCCCACGCTACGCCACTGCTCCCACCACAAGTCTTCAGGACAGCCATCCGAAGGCTGGCGCGGGGAGAAGGTCTCTCCGCCCCACCGCCAGGCTTCGGAGCAGCCTTCCGAAGGCTGGTGCGGGGAGAAGGTCTCTCCGCCCCACCGCCAGGCTTCGGAGGAGGTCCGAGGACAGTGGGGTTCCTGCTTCCTCGAGGAGGGCTGGCCAAACGCGCCCCCCCAAATGTTGCGCCCGGTGCGGCCGGCACCCCTGGCACCCCCCACGCTACGCCACTGGCCTCCGAAGTATTGTGTGCATCCAACAGGTGCCGAGGCAACTTGTGCAGCCAGACACATAGTAATCACAAGAGAGGCGAAAGCACTACTTGCAGAAGCGTTTCGTTTCCCCAGATTGGAAACCGACAAAAACTCTGCGGCAGGAGCATTGTGGAAATGTGGTGTCCACAACCACAAGAGGAGAAGAGATCCTTAGTGGGCAAAGAAATTAAGGGGGAATCCATACCTCCCATACAAACTGATCGTATGGAATAGCACCCCCCCCTACTTAGAGCCACCAGTTACCTTGCCTGTAACTACTCCTGACTCCTCTTTCCCCCAGTTCCTTGCTAGGAATTCCTCCTTGCAACATCTGGAAGAAACTATAAAGAATGCTGCATCCGTGCCCACCTGCTTCCACTTAGGAATAAGGGATTACTTGCCTTTTATTTGAGGGGAAAGAAAAGATTTAAATCCCTGCTGCCCCTTTCCCACCTCCCACTGCTTTGGCTCCCCTGCACCCCCCTCCAGCCCCCCACCTTTCCTGCAGCACATATGCTAGGATGAGCTCAGGAATGCAGTTTTTATTCCCCGGACCTTCTTTGATTTACAAATACAGTGAAAGCACTGATTAGTAATTGTCCACACATTTGTTCACACTATCGGCAGGATTAAGGATTTTTATTTAATTTTATTGCATTTCCAATTTTATTGCCGTTACAAATGGTGATAACAACCTGCGATTGTGCGAACACTCTGGCTTAATTGTAATCTGGAATAAATAAGGGCTCAACCCGAGTTGATAAGAACAGTCATAAATTGGCACTGGAGATATGCAGAAAGCAGACATTCCTTTTTCCTACGCTTGAAACATCCTGATTATATGTTCTGAAGGCTGGTTGCTGGCTAATGATTGCGAGGATTTAAAATCAAACAAACCAGAGATTGGAGGAAATGTCCTCTTTTTTGCATTCATATTTTGTCTTGAAAATGGCAGTTCAAGTATACTTAAAGGGTAAATAATCTGCTCTTTGAATGCATCCAAATATTGAATCTAGTCCGTGCCCATAATTGTATTAACAGAACCCTCAATATCAATAATTATTATTCCACATGGCATTCCTTTATTATTCCAGTGATCTGGAATGCAATTTAAAGAGTATGGTATCATACCTTCCAACTTCCTATTCTATTGTTGTTAATGTTATTATTATTCTATGTATACCCTGCCCATCTGACTGGGTTTTCCCAGTTTATTATATATAAAAACATAATAAAACAGTAAACAGCAAAAAAAACTTCCCTATACAGGGCTGCTTTCAGATGGCTCAGGGCTGGGATAACGCCATACCCTCCAACATTTCTCCAATGAAAACAGGGACATCCTACTATACCCTCCAACATTTCTCTGATAAAAATAGGGACATCGTAAGGGAAAGTGGGACTTTCTGGGATTGATTCAGAAACCAGGATACCTTCTGTAAATCCAGGACTGTCCCTGGAAAATAGAGACACTTAGAGTGCCTTTGGTATAGATATCCTGTGAGTTCCATCAAGGGACGGTTTGTTTTGCCCAACCGTTCAAAGGAAACACCCCACAACAAGGCCAATGGCACAACTGGGCGATTTGTCCCAGAAAGGATTAAGCAAGGCGGAGGACTCCACTAGGATTTCAGTCGGCTGTCAGTCCAGAGGCCCTGATTGTCCTTTGAAAAGCTGTAAAGCAGCAAGAGACATTGTAGCTGGAGAATCATTGTAGAAATAAGACTGATGTAAAGATGAAGGGTACTTTTTCAAAGTATCAAAGAGCTATTAAGAAGTTATTATTACCCTGTATATATAGTCTATATCAGGACTGACCCAAGACATTTTGCTGCCTGAGGTGAACCAGAAAATGGCGCCCTCCCTACCTGGGAATAAGATCCATTGAACTAAATGGGACTTACTTCGGAGTAGACCTTGCATGGTTTGTTAGTGTGTGTGCAATATTTACCGTATAAACAATTAAACACTGAGGTCCAGCGCCGAGGGCCTTCTGGCGGTTCCCTCATTGCGAGAAGCGAAGCTACAGGGAACCAGGCAGAGGGCCTTTTCGGTGGTGGCGCCCGCCCTGTGGAATGCCCTCCCATCGGATGTCAAGGTGATGGAAAACTACCTGACATTCAGAAAACATCTTAAGGCGGCCCTATTCAGGGAAGCTTTTAATGTATGATATTTTAGTGTTTTTTGGTTTCTGTGGAAGCCGCCCAGAGTGGCTGGGGAAACCCAGCCAGATGGGCGGGGTACAAATAATAAATTATTATTATTATTATTAAACATTACAAAACACCATAGTGGTATGCAGCGATACAATAATAAAAATACTGCAGTTAAAAAGAGATAAAAGAAACTTTGGAGTCAACTCATCCTTCTGAGAAAGCTTGTAAAAACAAAAACAAGAAGTTTTAAGCATCTGATGGAATGTGCAGAACGTCAGGGCCTGTCTAGCTCCAGCAATGGTTAGTGACTTTATAAATCATTCTCTAGCATAAAAGCTACTTTTAAAGAAACTGTTACCTGCACAAAACCCCACTTGAAATTTGGCAGGCTTAATCCATTCAGTAGGATAATCTTTGCCTGCAAATTTCATCCACTTATGTGAAAAGCGAAAAAGTTATAGCCATTGTTAGATCCACTATTATAGACAATGGGGGTAAAACTAAGCTGCTGATTTAACAGATAAGATATGGAGCTAAATAATGAAGCAAGTTGGAATGACATGGAGCAGATCTGAAACTGATTAGGCTGCTTCCAAGCATTACAGATACAGATACAAGATGAACATTGTGTTTACTGTACACCCAGGGTAAATGCAAACTTTGGGTGGTATCCAGTGCCTTTGGCCTGTTAGCATGAGGATTTATGCTAGTTCAACACAACTTTCCTTCTCCGCCCCTCTTGCACATCCCATGCTCTCCCCAAATTGGAAGACTGGGAAGGCCCCATTGCACTAGTGTCAATTCTTTCACTAACAGAACGAGAGAATTAGTGCTACTTTGGATAAAAACCTCTGTTGCTATCTCTTTTTCCACCCCCCCTCTGACTACTTGTCTCTAATCAAATAGCTTTCGTACCATTCAAAAGCCCGTACAAAGCTCAGACACTTTAGATTGTAGATTACTTTTGAAATTGTGTTCTGTTTTTAGCTTTGTCATCTTTTGTTTCATGTCGTTGTGCTTATGTGTTGGGATTTTAAACTGTATTTATATGTTGCAGGAATTAATTACTCATGCTTTTGTACACGACCCTGGAATCTTTCGATGAAGAATGCTTAAGAAACAGGACTGGGGTCTTGGACAAAAGAAATGTCTGCATATGCAACAAAGGCTCTAGTATGCTGATTTGCTCAAAACTACCATAGTGCCAAGGCCTGCTGAGAAAAAATAGATGGTGCTTCTAAAGCAGGGATGCAAGTTCCAGAGCCTGAAAAGGTTTCTGTGCCTTTAAGCATTGCATAGAATGGATAACTCCACTTGGTAGAACATTTTATGCTGCTCTTAAAGGTACAGGAGCCCCCTTGAAGTCTGGTTCTGACTTCACTTTTCTAAGGAAGATCCAGTCTAGTCCCGCTGTCTTCCCATCTCTTCTTGTCCATTGCCCGCCCCCCGCTGAGTCGCTTTCTGGCTGGTCTGACTAATGTTCATTATTTCATAGCACCCATCCTTCAGCCAAAGGGGCAAGCCCTACATCTGTGTACCAAGAGAGCCCTGATTAAAGGCCACATTCCTGACCATTTTGCTTTGAAATCAAGATGGGCTTGCATTACTGCAGGGCTAAACACTGCTATTTTCTTCCTCTTCCCAACCGGCTGGGTTTTCCTAAGCGGAGGGAGCCAACATCTCATTAGGGTTTTCTCTTTAAGCAGGCAGTCATGTGGAGCTAATCAGGATAAACAGTCCACAAGTGGCACCAAAAATGGAGCAGGAAGCACGTAGAAGGGTGAGAGGGAGCATTCAAAGGGCAAGGGGGGCACAGGAGGGGCACTGTGAGGAGACAGAGGGAGGAAGCAGGGGAGTCCATTGCAATTTTGACTCGGGGTACAGATGAGGGAGAAACTGCATTTGAAGGTGAACCAGTCCAATGGACCTGTTCCAAGCGCAGTTCTCTAGCCAAGCAATGTGTGCAAAAATGCATATACCGGGGTGAGTTGTGTGTAAAATTTATATATTAGTGAAAATAAGATATGAAAGTGTGTTGTAGTCAGGAAATGTGAATATTAGTTAAAACTACATACAAACACGAGTATCAATTTGCACCGAAATGCTGAAGAATCTTAATGGACATTGCTATGGAAGGTTGGGGAATCCTCTGGAGCAGATTTCAAGGGAGAATAGAAGAAGCCCTGTTGTGGGAGTGGAGTTTGGCACCCCCACTGATGTGCACAAACCGCTGCTTTTTGTAGGCTCTGATTTCATGAGGGGCTGGAGAACATCTGCAGCTCAGAGGGGGCCCCAACATTGTGATCCATTCCTCACCCCCATTCATCTATGTGCTCAGTATATCCTGTTTGGTCTTGTGAACAGGGTGAAAATGGCGGTGAGCTTCCCATAATAAAGCATTTAGATTTTTCACATTACAGCCACCAGGGGCACTAGGAAGCACCGTCCTCCCAGGCATATAAAGTCACTTCTATTAAACTCCTGCCAGATCCCGGCTTTCTTTGGCTTTACCAGTGAGCATATGCTGCCCTCTTGTGGCCACCAGCAGGAATCCTGGATAAGCACGCCATGGAGTCTTTTTTCCTGCGCTAAGGCAGCCAGGGCCTTCTCTCCCCCCAGAGCCCCATTGTTGAGAACGATATCCAAATCAGCCAGGATAAACAGCCTGAGTGGATTTACATGCACAATGCTTCACTCTTCGCAAAAGAATTCAAGGCGACAGCCTCCACCCCAATCCCACTCCACATGTCAGAGCTGAGTCCGATCCTCTGGTCTTCATTATAGAGCAGCTTCAGCCCATTGTCTCTGTGCCTTATTAATACCGTATGCACTCCCGGCGGCAGGCAGCGTGCATGCAAAGAACAGAGAGCAGAGCCCACGAGACGAAGAGCTGCGCAAATCACAAAAGCCACCTGCTTGCCTTTGAAGAGCATCCGCTTCGGCCTCTCTCACAGAGGGAGACCTCCTGGCTCTTGATCCTTGGAGGCCTATTGCAGGAAAGTGATCATTCGCTCCACAAGTGTGCATCAATGTCTCTGCTCCCCCTCCCACCGTGACGGTCCAACTTTGGCATCCTGGTTGCTTATTTCATTCAAACCGTCTGCAGTGATTCCTCCTCAAAGCACATGACATCTGAACTTTTACTCAAGCTCCATAGGTGGCTCCCAAGCATTTTCTAAGGAGAACCCATCAAGAAACTTTCCAGCAGGGGGTTTTGAGTGCATGCCAGGGTGGGGGTATGAGGACTCCTCCAGGCAGCTAGGTTACAGAGCATTCAACCTGATTTCCTTGTCCAAAGTTAACAAGGAAATTAAACTATCTCTGGTCTTTGCCGAGACTTCATCCTGATTTGCTTGTGGTCTGTTTCTACACCTTCCTGTTGATAGTGTGTTCATTGCACACTTTTTAGTGCAATTATCTGTCACTTTCCTAACTGCAAATAGTCTGGTTGATATTCTTTTTTAAAGCGGTTTTGTTGCACTAGAGTGACAGAACACTTTAATCCACTTTATCTGCACAAAGCTTAAATCTTGGGATGTACTTGACTCCCTTCTGCAAAATACTGACAGTCTGGAGGCAAGCCCCAGGTTTGAAGATTCAAATACTCTGGCGTCTGACACAGCAACTGGGCTAATTTTTACTAATTCAAACAGTGCAGCACCTCCATGGAATGAGTTATGAGAGTCAGCATGGGTGGCACAATGCAAATGACAGATTAATTGGCAAATATTTTGCATCTTTCCCTCTCCCCTCACTGTTGCTTCTTGCATACTTCAGCATTAAATGACTCAACCAGCAGTGGAGGAAATGACCATTTAGGTATAGATTTAATCTCTCTGCTGGGCTGCTGACCAAGAAAGTAACCTGCTTGATTTTGCAATCTTAAGCATACTTGCCTGGAAATACCACTCACAAATAAACTGGTCACAATGTCAAGTAAGTATGTTCAAGATTACTGTGACATTTTCTGTCCTCTAAGCTCACAGCTGGAAGCCATGCTTCCAGTCCTGTGAGTAGGTCACAGAATCCAATGCCGTTCTCATCCATATCATTATCAGCAAGGGGTTTCCATCTGATAAACCAAGATTTGGCTTGAACTTTGCAGCTCTATTAAAGGAAAATAGTGTTCCAAAACAGCTGGTAATTGTAAGACCAGTTTGCATGCAATGCTAAGCCAAACCATGGATTAGTGCAAACAAACAAACAAACATGTGGGTTCCTGGAGTGAAGATTGTGGCTGCTACAGTCCTCCCTTGGTCTTGTCGCTGCTACGTACCCAGGACTAAGTCCTGGCTTGGCACATCTTTATTTCAAAACCTGGGTGCATGGTTTACGTGCCCCCCCACCACAGTAAACCACAAGCAGTAAACAGGACTTGGGAGGAGTGCAGGGGGCGTGATCTTTGCTCTAGGAACCCATGCATTGGCTTGCTTGCCAAAGTTTGGCCACAGTTTGGCTTGCTGTTGCATGAGCACCAGGTCATAATGAACTCTGCAAATCAATCAATCAATCAATAAATCAATCAATAACGCTGCAATTTCCCACCAAATTCACTGCACCTCATCTAGGTTTTTGAACGACTGCTCCTCCAGCTTCCCACCCCAACCCCAGCCATAGGAAGAAGCATTCCCACAGGAACGTAGGTAGATGCCTTATACCAGGTCAAGCTATTTGTCAATCTCGCCCTGTATTATCTATACAGACTGGCTGTGGCTCTCTAGGGTTTCAGACAGGGGACATTCCCAGCTCTCCCTGGAGATACCGGGGATTGAACCTGCCACCTTCTTCATGTCAAGCAGATCCTCTGCCACTGAGCTACGGCTCTACAGGATTCTGCTTGTGGAAGTAAAGGCCCACCACAAAGAACAGATGAATCAGGATGCAAATGCAGGCGAGGGAGAAAGGTGAGAAAGACATGGCCAAGAAGGGGAGGGAAAGGCAGGAGAAAGAGAGGTGGGTTAAGGCCGAACTCGACGTGGGGTTAAATGGGTCTTGGCACTTGGCTCTCTGTAAATGCAAGGGATTCCCTCCCAAGGCAAATATCAGCTTCAGGGGAGTGATCCCCCCCCCCAAATCAGGCAGGGGAGAAAAGGGTTAAATCCCCCCTATCTGCTGCAATTCATAGTTTCCCTTTTTTAAAGGGAAATTCCCTTATTCCGAATAGGATTCCTCGCAAGAAAAGGGAAAAGTTGACAGCTATGGCAATTCCCATAATTATCACACATACCAGCTGATACAGTTTGCATTTTCAAAAACCTGCAGGTTAAATGCATAGACAGTTTTAACACATTGCCCCCTTTTTTTGGCCCTCAGTGGACGATGGGGGAAGAGAAAGAGACAAAGGAGGAGCAGAGAGGAAGGAGAGATTCTTCCATGGTTCACTGGTTGGGCAGCGAGGAGGAGGAGTCAGAGTCAAGCTGCGCAAAAGGGATTCATGCCCTGGAATTCAAAGGCCTTGAGGATCTTTTTCTGTGTACTGTAAAGAGTCCTGAAATCGCATCCTTCTGCCTCCAGTGTGTTGGTCAACAGCCAGTTCTTTACTCTTCTCTTCTCGGCTATCAGATGGGCTCCTCTGCCTCAAAGCTAGGCTTGCATTCATTACTGGTGATCTTCAAAGGCAAGCAAAAACTCCAAGCGACTTTGATGAACGATGACATTAAGAGAAGCACCTACTTGGTGGAATCTATATACCACATTATTTTATATCACACTTGCTTTAAGGAGTTCAAGGCGGGCTTCTTAGCTTCTTTCCATCCATCGCAATGCAAGGTTGTCCTCACAACAACAGTCCTGTAAAATAGGTTAAGATGAGAGAGTGACTGGCCTCAGGTTTTCGACAGCAGTTTCTCACAAGGGCCCAGGAGCTATGGAGGTACTTGAGCCAAGTCCAGACATTAACAGGATGCCAGCTGACTATTGCAAATATACCTGTTGGTTTGCCACACTAAAAGTATTGTTAAATAAGTCAGGGCTCCTCCAGGCAAGCTGCTTATTCAGTTGATTTGCTTGCATAAAGCTACCGTGGAGGTTACAAGGTGTCTAGTCTTTACTGAGTATTCATTCTGATTTGTTTGCAGGGAGGTTATATGACAATGCACATTCATCCTGATTTACTTGTGCAGTGCTTATGCACCTTCCCTGTAAACCATTTCTTCATTCCAGTGGCGTAGCGTGGGGGGTGCAGGGGGGGCCGGCCACACCGGGCGCAACATCTGGGGGGGGCGCTCGCACTCGCAGCTCTCTGCTCCTACCTGGCTCACTCACTCTCTCTCACTGCAGTGCTGGCTGTGCGAATCCGATCCGAGCCGCTGGGTCGCCGCCCACTGTGGAGGGGGTGGGTGCCAGACGTGCGGTGCGGAGAGAGAGCGAGGGACTATCTGGGGGAGGGACAGTGCAGTGGCTGCCCAGCGCAGCGCTGAGCGCGGGAGAGAACCACACCAGCCCAGCCCAGGCAGTAGCAAGAAGAAGCTGGCAGCGGCGGCAGGTATGGGGTTAGGGGGCGCAAATTACTAGCCTTGCCCCGGGTGCTGACAGCCCACGCTACGTCGCTGCTTCATTCCACACTTTTTAGTGAATTTCCCCATTACTTTCCTAACTACAAAAAGCCTCTTTTCAGAAGACAGTGGGTTTAAAGTGCTAGGGTGATAGAGTTCATTTTAGTGCATACATTATCGGTTATGCAATTGAATCCCTCTCATAAAATATCAACCATCTGGAAGCAATCTAATTGTTACTCATTAATATATCTCCAGCAGGATTTCAAGAATATTGCTAGGGTAGTCAACTATCTCCCGTTATAAAGGACTGCCCTCTTTTTCTTCTGATTCCTAAAACCGTTAAATATCATATATCCTTATGTGAACATGCCAGGGTACTAAGATCCTCAGGTGAGCACCTTCTCTCAGTCAAACCAACATCAGGAGCAGAGTTGCTGGTGAAACGAGAGCCTTTTCTGTGGCTGCTCCCATATTGCAGAATTCCCTCCCCAAAGAGGTTAGGTTGGCTCCCTCTTTGTCATACTTCTGCCAGCAAGCTAAGACATCCCTGTTCAGTCAGGCCTTTGGAAATGCTGATCACTGGACTACATACTAGCAGAGCAAACTGTATTCTGCTACTGATTCCCCATGTGTTCTGATGTATTTTTATTTTTGTATTTTATAATGATGCTTCTAAATCTTGGATGCCACCCTGAATCCCATCTTGGGAGAAAGGCCAGATATAAATGCATTAAATTAAACAAATTAACTAAATAAAATTGTCTAGAGCACAGTTTATAAAACCGTGCTCTGTGAACCATGGTGGCCTGCCAGCTGCATTCATGTAGTCAATGGAAAGGTTGTGGTCTGGGCTAAAAGCCCTACCATTAGGCAAAGTGAGACAACTGCCTCAGGCGGCAGTAGCCGGGGGGGGGGCAGTAACACTGCAGAACACTTGAGAATAACTTCCCTTGGCCTTGCACTTGAATTATTTTTTCTTACAAAGGCTGTCTTGACCAGGGCCAGATTATCAAACAGGCTGACACTGCTGTGGCTTAGGGCCCACGAAGTCCACTAATTTTTCCATTAAAAACTGCCTGTTGAATGTCACTTTCTGAACCTGATCTGAGGCTAAATAAAGCTGACATACGTTACTCCCGACTTCACAGAACTTTCTCACCGGAAACAGGAACATCCATCACATTAGAAAGGCAAAACTACGATTGAAGTATGAGTTATGTACGTGCTTTGATTTGTAGAGTAACAGAAGTTTATTAAGTGGGAGACCCTCAGCCATTTTCAAGTGATCTGGGGGATGGGGGGAGTTTGAGAACCCCTGCCCCAGAGTAATGACTTCCTACCTTTGTCCCCCTTGTTCACACCTCCTGCCCGGGAGGCCACATGCTTGAACTGCCTGCATGGGAAGGGGTGTTCTGTCTGAGCTTTCCATTTCATTCCCTCTCCACCTCCACCTGGAGTGTGATCCTGCATGAATTGTGTGGATTTGGCAGTCCCTGACACCCAACACCTCCCAGGAGCTGCTCTGATACCAGCCTTCCCTGGCCGCAGCACAAAGGCTCCTTCATCTCCCTGTGAATCATGCTGTGCAAAGGATGGGTGGGGAGGCAAGACGTGGGCTTCACCTGAGACCTGTGAGAAACTTCCCCTGGCCACCCAAGACTGGTGTCAGGATGTTTATGGACTGTCAAAGGCAGGTGAGAAAGGAGTCTGCAGCAGAGAGAAGGACTACCACACACTGGTAGAAAGACAGACTGGTGAATACATTTGGCTATACCAGTGTTTCCCAACCGGTGTTCCGTGGCACACGAGTGTGCCGTGAGACATCGGCTGGTGTGCCGCGAGATACCTGGAGGGAGGCGGGCGAGTCGGGCGGCGAGAGGCGGGGCGGCGGCGGCGAGGAGAGGTCGCGCCTCCTGCTGCTGCCTGGCGCTCCTCCTCGCAGCCGGCAGCGCTGCCTGGGCGCCTCCGCGTGACTCTGCCTCGCTGGGTTTGGTCTCCCAGCAGAGACGGGTCACACGCGCCCCTCCCTCCCTCCCTCAGCCTGCGCGGAGGGAGAGCCAGAGAGAGGCATCGCTCCTGCGCTCCAAGGCGGATTGAGCGCAGCTGAGAGGAGCTGCCGAGGGAAAAAACTTTCACTTTTGTGCGTCCCTCCCGGCGTGACGCTGCGCGCTGACGTCACGGGGCGGGGCTTTAATGGTGGTGTGCCGCGAGATTTTTTTTCAGTAAACAGGTGTGCCGTTGCCCAAAAACGTTTGGGAAACACTGGGCTATACTTCGACTGCTTCTAGTCCGGCTGCCTAGCCTCTCTCTGAGCCCTGGCAACTCTCTCAAATGCATCCAATTCAATTATTGGTTTAATAGTATTTGCAGTAAAGGTGCCCTGCAGGTCACTGCAGTGAGGGTTATATGCAGGGGCATAGCCAGGATTTATGGGGGTTGGGGGGGAGGTTGATGTTGGATGTGTGTGAAACTGAGCTACCTGAAACGTGATTGGTCAGTTTAGTGTTTTTATTTATTTACTTGGTGGGGGCAGCTGCCCCCTGCCCCCCTTGGCTATGCCCATAGTTATATGCTTATCAGGCAAAAGGAAAGATGTCCATCTTTGCAAGAGCAAGGTAATGTGCATGCCTGGGATCAGTGGTGGTTCAGTCTGTATTCCTCTCCCTCCCCCCATTTAATCCAGATTTACCTTTTCCAAGGGGGAGGGGAACGGTTGCCAACAAGAATCTATTTACAATATTAAGCCTCCGCCTGGAAGCATCCTTACATGGGAACCTGATCAATCACCACACTGTACATGCAAGATCTAGGTAAGGATCTAGGATCTCATCTGCATGGGTGAGAGACCGGGACGCTCAAATCCTGCTCCCGGTGCATCAAAGGCATGAATGACAGCCCAGAACAAGAGCTGCTGTCAATAGAGGGCATCAATCCAAGCTGCTGATGGAACGCAATTCTAACCTCTGGTGATTGCCAAATCCCTTTTTCCCCTGGGCTTGTTGCCTACATTTTCCGATCACCTTTGGCGTCCCTGCTGAGCTTTCTAAAAAGAACGTTGCCTGCACAGTGGGCGGCAGCAGTTAAGGATGCCAATTAAATTACATGGAAGTAAGCCATAACACAAGTAATAATGATAGCCTAGCCCATAGCAGCCCTGAGACATTGGCAGCATTTCCATTTGTCCCTGCCTCCCTTTACTTTACCTGCACAAGACCCAAATTACCCAGAACCGCTGCTGCCTCAGGACCCCTGGAAGCTGCCGGAGCTGCCGGAGCCCCTGCTGAGCCCAGATGCTGAGAGCAAAATGGTTTCCTATGCCCCTAAATTAAGTTTTGCCTTTGGAGGATGAAATTGCTCGTAATCCATCTAAACACTCTTCTTCCTCCCTCCTCCACCCCTCACCCCCTGCTGGCTCTCTGCCTCCAATGTGTGTGTATTTGACTCTCTCTCTCTGTGTATGTCTGTCTGGTTTGCATTAGAAGAAGGAGCTGAAGCTGGCGTCTCATGCCTGGAACCAGATGAGACAGCACAGGCAATGTGGCGAGAGGAAAGGCTAAGTAGATTCACTCCAAGCTGGTCAAAAGAAGCAGAAGGTTGTGGGTTGCATCTCTGTGGAGATTTTGCACAGGGTATCCCTTGCAAAGGTGTATCCTCAAGGCCCTCAACTCATGCAGCCCATACATGTTTCCCTGAGGCAAAACAGAGCCAGTTCCAGGACCCAAGGGGTTTTCAGGTGGGGACTTGCAAACAGGTCATTGAGATTTTGCAACAGGGATGCTGAAAAACAACACCATTCGGGGGTGCTTCCAGACTGTTGCTGTTTTGTAGGTTGGATTCAGTCACATACCAGCATATTCAGATTTGCAAGATTAAACTTGATTCAATGCTCTTTTTTGGCAACAAACCTGTTTCCCACCTCCAAAATTGGGATTTTTGCAGCAAGGAAAGTGATGGGGAAAATGCACTGGAAAAGGTAGAATAAAACATGCCTGGTGCAATGCCTTATAACCTCCACCCAAATGAATCGGGATGAACGCCCAATAATTAGGTAAAAGGGAAAGGACCCCTGGACGGTTAAGTCCAGTCAAAGGCGACTGTGGGGATGCAGCGCTCATCTCGCTGAGGGAGCCGCTGTTTGTCTACAGACAGCTTTCTGGGGTCATGTGACCAGCATGACTGTTACGGCTAAAATCTGGGTGCGGGGTTACTCTGCCACCCAGCTCATCGGACTAAGTCCGTGGGTCCCTGCGGAAGAAAATGAGCTCAGCCGGACACAGGAGCAAACTGCAGAAGGTCCAGGTTTATTGCGCAACAGGTTCAAGGCGAGATTGAACCCAGAGAAAGGGGTGACATGAACTTTTGAAATTTCCCTCCATATCCCAGAATACAGTGCAAAATACATCCCAGTTACATCATGAATACATTAAGAAGAGGTTGGGTTACACAGATTAACATATGGAGGAGGGAGGGGGTGAATATGCAGAGCTGGAGATATGCGCAGATAAGCACATCCTGAGAAGACAATGGTCCATGTACACATAGTCTGTCACCTGGCATTGCCCAGAGGAAAGGTTTGGCAGAGTGATTTTGACAGGATTACTTGAGAGATTATGGAGGACAGGGGAGGGGTGATGGAGTCCTAGAGAAATTGAGCAAATATATTGTAGTGAAGAAGGCATGCCCCCCCCTTCCGTAACAATGACTAAACCGCTTCTGGCACACGGAAGACCGTGACGAGTGCCAGAGTGCACGAAAATGCCGTTTACCTTCCCACTGCAGCAGTACCTATTTATCTACTTGCATTGGTGTGCTTTCGAACTGCTAGGTTGGCAGGAGCTATGACAGAGCAAAGGGAGCTCACCACTATCGAGCAGATTCGAACTGCTGACCTTCTGATCGGCAAGCCCAAGAGGCTCAGTTGTTTACACCACAGCACCACCCACATCCCCTTCCAATAATTAGGTCATCTGCAAGTAACCTTGATGGCTTTTTCCTTGAAATGGTAACTCTAGATTAAATTGGGAGGGGGTGGGATTTGGGCTGGCAGCTTGACCCAAATGATGTTGTGTGGACACTGCAAAAAAACCCAACCCCCCGCCAGCAAGATGCATAAGGAGCACCAGCGCCACAATCAGTATCTATCTGGAACTACCCACAGGCTGTGGAATATGAAAGGCTGTGACATCCAGGGAACAAATCTGAATTTACCCAGATCCTTTCCCCACATAATGGCTGCCACACTCCTGTTCACAACTGCTGTGGAGAGTCCACAACTCGTTCACTGGGCTGTGTGAATGCAAGCAGCATCAGTACTGGTTTAGCTCAGCAGAAGAGTTAACCAGGAAGAAAAGATCTGGTAGCAATATCTGAAATGCTAGGGCTGAACAGGGATGAAATGCTCCGCGCCCCCCCCCGCCCCTGTTTCTTTTAAAAATTAGCACTTAATGTGCATTCCACTGTTGAGGTATATTCTGTCTGCTTCTATCCTGGCAGGTTTATATCCTGCCCTTCATCCAAGGAGCTCAGCTTCTTCCTCTTCCATTCTACTCTCAGAATAACTCTGTGAGGGAGCCAAGGTTGAACAACAGTGACTTCACACTATACCTTCAGAGCACATTCAAAGCACATTTTTCCTCTCAAAGAATTCTGGGCAATGCAGTTTAGTAATTTACCTTTCACGGGGCTTCAAGTCCCAGCAACTATTAAGAAACTGCAGTGGTTGTTTTTTTTTTTTATAAAACATACAATGTGTACATAGCCAGTGTCTGGTCCAAGGTCACCTAGTGTGTTTCGTGACTGAGTAGGGATTCAAACTGGATCTCCTCAGTTCTAGTCCAGCAGTTACACCGCACTGGTTTTCACACCAGTGGATTACCACACGTATGCCACCAATATAATATATACCACATATATGCCACCAATATAAATGCAATGAAATGGGGCAATTACCAATTGGCATGGACCTGGCAGGGACAGGAAGATGTCATCCCACCAGACCATCAGGAAAGGGGCAGAGGAAGTGCTCTTGCCTCTGACCCAGGCTTCTGGAAGCATCTCAGCCCGATTTCAGTGTGAGAAGAAGGACCCCATTCACCTGGGGCTGGCTTCGAGTTTGCCATTGCTGCCCCACGTAATCTATAGTGTTCACCCCCCACTCAACCTGAGCTTCAGAAGCGAATATTTTCCACCTCCAACTTGAAAGTGAGTGGAAATGAGGGGGGGGAGGAGAGAAAACACTCTGCATCTCTAGCTACTGAACTCTTTGCAGTACGGTTTCCATTTCCCTTGCCCAAGAGCAATATGGAGGGGAGGGCGGGATAAAAAGATCAGTCAGCAAGTGGAAAAAAGTGAGGGAATAGCAGGGCCTTTGATGAGAAGAGGTTGTGAAGTAAGCCTCGTGCAGGACGGGTTTTCATCCCAGAAACTGGCGGCACCTTGTGTTCTGAGGTAGCCACACAGTCTCAGCCTGTCATGGGCTGGTTGGATGCAGAGGAATGGTGGGAGGAACCATTGGGTGGCCCCCGGAGTGGGGACTCTCAGGCCTCGGGGCCTGAATACAACCCTCCATGCATCTCTGTCTCGCTCTTGGCGGTCTCCACAGGCCACACCTCTCCACCAGCCTCCTCAAGTGCTTTTGCCTGGCTGAACGGTGTCTTTGCACTGCAAGGATGTCTTTTGCCTGCCAGGGTGTGGCCTATGTCACAGTCACATCTGGGCCCCACCCATCATCAAAGGCCTGTGGCCTCTGGGGAAGGTGGTAAGGCAAAGCCAACAGAGACCATACCTGGCCTTGAACTAGTATGGTGCAGTCCAGAATGGAGCCGCTAGGGTAGCTTTCCCTGACCTGGTGCGCTCCAGATGCTCTGTACTGCAATTCCCACCGTGCCTGATCACCATTAGCCATACTGGCTGGGGCTAAGGGGAACTGCAGTCTACAACATTTGTGAAGGCTTCACCAGGTCTTCTAGCAGGCTGGCAAGGAGAACATGTGCGGTCCTCCAGATGAAGCTGGATTCCAGCTCCCATCAGTCCCAACCAGTATGGCTAATGGTCATAAATAATGGGAGCTGTAGTCTAGGGCCATGGATTCCCTGCGCCCTATCAGGGCTTGCCTCAGACTAAAGCCAGGCCAGAGTCAGAAGCATCATAACGGCCACATGCTTCCCTATTGGGCCCTTGGGTCACCTGACTCTTGGGCCACTGGGAGCTGCAATACCACCCTCTGACCACCTGGAGTGATGTTGCTGAACACCAGTCAGTGGCTCCCTCTTTGGGTGAGCTGCCTTAGCTGTGGTGCAGAAGGGAAGCTGGCTCTGTCCTGCTGCCCAAGTCCTCGGCGGGCTCCGGTCCCCAGTGCCTGACAACAGATGAGACAGGGCAGAGCCGGGCTAGATTAATATGGCAGAGCCACAGACAGTCCCTGATAAACATGGATGTGCTGCTGTCAAGAGAGGAGAGCTATCCCTTTCCTCAGGATGTAGCATCCCCAGCCGCACCACAGCCTACAGGGGATCTTAAGCGCATGGGGCTGATGGCTGGCCTGCTGTCTCAGCCGATTGGGTTTCAGACAGGAAGCCGAGTGTGGCCTGAAACTCTGCCAACTGCTCCATTTAAGCCCTGGCCCCCCTCCCTCTCCTAATCTCTTTACGGGCAGGTCTGAGCATTATCTCTCCCCTCAAAGGGAAATGGCAAACGTTTTCCATTTGCTGCAGGCTGGGGGAGCCCCCTGCCATATGTTGGGTATTATCCTTCCCCTGCAGGGGGGCACTATTACACATCACCTTGATGTGAGCTCCCCAAACTGTAATTCTCTGCCATTAGGCAAAGCTGCTTTTCCCATCCACAGTTCAATGCCGCTCGGGACTCCCTGCGGGTTCGGCAGCCGAGCGAAAGCGGACATGAGAGTAATTCAGACTGCACCATCAAGGCAAGGGGAGAGGAAGCTATCAATTACACACAATGATTCCACGACTGGGCTGGAGATTCCTCACTGTCCTATGTGCCCTGTCAGTGTCAGGAAAGGCGGCAGAACTGTGAGATTCTGCTACATACCAGAGCCCTTCGAGCAGCAGCTGAAAGCGGGGCACCTTCACGCTCCTACAACTGTGCCACCTAGTATCTGAGTCATAATGAACTTAGCCCTCAGTGGAAAAGTCCACCTAGTACCTCAGCTGGGCAGGACTGGCCCTACCGTTTTGCAGAGGGAGGGAACGGCCTCAGATGGCAAATACCGGGCTGAGAATGACAGTGTGGAATTGGAGGACAGAGCCATGTATGTCAGGTTACTAGCCCTGAGCACCTAAGCTAGGTGTGGTGGTGAAGGACAATCCATCTCTGGTGCTGGAAGTAAGATTCAACTGTAAGTCTGGCCAGCTTCTGAATGTGGAATGTGTTGTTGGAACTTGCCCTTCATCTTAGGTAGGGATGGGGAAGAAATTCAATTCAGGCCACATTTAAAGGCAAACCTACCTAACTGGAATTTTCTGAAACAACACAGTTATCCTTTGAAATTTTCACTTCTCCGAATTTTGCCATGCAGTTCTCCAGTCTAGTGATGGTTACAAAAACGTGTGCATTCGAGCCAAGTGTGCATAAAAACACATATACTGTAGTGAAACAACATACAAAATACATAATTTTAGGGATAACAACTTTGTGAAAATGTGTATACCAGGCAAAATTATATGCAATGTGTGTACATTGGAATAAATTCACATTAAAATGTTGATGGATTTTCAGGAGGATTTTTTTTTTTTTTAAAAAAATGGCAAACTGCTGTGGAAATGTGGAGCACTTAAGATTGAAAAAAAGAGAGAGAAATGGAGAGAAACCAAAACTGATTGATTTGCCCATCCCTAGTTTAAGCCTGGCGTGCTCTGGTCCATGGGGTCACGAAGAGTCAGACACGACTAAACAACTAAACAACAACAAAGTTTAAGGTAGGAAAATATATTGGAGAAGCCAAGCTGTAAGCCTGGCCTTGGGATCCTTTGGCTCTGCAGGTGTTGCTAGAGGACTACAACCACCATCCTCCCTAATGACTGGTTGTAGGGGCTGGGGTTGGAGTCGAACACTTTCTGGAGGACCACAGCTTTCCCATCCCTTCTGTGCTTGCCCTTGAATAACTAAGTTCTGAGGGTCAATGTTCACTAAGGCTAAGCCCCAGTCTATCTACATGTGGCCATGACTGCCACTCAATGCAGGTCATTGGACATCGCCTCCATGTGACACTGCTCCATGACCAGTGGTGAAGCTCACACTGCAAGGATATCAGTTAAATTACTGAGGAAAGAGACATAAGGATTGGAAGTAGAAAATGGGACTGCTGAGGGACAGAGTTGGGGTTGGTGAGGCATCCACATTGCTGGAAAAAGGACCAAAAAAGAAAATTATGGAAGCAGAAACAAACTTAGGAAAAATCCTTTGTTTAAATGACTATATCCATGTGGCTGAGGAGGCCCCCTCCCTTTTCTGACACAAGCCCTTGTTGCTGGGCCATTTATCCAGGGTACAGTTATTCTGAAAGACAAGTCTAATAAGGATTTCTCCAGCACGGCTCAGTCAGCCAGTCACTCACTCAGTCACGCACTGACCGCAGGAAAGCCATGCTTTAAAGGCTTTTTGTTAACGAGAGCGTGTCAGAAAGAGAAAATGAAGGGGGGAAGGAGTACAATTTCCATGCCAGATTTTCTTCTGGCACTGGAAGAAATGTTCTTTCACAAAGTCCTATTGTTTTAGGCGGCTCTGACTGAATAGAGTTAGGGCACAGGTGAACTATTAAACAAGAAAGAAAGAAAGGTACGTCTCAATTTTTCACAGTTTCAAATCTCTTGCTACCAAGCAAAGTCTAGCTGGCCAAAAGACTGTTTCCTTGCAAGGCGAAGAAATGAGAGGGAGAGGGAGAGAGTGTGTCCCTTTCGCAAGAGCAGGCAGAGAAAGGTCACACAGCTCCCCGGCTGCTGAACTGCAAAGCTCAAGCACAACCATCTTCCAAAAGCTATGCAAGACTCTCCTATTTGGGCCAGCAGTTATTGGCTGGATCCCATCAATAGTGGAGTATTTTACATCACACACACACACACACACACGAAACACCCTGAAAGTATGAAAAAGATACATTTATTTACCTCCTGCTTGAAACTCTGGACAAGGAGGCAAAATAATGGCCAGCCAAACCATATGAGTGTTGCAGGAGTCCCCCTTTCACATGCTTAAATGAGCCTCGCTAGGGCAGTGGGGATTTGTGACAGGAGCCAGAAATGCAAGTCTGAAAATGGAACTGGCTAAATACACTCAATGGAAAGATGTGGGAGCTCCCACTCCACACCCTTTAACATTTATTGGCTTGGCAGGAGGAGAGTGGGCGTCCAAGGGGCAGAAAGGAACATATTCGCTTGTATAGGCAAGCGGTACTTGTTAATATATTTTTCTGTGGGTGTTTGTGCATGTTTAAATGTCTTTGTGTCTATGCATCAGAGACGTATAGTCCATTTAGAAATAGTTCACAAACTGGAACAGTCACTTCCAGGTTTGCGGCATTCAGGAGCCAAAACATTCGAGAACTAAGCTGTTTGAAAACCAAGGTACGACCGTAATCACATTGCAGCATTAGCTGTAGCATATGGGAACTGCATTTGGATTATGGTAGGGAGGAGACAGGAATTCTGTCTCCTTAGGACAGTTCGCACGTCATGCATCAAGGGAAGGTAGCAAAGTTGTGACAAAGAAGAAAGGGATTTGGTATTTGTTAAACTGTGTGTGTGTGTGTGTGTGTGTGTGTGTGTGACAAGTGGGGCTTAAAAAATATATAATGTGTTATGGATGGTCCCTGCTGATGAGCTGGCTGGAAAAAGCTGGTAAGAACTTGTACTACAGTTTGTTTGCTTGCTCGCTCGCTTATCAGCTTTGTCTGTTTAAAGAATTTATATGGGAGGGCAAAACCCTCCCAAGGCTATTTACAAAGGTAATTCGAACCATCAAGCAATTAAAAAAAATAGATACAACGCTCCAATTTTTAAAAGCTGAGTGGTTTCTACACATCTTGAGCTCTCATACTCTTCTCACAACAGCAAGGCCAGACAGCCCAAGCACATTTAGCCTGCACCATTTAGGCCTCCTAACATCATACTGATCTTGGATGGTATGGAGCCAAAAACCATCTTCTTCACTTGCCTTCCTTCAGTGGAAGTTAAGGTTTAATCTCTGGGAAAGCATTTAACCCACTGGACCCAAAGTGGTTGTGGTGTTGAAGATGATGATGGTGTATCTATAAATTGCAGAATCCTCCTCCTCCAAAAACAAACAAACCACAAAACATGTGCAGTGTCCTTTTGCATGTGTTAGCAGAATCACAGAGCAGTGGTGCAGCCCAGGGCTGCTAACCCAGCGAGCGGCACACAGGTGAGCCCAATTGGTCAGGTGAGAAAAGGAAGGAGTTTTGAATCCTAGCGGGTGTTTGCATTTAGGTGCCTGCCTATGTGAATGTGTGAACAGACAGGAGTGAAAGAGCATGCCAGGAGTTGGGTGGGCTTTTACTAACCACTGTGAAGTAGCTCCTCATCTATGATCAACATTCAAGAGGTAACTTGAAAATGGGGACAGAAGGGGGAATAAACAAGCTATCTCTGGTTTGTGGTCATAAACACTGCCTAGCCAAGGGAGAAATTTCACATCCTCTAAGAATCCTTCAGGATTGTTGCATGGCCATTCTTCTGTGCCTTTTATTTTCTGTAGAGACTTCTTGGCACAGTGAGGCATGGCAGAAGAATGAGGGGCCTATTCATAATACTTACGGCCGTTTCGTTTCCCACAATGCCCCTCACTGGAACTCTCCAATCAGGAGCAGCAGCCAGAGGTGAGGGAGCTGGTGTGGAATCCATACACCTCACAGTTTAATAACAGCACTCCTTTGGGGGAGAAAATAAAAGGGACCAAGAGGGGAGCAAAGAGAGGGAAACACTGAACGGAAACACCTGCTGAAGCTCTGGGGAGCGGAGTGGCTGCTGCGCTGCAGCCAGGATGGGCCTTGTTCAGCCAGGAATGCTGGAGCTGGAGACGGCTGGGTCTGCTGCCAGCCGAGGTGTTAATAGGGGCTTACACTGAAGGGGCTGCCGCAAGGAGAGACAAAACAGCCCGGCAAGAAATAGGTCACACCTGCTGCTGTAACATGTTGGCGCGCGAGAGAGAAAGAGAGGCCTCTGCACTAATGTGTGTGTGCTGTGCACATGCATGTTCCTCAGACGAATGAGATTATGACAATAGCTCTGTGTCCCTTGGCCCCCCCAGGTGGTCTTCATGATACAGGCTACCCACTCATCAAGATCTTGGGGTCAAGTTGCCACATCAGTGTTTTCCAAAACAGTATGCAAACCAAATTTTGCTATGCAGCTATCCAGCCAAGTAAGGCATACAAAAAGTGCCTGGACTAGGGTAAAATGGCATAAAAATCTGTATATTAGGAGAAGCATCCTGAGGAATTTTCATGTTGATGTTTTTTTAAATCAGAAATTAATGGTTTCTCCTGTAGCCTTTTGCCTGGCCTCTCCAGAATGGGGAATCCCATTAAAGAGATCGAGGGGAGATGCTTCTGTCCAGACATCCATGTGGGGACAAGAGGCCGTAGCACTCTCCAGGTGCAATCCACTGGGGGGGTTACTCCTTCATGTAGGCCAGGGACTCCCTTCTTTCCAGCTGACCCCAAAATGTAAGTTCTTCTGGCAGGCAAACCAGAAGTGTTGGGGTCTACCCAATGCCGATGCCAAACCTCTTACATCTGCAGTTAATAAATTGTGGCCAGATTTCACCCCAATATTTGTTGTCAAGCCTCTTATTCTTAGTATTCGGGAAGACCAAAGGGTGTGGAGGGGGGTGTGAGGGTGTGCCTTGCCAGGCAATACAAATGTAATAAATAAAATAAATAAAGTGTCAAGCAGAACAGGATTAGTGTCTGCCCACAATTATTTTGGTTCAAGGAACAATGGTGTTTTCTACTCGAGAGCAACACAGCAGTTGGCCACTGTGAAAACAGGATACTGTACTAGATCCAGACCTACACAAAAGTTCCTTTAGAGTCTCTCGCCCTTATCATTCATGTCTTCCACACCCAGGGCCCATTCCCTCTTTACCTTGTGCCCCTGGAAGGCATTGGTGTGTTTCTTTATTAGCTCCTAATATTAGCAAGGTTTATTCTTTTCTTTTTAAGCCACCTGTTGCATGACTTATTCATATGATAGAAATATATACAAGCTTGTTGGGAGTTTAGCTGAGCAAACTTGGCAGCTTTTCTACATGTGCTGAGACTTGGAGGCAGAACCCAGCTTGGGGAGCTGAGCGCTCTCAAGGAATGAATTACTTTGATCCACGTGAGAATTATGGTGATGGGATCAGAGGTGATTATTACAATGGCTCTTTGTCAAGCTATGGGACTTGCCTGCCTGCACAGTGCCTGCTGCCTTGATCCTGCACTCTTTAGCGCCATCTGTTGAGATCTTCAAATTATGTGTCACAGGTTGAGATGGTTTCTCAAAGAGTTCAAGTTTTACAAGTGTCTTCGTCTTATAATATGCATCCATTACTTCCCCTTAGAGGGATGCAGATGCAGAAAGTGTATATGAATATGACTGGGGGCTGTACAGCTGTTATTGTAAGTCTGAATAAATAATAGGGTCCTTATCCACTTTCTAGTTAGTGAAGTTCACATTAGCAGTCACATTGCTCTATTACTTAATGGATGCTTGGAACTGATCCATGTTAAAACACATCCCCTTTGCTCCTTGAGTTAAGGCAACAGACCTCCCAGGGAAAGTGTCTGAGACTGAAAAAAAATTTATCCCAGCACAATCACAGTAGACCAGAATCAGACTTCTTAATATTATGAATGCTAATTCATAATATTGTTTGCTAAAGTCATATAGTGTGTTTTCCTCACCTTGAAACAAACATGCCTTTATCCCTACTGCATTCATATAACTAGAAGGGGAAATCAGGACGGGACTGAATTCTACTTTTTAAAAATTCCTACACAGTATGTCAGCTTAATCTTCCCATACACTTGACCATACTAGGTAAGAAAAACAGAGCTGACTGGAAATTTTCGATCAAAATTCTTTTCTTTTTTAATAAAAGAATTCTTCTGGTACAATTTCTCACTGTAAAAGTTGACAATCAGAAAAAAAGAGTTGTAGATCGCAATGAAATTTTCCTGCACACCGGAACAACATGGAATTATATTTTCTATCACATACCTAGTATGCTCAAAGCAGTCACACACAGAGAGCTGGATTATCAAAATGATCCATGGAATAATCTGAGATGTTTTGCGTAGATGAATACTTCCAACACTTTAATCACAAATGAACTTGTTTTGGGGTGGGGTGGAGACTGGAACTTGAAACACAGGCAATGAGCAGAAACACAGGCAATGAGCAGAGACAAAAAAAAAAAAGCAATGGAATGTTTGGCAGGTAAGTCAAGGTTCTGGTTAGATGGAAGTAAGGAAGAACACTACTTCTGATAGAAAACTATGACCGCAACACCTTACATACTTACCCTGCCCCCTTACACACACACAGCATGGCTGTCATGGAAGCACCCTCATTGAAAGAATCTTCTGCAGCATTCAAATAATAAATTCTGAAGTCTGAGGTAGCCTCAAATTTCTGTGCCTTCATTATAGTTACAGTTAAGACTTCTTGTTTTTATCTGCCTGGGAAAGATAATAAGAACTGACGACACACACACACACACACCAATAAAAAAAATCTTGCCTTTATTCCAGTCAGATATTACCTGGCCAGCAGCCTGAGATCTCCTCCAGTGCTGGCTTGTTATTGAGTTTCACTCGTTTACAGATTTGCTATAACAGCAAAAAATGTAAAATTGTAGTGTAGGTTTTCTCACTTCCTTTTTTAGTACAAGAAAAAGACTCATCACAGAGTAGGTTAACAGTTAGTGTGGTTTTGAGATACTTTTAGCTGTACATTTTCACAGCCTGGGTCTGCCAGTTACTAGCAACAAAGCAATGACAAGCCATGAAAATGGATTCACCTCTACTGACGGTTGTGCCCTCCAAAATAGGATAAGCCACACTGAATTATATCTGAGCGACCTGTAAACCAGTCTGAGCTACAGTGAGTTGGTTGTATTCAGCTAACTTTTTTCACCAGCAAGAATTTCCACTTGTGGGAGGGACATCCCCCTACTTCTCTCTGTGCATGCCCCATACCCTCCCCAAATATGCTCTGGAGGGTTGAGGAAAGCTCTAGAACAGATCTAGGGAGTGCATATTGAGAGGAGAGAGGGGAAATCCTGTTGCAGAAGCAGAAATCCTTGTGCTGACGGGATTCTTTGTTGGATACAACCCAGAGACCAAACAGGCCAGAAAATTCAAACGGCATTAGGCCCCAAATACACAACTGGAGTGCCGCAGACAGATTGTACCAGAGGTAACCAGCTACCTTTTGTATTTCACAAGCCAGATACAATTACACCTCCACTTCTAGACCCGCTTAACATGGAGCAGATTTTAGTACCCAGATTAGATTCCTGCAATGAGCAGCATTTGGACTAGATGACCCCCAAGGTCTCTTCCAAACCCAAATTTATAAAATTCATAGAAAGCAGAGGCCATCCCACAAGAGGAATCTGTATGAAGGAAGCTAACAGGATCTCAGTGACAACTGGCTGGGACTGGAACTTCCGCAAAGGGCATTAATTCAGGCAGATGAAAACCTTACACATTCTTTTGCTCTGCTTTTCTTCTTTCCTCTCCCCCTGCCCCCCGGCTTCAACTCTTTACACATTTGCAATCTTGCAAATATTTTTACTGATTGCTTTGCATCTTCCGTCAGGCGGGTTGCCAGATGAAAATTGCATAACAGATGGCTTCCGTGTCTGGCTCAATGTGATCCCAAGATGTTCTGAAACAAGGCCCACACGTTATATTGGATGGAGTTGTTCTCTTACGGAATAAGGAAACTTCCTTCAGAGCATGGGAGATGCCTTGGGATGCCTGGCCTCCTACCTCTTTTAAACAACATACCTCTGAACTTGTGTGTGAAAATGCAGCAAGGTGGTGAGCCTCATCACGTCCTCTCCCTTTCTCTTTGGGAGACACTGTAGGTGGGAAATTATAGCTTTAGGAAAGCAAACCCTAAAGAATCCTTCTGCGTGTGACCCTCACCCCACTTAAAATGGTGTCACATGATAACTGACCCCAACAACTTAAAGTTGGTCGAGTGGGTTCAATATAGAGAGTATAATACTGGACCTTTCAAGCCTTTCGAGCCTCCCCCTCCCATTTTCAGTATGGCCCTGTACAGCGTCCCCACACCAAACACTCACACATTCATTTCGCAACTTTTCTTACCCAGGTGCGGTCGCCCGACTGGGAAATGGAGTACTTGTTGCTACGACCCCAGGGGAATGCCCCGGGGTAACACACATACATGCACAAAATGCCTCTCTCGCCAGACGTTGTACCATACACTAACCACCCTGTGCCCCCCCCTTTCTCTCCTTCCTAATACCAAAGCGTGGGTGGTTGGGTCAACCCTTCTCCTTAATGCCACTATCCACGCTGGAGATTTGATCAGGACCTCCCTTCTCCTTAATTAAAAGGAGGATTTCCTATCCCCTCAGGGCTTGTTGCCATGTACTCACCCCAGCCGGCTGTTCTCTGCCCTGTCCTCCCAACCTCGGCTCTTCAAATCCGTTGTCCTCTGTCCCAGGATACAGCAAGAGGGTCAAGTTGCCTTCTGTCCCCCTCCGAAGAAAAGGTTCGGTGTGCACCTGGAAGCCAGGAGGTCTGTTGGCCCTCCGCCGTCACTGCCCAGAGGGCAAGGGAGCTGCCTCCTGGTCTCTGAGGACACTTAAAGTCCTTCTGATCCGAGTCACGGCACCAGAAATGAAAGGGACTTCAGAAATACAGACCAGGAATGAAAAAATCAGGCAGCAAAGTTTCTTAAAGAAAAAGTTTTTTTTATTTGGATTTTTGTCAGACAAAAAGCAAATAGGGTGCATTCAGGAAAATGAAGAATGCCCACCCCTCCTTGGGGGTAGCTAACTCATATACCTTCTTGCTAAGCATAGTTCAGCCCCTTGGCATCCCTTTAGCCAATGATTGACAATTTCCTATGGTCATTGATGCATATTCATTAAAGCTCAACCAATTAATAAATTGGTGTGTCCTTTCGGTTCCAAGTTGCCTATTCCACTAGGTGGCGCTACTGGCTTATAACCTATTTACCAGTTCCTGGAACTGGGCTTGAGCAGGTGTTTACTGGAAGCGCATCCTGTGGTTTTGACAGTTTCTCTAGGTGGTTAGCTACGTCCTGCTTGTCAGGGGTCGTTTCTAAGAAATGGCTTAACCTCAACTGGCAAACTTCCTGCAGGGGCAAGCTAGCTGCACCCACAAGCTTGCATGCTTGCTGCCTCTGCAAAATATCCTAACCACACTTGCTCTTTGCAAACAGTTGCAAACAGGAGAGAGGCTTTGCTCTCAGAAAATGACTTCAGGCTTTTAGCTTCTAGTTTGCTCTCTAAAATGGTGTCAGAGGTTCTTAGCCTGGCTCTCCATTGGTCATCCTGACCTTCACCCCTGCAAAACCAGCGTAAAACAAATGAGTGCTCTTGCCTCCAAGAGCAGAGCTTCAGCCCTCTAGGATATTGTTTTGACATTGCCCTTTTAATTTGTGGTATAACAGACAATGTCAGCCTCCATTTAAAGAATGACAACCTGTTTTAAGTGTGAGTCTGGTCTGGGACCGAAATAAATTCAATTCAATTCAACCTGTTTTAAGAACAGCAGCCATTTAAGAATAGGGCCCTCTGAAAATTTCAGTGAATAAAGCAGGGCAAACACACAACGAAAGCCTCCCAAAACTCTGCTCACTCAAGACTTCCCGTGGCTGAGGTTGGGTTTTACATATAGCAACATGGCACTTGAAGTGTTAAATTAGAACTTTGTATTATGGCCTAGAGTTAGACTCCACATACATAATACTCCAAATGAATTATGGTTGCCCTTATCTCAAATTCTTTGCTTATAATGCCCTCTCTTTCTCTACCCCCCCTTCTCTCTCACACACACATGTTCTGCACATCCCTCCTATTCATTCCACCTTTCCCTTCCTCCGATCATGCTGACTGCTTATCCTATCGCTGCCTCTGTCTGGCAGCACTGGCCCCTTGGCTGGTCCGGGTGCTCAAGAGCAGCTGCCATTTCCTCTCCTTTCCTGGCAAAAGCAGCACAGTTGGCTTCTTCCTCCTGGCTTCCAGCTGCTTTAATAAACCCTTTGACAGAGGGTCTGGCCGCCTGCAAAATAGATGGAAGCCCAGGGGGAGCCAGAACAAGGGTGAACCACCAGATGTCTATAGACCACCAATGAGATCCCCCGTAAAAGCTCAGCATACAATGGCTCAGATCTCCCTGCTGGCCACAGCCTTGTAGAGGTGCACATGGATTTTCCGCATGCTCTTGCACTGGCCAAACTTTCTCTTTAGGATGTCACCAGTTTAACTAAGCTTGGCCATTTTCCCCTGCCTTTGAGGGGATTCTTCCCACTTCACACATTCCATTTACCCAAATGCCATGCTTGACTTGCGTTCTGGCTGTTCACAACATCAGAACAGGCTGATATTTCAGCACTACTACCCATGGACGCATATCCTGATCAGGGGTGAGGGGGTGGGAGGCAGCCTGGGCTTCCCAGATCAATGAGAACCCATTAAGAAAGGCATTTCCAGTCAACGGAATAGAATATACCGTAGGTTTGTTATTCGAAATCGAAGAGGGTTTTCTTCTCAGCGCAAACTGAGCAGGTTATCTTTGCACCGGCACTGCAGTTAGGTAATTTCAGTCTCTTGTCTTTTGGGGAACCCCACGCACTTCTTTAGACAGTGATGTGTGTTACTTCACTTACTTCAAAATGTGGCAAACCAACTCTGACGTAGCAGCTTATGCTGCTATGTGTGTGTGGGGGGGTAAAGGTAAAGGTACCCCTGCCCAAACGGGCCAGTCTTGCCAGACTCTGGGGTTTGTGCGCCCATCTCACATCTATTGGCCGGGGGCCAGCGCTGTCCGGAGACACTTCCGGGTCACGTGGCCAGCGTGACAACGCTGCTCTGGCGAGCCAGAGCCGCACACGGAACGCCGTTTACCTTCCCGCTGGTAAGCGGTACCTATTTATCTACTTGCCCCCGGGGGTGCTTTCGAACTGCTAGGTTGGCAGGCGCTGGGACCGAGCAGCGGGAGCGCACCCCGCCGCGGGGATTACCGCCGACCTTTCGATCGGCAAGCCCTAGGCGCTGAGGCTTTAGCCCACAGCGCCACCCGCGTCCCCTATGTGGGGGGGTAACCAAGCACAATTCAAAGTGTTGGTGCTGACTTTTTAAGCCCTAAACAGCCTTGGCCCAGTATACCTGAAGGAGCGTCTCCACCCCCATCGTTCTGCCCAGACACTGAGGTCCAGCGCTGAAGGCCTTCTGGTGGTTCCCTCACTGCAAGAAGCAAAGCTACAGGGAACCAGGCAGAGGGCCTTCTCAGTAGTGCCCTCCCAACAGAATTCAAGGCAATAAACAACTGTCTTACTTTTTAAAGACATCTGAAGGCAGCCCTGTTTAGGGACGTTTTTTATGTTTAATTTGGTTGGGAGCCGGCCAGAGTGGCTGGGGAAACCCAGCCAGATGGGTGGGGTATAAAATTATTGTTATTGTTATTACCTCTTCCCCAAAGTCCTGACTTGAGGGCACCACTAGTTACACCAACTAAGGAAAAGAAACCAATATGGGAGTGCATTCTGCAGGAAGGCAAAGTGTCCGCCTCGTCCCCCACAGGCGTTGACCTCGATGAAGTGACGTCTCCTTCAGAGTTGCCCACATGCTCTTGAGTGGGAAATGGCCCGGAAGCTGTTGTTCTCACCCTTGTCATGGGAAGTCAGTGTTTTTCATGGCAAGGTGCCAACGTCAGCTTCTCTTCCAAAAGTGAGAAAAAGAAACACCAAGTGTTGCGGTTCAGCTAAGTCCATTTTCTGCTCTGTGCTTCAGTCCTCAAGCACCTGACCTTCCCCCGCCTCCTCAGAACATCTGACTTTTTCACAGCCAAAATAGCAAAAAGTTTAGGAATGAATAAAGGCCACTTGGGGCTGTGTGTGTGCACTAGAGATCAGATGCAGGATGAAATTAATCCAATCAAGTCAGGATGGGGAAGCATCTTGACTGGGCATTTTCAAAATCACTTTGCTGTTCCTTCCCCATAAAGAGCTTTACAAATCCATCTTCTGAAATCCATCTTACTTCCTTCCCCTTCTCTCTGCAGTTCCTTCTGCTCATTTAATTATCTACTTTAAATATATACTCTTATGAAACTGCAGGTTATTACAATAATCCTGGCAATGTTTTTATCTGTTTGCAATTTATCTGTAAATATTCAATAAACCATTTCCATTCTTTTCCAAAAAGTTTGTTATCTTGATTTCTTATTTTTCCGGTAAGTTTCACCATTTCTGCACATTCCCTTAGTTTTTGTATCCATTCCTCCTTTGCTAGGACTTCTGCTTCTTTCCGTTTTGGGGGCAAGTAGCATTCTTGCTGCTGTAATAGCATACATAAATAAATTTCTGTACAATTTAGGTAGTTCTGTCCCTATAATTCCCAAAAGAATTGCCGTTCTAAGAGAACGAGGGAGGTGTTCATGGTGAGTTCTGGCACCTCTTTCCCCAGAAAAATAGCACTGCTTACAATAATGAGAGGATGCTAATATTCATGTAAGTTCAGAAAAGAGGCTGATATTTACTGTACAATCAGTGCCACTTTCTAGTTCCAAGGCATGGATGAAAGCAGTGTTGCCTGCTTAGCTCTCACGGGTGTTCTCCGGCACTTAGAAGACCAGCAAAATTAAGAACTAATCCTCCAAGAACAATTATGTACAAATCTCAACACAGTGCCATTTCTAATCAAATCCCGGGCACATTCCTGGCACCTGTTGAGATGGATGAGAGTTCTTATGGGTCAGTTCGTCCCCACCCTACAGTAATGTGTCAAAGTAGATTCCCCCATGCTTAGCTGAGCACTCAGGAAGAAGCAATAGGTCATTAACTTCAGTGGAAAGCTAGACATCAGTGGGGTACACTCTGTCTAGAGCACAGTTGTCTGACAGGGCCAGACAAGAGACTAGTTCTTCCTAGGGCCAATAGCTGCCTAAAATCAGTGCGTCTCCAGCGTGAACCAATTCAAAGTTCATCTCACATTGGTTTATTCAACAATGCCAAGTCATGATTCTGAAAATCTACGCTGAGGACTGGACCCAATCTTGTGATAACAGATGGCTATTGGCTGGCACTTATGCAGCTTTCTCTGGCTTCATTTTAATAGATGGCATTAGGGGAAACTAATCCAGTCGTTTTAGAGAGGAAAGGGAGCACTGCTGGCTTTGTGGAGCTATAGAATTCTGAAATCAGGAACATATGTGATATTCTGTGAATCCAAAAGAAACCTCCTTAAAATAAGGAGCTTCTGACATCTCTATTCAGGCTGCATTAGGCAGTCACTCAGATACCATGTGTATAATTACATTTGATTTGCCTGGTGATACTCACATAGAGGTCTAGGGTAGGCTGCAGTGAGAAAGGAAAGCAGTGATTTATTTCAGTCACTTATACTTCCCAAGGGTTTCGCACACATGAAAAGCAAGGGCAATCTGAGGTGGACAGAGGTTGCATCTCCCTTAATGGCTTGTATAGACAATCATATTTCAAGAGCCACATCACCATGAACTTGAGATAGTAATGCAATAACTATGCTAACAAAATAATAGGGAGGGACCTTCTTGAAGTAACCTTTGGACCCTTGATTTTATTTTGAAGCAAAAGCAACTGGCTACCATCCTCTGGATCTGGGTTAGTGGTGGCAAGGCTGTGCCATTTCCCACTGAAGCACCACCCTGACTGCTATTTGCAATAAACAACACCTTCGGGGGTGGGGGGGCGGAATAAGATCAGGTGACTTTTCAGCAGCAAACTGCTGTGGGACCCCAGTCCACACTAGGAGGCCTTGCCCGCTACTTTTTATTCCAAATTAAAGTGCCAGTGCTGAACACCCTTTTTAAAACCACATTTCATTCCAATGTCTCAATATGTTGTTTCCAGGCTTCCACTTTTTTTGGCCAAAGTTGTAAAAAAAAAAAAGCGCTGTTTTTCAGCTATTTTTATGGAAAATCAGCAAAAATGGCACTGCCATCATGGGCTACCATACATCCAAATTTTTGTGGCCATTTTCCCAGCTCCCACCAGGACACTGCTGCAACTGCATGATTCTGGGTATGTCCAGGAAATTCCAGACGTATGGCAACCCACACTAGATCCAGCAGAACTCTTACTGTGCTTGTATGCTCACAATATTAAACAGGGCTACAAAGTCATAAACAAAATGCCAAGTGACCAAGTTATAAACCAAGTTATTGTCTGCCCCACTTGAGCAATTAATAGAACTCTACAAACCAGCTGCTCTTCATCCCTAGAACTCCATTGTCAAAGAGGGAAGAGTCAATGCTCATTTTGAATTTCACAAAGAGGGCTCTTGCCTAAACTGTCTATATGAGTATACGGTGCTCCCTGGCTGGACCATTCAGTGAGTAATGCTGCACACTTATGCTATACTCCAAGACCTACGGGACACAGCTGGAGCCTTGGGCTAACTTCTCAGTAAACATGCATATACCGTAAGTAGAGCATAGGGCTTCTGCTTTGGCAGACTCTGTCCTGAAGAACAGTAGGAAACTCTGCAATAATAAGTGCACCTCTAATGCTGGGTTGTAAGAGAAACGAACTCAACGTGATCTACACCCTACCTTCTGGGCAGATCAGAGATACTCAAGCTAGTGCTGCTCCCAGGGTAGGACTTTGGGAAAGATGTCTAGTGCCCCCACAGCTGCAGAATGAGCAGGAGAACCCCAAAATGCATTAAAGCTGCATTTTGAAACAAGTGAAGAAAATAAAGAGGTGGGGGCACTAAGACCGTTAAGTCCAGCCTCTAAACTTACCTTGCTAGCACCACTGTCTTTCACCTGGGGATTTGATAAAGCTTTTCTTTCCAACAATGGAAATGTGAAATCCTGGGAAACATGCACTGGGTGGGGCTTCCTAAGCCTATATAGGCAAACTTTTAAGGTTTCCTTTCCATATATTAGCCACAGCATTGTCCTCTGAGCATGGTACCAAGGCAGTTTCTTTCCAAATGCAAACCACAGCTGGGTGATCTCCAACGCTAATCATACTCAGAGTATTGGGTTTACTCTGCGTATGACTTAGTTGGATATCACCCATTAACAAAAGGTTGTATTTGTGTGTGTGTTTTTTAAAAAAAGAGCAATAAATTCGTAGCAGAGGGTGAAGAAAAATAAAACCCAGTGTTCCTAGCCAGGAAAGGAGGTTAAGCAAGAACTGAACCATAAAGAAATCACTTTTCAACTGTAACATAAACCAAGGCAAAAAGAGAGGTTAGTTTGCGACTCTGGTGACCTGAGGTCAAATGGCATCTTAGACTCTAGACAAGCAGGATATCAAACCCTGCAGGTGTCCGCTCTCCCCACAAGAGCCTATCCGCCCTGGCCAGGGCAGGGTCAGCATTCCAGGGCTCTGCCTGATAGGCTCAGGGGATAATGACATCTCCATCTGATGGCAAGAGCCATCTAAATGCAGAGCTGCAGCAGGGTTGTGTCAGCCAGCCCTGAGCCTGAGAAATGATGTGTTCTCAGACACCACTGGAACAGGCTCCGTCCCCTGGGCATGCCCCCCCCCTCACGTACAGTGCACAAATCACACACATGCTTCACACTGGGTATTTGGAAACCACAAGACATCCATGTCCCCTACTCTCCCGATTCCTTTCGCGAAGTCATGCTGTGAGAGCAGAGCTGTGGTTTCCTGTAGCCTGCTGCCCATGTGTCTGGAGCTGAGCAAGCACCTTGATGGAACCACTGTTTGCAGGGGGTTTTCTTCCCAGACTCTGTAGCCTGAAGGAGGGAGAGAGTAGAGGGATCATTGGAAGCTGTCTCATACTGAGTCAGACCACTGGGTGCAGCAAGCTCAGGATTGTCTGCACAGACTGGCAGTGACAGTGTTTCAGATGGGAGTCTTTCCCCTGCCCTATGTAACCTATGGGACTCAGCTACATATATAAGGATAAAACACTTTGTATGTGTTATAACAGGGATGCAGGTGGTGCTGTGGTCTAAGCCACAGAGCCTAGG
This sequence comes from Podarcis vaucheri, assembly GCF_965113315.1. Classification (NCBI taxonomy): domain Eukaryota; kingdom Metazoa; phylum Chordata; class Lepidosauria; order Squamata; family Lacertidae; genus Podarcis; species Podarcis vaucheri. The sequence goes on along the minus strand of NC_138760.1, from coordinate 75,861,266 downwards.
GCTTGCCGATCAGAAGGTTGGCGGTTCGAATCCCCACGATGGGGTGAGCTCCCATTGCTCTGTCCCAGCTCCTGCCAACCTAGCAGTTCGAAAGCACATCAAAGTGCAAGTAGATAAATAGGTACCGCTCTGGTGGGAAGGTAAACAGCATTTCCGTGCGCTGCTCTGGTTCGCCAGAAGTGGCTTAGTCATGCTGGCCACATGACCCAGAAGCTGTACGCCGGCTCCCTCGGCCAATAAAGCATGATGAGCGCCGCAACCCCAGAGTTGTTCGCAACTGGACCTAATGGTCAGGGGTACCTTTACCTTTATGCGTTATAACATCATGACACGAGATGGAGCTGTGGAGCTCCGTTTTTTGCCAATGGAACTTCTCTGTATGATGTTTACAACGTGTTTAATTGAATCGCTTCTTTGATGTGTCTAGATCCAGCCTTAAAGATGTTTGGGATTGAACCCTGGACAGTTTGCATACCTGTGCTCTACCACTGAGCCACAGCTGTTCCACGAGGAAGGAAAGAAGAGAGGGTGGAGGGAGAGAAAGAGATTTAGGAGGGGTTTTTTTTTGCTCAGCCCTGTAGTTTAAAGTTAAGCAAATAAATATTTAATGTATTTCACATATATAGACATGACATATACAATAAAGACAGCAGAAAAAGCAACCAGAATGAGAAGCAGAAGAAGGGCAAGATAGCCTTTTGAGGAGTGGCTCAAGGTGTTAATTGCCTACTTTCAGCTTCAGAGAAAGGAAACCAAATGTTTCAATCATTTGATGAAATATCATCACAAGCATCGCTGCTAAGGTAGGAAGATTTCAGCAACGTTCTCTGGCTAGGAAAACAGCTTCACATTGTTTTGGCAGCAGCTCTGTTGATTCTGGATTTCCCCATCCACCATACACTGGGCACACCCCAGCCCTGTTTGGTTTTCCCTTTAGTTTGTCTGTTTACTTTCTGGTTTGAGAAGAGCCTCTTTTTCACCTGCACAAGTGGCTGCCTGTTCTACTGGGCCCCGTCCATAAGATCCAAAACCCACATCATATCAGGGATGGAGAAAAGAGCTTAATTCAACTCTCAAGAGTTTCCATCAGACCCCTGGCCAGGAAGATTTGAAATCAAACATATTCCAAATTATTCCAATGAAAAAAGAGCACACTGCTTCACTAGACCTTAAAAAAACCAAACCCTTTTCAGGAGAACTATCTGAAGACGTAGCTTGAAAGCAGAAAGGGAAAGAGATCATAAACATCAGAATGAGAAGTGAGAGGAATTTTAAAATGGAAAAAAACCAACGTTAGGAGTTTTTGCTTGTGAGACTTGGTCCATTTCTTGGTTCAATCAATTTGCAATGTAAATGTAAAATGGCACTGGCCAGAGAAGGATCATTCACCTTAGAGCTCCTTCTAGTTTTGCATCAGCTGTGATGAAATGTTTACATAGAGAGGCTGAAAGGCGGTTTAAGTTGCATAAAATACTTGCAATTAAAATCTCTTCCCTTTGACGTGTTTTGTTTTAAAGAGCAAGTTATATAATTCAAGTTATATAATTATTCATTGCCAGCTCCATCACCCCAAATCCCAACATTCCTGGTACCCAGAGAAAGAGTTGTTGTTGTTGTTGGCATCTGTATCAAGAGACAATGGAGTGTGCCTCTGGGGGTGAAGACAAACCACTGCATTAGCAGCACCAAAGTGACCTCCCCAAGGTGCAAGCAGACTTTACCCTCATCTATGCATTTTTGTACACATTACATGACTGGAGAACTGCACTGCAAAATTCAAAGGAATGGGAATTTCAAAGGACGCCTGTTTTGGTTTGATTCTTGTTTCAGAAAGTGCCAACTAAGTTCACATTTAAATGTGAACCAAATGAAATTTCTTCTCCCCTCCCTAAGTGGCACATAGCCTCCCTAACTGGCTGGCCAGGAGGGAATGCAGACCTCAGCCTGAAAAGGGTTCCCCACCTCTGCCTTAGAAGTTCTAGGGCATGTTCAAAATAATGGCTCCAGAAGAACAGCTTTTGCAATGGAAGATGCTTTTGTGCATCTCTGGGGCAACAACAACAATTGTGTTATTTATACCCCACCATCTGGCTGGGTCACCCAAGCCACTCTGGGCATCTTCCAGCATATACAGAAACAATAACAAAAATCATACATTAAAAACCACAAACAAGGATCAGTTTGAAAATGGATGGCGTAATGGATCCCTTCCATTGTGCCACAGGCCACCGGATGCCAGAATTACTGTTCATCCCAAGACAACAGATACTTTGCAGATGAAGAGGGTGTGGAATGTAGCTTTGCCCAAAGATTTGACAAGATACCACTGCTCAAAATGAATGAAATTTCAAGGGATGTGTGTGAAACAGGGTTGTGTGGAGCTCAGTGCTGCCTTTCAGGAGTTGGCTGACTCACCCTGGGAAAATGAGCCCTAGCAAATGTCAAAGCTGCCATAATGATCCCTAGCAAAAGGGTAACGACCTGCCCAGCTCCAGGAAACTTATTGAGCGACTGGCAGCAAAATTGCAGGACTCAGTTCTGTGAGAAATATGTGCACTTTGTAACCTCAAGGGGAAAGACCTAACAGAGCCAGGTATTTAGAGAGCCAAATTCTAGATGCTGCATAACTGTCAGGCCCAACCAGCCCTTGGTTCATCTGGCTTGCAAGAAGGTATCAAAGCAATCAGGGCTGGGGAAGCAATGGCAGGGTTGGGGGAGACAATGGGTACATGTTAGGAAGCCCCAGGCCCTGCTGACCCCAGCATTTTGAAGCAGCTCCTGAAGAACAGAATAGAGGGTGCACAATGTTTGTACAGAGTTAAGAGATGGTACAATGATGCTCAGGCAGCCATCTTTACCCAGAAACTCAGTTTTGCTCCCTTTACTGAAGCAAAGAATTCTGCCTTTATGAGACTCTTGCCAATAACGGTGCATGGATTGCAAGAGACCACTCATTTTCAAACGGCTTCTAGCTGGTTCCAAAGGAATTTGGTGAGCAATCAGTTTTATAAGCTAGGTGTAATAAATCATCTTGAACAGTGTTAGAGCAAGCATAAATATACAATAAATGCAAATTCTCACAAATCTTTTGTGGAAAATCTGTTAACTGTATACATTTTAACATGGTCTTTCTTTCTGGAGGCATTTTACGGCGATGTGCTAAGGTCCATACACCAGATCATGTTATTCACACTTTTTAATGCTGCCACTTCTCTTTTGAAGGAAAAGCAGCCATGCAAGGCTCTGATCCAGTTCCACATTCCTGAACCAGATTTGCCCCCGCCCCCAGTTTTCCCACTGAAACCAGGACCACGGCTGTTAGTTGTCCCCAAAGTTGCCGCATGTTATTTTTCTGTTTTCTCAAAGGTCTTGTTTGATCTTCTAAAAAGCAAAGGCCAGAGTCAAAGGAAGCCTAGGTGAATCCAAAAGCCTTGCATAGTCAATTAAAATGCCCCAAGTAAATTGGAGCATTGTATCTTGGTAAAAGTCAGGATGTTATTTATGGCTAATAGCCAAAAAGATATTTAGCTTGTGACTGACAGTTATTAAGGGGAGGAATTTTTTTTTAATGTAACATCTTTAGAAGAACAAAAATGGTTTTCTTTTATTTTGTTAAGCATCTCATGTATCCACCCTTGAAAACGGTGCTTGCACATCTCCTTAACATGTTAAAAACTTCCAGAGGGCTGGTCACACTAGTCACTTGCAGCAAAAATAACAAGGAACACCGTAGAACCTTAAAGCCTAGGCTTGAGCTAGAGTCTCCATCATCTAATGGTTCTGTTCCTTCATCTGGTGAAGTTCATCTTAGCCCATGAAATCTTATGCCACAATACATTTGTTAAGTCCTTGGTTTCCTAGATAAAAAAGAAAATCCATTCTGTGGATAGCTGGTAACATGGCAAGGACCAGGTTTCATGGTTCTCAGCAGTCTACACGGTGCTGAGAAAAATGGCTTCTTAACACTGAGTTTGTTGTAAGAATAAGAATGAATTCAAACCACCCATTTCTGAGCACTGCGTCTGTGATTTTCAGCTACATCCTGCTGAGTTTTCACTTGTGCTGCTATGTGAGTTTTCACTTGAACTGCCCAGTGCTGGAGCCATGAGCAGAAGTCAGCAGGGAGCAGATATCTGAATGCTATCACCACTTGTGATGGCATGTGAACAGATGGCTTCTCTGTGTGTCATCAGTGGGTCCCCCCCCCCCAAGTTTTTAGTGCTCTTACAACAATACAAATACAAGAACAGTGAAACTTTGTGGAGTGGCACGATCAGATTACAATCTCACAATGCAAACTGAGTGAAAACAGCACAATGTGTACAGGACTCTACTGCAGCACTAAGACATCCAGGATTCGTAACCTAGCTGCTCTATAGGCGGGCATGGCGGCAGTATTATTGCTTCTGTTTACGTAGATAATAAATGAAAACCAAACTCTGTCAAAATGGTCCTGTTTAACCTGGCCTCTCACCACTCTTCAGTGTTTGGACAGGGCACAATCCCAAACTTTCCCTTTCATCTCAACATCCATGGCCCATTGGGGTGAGAAGCAATTTTGTGTGTCACCAATGTTTGCACAGAAGGTCTCCCAACGTAGTACACATTGCAGCTCAAAAGTCAACATACCCTGGTCAAATGGCCAGCCTGTGATGTGCAGAAATGGTTATGGGAACAGGCCCTGAAAGAGCAATCCTTTGCCTGTCTTCCTTACTTTTGCTTCCCATGCTGACATTTTGCAGTGACTAACTATTAACGCATCCTGTTTGATTCTGCTTGTTGTCACCATCCCACGCAGCATCTTAGAGGTGTCAGCTGGGATAAAGATGCTTAGGTTCATCTGGTCTCAGCTCATAAAACCAAAGCCATGGTGGGCAGGAATCAAGCTGCGCATGTAGCACTCCTTCCCAAAGGTCCCTCTGATGGATCACAGCACAGCCACCAGCCCATAAGCCCAATTCCCTCCAGCAGATGCCATCTCCGTATTGATTCACCAGAGCCGCTTAAGCTCAGACCCCAAGTCCCCCCCAACAAGTTATAGAAAGCTTGGCTCTTCCTAACTCCTGGCCCTGCAACATGGTTCATCATACAAAACCCTCCCTCCGCCACCCTTCTCCCATGCCTCTGTCAGTTCCTTCTCCCTGCATGTTCCCACTGTTGGAAATGTGTTTTTCCATCTTTGATTCTAAGCCTCCACAATGACCTCATGGCTTTGCTGCACAGAAAGAGCTCTGGACTTGCAAGAGAAAGGGGCCAGAAAGATGCCAGAACCAGGCAAGCTGTGTGTAAACTTATCCCCCAGAGACCGGTTAGGAGACTGATTTAATTAACACAAGCAGCACATTAAGAGCGGCCAAGCAGTGTTCCCAGGTTGACACTCTCCAGACACCCTTTTGTCAGGAGAGCTCTGGCTGTCATCACCAGAACCAAATGCTCTTCTGACATGGCCTGGCTACCCCCTTGCTGGGGAGACAAGCCTATCCAGACACACAGGCTGCATTCAGCTCAAACCCAGGTCTCAGTGCTCTTTTGCTTGATCAGTGGGGATGACTTGTACCTCTTTGACACCATCTTGAAGAGCCTATGAGGAGCACAGTCTCAAAGCTGATTCCATAGGGGGGGAACAAGGCATTGACCAATGTTCAGCTAGACACTATGTGCAAAGGCCTAAGATGCCATAATGGGGCTTTGATTACCCAAACCTGAATGTGATTGCCTTATGTCAGGGATAGCCAATTTGGTGCCTTCTCTGAGTTCTTGAACTCTCTCATCAGTCCCAGCCAATGGCCAGGGATGATGGGAGTTTTAGTCCAACAACATCTGAAAGGCAACAGGTTGGCTACTCCAACTTATAGTATCAGGATAGTCAAGCACTCTGGGAATTGGGACAACCTCTCATTTTCCAATGAGAGAGCATATCACCAGCATGGAGGGAAACAGGATGCAATGTCTTTTGATCCCATCAGCACTGCTTCCCTGAGTGAAACACTTAGGGAGCAGCTCTGGCCCGGTCAAAGCCAACAGGTAAGACGCCACCTGCCAGCCACTGCTTTCTCTTGCAAGCCCTGCATGGTGCTTTCAAAGGCCCACTTGCCTGGAGTCCACACACCCCCCCTCAAATTTGACCCACAAGGCTAGGATCTAATAAGGATCTGGCCCACACAGCCTAAAAGGGGTTCCCTGCTCAAGGTTTTCAGAGTTTCAGACAGGGCTTTTCCCAGCCGCTGATGCCAGACATTGAACCCTGGAACTTATCCATGGAAAGGATATGCCAAACAGCTGAGCTTCTGCCCTTCCTCAAATAACCAGTACTTTTTCCTTCTGGGCAGGGCTTGTCCAGGATATAGATAAAGATTTCTTGTTACGTATTGATTTTGAGTGGATCCAGCAGCTCCACAAAGAAGGTCACTGAGGCTAAGTATCTAATTCCATAAACAACCGAATGTCTGACCACCAGCTCCATTTGTTGCCTCCGTTTCACTACCTGTGATTTTGAGATACATCCCTGCCTTAGCCTGGGGCTATCTGCCAATAATTAATTGTTTGCATCTCATCAGCTCCCCACCCTGTCCTGCAAACTGCCATGCCAGGAATGCAGCACTCAGGATAAAGCACAAAGCCCACTTCTGCACACGTTATCCTCTGGAATGCTACATTCCTGGCACAGAATGTGTGACACGGTGAGCTGGCTCAGCGCATCACGCTGACAGAACTGCAGGGGTCATGGCTGGTGCGCTAGTAACTGCCTCTGTCACCAGGTGTGGTGTGAAGGCAATATGGAAAGTGGTTAAGTAGGTGAGAAGTAGCTGGGGAGGGGAGGACTGTGGAAAATATAGCCACTTGCATTTCTGAAGCCGTGCACAATTTGATCCGAGTCCACCATACACAATTTGATTTCCCTTGTCATACCTATGCCCCTCCATTTTCGTCATGCTGTGCCTTAAGAACATAAGGAGAGCTTGCTGCATCAGGCCAGTGGCCCATCTACTCCAGTATCTACCCTCACAGTAGCCAACCAGATGCATGTGGGAAACCAGCAAGCAGGACCTGGGTGCAAGAGCCCTCTGCCCTCCAGTGGTTTCCATCAAGTGGCCTTGAGAAGCCCTACTGCCTCCAACCATGGAGGCAGAACATAGTCATTTTGGCTAGTAGCCACCAATAGCCTTATTTTGACATCCATTAGTCAAAACGACAATTTGAGCCCAACAAAGGACTGCTGGACATCCAAAGGGCCCCATTACCCCCTTAATGCCTTCTGTTTCTTCAGCCAATTCCCATCCCTGTACTCTGCTGCCCTCAGGACCAAAGGCACTACGCCCACTTTATCGCTATATGATCTTACATACTGAAACACCCCTTTTTTACTGTCCTTTTGTCTACTTCACCTCCTTTTCTTAAGTCCTTTCTAAGGACTTGTAATGATGTTGGACTTGCTGTGGACTAATCACGCAAGTGCCTTCTGCTATCCGGAGAGCAGAATAAACTATTTCTTTGAACCAACTCGGTGTCATTTTGACTTCCTTCCTCCTGTCCCGGAGCAACGCAGACCCAATCAGTGAACTCCAATAAGGCTACAATCTTTTAAAGCCATCTGGGTTGGTGGCTATCACTGCCTCTTGTGGCAGCAAGTTCCATAGTTCAACTATGTGCTGCAAGGAGAAGAGGTGGGAAATGGACCTTCCGGAATATCACTTCAGCCAATTGCCAAACAAGTGGGAACTCTGGCTCTGAAATCCTTGCGATAAGAAAATGCCCAATTCTCCTTTAAAAAAAAAAAAAAAAGGTGTTCATTTTAGGATAAGGATGAATTAAGTAAGCCAATGCAAAAGCCAACACTTGTTCATAATGTTTATTTGTTTGGAGCCCAGATCCTGAGTTCTCGTTTGCTCAGCATTGACTTGTCCTATTGTGTTCTACTGCAGCTCCAAGGGGCCCTTCACTTTGACGTCATGCATATATTTTAGATGACTACTTTAATGTGCACCACACAGGCAGTTCTGTCCATTCACATTTGGGATTTGGGGCCTGGTCCAAGGGCCAGAAAAATGATTGGACCAGTTCTGACTGACTTCACTGGAATGCTCTGGGCCAGCCCTTTGGCGAGATGCAGAGGGCGTGTGGTGCTTAATTGAGGCTGTTATTGGTTTGGGGGGATTCATGTTAAAATGCAAGAATTGTCTAAGCAGAACGAAGGGCAGCAGCTGCACAAATATAACCTATATGGAATAATTGATCTGCTGGATTGTGCAGCTGGCTTTCTTTGTGAGCCGATCCAAAGTTCTCAAATTTACTCATTATTCCAAAAAATCACTGGCAAAATTCTTTGTGTGAGTCTCCCGCGGGAATTCTTTCGTGAATGTCTGAAGTGCACGCTGCTTCAGTTACACACATATCCGGTTACACACATCTTGGCTGGAACTATCTAAACACAACACAAATTCCAAATACTACAACGCGACGTTACAATCTGAAATTCATTTCCGCAGAACTGTTAATCTTCACCTTCTATTGAAAAAGCTCAGCCGGTTACACTTGCAAGGATTGAGGCAAATATACTGCAGCAAGGCCTGAAGTGGTCTGCTTTGGCTTTCTGACAGGGAAACCCTCCGCCAAAGCTCTTCCTGCGAGATGAGGCCAGCACAGGTGAGGCCTGCTTCTGTGGATCTGGCAGGCCTGAAAGACCCTTGGTGCCTATTCCACAGGTGGCCAAGCAGAAAGGCTGTGGTGATGCTGGGCAGGAGAATCCATAGACCCTGTTTTATCTTAAAGCAGGGATGGAGAATCTGTGGCCTTCCAGATGTTGTTGGAATCCAACAGGGCTGGCCCGAGGCAATTTGGAAACTGAGGCAAAACACAAGATTGTGCCTCCTCCACTAGGAGTGAGTGAAGATCTACATCAGGAACAAGTGGGGAATCAAATCAACCTTACCCAATGGTCGAACCTTTCGAGGGAAAGGGATCTGCCCTGAATCACACTGTGTAGATGCAGAGCCCAAAAGACCTCAGAGGGCAGCCCTTGCCAGTTCCTCCCTAGGGTTGGGAGGAGACCAGCAATGCCTCATATTCACCAAGAGGCTGCTGCAGAGGTGGCATTATGGGGGGTTGCTAAGAAATGCACAGCGGCAACAGTGATGGGTGATGCACTCCTTGGAGGCCGGATCTGCTGCCCCTGTGGGTCCTGCCACCCAAGGCAGTTGCCTCATGGGTTGGTCAGCCCTGGACACCAAATCCCATCATTCCTGACCATTGGCCTTGCTGGCTGGGACCAATGGGAGTTGGAGTCTAACAACACTTGGAGAAGGGCTATAAATCCTGGTTATGGACATAAGGCAGAGTCCCCATTCTAGCTCTAGTCTAGACCTTCTCCAGGCAGTGCTCAGAAGATGAGAGTGAAAGCCAAACCAAGGCACTGGGACTTGGTTTTTCCTACAACTGGCTTCTTCATATGGCTTTTTGAAATAGTACACGTGACTATTTTCAGAGAGCCTGAGACTGACTCCTAGTCAAATTTCAGGACGGACCCAAGACCAGCCACACTCAGACTGAGTTAAGAAGAACTCCTGCCTCAAAAGCAATTGAAAACCAAATGGAGCAGTGTGGGCTTTGGATCAGGTGTTCTACCAGGCTAACTAGGGCACACACAGAGTATATTCTCCAACACATCACGGTGAAAAACCGGGACAACATCTTTCGGGGCCACAGTCCCTCATGAGTCACGTCATCTGCTTGAAATTGCAGCCCCAAAAAGCGCTTTTTGGGGGAGTGAGATGTGCAGAATCACACAGGATTGCGGTTCCCAAAATGGCCCCTATGCTCTTGTGGGGGGAAACGGGATGTCCTGCTTTTACTAGCACAGTTAAGGGGTAGAAGAAGTCCTTGGGTAGAATGTGCTTTAAGCAAAAGGCTGGCTTTGGATGGCCTCCAAACTAAGGGGAAGCAACAACCCTGAAACAAAGGGTGCCTCTTCGACTCTCTTCTGCCGCACCTTGGGGCTCCTTCCAGCCTGACTGGTAGCAAACCAGCACTGTGAACCCCCCCCCCCCTTACAGCTACAGCAATAATAATAAATAATAATCTGCAGCAGCTCCAGTACAAATCCCCAAGAGGGCTGGAAAGGGGGTGGGGATTCATCCGTGCAGCTTTGCGTGTCATGTGCAAAAAAATCACAGCCTAACCCTTTACTTACTTACTTACTTACTTGGAGGAAAATGCTGTGAGGTCATTTGCAAAAGCAGCCCTTTCAAAGAGTTATATTTGGGGCTCCTTTCTGTGGCCATGGTTACTGTGCGCCACGCTCTCACTTTGCCTCAGTGGCATTAAGGCCTTGGCTGGGGTTCCAGGAGAAGAGGAGGGGACGGAGGGGCCTGCATTTCCTGCTTTCCTTTGCAAATCACCTCATTCTTGGGGGCTTCTAAATGATTGCAGCAGCACACCGACTCGCACAAAAGCAGGCCTGCCCTCTCTGTCAAAGACATCAAGTTAGGAAGCTGGGAATGAGAAATAAAGACAGTTTCCAAAAAGCACATGCGCACACGTCGGCCTCCCCACAGGGTGTCTGCCGCATTCCACGCTTGCGCCTGTCAAAAACCTTAAGCGTGCCCTAATCGCCCCGCTCCTGGCAGCTTGTCCCAGAAATCAGAATTAATCAGGTTGTTAGACTCCAGGCATACTTTCACTTCTTCGGGACACAGATTCTGCAAATGGAAAGTTTTATGTGCGACGCTTTATTTCTGTTTTTCTTCTCTTCCTTCTTAACTCCTAGAAGAACCCAAAGCTTCATTCCTTCACTTTATATGACGATAGAGGAGAAGCTTCAGAACTGCTTCCAAATCGCAGTACTCCCATTAGGGGAAAGCAGGGAAGGATTGCTAGCGTAGGGTTACCAGACATTCCCCGTTCCCGGGGACAGTCCCCAGATTCGCAAATCTGTTCCCAGACAAATTCCATCCCCGGAATGTCCCCAGATTTGCAAATTTTTCCCCTGGAAATGTGGCAGAGGCAGTCTCAGCAGCCTGGAGCCAGCCTGGAAGCGCAGTTGGCTCTGGCTGGTTTCAGGAGCTGCTTGCTGCCATGGTGCCTGCCATTTTTCCTCACCGGAAATCCCCATATGATGTGTCTTGTGTGCAACATATCATATGAGGACTTCTGGTGAGGAAAAATGGCGGGCGCCATGGCAGTGAGCAGCTCCTGAAGCCAGCCAGAACCAACTGCGCTACTAGGCTGGCTCCCAGCTGCTGACTGCTGCTGCCACTGACACTGCCGAAGGGGAACCTGGGATGTCCAGCGCTACAGATCTCCTGCCCCCTTCCCCCTTTGTTTTGACTGATTAGGGGAGGCTCGGGAGTTGCGGCCGGCCGGCCGTTGTCCAATTTTTAAAAAAACTCTGCGAATTTATGTTTCACAGGGTGCGAAAGAAGGGCTTTGCACCTAGAATCATAGAATCATAGAATCATAGAGTTGGAAGAGACCACAAGGGCCATCGAGTCCAACCCCCTGCCAAGCAGGAAACACCATCAGAGCACTCCTGACATATGGTTGTCAAGCCTCTGCTTAAAGACCTCCAAAGTAGGAGACTCCACCACACTCCTTGGCAGCAAATTCCACTGTCGAACAGCTCTTACTGTCAGGAAGTTCTTCCTAATGTTTAGGTGGAATCTTCTTTCTTGTAGTTTGGATCCATTGCTCCGTGTCCGCTTCTCCGGAGCAGCAGAAAACAACCTTTCTCCCTCCTCTATGTGACATCCTTTTATATATTTGAACATGGCTATCATATCACCCCTTAACCTCCTCTTCTCCAGGCTAAACATGCCCAGCTCCCTTAGCCGTTCCTCATAAGGCATCGTTTCCAGGCCTTTGACCATTTTGGTTGCCCTCCTCTGGACACGTTCCAGTTTGTCAGTGTCCTTCTTGAATTGTGGTGCCCAGAACTGGACACAGTACTCCAGGTGAGGTCTGACCAGAGCAGAATACAGTGGCACTATTACTTCCCTTGATCTAGATGCTATACTCCTATTGATGCAGCCCAGAATTCCATTGGCTTTTTTAGCTGCCGCGTCACACTGTTGGCTCATGTCAAGTTTGTGGTCAACCAAGACTCCTAGATCCTTTTCACATGTACTGCTCTCAAGCCAGGTGTCCCCCATCTTGTATTTGTGCCTCTCATTTGTTTTGCCCAAGTGCAATACTTTACATTTCTCCCTGTTAAAATTCATCTTGTTTATTTTTGCCCAGTTCTCTAATCTGTCAAGGTCATTTTGAAGTGTGATCCTGTCCTCTGGGGTGTTAGCCACCCCTCCCAGTTTGGTGTCATCTGCAAATTTGATCAGGATGCCCTTGAGTCCATCATCCAAGTCGTTGATAAAGATGTTGAATAAGACCGGGCCCAAGACAGAACCCTGTGGCACCCCACTAGTCACTCTTTTCCAGGATGAAGAGGAACCATTGATGAGCACCCTTTGGGTTCGGTCAGCCAGCCAGTTACAAATCCACTGAGTGGTAGCATAGTCAAGACCGCATTTTACCAGCTTCTTTACAAGAATATCATGGGGCACCTTGTCAAATGCCTTGCTGAAATCAAGGTAGGCTACATCCACTGCGTTCCCTTCATCTACCAGGCTTGTAATTCTGTCAAAAAACGAGATCAGGTTAGTCTGACATGACTTATTTTTCAGAAATCCATGCTGACTATTGGTGATCACAGCATTCCTTTCTAGGTGCTCACAGACTGTTTGCTTAATGATCTGCTCCAGAATCTTCCCTGGTATTGATGTCAGACTGACTGGGCGGTAATTATTTGGGTCCTCTCTTTTCCCCTTTTTGAAAATAGGGACAACATTTGCCCTCCTCCAGTCTGCCGGGACTTCGCCTGTTCTCCAGGAATTCTCAAAGATGACTGCCAGTGGTTCTGAGATCACATCTGCCAGTTCTTTTAATACTCTTGGATGCAGTTCATCTGGCCCTGGAGACTTGAATACATCTAAACTAGCCAAATATTCTTGTACTATCTCCTTAGTTATTCTGGGCTGTGTTTCCTTTGCTGAATCATTTGCTCCAAATTCTTCAGGTTGGGCATTGTTTTCTTTATCGGAGAAGACTGAGGCAAAGAAGGCATTGAGGAGTTCAGCCCTTTCTGTGTCCCCTGTTTGCATCTCACCATCTTCTCCTCTGAGTGACCCCATTGTTTCTTTGTTCTTCCTTTTGCTACGAACATACCCATAAAAGCCTTTTTTGTTGCTTTTAACCTCTCTAGCAAGCCTGAGTTCATTCTGTGCTTTAGCTTTTCTGACTTTGTGTCTACACGTGCTGGCTATTTGTTTGAATTCCTCTTTGGTGGTTTCCCCCCTTTTCCATTTTTTGTACACATCCTTTTTTAATCTTAATTCAGTTAAAAGTTCTTTAGATAGCCACCCTGGCTTCTTTAGGCACCTTCCATGTTTCCGTCTCATTGGTATTGCCTGACGTTGTGCTTTTAGTATCTCCCTCTTAACAAACTCCCAGCCATCATGAACTTCCTTTCCTTTTAGTATTGTTGTCCATGGGATCTCACCCAGCACTTCCCTAAGTTTTATGAAGTCGGCTTTCTTAAAGTCAAGAAATTGAGTCCTAGTATGCTTGGCTACTCCTTTCCGCTGTATAGTAAACTTCAGAAGAGCATGATCACTCGCGCCTAATGATCCTTCCACTTCTACCCCACTAACCAGGTCATCAACATTGGTTAGGACCAGATCTAAAATGGCTGTTCCTCTTGTTGCTTCTCCCACTTTCTGGACAATGAAGTTGTCTGCAAGGCCAGTGAGGAATCTGTTTGACCTTATGCTCCTTTATACAATATGCATGTGTGCTTGGGCCCAGGGTCCTTTGCCTCACCATCTCCACTACTGACTCCCTGTTGATACTAAGCTTCAAAAAACAAAACAAAACAAAACAAAAAAGCGTCCCCGGACTCATTGAAAAAATTCTGGTAACCATATGCTAGCTGGTTAATAAAGATATAGCCTGCAATTTCTGCATTTGGTCAGCGGATGGACTAGTTCAGCAGAGAGGGGGACCTCTAGCCCATGGGCCTAATTCGCCCCACCTGGTCTCCCCATTTGTCCATTTAGCACAAGCCATGCCCACTTGTCACACGACATGTGACATCAGGTGCAGGGCAGGTAAAGCTGCAGTGCCAGATTCAAAGAGAAGAATCAAGAGCTTATTCCAAGGCTGATAACACAACACTGTTTACTCTGACTCCAGTGCACTCTCACTACTGGTACCCATGACACTGAGTCACAACCCACGGGTTTCTTGTAGTCTTATAAAGAAATATGGACGTTTGATGCATTTGCCCTCAAACCAGCTTCCATCTGATTTGGGGGGGGGGGACATAAGCAGCAATTAAGCTGAGGTGTGTACATTTGAGACAGCCATTGCACATGTGCAGATACCCACTTCACTGACTAGGAGTTTTGGGGGTGCAGCCATGGGGAAACAAGGAGGTGCACATCAGGTGAACACAGCACCCACCAAAAAACCTCTCTTGAGTAGCTGGGAACTATCAGGAAATGCCTGGTATGTGGTTGGAATGGAAGCAGGGAGAGTACAGGGTTCCTCCCCCTAATTTTCTGTTTCCCACCCCTTCTCACCCTTTGGCATTCTCCTCCCCCCTCCCAGGTCTTTCTGACCACCACCCTCTCTCTCCAAGCCACGCCCCTAACCAGCCCAGCTCCACCCCCTGCCTGAGTATTTCTGCCTGTCCGGAATGTCCTGTCCGGAATGTGTGCTTGAACTCTGACAATGCGTCTTGCTTGTGTGTGGTCTTGTGGAAAAAACAGCTTAGTGTACAAAGGAGAATTTAGATGATTTGATGTCCTGCCCACTAGTAGTCACTGGCAGGAAGAAGAAGAAGATCGTTTTATGAAAAGTCCAGTTGTGAGCCAAACTGAAGCCCCCAGTGGTGTTAACAAGAACGCCATGAGGGTTTATCACCCTCTCTTCCCAAACCCTGCAGGAGCTCTAAAGCACCCCCTCCTTTGGGTTGCTAGCTAAATTGGGTTGCTGGCTAAAGTGATGGCCACCCGTTGGAGGTCTCCTCCGACCCCTTGCACTGACACCAACCCCTCTGGCAGAAGCAGACTGTCCAGCTCTAGGTATGGTGCGTGAAGAATGTGGCGCCAGAGTCAGAACGAAATGGAGATGAGATAAGAGGGCTGAGCTGCTCTCTGGAAGGATCTCATATTGCAGGCAGTTGTCTTAGTAATCTGATGGGCAGCAAGGAACTTGGGACATCTGTTAAGAGTTCAGCAGTATCTTCATCTATGCTCAGCCTGGGCCCATGTGTAAATAAAGCCTCGATCACAAAACACCAGCAGGGCTCCAATGACCTCACTGCAAGAAGACAGAACCTGAGTCCACCCTGGCTTCACGGTGCTCTCTCTGCTTGGCGAATTGATGTCACAATGGAAGAGCTAACATTTTGGTCAGAGCATGATAATCCAACAAGACCATTCATTTGGACTGTATCAGTAATGCTGATTTAAGGCACTGTTTTTTGTTTTCTTTCAGATTTAATATTGTGCTTGTGGTTCTAATATATCTTGTACATTACCTCACCCAGGGACCTTCAAGTAAAGGGCAGGTTCCAAATAGATAAATAACCTATGGAAAATGAGCAATGTCCCAAATGAGGAAGAATGGCAACTTAAGCTAACAGACTATGTGCAGTTTGCAGACTTAACATACAGAATAAGAGAACAAGAAGAATATATGTTTAGAGAAGATTGGAAAATGTTTATTGAATATATGGGGGGGGATTGTGTATACCTGAAAATATTAAGATAAATTCAACAGTGTAAATAAGTTTTGATGGATGCAATAATGGAATACTGAATGGTTTAGTTTTTGTAAAATATGCAGGGATTTACGATATGCAAAATGAACCATGGAAAGAGAAGAAAGGAAGTCATTGATATTTTAAAGGTAAAGGTAAAGGTACCCCTGCCCGTACGGGCCAGTTGTGTCCAACTCTAGGGTTGTGCGCCCATCTCACTTAAGAGGCCGGGGGCCAGCGCTGTCCGGAGACACTTCCGGGTCACGTGGCCAGCGTGATGAAGCTGCTCTGGCGAGCCAGCACCAGTGCAGCACACGGAAATGCCGTTTACCTTCCCGCTATAAAGCGGTCCCTATTTATCTACTTGCACTCAAGGGTGCTTTCGAACTGCTAGGTGGGCAGGAGCTGGGACCGAAAGACGGGAGCTCACCCCGCTTTCGAACCGCCGACCATACGATTGGCAAGTCCTAGTTACTGAGGTTTTACCCACAGCGCCACCCGCATCCCGATTGATATTTAAAGGATGTTTAAATGAGTATTTTAAATTGTAAAACAGAAAATTAATATCATATCATCATATCATATCATATCATATCCCCAATCAGAAACAAAGCTGCTCAATCCAATGCATATCTACCAGGTTGGACAAGAGAATGATGGAGGTGAGTAGCTGCACTTCTTTTGAGCCCCAGGACTTGTTATATTAGCAGGGAATGTGCTCCAGCATTAGGCAGTGTGTGGTGATTGAGATGGAAATGTGCAGAAGCCTCTCGTGGAAGCCTCTTCTGGAAGCCTCTCGTGACATTCTTCCCAGTAGCTTTGTATCAGCGGGTAGAGGCCAGCGGGTGGGAAGAGACGTATATTGAAACATATGTACAGTGGTACCTTGGGTTAAGTACTTAATTCGTTCCGGAGGTCTGTACTTAACCTGAAACTGTTCTTAACCTGAAGCACCACTTTAGCTAATGGGGTCTCCTGCTGCCGCTGCACCACTGCTGCATGATTTTTGTTCTCATCCTGAAGCAAAGTTCTTAACCTGAAGCACTATTTCTGGGTTAGCGGAGTATGTAACCTGAAGCGTATGTAACCTGAAGCGTATGTAACCTGAAGCATATGTAACTCGAGGTACCACTGTACTTCCCTTCTCTGAGTCAGACCATCGGTCCATCTCACTTGGCATTGTCTACACTAAGATTACCAGATTTTTTTCAATGAATCCGGGGACACTTCATTGAAATGAGTTGGAATGATAGGTAATCTTAGTCTACACCAGGGATCAGCAAACTTTTTCAGCGGGGGGCAGGTCCACTGTCCCTCAGACCTTGTGGGGGGCCAGACTATATTTTTTTTGGGGGGGAATAAACAAATTCCTATGCCCCACAAATAACCCAGAGATGCATTTTAAATAAAAGGACACATTCTACTCATGTAAAAACACGCTGATTCCTGGACTGTCCGTGGGCCAGATTGAGAAGGCAATTGGGCTGCACCTGGCCCCTGGGCCTTAGGTTGCCTACCCCTGGTCTACACTGACCGGGAGTGGCTCTCGTGGGTTTTGTGGTGGGTCCTCTCCCAATCCTACCTGGAGATGCTGGGGATTAAAGCTGGGACCTTCTGCAGGCAACGCCGATGCTTTGCCCTGAGCTGTCTGCCTTCCCAAAAGGAATGGCTTCCTCCAGTAGGGCTCAGCATGCAGACATCATTCCAGACAGGACAAAATGTCCCTTGTTCAAAGCCCTTGTTTCACGAGCAGCAGCAGCAGCAGCATCCCAGTCTTCTAACCTTAGGCATCGCAAGCACAAAGGCCACTGTTACAATAATAGACTCCTCATGTCTGCAGCGTTAGATCAAAGGTCTCCCCTCCCGCTCTGCTGGTAGCGTTCTAAAGGTTAAGACTTCAAGGGAAGATTGAGTTCTAAATTTGAACTCGTGTACGGGACAAACCTGCAGAGTTGCCTCCACTTATTACTACTAGCCGAGCAAAAACGTGCCCTCCCCCACCCAAAAACAAAACAAAAAATACGTGTAACGAATGTTTGCTGAGAAAATGAAACATGAGTTCTGAACTAACAGTGACTTTTACAGATAAAGAGCTTTCGACAACTTGTTCCCTCTTAGTCATCATGGCAGTCATTTTAAGGTTTCCATCCTAACGCACAAATGTTATTTACAGTCTTAGGGCCAAACTATATGTTATGTCAACAATGTGGTTTGCCCAGATGTTCATGCTTTTCCCTTCAAATCAAATTAGACTGTTCCTCAACCAGACTCAGAAGGGGAAACTGCACCTGCTGCATGGGGGACTTTCATTCATACCCCACTCCCGGTCCAGTTCTGGATAAGCACCCCCACAGCTGCTATTTGTGAAAGAAAAACCCTGCACTTTAATACCAACCATGTTATCAATGTAATGTGTAGTTTGACCTTTGCATACCTGTGGAAATCTAGACTTTCCTTCAAAGTGGTCTTTCTCAAATTCCACTGCTTACATTTTGCTTGTTGGTAGTGTGGTTTTGTTGACTATCCATTGTGTTTCCCCCTCTGCGAATGAAATCATGGGCTCTTTCCTTGTTTCCTTCCTCCCTCATTTATTTTGTAACACATCATTGATGCAAAAATGGTGCGTGGGTGGTGGATTTATACATCATTTAGCTTTATTAGTGGTTCTGGAATGCTTCCCCTATGCTACCCCATTCGTGCCATCTTGCTCTGTAGGACTGCCCTGCCCCCTGGAACTTTGTGGTCTGGAAACTTAAAGGAATTCACTCAGCAGGAAGCTACAGAACATGGATTGATCGGCAAGGAAGCAAGATGTCTGCCTGAAACCTTTTGCAGGAGCAAACAGTGCCAAAAACTGGATCACATAAAACCACTCCAACAGCATCATGAGCGCAAAACACCACAAATGCACAATAAACAGCATGTCTGCAGAACTCCCCCAAAGCAACAACTATATACCATTGCATATTACCATCAGGACTATGGGGAGGAGGAAGAGGATCTCAGCGAGGGGTGTAGCACACCAGGGCAAGCAGGGGATGGGTAAGTAAGTAAGTACTTATAGGGTGATGGAGGATGGTGAAGGCATGGAAGTCAAAGCACAGGAACCAGAGCAGCAGGACCCATTGCCAAAGCCAGAGGGGCCCCAGTCTCCACAAACACATTGGGCTCTGAGGCATAAGGAGCAGCAGGAGTGGCACTCCAGGAGGCTGAGGCAGGCAAGGGCCCACAGCCCAGCTCACTAGCTGGCCAGGTGGGGCTCGCTAGCTCTGGGAGGAGGTGTGTTATTCATCAGTTGGAATAGGCTTGGAACAGGTGAGGGTCACATGCCTCATCAAGCCAGGTGCTGCAATCAGCATGTAAAGTACAAACGGTGCTGTGTCTGCTCAACTGCCCATGTTGATGGACCTCAGCTTGGATGGTACAGGATCTCTGCAGGACTTTGCTTTGGTTTGGACACTGGAGATGTGGATTGACCCTGGAAAAGGCGATTGGTGGAATGACTTGCTGCCAGGTAGGCCAGGGGTTAAGGACAATCACCTGTTGAATACTCCCCTACGTAATCCATTGGACATTAGATACTGGAACCAAGTATCACATTTGGTAACTATACACAGCTAATATCAGAAGGTTGGGTTTGATATTTCAAGTCTGAGGAATATTCAAATCAAAATGTGCAGAGGAGAAATTGGCAGGCCCATTTCAGCATTATTTGCCCTGTTTGAGGGGGCGTTTGTGTTTTTAGAGCTCCGGTGTGAGAAATCACATGATTTGCAACAGGCTCTCCTTTTATTAAAACCAGATGCCTTGAGCCCCTTTGTGGTTGTGGAGGGAAGTTAAGAAGCCAGCCCTTTTGGATTTGTTACCACAAACACTGAAGATGAAGTTTAGGGGTGGGAAAAGGTTGCTACATCCCAATTTCAAGGCTCTCTGCTGTCAGTCACGAGGCTTGTGATGTTCCAAGCAAGTGCAGGTACTGCCTTTTGTAATTCTCTTTGAGAAGCCAGGGCCTAAGGCGCTTTTCGACTCGAGCCACAACTTTGCAGTGAGCTGGAGCGATGTGTTGCTGTAACTTCAAAGAATCTATTGATCCAGGTGGAGCGAGCGTAGACTGTGCCAACACTTTGTAATTCTGTTTGACTCCCCCCCCCCCGCCCTCCCCAAGGAAGAAGTAATAGTTACGGAGTGGGAGCTGCAGAGGAAGGAAGGAGAGCCAAGCTGTTATAAACAAGGGAATGAGGACTCAGAACTCCTGGAGCCTATTTTCGTCTCCTGGTGAGGAGGTGGTAGAGATTAGTGGCTAGAACATGGAGAATTGGACTCGGCAAAGGCAGGCTTGTGTTCTCTTGCCAGCTCTTGCAGCTTACAGAAATCCATGGATTTCTAGTCCAGGGTCTAGAAACTAGCCTTCTCAATTGCCCAGGATGGGTAAAGGATAACTCAATTCCCACCTCCTGTTCCACATGAAGTAAACACCGGGTTAGAGTGATGACAGGATTGACAAGGAAATTGTCTTTATGTTTTCTTTACTTCTAGAAAGAGAGAAAGTGGTTTTTATATACAGCAAATAGAATTAGCTGGAGGTCTCTGTGGAGGTCACTGGGGTTCGGGTGGTGGTGGTTAATATTTAGCAGAAGCTTAATGAAATCCACAAGCTCCATCTCAAGTTTTAGACAATTATGCCTTTCCCATTGCCTTCTGAAAACATCATAAAAGGTAAGGGAGCAAGCTTCTTCTGCCTCCCCTCTGCAATTCAAGCTATTAGGTTGTGTTGCACAAGAGGTTGGACCAGCCCCAGTGCCATATTTACATATAAGCTAAACAAGCTATAGATAGGGCCCCACTCTCTTGAGGGGCCCCAAAAAAAATTAAAGGGAAAAAACAACTGGATGTACATTTCCAAAATATAAGATAAAAAACAAAATAAAACCTACATACAGCAAAAGTGTTTTGTGTTGTGTAGGCTCCTATGATGTAAGTAATGGGCCTATAAATTACCATATAGCATATATTGAACACAAAAAACAGCAACAATTTGTTGTTGACAAAGGACAGCTGGACATAAAAAGGACCCCATTACCTTCAGTAGCTTAGGGCTTCATCAAACCTAAACCCGGCCCTGACCAGCCCCCACCTGCTGCCCCGATGACCCCCATCTATTGAGCATTTGTGCTGATCTGCTTGCACAAAGCTTACTTGGAGGTTACATTATAGCCAATCTTTCTTGAGCGTTTGCAGGGCAGTTATAACGCCATGAACATTAGTTATACCGATTCACTCACAGGAAGTTAATGCATCTTCCCCTCATTCATTCACCCCACACTTTACAATGCATTTCCCTGTCACTTTCTGAACCGCAAAAAAGTCCACCCTCTTCTTTTTTTAAAAGGTGTTTTTATTTATTTTTACATATTTATAAAACTATATGCCGCCATCTCATGCAAACTATCAAGATGGTGTACAAAGATATATACAAAGACAATAAAAATCAAACATAAAAACAATACTAAATAGTCATTAAAACAAGCTCATTAAAAATGAATAGGCTGGTCAGCATAAAGGGTCAAGACATGCCTGGAATGTAACAGTGAGAGTGCCTACCTAATCTCTGCTGGAAGAGTTTTCCAGAGCATGGGACCTGGTGACACTAAATGCCTGACTGCTCCGTAAGGCCAGGTGGGTCTCCGTAACCCAGGGGCAATTTGTTGTGCCAAGTAACAGAATGCTTTAACCTAGGGTCCCTCCAAACCGATGGTTTTTTGCAGGTGTATTTTTTTCATGTATCGTTGATGCAGCAATAGTGCACTAGAAGTGGGTTTATAATGGACTGTCCACACATCATTCCGATTTATCTGTTGTTCTGCAATGCTCCCCCAGTGTTATCGCATTGTCTCATTTCTGAGACCTGGGGAGGGGGAGCCTGGGGGGAGTCGATCTAACCCAGCTGTGCCCACCCAGATGCTTACTGCAGCACCAAACACAGGCTGCGGGGATAGGGTGGGGGGTGGCCAATGGTCCACAGGACTTCCATCACCACCGCCAGGAAATCCCTCTGTCTTAAGAGCTGCCTGGGAGAGCCTGCACCTGATTTTGGGCCAAGGAAACGGTATGCTAGGGTTTACAGTTCCTAGCAAGCAGTTCAGAAATGGACAACAGCAGTTGCTGTCTGGAACACACTTCAGCACAAGCAAAGTAGGAGAACAAATCTCTGGAGAGTTTGATGTATAGCTACATGAGCACAAATCATTTTGGATGCACCAAAGAAAGGATGCTTGGAAAGGTCCCTACATGCATAAGCCCAAAGTTCAGGTATTCAATTAAATCCCTCCTGCAAAACACCAAGAGCCTCTGGAGGTTGCCCTGGGTTATTCTCAGTGGATATTCTGCACCTTAGGTGGTATGGCTCTTATCTTGGCTTGTTCTCACCATAGCTGGTCCCAGTTGGGGGTAGAAAGCATGCTTCACTGAGGATGAATTCATGTGGGCACAATCCTAGAGAAAATGACATGCATAATGTATAAATAAATCCAGCTGAATTTTGTGAGCACTGAAAAGTGTGCTTAAATCTCACTGGTTTCAGTGGGGCAGAATTGCCATCTACTTCATCTGGAGATTTCCCAGTAGGTTTCCCCCCTCTCTGTGTGCTGCTGTACCTGGGCTATTGCACAATCTCTATCTCTCTCCCCACCCCATCCCCGAATTGCAATGCTGTTTGTATTGTGTAGGAGTATTGTGTGGGAGCAGAAAATTTCATGCTCTTTTTTTCTTTTTAAAGGGCTATGAGTGCTCATCTGTCTAACCAGCTAAGGGCTCTCATTGAAACAAGAACTCACTGAAGTAAGAATAAAATGTAAAGCAGATTAAAAATAGTTCTAACACTGCAGCTGTGATGAAGGGTGGCATGTGCGCTACTTGTAAGCAGTGATGTCACAAGGACTGTCCAATAGTTGCCTGCAACAGCATCGCAATAAACATTCACACTTCAGCTGCACACGTTGTTGGTTTTTTTTCCTTTCTGGCAACTTTATTTTAGGGTTTTAGCAGGCACCTTTATTTGTTTGGGGTTTTTTTATTTATTTGAAAAGTCCTAATGTCAGCTAAGTCCTTCAACTAGTAGGTTGACTCATTGCAAAAAAACACACCAAAAAACCGGGGGCCGAAATTGGGTCTGCCAGGGAGAGTAATAACAGAAACAAACATGTTGTTCTGCACAGTTAAGAAGGGAGTCCTTTGCATTCCTCTCCCCCCACCCTTTGTACAAGCCCTAAGACTTTCTGCTGCATTATAATGAATGCATCATAGTCCAATACTAGGCAGAAAAGTTATCAAGTTCAGTGTTAAAGTTCTCTCTCTCTCTCTCTCTCTCTCTCTCTCTCTCTCTCTCTGTGTGTGTGTGTGTGTGTGAGAGAGAGAGAGAGAGAGAGAGAGAGAGAGAGAGAGAGAGAGAATTTTCTAACACTGAACTTGATTGTCTCATGCTCATTAATTTGGTAGCAAAATGGAACCACAGTTGCTGTATAATTAGGGGTTGACCTGGCACACAGAAATAAATTTGTTTGTAAATAACAAGAGAAACAAACTTGTCCCATTGGTTCCAGCTGGATTTAGTAATAATTTACCTTTCTCTGCTTATCAGCTGTAGATCTAAGGCCAACCAGATCTGATCTTCCTTCACATGGCAGATGCAACAGATTACTTCTGGTGACAAAAGTTTATGGATTATATAATTTCAGTTGATTCCAAATGGTTAAGGTTTTAGGTATTCCCAAGCAATTTAAAAATGCTAGAACTGCTTGAGTTTCCTGTGTGAGATTCCCAAAGGGTTGCTGAAGGGACAGCCTGCACACCCATGAAGAAACAAAACAGGAGGGAACACTTTGTGTTCAGGTATACAAAATATATTCTCCAAGAAGTGAGCACTGTTTCAGCACACACATTTCCTCATGCACATGATACGCAGAATGAGAAATACATGAAGGAATTGAAAGCTGCAGCAAGATTAAACTGTGCAGGCCCAGCAATCTTCAGAGTCCGGGAATTCAATCTTGAAAATGATGAATATAACTAACCCACTAGTGCTACCTCACAAACGAAAATGGGTAATTGAGAACCACACATTCTGAGGCAAAATTTGGTGGCAGATAATTTTGTGAGCATCTATATATTCTGGGTGGCCTGTCACAGAAACGTGGCCTTTCACAAATCATCGACACCAATCAAAGCAGTACTCAAAATGGGGTGCCCCCCCAAAAAAAGGACAATGAGCCTTTTAAAACAGTTTGGCACTCTAGATAACTCCTTCCTTGGGTGACTGGGAATACTGAAAACCTTTCTTAGTCAATCAATTGTGAAATCCCTTTGAAGCAAGAACACAATCCAGGAAAGACTAGACCTGCCGTCCTCTTAAGAGGGCCCACCAGTCAGAAAGCTAGACAAGACATTTATTGTCTCTATTAAGCGAAAGAGCAACAGGAAACTTCTGACTCCACCCAAACACAATGTAGTCCAGTGCTACCCAGTGACTAAATTTTGTGATGCCACTGTCCATGCACCTTGGCTCCAAGTGAATATGAAAGCAGCATTGGTTTGTAAAAGCTTTTCATAGCAGAAGCAACCTAATCAGTTGCACGTAGTTTCTCTGAAACCATTATCTGCTTCCTCCCAATCTTAGTATTTCCTTTGTCCTATTCTTCAAGAACTGCACATCTTTAAATTTCTGACTTCGGACTTAAATGCTTTGCAGTTCCAAAGAAATACAGCCACGTACATATAATAGCTACTTGCAAACTCATCATCTCATATAAACACTTTGCCACATTTGTCCGTTGTCACATCCTAGCTCAGGAACTGAACCTTGGCAAAGGAGGCAGCCTCTGGCATTTCCCAGGAACTGGTGAGAGGCAACACCCCTGGAGATAGGTCCCCCTAGCCACGGACACATAATGTTGGTGTGGACAAGGTCTCACAGCAAGTCTGTCCAGCAACCTATTGGGGTGGATGCTTCCTTCTGCTCATGCTTCCCCTGAAGGAGTGCATAGACTGAGAGGAAAACACAAACACATACACACACAGAAAGTGTTAAGCCCTGTTAGGGTCCCACATACTCCTCCCCAACGGCTATTTTTAAACTTTTAATGCAAGCGAAGATGCATGCAGACATCTCCGAGAGCCAGTGTGGTGTAGTGGTTAAGAGCGGTAGTCTCG
The DNA here is from genome assembly GCF_965113315.1 of Podarcis vaucheri. Classification (NCBI taxonomy): domain Eukaryota; kingdom Metazoa; phylum Chordata; class Lepidosauria; order Squamata; family Lacertidae; genus Podarcis; species Podarcis vaucheri. The sequence goes on along the minus strand of NC_138760.1, from coordinate 75,836,251 downwards.
TAATCTGGTGAACCGGGTTCGTGTCTCCGCTCCTCCACATGCAGCTACTGGGTGACCTTGGGCCAGTCACACTTCTGTGAAGTCTCTCAGCCCCACTCACCTCACAGAGTGTTTGTTGTGGGGGAGGAAGGGAAAGGAGAATGTTAGCCACTTTGAGACTCCTGAAGGGAAGTGGAAGGCGGGATATCAAATCCAGACTCCTCTTCTTCTTCTTCTCCGTCATATCATGCAGTTGTGCCCCGAGTTGGATGCCCCAAAGATTCCAGACACCAGTTTTGCCCTTGGAACTATTTGATTTGACTGACACAATCGCCACTTTCCTCTTCCCCTCTCTAACTGTGGAAGCTTCCAATGTGTGGGAGGGATGGCCCCCATTTCACCACACCCAACAAACAATAGAAGACCCAGACTTTGTCAGTCTTCATTCAGAACACTATCAGTGATTGCCCAGACTTGTTCATGGGGCAAGCAGATCATTAAGGACGAGCTCATTGTGGTGACCTGGGTGACATTCTGCGTCAGAGCTCTCATTTCAACTCTCCTCTCTCTCCTCGCACATTTAATATTAGAAATGTTACGAATCGCTCTTTGATTGGAGCAGCCTGCTTGGAGATGGAGAAAACTGCCTGCATTAGTCCTCTCTCTTTGTTTTCCCTTTCTTCTCTCTTTACTTTAAAGAAGGAAAGTTCAAGGTCTGACTCATCTCCCCTTGCCAGGAGGAAGGTATTTTTGAGCAAGATCAATAGACCTAAAGAGAGAGTGAGATGAGGAAATGCATTTTATCGACCGGCTAAATCTCCATGCTGGGAAACTCTCGCCGTGAAATTATTTCCCTCCAGTTAGAAACAATCACCAAGAGAATCAAAGCACTTACTGTGTGCCTGGCTCTCTGCCAGTGGGGGTGCTGCAGAAGCTGCAGCACCAGATGCTTCCTGAAGGGGGTGCTGCTGCTACTGCCCAGGCAGAAAGAACTATCTTCTTTTATAGCCCCATTCCACCAAGAGCAGAGCCACAAGACCACTAAGAAAAGTTTCCATTGTTACCTCGCTGGAGGCGGAACAGGATGTGCAAGTTCCCAGCATTTCCTCCATGCTGGAGATGCAAATTCCCAAGATCAGATCCATTTTGGTTTGAGACAACACAGTTTTCATTTTATTTTATTTTGGTTAAAAAACCAAACAAACCAGCTGAGGGCCGGATTTGTAGTCACCCTCTTTCCTGACTGGTTGACAATTCAGTGAGAAGGAACCGCGTGGGTAGGGTCAGTATTTCAACCCTTTTTGGAACAGGGGGGCTTCTACTGTTAAGTTGTGGGTGAACATATCAGACGACACAGCGATTCTTCAAACAGCTCTTGTTTATTCACAGGCCAGAACAGAACTGAACTGAAGGGTTCAGTCAGCCTGCTTATATAGAGCTCCAGTACAACGTTACTGTAACAACTTTCTAAAACTATCCAATCACTGAATGTCACTTTCGATCCTTCATTTGCATAACTATCTACAGTATCCCCCTGCTGGCCCAGGGTAAGAACTTCAGTACATAACATCTACCTTGGGGAACACAGTGCCCAGGCCACTTGGCAAGAACATACAGGCGACCAGTTTAACACGTGGTTGGTTACACATCATAGCAGGCTCCCACTTTTGGCTAAATCTCACAAATGTGCATACTAGTGGGCACGAAACTGCATTTGTTGGCACAACTGGTAGTTGTCATGAGGGTTGCTGATCGAATGCAGCAATCTGTAGCAGTGCAAGAGACTCTGTGATAGCATTTCTCCATTATCTCCGCCGCAAGTGGCTGCTTTTAACTCTTGATCAAGCTTCTTGAATCTCTTTGCATGATTGACGGACATCCGCTTTTGTCAGCTATTGAGTTAAATGTTTGGCGTGAGTTCTGTGCAGAGGAGTGTCTTAGTTTGATTGAGGAATTGCCAGAAAGTGGAAAGTTTTGATGGCTAGGATAAGAAGCAATGAAAAGCATCCACCTTTCCCTCTCTTGTCAGTTGTTGCTGGAGCTCCCAGGTAGCAGGGGAATTCGTTGCAAATCAAAAGAATATGGAATTCTTTTGAATTTTCCCCCCTGCACATTTCCCTGCTTTTCACAGCCGTCAACGATGATAAACAGAAGGATTATATTCAATGTTGTGTAAAAAAAAGGGGGGAGCCAGCACAAAACACACCATAGACTCCCCCCTCGACTTTCTGATAGTGCCCTAATGCATTAATTATGAGACCCAGGTATGTATAATTTAAGATGTGTTCAATCTCCACTTCTTTGGAGTGGAACTTTACTTTGCTGAGGTTTGGACTAGTTTTCCATCAGATGCATTTGCAGCTCTATGTGTGATGAGATTGTAGCAATTGCTGGTAACGTCATGATAGCGTGTAGGTGGCTGTTTCGTCTCGTCTTCCTGAGCTTGATGAGTAGCTCAAGATGGCTGGGAAATTATCGATGTGTTTAGTAAAGAAGAAGTTTGAGCTGAGAAGGGCTCTCTTGTTTACACCCCGCTTGTCTGAAGTCTCTAATTTGTTTTCAGTACACATCCTTCATTTGATGGATCTGTGCACAGATTTAGTTAGATCATATGTTTTTGCTTCAACACCAACCCTGGATGAAGTCAAACATTTTCTTGAAGTTAATGGCAAATATTTTCCCTTTTACATGTTTGTGGACTATATTGCAAAGATACAGTCAGTGGTCCCACCCCCGTTTTTCCCCTTCCAGTGAGGAAACTAGTTTGACTTAATTCTGCTATTGATGTGTCAAGGATATTTCATTAGCATTTCAGTAGAACCAGGAAAGAGGAGACTTTTTACTGATTGCTTACTTTAGAGAGAAAATGAATTCTAAGAGTAGCCGCAGACCCAGAGTATGAACCCAGTTTCTGCTACAGACATACATCACAATACATCAAATACGACATCAAGTAGATTCCCATGACAAAGAGATGTGTCAGCCAATAGGTCTTTTGTTCTTAATTTTGGCTGAATTGAATTCATTGGATTAAATTTTCTATTTGATTTGGGTATCTGCAAACATGACATGAAGGCTGGCAACATCAACCCTGTCATGCGGGTTGCAGATGACCACATTGTCTGGAGACAGTCAGGTTGTGTATTCATAGCAGTGACCAGAAGGGGAATGACTGCTGGTAGGAGCACAGAGAGAAGGAATGTCATGTTGCACCTGAAGCAGCAAAACTGGATGCCTTCATCTGCCCCAGCTGCAACAAAACATCTCTCTCCCATATTGGTCTCCACAGCCACAGCAAGTGCTGCAACCTTCCAACAGTTTGACTTCACCCTCGAAGGTGTACTCCACCATTGTCTCCTGAGACAGATGGATGCCAACAACTTAACTATTGATTTTATCATTTGCAAATACAGTTTAACTTTTAAAGATGGTAAAATCAAAGGCTTTGAAATGCTGCAGGCACTGGCGTTTTAGAAGATTCAAATCTTCCATAACTTGATATTTTAGAACTTCAAACTGTGGCAGACTGAAGGGCAGCTTTTAGTGAAATGGAAACTTTCAAACTGAGTGTACAAACACAAGGATAAGCTTATGAATTTAACTTCCAAAATATACATTAGTTTACTTCATCTATTTCTGAAGATGTTTACCCATGATGTAAGAAAGTAAACTATAAGAAGGTGGAAAGTATTTAACAATGTGACTAGCTTGTTTGCTGTAATATAAGGTTACCAAACATCCCCGTTTCCCAGGGACAGTCCCTGGATTTACAAATCAGTCCCCTGACAAAATCCTATCATTCCTACTAAAGTTGAAAAGTGTCCCTGGATTCATTGAAAAAAATCTGGTAACCTTACTGTAATATCTTACCATCCCTGGGTTGGAGACTAGACTCTGAAGTGACTTTTCTCTATCTTTTCACTGTAGCCCATACAATTAGGTTGCGCTCTGTACCCACAGAGAGAGAGAGAAACGTTTACATGAGTAGAAGTAAGATTTAAACTCATCAGGGTCCCTTGTCTCTCAACCTAAGGTTATTCACTGTACACGCTGTTGCCTAAGATGTTCAGCAATCATTCCTCAGCCTAAGACTATTCACTGAACTCACTTCCAGACAACCTGTTTATACTGATTTGTTAGCACAAAATTTGTGTGGAGATTATATGACGCTGACTGCTTATGAATAGTCATTCTGATTTGTTAGCGGGAAGGTTAGGCAATGTCGTATCCAGTGCATTTTCCTTGCCACAAAATAATTCATGGGCAAGGGTGTGTGGATACCCCCGCCCCCAGTGGGTTTGCAAGAACACCAAATCCACCTTAATAGTGCAACCTGATTTTGCTGGTATGCCATTAAATCTTACCTGCAAATAGCAACAATCTGAAGGGGGCCTGGGACTATATGGACCAGTTGTTGTTCAATGGCAATTTCTCAGGACTTTTGCACACTTTTCCTTTAGTAATAAGACCCTGGGGAAATGTCCAATTGTAAGCGCACTTGTTTCGCACACAGATGCTCTGAGGTTCAGTCCATGGCATTTCCAGCTGCGGCTTTGAAAGACTCCTGTCTGAAACCCTGGAAGCCCACTGTCAGTTGTAGATCAGGGGTAGGGGGGATAGACTACAACTCCCATCCACGCCTCCTAGGGCCATGGTGCACCGTCTGCGGGGGCGTGGCACTCAGTGTGTGTGGGGGGCAGCCACGATGGCACCCCACCGGGATCGCACTGCCAGTGACAGTGCACTCCCCTGCCCCCTACTTCCTCCGCCAGTGCTCCCATCATCCTTGAGTGTTGGCAGTGCTTGCTGGGGCTGATGGAGCTGAAGTCCAACAACATCTGGAGGGAAACTCTTGTGTAGACAGTACTGAGCATGCTGGTCATTCGCCACTTACTCACTGTAAGACAGTTTCCTATGTCCCGTTTCCTCCAGGAGACCCCCTTTCCTGTGCAGTCACACACACAGGCTCTGCATCTCTTCAGAGCCCTCTCAAGGAGCATTCTGCAGCTGTGATCAGGGAGCTTGTGCTCTGAACTTCCTCCAGAGAGGAAAATATTGTTTTTTTTCTCTCTCTCCCTCTCTTTCCCCCTCCCTCCTGCCTGTGCAAGCCTTGAAAATTGTGGGATGGCCACCCATTCAGATCTTTTCTAACTGTCAAGAGAGCAGCTCAGGAATTTTTTTAAAAATATATATTTTCACAGTGAGATTTAGAATTTAGTTTTTCTCTGCTAGGGATCTCCCTTGTTCTTTTTCCTGGATTCTTTGTGCGGTTTGGCTATAATTCATGGTTTTCCTGATTTGTTCCCCCTCCCCTTAGTTTTTCTGCATACTGATGGTGCAGCAGTCATCTGTTAAACAGCACTGTGGTCCCTACCACTGATGGGCACAATTGGTTTTTGATTTGTCTTGGCAAGGAGCAGAACATGGATTCTTGCCCGTGCTGTTTAAAATCCACTAAGCAGCACGTTGCAATCACTCCCCGAGGCTTACAGCATCATTTGGAGAAGGAAGTCTTGGCAGGTGCTCCTGCCGAATGGCCCTTTGAGCCTCAGATCCTGTCTCTGGAGATGATTCTGTGCTCGATTGGTATTCCTCTGGCAGTGACCTCTGAGAACTCCACCACATCGTTGGTTCCAGCAATGGCTTGGAAGCACACTACTGCCACAGTCTCCATGTAGTCTTTGAAGTACACCTGCCCTTTCTGTGCCAACAGTTTCTCACCAAGAGAAACATGAGTCTAGCATGTCACCTCAGGTCCTTTTTGGGGAGCAGATATTTGCCTAATTGCTCAATCTGAGCCAGCCAGTCCTGATTGCAGTGGCAACTTAACCAACGACACCACTGGTGCTCATACTGGAACAGTGGCAGAGCATATGCCAGCGCTGTCCAGGGCATGGCAGGGAGTAGCAATTCATGATGTTATCAGTTGGATGCCCAATAGAGAGTCAACACAAGCGTATAAACCCCATCTAGTGCTCGGGCCCATGTCATTTGGGAAACTCTTCCCTTGTCCGTCCTTCTATCCAGCCTGCCAGGATCTCCTTCTGCAATATGTAACAGAGCATTGTGGTACAGCAAAAGATTTGTGAGCCCTTCACTGACTAGTGGCAGGTGGAGAAGACATTGGACATCTGCTGCGGCTGCATCCCAAAGAAGAAAATAAAGGATATTGTGGACAAGAGCCCACAATCCCTACTGGAGCTTGCAGCCCTTTTGCTTTAGTGGAATCATCACAGTGCATCTGAAGTCAACATAATCTAATCTTAAAATAATTGGGTCCAAGGGTTTTGCTGTCCCTCCTCTGCCAGCAGTGACACACAAATATATGAAATAGAATCATAGCATTCTATCGCAGTAAGTTGTAGCTTATTGAAATAATTTCCCTCTCCTCCCATACACTGGCACACACATGCACACACCCGTACTTTCTGTGGAAGTGAGGTTCCCGAAAGTTAGTGAGAGAAGATGATAGACTTTAGGTCCTTTAAAGTGCCACTTGGGTTGGAGGAGTGGGGCTTATGTTCAATGACTATTGTGGATCTGCTACCATGGATAAAGCTATGTTTAAGCTCATGGATGCAGTATCTGTTATTGGTTGCAAGTTTATTGGTTGGTAAAGACAAATGTATCTTTTCTGAGCAAGCCACATGAGAAAGTGCTGTATAGCAGGGGTAAGGAGGGACTGTCATTCTTGGGAATCTGCTGTCGCCTAGTGGGGATTACGCAGTAGTGCAGACGACGATTCTGTGCCAAGCGCTATTCTACCCTGTCTTGTCCTGATTCCATGGATAGGCATTTGGGACGCACCCAGATGGAAATGAAATTCGTGGGTATTTGAAAAACAGGAACAGAAAAGATAAGATAAACATGTGCTCCTGGATGTGTAAACAAATCACTCACAGAATGATATTATTAACCAAGAGAAGGGGAACACATCCATAAACAGCAGAGCTTATTATTGGGTGCAGCAATGGTGGTGATGGGTTGTGGGTGTAGATTTTTATTCCATATACAGTGGTACGTCGGGTTAAGTACTTAATTTGTTCCAGAGGTCTGTTCTTAACCTGAAACTGTTCTTAACCTGAAGCACCACTTTAGCTAATGGGGCCTCCTGCTGCTGCTGTGCCGCCAGAGCACGATTTCTGTTCTCATCCTGAAGCAAAGTTCTTAACCCAAGGTACCATTTCTGGGTTAGCGGAGTCTGTAACCTGAAGCGTATGTAACCTGTATATGTAAGAACCACTGTATATGTAATCTTCCCAACCACCATGTAGACCCTTTTATCATATGTGGTCTGCATACGTCACATTGTACATTTTATTAGGTGGAAGGGATATTCATACAGGAGAAATGTTTGAGAGGGTGAATTATAGATACATCATGAGAAGCAAACAGATACTGTTAGTGGGATGAACAAGAGTAAACCAAAATGTTAGGAGTAAACCAAAATGAAGGAAAAAAGAACTAGAGGGGAAAACAGGTCTGTTGATAGAGGAAAAAGTAAAATATTTGGGGGTATGGCTAACAGCAAGGAAATTAAATTTGTTTCAAGGTAATTATGTTAAGACATGGAGAGAAATCAAGAAAAAGTTAGAAATATGAGGAAGAATGAAACTTTATTAGGGTTTTAGTCATAAAAACGAATGTTCTGCCGAGGATGACTTTATTTCAGACAGCTCCAGTGATTGGTAATGCAGGATGCTTCAAGGAATGGCAAAGAAACATAATAAAAATTATCTGGCAAGGGAAGAAACCAAGAATAAAATATAAAATTTTAATTGATGCAAAAGAAAGAGGTGGCTTCTTGCTGCCAGACTTAAGACTATACTATGAGGCATCCTGTCTTTGCTGGTTAAAGGAGCGGTTTTTATTGAAGAATATGCAGGTTTTGGATCTTGAAGGACATAAGAAATTTGGCAGGTATGCGTATTTATGGCATGGGAAAACGAACACAGAGATTTCACCAGTGCTTCTTTTTCCTAAAAAATGTTTAGGGGTACTCTCATTTTCCTATTCATATTGAGATGCCTAATGAGGCCAAACTTAGATTCACAAAATGTTTAGGGTTATGTGTACCCCTGTGTACCCCCTGAAAAAAAAGTGCTGGGTTTCACCAACCATATAATTAGTAAAAAATATATATAGAGTATGGGATAAATATAAAAAACTTGCTGGAAAAGAAAACAGCAATATGGTACTCACCAGTAGAAGCTATAGCGGTGGGAGAAAAAGAATATGGAAGTGGACTGGGTAACATATAGGGAGTTGCTAATAGAGGTGGAAGGGGAGGTTAAATTTAAAAAGTTTGAAGAAATAAGTGGATTAAGTTGGCCACAATATCGCCAATTAAATGAGATATTTTAGATAGATAAAAAAATGTCTTTACAACTCAAACCTCCCAATTAGAATAATCAAATGATAATGTCTAAAATGTATAAATTATTATTATAATTTGAAATGGAAGGATGCAATGGTCATCAATGATACATTGGACAATGGATATAGGTTATAATATTGATATGGCAGCATGGGAAAGAATTTGGAAAGATTTAAAATTTACAGCATGCTACACTTTAAAACTACATGGTGATGTATAGATGGTATTTGACGCCTAGCAAGCTGGCAAAAACGTGTAAGTCTGAATCCAATATATGTTGGAAATGTAGAAAGAAAGGAAACTTTTTCATATGTGATGATCTTGTAAGGTTGCAAAAGCCTTCTGGGAAATGATTTATAATGAATTGGAAAAAATATGTTTAAAATATGTTTTTAATATGTTTTAAAAAACCCCAGCTTTTCTTTTAGGTGTACTTGAAGAGGTGCCGAAAGACAAACAAAAAACACATGTATGCAACCACAGCTACCCAAATAATATATGCCCAAAACTGGAAAGAGCTGACCCCCGTTTTGTGTACCCAGTGAGTGGTGTTCAGCCTCTTCTTCTGGGGGTTATGCTTCCTCAAAACAATCAGACCTAACTTTGGGGGAGCGGTGTTCATTTTTTGCCACCCAAGGTACTAGCACAGAGTACTTTTTAGCAGTTTAGGTTGATAATGAGAACTTTGCCCCTGCCCTCACATGTAACTTAGCTAGAATAATCCATGCCTTAGTAACCTCCCTTTTAGATTACTGCAAGGTGCTGTGTGTGGGACTGCCTCTGAACTCTCCAGGAACTTCTGTTGGTGTGCAAAACAAGGTCTGCTCCTGTAAGAACATAAAGTGGACCCTTGCTGGATCAGACCACAGTCCTGCTCCAGGACTGTGGTCTGATCCAGCAAGGGTCCACTTTATGTTCTTATTGCTTCCTGTGCAAAAAATTGAGACCCAGTTCTCTTCTCTCCTCCCCCAATATGCCCTGATGGATGTTATCCACATGGGCAAACATGAGGTGCAGGAACAGGTGGCCTGCAAAACCCATGGGCCAGAAGGAAGCCACGGAGCTCCAGATACTTGCTGCTGTGCCATTGCTTCCGACAGCTCCATTCTGAATCAACTGACCCTACCAGGACCTGCTAAGACAGGCCTCTGTTTTGGAAATCCTCTTCAGAAGTGAATCTCGTAACACTAGAAGTCTGCTGGATCATGCCAATGGCTGATCTGGAGCAGCATCCTGTTCTCTGTGTGGCTGATGAGATGTCTGTAGGAAACCTGCAAGCAGGACCTGAGCACAAGAGCATTCTACTTACTCCCCTGGTTTCCTGCAACCTCTCCCTTCCTGAGACAGGGTGCTTGAGCCACCGACTCAAGGATGTCATCACTGGGAGGGGCGAGGTTGAATTGGAACCGGGATTGACAATCTGACTCTGAGGCGGCAGGACCTACTCTAATGTATGTAGGTAGAACTTGTCTTAGGGCACTACTTCAAATCAGATTATAAATCATAGTTGGAAGGGGCCCAGAGAGTCGTCTAGTCCAGCCCCCTGCAATGCAGAAATCTCAACAAAATCCTACATGACAGGTGGCCATCCAATCTCTGCTTAAGAGCCTCCAATGGGAGAACACCCCCTCTCATGTCTGTTAAACAGCTCTCACAGAAAGGCAATTCCTACAGGGTTTTGTGTTTTGAAACTTGAATGCATTGGTTCAGACTCTCTAGTTTCTGAAGGAGAAAACAAGCTTGCTCCATCCTCCATGTGAGAGTCCTTTAGATATTTGAAGATAGCTATCATACAAAGGCCAAGCAGTTCCATCTCCATGGGAAGGAAAGTAGGGAATAGAGAAAAGACTGGCAGCTAGCTGCCTGCTGCACTCTGGCTTGTGCTTCTCTGCAAGGATACACCTGGAGGGATCCTCACTAGGCAAAATGCCATGTAGAAGCCTTCTAGTGGAATTTAAAGGGATACACCAATAGTTCCCCCATCCAAGACACCACCAACTACTCACTTAAGAAGTGGAGCAATTATGCCCTTTGCTGAAGTCCGAATTGACTACTGCATCTGTAGCCAGCCTATTTGTGCTGGCTCCCTAAAGAATGCATTACGGATTCTACGGACAGCAACTGAATAAAGCTCTGAGCCATGCTCAGGGGCTAGGGAATCCCCTGTTGAAGTGAACTGCACTACTGCAGCTCTAGCATTCAGTTTAATAACTCTCCAATGCACTTTACACTTGCTTGTATCTTTATTCAGGAGGAATGCTTTCTTGCCAAAGCCACCAGAAGTGGAGAAACAGAACCAAGAGACAATCCAGAGAAACAAGAGGTGAGAATAAAGCAAAGAAAGCGAAAAACCATCCAACAGGAGCAGAGAAGGTAGGAGAAACCACTATCCCATACTAGGAAGGAAAGGAAATTGATGTGGCAGTAGGGGACTGGCTAAATAGTTGCTTAGGCATAGGATCCTGACCCATTTCTTTTCCTGGAGTTCTGCTGGCACACTTGCAGTCTTCCTAAATCTTTCCTATTTGTTAATCCCCAGATGGATATATTCCCGTAACACAACCCCAATTATGTGATAAGAGCTCAAATAACTTGGTTAGTGTTGTCAACAGGATTGCTGGTGTCATGGGAACCAGGGCAGTAGGTGCCATTTTTGGGGTACATACAGATCCTTTTCTCAATACTTCAGAGCAGGACCAAAGGTAGTTAGACATAGTCACTTATTCTTTGCCACAAATCAACTTTCCCCGCTAAGAAACAAAATTTGGTTTAGGCTTTATTTCTTCTTGAAAGAAGCCTGGACTGGCATCTATAATCAAAATCTTCAGAGAGAAAAAAAACTATACAAAGACATATCTTACAAAATTTACAGGAAAGTTTTGCCAAAAATGAGAAACAGTACAAAGTAGGCAGATATAACAGTGTAAAATCACATTAACACTTCCTCAACTGCTCCACAGGACAGGTGTGGGTTTTTGACTACACAAATTTAATAGCATGACACATAAATTTACACTATATACAAAAATGTATAAAGATCCAGCACCCCCTTTTAATCTAGTTATGGTTCGTCCAACATGAAGCTGTGGTGTTTTATGATCCACAAAGAGAAGCATTACACGCTGGAATTAATGGAAATCCTGAAACTAGAAGTAGTTAACCTCAAGCCATAACTAAAGTAACTGCAATGCCTCCAAGGTCATAAGGTTTTTAACAGTCTGTTTGGGGGGAAATAGGGTGAGATGTTTCATGCTTTTCTGCTTCCAAGATGGACAGTGCTTATTCCATTTCAGTGAATCGAGCAAACATAGCTTTCCGTACTGCATCTTTGTAAGAGTCTGCTGTAGAGACACCGTAAGAACTACCTTTTGCTCCTAGCCCAGCTCCCCTCATTCTCACTTGAGCCTGCAAAGAAACACAGGTATTTTAGCAGCAGCAAAACAAACATGACCACAGAAGTTACGTTTCATTCATCACAAGTCTCAATGGGTGAACAACACCCCACCTCTGAAAAATAATTTAAACTCACTTTTTAGCCAAGCAAGTATGATCCACCCCCCCCCCCAAAAAAAAAATATTCCTCAGGTATGCTGTCCCAATTCAGCAACCTTTTTTTGGGCCAGTGGGCACATTTGGAAAGTGCCATGAAAGAAGCAGACGATTCGATGCACCGCACTGCTCACCCCATGTCGCTCCGGAGCCCCAAAAACCGGGGTTCCCTGCGAGTGGGGGAGGCGCAAAAGGTGCCCGCCGAATCCCACACTCACAGGCTTCTCCCGCCTGTAATTTTAACGGGTTTCCGCCTTCGCCGTGGCGGCCAGACCCAGATTCCCACGGAGCAGATTCCTCCCGGTCAGAGGAATTCCGCCATTACCGGAGGCACCTCCCAAGAAGTCCCCGTAATTCAGATTTTTAAACCACTTTTCAACTATCTAGGATGACAACCATATATACAACTCCTCCCTGCTTACCTCAATGGGGGCTGTGATACCTTGACATTTCCTTCCTAATCCTGAACCTTCCCTCCAGCCCATAGCTTGAAGCATTTTGTTGCCAATATTACTATGGTCAATGCCATCTTTTGTGGGCTGTTCATAATTCCTAAAAAACAAACACACAGTTAAACTAAGGAAAATTTAGAGAATTTAATTTAAATGTAAAATGGTAAAATATTTCAAATACATACACAGTGCCTGCATCAAACACTTTTTTCCGCTTTGGCTCTGGTGGCTCTGGTATGCCATATTTCTCACGTCTTTCAGCTGCTCTGTCTCTGTATTTCATCTGAAATTATATCAATTTCATCAACTTCTGAACTCATTGTCAACCCTAGCACATACTCTAGTACCCTTCTGCTTCTAAGTAGCAAAACAATGGCATCTATTGATGTAGGCAGCATAGAACGCAAGAGAGTCAAGTACAATATCCAAACAGTGGAGAAAAAAAGAAAGAACGGGTGCACATCATACAGACTGATCCCACTCTACTGCTACTGGATTCAATTACTTTCAGAATTAAGAATTGTTGCCAATTTTTAACGTTGACAAAATAAAGGGGGCACAACAAAAAGTCCTGAACCAGATTGCAACAGTTAATAAAGTAAATGAATGGCAATCATTCTGCAGATTTTGGCTGCATAACTAGTTGGTCTAAAATCTTTATTCCCCACCCCAAAAGACACATGTGAACAAGATGTATTTTTTTCTATGTTGCAGAAAACTAGGACACTGGAAGCTCCTAAATGTTAGGGGTTGGCAAGATATATTCCTTCCCCTTGAGCTTTTTTCAACTACCAAGTTTCAATCCAGGACTTCCCATCTTTTACTTATTTCGTGTTTGAGAACCATAGTTTGCATTTCTATCATTCCAATTTCTTTTTGAAAGCAATAGAATTAACCCAAATCTTGGGGATCGCAACAGAATGCTTGTGGAATGTTGCCTGGGGGCTGAATGAACACCTCAAAATCTATTGTCTTGTTTACATACCACTTACCTCTCTCTCACGCATTTCCAAGGCTTCAAGCTCTTGCTCTGATAGTCTCGATCTCCTGTAGATGTCCATATTTTGCTTTATAGGAAAAAACAATAATCAAAATTGAATAATTGAGACCGGCACAGGAAGCTATTTTTTTTTTAATCTGATTTAAGACTACCTCACGGTTTTATTCCTAACAAGCAATATCCATAAGTAATAAAACACTGCAAGTGAGCTCAATGCCACATACTATTTTGTGTATCTAAAAAGACAGACAAAATTTGTGCCCCCCCCAATCATGTGGGATACAACCCTGTGGGAAGTATCCCAACAGAAGACATAGACAGGCATAGTAATATTAAGAGTGTGCTCCAGCTCACTACTGCCCCCCACCCCGCAAAGCCAGGGCCATTCTATCATCAACTACCCTGTGGAAAAAATACTAACATTTTTAATGTTGATATTGCTTATTGTGCTTTTTAAAATGGAGTTTAGTATTACTTAGTAGGTGAGATGTAAGTAACTATAATTAAGACGACAAGGTTCGAACTACAGAGGGAAAAGAGAAACTCTCCACTTGTCTAGAATCCTCTTGACCACTTTCCATGTTTCCACCCCCGCGCCAAGCCAAGAGAACAAGTTGATATTCAGTTATTTTGGGTGGCAACTATAAAATTCTGCAATATTGAATTTATTGTTTGAAGAAGTTGATTACCTTATGAAGATCAGAGAGCTGTTGGTGCCTGACTAGAGCTTCTTTATTTGGGAACTGTCTTCTACATAACAAACAGGCCATTTTTTTCCAGTCTGTTAGTTTTTCTTCTTCATTTTCCAGCCTTTCCAAGAAATCCTCTTCATTATCACTGTCTCCACTATAAGCAGCCACCAATCCACGCTGGAAGAGGAGTAATGTCATTTTAGCCCAATAAATACAAGCTGCCAAGTTCTATCACACTAAAGGGCAGGTGATAGACTGTTATGGGCTCTACCACTAGAGGGTTGATATAGGAAACCTCAGGCCACTGCTGTTCTACAACTCAACATGCCTGACAAAGAGGCACCCTATGAACGTGTAAATTCCATTTGTTTCCCTGACAAGATTAGAACTCTACTGAATGTCCCATATCCCATAACTCTCAGATGTTGCTTTACTTCCTTCCTTTTTGGAAGGAACACCCTAAAAAGAAAGGAGTTACTGTAAAGATCAGTTTCCCAGCTAAGACCAACAAAGTTTCATCACAATGACCAACAGCCCTTTTGCAACTCCAGAGATTAAAAGGGTCCCAAAATACTCCTTCCTGTTTTCAGTACCTCTGTCTGCAAACTTCTAAATTATTGCATAAAGGACACGGAAGCCTAATTAATTAACATGTTTAGCTGAAATAAGACTGACCACTAAATATAAGCTTGCAAAAAAAAACAACATCTGATTCTTGCTCCATCACAAAAAGAACACGTGTTTCGCAGCTCAAAGAAAGCACTCGCCAAAACTTATTTATGAATTAGGCATGTAAACAAAAACCTTAAACAACACTAATGTCAGTGCAAGTTTCTATTCACTCACTTTCAGTGGGTTATCATCTTCACCGCCATTCTTTATAACTTCTGTTATTATCTGCTGTCTCTCAGACAAGGTACCCTGAAGAAAGAAAGAACTGTTAAACCCAAAAACTGTATACAATATCCTTTTTAGATATTAAATTCTACCAACCTTTACCTTTTTCTCAAACAGAGCAAAGCCAGCATCAGCTGCTGCAGATTCTCGTCTTTCTTCCTCCCTTGCATTCAGAGGCTGAAAGCTATTCTTGAAGTTCTCCTTCTGTTTGTTTAAACTCTTAGCCCAACGTTCCATGTCTTTAGCAATCTAAATAGTAAAACATTGACATAAATTAAGTCTATACCAAGAAAACAAATCAAATTTAGTATCTGCATACAGTATCATATTTTCCGCACCTATAGATTTCAGGTTATTCACATGCAACTCAATTTTGTCAAATGAGTTATCAAACTAGTGTGCAAAGACATGTATTTGGAAATCTTTACATAACCAACTTAAGTGTTTAGTTCGCATTTAAAGGTTATATTACTAAATTGCCTAGGTTCACGAGAGGTGTCATCCTGTCAGTGATTTGAGCATATTGGGACCCACCGATTATGGTGCCAAATCCTTTTGAGTGTTTTGTGTTCAAACATGCAAACTTTGATCTTATCAATTAAAGCTGTCATTCTGATCATCACCTGTTGAGCTGTTTTACTCTTGGGCTTCTCTTTCTTCTCTTTCCCTTCTTTTGTGGAAGATGCATTATTTTGATGGTAAGATGTACCCTCTGCTGCAGGCATGTAGGTCTCTTTCTCACCATCCCAGTAAAGATACTGCTGTGTTATCGCATTGTAGTAGTACTGAGGGGGAAAAAATCCATATCTATTCATATTTATATCCTATAGATCAAGTTACCTTTCAAAAAAATAAAATTTCCTCATATGCAACTGGTGTAGAGACAGATACCAAAACCAAGAAGTATGAGTTAAATCTGGATTGTTATGGGTTCACATTATTAATCGACAGAGAAAACCCCCTATGCAGCCTCTGATTTTCTGAAATATTGTCTGTGCAAACACTGATTCAGATAAAATAAAAAAATTCCTTCCACTAGCACCTTACAGAGCAACTAAGTTTGTTATTGGTATGAGCTTTTGTGAGCATGCACACTTCTTCAGATTGTGTCAAATAATGCCAAAGATTTGAAAGACATACCAATCAAATGGTTACATGGCAGCCTGTGAACAGCACATGCATGAATACACATGTCACTACTGCAAATTAATACCAAGCTGGACAATTGGTCCTTCTACCAAGTACTCTCCACTGACAGTAACTGTTCAAGGCCTGGGAAACAGATTACTCCCCAAGTTGCTAACCCAGTACTGAATGACACTCTGTTTCCAAAAGGTATGCACAATTTGGCACAGGTTATGACCCCATGTTATTTTTAGTTAGAAAGAGCTGGGAGCATTGTTTACCTGGGAGTTTGGATCATAATAGAGCCCCGTTACAGGATCATAATAGAAACCTGATGATTCATCATATTGGTATGTAGAAGTATCTGGAACAGCTGAAAATTTAGAAATGTGAGCTATTATTATCTGCATGTGTTAAATCACCATTACTTAGTAGATGTCAAGAAAACCACAAATCGCAACAGTAAATATGATAAAGCAGCAGTTGTCTGACCAACTTGCTCATAATGAACTAGCTAGTCTCGATCAACCCTAAGTCTGAGACACCCACAGGCATCATCTGGAATTCTGCTCATAGCAATTCTGATAATCGTTCTCAACTCCCTTTTACCTGTTTTCTGTATCACTCATTTCCTTCCAGCAGTGCCTTTGCCCTTTCATTTTGCCTCCCAACCCTCAACCCCCCAAGGTCTTGGATATTCTCACTTTAGGAAAACACTACAGGGGATTAAAAACAAGTTCATCCTACCCACATGGTTACTTTTGTCCTAAAAATGAGCACTATCAATACGTATGAGTGTAAACTGCTGTCTATTTCCATTGATCATTGGAAGGGAAGTTTGCTTACCATACTTGGTGCCAGGGACCACGCCAGTTGAAGATGCTGATGGCACCTGCGCACTAGTGCCTGGCTGGGCTACTTGAGTCTGGGGGGGGGGGGGACAATTTAAAAATAGGATCTTTAAAAGCTGCAACTGTTCAGTAACTTAACATAAAAAGCTTACACTCAGTCCCTCTCAACCTGGTGCCCTCCAGATGGTTTTTTAACTACAATTCCCACCAGCCAAATCAGCATGGCCAAAAGCAGTTAACTGAAGCTGAGGTTCAAAACATCTGGAGTTCACTAGATCTTGAAGGCTGCCTTAAATGAACCTATTCAGTATACTACATACAGGTCAATACTTCCAAAATGGGAGTTTATACATGCAAGCTTTACTAAGCCACACCAATATCTTTCAGCCAAATGTAACTTCCAAATTATTATAAGATTAAATCTCACTCCAACAGAATACAGATTATATTTACCGGAGAATCGGGAGAGCTGTTCTGTTGATTATATAACTGAGGACTCTGGGAAACAACAGCTGCTGTAGTAGCACTTGTCACTGGAGTACCTGGCAATAGTTATTAAAAGTTCAGCAAAGCAATCTGAAAAGCTACAATAGCACTTTGTTACTCAACTAGAGCAGGCATGGCCAAACTTGGCCCTCCAGCTGTTTTGGGACTACAACTCCCATCATTCCTAGGTAACAGGACCAGTGGTCAGGGATGATGGGAATTGTGGTCCCAAAAACAGTTGGAGGGCCAAGTTTGGCCATGCCTGAACTAGAGCATTTAGATTTTCTAGACTGTTCAAATACACAAACTCATTGTTTACCCTTGTATGCCACTCTACTGAATGCAGAGACCAGCACTGAGTATTCCATACAGCTCTTGCACAGGAACATGGGTAAGTAGAATTTTACCACAGTAATAGGAAGAGGAAACTGTTACCTGATATTGTAGCTGTATCTGTGTCCAATGTTCCTGCTTGATTCTGGTAAAACTGCTGATAATCCTGTGAACACTATGCAAAGAATTAAGACAAAATTACTTGTGTGGTTCATAATATAAATACACAGGCTTGGCTCTTAACAGAAATAAATTTATAGAAGAAAAGTCCTGGAAGTCCTGCTCCCTGCCCTGTGGAATTTTTTCCACCCAGCTTTGGGAGGGCGGGCCTTGACTGACTCCAGCTACAAAAAGCTGAGGCTGCTGAAGAGGTCGGAGACCATTTTGGTTCTCTCCTTAGTGCAGACCCAGGTCATCAGGCCTGAGCTGCTACAGCTACCACCCACCATGAACCACCCTTGGCAGGATGCGTTCTATGCTTAAGATATTCTCTTGTTAATTATGCTGTTTTAAATGTGCATTTTACATTTGACTTCCTTTAGCAATGTTTTCTTACGAAACGTTTAAGATATTTTTGTTGCATTAAATTTGCATTCTGTGGTTTCTGCCTTTGTAATATTTATTTAGAAATCTTCAGTTTCCTGTTATGTTGTTTTGAATGTATACTTTGACTTTCTTCAGTAATGTTTGATTCTGGATTGTTTTATTTGATGTTTTAATGTGTTGTAAACAGCTTTTGAGATTCCCCCTCATTTAAAATATGAAGTGGTATAGAAAAGAAATGCATAATAATGATGTTGTTTTCTGCCTCCTGGAGGGTTGGGGAATCTTATAGATGATGCTGTCTAAGGTTCAGCTTAATTGCAAAAAAACTGGGGAAGAGCCCAATCCGATTTTGAGATGATTCATTATCCTCCCAGAAGCTCATTGCCCCCCATTTCACAGCCTTGGATGGGCTTTTTGGAGTGGGTGGGAAAAGAGAGGAAACTTTCTGTCAACTTATTTCCGTTCACTTGTGAACCTAAGATAATATTAGTCATACGTACCTGAGTGTACTGGGTATAGCCATCCTGTCCCAGCTGGAGGTAGTTGAATTCAACTGCTCCACCTTCTCCACTTTGAGGCTATAAATTAAAGGATATGGTAAAGTAAATAAACCAAACCAAACCAAACCAAACCAAACCAAACACAAAGGCTGTTTAGATGGCTCTTAAATTGATGGAATAAGGCAAGGTCATTTACAATAATCCATTTTAGACTCAGATCCCCTACCTGGGTTGATGACCACTGGGCTGCAGCAATGGCTGTACTAGCAACAGAGAAAGCACTGACACGATTACCATCTGGGAGAAGCAAATCCCTAAAAACAAGAAAAACATCTAAGAACATTTCACAGACAACCTGCTATCATAAAAAGCTTCAAAACACCTTTTCATTTCCGTTTTATCACTGACATTTACAAATATAGCAGCAATACCAATTTCCAATTATTTACCATTTGGAGAAAATTTGACATACATTTTAAATATGAAAGAGCAGCAGTTAATGAAACTCACTTCCTGGCACTCTTGGCAAAATCCACACCAATTGTTTTGCCATCTATTTTAAGAGGTGGCTGAAGACTCTGCAAAATTTGCAACAGCTGAGAAGCATCCTAGAAAGAAATTACAGGTATTGGACAAAGCTCAAATTAAAACACAAAATTATTGCTCAGAAGGGCACTGAGCTAGGCAGGCACATCACGTGGGCTACATACCTTTACACAAGATTTTGTTCTATTATGAGTATTAGTGGCCTGATACAATGCCTCTGACTGATAAAATGACCAAACACTGTACCCTTCTCACCACATTTAAGAAGTGTCTTGCCCACTCATCTAGTACTATGTAAGCCATAAATGTGGTACTTCAATAAGATGATCCTCCAAAAGTTGCTTTAATTCCACTACCTCTACAAAGCTAGAGAAGGTGCAGTTGCTCAAGATGCTGCACATCTCACTGAACTGGAATACTTTTACTTTTTTCCAGTGACCATGTACGAAATTCAGTATCAAAGTGAAATAAAGTATGTTCTCACCATTGCTGAAGACAATTGTACAAAAGCAAAGCCTCTATTCTGTTGGGTCTGTTTGTCTTTAATAAGTCGAATGTTATTTACTGCCAGTGAAGCATATGGTGATAGTGCTGTCATGATCGATTCCACTACTGTGTGAGGGGCTATGTTTCTGAGAATAAGAGCTAGGAGAACAAATAACAAGTTATTACAAGATGATCCATATATTACCCTTTAAGTGTAAGAACACACCAAATTCATAAATTAAAAAATATTGTATTAATATTTTGTAATAACACCTAAGGTATACGGATATAACCTAGTCATTTATATGTTACACTCACTATCACAGGAATACATTAGTAAGATGTAGTTTTAAATATGAGTACAAGCAACCCCTGTTTATGTGGGAGTTGTGTTCTGGGTTATTGTACACAATGGTGGAGTGTGTATAAGCTTGCCCCACCCCCTCTTTTCTAACGATTTCTGGGGTGGGCGTGTGTCCCTTGGAATCACATAAATCGGTTGTTGCCTGTATGTTAGAACTTCTTAGTATAAATATAAAGCTAGAGAGTAGGCCTTTCCTATATGTACTAAGAATGGGGAGCAGGAAGAACCCAATAAAGAGAATCAAGTCTTATAGGAAATGACATGATTGCAGGGGAGGAAACAATGAGGGGGGAGGGTTCTTGTCTACAGAAAGGGACCCAAAAAGGGGAGGGAGAGGCAGTGAGTGAAGGGAAAACAGAGAAAACCAATTCTCAAAGTGCCAAAATGTTTTATTATGCTCAACATTTCATAATTAGAAAATTTATTTATCAAGAATAGCTTACAAAATCTGCAGCAAAGCTTTTTGAAATCTGAGAACATTTTGAAACTTGAGCCACTGATGAAAATGAAAAAGAAGATTAATGTACTAAGGATGAGAAGCAGAGGAGTATGCGCTCTTAGAGTGGTGGTAGAGAAAGATCAGTTTAAAAAAACATCAACAGAGAAAAACATGCTTGAAGATTGAGGAAGGCGGGGAAAGGAATGGGGTAAAGAAAGCCCTGCAACAGCTGTGAGGGCTAAATTTGGGGTTCAAGTGTCCTCAGCTAAAACGATATCAATACTTCTTATAAATCTCTGGGTTACTTTGCTTCAGCACCTCCGATTTCTGCCCTATGGTCTACTCTTCTGAAAGGAAAATGAAAATACTGAATCAAATCTATGGGGACCTTGGCAGGAAATGGACTTTGTCTTGCAACACACACTTTGGCCGACCAATCCCACAGTATAACAGAAGACTTGAGACTTTACTCACTATCACAGTAGTAGTCTACAGACTGAACAGCCTCTGGTCCTCCAGGTGGTACCTCCTGTTCTGAATCTTTATTGCAAATCAGAAAAAATAATTTTAATCATGCAGTAACTTAGGTTGTTACATCAAGACGCCTCTACTATGTCAGAGTAAGAATAACATGCATAATTTATAATTGTGAAATAAAAATATCTTTAGTTTAAGTTACTCAAATAGAACTTACCAAATTTATCTGCTCCACAACGGAAGCATTTTAGACGCCTCCTGAAGTTGTAAAGGCAGCACTAACAAACAAACAAATCCATTACATTTTTAGATCATTCAGCTGATGAAGCTTGCTGTAGCATACCACATCTATACCAATTAATTTAACGTGAAACTGTTACCACATATAATCATAATCTGCAGCCTTCAGATACCAGTCTCAACAAACTTTATCCGTTCACACAAATAGCAATTCTGCAAGTAGCCTCTATAAAATAAACTAGCCTATCCTCTATAGCATTTTCTTGGCAATGCCCATCTTTCTACTGAAATATTACAGAATCACTGAATTTGGAGTAAACATTGTTCAGTGTTGAGAAGAGCTAGAGCTCACAGTTACATCAGCTGCATGGGTCTATAGCCCTGGAACGTGCATTAAGAGCAGAGAAGGGAAAACACACAGAATTTCTCATCGTTTTAGAACACCATACCATCTCTACATGAAGCCAATAATCAGTGGCTTTTGCCTTTAAAGTTTGTTAACCTGTCTATTTTCTCATATTTATCTATCGCTTTTCTTCCAATGTGGAACCCAGGGAAGTATACTAGTGGTTCCCAGAAAAGTCACCAAACCAGGCACTGAATACTAGACACAGACCTGCTTAGCTTCAGCAAGGAATGGCCTCACACACCTTCAGATCATTCCCTGGGTATGTATATTCTTGCTGAACTGTTTGTACTTGTTTGTGGCAAGCCTTATAATTTATTTAGATTTTGCTGTAATAGCTCTGAATTTTAAATGTTACTAAAATTTAAGTCACTTCCATGGGTGTAGTCAATAATGATTAATGAAGTTAAAGAGCAACTAGGAAAGATGTGAAACATTGCTTTACCTTGTTGCAAAGCCAGTCTTCAAATTTAGGCCTGGGGTTACTGTAGTGCATTGCAATTTGTTTCCCTTGAATCAACAGTTTTTTCTGCAAAAAAAGCACATTTAGTTATTCCTGTATCACGGCACAGATGTCCATTTTCCCATGGCAGAGCACACTTCGGAGGATTCAGTGCTCATGAATTAAATGGACAACATATGGGGAGGACGTAGAGAACCAACCACCGCCTCCTACACTCTGCCCATTCAATCCTGCAGGACACGGGCAGTAAGAAAATGGGATGTGCAGTAAAAGTAAACGGAATCAGGGAGTGTTGATCAAGCTGCCAAAACTAAGCGCTGACATGGAACCAGGAAATGTCTCAAAGGAGACCGAGTCCTACTGGCATAGCAACACGCTTTTAAAAATATTGTCAAGTGATTGCTTCACTTCTTTCCCAACTCCAAACACCCTAGAATTTTAAAACTTCAAAACAAATGGACTGTTTTCAGTTGCTTTCTTCATGAAGTGCCCCTTGAAAGTACAGTAATTTCTCCCAAGAGGACCCTGGTTAGCTTCCTGGAGGCTGAACAAAAGGTCATGAACTGAACACACGTTCAGTATGAATCTTTTTTGACTAATTCATCGGTTCACATAAAAGCTTGTGTAAGAAATTTGCGTTCTTCAGACAGTAGCTTTCTTCAAATAACTACAATGCTACTGAAATTTCACAATAGGGCACCAGTTCATTTTGCTTAGTGCCCCTTCAAAGTTAGAATGACGTTATAAACAATTAGCTGCTTAAATGTATACGAAGAAGCCAAGTTTCTCAACTTAAACTTTATTGATTCCTACATATACATAGTTCCCCTATCCCTCCCCTAATTTCTGTAAGCCATTAACAGCTATTCATTCAGAGAGATGCACCTTTGTCAAGATGTGTAGGTTAAACCTAATTTTTAGCTAAAATATTACGTCAGAAAGTAAAGTTCTAAATATAAATGGCATGAAGAAACTTAAAAGTATCTGGTAGCTCTAGGGTGAAGATTTCATCCTTTTATTGCTAGATTAGGCAAGTAAGGGGAATGTTGAAGGACCCAGAACAAACTGGGTTATGCACACACACGTTGCTGGCATATTTACACTAAATAATGTTTGTCTGACAGTTAGCAACAGGGCCACTGGGGAGACTTGACTACTTTTCCCTAATGCTAGAGGATGTGTGGTTATTTTTTGGAGTGAATTTGAAATTTATTCAGTAAGATGAATACTGATATAGCTTTGTATATGTTAAAAATTGTGCAGGGTTTACTAGTAAATCCAGTTAATGTTAATTCAGGCACCCATCTGCGCCACCAATGCATGCTATGAACACCATAAAAGTCACTTTAATGCACGCAAGGATTAGGTACTCTTTCAGCTTAATTGCTGTGGTGGTTGCCCATGATATGAAGTCCAGAGAAATACTCGTTATACTTCTGGTTATTGGATGTCAGAAGTGGAAAAATTCAGCGAAAGATGCATTTTCAATCTTGTTTTTAAGACACAATAATTGTAATTCTGCTCTTTACAGATTTTTAGAATCTCCACCAGCTGCACAGGTCTAGCTTAAGAGCAATTCAGTAGGAGAGAAGTTTCACTATGAAAAACTGAAGTATTAGTAATCCAGAAGCATACCAATGCACTAGAAATAAGCAGGGAGATTATTTCACTATTATTTTAATTACAAATTTTTGTTGAGTACATTAGTAATACTCCACAATGTTCCACTTTCATTTGTTAAGTAATATTGAAAAGGCATATGCGTTACTATAAAAGTGCAGCTGCAGTTTAATAGACTGCCCTTTCACAGCTAGTGCTAGCATAAAGCACACATGCAGTATTACTGCATTCAGAAAAGCCTGTATGGTTTGAAACTTGAGAAGTTACTATGGAAATAATGTTTATAGAGACCAAATCAGTCAGGTAAAATGCTACGTTATTATCAGAATAGTAATATGCTGATTTTATAACAAGCAGTTTGGCAAATCTACTGGGGCTCTCTAGCACTATAACACAGTTCGAAAATTTTAACATATACAAAGCTTTTAATCTTTAGGAAGTCATGGTTTTGGAACAAACCACTCCTTCAGCCTTTCATTTATTCCTTTTTAAAAACTGTACAGACTTGTTCCATTTTCAGGAATAATCTAGACTTTGTGAGTGAAGCAACCTGATTGGCTTCCATCCAGCTGGTAGCATCTTGAAAGTGATAAAACTCCACGAAGGCGAAACCACGGCTTACACCTAGAGACAGCATTCAGATATAGACGGGATAGTTGTGTTAGTCAGTTCCTTTAAAACAGGTGAATCTCTCTCCAACTGCTTCATTACTTCATGACAAAGCAGTTTTATAAATGCGACGTCAACTCTGAATTTGCTTCTTGTTTTGCCATGGCAAGGAAACCAAGCTGCCTTAACACCTGAATGGGATCCATGTTTAAAGGTAACCATGCAATGAACTACTAAAGTTTAAAAACAAATTAACAGTAGGTGTTACTTACCATACCCTTTAATATATAAAAATCTGAAGGCTTCTTCCACTATCTATAGCCTTTCAAAAGGCTAAATTCCTTACCCATGGCAAACCTTTCATTCTGATTGTACTTGCAGGTGTGGGGAAAACGTTTTAGGCCTGGGGAAGAGGAAGGTACTGCCAAGAAATAGGTTAACACTCTCACCTGTCTTTCTCTTCATCAGCCTCACATCCGCAGGCCGAGGGCCTTCACAGGACTCAATGATCTCGCGAATCTGTATGCAAGTTTAATTTTTAAAAAAACTATTAATATTAAAAATTGAGTGCTTTTCAAGATTATATAAGCTGTTTCAGCATTTATTCTAATGCAATCCAAATATTCTAAAGACAGTAGTTAAGTATTACTTACATCATAGTCTGTAACAGTAATAGGGAGCCCACGCAACATGATGGTCTTGCTTTCTTTCTCATCATTAATGTCATTTCGATAGTCATGCTCTCCATAGTCCCCATCAGAATGATATCCATCTTCTGATTTGTCACTATTACGTCGCTCGCGTTCACGCTCTCTCTGCCAAGTAAGCATGTGTTTTAGCAAGCTGACTCTATAGCACTTTATCCATTAAAAAAAAATCAGGACTTGTGAAAATCATTCAGTCCATATTCAAACAATCCTTTCTTTGCTTGAGAAACATGAGATACGTTTACTTTCTACAGTATCCAGAAAAAATATTGACCACGTGAGCTCCATATAGTAAGTAAAGCTAGGAAGTGTATCATTGATTAACACAGGAAACAGCACAATACAAAAACACTCATTATGCCAGGGATAAGGAACCTGTAGCCCTCCAACAGTCGAGGTTCTCCAACCACCATCAGTCCCAGCCAGAATGGACAATGGTCAAGGATGATGGAAAATGCTAACCAAGAGTATTTGGAGGGCCACCTGTTTCCCATTTCTGCATAACAGTAACCAAAGTTAAAACATGTGTTGTTCAAAACTTTCCATGCACACAGACATTACACTCACCTCAGGACTGTCATAATCTCTACCATCATAATCTCTACCATCATAATCTCTGCCATCATAATCCCGACTATCGTAATCCCGGTAATCATCGTATCTGTCACTTCTGCGCTCCTCGCTAGATCTTTTATAGTCAGAATCCCGTCGACGACTTCTGGAGTCCCGCTCATCACGATCATCTCTATCTATGATAGAGCCGTATCTTCCACTCCGTTCAGTTCTGCTCACACTACACAAAGAGTTGGTCAAGTCAGACAGCTTGAAAAATGTAATTAATCAGCAAAGCTTTTAACAGGATCAACAGGGTTATGCAAAAAACAATCAAATAAAGCCCCAATTAGCCCCAGCCACACTGGGGCATCATAGTACAATGGCTTAAAGAGAGAGAGAGAGAGAGGGCGAGGGGGGGGGGGGAGAGAGAGAGAGAGAGAGAGAGAGAGAGAGAGAGAACATGGCTATACAAGTAACTCCCAAATTATGTGGGGGCTACATTCTAAGTAACTGCACCTTAAAGTGAAATCACATATGCCGTATTGCCCCAAATATAAGCCGCACCTTTCATATTCAAGGGGGGGGGGGCGAGAGACAATATCTGAATATAAGCCACTCCCTTAAAATTCAGCAGGGACTCATACCTGTTCCATTTTACCGTATGTCTGTTTCAGCAGAAATATCGTAAAAGCCAATTTTTGTAAGGTCGCAAATTTAAGCCACACTTAAACTTTTCACGGTTGGAAATTGGAAAAAAGTGAGGCTTATATTCAGGCCAATATGGTATTTGAAACACCATTGAAAAAGCCTGCAAACACCCCACCCCTTTTTGTATTACTTCTGGGTTCAGCACAATGCACATGTGTGCAGTCACACACATATCAGATGTGCCTAAAATGGTTGCTGCCTGTAATTTGTATGTGATTCTCCCTTTTCATAAAGACTTACCCAGGAATATATAAAGGTGGCCCAGGATAGTTTCAGGTACAACTTTAACTAATAAGAATTATTATGCACTTGTGACTTTATAGGGAGACATTTGTTTTAAGAAATCCTAACTAATAAGTGTCCTTTTGTAAAGAATGCTAAATTGCAAAAAAAAACAAACCAAATATTTTTTCCTGTGATTACCTCTTTATAAAAAAATTCTAATTCATTGATGACTAACTATTTAACACTGTAGAAGACAGCATGAAAATTGCACTCTCTTTTTGCAAGTATATAAAAAAGTAAATGTTGGAATTTGGCTGTTTTACACTGAACAAATAAAAGGTTACTTCAGGATTTTAGTTTTTAGGGCTACAATCCCAAAGCCAATTCCTAGGTAATAAGCTTTGGGGGAGACGGGACTTAAGAAAACATGTACAGGATTGTGCTGTAAATTACTTAAGAGGATAACAGAGTTGTAGAAATGATTGATACATTAATTGCTTTTAAAATCTCAATAGCATTTCACTGGAAAACAAATTCCCTACCTGCCTGTTTGGGATTTGGTTTATAGTATTTGGACACAGCTAGAATGCTAAAAAAATTACTTAATATGCATCTTACTTAACAGTGGTAAAGACAAAAAATAAGGAATCTATTTGTTAAAAAATGTACTCCAAAATCGTTAGCTTTCAGGAATGATTTAAATTTACAGGGATGTATGTCCTTATTTACTGTTTACACTGGTGTGGTAAAATATACAAATAGTTGGGTCCTAAGTATTGTACAATCTCTCCTGCTCAGGTTCTTGTAACTAATGTATTAGCTAATTTTTAGCTGTGTTGTGTATTTCTTTAATATGTTAAATACACAACTGTTTTTCTGTGTTAATACACAGTGGTTCAAGTGCCTTATAAAAAACACTTTAATTTATTAAACACATTTTTACTCTTCCTTTCCATCAAAACAATCAAAGCACCTTTTATTACTTTACCTGTGTAAGGTGAACACATACAGGGAAAGCATCAACACACGATGACATTTGGTGAAAGTGGCTGTGCATTTAGGACCAGATTCAAAGATTACAGGTCCTCCCATCATCTTGTGACATATACTCTGAAGCAGGGATTGTATTCTAGGTTGCTTGGCTGGAGATTGAAAGCTAAGAACTTCAAGGCAGCTTTCTCTGAAATGCTACATACTCAATGTGCTAGACAGGCACAGGTGATTAATCTCAATGCATGGTTAATACAAGTGATGACAGTAGGAGGGATTTAGATTTTTTAGGCACTAGGGCAGGGGTTAGCAACCTAAGGCCCATGGGCTGGAAGTGGCCCACGGAGGTCGTTTGACTGCCGAAAATTGCAGGGGGGGTGCGCTCATGCACACCCACGATCCGACCCACGGAGATCTGATCCAGCCCAGGCAAAATAAACCTTGCTGACCCCTGCACTAGGGGACAAAAGAAAGTGTTTATCCACAGGAGGCAGTGATTACCAACTGGGATGGCTTTAAAAAGGGATCAGCATAAATTCATAGAGGGCTATCTATGGCTACTGGCAGTGTGCTTTTTTGCATCCCTCATTGTCCAACTGCATTTCTTTTTGCCAAGTTTGTGTTCCTTTTTCTCATTTAGATAGGACTTCTACTTATTTAAAGAAACCTTACTCCATATAATTATTTGACTTTGCTAGTTAGTTACATTGGCTTGATGGTACCCATTCTCACCTGCAATATACATTTTAGCTGAGCTTTTATTATAGTTTTGAACAACCCCCAAGCATGTGAACTTTTTCTTTTGATGTCAAGTGTGACTATCTTGGCAACTTACATATCACTTACATGTATGTTCAATTTGAAAGCATTATGGTCACTGTTTGTAGTCAATTCAATAACATTTACAAGTCACAAAATGTGCTGTATGCCAAAGATCAAGTAGAGGGGTCACCACCCTTCTGTTCTTTTCCATGGCCAACTGTTCAAGGGCACTGTCATTTAGAGTAATTAGAAATTTTATTTCTTTGTTGTGGATGGATCTATGGTGAGCAGTGAGGTGATCAAGTTTGCTGATCCCACCAAATCATTCAAGGTGTTAAGAACAAAAAGTATTGAAAGGTGCTCCAAAAGGATCCATCCAAAATGGGTAAATGGCTATTAAAATGGAAAATGCAATTCAACATAATCAAGTGTAAAATGATGCACATTGGGGCAAAAAGTATCCCAACTTCACATGTGTTTATAGGATCTGGACAGGTAGTAACTGACAGGGAAGAGAACCTTGGGGTAATAGTGAATAGTTTGATGAAAATGTGTGTTGTGCAGCAGCGGTGAAAATGCTATTTTCATATTAAGGATCATTAGGATGTCACTGAAAATAAAGCTACCAATATCATAACTATGGTTATACAAATCTTTGGTTTGACCATACACTGAATATGGAGTACAATTATGGCTTCTGTTCCTAAAAAGAATGTTTTAGAGCTGAAAAAGGGAGACTGAATATGATCATGGGGATGAAACAACCCCCAATGAGGAAAGGTTTCAACATGTGGGGCCTTTTAAATTTAAAAAGGGAAAGTAAGGGAGGACCTGATATAGGCGTACCAAATTATGAATGATGTGCAGAAGGGGGATAGAGAAAAGCATTTCTCACAGTACTTGGGATCATTCAGTGAAACTGAATGTGGGAAAATTCTGAACAATAAAAAATGTTTTTCCCACAGCATATAAAACTATGGAATTCATTCCTACAAGATCTAATAAGGGCTATCTTGGAAGGCTTTAAAAAAAGATTTAAACAAATTCATGACACTGGAAGCAATATGCCTCTGAATACCAGTTGCCAAAGATCGTATGTGGGCAGAGTGCTGCTAAAACCAAGTGCTGCTTGCAAGCTACCACAGGCATTTTGCTGGCTACTGCAAAAACCAGATGCTGAACAAGATGGATATTTGGTGTGATCCAATGAGGTGCATGCAAGCTTCCTACACAATGTAGAACCCTGACTGTCCAGGTTTTTTCTATTGTAAAGCAAATAGGCACTCTGCTTCAAAAAGGCAGAAGCAGGGGCTATTCAACTTGGGGCAGGGCTAAACAAGTGACCATGCAGCCGCCCTGGCCACACATTTTCCCATCATGCAAGTAACGCCTTAAGATTGCTAAAGAGATACATTCATATACCACAGATCTGGAACACATCAGGGGAAAAAAGAGTTTTTCATATTTCATCAATCTACATCTCTGAAATTGCAGCCACCATTATGTAATACTTAAATGTTTGCTTTTGCCTACCGTTTGTCAGAACCCATGGCTTGCCTTCAGTTCCTGCTTCTAGTGAATTGAGTTGTCTATTTAGGAGAAGAAAAACAATCAATGCAGACACCGAACCGATCATTTTTAAAGCATACTGCAGAAATGCAAGGCTCCAAAGTAAAGCCTACAAAAACCTGGTCAGGCACCCTAGTAATGAACACCCCTACAACAACGTACTTTGAACTAAAAATAGTTTTCAGTACCTAATGCTAAGTCTGCAGCAAAAAAGAAAACCAGTAACAAGATAATCAGGGAATCGCTGTAAAAGGGTTATCTGCAGAGGTGTTAAAATGCATATTTAGATATTCACAAAAAGTGACTCTTAAGGTACGCTTATGTTCGGAAGGAATAGAGAAGTCAGAAGCGGAATGGCCACGCTGGTCTTGGTTAAATTAAACCAGAAGAATCCTTTCTACAACGGGTGCCTCCCGCTGGGCATTGCAAGAGACTGGCGCTGACAGGGCGGCGTTTAATGGTGGCCGATATTCCGCAGCAGAGAGAGAGAGAGAGAGAGAGAGAAACGCAGGGCGCAACCACACCTGCGGCGACCAACAATAGGGACCACAATAGCAATTATGCGGCGTTCTCCACAAACGCAATGAAGGGGAGGCGGCGACTCGGAGGAAGGGACGGAAAGGCATTTAGACACCTAAAACTGAAGCTCCTTCCCACCGAAGAAGCATTTCCTAAGCCTTCCCCTGCTTCAGAAAGCGGACGGTTGGCGCTCCAAACTGCCGCGCCCACCTCCGCCGCCCCCCCCCAACCGGGATCCCTATAGCGTCTCTTCTCTCTTTGGCGCCTCTGAAGCTGTAGGAGGCTTCAGTTACGGCTTAAAAGTCTTATGAACAGGCAAAAAAAAATTTCTAATTCGTTATTCCCAAATCAGACTAAGGACTCTTCCCGAGTTCTTCTCTACTGACTATATAGCCGTCTCCGCATCGGATACCCGATTTTCAGTACCTACCGGGGAGGGGAAATAGGCCAAGGGCCGCCTCTGCCACCGCAACAGCTACAGCAGTAGCCACACCAGCTTCTGTCAAACACCACAAAATGGCGCTGAAGGGGAGCTCGCCGTCTTCTACCCACAATCCCTCGCGCTCCCCGCCTCCTCGCTCCTCCTCCTGGAAGCTTCCAGCGAGCCGCGAGCTCGAGAGGCGGCCTTGAGCTCCGCGCGGCCTGCTGGGTAGCGTCGGTGTGCTGGAGCCCAACCTTCGTTTATTGCGTTTCGCGGGGTGGGGGAGGGAGGGCGAAGAGAGGGATTGTGCCCAAAAATGTTCGTGATGGGGCATCAGAGATGCGAAGCTAGACCCACCGCGGCAAGCTTGTAGCTCCCAAGTAGACCCAGGACTCAAGCATCTCCCGGGGTTTCCTCCCCGCCGGCCACGGAGCCTGCTTTGTGCAAAAGTGATGTGCCGCGACTGCAAAGATCCCGCTGGGCAGACAACCATTTTGTGAAATTTACATCGCCGGCCATCACGGCCATTTCATAAAGCCGGCGAGCTGAACAGAAGTCTGGAGCGTGTGAATACAACATGATGATGTTTAATTTTTTAAAAAATAATAATAATGGCGAAATTATATTCAAGTAAGGCTTTCTAACACACGCCTTAATGGTACATCGCAATTCACATACAGTCTATAGAAAAGCCTTTTCTTCTGTAGAATTGCCACGTTCTGGAAAAACAAGCGAAGCACGTAATGGGTGCGATCCTGTGCGCATTTACTTGGTATTAAGTCTCCTTGGGCACAGTGTGGCTTACTGCTGAGGAAGCATATACTGTACACAGGAATGGGGAAACGTCTCGCCCGTCGCTCCACTGAGTCGCTTTGTAGCCGCTCCGCCCCTCCCTCTCCAGACGCGCCTAGTCAAGGCGGATTCTGGTCTTATTTTTGGTCCTTTTACAAATACATAAACGGGCCTTACTAAGGGCAGGTAGGACAGGGAAATAAAAGGCTTGCCGCTTGTTTACTCTCCGTATGAAATGGCAGGGAAGATGGTCTCCACATAAGGGGCGAGCGAGAAAGCGATCTCCCAATTTTACCACCCGACCCCCCAATTCTAACCCTCCCAAAATGGCTGGCGCGGGTGGGTAGAGGTGGGATGCCTCTCAATACCAAAATATCCCTCAACAACAGCCACTTTTAGGAGCGACACGTTGCACTTCAGAATGACTTCACCTGTAGAAATAAGAGTTCAGCCAAAACGGTGACTTGCCAAAAATAAGCTTTGAGATACTATTTATAAAGGATTAATGCTTAGGGAACTGCAAGTGAAACCTGCAGCAACATTTTGTCATGTGTAGCGATCGTCCTGTTCCTGGTTTCAGCCAGCCCTGACCTTTTCTAATAGATGTGGCCACAATGGGTTGCTTCCTGGCTGACACACCTTTGGGGTTTCTTTCTTAAATACGTTTTGTATTTTTGCAAACCCCGGGATTCCCCCAAAGCCTGCCTCCTGTGTGTGATGGATGGTGCTGTCTTAGCTGCATAAGCACACACTGAGAATGTGTCATTTTTGGTATTTAGGAAGATAGTTTGAAATTCAAATTATCAACTTAAAGGGAGGGGAGGTTTTATGGTTTCTGTACAAACTGAAAGCATTATTAGCTAAATGTGCAACCAAGCACATTAGTTGGAAAAGCATCCTAAGCTTGTTTATGCAGCTTAGGTGAGAATACTGGCACTGAGCTCCAAGCACAACTGGATGTGACTTGGGACCTGTGGATGTAACAACAGGGAGGAAAATCTGACTAGAACTGCAGCAACTCAGAAGTTCAGCCACTCCCCGTCATTTTTTCAGATTACAATCTCTCACCTGCACACCCTTATTTGGCTCTGAAGTAAGACCGGTATCATACTGATGCATATACAGTGGTACCTCGGCTTACATATGCTTCTGGTTGAATACACTTCAGGTTACAGACTCCCCTAACCCAGAAATAGTACCTCGGGTTAAGAACTTTGCTTCAGGATGAGAACAGAAATCGAGCTCTGGCGGTGCGGCAGTAGCGGGAGGCCCCATTAGCTTGAGTGGTGCTTGAGGTTAAGAACAGTTTCAGGTTAAGAACGGACCTCCAGAACTAATTAAGTACTGTACTTAACCTGAGGTACCACTGTATAGGTTTCCCCAGCAGGGATACAGTAGTGGGTGTGTAGGCTGTAAACAGGAAAATGGTGGCCTAAAATGGTTTGTGTATTTCTATTCCCAAACATTTCTATTCCAAACATTGTTTAAATGCACCCCAGGTTAGTAAGAATTAAACCCTTTGCCCCAAAGGAGGCATTTGTTGTGAAAGCATGGGTTAAGCATATTGCCCACTCATCAAATGGGCGAAAAAAATACTAGGTTCTCATATTGTAGCATACTCCAGGCTGGAATCCTATACATATTTACCTAAGATTAAATCCCATGGAACACTGTGTGACTTGCTTCTGAGTAGCTATGCTTAGGGTTGCACTGCCTGTGGCTAAAACCAGCAGCATACCTGACTGGTGATCAACTATGATTCTTCTCTTCAGCTTAATGCTAAAATATCATGTGGCTAGAACAGGTAGGAAACTTACAGTGCTTTAGAAATAGATGGGCTGCAGTAAGTATTAGGAGGCTGCAATGTAGAACTTGGTAATTTTATATAATATCTGTATCCATCTATAATTGCTTTACTGTTTTGGCAATTAATCTTATGCAATTGCTGTTATTTTCTTTATACATTGTGCTGTATCAATTATTTTGGTAACATTGCACTGCTTTCGATTTCCCTTTCTGTTCTTATGAAGTCATTTATTACTTCTTTAATATTTCTATATTGTTCACTGTATATCAATAATCTTATTTTCTTTCCTTTTATGAAAGAAAGAATGAGGCTGCTATTATATAACAATGTACTATCATTTCAAAGGGATTTGAACAGAAACTATTTCCCCGGTAAGATTCAGCTCAAAAATCTGGAAAGAGGGAAAGAAGAGACCAAACATTGACTTTTTTGTTTTATTCCAAAAACAAAAACACACTTCAGCAGCAAAAAAACATTGATTCAAAAAACAAGACAGACACAAAGAAGGGCCAAAGGGTATGGGGTGTGTTGGGTATGGTGGGATTTCTTTCCAAGTTTATTCAAGTTCCTTGTAGCGGGCAAACATGACTCGCCGCACAGCATCTCGGTACGTTTCATTCGATTGCCTTCTGCTGGGCCTCCCTTGGGTCCCTAATCCTGCTCCCCTCTTTCGACTTTCAGCCTGGAAAAATAAAGAGAGAGATAGAGATTTAAAAAGCAGCTAGTTGTACTTGCACCTAGAACATTCACCAAGTGCACTTCTTATCACTAGGGAAGGAATAAACATTGCTTGGCATGTTACAGACAGGTCCAGTACAGGCATTCATCAAACTCATTTGGGTGAAAACTGCCCCTCCCTGCAAAACCCACCCAAGGAGGCTCCTCATGTCTTTCTACTCACTGGGCAAAAATCAGAAAGGAGCCCCCATGCAGGGACATTGCGAGCAGGACTTGCCTGCACATGCACACACCCCTATCCCTAGACAGTTTTAGCCCTTTGCATGTTCAAGTGAGTACCTGAACAATCAAAAGCCATTTCAAGCTATTTAAATCCTAGCTTAACAATATTGCTTTGAGTAAGGATAATGTACAGGGAATACATAATTTAATACCAGCTAGCTTTGCCTTAAAAATGCTGTAAATAAGGACACTGAGTGTTTGGTCCTTTAAGTGGCCACATTATGCCACCTCCATTCTTGGGGATCTTTTCTGAATCCTACCTTCAGCACCACAACCCACCTTGCTCCAGTATTGCCAACTACATTAAAAAAACCATACCCCTCACTTTCCACTTCAGTTAAGTGCTCAAGACAACTAACGTAACAGGAGTTAACAAAAAATATAACTAGAACAGAAATGTTTTCATGTGAAGACTCTGCTAATAAGGAGGACAGTTTGACTTCCCAGGGCAGGATATTCCATATCCTGGGTGCTGAAACCAAGAAGACCCTTTACCTCACTTCCACTAATAGCACTTCAGATGCCAGTATGGAGAGATATTGCAGGAATACTGTTCATGGTCGTAAGATGCAATAATTCAAAACAGTTGCCTTTGCAAACACAAGAATTTTACCTCCACTGGTGACGTCATGCCCTGTTCATTGCGACCCAGACCTGAACCTTCCTTCCAGCCCATAGCCTGCATCATACGGCTTCCTTTGTTATTGCTCTCCAGTCTTCCTCTATCTGAGGGCTTGTAGTCACTGCAAACAAATGTAAGTATGCTGGAATGAATAAACTTTCAGGAGCATATCTGCTATAGAAATTATTGTATAAGCAATAGCGTGTTTTATAGAGGCAAAGAAACTTTAGGAGCCGGGCTGTTAGCTGCCTAAAGAATGAGCATCTAGGCCAGGGTGCATTAATTTTAATAGATCTATTCTGAATAGAACTTAGCTGGATACAACTGAAAGAGTTGGGAGGCACTTCAGTTCCCACAATCACCACCATCTGTCAATGCAGCAAAGCCATTACTATGGCATCCCTGTAAGATAGTCATTGAGCCTCTAACAAAAAGAGATCACACTTTGCAAAGCAGCCTGTTTCCCTGTTAAGGAATAAGCTGGCAAAAACAGCTTTGAGACAAGAATGTCCCAATACCTTTCAGAATTCCTGAAATTCTTCGGTCGTTTTCTCTCTGGAGAGTTCCGTTCCTCAAATCTCTCTCTTCTGTCACCTCCTTTTTCTTTAAACCTTCCCTTTATATTAAAAGGCAGAGTTAGTGAAGATGGCATCACAGATTTTCCCTCCCAAAATGCACTCATTCACTAAAAATTATACATTTGTGCAACTAACCTAAGGAGTGGAGAAAAATTCCCCAGTAGTCCCTCAGCACTGCAACAGAGCATCTTGCTTTATTTTCCAGACATTTCCAAACAAGCATCTACAAGAGCCTACCCATCTTATTAACTTTGTATTATCAATGTAATATCAAAGCACAAGTATCAGCCACTTTGATCTTGCATCTCCATAAAATTGAAACCATTTGGTTATCTTTCAGGGTGTTTAATTTTCTTTGGAAGTGTGGAATGAAGTGCTAGCATTAAGGCAGAGAGGGGCCTGACATTCAGATCCAAGAACACGGCTGCACACTGAAAGCAAGACTTTTCTGTGGGCATAAATTTAGAAGTCAGAGTCTACATCTTCTGACAGATCCATTTTGTGTCTCTCCCTATCAAGGCAAGACGAGAGCCAGAGCAGTCTCTGTGCAGAGCTAAGAGAAGAGTCCCCAGGGCTGGGTGTTTATAACAAACCATGTTCCTACACGATCAGGTTGCTTAATTCTTTCCCACTTGGAGCTTTTATTGGCACTTGACTTTATTTCTAAATAGCAGGTACACTAATGGCACCCAGAAAAACAACAGCACTCTCCAGATGGCAATGGAAATCTCAGGGAGGCACAGAGGTCACACAAAGGAAAGTTCGCAGTATCAACTGATGGTGCTGCTTAAGGCTGTCACGGCATGACAAAAAATTGGATAGATGATGGATGATTGCTTAATTCACTTTCAGGAGTCACTTAAGCCTAGAATCTAGATACCTGTTGCACTCTGTGTGTGTGTGTGTGTGTGTGTAAGCATTGTTGGGGCCCACAGGGAATTAGTGTTTTGTTTATGCAGCGCCACAGCTGCACAGGACCATACAAAGCAGATGTAATTACCTCACGTTCTCGCCTCTCCAAATACGCAAGCTCTTGTTCCGATTGTTTTATTTTACGATGAATTTCTAGGTTTTGCTGTAAGAAGCAAAATGAATGAATAGCTTTTGAATTGTCTCACTTCAGGCAATGAAAAATATTTATTCTAGCCATGTAAAATGTTTAGCCATTTCTTAAATTTTGTAAGATAGTAGGATGTATGGGCAAACATTTGGAAATAAAACGAAGCGCTATACTGAATTCCAACAGCTGAGTACATATTACTACAAAATAAATATGCCTAAGAGTACAAAATGAAAGCAAAGAAATTAAATTTATTCATATCCATTCCATGTATTGCTGTTCCTAAAAAGACAGCTTTACATTCTCTCAAAAATGGCCACCTGAGGCCTTGTTTTGGGTGTCATTGCCAAATGAAGCTTGGGCACCAACTTGGTGGAATGCCCTCCCCAGAGAAACTCAGCAGGCAATGACTGTTCCCTTTCAGGTATAACCTGGGATTTTTAGGAAGCCTTTGGCTAATCTAACACTGTTGTTGATTTCTCACTGTTGTTCTGATTTTTATTTCTGCTGAGAAGGGGATTGGAAAGGTTTGCACTGAGCTAATTTTTGGGAAAGGGAAAACAGGATCATAATGATCATCTAACACTTTCTGATATCCTCCACAAGCTCACATGTACCATCCTCTTTCGTCCATCCCTTTTCAGTATGAACCATGGTTTAATGCTACACCTGCCTTGCGGTTAACACAATCTGAAACCAGGATTTGAAGCTGTTTTCAAAAGCAGGCATAGCACTAGCAGATCACAGCACTGAAAAGAGAAAGGAGTGCATTCAAGCAGGACACAATACAGGAAGGAAAGAGAAATCAGGAAAAATTACATCTGTGAGAGGTGCTTGTGAAATATGGAGAAGTTTTATTTTATGCAAGATAAAGCATGAATAGCGGATTCTCCTGAACGGGTTGCTTTTTCCTTACTTTGTGAAGATTGGAAAGTTGTTGATGCTTGATCAGGACTTCTTTATTTGGAAACTGTCTCCGGCAAAGTAAACATGCTAACTTATTCCAGTCAGTCAGCTTTTCTTCATCATTTTCAAGCTTCTGTGGCCGTTCCTCCTGTTGCACTGGTGGTCGTGGAGGCTGTGGCTGTGGTTCTTCTTCCTCCTCCTCCTCCTCCTCATTGTCACTGTCTCCACCATATTCTCCTAGGAGTCCTATCAGAGGATTCACCACCTTTGGCTGAAGGGGCGGGAGTGGGGGGGGGCAGAATGAGAAGCACATACAAACCAAAGCCAATTCAGTGGATCTGAGGTCTTAGATGCCTTAAGTGATGTATTACTGGTCTAGTACAGTTGCTAAGTGACTAAGCTACAATCAGGGAAATCCCTGGTTTGAATCTCACCTCTACCATGAATTCACTAGGGGGGAAACTGATAGCCAAAATGTAAGAAGACAAACAGAAGGAGTGCCTGCATGCAAAATAAAAATAATTGGGAACTGGTACTATTGTTGCATAAAGTTGACTTTGACTCAATCCCTGATTGAAACAAGAGACTGAAACGGTATAGGCCATTCAACTAGCTCACAAGTTGAATGCAACATTCTGCTGCATGTGTAGACCAATTCTAAGTCAGCACTGCTGTCTTGCACATGGTGCTCCTGTTGACATGTTGCTTTTTTTGATGCACATTACACAGACAATTTGAAATCTGTTACAATTTCTCCTCATTTTCAATCAATTTAAAAAAAGCCTGATATGAAGAGAAATGAAATCTAAACAACTTAGCCCATCAAGAGAAACACTGACAACAAAATCCTATACATGCAAGTTTATTCAGAAGTAAGTCCCACTAAGTTCAATGGCTCCCACTTGAAAGTAGGTTTAGGGATACAGTCCAAGAGGCCCCCTAACCACACAGCAGTCCATTCAGTGTTGCTGCAAGAAAGAGGGGGACAGGGCACTTTCCCTGCTACAATGCTAAGAATTGTTACTGACTAGCTTACTACAACATGCACCAGACAAATTTCAGCAGGACAGTAAGCCTCATACTTGATAAGATCAATAAATAATAATTAAATGTTCCAGATGACAAATGCCAAGTAAAGTCCTTACTGGGGGTGTACTCTCTTCTTTTTTCAGTGTTGGAGGTAGTGGTTTTTTAAAGACATCTTCTGCAGGAAGTTTTTCTTCTGGATTCTCATTCTGAAACATTAAGACTGGGAGTTAAAACTTATTGCCAGCTCGGCTTCCCCACTGACTGCCTCCAATCATTTTTCTTACTAGTACCTTTACTTCCTTCACAGCAACAAGCATAAAGGAGATACATGGTTTCTTGTCTCTCTCACTTTTGCTATGCTCAGTTATACTCTTCTGCATCGAAGAATGACAAACTGTGGCTGAGAGTCAGAGGGGTGTTCAAAGGGGATTGTGTAGCTGGTAGATACTTGGCAAACAGCGCATCAAAGATGTAAGGAGGAACACGTATGCCAAATGTTGAAATCTGCAACTGGCTGTATGAGATGTTGAAAATATGCTTTCAGCTCCTGTTCTTGAATTCAATTAATGTTGCTCTTCCCTCCCTGTTCAGATCAAGTCAAACTAGCTTTTAAACAAGGGCAAGTGCAATGCACTCATTTACTGGGTAACTCTTAGCATGTAAGATTCCCTGGAGATTACACAACAAGAATCAGACCAGATTTATTGTGCATGGAAACTTGGTATTTTAGATATCCAGTTTACTACTGGAAAATTCTCCTATTTGTTCAGGATGAGTCACAGGAAAACTGGAAGCTTGAGCAATTTGAGGAAGCAGCCTCTAAAACAAATTACAGTCCTCTGTCACTCTCAGAACTTTTATCTCAAAAGAAGAAAATAATTATTGACAGTTATACTGAACTACTTGTGCCCACCTATGGGCTTACTAGCACCTCTCTTGGAACTCTCAGTTCTGGATGTGAACTGGGCTTTGCTCTCTTGGCAACTTCAGGGACAAAGTTGGATTGTATGTTTTCAAGAATGGTCATTTTTAAAATGTTGTGTACACTCAAGTGGTCTGATCTGCAACGTACCATTTCAACAGTCCAGTGAATCATAGTATTTTCTACAAATAATGATTTTTATATTTTAGTTACTTTGCTTGCATCTTTTAAAATACACACTTAGGTTTAATAGCACTTGGTTTCTGGATCCACAAACCCGTGCCCTCCTTTGGATCCACAAACCTGTGCCCTCCTTTGAAAGAGTGTTTGATGTGCTTGTTTTTATGATCAAATGAGTTTTTGTGCTCATGAAGAAGCTGGGTGCCTTAAAAGGATTATGAGTTTAAAAGGAAATTGGATTAACTACAGGTTAAGCTAAACCCTATCTATTGCATATTTTGCAAATCCCTAGACTTGCCTAGCTGCAAAAGCAAGCTTTGACTATGGCAGCATTAATCTTTGGACCATGCCAATTTGTACAGTTCATAAGAATGATGATGGCGCAGATATTTTACCTTGGCCGACTTGTTTCTGTGTCTCTCTCTTCTCTCTCGGTTATCTCTACTGGATGGCTCATCTCGTTCACTTGCCCTATCCTGGCTCCTGCGCCTTCTCCCAGTATGTGGTGGTGGGGATGAAGATGCTTCTCGACCCATTGGAACATCTCTCTGGAAGGAGATATTTGGCACATGTTTAGAGAATATTTTTTCCTGGCACTGAAATGGCTAAGTGAGCTCACACATGCACATGCCCTCACCTGAGTATTGGGGTCATAGTATACCCCTGTAATGGGGTCAAAATAGTTTCCAGTGTCTGGATCATAAATGAATGTGGACACATCGGAAGAAGCTGAGGGGAAAAAAGAAGTAAGGACAAACATATACTTCTGAAGATGTCAAACATTATTTAAATAAAAACAGAGATGGCCCAAGACGTTCTGGTGTTCGAGGGGGAAGATTCCAAAAGGGTTGCCAGGATAATAAATATAAATAAATAAATAAATAAATAAATAAATATAAACACATGCAGAACCACATACACAAAACCAGTACTCACAGCACTCCCCACTCCAGTGCTAAAGGAGAGGGAAAATGCTGGCTTTTCATCTTAAAGACTAGGCTTAATCTTCAATATCAGTGCTATGGTACACAGTGCTGAGATCAGAGACAAAAGATTCCTTTGGCTACCTTTTGGAGTAGATCTCTAAAGAACAAGCAGAGGGATTCTATCTCCCAATCGCTCTCTAAAGGATAGATAGCTTGATCTCCTGATCCCATCAGGATTGATGGGGACCAATGTCTACTTCCTATGACTTGGTAAGCCAGATATGGCTCACAGGCAAGCCACATTTAGCGCAGGGAAGCCTTACGGTTCTACACTCAATTTGGCTGAATTTTTCAAGTCAGAAAAAGTTCTTGCAAGATTTTGCAGTCGGAATGAAAGTCAAACATAGGCTCAACACTTATTTCTACTGAAAAATCTCCGATGTCCAATACAAAATCCAAAAACAGGAAATTTAAGGCTGGTGTAAATGTTTTGTTTCAAAGCATACTCAGCTTTGAAAAGTGCATTTGCAAAAACTTCTAATTGTTATTGAAAATGTCAACAATCCTATGGGCAGAATTCAACCAAAACATCTTGTCAGCGCAAGGATTTCCATTTTCACAACTAGACTCCCCCCTGCCCCAAATCTGCTCCAGATGTTTGGGAAAACCCCTAGAATAGATTTAGGGGGTACACAGGGGGAAGAGGAGGGAAGAATGTTCTGTTGCACAAGTAGAAATCTATACTGATGGAACATTCACATCAGTGCTTTGTTGGATATAACCCTATATAAGGAACATTTTTAAAAAGGGAATAAGGACACTGAGCCTTCACAAGTAGAAAGTGACCAGAAGAACACAGTAACAAGAAAATGAAGTTGAGTCTTACACTCTGATCTTCGCTTCTGTGAGTCAGCGCCTCTCCTGTCACCTGTGCCCCGTTTGCCCTAATACAGAAAAGGCATTTAAAAACACAAACCAAGAAAGCAGAACATCTGGTGGACATTTCCCCACAATTTAAAGTACTCCAGACTAATCTGCATGTACTGGGTTGTCATGCAATAAAAGGCACCTATGTATACTTCTCTGACCTAAATGTGAAACTCAGGAAAGCCAGTATGTGGTCCTCTATTGACATTAAAAGGCGCTAAGTCAGATCAGATGTGTATTACCGAAATGCCTACAGAAGAGATGACTTTCTCCTGCTCATCATGGAGGAAGATTGGAAGGGCAGTAATCTGAACCAATACTGGAAAATACAGGTAATTTCCCTAGTGGCAACTTCTATAGAACAGTTAAGAATGCCAGCAAACACTCATAAATCAAACTCTTCAATCCCTCAGTGTTCGCATAGCTGAGAGGCAGGAGTCAATTCCCTCAGAGTGCCATCACAGATTGTACTACAACCATACCTGGCTATAGCGTGGAACATCACCATGGTCTCCATATTCGTTTCTAGCAACAGAAAGAGAACATCTGAATTAATACCAATTTAAGTTTTCTGAAGATGCTACATGCATGGCAAGTGTTACTTTTGCTTCACTCTAATGTTACTAGTTTCAGTGGGCAATTTGGTCAACAAGAAGCTTGGCTTTATAGCTCAGTCGGCTGTTGCTCATGTTCACTATGGCTACCTTCCAAATGGCTTAGATGTGATATCACCACATTGTTGCAAAGGAACTATGAGCTGAGTTCAATAGCACAGCCATCTTAACAAGGAGATTCAACTGCATATAGTCATAATGCTACTGTTTTGTTTTGGGTTTTTTTGTAAAAAAACGTCCTCTGCAAAACTTCCCTCAAATGTATAGTCAAGCATCAATCTGAATGTTTTGGTGCCTGGTAAAAGCATATGTTGATAACACAGAGTCATAATTGTGTATTTTTAGTGAGGTTTCTATTACCTCCTCTTTCCGGTGGCTAGGTTTACATCCACAGCACGGCCATCTATGCTGATTGGGGGATCCAGATCTTGTAAAACCTTCACTATGCGGACTGCTTCCTGTGGAGACAAGAATCCAGTTGGGCGTGGGGGGGGGGAGAGAAGTTTGAGCCACTAAGCCAGAAATTAGTTGTCACAATAATAATTTTATTATTTATACCCCCCACCCATCAAGTTCCTCTAGCGGCCCTAAATCCAAGTGAGTCCCACCCGTCCCCAAAGGAGCTCTCACTTTCCTCCTCTTGGTCACCAGTTCCCTCTGACACCAGTTGATCTGAGGCATACTCTTTCTCTTGGCCCAGCCTTTATGCCCTGAAGAAAAAGCTATGACACATAGCCACAAGGAGTTCAGAAGCTTGACTAACTATAGCTCAGAATTACAGGTGAAATGAAACAAAACAGGTACTCTCTACCATGGTTTTCTAAAGCAAGTCAACTTCAAACTATGATTTATGAAGCTGGCTTGTTTTTGTAAACCATAGTTAAGGTTAACCACAGTTTTGTGTTTGGAGACAACACTGAGCTGTGCTTGATAAACTATAAAGTGGAAGCTTTATGGCCACATCAGGAGGAAGAGCATCCTCTTAATGCATTAACTATGCAACCACTACTGGCTAGCCTTGGACAGGGAAGGCAGAAGAAGTTGTTCCAATATTGTAACTAAACATTATACACAAAAACACAAGCCAGAAAGGGGCTCCGTCACATAAGAAGATAAAGGCACAGGAAAACATCCAGTGTTGCTCCAGATTTGACAGAATTGTTCTTCCTCTCCTTCCCCATGAATCACATGGGGGCTACAGGACAGGTGACACTGTTTGCACAAGTGTATGTCTACCATAGAATTGTCAATACTATGCTGTGTGGTGGTGGGTGGCGAATGACAACATACAGCATGAGAGTCCAGTTCAATGAAGCCATAGGTGTAGCTCATCCGACCGGCTTTGTTCTTCATGACACGCACACTTGAAGTAGACAAGCGGACGTAGGGTGCCAGAAGTCCTACAATCACTTCCGGCGGAGTGAAGCGAGGGATGCGTTTTAGCATAATTGCTGTTACAAAGTTACAAGGAGAAAGTGAAATATTACTTCAGGAGGAGAAATGTACTTCATCTTTTCTGTCATCCTGTGTCAAAAGCTCCTGGTATTAGGCTCAGCTGACTTGAAGACCACTCAGTGCTAAAATCAATAATGCTACAGAACACAAAGAGAATTCTAAACTGCAAGCTTCAATTCAAGCCTCTTTTTGCAAGTTACTCAAGTCCAAGTGTCCATTATGAACTCAGTCAGTGAGACCAAATGGTTGCAAGTATAATCTACTTACTTTTACTCTCATCCTCCTGATGTTTGGTTTCCATGGATTCTCTTCTTGAACCATGTTCTTGGTTCTCCCTTCGAGGTGGGTACATTTCAGAGTCCCTTTTCTTTTCTTGTTCCCTACTTTCATCCTTCTTGGGTTCAGGTTCCTGAGGTTGACTTCCCTGCTCAGAAGGAGGTTTCTGAGGAGAAGGTTCCTGTGGGGGAGCAGGGTCCTTAAGAGGTTCTTCCTCTGGTGTTGGCTCCTCAGATAACTCTTCCTCCCCCTTTTCAACCTTTTC
Source organism: Podarcis vaucheri (assembly GCF_965113315.1). NCBI lineage: Eukaryota > Metazoa > Chordata > Lepidosauria > Squamata > Lacertidae > Podarcis > Podarcis vaucheri. The sequence goes on along the minus strand of NC_138760.1, from coordinate 75,792,039 downwards.
TTCTGTTACTAGCAAAAAGTAAAACAAGTGAAACCCTGTTTGCAGTAACCACTGTATTAAAACTGTTCTTTTAGTCCCTTATATGTACTAGTGAAAACTGTTTTCAGCTTAGCCGTCTACATATTATAGACTTGTTTGTGATTTACACCAGTGATAGACAGGATCACGCTAACAAACCAGATACAAGGATCAGCATAAACATGAGTAGCACCACTTGTTCCTCTAAATCTCCATCATTAGCCTTTAACAGCTTGGGAGGTAATTTCTTCCCTTCCTCTCTCTTTGGTAGTGCCAGCTTGCCAACATAGCATTACTGAAGAGAGAGACTTTGGATGAAACACTGCACTTTCAAGCAAAAAAAAAAAAGTATTGCAACTCATACAAACTTAGACTGTTCCAAGTCCGGACCAATCTCTCTGTCAAGGAGAGTGCTTGACTAGTTTTAAGTTAACCATCTGCAGAAAGGAACACAATAACTCTACAAATAATGCTGGCAATATTTGCTAGAACATCATAGTTGAGGAACCTACAGCCCTCCAGATGTTGTTGGTGCCAATGGGAGTTGCGGTCTACAACATCTGGAGGGCCACGTGCATCTCAGTTTTTTATTCACTTAGTATTCACACTACTATTTGTTTATTTAAATTGTCAATTAAACAAAAGTAGGCTCACCATCTCTTGGGAGTCTGCAGTAATAACAGGATGACCGATACCCTACTGTGGACACTTTACACTGCAATGAAAGAGGCACAGCATGAGGGAAAGACACTTAAAATAGTTTTCTCCATCCAATATACTTCCTGGCTCTTATACAAATGCCATTGCTTTATTAAAGCATAAGCTGAAAGTTGCACCATTGCTTTATTAAAGCATAAGCTGAAAGTTGCATCAAAATGTGTGTGTGTGCTACCACCTACATCTCCAGGGTTGGTGGCATCTGTCTGTTTTGAGAGACAATGGAGTGCGCCTCTAGGGATGAAGTGAAACCACTGCATTAGGCAATACATATGGTGGTCCTGGGCTGCCCCGATGACAAGACCTCGCTGATGTGGTCCAAAGGGAAGCAGAGCAATATGCTTGGCACCAGCTTGGCTGTAGGAGTTCCCGGAAGGAGGCATACAAGGCGCTATCCAAACGTCTTAGGGCTCCATTCCGGATTTGTATAGGGTTCACTCCTGAGCCTTTTCTTGTCCCAAAGATATTCCGCAAGAGAGCAGAGGTTTGAGACCAGAGTTTTCCTTCTCCTAGATTGATGAGGTTCTTCTTCCCAGGTTGTCGAGCCCCATCTGCCCCAATCTCCATGGTATTGTGCAGATAAAAAGCATGATGTTTTGTCATGCTACTGTTTACCCAACCCTTGAAAGCGGCAGCTAAATGAATTGGGGCAGGTGGGGGAGAGGAAGGATACAGAATGACACATTATGCTCCCCCTGCCCCCCCCCCCCAAAATTACACATTATTGTAGAGACGCAAGCAGGCAGCTCCCATGCATCTGCTCATAGTGTAGTTTAGGCCTTAGGCAAGCAGCACCAGAGCCTATGTCATGAAGAGGTCTTGAGTTCAATGGAGCAAAATCTCAAAGCTGTTGATTATCATCACTCCTCATTGGCAATATCCAAGTCTTATGTACTTCATTGGAATTTCCTTGTAATAAAACCTGCTCTTGATCAAGCGACCTGTGAAGCTTATTTTCTTCATTGTTTACAGCAGCCCTATATATTACAAAACATTTTGCAGTAGTGCAGGTTCCTTACTTTTAATGTCTGTTTTTAAAGTACTGCAGGTGCCAAATAATGCCCATTCTGCATTTGTAAGAGCTTGGTCATTTAGTATGGCAACTCCTACACTTTGGAACTCCTTGCCTATTGAGATCAAGCAGGTGCCTTCACTGTATTCTCTCTTTTTTGCGCATACTGAAAACACTGCTGTTTAGATAAGCCTACCCAGATACTTAGGAAGTTGAGGTAATTTTAATCTGTTTTAGGACTTCAACTTTTGTATGTTTTAAAGTAGGGTTATAATTTTTTCTTTATTTTGCTGTTTACCAAAGTTGTAAACCACTTTGAGGGGTTGTTGTTTTTTTCTTCTTACAGTCAAGCAGTGTATAAATTTTATGAAATAAACAAATAAATAAAGCAAATAAACGGGGGAAATACCTCTGGGATTTTTATACTAGACGCCAATTCACAAAAGCCTCATTTAATTCGAGGAAGAATTCTCAACTCAGAAAGCGTCTAGTTTTGTGCACATTCCCTCCCCTGCCAATGGGGAAACCCTGGCAGCAGCATCCCATGTGGGCTTAGGAAGATTCCACATCCCAAAAAATCACACTTATTTTCTCAGCAGAGGGATGGTACACATATACCCACAACATTCTTAGCAGCTGGAGATCTCTCCCCCAGAAAGTAGCACACCACACCAAAAGGATAGCATTCAACGCACTGTATCTGTGGTCTAATTCTCAATGCTCTTTCTGAAATAACTTGCAGTTCTCTTTCCATATACTCACACGCCTGCAGTGCCAGAATTCAGGCGACTGGCTGTATTCCAGAGTCACTTCTTTACCACCAATCACAAGGCGTCCCTATTAAAATCAAAAAGAGAAAGGGGAACTTACATGCCAAACGTAACAAAAAAAACAAACCTGAAGAGGGACTTTATTGGGGAAAGTCATGTGGCTGATTTAAACACCTGAAATGCTGGAAATGAATGAAAACAAACAAGGAAAAGGTGACTTGCATTTCAGATACATTGATTCTATACTGCTATAAGCTGACAGAGCAAAAATCTCACACGTTAACTATACAAAGAACAGGCCAAATGGTATTGCCTTTAATAAAGGTTATACATGTGCGTGTTAAGAGAAAATGGAGATGATCAAACTAAGTTTTAGCCATATGCTACAAATACAGGCTGGACTTAATAAAGCAAATTTAATGGTAAAGACATTTACACTCTGATCCTAAAGAAGCCACTGCTTGTCTAGTTTGCCTGCCATGTCACTGTGGCACAGACATGTAACAGCATGTTTTAGTAGAGATTTTTGGAGTTGGAAGTGACCGTAAGGGTCATCTAGTCCAACCCCTGAAGGAATCTTTCACCTTGAACCCACAACCCTGACTGAGCTATGTTGTGCTGATATGACTGCTACTCAGTCCAGCACTGAGGGCCTTCTGGTGGTTCCCTCCCTGTGAGAAGTGAGGTTACAGGGAATCAGGCAGAGGGCCTTCTGAGTAGTGGCACCTGCCCTGTGGAACGCCCTTCCTTCAGATGTCAAGGAAATAAACAACTATCTGACTTTCAGAAGACATCTGAAGGCAGCCCTATTTAGAGGACTTTTTAATATTTTATGTTTTATTCTGTTTTTAGTCCTCTGTTGGGAGTTGCTCAGAGCAGCTGGGAAAACCCAGTCAGATGGGTGGGGTATAAATAATAAAAATAATAATAATAATAATAATTATTATTATTATTATTATTATTATTATTACCCCATACCTGATCCTAAATGGTGTGTGGTAGTGCAGAAAATCTTAGGGCTTAAAAAATAATAATTACTTTTTCCTTACATGTATCTTAAGTCTCGGATGCATATTTATTTCATTGGCAAGCTTGATGCTTGACTTGCAGGCTGAACACAAGGCTTAAGCAATATCTTAAAACGTCTCCCTTTAAAAGCTTTGTCAGAAAAGGTAGGTTACATCTCAAGAGATTCTCAGGAGAGCTCGTCTTATGATGAAAGCAAACAGGTGACACTTTGCCAGTTAGAATCAACTTATGAAATATTAAGCACTGAAAACTTGTGATGGCCTACATAAGAGGATTTAATGTTCAGCTGATATGTGGTACTCAAGTTTATTAAAACGAAAGAAATATCCTGTAATCAGAACAGTCGGTTCCTTCAAAGGATGACTAGAAGAAAGTAAAATACCCGCCTCTCTACACTTTTAACCTGTCATCGATAGAATTATGATGAAAAGGTGACGGACACATATCTAGCACCATTTTACAATACAGGAAATGCTTCTGGCACTAACACATTGCTCTTTACCAAAAAACAGGAAGAAACAAAACCGGCACCTTCTTTTGACAAAACACAAAGGAACGATCACTCCAGAGTTCTGTTATAAACTCCAGTGGGTTGGCAGACCTGCCAGAGCAGATGGGATGTGTGCATGAAGGGCTACGGGGGGGGGGGGGAGTCCTGTCACATCTGATGGTACAAAACTGGGTCTTACCATATATGACAGCCCTTCAAATATTAGTTCCATGGAATAAAGGCAAGAGAGTCGTTTTAAGAAAAGCACCCAAGACGGGCATGTTTAACGTCTATTTACGGGAGATCTGCATATGTCCCATGACAGCAAAGATAAAAAGGTGCCTAGCAGACATAATTTGTTTTTCTTGATTCAATTTCCTACTCACTCCCTAGATAGATTTGTAATTTCCATCCCAAGTGGTATTCACAAGTGACTCCAATAATATTCTATTTAAATTAGCAACAAAACCAGTATCCCCCCCCCCCCATGGATATCCAAATCCAAACTTGTTCTCTATAATTTGGTTCAGACATCATCTCCCTTCAAGTTCCATTAGTCAATTTTATCATCTGTGAGGATTATGTGGTGAAACAGTAAAGTGTAGCCCCAGCAGATATCCTACTACCATATTTGAAGACATGCATTTCTGGAGTCAACCCAAACTAAAGCAAGCTATGACAGATCAAGCAAGTTAAACTAATTGTAAAGTTTTATTAAGCTAAGACTAAGCAATATACACAGATATATTGCTTCTAATTCCTCCAAGTCCAGGTCAACCCTGAATTTAGTTTTCCTTCCTTCCTTTCTTTTCCCGCTAGCCCATTCAGACAACAGCCTTTTATCTACTCTGACCTTTTCCCTTCAAAATTTGAGAGTCTTTTCTGATTGGCTCCCTAAATTGTATCTTCCTCTGGGGATAACCTCTGGCCCGGCTGTTAGCTCATTTCACAGACAGGAACACGGTACAGCATGCCTCCCCCTTAACCTAGACTTTGTCAGACTCTGATGCTAAAACTCTGATGCCCTCCTGTGCTCATTAAATTGTTAAAGGGTTGGGCCTATGCAAATTTGCTACTAAATGTCTGTGTTGTATTCATCAAATCTTTTAGAGGTCTTACGCAAACATGTACACTTCTAAATAGGTACCAAGCATTACTTCTGCTAATTTTGTTATTTCCAAATGCTTTTAGCTATCATGCTTACTCAAAGCATGATTTATCAGTCATATATTAAATGAAAATGCATGTATTCTTCTAGTCCTACACAAATGAAAGAAAAACCAGGAGCCTTTGTTTTTACAACAATTTTTTACTTAAGTCAGATTATGACAAGCAAAGTATTTCCTGTCTATCAAGGCTAATTTGTTAACAGCAGTAATATACGAATTTCTTCGGTTTGTTGTGTTTTTATGCTCTGATGTTCCAATTCAGATTCTCAAACTGAAGATCACAGTTTTGTTGCGCTCCACATATTCCTAAATGTGAGGTGGATTCCAACCTGGAAACAGCTGATCTCCTGAAACACAAAAAGCATTCATGAACAATAACATAGCTATATTACTTATTAGCATATTTTTTATATTGCTTTATTAACAATCATAGTTACTACTTACCAGATGCAGTCATCAACAACAAGCTTTTCTTTCTTTATAAGAACCGCTTAATAGTGGCTGTGTTAGCAATGCTGCATTGACCTTGGATCCCTCAAAATTTCAAGAAGTCAGAAACTACATTAGCCTGCTCACCAACTTCTTGCCATCACAGGACAACACTCCAGGGGAAAGGTGTTGGGTGGGTTTGGTTTTTTTTTTAACCCTTTTCTATTTCTATCTCAGAGACTTTAGCTTTAAAACTCATCTCTGTACTTTAGCACATTTTTAAAGGAAGGACCTAAGTGATGTTTAACATTTCACTTCTTATTTTAAGAATAATTTTTCTTATTACATTTTTATCCTAGCCTTTCCCCTGCTCACATGCATCCTTCTACCGCGCTCTGCCCAAGACGTGTCTTTATGCTGCTTTTATATTCCATTCCCAAAACAGATTATATGCAGAGATTTTCAAGCAGTCTCTGATACACTGAGTTTTATTCCCAGACAGATCATCACCATAAATGGCACATTCTGGTCAAAAGGTGAGAGCCAATGTAGCATGGGCAGGCATCTGCTCACGCAAAGGAACTTCTCTTTTCTCTCCCCTCCCACCTGCAGCCCCCAACTGCCCTGGAGGGTTGGGGGACCCTCTGTCACAGATTTTGGGGGCACACAGGACTGTAGGGGAAAAGAAACAGGGAGTCCCATTTGCACAAGTGGGTTGTCACTGAACAAGTGGGCAGATATCACTGGATATCAGCCATACTCACATACTCTTTCTTTTTAAAAATAAAAATAAGAAATAAGAAGAGCCGATGGGTGGGTGTGAAATGTACACCATTACATTTCTGGATTATAAAGCATTTATAATAAGGGCCAAATGACATGTTAAACACAGAGATGCATAAAATAGCTTCCGGAGCATTGCATTTTCAGCAGAGAAGCACAGAGAGTAAACCCTTTTCACCCACTGCAACCACCCCTCTCCTTGCACTGCCGATATGTTTCTAAAACCCCATGAATGAGGTGAGGAAAAAGCAAGTGGGGAAAGAGGCATGTGCAGGTAAGTGTAAGCACAGTACAGAATTGTCCTTCCAAACCTGCTTTGCTCTACAAAAAGCAACAACTAGGAATTAAATACCTGGAATGTTGCAAACTTAATTTTAAAGATCTGATATACACACCCGTATCTCAAAGTGTTTTGAAGATCGTCTCATGGCATGTAATATGGATAAGCGGGGGGGGGGGGGGAGAGAGAGACGGGGACGGGGGGGGGGGGAAAGGATGACTGCTGCTTAAGAAAAGCAAGCCTAAAGCTCACTTCCATATACTAGCAGCTGTGTGATGCTTGGAGCCCTTGCCATTGATTCCTTAATTGAAATCTAGATATGTGGTCTTAATACATCTTCAGGAATTAATCATTCAAGTTTAAGTGTAAATCGGTTTACAACACAGTTACTATACAACTGCCATTTTGAAATAAAAATTAGTGTCAAGAAATGGTATTATTTTCACAGAGAAATCCTTCTGAATTGCAATGTTAACAGAAAAGAATGTTGCCCAACTCTTCACACTATATCTTACAATACTTTCAAAATCCATGTAGTCTAATGCTCAAGGCTAAGGTTGAATCATTCCACAACTTTTAAAAAAGGATGGCACACTTTGATCATTACAATTTGGGCCCCATTAATAGAAACCAGCACAATGCGGCTTTCCATTCTCCCACCCACCCACAAACTGGCTTGGGGAAGATCAGACAAACCCCCAGAACAGCATGTGGTGGGAGGAGAGGAGGGATCCATGCATGTAGTGAGCTGAAATGTTTGTGCTGATGGAAAAACTGAAAGTGTGACATTCCTCCCTTTGTTCTCCCTATCTGATGGGTGGCTGCTAAATTCATCAGCTTGCCTTTACATCAATCCAGACATTTGGGACAGGTCAGAACTACACAAGAAGGGGTGAGAAGAGGAAACTGCCGCCTGTTTAACCAAGTGGGTAACATGTTTATAAAACTGTACACAACAGGACATGCTAGCACCCAGTTTCTTCTGCTGCTTGCTTCAGGTATTCTCCCCACCACCATTCTTTTAAATTATGGCAAGGGTGCATTACTGAACAGAATAGGGAAAGCCTAGAGTCAGTGCCAAGCTAAATGAGGGTGTTTCCAGGCAGTTCCTAACACTGTGAATTTGATATTTATATACAGTAGGCTAGATGTGGGATGTTTCACACTGTCTCGCTTTGTGTGTGTGAACATCTTGCTATCTTTTTTTGTCCACGCTAGTATCTATGTCATGCTTGAGTTAGGTTAGGGTACAATTCATTTGAACAACTCCTATCTTTAAATTTGTCTCCTTTTCTTTGCCCAAATCCCCTCTGGCTGGTCAGTTCAGCATGAGTCTTGAGCTGCCAGAAACTCTGGCTGATCATTGTGAATTCTCCAGGGCTTCCAATCCCGCAGAAAAATTCCTCTTTCTTCTGTGCTCCACACAGAGGAAGCTCTTTTACTCACACAGGGAAGACTTTGAGGGAATTGGATGGGAGAGCACACACATGAATGCCAAAACAATTCGAGATTTAAAGCAACTGCAGCTGCTATTCAGTGTTGGAGACACTCTTACAAAAAGATAGATAATTAGTTTGCTTAAAGCAAATAAGAAAATGTACTTATTACCACAAATGTGGCTCTCAAAAGTCCTTCAAAATATTACTAAAACCCTTTTCCCATTCACCACAATTTTAAAAGGCAGTGATAGGAAACTTTTTTAAAAAAAAAAGTCTTAAAGAAGTATCACACTTGTTTGTTTAAGCAGTATATTTACTAATAGCTCAGGGTGCAATCCAGTCATCGTTGTTGCTGTTGTTAAAATTTGTTAGTCACTTTATCTTGCCCAAGGCAACCCAAAATTATTTACAACCAAGCCCCCCACAGAAACATTAAAACCATTTTACATTAATACATCCCACCCATTTCTAAAAGCTCACAGACAGTTAAAGACCTGGTTATAGAGATGTTTTTGCCTGGTGCCTAAAGATATATAATGATGGTGCCAGGCAAGCTTCCCTGTGGAGAGCATCCTGCAAACAGGCGGCCAATTACTGCTTAGGTGTTCCCAGAAAGGCTTCTGATCCAGCAAAGCCTCTGCTAATAGAAAACCCAATTTGGGGGGCTGCAGGGGCACTGGCAAAAACTGCCTTCCTCTCTGAGCAGATGGGTTCACTGAATCAAAAGCCCTTCTGAGAGCACAAGAGCACCAACTGGATTCCACCCTTAATATTTAAACACCTTATAACCAAAATAGCATTTTAGCACTTGCTCTCGGACATTTTCCCATTTTGCGTATGGCCACTCCCTATTACAAATACGTTTTCAGCCATTTTTGGGTCTTCTCCATTTTTGTAAAAGGTAAAATTTGGAAACATTCCTATTGAATTCAATGGGACTTATTCCCAAATCTATTTGTAAGAATATAAATTCAGGAAATATTTTACACTTCAACACCTGCTGAGCAACCCTCAAACATATGCCTTAAACTCTCTGTCAGCTGCAGAAAAATCTGGAATGTGTTTTAGCCTGCACATCTTGCTCAGAAGCAGCCCTTGCCAGGTTTACCAATACCTATCATGGTCCTGTGTGAAATAACAGTGTATTTTAAAGGACACCAATGCACACATCCTGATCGCTGCACATCACAGGGGAAGATAACTTCTAGTGGGCAAGCTTGTATGCCATTATTATCTTCTTCTCAGTGAGGAAGTCCAGGTTTCATCAGAACACCACTTAATTGAAGTATTATGACTGGATATTTAATTGGATGTTTTTTATTGGAAAATCAATAAAAATGATTTTTTTAAAAAAAACACCACTTGAAAAACATAGGGCTCAAATATACAAATTCTAGAATGCTCTCCAATGAAGAATACTTCCAACACTACTTTCTCTTGCTTGCACTCTGAGAAGTACAAGGAAGTGGTTGAAATGCTGGCCAAAGTCATGCTTGGGAAGAGGCAAATCACCAAAGTCATAATAGCAGAGGAAGGCTCTCCATGCTGTTCTGGTATGGAATCTTAACACACATGCTATAATAAAATTTAGTCATAGACACATACAGAGAAGCAGCAGACATACACAAGTTACAAATGGAGCCACAGTTTGGGTCTCCTGGGGGAGAGGGCATTAATCACAGCAAAATGTATAAAAAATAGAATTTATAGCTCAACATCTTCTTATTTAGATTCTATTTTCAGTCACCCCATATGGGCACACCATTATAGAGCACTTACTGTGATCATGCAGATAGGAATTAGATGGCTGTCAAAGGACAAAACACAGGGTCAGCCTAACAGAGCATTTCAAAGATTTGAAAATGGGGGCAGGGAGAGGTTCCTGGACTTCAGACCCAACCCCCAAAGATTGAATGTCCGCTAATTTCAACTTGTACAGTGCTATTCCCAAAGACTTTGTCAATGAAGAACCATTGCATTTTCAGTATATACTATTTTCAGTTCCTCATTTAGCCAAGATAACCATGCCAAGGCACGCAGATCTTTAGCAGTGTGAACTTTGCTTTGTATCTCTCTTGCTCTTACACTGTCCTGTGGTATTATAGGAAAGAAGACATAGCAGAAAAAGGCCACCTCACCATGACCTACTGTAGTTGGGCCACCCTCAAGGCTAATCTGTTGTCTACCTTCTCCAACCCCAAATGCCTTGTGGTAATGATCCTGATGACTTCTAATATTGTTTGGTCAGTGGGTGGTATTCATCTAAGTTTTACTCAGGGCAGAACCATCGAAATTAATGAACATGACTAAGGTAGGTACAATGATTTTCAATTGATCTGCTCTGAATAAAACCGGACTACCCCCTTGTTAGTGGTGGTGGTCTTTTAAAAAAATGCTTTTTGTAAGCCACCTTGGAAATATGTTCAACCTGAAAGGTCAAATTTAAATAAAAACCAAAACACAAAAATACAGAGTTTGTTCCCAAATTGCGCATAGGTTCGTTTTAAAAACAAACTTTCAAACTTCTAATTCAAGGGGTTCCCTTTTGTCACAGGAGGCTTAGAAACAAGTATTGTAATCTGAACCTAAGATGATAAAGTTCCAAACTCAGATACTCAGTGGAGGCCAAAGTTCTTGAGGAAGACTTAAGGAGATGTGACAGTACCATATTGGAGAATCCAGAGAGTAACAGAATTTTAGGAAACTCTTTTAATGGGAGGAGGGTGTCACAAGATAAGCTTAGGGTCTCTACAGTTGCAAAACTATTTGTTGCTTTATTTCTTTGATGGTGTATTTTACTATGTCTTGTCTATTTTATAAATTTGATTAGTTGGTTTTTATTTTGTGTTCTGTACCCCATCCTTGTATCTGCATTCACAAAGGGCAGACTATAAATATTTTTAATAAATAAAAATAATGCCTCTACCAACAGATGAACACTCATTCAATTGTATTGCATGTTAAAACTAGACCTTTGTGGATCAAAGGGCCACAGCTGAACTAGTTGTTACTAGTATGAGCTTTCATTTTATTGCCATTGCCAAGATCTTGTGGCAACTATGGAAAATGTAGGACAAAGTACATAGCTGCTCCAATAGTCCCTTGTGCTCTTGTGAAAAAAGCAGCTTTCTCTGAGATGCAAGAATTCGTCTTTTGCTAACCTGAATTGGTCAACTATAGTCTGGAATCTGAAGAAGTATCTGAAGAAGTGTGCATGCACACGAAAGCTCATACCAAGAACTAACTTAGTTGGTCTTTAAGGTGCTACTGGAAGGAATTTTTTTTTATATAGTCTGGAAGAATATTATATACAGGAATCCTTGCCATTACATTTGGTACAACTTTTGTGAGCTCTCAATGGTATTTTTAGAATTTCACTTACATCTTCTGCAAGCCCTGCTCAATTGCAAACACCCATGTTCACACAATCCTTAGTGCAAAGGTGTGGTGCTCTCTAAATGTTACAGGACTACAACTCACAACAGCCACAGCCAGCATGACCAATGGTGAGTGATGTTGGGAACTGAAGACTAAAAATATATGGAAGGCATCATCTTGACTATTCCTGCCACAGAGGGTCTTCTCAAAGATGTAACAAATTTATTGCAGCATACTTATTTTCCGGACCAGAGCCCAAGAAAAGTAGGGGGGAAATGTGTTACCGTTGTTTTAACAAAGCTAGGACAAAAAACAGAAGAGATAGTGGTGGATGTGTCACTCCTATGCATGGTACAGGTTGCATGGAACCCAATAAAATTATTACAAGATCCATGTTTCCCACTAGTCATGAACAGACATAGCAAGATCAGTTGTGAGTAAATACCTTACAGAGGGACAATATTTGCTGCAGTGATCTAGCCATTTGATGGACTGTACAAATCCTAAGAACAGCTTACTCATTAAAGAAAGGTCCCCTTCTGTAGGTGTCCACTTAAACTGGTGACCATGCTACATCTTTTCATCACCAGTGGCTGTTAGTTATGAGTGGATGTCACCACACTGGTTGAATTTTCCATTTCTGCTCTCCTGGGTACTGTGACATACCAACTTCTACTGACTCTTTGACCTTTCATTTTAATGCACACATTTCCCCCTTCTCCCCTCTGAACTTGCCATAACTTGCTATGTACCAGGCCCCTTAAATTACCACTTATGGATCTAACAGTGGGCTTTGACCTATGGAAAGACAGGCCAGAAACACATGTTAGTGTTTAAGGTTCCGGCAGATTTTGTTTTTGTTGCGACAGACCAGCAGAGTTACCCTTTTGGAATTTGACTCCATTTGCAACAGGTGTACTTGTCTTTCAAACAATTAAGGTTTCTCATTATCTCCAATTTTTTTAAAAAAGGTAAAGGACCCCTGACAGTTAAGTCCAGTCGCGAATGACTCTGGGGTTGCGGCGCTCATCTCGCTTTACTGGCCGAGGGAGCCGACGTTTGTCCGCAGACAGTTTTTCTGGGTCATGTGGCCAGCATGACTAAGCGCACGGAAACACCGTTTACCTTCCCGCCGTGGCAGTACCTATTTATCTACTGGCACTTTGACGTGCTTTCGAACTGCTAGGTTGGCAGGAGCAGGGACCAAACAATGGGAGTTCACCCCATCGTGGGGATTTGAACCGCTGACCTTCCGATCAGCAAGTCCAGGCTCAGTGGTTTACACCACAGTGAATAGTTTGCCCTTTAAAAAGACAGTAATGTCTACAGGAACTTGGATTTTATGCCCTTGCTTCATTGTTGTAGCCAAGGAAAAGCCCTGACCATTACTTCTTTTCAGAACCCCAATGAACAATTAGATCTAACCCACAACGTGTACCCACCATTGGACCATGAGCTTTCAAACTGGTCTTTTAAAAACAGTCCTTAATATTCTTGTCATTAAGGAGATCCCAGATGTCAGTTACTTGGATCCATGAGATAAAAATCCAGGAATAGACAAAGATGACAGCAATAACTTTTATGAAATGCAGGCGCAAGCCGGCACCAGTGAAATGAACAAATATGGGTTGGCAGAACTCCATTCATGAGACTCCTCTGTTAAGAGGTGGGGAGGCACTCATTCCCCCTGTCCACGGAAAAGCTACCCAGGAGTAAGGTTACCAGATTTTTTTCAATGAATGCAGGGACACTTTAAATAGATAGATAGATAGATAGATAGATAGATAGATAGATAGATAGAGTGTGTAAAGTTATTTTTTAAAAATTAAGAAGTAATATCTTCTCTTCTGTGGTCTCCTCTGTTGTGCTGCCTTCCTCTGGGTCCCGGCCTGTTTTCTTGGAGGGTTAGCTGTGATTCCACTCCCTCCCTCTCCGTCCTTGCACTACAATCCCCTACAGGCTTACTCGGGAGTAAGTGTTAGCATAAACCCCTTCCTCCTGCTGCTGCCCTGCCCGCACAGGCGTCTCCTGCACAGGCACCAGTGAAGTTTGAGAAAACGACTGTGGGATGATCACAGAATCACAAATTTGGAAAGGACCTCTGAGGGGCATCTAGGCCAACCCCCTGCAATGGAGGTAACTCAACAAGAGCAGCCACAACTTAAAAGAACATAAGGCTTCCCTGCTTCATTTACACCTATTGTGATACAGAAGGTACCCCCCAGCCCCCCAATCTCTCCCTTTTTATCAAAGGGAAGGAGAGGGAGGCAAGCAAGTAGAGGTAGCCTCTTTTAATTTTTTTAAAGGTTCATTTTAATTTTTTAAGGTTCATTTTTTAATAAGAAGGGAACAGGAAAGCTGTTTAAGGGGAATCAACATAAACACCCCCCAAATAAACATAAAACATTCCTCCCCTTTTATTTTTTGCTAGTGGGGGTGGGTGCAAGGGAAGAAAAATGAAGCAGCAGCACATAATGATATATAGGGTTGGGGAACCAAATGTGTGAAAAGACAAAGGGAGAATTGGGAAGAGGAAAAAATGGGGAGGCAGACAATAACACAGAGAGAGGGGAGGGAAGGCAGTCCAATGTAGCTCACAAACATGAAGAATGGAGCAAAAGAAGCAAGACAATTTCCTCCACCACCACCCTTAACTTTGAAGCAACAGCCTCTGTCTGGGAGAGCGAAGGGAAGGCTTAAGGCAGCATCAGCTCACAAGCAGGCAGAATGCAGCATGAAAAGGTGCACCTTCTTCCTCATGAGCAAGCAAGAGAGACAGGGTAGCTTGCAGAGATGTCATGCAGGGAGGCTTCTTCCCTGCACCTCAGCTCTGCCGGTCCAAAGAGCAGCCTTGCCTCTCCTGCTCAAGCAAGCAAGCAGGAGGATCAGGGCTGTTTGCAGAGCTGATGGAGAGGGAGGTTTCTTTTTCTGCATCAGCTGAAAGGCAGGAGAGTTGCAGCAAAGCCCAGCTGCACCTCCAGCTCCCGAGGAGACCCTCTCTGGAGCGGTAGCGAATGATTGCTTTGGGCTCTGGGGAGGGTCTGGAAGTCCCCAGGCATATGATTAATCCGGGGACATTACATTAAATCTGGGGACATTCAGCGGATGGATTTTGTCTGGGGATAGATTGGTAAATCCGGGGGCTGTCCCCGGGAACTGGAGACATCTGGTAATCATACTCAGGAGAGTTGTAAGACCCCTCTAACAGTGTGGAACTGCAAAAGAATATGCCCAAAAATCACTTTCTCTGCTCCCCCTTCCCTTCAGCGGTACCCTCTGCTGGAGCTCGGTCCTTCCACAAACAGAAGTCTAGATCCAACCACAATGAGTGTTGATAATTCTCAGAGCCCAAACTGGATTTCACCAGATAGCACTGTGTATCATTATCTTGAATGCAAAACTGTTTGTGGCGCTTACTTTCCACAGTTTATTCAGCTTGTGACAAAATAGAAAGGAATTGTGGAGAGCACTGAAGTAGAAGTACCTGGAACTTCTAAACATTCTCCATACACTGGACACACATTTTCAAGGTGGCTGAAGACCTCTGATTTCAGCGTGCTTCTACTGTTTGATTTAGTCTTCAAGTATCTCTGGTTCAACACAAGGGGGCTTGTGAAGAAGGCGCAGCAGAGACTGTACTTTTTGAGAATACTAAGGAAAAACCATCTTCCGCAGAAACTGCTGCTTGCCTTCTATCACTGTGCCATTGAGAGCGTGCTCACTTATGGCTTATGTGTGTGGTACGGAAGCTGTACTACCCAGGACAGGTTGGGGTTGTGCAGAGTTGTTAAGGCAGCAGAGAGCATTGTTGGCTGCCCACTCTCCACCTTAGAGCAGATTTATGCCACAAGGTGCCATAGGAAGGCACTGGACATAGTAAAAGATCCATCACATCCTGGTCACTGTCTCTTCGAGCTCCTGCCATCGGGACGGAGATACAGGACAATGAGGACAAGAACAAGCCGTCTTAAGAACAGCTTCTTCCCCAGAGCGATCTCGGCCCTGAATGGGAAGCCTGGACTTTGAAAGTCATCTAATCTTCCTTGCTGTTTTATACTGTATTGTTTTAATTAGTGTTTTTATAGTTGTTATGATTTTGTGTGGAGTGCCCTACCTGGGTGGATGGAGCAGCCAAGTAATTTCGTTGTCCCCGAGAGGGGGCAATGACAATAAAGATATTATTATTATTATTATTATTATTATTATTATTATTATTATTAATCTGGTTAATTGGTTTTAAACTATATGATTTGGTTTTTTAGATTTTGCATACAGTGTATATTTTATTGCATATTTAAAAACTTTTGTAAGCCGCTTTGTTTACTTGCCAAATGAAAAGGGGAGGATAGAAGCAGCACTAGTAATCCCTCCAAGCACAAAGGCTGTGGAGCATGCTATTTCTCTCCAAAGATAACTAGGTGGCCAGTAGCTGTGTGCCTGCAGATGGAGTGAGAAAAGGCAGTGGGCAGGGCCACACATACCCCATCACAATTATGCTTATTCACACATACACAGCCACCCCATCACAGTTACACACATCCATTTACACCCACACTACCGTCAGTAGTGTATGATGGGCTGAGGAGAGCACAATTTACATGAAAGGACAGTTCCCACCCAGTTCTCCTCACCAAAAAAAAACCACATTCCTATTTGTTGAGCTGGGAGAGGACAGCATTATTTGCATTAGGAATTTTGCAGTGGGAGTAACTCGGGCACCAACATAGGGCACTCTGAAAGGTTCCAACTTGCAATCGGCAAGTTGCCCACATGTGAGTTATAGCACCTAAATATTTTGGCTAGCATCCAACAACGTCAGCAGAATGGTTGGCTTTTACACTTCATGGAAATCTGCTTGAGAAGGTATTCTGACATTCAGGGTAGCTTTTGAGGGACACAAAGGTAATGGAATCACAGAACTGTAGAGTTGGAAAGGTCCATGAGGATCATCTATTCCAACTCCCTGCAATGCAGGAATACTGTATGCAGCTGCCCCACACAGGAATCAAACCTGCAACCTTGGCGCTATCAGCACCATGCTTTAACCAACTGAGCTATCCAAAATCCTAAATGCTAAAGGCAGAAGGCTAGAAAGCCCTGCCCAGGAGGTTACACATGGCCCTTTAGATTCCTGCTATTACCCTTGCATAATTCCTATATCGGATTTACTCAGTCAGTGAGGGTAATTCAAACTTACCTCTACAGCAAAGAGGACTCGCTCGCTTCTTGCTACAGGAAAGTTGATATTGTCCGGAATCCCATGGGTAATCTGGATATGACCCTGCAAGCTCTTTTCTGTAATATGCTGCATGATTGCAGCCAGTGAGTAGTTTCTGTAGATGCACACTTTCTGTCATGGATTGCTACCATGTAGCTCACTGCTACTTGGAGCCATGTATGATTTTAATTCCTTTAACCATGCCAGTAAATTAAAGAAAAAAAAACAAGGATCCACTGGACTCCTAACAGCCCAAACAATCACTTGACTACAACCAATACACAGTAAAAACGAGCTGCAGCAGGAGCAAAGTTTTTCTTCAGTTGTTTCACTAGGCTTGTTTACACCACGCATTTCATCACCAGAAAGATTCTTGTGAAAAGCTCAATCAGGCAATCAGAATGCACACTAATTTTCAGTCCAACCATGGAAAGACAGTCACAACAGGATAGCTGTATATGAACTATTGCAGCTACTCAAATATTCATTTCTCTGCCAGCACAGAAAGCACAGAAAAGGAACAGCCTGGATGAAATGTCTCAAGAAAGCAACTTGACTTGACAGAAAGACATCCTGTGCTGTGTCTTCTAAATTGTGAAAGGAAACAATGCTATGGGAAATCTGCCAAGGTTCTTCCAAGAAGTTACAGCATGTCATAAAAAGGATATCAAGGGACTCTTCACCATGAATGCCGAACACAAAATAAAAGTGATCTATAAAAAACTGAAATGTCTCCACACTTGAAGTCCTTGCTTTCACTAAGATTTTCTAAGAAGCACATTTTTTCCTATGGCACAAGATGCATAGAGTTTAAGGCGTCAATGAATAAGCTACAAAATGAGATGATTTTGTTTAAGAATGTTCCAACCTATATGTGAAATACAACAGAATAGTCTTAAACATATACAGTCATACCTCGGGTTACAGACGCTTCAGGTTGTGTTTTTTTCTGGTTGCGGACCACCGAAACACAGGAAGTACCGGAACAGGTTACTCCCAGGTTTCGGCGGTCACGCTTTGCGCATGCGCAGAAGCACCAAATCGCAAACCGCACATGCACAGACGCAGGTTGCGAACGCTGCAGGTTGCGAATGTGCATCCCGCATGGATCATGTTCGCAACCCGTGATTCCACTGTATAAGAACTTAATCATCTTCATGGCTACAACCTCCGCCTCAACAGTAGATCTATTATCATCACCTCCAAGCCTTCAAGAGCTACTAGTTCTTTTAGGAGAACAAGAAGAGTCCCCTGCACACTGCTTATATACTATCAATCTGCACACAAGGGACTGTGCACAGGGCTATTTTTCTGCTTTACTGCAATGCATTGTTTTGGCCTGAGGGAAGCAACTGTACATTCAGTTCTTACAACTGTGTTCTTTATTAATAGGCTTGCATTATGAAAGTTCTATGCATAGTTGTGACACCCTACTTTAAGGCAGGGAAAGTTATCAAAGACAGCACTCAGATGAATGGGCCAGGGGAGGCCTAACACCCTTCTTTATAAGACATGGCCCACTGACTTATTTCTGAAGTGAAGAAAGTTTTATGAGAAGCTATGCCAATATTTCACAGTACACAAACACTTAGTCTGTATATGCTAGCATTGTCAAGTGAAGCTAATATACCCATATAAGATAGTGAACAATGACCAGTCTGCACCCTGACACTCACTGCTGGTGATTTGCATATTGCTTGGTTTTTGCACTTATTGAATAATGAAATTAAAGGGAGGGGGACATAAAATTCACAAAACTACCAATATGGTGGGACTTCCCTTGGACACTGCCATTCTGTGTCTTAGTATGGTCTTAGTTGACGTTCTGTCAAGACAGGAAAGGGTTTTCATACTCTCTCATTCTGGCAATAACTAAAATACATCCCTGTATCATCAGAAGCAGGGCTTCATTCTTTTATATAAGGTATGAAAGGATGATTTCAACCAGAAATGTTTTTTGTAAGTTGCAGCATAGTAGGCTGACCCGCGCAGCTGTTACCCTGGAGAAAACCTGATCATTACTCCAGTACCCCAAAGAGGAGGTACAAGAATCCTTCAGAGCATCTCTCCAAGAGATTAGCTTCTTACTACTCGACTTAGTGTGTGCCAAGGGCAAACAGCATGTCCAGTCATGCTGTAGTACAAATAAGGCTTAGAAGCATGCACTTTAATGCCACGTATATTATGTGGGAAGAAAATTGTTCATGTTTCTTTGAGCCAGGGGGTGGTGCCTAATGCCTTGAAGGGGGCAGTAGTGTGACTGTTCCTACAAACCCTTACTTGGACTCTGAGAAAGTTGAGAAATGTCCCTTAGTCACAAATACCACTTCTGGTGGTAAAGCACTGTACAACTTTAGATTTTGGGGGGATATTGGTGGCCCTACTAAAGACCCTCCTGGAGGACCCATTTTAATCCAGGACTGGTTTGGGGACAGAATTGGCCTTGGATTACCTTCTATGGGAGAGATATAGGGGAAGCACAACCCTGTTGTTCTTGCTTGATCTCTCAGTGGCTTTTGATAGCATTGACCACGGCATCTGATTAGAGCAGCCTTTCTCAACCCTGGATCCCCAGATGTTGTTGGACTACAACTCCCACCATCCTTGACCACTGGTCCTCCTGGCTAGGAATGATTGGAGTTGTAGTCCAACAACATCTGGGGATCCAGGGTTGAGAAAGCCTGGACTAGAGCATCTCCAGAGTTGGGGATAGTATTTTACCATGATTCAACTCCTACTTAGGGTGGCAGGTTCAGAGAACAGCATTAGATAACCGGGTTGCACGGTGATGCCTATCAGTCAGGGCTTGTGAACCTTCTTCAGCCCAGTGACCACACTGACATAGGCCACCCCTCTTAAGGGTCACATACCAGTGACTTGCATGGTCAATGTATACAGAGACATGCTACACACATACAAACCACACAAACAGCACACACTCACGACCATGCCACTACCCAATGCACAACTCATTCCTCCCCCTTGCCAAAATGCTGTGTTTCAAAGAGATTACTGCAATGTGTTATACAAGGAGCTGCCTCTGAAGACTGTTCAGAAAGTCCAGCTGGTGCAGAATTCAGTGGCCGGGGTGCTCACGAGGGCAAGTCCATTTGAGCATATTGCGCCAATCCTGGCCCAACTGCATTGGCTGCCAATTAGTTTATGGGCCCGATTCAAAGTGCTGGTTTTGACTTATAAAGCCTTAAATGTCTGAGGACTGCAATACCTCAAGGACAGCCTCTCCTCATATAAACTGACCCAGACCCTGTGATCATCCTCTGATGCCCTTCTTCATGTGCCTCCTCCATGAGAGTGGAGAGGTCCAGAGAGCAGCAACTCAAGAACAGACCTTTTCTGCAGTGGCTTTCCAGTTTGTGGAATGCTCTCCCCAAGGAGGCTCGCCTGGCACGTTCATTATATATTTTTAGATGCCAGGCAAAAACATTTCTCTTTAAACAGGCCTTTGGCTGGTTAACATTCTATGTCCTTTTAACTGTGTTGCGGGAGGGGGCTACTGTATTAGTTTGTGTTTTTGTTTTAGCATTACAGATGAATATGGTCACTATTTAGTGGTCATATTACTACAGTGGTACCTCAGGTTACATACTCTTCAGGTTACATACGCATCAGGTTACAGACTCCGCTAACCCAGAAATAGTACCTCGGGTTAAGAACTTTGCTTCAGGATGAGAACAGAAATCGTGCTCCGGTGGCGCGGCGGCAGCAAGAGGCCCCATTAGCTAAAGTGGTGCTTCAGGTTAAGAACAGTTTCAGGTTAAGAACGGACCTCCAGAACAAATTAAGTACTTAACGCGAGGTACCACTGTACAGCGTGGACACCTCTTCCAAATCCCACAGCAATAAGAGGTTCCCCTAACCAGAGAAAGAGGACAGAAAGCCTCTTTAGTGCAATCTCAGCAGGATCCTATATTGATATAAGATTTTGCTTTACAAAAACGACTGCCGAAAGATTAACAAGAGTGACTAGAGAAGACAGAAGTGTAAAAGCTACATGGAAAGGACTGTTGTAATCTCTTGGTTAACCAAACGACTCCCCCTTTGTACAGAGGCAAAATATGCAACACAATATTGCCAGCACACGCAATCCAATTATGCAAAGATACGATCGCCGAAGTATTTACACATAGATGAAAGCAAAAGGCAAATATTTTTCTCATGCAATTCTCCTAACATTGTCCAACTTGTATTATGCCAACTTCTCACGTATTTGACCCTAGTGACATTTTTTTAAAATTCCATTATATTTATGTCCTGTTTTTATGTCCTTTTTTTATATACAACACTGTCAAAAGGTAGCTTTAAAACAATGAAACCACCGCAAAACATAAAAGAGTATAAGTAGCCACATTAATAGGACACAATAGTCAAAGATTAAAAGGTTAGTGGGGGGGAAATGGCCTTAGCTGTGGACCTGCATGAAAGTAGGGAAGGAGTCCAGAGCTTTCACCAGGGACAGCATTCGACCATCTAGGCACTACCAGAAAGAAGGCCCTATCTCTGCTGCTCACCTACCATACCTCTGATAGCAATGGGATATACAGACAAGGGCTTTTTACTGTGTCTTTAACACTCAGGCAGGAGAGTATGACACTTAAAATATCCTGGTCTTAGTCCCGCCCCCGTTACAAACTTGTTTCTCAGCTCAATTCAGGTTGATTGCACAGTGGTACCTCGGGTTACAGACACTTCAGGTTACAGACTCCGCTAACCCAGAAATAGTACCTCAGGTTAAGAACTTTGCTTCAGGATGAGAACAGAAATCGTGTGGCGGCGCAGCAGCAGCAGACCCCATTAGCTAGAGTGGTACCTCAGGTTAAGAACAGCTTCAGGTTAAGAACAGACCTCCAGAGCGAATTAAGTTCTTAACCTGAGGTACCACTGTATTAACTAAAGCCCTCAAGGGCCTATTTTTTCCTTGTTGATGGTGCACTCCCTCAGGAGTAAATCTGCTATTTAAGAGGGAAGGCACATGCTAGTAGTGAGCGAGCAGGAGCAAATAACTGACAGAGCCAGAGAAAAAAACTGTTTTGGATTAACTAGCCCAGAATACCACTGCCCTGCTTCAATTTTCACCATGGCTATCTCAGATTAAAATTCCCAATCCTAAATGCCACTGGGGAAGGAACAAAAAGCAAGAAAGGAACTGGTGGGGGTGGAAGAATGGGCCATCTTCAGATGATGTCAGGGGCTGTGCTTACATGGCAGCTAATGGAGATGTTGTAAGATGGGACAAGCTGCATTATGAGATCCCATCCTGAAGACCACTTTTACCAGTGGATGAGGCTGCCCACCTGTCAATCATACCTCATCACCATGGCATCAGGTGAACCACTTAGCCCTGCTATGGCTGGGGATTGTCTGCACAATGGAGTTCCCATTGAGAAATCCTAGCCACTTGGTGCCAACAAAATTAGCTGCAGGAACAACTTGTTGTCTCACACTGTTTTCCACAGTAGTTCCATAGATATTACAAGGATACCCAAATAAATGCTCAGTCTGAGACCTCAGATGCACACAAATGAAGCTCTTTACTGGAAAAAAGATATTGGGCTGTAACTTATGATGCCTTGTACTAGTGGAAAGCGCTTCTGCTCATGCAAGTTGGGCCACCCAGTTTTTAGTATTTCCTCCTCCCCACGACAGCCTTCCATGCCATATCCCACGTTTTCAAGAGAGTTCCCCAACCTTTAGGAGCAGCATAGAAGGCATGGAGTGGAGCTGGCAGGATCAATCCCAAAAAGATAATGTACCCCTCTATGCACAATCATGTGCTTTCTGCTAGTGCAAAACCGCTGCTGGATACTGCAGCTAACAAGTGAATGTGCCACAGACTGCACATAACAAGTAAAAGAAGAACTGCAAGAATTGCAGCCACACACTTCACCAACCTTTCTTCCCAATAAAGTTCTCTTCCTTTTATGTCACAACTGGTCAAACATATCATAGATGAGCTGCTGGCCTCAATGTTTCATCCTTAAGTCAATGCTCTAAATTGACTTAAATTGCCTGCACACCATCAGTGGTTCATGGACCACAGTTAAGAACCACTCTTGGCAAAGGGCTTCAAACTTAACATGAATCAGGCCTCACAGGAAAGGTAAGAGAACATATTTTGTGGTTCTTCTACAGTTCCTTATCCAGCTCATTCTAATGATTTATCAATGATCCAGAAAATGGTAAGAGAAAGATCTGCCTGTGCTTACAGCTACTTAACTACTGTGAGAAATTGAAAACGCTTATCAATTTGGTTTATGGAATTTATATCCTTTGTATTACAAGGGCTATAACTAACTTGAAATGGATCACCCAACTCAGGCATAGCAAATAAACCTTGTAACACAACCTTGTGTCAGCTCAGTTGTTTCACTGACTGGCAACAGTATCACGACAACTATACTAATGCCATCATCTAATACAAATATTCTTCAGTTTTCAATCACAGGTAATCTATGCTTAAAATAAATGGCAGACATTGGCTATTTTAGAATAGGAACCAAGACAAGGCAGAACTGGCAGCATTTTAATCTTCCTCGGCTCCTGGTGACTATAAAGAAAAAAAGCGCATGAATACTCTGGATAGCTGAGATTTTGAAAATTAATACAGGTTGCTCCCTCTGTCCCACACAGGGAGCTAAACATGTCCTCAAAACGAAATAACCTTTTGAAATAATTGAATTCTTCAATTTAAAAAAATGGCATAGTAATTTTCTATTAAGAAGAAATGCTAAATTCTTTCCTTTTCAAGGCTGTTGTCTGAAGAAGGAAGGAGCCAGTTCATTAACTCTGAAGTCATTTTGGTAGTGAGATAACAATTCAGCTTCGTGTATGCAGGCGATGCAAACTCGATAAGACACATTACTTTATCCACCTCTTCCCTACCTAAAAAGGCATCTCACCCCAAATGGACAGCAGCAACATACTAACAGAGAAAGTGATGTCAAAACCAAATGACAAGACAACTGACAACAGACCACCATGAAAGTCATGGTATTACAATTTTACAAATATCACACAGTGGGTGTTCTATCAGTGAGAACAGGAGACACATTCAATTATCGTTTGCTTTACTCATTTCTCTACCCTGAATTAAATGGCAATGCACTTGCAGCAACAAGAGTGCCTGGAATGCCAAATAAATCCCTCTGGTGACAAGGACAACAGTAACCCTGTGGATTTCATCATCATCAACAGATCCTGCTTAGTAGCCCCCTGCTCCTGTCGCCTTGGTGCCTTCACCGATATGGCCAGACACTGAATAAATTTCTGGGCTTTTCTCTGTATCTTAATAGGAGAGGTTCTAAAACTCTCCTGGTACATTAAAAAAACCCACATATTTTAACTGGTTTTGCTACAGCAGTCCAAACTGGCAGAAGACAGTACATTGGGCATACTTCCTACATTGGGCATACTTCCTACAAAAAGTAAAGTAGCTTTTTGAGGGTGAGGGGTCTTCATGTACAATACGTCAAAGAGAAATTCTGCCCTGATATAGAGCACACACCCACACACACGAACTCTACAGTTAATGAACAGGCAGAAGCTGAACCTGGTCAATCCTGAGTCAGAAAGCATCCAAAAATTATAAATCAAAAGTTGATCCAAAGGAAGGGAAGGGGCTCTGCAGTATGCCCTCTGCTTATGTTTGACGGTTAACCTTGTGCCAGTGATTTTTTGAGCCATATGTACACAAGAGCCACTGCTCAGATTAATTTGGGACTCTCTGCGGAATAAGAAGCTTTAATGGTGGGAAGCTTGTTTGTGGCTGCACGGCTACTGGAAACAACATCTGAGGTTGCTGCAGCTTAAGTGAGATGAAGAATAAACAGGGAAACTGTTTCCAGGCCACTGGTGAAAGAGACATGTGGGTTTTGAAAATAAAACCTTGTTGGTGGGCAGCACTGTGGTAAATGCCAATCATCTTTAACACAAATCTAAACTATGCTACCAAAACAGCTAATCAGATCTCTGTGGGAAGCCTGCAAGTTGAACCTGAGCCAAACAGCACTTTCCCCACTTATCACTTTCACTAACTGGCATTCAGAGGTATATCGCCTCAGGTAGTTGGGTTAACACAGCCATTGTATCTAGTAACTATTGATAGCCTTATCCTCCTTGAATTTGTCTAATCTTCTTCTAATGTCATCCAAATTTGTTGCCATCACTTCCTCTTTTGGGGTAGTTATCTTTTGTTATCTGTCCAGAATAGGATGAACTATATAATGGTATAAATGCAAATAAGAAGAAGAGAAAAAGTCCTAGCTACAGTTCAGAATAAAGCTGCAGACAGACTACTGGAACAGCAGCTATGAAATGCTGCTAAAGGTATAAGGAATTCTTATTCCAAAGTAATATTTCAAATTCAGTCGTGATTGAGAATTTATGGAACATCTGAAAGAGTTAAGAAACAACCCCCCTACCAAGAACTACAGAGCTTATGTATGTTATGTTTTACATTGCCAAGTCACTTTGAGACTTTTTAATGTACAAAGTGACTGATAAATGGTTAATAATAATGAAGTATCATCTTCCTTATTGGTTAAGCCAATTTTGAAGAAGGAAAGCAAATTCATATTCTGAGTTATAATCAGGCTTATATATAGTGCTGCCCTGAGTTTTTGAGCTACGGGGGGACAGTAAACAAAAAAAGGATGGGCAATGCCAATATCTAGAAGGACAATCCATAGATTCTACAAAAATAGGATGCTGTCAGAAAATAACTACAACATTCAAATGGCTGTTTTACTTTAATATGTATAAACAGGTACCTGACAGCTGTTGGAACAGGGAAGCACTCTGGTCATTATATCTGATAATCATGTTATGAGAACAGATTCGTGGCGAGGATTCCTAAATTTCATTTCTCAAATTACTGGGTATAAATCATCACATTTAGCATCAATCTGTTCACTGAGATTACCCAGACACAGTGTTTCCAGCTTACATTATTTTTGTGAGAAAATCACTTCTAGAATCGTAGCAGCCAGAAACTGGAAGACATTTCTCAAGCTGGATATGAAGAACTGAGTAACAAGAAATAAGAATTTACTATGTAAAAATAGTTGAGAATTTGATCAATTTCTTAAAAGTGGGGGGAAACATAGGGCTTATTTTCTAAAATTTTCAAGCCATGGGTATTATTGTAAGATCAATTTTCTGTTATAATTGACTACTTTTTATTTATAGCGCTCTCTCTCTCTCTCTATATATATATATAAACACCTAGCCAAAGATATAATTTGGAGCTATGCTAGTGACTTTCTATTTCTAAGAAAATGTTAAGACATTCAGATTAACCAGGTGCAGCTGGAACAGGCCAGACTTCTCTTATGCAGCTCCAACTTGCATAAAAATATAAATATGAGTACTCAAGGAAACAGACAAAGCCCGCCCCTCCAACCAGATGAAAACACATAGACAAATGAGGCATGCAAATTGGATTTTTCACTC
Organism: Podarcis vaucheri; assembly: GCF_965113315.1. Lineage (NCBI taxonomy): Eukaryota > Metazoa > Chordata > Lepidosauria > Squamata > Lacertidae > Podarcis > Podarcis vaucheri. The sequence continues at coordinate 75,765,839 of NC_138760.1, read as the reverse complement.
AGAGCTGCATATTAGTGGTCTAGCCCATGAATACACGTAGAGGGGTGTGTGTGAGTCTGCACTCCCAAGAGCATATTCAAACATAACTATTTTGCTTAGAGGAAGTACAGATTTTCATTTTACTGTACAATCAAGAAAGTGAAACATCTGACATTAGCAGTTTAGCTACTGTCACTTGAAATCTACCACATATACAAGCTCATAAGAACAACCACCAGAACTGGAAACCTTTCCTTAACTACCACACTTAGAAACTATCAAGCCTGCAAAGCATGCACAACTTGAGAGGCAGACTATTTAGGGAAAAAATGAACTTAAGTTCTTTCTGTGGAACATTAAGCCTCTCCAGATTTCTGCAATACATCAGCATATTGGCTGTTACGCTGTACAGTTTTTTTGGGGGGAAGACTTTCTCTGAATCTTTATTTTTTAAAAAATCACTAGGTGTCAACCCTCCCCACAAAAATATTCTTCTAGCAGCATTTTCGACCGAAGTGTAAAGCAACCTGGTTGGCTTCCATGCAGGCGATGGCCTCTTCCAAGAGGGAAAACTCCACGCAGATATAGCCATAGTCGTAACCTGGGGACAGCATTTAAATACAGACGGGATTTGCGTTAGTGCCAAAAAGCCACAATTTCAGTACCCAGTTTCCCCTTCCCTTCAGCACACACCCATTTACCGCCACCCTATGCTCCCCATAAAACAAAACAAAGGCAATAGTTGGTGCTTTTAAAAATCTGGTCTTAAACATTGTAAAATTCAGTAGGCAATGTGGGTTTCCATTAAAAAGCCAACAAAAGTGTAAAGGGCTCATTCTCCTAGAAATTAAGGAGACACTGAACACTACAGAGTTACACTTATTAAAAAAGCATAACACCCATCTCAAAAGTCCAGGCAGCAGAGTCTGGTTTCAGTGGCATCATTTCAACCCTTGTGAAACCAAGAAGTCAAAGTGTTTTTGTTAATTTTTTACTACAGTAATAGTATTAGTCTCAGAATCTTTTTCACCCCAAGTGAAGATTATTTATTTAACCCTTTTGATTTTGATTTTTAAACTGATCTAATGCAGTTCTAAAACACTGCAAGGAAATTAACAAGACTACCCTAAAATGTTAATGTTCCTGTCTTCACAGGTAGTCCAAGTTAAAGGACAAGCAATTATTTTTTTGGAGGGGTCCATTTGTAATCTCTTTAACCATATTGTAAAATGGTTAGTTAACCATATTCCACTAATAGAATAGTATTTTCTAGTGATGAAAGTTATTTCAAGAAGCGATGCACCCATCTGCCTGAAACGGAGGCCAGAAGGGTACATAAAGATGTCCTTACCTCAAAATTATCAAGGATTCATAACCATCTAAATTAATACCAAGGCTTACTCAAGGGAAGATGTGTCACTTTAAGCAGGGAACAGTGTGCAAAGTTTCCAAGGCTGAAACTGCAAGAACTGGTTTGCAATGGAATAATTCACAATGAAACAAAAATAAAACATTTTGTTTTGACTGCTTCATCTACTCAGATGCTTCAGTTCTTTTCACAAATAATACGAAACATAAACATTATGTACTAACTCTGTCCGATCTGGTACTGCAGATAGAACAAATTAAGGCAACAGAAGGCCTTGTGTAGCACAGATAAGTAACTGGCACAGGAGTATGAATAGGTTTTGTTTTTGTTTTTTCTTTAAAGAAAACAAGCAAACAAATACCAGAAACTCTATGTGACACACACACACACACACACACACACACACACCATCTTTGTATATCAGGAGATATCCACCTTCCTCTGCCATGAAATCACTGGAAAGATGCTGTGTCCTAAAACTAGTTTGCAATGCTTCGGTCTCCTTATCACTCAGCGCTGAACTTTTTACAGGTAGCATAGGGATGTGTGATATAAGAACCTATGGAATTTGGCTAAGGTGGGGGAAAGAAAGAACACATCAATTACTGGGGGTTGGAGGATCCAGAACATTTCTATGCCATCTGGTGGGATTTTCTTTCTTATGCTTTGGACCTTGATGATCAAGATTCACCATCTACGTCAGCTCAAGACATATGGATGACTTGAGTTATATTAGTTTCTTACCATTTCCTTTTCTTACTATTTATTGCTTCTTTTGCTTTCTATATACTATGATGTAATACCCTGCTAGTGCACTTTTGGGTTGTTAATAATGTCAATGATGATTATTTTTTAAGCAGCATTCCATAATGTACAACATTTATCCATATTGTGATGTCATCACATTGTATGTTGTGTGTCCATCCCTAACCAATATTATTGGTGGCGGCTGTTAAGCAAATTTACAGCAAGAGGATGTCATGACATAACTTGCTACAGTACTGAAGAGCAGAATATTTAAAGGAGACGTCATATTCAGCAGTATCCCCATGTCACTAATAACTTAAATTTTGGCTAACAGTGTTAGATTTTATCTATTTCCTGGGGGAGGACTGGGGACCAGCAGATTGAGTAATCCCCATGCCCATGTATCTGGAAGATAAACTGCTGAATTCTGCACAATCAATTAAGCAGCTTTATAAAGGTTTCTTGAAGGCAAAACTACATTTTATTTTATTTTTATTTAACAGAATTTATATGCTGCTTGATTGTAAACAAAACCTCTAAAAACAGTCTCATGCTATCTGTCTACCTACTTATAGTGTGAAAATTTGCATTCTAGTGAAATACGTTTGCAAGCAGCAGATTTTCCTCTGCCTCCACACACCCCAGCAATACAGCTGCCATATAGGTAAAGATACTAGGGGAAAGGATTGTACAGATCTATAAATTTCCAATTGGAAATTTGTGACACATTTTTACCACAAGACTAACTGTTGTGACTTTCTATTAGAAACAAACACTAATGCTGAAATTAATCATATTCTACACAAACGATAGATAATGCCTTCTGTCATTAAATCTATTTTTACTTCCATGTACTGCGACAATCTCCCACTTTAAGATCTTAATAAAAATAAAATGTTTATTTATTAGACCTCTCACAAGGCCAGCAAGAGTTGCATGCAATTTTAATGAGTTTATATTTTAATTTACACTGAAATATGGAAAGTTTTCTTTTATCCCAATAACCCTGAAGTATATGTTAGGTTGGCTTCTCACAGCCTGTCCAACGCCACTTGGTAAGCTTTGTGACCAAGCAGCGATTTTCAAGCTCATTCTCTGCCATACAAATTCAGTACTATCCACACAGCACTCCGAACAGATTTCGCAGCAATTCAAAGCAGGATGAAGATGACAATTGCCTCAAACTTTCTATGCACTGCCTATTTGGATTTTGGTTTAAGCATATTTTTTTAAATTTATTTGCTTATTAACAGGATTTTTAGACTAGGTTTCACTTTTCAAAAATACCAAAGCGGTTCAAATCATAACACACAAAACCTTAAAAAACCCAGTAAGTCACAGTAAAAACATCACAGTAAATAAAAACAAGTTTTCATAACAACGTCACAGTAGCCAACGGCAACAGGAAACAACACTAGCAACCAGGAAAAGTTCATGGCAGGCAACATGCCACCTTCAGTGCCCACCAAATCTGAACAGAAAAAGCGTTCTACAAGGTAAGCGCCACAACAGAAAAGGCCCTTCTCCAGGTGCCCACCAAATAGATATTTGTAGGTTGAGCCGCAGTAAGGAGGGCCCCTTCAGCAGACAGTAATGACTGGGTCAGTCTATAGGGGATATCCATGTCTTGAGCTACTCAGGGCTTTAAAGGCCAACACTAACAGCTTAAATTTGGTTCAGTAACTGATCAGCAGCCAGTGCAGTTCTTTCCACACAGATGCTGTGGGTGAAACAGGAGACTCCACTCAGCAGTGTAGAAACCATTCTTCGCTAACTACAGATTTTGAACCAAACCTAACAGCAACCCAGAGATTGCATAATAGCAATCCAACCTAGAAGTTATGAACACATGGATCACAGCAAGTAGTTTATCCCCATCCAGAACCCATTGTAACTGATGCATCAACCTAAGATGGTGAAGGGTGCTCCTTACCACAGAGGTTAGTTGAGCCACAGTAACCAAGAGCACACCCAGACTACGTATCTGCCCCATTTTAGGGTAAGCGCAACATCAGCCTCAATTCCCAGACCCAGGAACCACCTATGCACAGTGCCTCAATCTTGTCAAAATTCAGCTTCAGATTACGGGCCCTCACCTGGCCCACCACTGCATTCAGACCAGTCTATGTCAAGTACTAGACTAAAACACATCAGAGAACTAATTCATTGCTCCAAATCTCCTAATGACCACTCCCAACAACGTCATACAAATGTTTTGGATCATGGTAGGGGCCTAAGGTTAAACTCTACAATATCCATATGTTCCCTATTTGGTCTCTTCCCCACTCCATACTAGCTATTTTTTTAAAACAACAAGTTGTTGTCAACAACAACAACTTGCTTAGTTTGTGCTCAGAGGTTCATGGCAGGGAAAACCTCAAAAAAGTGTTATGTTAACTATACAGCGGTATGAATTTCTCTAATGGTGACTATCATGTTACATATCTTTCTTTCTAAACACATATTTATCAGTCATCACTGATATTTGAGCTTATGGGTATTTTACATAAAGGTTCAGATTGGTCTATGCATTATCGGCATAGCAGATTGCTGGAAATGGCCTCCATACAATAGCTTACACTTGACTATATGTAACTCACCATATCATTTTTAATAAATTGAGAGATAAGGATTGAGTTCAGACATAATGGTTATTGGCCAGAGAATTGATCACATGACTGCACACTCCCTCCTAGTCCCTTGGCTTGCATTCATAGAACCTGGCTTATTTAAGCCATAATTATCCATGATATCAACAAAGAAAAAGAAACTGTGGTTTAATCTCTTATTTAAAAAATAGGACATGAAATTTTGTATGCAGAAATTACATCACATGTAATTTCTATGAAATTGAAACCATGGAACTGTGGTTTGATGAAACAAATGGAATATGGCTCTGTCTTAACTATATTTCAGACAAATGGCAACACTGGGAGTTTGGCTTTTTAAAAAAGAAACTTTTATTCAATAATTTACTTAGTTTTAGACTTGATGACCACATCATTCTTGGGAGTTAACAAGCAATCACAATGCTGGCTAGAAAACGAAGTGACTTGCTCACAAGCTCATTCACTGGATATGATGGCACTGGTTAGCATTATTAGAGACAACCTACTCCTTAAAATATTTCTTTACTCATATGAAACAAAAGGCCGTATGTCCAATTTCAAGCTGCCTGCAATAAAAATGACATTAAGTTCTCTTTTCCTGTGATGTACATACCCTAAATATGGGAAATGAGATGCTTCAATGCACTAAGGCACGAACTGAAAAACCAACCCACCTCTCCCCCAAATTACTCATATACAGTGGTACCTCTGGATGCGAACGGGATCCATTCTGGAGCCCTGTTCGCATTCTGAAGCGAACACAACCCGCGCCTGCGCGTGCACATGTGTGTGACGTCATTTTGAGCTTCTGTGCATGTGGTGATACCTGGAAGTAATGTGTTCCGTTACTTCTGGGTCGCCGCGGAGAGCAACCCGAAAATGCTCAACCCGAAGCATATTTAACCCAAGGTATGACTGTACAGATCTCTTCTTCTCTTTGAGCTTCAAATCATCAACCGTCTACCATCATGCTCAAATCCTCTAGCTTGCTTAAACATCCTGTCAGATCTAGGCTGCCAAAATATATGGCAGAACACAGACTAAATTATAACTAGTCAAATCCCAGAAACAAGAGCATGAAATTGATCATGTATGATGTGGCTAGGTGAAGCATGCATCCTTAAGAGAAGTAAGAACAAATATATTATGTCACGTTATCAGAGAGGATAGATTCAGGCCATACTTGCTCACTTTTCACATGGAGACTTACAGTTGCTATCTGGTCACATCAACATAGCATATCTGCCTAAAGAGGCTACATGAATTATGAACTAAATATGCCATGTTTTCAACAAGCTGCAAACTCCCTGCCTACCAGAACTTTAGCATGCATTACACAGAGGAAACTCAGTTCCACATGCAACTATTTTCTCAGAAAAATATCAGGGAAGCTAAAGATGAGGGGAAGAATTCAGTTATGGCAAAAACAGGTAAGAGAAGGACTGAATGAAGATCTTTCATCGAACAGATATAACCTGTAATACTCACTATAACCTAAAGTATTCACCAAACCTTATTTGTTAAATTTATATTCCACCTTTTCATATATATTTTTAACAAGGCAGCTAACATGAGAAGTTCTCAATCCACACGGATTGTGATAGATAGAGAACTTTTTACAAACTCTTGCACAAACTCTACCTTCATGCCACCCCTTCAGGGCTTACCTCCTGATAAACCGCCCCAAGCATCAGTACAAACATCAAATCATAGTTGCAAAATACATATCTCAAAGTGCTTTCAGTTGCTTGTAATTCAAGAACATATTTGACTATCAAAATATGAACATAATTCAAATATTTTCATCCCTTTCTACATCCTATCATTTTCAAAATATTTAGATTTATTGCTCTGACAAATATATAAGGTGGCTTAAAATAGAATTTTCTTCCCAGAAAACCTAGATGTCTGTAGAATACAGAACTTTCTCTGCACCCAGAATCTCCTCTGTATATTATTTTTTTCTGCTGTATTGCAGCAGCACACAGAACATGGCATTCAATTTAGTTTTGGCTGAAAGCTCTGTAAATGGTTGACAGGATTTCTCAGCTCCCTAGTTTGGGTACAGCTTCTCAAGCAGTGCTGAGGACTGTTGGAAATCAAATCCCACCAGGCACATTTGTAATTCCCCGCCCCCCCCCACGTCACAATCCAAAGAGAAGTTACACCTTGATACAAATCAAACACATATTTTATGCCTGCTTATACATACCAGATTGCTAAAATAAATTTCTCTCCTCTAAATTCTGTTTTACTAATGATTTAGTGAACTTTTCATTCAGTGTAGTTACTCATGAAACGGAACTCAACCCTACTTTATCCCAATTCTCTATTTCCCAACATACTTGTCAGAAACATAAACACTGGGATTCAACTCCAAGGATTTGTTTTTCAGCTCAAAGGGTTTGCTTCAAACATTTCAAAAAGAAATCAGTTGACACCGAAAGTAAAACAAAACTGCACACACCTATGCTTTAATTCTAGTTTTTCAGTACGATGCTGTATTGTTTTTAACTATTTACTACTAGCAGTCAACCTCTCTGGGAGTAGAAATACAGAAGGGTGCGAAATTATCATTTCCAAATAAATATTTTATAGTAAATATTTCTTTAATTATTATATTTTTTAAAAAATCATAAATCTGAATAGAATCTTGTTGTAAACAGCAATACATAAAGGAAGCAGAGAAGCATGGATCATATGATTTCCCTCCCAGTTAGGGGTTATTACGCTGGATGGCCTCTTTGTCACTGCGATTAAGAACACTGTAGGGAGAATCTCCATATATTGACAAATGTTTGTATCCAGCAGAACAGACTTACTTAAACTACTCAGACTTAACAGCAGAACATGGGGTGGTTTTCAACTAAATAATTGTGCAAACAGAACACTTCTGCTTGCACAATGGATCTTTCTCCTTACACGCACCCCATACCAGCATCAAATCTGCTCCAGAGGCCTGGGGAAACCCATAGAACAGATTTAGGAGACATAGGGAGGAGAGGTGGAGGACAGAATGTTTGCCTAAGTGCTATATTGAATTTCACCCATGGTTTGGCATCACAAAAACAAGCCTTAAGCTTTCACTCTGCTTCCTATCCCCACATGAGAAAATAAGTAACCTCCAGCCATGATCTGCATCAAACCACTATTTGCAGTTTTGCCCAAACATTAAACTATGGATTTACTGCAAGCGATGTTCAACTCATAGTTTGCAAACCTGGCTTACAGGCATTTTGCAGAAAGCTTCATTTGCTGGGTTCAGACAAACTGCAAATTGTGCTTTGCCTAAAACAGTGATAAGAAGCTTCTGATCTCCATGTGCAAACGAAGGAGGAACTGCATGATGCTAAGGTACATGTTCAGAGTGCCAATGATGGCCTGCTGTTACATCTCCTCACAGCCCCCCAGTTTCCTTCACAGAAGCAGCCCTAATAGCACAAAGACACTGCTCTTTATACACCAAGTTCAAAAAGCAGTTTGAATTTTGCTTCCCTTTAAACTGATGCAAAGTCTCCAAACAGATTCTGTACTCAGGATATTGAAAGCAGTTTGGAGGTACTCCAAGAACAACTTCTGAAAAGAAAAATTTGCAACTTTGTGGATATTTTCAGTGCCCTTATCCAGACTGAGGGTATATAAGCAAACTATTTGATTCCCACATCACAGCGACCCAGGAAATACATGTACTAAGGATGCAGCACACAGCACACACTAGTAGGTTACAGGACTGTTTGCTTTAAAGAAGCTCCAGATTTTAAATCCTTATAGAGATTTCTGTTACAATCAGACTGGAGCAGGAAAAGGAAAGGAAAAGTTCCAGAACATCTCCCCATTTTTCCTCCTGCATCTCTCACCCCTTCTGGAACTATAATATTAATGTCTCACATTCCCTACCTTCATGTTTAACCTTGTCCATCTTTCTTTGCCTCCCCAAACCCCACCAAGAAAACTGCTAATTATTCCCTAACCAAACTTCATTTGGACAAGTCAGGAACTTACGGATTGAGGCCAGGAGATTTTAATGAAGCCATTCTCTGAAATGAGAAGTCCAACCCAACGTATAGAAACTTGGGAAGCATATAAGTATAGAAACGTTTCCACTGAGCTATTTAGAGCTATCAGTATTTGAAGATACTGGAATTAGGTGCCACAACATCTCAAGAGAAGACTATTTGTACATAGGATGTTACAGGGCAAGTAATCTTGCCCAATGAGAAGATTTAATAAAGAACATCCACTAGAAACAATCCACTGCCATCTCCAGAAGGCTTCCTTAGGAGTGTTTTTTGGGGGTTTTCAATGGCTAATGTAGAATTAGCAAGTCAGCTGTAAATCACCTCTGCTAAGCCTGGGCTCAACCCTGAAGAAGGCAAGGGAAGACTAGATGACCCAAAGGCCATTTAATCAATAGTAGTAAGGATGTCAGAAAAGGAAGCCATAATTGCAAGGTGAAATGTAAATCCACCCAACAGACACTGAATAAATTCTCACCTGTAGTATAATCTTTCAGGCGCATATTCTTCACTGGTGTCCCAACACATGCTTGGAAAGCATTAAGAATCTACAGAAGCAAACAAAGTTTCAGGTTAAGTTTTTTAAAAACAAAAACCCTATACAATAACATTTTTTTTAAAGGAACATTCTGTTCTACCACAGGGCTGCCTCTGAAGACAGTTTGGAAACTTCAGCTGGTGCAGAATTCAATGACCAGGTTGCTCACTGGTGCAAGACCAGTGTATAACACCAATCCTGGTCCAACTGCACTGGCTGCCAATTAGTTTCCCGATCCAATTCAAAGTGCTAGTTTTGATCTGCATAGCCTTAAATGCTTCAGGTCCTCAATGGCCACCTCTCCCCCTATGAACTGACCCGGACCTTGCAATCACCATCTGAGGCCCTTATCTGTGTGTCTCCTCCATGAGAGGTCCAGAGGACAGCAACACGAGAATGGGCCTTTTACACAGAGGCCCCCCACATGGAATGCTCTTCCTAGGGAGGCTTGCCTGACGTCCACATTACATACATTTAGGTGCCAGGCAAACACAATCCTCTTCAAATAGGCCTTTGGCTGTTAAACTATATATGGCCTTTAAATGTGTGTGTTGGGGGTGTTATTGTTTTCACTATTATGTTGTGCATTTTGTGCTTTTATGTTGTAAACCACCTAATGATCTTTGGATGAACGACAGCATATAAATTTAATCAACAACAACAACAACAAAAATAATACAACATATGGAGAAAACTGTTACTGTGGAATGCTGGCTGTTCTAATTAAGTTTCAAGCAGCAAAATAAATACTTACATCATCTTTTGTTGCAGCTTGAGGCACTTTTCCTAGTCGAATCAGCTTGCTTGGTTTTATATCTTTGAGGCCGGTTCTATAATCCTGGTCCTTAAAGAAAAAGTTCAAGGAAACTTTAATGACAATAATGAAGACCTATCATTTTACTAAACAGTTTATAATGATTTAAAATAAATAACACTGTCTTGTTTTTATATAAAACGTTCACAATGTTGAAGCACAACCAGCTTCACATGTAAACTGTTTGAAGTCCCCTGTCAGTCAGGAATGTGGAATTTGAATTACTAGTAAGCAAAGGAAGACTACTAGATTTGAGAAAGTTTCAACGTTATAAGATAACATTGCAATATTACCTTACAGTAGCTTAACTAGGTTTTAAATATACAAAGGAGGGGAGGCTGTAATTAACTTATTCTTCCAAAGCTTTCATAAATATGTTTACACATGATTATAGATACAAGCTTTCCAACGAATCACATACCTGAAGATCTGGCTGAGAATCTTTAGAAGACTTGCCCTCTGCAAAAGACTTGCCATGTTCATAGTCAAACATCTGACTTCCTGGCAGTCGATGATCTACATCTCGATACTCAATGCCCCTATAGTCTGTATCCTGCCTTCCAAGGAAATCCAGGTCACTTTTTTCCTTAAGTCCAAGAGCAGATGGTTCAGATACTTGCTGTTCACCCGCAGGGAACTCCTGATTGCTAACAAAGGCCTGAGAAGGCTTATCTTGATCCTGAAGAGTGGGAAGAGGACCACAGCTACTTTGGAAGTCTAGTGATGAGTCAGTCTCGGGCTTCTGTCTTTGAGATTCTTCTTCTCTGGCTCTTGGTTCTGAATGTGGAAACTCCTTGCTTTGAACACTAAAGGAAGACCGCTCCCTAGCAGCAAGTCCAGCCTCATCTACCTCACATTCTCTATCTGTTGGCGGCACTGTAGAAAGGCTATGCTGGTAGTCCACAATGTTTGGGTCCACCGAGGGCACATCTCTGTCTGCAAAATCCACAGGAGGTGGCACATCCCTACCCCTAAAATCCTGATCAGTCTGAGATTTTGGCCTATTTCTGAAATTTGAATGGGGTACATCTCTGTCTCTGAAGTCTAGGTCAGCTGCACCCACGCTCCTCAAGTCCATATCAGGCATTTCTCTTTTCCTAAACTCTGAATATGGCTGCTCCCTGCCCCTATAATCCTGTTCAGGCATGTCCCTTGCCCTAAAGTGTGGGTGAGATCCATCTCGGTTTCTGAAGTCTAAATCAAATGTTCCCCTTGCACGAAAATCAGATGGAGCATCATCTCTGCCTCTATAGCTCATATTATGAGCTTCCCTATCCCTGTAGTTCATACGGAAAGAATCCCTATTCCTGTAATCCATTGGAGGAATGTCTCCTCCACTATAATCCATAGACTGCCCCTCCCTATCCTGGAAATCTCCTTGATACATCTCCCTGCCTCTAAAATCTGGAAGAAGTGGCACCCTGCTCCTGAAGTCCAAGTGTGACTCATCTCTATTCTGAAAATCAGGTGGGTAATCTCTGCCTCCAAAACCATGCAAATGACCCTCCCCACCTCTGAAGTCACTATGTGGTCCATCTCTACCTCCAAAGCTGAAAGTAGGTTCCTCTCTGTTGGCAAACTGAGGATTGAGGATGCCTGGGTGTCCCTGGATATCAAAAGGAAGTGATTCTCTGCCAGAGAAGTTGCCAGAGTGTCTTTCTTGAGCAAGACTATCAAGGGGAGGAGGAGAGTAATCCCTGTTCCACCCGGGAGCAAACCTTTCTTCTTGGCTCCCACTGTAGAAATAAAGACAGTGTTATTCATAATGTCCTTCGAGTTTGTAATCTACACATCAGCATGTCTTCTCTAAACCTTTTAAAGAGCTGTTCAACAGTAAGATCCGCAGAAGATATTGATGTTTGGTAGTTTAAGAGGAGGCAGTATACGACAGGCGTGACAAGTAAACTTGCGTACTCCCATTTCACCATAATTCCCAGTTGAAATCAACATGGAATACCTGAAATATTAATGAGTCATTGAAGGTAACAATCTACATAGTCTCACAGTACATACAGCTGGGGCATTTGGAATTATCCATTAAGGAAGCCACCGCATTTGTCCTTGATGCTCCTCCAAATAAAGAATTTCCATTAAATCTGGTTTTATCACTATCTTAAGCAGTTGAGCAACTATGCTCATGCTGCTATATTCATCTAACAAGGCCTTTGTGGACAAGCTCAATACTGTATTTGAATGACACTGCCCAGTCCATGTGTTAGCTGTACTAACATACTATCAAGGAGGGGAGACAATTATGAGATTTTATATACTTTCTCGGCTTGCACCATTGTTTTACTTTGATCTCAATTTGAAGTGCATATTGCACCTTCCTCATGTGCTCCTTCATCTGCACCATAACAACTGCATACCCATCTAACATGTCTCATGCGTATTTAGTAGGCAGACCCATGCATAAAAGCAAAGCATCTTTGTCATCTGCTGATGGCTACTATCCATTACTCTTTGAAGACATTTCCCCAAACCTATCAATGTGGTTCTGTCAGTATAGCTGTTTCTCTCAAGATTTTTCATTGTGTCAGAGCATATGCATGCATGCCATAAAGTTTCCAGGAGCATTTGATCCTAGAAACTCCAAGGCCCTACAATAACACAAGGCATAATGTACAGTTCTAGTAGCCTAGCAAAGTAGCTTTGGCCATGAGGGTCAAGTTCATGGCCTGCACATATAAACACAAGCATAAACACTCTTCCATGACCTTATAGTGTCCCAACATCGAGTGAAATCTATTTTCTGGAACCTACTTTCTGCCCAAACAACATTTAATAGTTCCTGTAGGCATTTGTTAATATAACTGTCAATTTGACAAGGGAAATGTTCATACCTTCCAAGTGTACACTGAGTTATATGCACCAGCTACATCTGCTTCCAGGATACTCCATTCTATCCTCTTCCTCTCATCAGCATTCCATGACCATGGTTCCCCCAGAACTAATGGTACCTCCCTCGTGTGTACTCGAGATGTTATTTTGACTACATAAAAAGCAGCACTAGGAAACCTTGGGGAGGAGCTGGTGGAGGGAAGGGCAAGCCCTGTAAGGATGCTGTGCAAGTGGGTTGTCACAAGTGGTTACCAATTATGAAGCAGAGATTTTGTGTCATCTTATTACATGGTATCTAGCCTAATGCAGGACAAATATAAATACAAAAACTTATTTCATGTTAAACACTTACCGAAAAGGACCCATTCTGTTGGCTGGTCGAGGGTTTCCCCACATTTTGTCTGTGATAAGACAAACAGAAGAAAGAGTTCTTGTTTTTGTCAAACTGCAGCTGTGTTTTCTACAAGATACAAATATGATAAAAAGCCAACTAAATTAGCATTCTTCTGGCTAATAAATTTTATCTTTTAAACCAGCAAATATTACCCAGTTCAACTTCTTGAATGATTTGAACCTACAAGGTAAGAGTCAAAAGCTAAGCAGTTGACCACTGTGCAACTGAAAGACAGTGCGAATTTCCATTGCAAACTGTGAGATTTAACTATTCTAAATCAAAACATTTCCCCATCACCTCTACTGATAAGAGGTTTGCAAGGTCCTATGTTTCACAAGAGTGGTTAAATCAATGACAGTCTAGAACGTTCATCAGGTCTTTCAACATCTCAGTGAATCCTGCACATCTACAGACAGCATTTAACTCAATCAGAATTATAAAATAAGCCCATTCTGATTAGAGCAATTTAAAACATAGCATCAATACCACAACATGGGTCATATCCAAAGAAAAGCAACAGGTGCTAATTTATTGTGTGAAGTTGCTCCATAATTTATTCAGAAGTGTCAAAGGAGATGAGATATGGAGAGTGGAAAAAGCAGAGGAAGAGGAAGAGTAAGAAAGGAGGCCCAGCAAAACACATTGCACATCAGAGAGAGGAGTTCTTATCTAATCTTCACTGAACTTTACACACATCTAGCATACCTGAAATTCAGAGCCACTTCCAGTCCATCCTAACTGCCCACAAATAAATCACCTGTGTTTTGCCAAAAACACTAGCGAGACGCTCTTTATTCTGGATATTGGCAAATGTACAGCACTTCCTGAACTCCACCACAATTTGCCTTAAACACCCACTCTCTAAAGAACAAAAGTCTGTATGTATCCCAATTTAAATTGATATACAATATGTTGAAGGTGAAAGAAGAAGAAAGATCAGATCCACCACTATTAATCATACGGGAACAACCATGATACTAGCTGCATTATGTCTTCCTCAGAAGAACTCTGCAAATGAATAATATGACTCAAAAATGGGCAAATATGTGGCCAGCACTATGCCACATTGTCCAATTGGGCTGTTTCCAATGTTTATATAAAAAAAAACTTTTGTTTCCAGCATACATTCTAGGGCTTGGCTTTAAAAATAAATCTATAAATATGAATTCCACAACCAATGGGCGGGTTTTCACTTAATACAATATATATTCCAGTGCAGGGAATAAATATTATTAATCTGATACTGATAAGTAAAAAAAAACAAACCTGCTCTAGCATTAATTCTGCATGGAAACTTGTCTTTTTATAGATGGAGAAGTAAATATGATAATCTAGTAAACTAAAGCAAAAATGTGCTGAGTTCTAGATACCTTGAACACAAGTGCACTGGGGAAAAAACATATTTAGTATACATTTCTACCTGAATTATAGATAGAATTAACAAAGATAAATTGCAAAACAGCACAGCTGAGTATTAGGGTGGAGCAGTCTGGAAAGAAAAGACTGAGCAGCAGGATAAACAAAGCCTCTCTTTATGTGTCACTTCCTATACATGTTCTGTGCCTCAACTAGCCTGTGAACAGTTTGTATTGAAAGAAAGTCACAAATAACCTTATGACTTGCATTGATTTGAGCATTGTAAGAATAACTACTGAACTGATAACTAACTGCATGTTATCCTAGCAACAACCAATTACTACATTTTCTGACAATGGCAAACAACTTTCCATCACTTGCAACAATGAACTGCTATAGTTTACACAGGACAAACAGGATATTTTCTGCACAACAATGAAAGGACAGAAAGCAGCGATTAGAAATGGCAGCACAAGAGAAACTAGGTGAATATTTCAATCCAATGATATTCCATTTTTGCCCTGAAGGTTACTATACACAACTTTTTTTAAAAACAACAACAATTTTTAATGGCAGACAAACTATTTGTAGAGGTATGTCCTTTGTTTTCCAAGAACTCAATGTGATGCAATGTTATTTTAAAAAATATAACTTTTAAAATAATAATTATATTTTAAAAAGTGTTCAATATATTGATTTCCTTATTTTGAGTTGAGTGTTTTTGATGCTGATGATTTGTAATAATTAATGCTTGTTTTAAAACTGGTTCTTTTGATGATTTGCATTTTCAGTTATTTATTATATTAAATTGCTTAAAGCCAGTTTGGAATGGGTGTCTTCTGGCAGCATATAAATGCAGCTGTAACAAAATTAAAATATGGCTACAGAATTAGGTGTTCCTAAGCCAATGCTCAAATAGAGTGTGTTCTGAATAAAAATTCTACCATATTAAAACTAATAAAAACAATAATATGCTCTATATCCATCAACAAGTCTTTCCAGATATTCAGTAAATATAATGGGGGAAATGCCAAATAGTTTTTATTTATTTCATTTCTGTATCCCACTCATACTCTAAGCAGCTCAGGGAGAGGTAAAGGGTTATTGATGGTTTGCATAATTAGAATCTGTCATTCATTTATGTGTTGCCTGCAGCAACAACATGTCACTGGAACAAAGTGTAACCGCATTTGCTTTGATTCCAAGACTACAGTCATTACTCATAGCCAATTAATTAAGGCCACACACCTAATTCTACCATCTTGGGGGTAGATACAATTGAGTTCAACAGAAGTAGCTTCCAAGCAAATTTCTATCCCACTCTTCCTCCCAACAGGCCAGTTAGGGATGAGGTGTAAAAATGATATGATTACATTTGCACAACTTCACATAAAATTATAATATTTTTTAAAGGGAAGAGCACTAGTTTTTTAGATTATCATAGAATTATAGAACTGTAGAGCTGGAAGGGACCTCGGGGGTCATACAGTCCAACACCCTGCAATGCATATGTGTATGTGTGTGTTACTGCTAGCATTCTGGCGTGTGAGACATGGGAAGGCGGGAGGCTCCCTTTTAAGATAGCCGGTGATATCTGCTGTTTTCACAATTAACTATATAAAACAATGAACACATTTTTAAAAATAAAAACGCTTTCCTGAGATCATTTAAATTTACTAACTTTTCATTTCCTCCCCAGATGCTTGCACAATTATTCCTAGAGCCAGGGGTTTTATTTTTGTTTCTGCACCTTCAGTTCCAATCATACTTCTGGACCACAAATCTGCAAGCGCCCCACATCTGCTTGACAGAGTTTAACAGCACAGGAAATCTTACTACACAAGCCAATCCAATGGTACATCCTCCAGCTTAGCCTACACTGGCAGCAGCTCGCCAAAGTGCCAAGGAAGAGAGGCCTCTGAACAACCCTACCAACTGAAGATACCAGTAACTGAAGGGGAACCTTCCAAAGGCGTTCTCACAGGAAGCTTGAAACCCATCGCAACCCCCAGTTATTTACGTATTTGTCAATTTAATGTGTATACCGCCCTTCACCCGAAGATCACAGGGCGGTTCACAACACAAAACTACAGGAAAAGGACACAAAAAACATAATAAACCAACAGTCTTCGTCGTCGCCGGGTGCAGAACTTGGGTCTACCTCCTTCACTGTTAACAAGCGGACACCCCTCCAGGCGCCCCCCTCTGCCGGGAGAGCATTTCTACGGCCCAAACGCCCCCCTCTTCTTGCCCCCCACCCAGCAAATGCCACGAGCCGAGGATACGTCCGAGTCACCGTTACCCCTGGCAAGAGGCTCCCCTCTCCGCCGCCCTGTCCCGCGCGGCCCTGTCAGCGCCAGGCGCGTTTCCCGCGTGCGGTCTCGCTGCTTCAAAAGGGACAAAGGGGGGGGCTTTCCCTACCCGCCTCCCTCACGACCCAAGGCGGACTGTAGTCGGCCGCACAAGCCCAGCGAGGCAGGCGGGGCCTTCCGTGCCAGAGAAAGAGCGGGAGCGCGAAGGAGAGATACCCACCACAAGCAAGGCGGGCAGCTCGGCCACTCTGGGCCTCCACAGCGAAGCCACAACGCCGAGCCAGAAGAAACCGGAAATTCCGGTGCGCTCAACCATGTGACCTTGCAAAGCGCACCCAGCCATCCCGGGGCACGCGCGCAGCGGCCTATACGGCTAACCATAGACTTAAGGCGGATAGAGCGGTTCCCAGATAGCTTCGGAAGCCATCTTTGGGGGTCTCTCCAAGAGGCGGAAGTGGGAGCTGCCCAAAGAAAACAATGGAGAAATCCAGGATTTTAGCGTCGCTGGGTTTGGGCTGCGTGTGGCAGCCAAAATTTTTAAAAAAGCAAGCTTTCTTGCCGAATTTTCTTTTTCGTTTATTTTTTTGGTCGAGTGCTTTCAAACTTTAAAGCCCAACGGGTCTGTAGTCAAGTCAATGAAGCTATGCAGTAGGATGCTGGGTGGGGCTTATTAACGTAGGTAGCCCTTTGTTGCAAGAAAGCTAGAGCAACGTCAGCCCGCCTTTCACTGAAAATATTAGTAGGGAGCTGCACTAAAACGGGTATAAGTTGCACGCTCTTCAATTTGGAAACAATGCACTGGCATGGGAACCGCTTTAAAAGTTTTTCTTACAGTCAGTGGTATACAAATTTCATCAAGAAAAAGAAATGAACCTTTAACTGTCTTAAAGCTTAATAATAATAATAGCTCTAAGTTAGAAAAGGCGTGATTTGCTGTCGGGTGCTGGAGGTGGAGAAAGTGCTGCTGCTGCTACCAAATCACAGCTACGCCAAAATCCTGGATTTCTTTATTCTATATTCCAATTTTGTTATCTGCGTGCTGCTACCAGACAGCAGCCACGTGCAAGAGGGTACTCGGAGTAATCCCAAGGTTTGAAAAAGCACACACACAAAAAAGGCAAAAGAAAACCCTAGGGGAAATAAGAAGTCAACCTAGGGAGGACTGAGCATCAGTAGCTGCAGGACGCTGATCGATTGTTACAGGGGTAGGGAAATGGAATGGAGTTTCGTGGACGAAGGCTGGGTTGAACCGTGAACAAGATCACTCTGAACTAGAATATGGTGAAGAGCAAGTAAATGTAAATCCATAAATTAATTAACGTTTTGTTGCAGGTCCGGTCCCACTTGTTTTGTGTGGACAGCTCTCACTTATGCCCCATGGAATATGAAAAAGATAGCTACAGAAGGACTCGGGAAATCAATCATCAGACAACTGAATTGTAATTCTAATATTTGTATTTTTATAATGCTCCTATACGCCCTAAATGCTCTGCTTGGAAAGAGGAAATAAAGAAAAAGAACTCACTTGCTCAATGCGGAGGAGTGTATGTCTTATAACTACATTTCCCAGGATGCTCCGCAACCCACTTCCTCCTTTTCTCTAGCGTCGCTGTGTAATGCTGGGACTTGCAGCTTTATATCCATGGTTTGAGCCTGTAAGAACGATGACGACAACGACAAGATTTGTGCTGTTGATGAAGTTGGTCAGTACTGCGGTTGTATAAACATTCCAGTCGTATAGAAGAAGGGCTGAAGCAGATTTATTTTGACGAATAGCAGAATTTTATGTGAAGCTCTCTGATAAAGTTATCATAATATATCAAAGTTTGGGCGGGCATTCTACACATGACCTGAAACACTTTTGTTGCTATTCCACGTGTTTGGACAAGGCTTCTCACTGAATATGTTTGGAGGCTGACCTCAAGACTCACCTTTCACCGTCTTTTTATTTTTTCAATAAAATTGATAAACTAAGGCATGCTTAATGAAGTTGCAGTCAGTATTTGGTTCTTTAATTGTTGCAGTGATACCTTACATTTTATATATATATGTTTAAGTGGGGTGGAGAGTAACAAAATAACACTTAATGACACTTGTGGAGGGTTTGTGTATTAGTCACACACTACCATGACTTGGAGATGTGTCCGGGTTGTGCAAGTAAGCATAGTTAGCAGAATGCAGTTAGGTTTGCAAACCAGAAGGGAAGGCGGCACTAAGACACAGGAAGTGGAGGAGGCCTTCAGCCTTATCAAGCACGGGTCAGGAGAAGGCCCAGTAAACCTGTCCCTGTCCTTTGGTTTCATTGTGCTGATGGAGGCTTGAATGTGTAAAGTTGTGGGGTGGAATGCACACACATCTCCCCCAGAAACCAGTAGGCCAAGCCCTGCCCTTTCATCACAGAGGTGATGGAAATGGCTATAACAGTAGAAGTATGTTTCCTTTTCCCTCCACTTTAGGCTCCTCAATAAGCATTTCACACCTTACCTGTCTTGAAAGGCGTACACCTAGTCTTTCTTAAATGTGGGTTTGACAAGACATTCATATTCTCAATGTAATTAACTATTCTGAACTATTTTGTCAAGCAGAGGTAAGGAAGCATTATCACCAGTTTCCAAGTTCGAGAATGAGATACTAGGGGCATTTTCATAAAATGTTACGTTCATTCTTTTAAACCACTTAATGGCAGCAGACCTCCAAATGCCAGTTTCTGGGAGAGAAACAGAGAGAGACCTATTGCCTGCTTTTGTGCTTCCCAGGGGCATGTAGTTGGCCACTGTAGGGAAAGGGATTCTAAACTAAATGGGCCTTTGGTCTGATCCTTAAGTTCTTAAGCATTTTCACACCAGATGTTGCAATTCTGCATCTTCAATTGATAGAATCTTGCCTACCTCCACCAGTTTTTCTGCACCAGCCCTAAAGTGCCCTAAAGTGCCTAATTACTGTGATTTCCAAAATAGTGCTATAAGGACAAACACAATAGGTTTTTGCTGGGTGGGGATCATTCAAGAGCAACATGCTGCTCCTTCAAGAGCTTTGTACCTGTGGAGGTTATTTCACAGATCATAATTTGGAACTGGTGCAAGGAAATAGCTATGACTGCCATTCCACACATACTTACTTGGGGGTAAGTCCCATTGTATCGGATGTGGTTTACCTCTGTATGAACCTGCAACAGATTGAACTGAAAAGTTGTGTGAACTGTGATTATGGAAGTTGTAAGGACTACCAAGGTTGAGTTAACTGAGCTAAATTTATTTATTTATTGCATTTATATCACA
Source organism: Podarcis vaucheri (assembly GCF_965113315.1). Taxonomy (NCBI): domain Eukaryota; kingdom Metazoa; phylum Chordata; class Lepidosauria; order Squamata; family Lacertidae; genus Podarcis; species Podarcis vaucheri. Next base: position 75,745,586 of record NC_138760.1, on the reverse strand, counting down.
CCTTTCCCCCCAAGGAGCTTAAGATGCTATACATGGTTCTTCTCATTTAATCACAACAGCCCATTGAGGTAGGTTAGGCTGAGAATCAGTGACTGGCCCAAGGTCGGCCAGTGAGCGTCATGACTGAGTGGAGTTTTGAACCATGGTCTTCCAGGTCCTTGTCCAGAACTCAAACCACTACAGTACACTGGCTGAATGTGAACATTCTGATTTACAGATCTTAATGCATACAGCTCAAAGCCCTTCAACTTATTTTTGTAGCAGACTCGATCATACATGCTTCTCTAGGAGTAAATCTGAATGAACACAGGAGAATTCAGTTCTAAGTAATGTGGCAGCATGGCTGTAATCACAAACATATTTATTTGGGAATAAAACCCAACGAGACTTCTGAAAAAACATGCCACATGTTTGTTACGGCTTTTTTTCCTCCTTAACATTTAAAAATGTGATGTGACCTAATAAAAACATTACAACAGAACATTTTACAGGATTTAATAGTTTGAAACAGGACTTCCTCTCCGTTTCCCCATCTTCATCATGAGATTAATAGTGTCAGCTGACCTTACGAGGCTGTCATAAGGATTCAAGATAGAATGCATGTAGAGTGCTTTGAACTAAGTGATACTTAAATCACTCCTATTTTTATCATCAAACACAGACACCAAGGTTTCCTATGTTGAGAGAAAGCTTAAATCTTCACAGATTTTCACATCTAGGCAGATGTGCATCAACCAGAAGTCTCTTCCATTTTCTGTGGAGATCGTATTTTGTCCACTGAAACACCGTAACTGCAGAGTTTGGAACTACATTCCCCAAGATGCACTGGGACTTGTGGCCCAGAAAGTGACCTTTGAAAGGAAAAGTAGGTAGTGCACTGTACCTTCCTGGCTATAGCTGGCGAGGGCAGACTCAGCTGGCTAGACTGGGAAGCATGCCTGTGACTGTGCAGCATCAGAGTCCCCAGAGGAGATAGCAGCATGCAGAACCCCCTCTCCTCTTCGCCTGGAGGCTCACGCTGTTCCCTTTCTGCTTAGACATCACCGGCAAGGCAGCTGCAGAAGCAGACACTCACTGGCGCTTTCCACTCCTCCGCAGGCTGTTCCTGTCAAAGCTGTAAGTATCCTTTGTGTGCTGCTAGACCAAACAGGAAGGCACATACAGGGGCTGGGCCTGTGGATTTCTTTCTTCAGCCTTGCATATATATTCCACGTTCTTTGAGCAACATAAATGGCCCGCTGTGGAATCGGGGAAACTGAAATTCTTCCAAACTGGATTTTGTACAAATCCGGCTGCTGTACTACCAAAGCCAACGACGATAAGGTTCCTCAGGAAACCAGAAGCAAAGGAACCAGAGTGGTTTGGGATCACACTGTGCTCCCTAGGAGATTCTTCTCTGACAGAGAGAGACAGCCCAGGAGGAAATGTAGCAAAAGTAAAAGTCAGGGACATTTATTGAGAAGGGCTGGCTATGTCCCCATACTTAAATTGTCTGCTGGTGCTCTCAGTGTGGCTTAGAAGTTGTACAAAAGCATAAATAATTATTTGATTTAGAGCAATGTGCTGGGCTGAATGTCTGCCCGCAGAGCAATTAACTCTACCAAGTAGCAGCAGATCAAACCTGTGGCCCTGTGTGCCTCCTCATCCTAGAGCAAAAGGCTGTAATACTGATATCAAAATGCCTATGTTACGCTTTACAGCTGCAAAAGCACTTTATAACCATTATCATGCTGATACCTTTTATTGTTATAAATGGCCATTATTGTCATTGTATAGGGAAACGACTGAGCCTGAAAGAAGAGTAGCTTGTCCAAGTCCACACACTCAGTCTGTACTCTGTAGCAGTGTGAGAAACTCCAATATATATGCTCAGCACCAAATGGCTCCTTAAACCAGGGTTACAGTTGCCAAAACGGAATGCCTAGTTGCCATTTTGGGGCCAGGCGGCTCAAAAGTTGTATTTTTCAATACAATGGTACCTCAGGTTACATACACTTCAGGTTACATACGCTTCAGGTTACAGACTCCGTTAACCCAGAAATAGTGCTTCAGGTTAAGAACTTTGCTTCAGGATAAGAACAGAAATCGGGCTCTGGCGGCGCAGTGGCAGTCCCCATTAGCTAAAGTGGTGCTTCAGGTTAAGAACAGTTTCAGGTTAAGAACGGATCTCCGGAACGAATTAAGTACTTAACCTGAGGTACCTCTGTATGACTTTTTGGTTCCTGTAATTCATTCTGATTGTGCAGATAAAATATCATGGATCGAATTCTACAGGATGTGTTGCCAGTGTGTGAAAACAGACCAGGTCCAAGGATCCCCAGGCTTGCACCTCCAGATGGTGGAGACATCAGGTGCCATCCTGGCACCTGGGCATCTTCACTTGATCGCAAGTGACCGATAGCCAGGTGCAAAATGCACCTGGCAGATTTCAAATGCTGCTCTGTAGCAATGGTAAGAACAGAACTCAGGTCTCCCAGGTCTTTGTGGGTGAATGGCAGCTCACCCAGGAGAAAGTAAAGCCAGTGTTGTGTAGTTGGAGTGTCAGACTAGAGCCAGGGAGGTCCAGTTTAAACCACAAACTCACTGGGTTTGTGAGTTTAGTCACAGTCAACCACAAACTCACTGTGTGACCTTGGGCCAGTCACTATCTCTCAGCTTAACCAACCTCCCAGCGTTGTGATTAAAGAGGAGAGAATATCATGTGTGTTGCACTGAGAACCTTGGGAGGCAAAATGGAATAAAATTGGGTGTGTGTCTTAGCTTGCCCATGTTGATAACAAAATCTGGATGGATGGGCAGGTTCTCACCACCACCCCAAGTCTGGCCAGTTGGGGACCATTTACTTTGTGCTACATAAGACAGTGAGTTTCTTTTATGTAAAGAAAAAAAGTTTGATGCAACTGGGGATACAATTTGGGGTGATCCAAACGTCTTGGAATAGAGACAGGGATTGTTTCCTCTCATCTCTGTCCTGTTGAAATAAACATTTTGGTAATTTCTAAATAAGGAGTTAGTTGGCCTGATAAAATGTTAGGGCTTGATTAATTACAGTTTATTGAATCTCAAACTTGCAAGCTCTTCAAGGTTGTTAAGAAATAATCATAAGCTACAATTATCTTAATTAGTGGCCTGCTGAAGATACTTCAGCTCATCAGTAAATTTTATTGTTTGGTTGTATGTTTTTATATTGTTGTAATTTGCTGTGATCTTTACGTGTATCTTTATGATACAGTGGTATATAAATATTTTTATAAATAAATAAATTAAGCTGCAGGCCGTCCAAAACCACCCTCTGAAAGGTGTGTCGTGGGACCTAATTGCAGAATGTAGGTAAAACACACCTAGGGACGTTGGAGGAATTCCTAGCTCCTGGTATCTCATAGAATCATAGAATCATAGAGTTGGAAGAGACCACAAGGGCCATCGAGTCCAACCCCCTGTCTTAGCTTGCCCATGTTGATAACAAAATCTGCACATCACCCAGAGTTATTGTATGGAATAATACTTCCTCTCTAAAAAGAGACAAACATCTGTCATATGATTTATCTGATAGACCAGAGGGGAACCTCTGACCTCTAGATGATGTTGCACTCCAGCTCCCAGCAGCCATCACTAGCATGGTTAATAGCCAGGATTGATGGGGGTCACTGGTTCTGCTTTTTCTTTTCTTTTTTTTTTGTAAGAATGGAGTTCTCTTGTCTAATACAGGAATAGGGAACCAGATGTTGCTAACCTATGACTTGTTCCCTATTCCTGGGTTAAACCACAAAAGCCCAATTTCTAACAAAAAATGCAGAACCCGTGACTTTTCCACCATACTAATACATGCAGATTAAGTATGTATTCTGAACCAAACACCTGTTAAATAGTTGCTCTTTTCATTTGCTGAATTTTGTGTTGCTCTGTTTTGCCAAGAACTTTTTTAATGTAGCTATTTGTTTTTAATATATATTGTGTATATTATTTTATCTTTCTCTGTATGTCATTAAATATTTTAAACCTTGATAGATTTTAGTAAAATTCATGCTTAAATTTTCATTGTATTTTACTCAAATTCTTTAATATGTTATCTTTCATTAAAGCCTATTAGAATTTAAGCTAGTTGTATTTTGGTTTTTGTTGTTTAGCAGTGTTTCCTTGGGCCAAGCATCACTTCAAAGCGTACAGTTGGCTATGCGCCATTGGTTTGCAGACCTAGAATTCTGAAATAGCATGCAGTCCAAACCTTTGCATGTTTATTCAGAAGTAAATTCTACTGAAATCGCTGGGTCTTACTTCCAAATATATGCATAGGATTGCACAAATTTGTGCTGAAAATTTACATTGCTGCACAAGGGAAAAAAGCAAACCAGTCACAAAAGCAGGTGGGGGAATGGCTCAAGTCAGTTAACCATTGTTCCAGGAAGATGGCTGAGAGAGCAGGAGAAAGGGACAAGGTGGTAAGGAAACAGATCAGCTTAACTCATACCAACAGTCAAGTACAAATTTAGTTCTGGATTTCCATTTCTACCTATTTTTTAATCTTGTTTAGTGGGAATTTCCCCCCTCTTTTAAAAGCAATGCAGTTGAAATTAAATTCAGTTCAGCACTGATCTATAATAACTTTATTTATTTTGTTAACCACTTGCAGATCCTGTGTACCTTGACTCAGAAATAATTTCCACTGTGTTCATTGGGATTAACACCCAGAAAAAGTGTGTCAGATGGTAGCATGAGTTTATTCAAGCTGTAATCCTATAATAATAATAATAGAATTATTTATACCCTGTCCATCTGGCTGGGTTTCCCCAGCCAATCCTATACTTGCTTACCTAGGAGTAAGAACCATTGAACTCTGTATCACTTATTTCAGAGTACATAGGTTTAGGTTGCACTGTAACAAGTTAGCTCAGCAGATCCCAAAGTCTTGTGGTAGATGACAGAGATTAAAAATAAGTAACTACAAGGGACGTATGTTAAAATAAAATAAACACCCTGCTGCCAACCAACTTAACATAAACACTCATCTTCATACATGGCACTTTTTTTTTGACATCATCAGGAGGTGAAAATTCCCCAGTGTGTAAAGTTCTTCAACATGCTATGGATAGCAAGGTATCTGGGATGGAACGAAAAAGGGTGTTCAGTGCTACCATCTCTTACCATTTACCGTATTTTTCGCTCTATAACACGCACCCGACCATAACACGCACATAGTTTTTAGAGGAGGAAAATCCGTAGGCATGCCACCCGTAGGCATTTCCTCCATAACACGCACAGACATTTCCCCTTACTTTCTAGGAGGAAAAAAGTGAGTGTTATGGTGCAAAAAATACAGTAATTTATTTCATTATGTGCCTAGATGTATGAAGACTAAAAGCATGCAGCTTGTAACCAATTCTGCTTTAACTGAAATAACCAGAATGTCTTTCCCATCCTGTGTGTGCCGTCAAAAGTTTGAAAATATGGAAGTCGTGTGCTTTAATAGCTGTGAAACCTAAAGGCAAATGAAAGAACCCATTTTCATTTGCTTTTGAGTCATTTTGTGATTTGTCCACCTAATCTCATAAGGATTTGACTCCTCTGTTATCATTTGATTTTAACAACCACAGGCAAACACCGATGGGACATGGTTGACATTTAACCAATCAATATGAAAAAGACACATTTTACTGAGCTGGTGTTAACATGAGGAGTCTCTTGCAGAAGCAGACTGTTCATCAGTAAGGAGAGAGATATAACTGAGTACATTACCAAACCCTCCTGCGCTTCACGGTTTCAAATAAAAACATTATTCTGTACATATGATACTTTAATTGTCCTGTGAATAAGGACCACTGCCCCTGCTTCCTGTTCGATTGTTACACATTGCAGGAAAAGACTGACCATTTTACTACGGGATCAACAGATCTAGCCATCCCTACCAAACACTTGAATCATGTGGTTTTAGTGCCGTGGCTGTTGAAACATCTGTCCCCATTGGTTGCTGGCCAGAGCCATACTTCCAGGTCTTGAGAGCATTGTTGAGTTCAAATATCTGCTCAGCCAGAGGGTGGTTTTTGGGCAAGCCACTGTATCTTAGCCTCCCTTCTCCATTTGTAAAGTGAAAATGATAGTAACTTTTCTCATAGGGTGGTGTTGAGAAGAAACAAACGCTGCACTACGCAGTTAGAAAATGCTCACTCTATATGGGATAACTATGGTGTAATTAAACCCGAAGCATTTCCAGGCTGACTTCCCGCTTCATATAAATCCGATGCTATGGAGGTGCTCCAATGCACTTGTTTTGTCACTCAGGTTAGGTAACTGCATAAGATTTGCACTGCTTTGGGGGATAAAAGCTAGCAGGTCTTTTTTTTGTTTGCTTGTTTGCAGGTCCCCACAAGCTTCCAAGGGATGGCTGCTGATGTTCACAAGAAGGATGGAGATGTGCCCAATGGCTCATTGGTCCCATGCGACAGAAAGCAGGCTGAGAGGTCAGAGAGTCCTACCCCAGGTCTCATGCAGGGAACAGAACCGGGTAGGTGTGGGCAGAGCAATTTAGAGGGGGCTGGGGAGGGCGAAGCAAAGGAAGAGGGACCACCCAATCCAAAGCTTTGCCAGGCAGGTGGGGCTGTTCTCTGTCCCACTCCCCTTTATTTGGGGCCAGTGTTTTAGCGCTTTCCCCTCCCACGACACCTGTTTTTGTCAGTTCCACAGTTGGCACGCTTACAGCGGAGTGGCAATGCAAAAGGGTGCTGTGTTTAATCTACAATTTTCTTTGTGCACCGCTTATACTGTGTTCCCCCTGCTATTTCCTATGCACTCACTGCCTTTTCAGTACTGGGTTTTTAATCTGTGTTCACACGAAATTATCCAAATGCATGTTATCCTGTACTTGGTTATAAAATACTACTCTTCGATGCATTGTTTCTCAAGCTTCACACCTCTTGCAAATACCTATTCCGCTCCCTGGTGTGAACAGAAACAAATTGACACTAAGGAAGCTGTGCTGATGTGAACAGCTAGGGAGGCAAGAGGTGTGAAATGCACCAGGGGGGAAATCAACATCACTATGCTCTAATCTAAGGGATGGGTAGGCAAACTAAGACCTGGGGGCTGGATCCGGCCCAATCGCCTTCTAAATCCGGCCTGCAGATGGTCCGGGAATCAGCGTGTTTTTACATGAGTAGAATGTGTCCTTTTATTTAAAATGTACATCTGGGATATTTGTGGGGCATAGGAATTCGTTCATTTCCCCCCACCCCAGAAAAATATAGTCTGCCCCCCCACAAGGTCTGAGGGACAGTGGACCGGCCCACGGCTGAAAAGGTTTGCTGACCCCTGTAGTCTAAGGGGGTAATGGGAACACACCCTTAGAGACCTCTTTGATTAAGTGGTTTATAAGTCTCCTACTTTTTAAGCTGAGCCGGAATTTGGTTTAAAATTGGAAATTCGTATTCAAATCTATTTTCAATCAAGTATACATCATATACACAAAAACATTTTTTCTGTGATTTGGGCTCTTCACTGCCTGCTGATCTTTCCACCCCACTTCCCAAAATTGTTATGAACTTATAGTCAGGCACCATTATCTGATCAACTCTGTGGGCTGACAAAAAAAAAATCTCCAGCCAACAGCGCTCATCTGAGGCTGGCATAAACACAGACTGTGTCATAATGACAAAACCAGAAGCTGTTGACCTGTTCCTTAGGCAGCATTTCCTTGCTGCCCACACCTTATGCCAGCAATAATAAATGTCATATTCCCTTGATCAAAGCAAGGAGAGGACACAAAACAGAGCTAACTAAATTCTGCACTGCTGGAAAGCAAGAGGTAATCCAGAACAGTTGTTGTCATTCGTCTGTCTCGAGAGAAGAGGCACCACTGGGGGTAAAGTGAAACCGTTGTTGAGTTACAGTGCCTACAGTGAATGTGGAGACCGATATGGGAGAGACATGTTTTGTTGCAGCTGGGACAGATGAAAGCATCTGGTTTTGCTGTTACAGATGCACCGAGGTGTTTCTTCTGTCTGCACAGAACAGGATATAGACCAATAGACCTGTTGCAGGTTCAACATGGCTGTATGGTGAGAATAAACCTGTCTGAGGTCAGCTTTGTAATCAACAAGTAGCCAATCCCAAACATGCTTACTTCGTAATGTAAATTCCACTTATTGATGGGACTTACTCCAAGAAAGTGCTCCTAGGAGTACATCTTTAACCTGCATGTACTTTTCAGCTGCTTGTGGAGAATTGTTTTCTCATTTCTTTCTTTGTAAAACTACTACAAAAGGCTCAGTGAAGCAGTTCCTTTGTGATAGATAGTGAATGTACCTAAAGAATGCACATGCTCTGCTTTAGTATGGAAGATAATGAATATCAGATACTTAGATGGGAGTCAAAGGGTTTCGGGTACAAGGACCTCAATTTCCTGCTATCCCACAGTGCAGTTACCACATCAAAATGTTAAAATGAAAGGCCCTGTGTGTTCTAAAGAAAGCTATAGAATTGGAGTGCTTTCTAAGGAGGAGCATTCATTATGGATTAGGAAGCATGCATGCTATTTAACCAAAGGATATTTCCTTACAGCATGGCACAACCATTGCAATCTGCGGTTTTCAGCTTGTAACCCACTAGATGAGGAGCACAGGAACAAAAACTCTGGCATAAGGTTAAGTTAAATGTTGGGAGATTTTTGCCATTGTATGTGTCTTGTGGGCATTTATGAGTTTTCCTACTCATTCTTTGATGATGCCATTGTTGTAGCTTTTTATCTGCTCCTTCCAGGGAGTAACTCAGTATTTGTTCTGGCATGTTGTTTACAAGGGGCAGGCCAGGAGGGAGCCATGTTTGTTCATGCCAAGTCCTATGAAGACCTGACCACCACCGAGAATCAGGATGCGACTCCCCAGAGCCCGGAGGAAAGCGAAGAGCGCCAAGGTGAGCAGGCAAAGATGGAGGAGATCAGCAAGGACTTCAGCGAACTGAGCACCCAGCTCACTGGAATAGCCCTGGATTTGGAGGAAGAGATAAGGCACAGCAAAGAAGACAAGTTGGAGCTCTCGCCGCAGGCCTCGCGCCGAGACTCTGTGCTGTCTGGGAAGGAGGAAGAAGATGTGACCATGGATGCTTGGCGCATGCACCAGAAGCATGTCTTTGTTCTGAGTGAGGCAGGCAAGCCGGTGTATTCCCGCTATGGGTCTGAAGAGGCATTGTCCAGCACCATGGGTGTGATGATGGCTCTGGTGTCCTTCCTTGAAGCACAGAAGAATTCCATCAGGTCTATTCATGCAGGTACTTAGGAGTCACACTGACAGGGTTTCTTCCCAAGAGACCGCTATCTTACTATTTTGAAAAGAACCTGAGAAACAGGAGCAAGGAGTGCGAATGATCTTTCCCCAGGATAGCCCCCTGCCAGAGTGGCATGGGGACATGTTTTTATTATGCTCCTTTCTAACCCAGCAGCTTTAGGAAATATGAGATTTCATCGAATATCCGATTGCCAGTCCCAACTTGTACACAGAATAATCAGAAGAGAACAATATGCCGTTTTCACATTCCGTTTAGAAAATGCTTCAAAACTAAGCCAGAGAAGGAAGCTATAGATTTATTTGAAAGGCAAGTCTCAAGCCAAAGTGTAGTAAAAATGATTATCTAAATCAATGTTTGGTCAAGAGAGCCTTTCCAGACTGCTAGCTATGGATGTTGATAACCATGTTGACAGTGCTGCAGTCTCTGGGATGGGGAATCTACATGTAGATACCAGTCAAAGGCAATATTCTATAAGTAAAGGTAAAGGGACCCCTGACCATTATCTCCAGTTGCGGACGACTCTGGGGTTGCGCCGCTCATCTCGCTTTACTGGCCAGCGTTTGTCCACAGACAGCTTCCGGGTCATGTGGCCAGCATGACTAAGCCGCTTCTGGTGAACCAGAGCAGCGCACAGAAATGCTGTTTACCTTCCCGCTGGAGCGCTACCTATTTATCTACTTGCATTTGACGTGCTCTTGGATTGCTAGGTTGGCAGGAACAGGGACTGAGCAACGAGAGCTCACCCTGTCGCAGGGATTCAAACCGCCGACCTTCTGATCGGCAAGTCCTAGGCTCAGTGGTTTAGACCACAGTGCCACCCGCGTCCCTATTCTATAAGTATGCGTCCTTAAATCCTGACAATCGCTGCCCTAACCATTAGCAATTACCTTAGATGCTCTCCCTGCCTTCTTTTATTGTTTTCTTACCCCTAATTCTCATTGAGCAGGGAAACCCAAGCTTGGACCATATCATTTTAAATTGCTGATGGGGATCACAAAAAATCCATGCATGTTAAATACACATGCGCACGCGCGTGCACACACACACACACACACACACACCAGAGAGAAGGCTAGGTTAGACCCCTTCTCCATGACGTCTAGGGTTTTTCTTTTATGTATAGGAACTTTTTTTAGTAGAGTAGCTGTCAGTCACACGAACCCTCACCTGCAATCTGAAGTAGTAGAGCTCAGATGCAAATTGACCAACCTGGTGAGAAGTAGATATTTAAGAATGGGAAGTCACTCTATGAAGTTAAAATATGATCCCCTGGTAAAGATGGTTTCCTTATGCCATAGCAAGGCAACCTTGCTAACTGCATACGCGATAGAGTTCTGTATTTCCTATTCTTTGTTAGGTTTTAAACACTGGGTTTCCAGGAGAGTGTAGGCTTTTTATCACACTGTTTCAAGGAAATTTGCTTTTTAAGGAAATTGATTTTCTTCTGGCCAACTTTGATAGGCAGGTGGGACTTCTCACCTGTCAATCATCTGACATCATTATGGCATCAGGTGACAACTTGAAAGGGGCTTGCTGCAGACTGTGGGATAGGTGGGAGTGGCTTGTGGAAAACAGACTCCAAGACCAAATTAGGACCCCTGCCAAGCCTAGTTAGGCCTGCAGGCCAGAGATTCCCCCACAAGTGATCTATGGATTCAGAGAAGTTGCCTCAAAAGAACCATAGCTCCTTTGTGTTCAGGACTTCCCACTGTGTTCTAAAGAAACTGATGTGCTTCTTCTCGCTTTCTCCCTCCCCATCCTTGCCTTCTTGGCAGATGGGTACAAGGTGGTGTTTGTGCGCAGGAGCCCCCTGGTGCTGGTTGCTGTGGCTCAGACACGGCAGTCAGAACAAGAAATTGCTCAGGAACTTCTTTATATCTACTACCAGATCCTTAGTCTCTTGACGTGGACCCAGCTCAGCCGTATCTTCCAGCAGAAGCAGAACTATGACCTGAGGAGGCTGCTGGCAGGCTCCGAGCGCATCACGGACAACTTGCTAGACCTGATGGCGAGGGACCCGAGCTTTCTGATGGGGGCTGCACGTTGCCTCCCTATGGCTGCTGGAGTCAGGGATGCCGTGAGCTCCTGCCTCCAGCAAGCCAAAGCTAAAAGCCTGGTCTTCTCCATCCTCTTATCCAAGAACCAGCTGGTATCTCTGGTGAGAAAAAAGGACCAGTTCCTGCATCCGATTGACCTTCACTTACTCTTCAACCTCATCAGTTCATCCTCCTCATTTAGAGAAGGAGAAGCCTGGACTCCCATCTGCCTGCCGAAGTTCAACTCCAGCGGTTTCTTCCATGCTCACATTTCCTACTTGGCGCAGGACACGGATTTGTGTCTCCTTCTGATCTCCACTGACCGTGAGGACTTCTTCACAGCGTCTGACTGCAAGCGCAGGTTCCAGGAACGGCTGAAGAAGCGCGGTGTTTATCAAGCCCTTGTGGAGGCTCTGTGCACTCCTTTCTACACTGTCTCCCAGGTGGGAATCCCAGACCTCCGACACTTCATCTACAAATCGAAGAGCTCAGGACTCTTCACCAGGTGAGAAGCATCTTTCTTTCAGCTCATAAATATTAGCTGATGCTTTGCTAAGTGGCAAGGGTGAGTGGGATTTATCTATTTATTTAAAAGCATTTCTAAATGACTTAAGTGTTAAAAGATATCTAAGTGATATATGAAATGCAACACAGAAACAATAGGACAGAATCGTAAAAACAGTTGTAGGCAATGTTAGTCGTTCACAGAGTGGACCCATTGAAATTAATGGACAGAGTAACTCTGAGTAAAAGTTGCTTGGATACAACCCAGAGATACAGAATAAAAAAACCCCCAGTGTTATAAAAACAGGAATTCAGTACAGGGCCCAATTTTATGGGTCAGGGAAAGGGCCTATTTTGTATTGTTTTAATTTTGCTTTAAATATATTTGCTGTTTGGGAGGGTTTGCTGGTTTTGTGCCTTAAAGACGATTGTGTAGAAGGCGATCCAAAAAATTAATAATAATAATAATAATAATAATAATAATAATAATAATAATAATATTCAAGGGCAGGTGGTCTTTCAGGTAACCTTGTTCTGACTGGTCTACCCTTCTCTGTGGCACAATAGTCAATACCAGTCAGGATGGCCTCCATGTTTAGCTTTGGGGAGCCAAGCTACTACAGAGCTCATAGGATGCATAACATATCGCTGCGACACTGCATGGCCCACTGGCTTTACCTCTAGAATCAAAAGTGAGTCCAGACTTTGAACTGCAAGAATTCTGTTTCGGTGACAGCTCATCTGATAACCAGGAATACATTTAGCTAGTTCCTTAGCTCTGTCTTCTGCCCCAGATCTTTTTCTTTCTGAACTTGTTTCTGAATTTCTGAATAGTTTTCCTTTTGTCCTATGAAAAGAAGCTATTCATTTCCATTCATGACGAGAGGTTTAACTAAGGGGAAATTTATTTTTCCAGCCCAGAGATTGATGCTCCCTACATCACTGAGGAGGAAAAAGAGAGACTTCTGGGATTGTATCAGTACTTACACAGCCGGGCCCATAATTCTTCCCGTCCTCTGAGCTACATCTATTACACTGGATCTAATGAAAATCTCCTGGCTTGGGTAAGTTACACCTCAGCGGCAGTTGCTAGAAAAATCACAGTAAAAGCAAAACCTGGGGCTGTAACTGGATGTACTAGCTTATTATCTAGGTTCATCAATTTAGAATTATAAGATCAGAAATGGATGCTAGCTTGTATTGCAACAAATGCTTTGTTTTTTGTACATTTGCTCTTTGCGGGTCTGTCCTCTGGGTTCATTTCCCAATGTCCATTAACTTAATCTTTAAAAATTGCATGGTAAGTGTGATGGATAAAAGAGCATGCAAGATTTAAAGCAGCAAATAATTCACATCAGATTTCTTCTCATTTCTTCTTATTAACATCCTCTCTCACCAACAACATCTGAACCCATGAAAAATACCAAAACCTCAATCTTGGCAACCACCACGGCAACAATTCTTCTAGAAGAGTGGGCTTGCACTGTTGGCATGTTGTAACGGAGCTTTAACATTTCCTTTCTTCAGGTAACTAGTGCCTTTGAGCTCTACGTATGCTTCAGCCCCCTGGGAACCAAAGCAGCAGCTGTCAGCGCTGTCAACAAACTTATGAGGTGGATCCACAAGGAAGAAGACCGGCTCTTTATATTAACACCCCAGACTTACTGACTGCTGCGGCCTGTGTCTGTGTCCTCTGCCTGGGGTTCCTCAGTGCCAGTGAATGCCCGAAGGGACGTCCTCTTGCCTCTGGGGAGACTAGACCCTCTCTCAGAGATTCCCTCCCCAACCAGAAATGGGAGGAGGAGGAGAAAAGGTGGGTCTGAGGAGAACAGAGTTTTGTGCCTACAGGGAGCATCTGGGAAGGAGACTTGCATTTCAGTTTGTACTACATTTTAAACATTAACCCTACTGCGTCTGGAACTGAAACATGGATCCTCCTGGCCTTCACCCATGTGATTGCTACCCAAGATGCTCTTCATCCCTGTAATGGTTCTAGGGGTTGCTTGTGCGTAAGCAGGTGCCTATCTCCCCGGCTGGGTGCAAACACCTGGTTGGGTTGCCAAAGTGAACCTTTTTCTGTCCGGACAGCCACTCACCTGTGGCTGACTCAATCACTGGCAGAATCCGTCAGTGGGCGTTTCTTAAACTTCTTCCAGCAAAGAAGTTCTTTGACGCCTAGTCTCCGCCTACCCTCTCTGCGCGGAAGCCTTCTGCGCAGGGAGGGCGTGGGCAACGGAGGACCCCTACTCTCCCCCCTGGTCCCAGGCAAGGAGTCATGAGACCGCCTCGCCACTTCCCCCACCTACCCCCCTTCTCCACTGGTGCTACGCTGATTCTCTTCCCCAGAAGATGGGCTGCTCCTCCCGATCCCTGGACGCTCTCTGGAATCCCTCTGGCTTTCGCTCTCCCCCTCCAGTACTGATGGCAGTTCCCTGACAATCCCAAACATAGAATGTAATTTCTGCCATTTTTTTTTTTTTTTAGATTGTCTTAAACCAAATCTTGTCCACATCTCCAGCGTGTGTTTTCCCCTCCTCTCCTAACAAGCTTCTATCAGGCAATTGTTTTCCTATATTGTTGCCCATGCCAATGCATCAAGCAGTCCAGTGTACTTCATTGCCCATGGCTTCCCTAATCTTTAATGACTTCCCAAATGCCCTCTGTGTCCAACCTGTGCCACGCTGCCTTTCACCTCAAGCAGTGGGTCATCAAAGGAGCACGTACTGGGGAGCAAAGAGAGCATTTTATGAACAGTCTAGCTCCCTGCTGCACAGTTCCCTTTGGAATTGCCTTAGGTCACTGATTCCTTCTAGTTTTTATGCAAGTTCCTAGTTTGCAAAGCTCTGATGTATCCACACCTCTGCTGTTATACTCCACATGTTGCCCACATAGACAGGGGTGTAGGGGGGGGCGGACTACCCCGGGTGTCATCCCGGGGTGCGTGTGACAAAATCCTCCCTGGGTGGATCGCCACTGCACCGATCACCCCCTTGGGCGGATTGCACCACCCCCAGATGTACGGCATGTGCCCAGATGCACGGCTCTGGGTACCCAATAGACTTTTCTTTATTAGATTACTCATAATTTCAACCACAAAGGAAAGCTGCAAGTTCAAAGATAGGTGTGGATAATGCAATACTCTTTTAATTGTTTAACAATTGTTTAAACTGATCACTTTCAGACTGAGGACGTACCAGAAAAAAAATCAAAAGCTCAGATTTTATCCATCCCAAGGACAGAATGATTTACACTGTTAGATGACAAAAAGGCAAAGGTGTTTTCCACATCAAGCTTAAACCACCTTTTTCTTACATCTGTCTGCAATTATATTTTGCATTCTGTCCTTTCGTTAATAACATTCCTACAAGGTGCAAATAGGAAGAGAAAAGACAGAGATGCTTTTTTGGCCTCGTGTTATAGGAATGCTCGGAGGCGATGCAGTCTACTGAGGAGGCAGACTTGCAAATTTCACGGGCGACAAAGGAGCTAAGTTCTACTCCCCATGCCCAACACATCTGTGATGTAACAGGAGATTATTCCCATCCATGGTGAAGCAATCGCATTCCACATACCGTATACACATAATTAAAGAATGCCATGTGCTCCAGGAATAACAAATAGTCTAGTGAAAAGCATGCATATGGAAGTGGCAATTGTGCCTGCAGTCCACTCTGTAATTGCTTCATTATAAGAAATGTAGCGACAGATCTGGAGGGAGGCACATGTATAGCTGATATTCTACGCAGCGAGAAACATAGCAAACAACAAAATCAGGAAAGAAGGTGTGGACTACATTTGAGAGGTTTGGGAGAATACAAAGGATTGTGCTTAGGTCTTCCAAGTTCCAAAGTAGATCAGCAAAGAGAATTCTCTCTCTCGGGTTGACCTCTGTAATATGCACAGAGAGAAGACCATACAGTTATTCTAAAGTCTCATTTACCTCAACCAAATACTGGGCATTATTTATCCGTGGCCATGATCTCAGACGGATAGTAAACCTTTACCTGGGTTGTACCACCTCAGATTGCAGGTGGGGTGTGTGTGCTCACGTGACCAAACATTCCTTTGTACAAAAGGAATATAACATTTTTGGGCACATGGAGAAATAGCATGTAAGGGAGAAGGCGAGGCTGGACCTCTTCTCCCTGACATCCAGTTTTCCATGTGAATGATGTTTTTTGGAATGATATTCAGTTTTTGCATGCATGCTGCAGTTGTACAGCCCTAGGCCCAAGTTCGCTGTCTCCATGTGACCCCAGGCTTAGATGTGAGACTTTGTAGGAACTCAATACTTTAAGCTTGTTTAAGCTTGTGTGAGAGAGGGTGGATGGTGGGGGGAGAGAAGGGTAATGTGACATACCAATAGCAATGTAATTCATTAAAGCAAATGAGCAAAAGCATTGCGTCAACTCCTGTCTCTAAAAGGCTGGGAACACGACAGCCACAGGGTGGCAGCAAAGGGTCGGCAGTGTGAAAGCTTTCTTACTGATCAGGGCAGTGACAACACAAACAAGAAATTGATCCAAATGGAATTTTAAAAATGAACAAATTTCCTGTGCTTACAGTGTGTGAGTCCAAGGTCACATCTTCTGCTACACATGTGAATTAGAAAGTCATATAGTTGCTTTAGATTTCTACAGTTACAATAGTAAAGGTAAAGGAACCCCTGACCATTAGGTCCAGCCGTGACCGACTCTGGGGTTGCGGCGCTCATCTCGCTTTATTGGCTGAGGGAGCCGGCGTACAGCTTCTGGGTCATGTGGCCAGCATGACTCAGCCGCTTCTGGCAAACCAGAGCAGCGCACAGAAACGCCGTTTACCTTCACGCCGGAGCGGTACCTATTTATCTACTTGCACTTTGACGTGCTTTCAACTGCTAGGTTGGCAGGAGCAGGGACCAAGCAACGGGAGCTCACCCCGTTGCGGGGATTCGAACTGCCAACCTTCTGATCGGCAAGTCCTAGGCGCCACCCGCGTCCGACAGTTACAATATTCGTGATCAATTCCTTAATAACTTTTAACTTTAATTTTCAGTATATTGGAACCTCCATTGAGAAAACCTCAATTACCCAACTAAAAATCCTACTTAATCCACCCTCATTTTTGTCCTTCAGATATCATGTCAAATCTCTCTAAATAGTTCTTTCATTAATCCAAAGTACAGCATTTGAGTTTTCTGGATAACATCTCCCCTAACCTTACCTAACCTTTTGCTAATTACCGTAAACCATTTGGTTTCAGGAAATTTGCAGTAAAATTGTTACTTTCGTTGTTAGGTTGTGCAACTTGCAGTTGGTACATGTCGTATCAAGGGTGAGCCCAGATAGGGCTTGCTTTAGGATTAGGCAAAGATATCAATTCCAAAAGAGTGTAAGAGAAGTTTTGCTGTTCATCCCTTATGTGCACCCCTGCTTGCAGTTCTTTTGCGAATGTTTGTGTTCCTTTTTGTTCTCTTCTCATTTGGACAAAACTTCCAGTTTTTGAAGGAAGACTTCTGCCTCTAGTAGCTCATTTGACTATTTGTTAACCCCACTGGCATCGTCCTGCTCCTTTCTTGACCTGTAGTATACATTTCAGTTGAGCTTCTAATATTGTATTTTTCAACAACACCCTGCCATTTTGGAGTGAAAAAACCTTATTGACTTTGACTTTCAGCTTCCTTTTTATTGATCCCCTCATTTTTGGGAAGTTTTCTCTTTTGACAAATGTGACCATGTTGAATTTTCTTGGCAATTTGCCATTTGCAGGTATGTTTACTTTAATAGCGCTATGGTCACTGCTCCCAATTGGTTCAGCAACACTTATAGCCTGCAGCAGGTTCTGGGCACCACCAAATATTAAGCCCAGGGTGCTGCCCTCTGGTTGGATCCATGACCATATGTACTATAAAAAGGTAAAGGGACCCCTGACCGCTAAGTCCAGTTGCAGATGACTCTGGGGTTGCACCGCTCATCTTACTGGCTGAGGGAGCCGGCGTTTGTCTGCAGACAGCTTCATGTTGCCAGTGTGACTAAGCTGTTTCTGGTGAACCAGAGCAACACACAGAAATGGCGTTTACCTTCCTGCTGGAGCGGTACCTATTTATCTACTTGCACTTTGACGTGCTTTCGAACTGCTAGATTGGCAAGAACAGGGACCGAGCAACGGGCACTCACCCCGTCGTGGGGATTCGAACCACTGACCTTCTGATCGGCAAGTTCTAGGCTCTGTGGTTTAGACCACAGCACCACCTGCACCCCATATGTACTGTACTAGAGCAATTATTAGGGTTTCAATAAATTTCACCCATTTGTCATGACTGGAACACATATGTAGCCAATCTATGTGATGGTAGTTGAAGTCACTCTTTTCTGGATGCTTCCTTGATTTTATTCTTCATCTCAAGATCTGCCTGATCATTTTGAACGTGGATGATCACACATCCCCAGTATTAAATTACTCTTGAGGACCCACAACTATCCTGTGGGGGAATCTGCCTCTTTGGGGATTTCTAGCTTGCTGAACTAAATCTCCTGTTTGCATTGCTTGTTCTGTCCTTCAAGGGAGGGCACAGCAACTACTATGCTACCCCACTAAAGAGAGATTCCCAGAAAATATTTCATAAGGGCATTTAAAATGCCTGGAGAAAAGCCGGAAGGAGCCCTACAAAGAAACTGGAAATAATAGTATGAATGCCAGAGATGGATGATATAATCATGGTTTTGATTTTGCTACTTTAATTCAGCGCAAGCAATTCCTGTGTAGAAAGCTCTTGATGCCTTTTGTAAAATAGTTGTCAACTTTAACAACCCTTACATTGCCTTATTTAAATCTTCTCAACACAAATCACATTTTAATAAGCTTTGTTAAGAAAAATGTAGGGCAAGATTGTGAAACTCTTTGCAGATCAGTTGATAACTAAAACGTTTATACCTTTTGGGATACAGTTACTGTTATGGTAAGATGATGGGAATTAGTGTCTGCAGCGTGTGGGAGAAAGCAATCCCAGATCTGCAAGGTTTCTTTATTTATTTAGAGCATGTCTACCTTGCAGCCTCTCAGTCCTCACCACAAAAACCTTTCAATGCAGCTTATGTGGAATAAAAGAAGACAGCCCCTTCCTGTGGGCTTACAAAAATACACAACACTAAAGGAAGAGGGAAAGCAAACTCAGGCACCAATTCTTAAATAGTGGTTCTTATAAGTACTAGCTCAGGAATGGAGAATTCAGAAATGGGTTGGGGGAAGGGGAACCTAGTGGAACTGGCCTTCCAGCAAAGCCAGTGGAATGGGGCCTGCTCCCACCTCGCCCACAAAGGCAGGCAGCCGCCTATTGGAATGGCTGCTGTCACATGACATTTGTGGGAGATGCAAATAATTCATTTACAAATGCACAATAGAGATAATAAAAATATATACTGTATGTGGAAAGGCAACGGGGGTAAAAAGCCAAGAAGGAAATGGGTCAGAAATAATCAGGAAAACAGAGAAATAAAGACTGATACGATGCAATTTGATTTATGGGTCATAAGATGCAGTCATGTTGCATTAATACTAGTTATTTAAAAATCTACTACCATATAGGAAAAGAAAATTGCTAAAAATAATGGTTTGAGATGCCTGGGTGACCCCCCTCTTTGATAGTTCTCTTCTTTCATAAAATGTGTTAGATTTTTAGAGCCCAGTACAGTGGTACCTCGGGTTACAGATGCCTCAGGTTACAGACTCCGCTAACCCAGACAGACATCCAGAACGAATTAAGTTCTTAACCTGAGGTAATACTGTAAATAAAAAGTGTTCCCGCAAGCCATCTTAAAGTTAGAACTGTTTCCTTCTGTTCGCTGAAAGCAACTCTGCTGCCTATGCACAAAGACGGTAGGTTGTAGACGGACCCCTCTCATGATTTCAAAACACAAAATAATCCTCCCCTCGTACTTGTACCCTCTTCCCCCATGCTGCTGCTGTTGCTGAATCTAGCATTATGTAGTCCACCAGGCCATTGAGGGCATGTGTGCTTGTGAGCATACAGATGCATGTCAACCTGCCAGGTGTGTTTCTCTTGTGAACATTATGGTATTACGTTATTCACCTGGAGATATTACTTGCTGCACAGAGTGCAACTCTCAGGTTCTGGCTCTGCCTTGTCTGGCAGACTGTGCCTGGGTGGGAGGAAGTGTGCAAGGGAGGGAATAACACCGATCAACTTTAGGATCCATGTGTGGGTCTTTACCTTACCCATATTACACAGTAGCAGCCCACCTACCCATCCATTCTGTATTTACCACTGCATATTTCAAAAACAAGAACCGCTTTGCCTTCTGTTGGGCAGCATGAGACAGCTACCCCAGGCAGCTGATTTGGGGTGTAGTAAAAGCGCAGCGAATTGTTCCTTATTTATATTAATGCTTTTTGTTCCTCTCAGCAAGAGGCTGCTTGTAAAGTTTTCAGGAGCCAAATAGCTAAGTTGGCCTTGAATGACTACTATGCTTCTTGACTGGGGATGGAGAGGGGTAAGGGGGAGACATTGCTATTTCTCCTCAGGCAGCAAAATGTTTTAGGAGTGTCCCTTTTCTCCCTCACCTGTGAGAAAACCAATGGGAGAAGGCGATTTTGAGCTGCAAGGTGGCAGGAGTGGAATGTATTAATTAGGATGTATACACATCATACATTTAAAGCACCCCCCAAAATGAATCTTAGTTAGCTCAGAGCTATAATTCCCAGCACCCTTAAGTCATCGTCAGAAGGCGTGTGCTGCGTACTCTCCCGGGCAGCTTCCAGTTACGACATACTGTAGCCCTTCCCCAGGATCCTTTGAGTTTATTTTTTTTTAAAGCAATAAATTTCATGCAACTCCTCGTAACCATCCACCCACATACTCCGCATGCTGCTGTATTATTTCGTAATGTCTGAAATCAAAACGAGCCTACAAACAGAAGAAAGGCTACTGTGGAAAACATTAAAAGCAACAACTTTATTACAGCATAATATAACGTTTAAAGTCTTTAAGAGTCCTCTCACTCTTTTTCTTTTTGCTACTCCAAACCCAACACAACACGAAACTAAACCCAAGGGATACACGCCGCGGAACGGAGGCAATCACGGCTTCCGGTCAGGCACCGCGGTGATTACAGACACGCGTCTTTCCCTTGCAGACGTTAGAAAGGTACTCCGCGCGAGCCACAGGCGGTCAAAGTCCTCAGGCCGCAGCGGAACTCGCGGGGTGAGAGCCGGGACGGGTTGCGCCCTGTTCCGCCGAGAAGTGGCCCCGAAGAAGTAGCCACAGTCGCCAGCGCCGGCTATCAGGGCACGTCTCTCTCTTGCCAGGCAGGGCGACTTCTGAGCGCGCCAAGCCGGGCTGCGCCTCCCTCCCTAGGAAGTCATTTGTCCTACAAGAGCGTCCGCTCCGCTCCACTCCTCCACGACGGCGCTGGGACGCGACCCAAAGGCGGGAACGGGCTGCTGCGGAAGCGGCCCGGCACAAGGAGGCGGAGGCGGTGACGGGCTGAGTGCCGCCCTCGGCGCGCTGTCCCCGCCCGGTCCCGTCCCGTCCTCCGCCTGGGAGCCTCCCCGGCCAGGTGTGTAGTCGGCGCCGAGTTCAGAGAGTCCGAGACGGCTGCGGCTGCGGCGGGGTGAGTCCTTGGCCACGGGGAAGTCGCGCTGTATGGGCTCAGAGGGGCCTCAGCCTTGAGGTGGGCAGTGCTGCTGGCCTTACCTTTCCCCTTGCTCGGTTTCCTTTCCAGTCCACGAGCGCGTAGGGGCATCTGAATCAGGATCTGGGCGCATGGAAGGGGCGAAACTTCTCGCTCTCCCACCGCGCCTGCCCCGAGGGGGATTTGCGCGGGGCGCTCGCCCGCCCTCCGCGGGGAGAGGGCTTTTGCCGCCTGGGTCACCTGTTGCCCAGGGCGCTTGGGAGAAGGAGAAGTCGAGCGAGGGCAATGCCGCCAGCCTGCCTTTCGCTTCTGCTCCGGAGTTGGCCTCAGCTCGCAGCAGGGCACACTAGTAGACACCCATTGCCCACAACTATCGCACGGCTTTTCTTTTCTTTTAATGCACCCTTTGATATGCGCGCCCACGAAAAATGCAGTGTGCGAAAACAACAAGGAGGTTCGTTTGGCATCCTCACTTGCTACGCTTTAGCCAGCAAACAAGAAGCTATTAAAATAGTCGATGACTGTACCTCCTTCCTGATATTCTCTTGATAGATGGGTGTGTCAAGGGCACTTGCTTTTTTCTGATTTAGTCCTGATAGTGTTTTGCTGTACTTTTGGAGCTGTACTTATTATTTTTAATGGTGCGTGTGTGTGTATATATATATATAAAATTGATATTTATTCAAGCTGCTTTAAGATTGAAAGGTGAGGCAAAAATGTTTCATCCCGAAACAGTGCTTGTTGGTGTGTGTTATGCAGGTAGGGTTGCCAGGGACTTTGGCCTTGCTGGGGCTTCCCAGTGAGTGTACACTCCTGGTGCCAAATGTGGTTTTGCTGTTGTGTAATGTTTGAAGTCATAACCCCTTAAACCCCTCCATCTTTTCAGTTGTGCACTGGGGAAATAAACTTACTGGGTGATTCATGTTATTGCACTTGTTTGGGAGTAAACGCAGTTGAACTTCATGGCATTCCTGAATAAGCATGCATAGGATCAGAGTTAATGGATGGAGATATTTCTACAGGAGAGTAGGCACTTAAAATAAATATCTGGGTGTTCCATTATTATGTGTTAGCCACACCCAAGAATGCACCTTTGCACTGTGTGCGCATTTCCTCCCGTATATGTAGGATTGTGTGTGTGCTGCACCCAGTGATAATGAGATTTGATTATCCAGATCACTTAATGTTTGCTTCATTTGTTAATTCAAAGAGAGAGCGCCATTTTTTTATACTTTGGGGATTTCAGGAATATTGAAAGCTGCATTATAGAAAATCAGACCATTGGTCTATCTAACTTAGTACTGCCTACACTGACTGGCAGCAGTTCAGCCAGGGATTATTACCAGGCCCACCTGGTGATGCTGGAGATTGAACCAGGGATGTGAATGAAAGCAGATGCCCTACCACTGAGAAACGAAAAGATATCACATAAATTCAGAGGCATAGCTGGGGGCACTGAGCGCCACACTGCAGGGGGTGACACTTACCATGGGGCCTGCTGCTCGCCCGAGCCATTCGTCTCTCCTGGAAGTGATGCGGTGGCTCAGGCACCTGCAGGTTCTGCGCTGCCCGAAACGGCAGCGTGGGGCTTGCACCCGCTCTCCCTCAGCTACCCTACAACTGAGGGGGAGGCAGCGGTGAGGCTCCAGGCAATGCGCCCTGCCCCAACGTGCCCCGCCCAATGTAAAACTGACTGTAAATATTAAATATTATGCTGCTGCATAAATTAAAAGTGGCAAGAGGTCACTCAAAACATACCATATTTTTCCATGTATAAGACGCCCCCATGTATTTTGGGGGACTCCAAATTAAGAAAACACCCCTCAGCACTATCCGTGTATAAGACAAGCCCCAATTTTAAACCTAATTTTTGGCAAAAAACAAACAAGGCTAGTCTTATACACGGAAAAATACAGTGTATATATATAAATTTATGCAATCTGGTATGATTTTATTTCCTTTTCAAACTCTGAGGCCTTTGGCAGGGGGGTTGTCCCAGCATCCAGTATAGAATGGTGGGGGTAACCTTGTTTCTTGATTCCAGAAATAGAAAGGTTTATATGGCAGACATTATTAGAAATGAAATAAGACTCACGAAGAAGTCAGTCCCAAATTGCCAAATGCATCTGGCAGTTTTATCATTCAGATTATGTAAAAACCAGAAATAAAAGGAAAGGGAATTATTATATTGGTTCAATTACTGAAGAATGTAGTAAAAATAACTGTATTGACAAACTTTAATTAATAATAGATGTACCAGTCATCTGTTGTTATGTTTTACTTTTTTATATTCTATTGTTTGTATTGTCATATTCAATTCAATTAAAATGATTAATATGAATAATTTTAATTCAATTTTTAACATTACTAAAACCTTTTTAAAATAAACCCACTGTGCAATGAACCCATTCAGTGCAAAACTGCCTGTAAATATTAACTGATGTAGACCAATTACATATATAGGAAATAATACTTACGAAGTTGTTATTATTACATACTCCACCCACCTTTTGGTATAATTTTTACTGAGAAAAGAAAGGAATTCTGGTTTTTTTTTTAATCCACGAGATTTTGACACCCTAGATCCTTTACTGTCTGGTGAAAACATCAGATCAAAAGCAACAACACTTAGGACACAGATGTGATGATGGGCACCAGCTAAAAGTTGTTGAGTCTTCTTGGCAAAATCACAGTTTATTTGCCAAAAACGACACTGCCAACATGGGTTGCCATGCATCCGGATTTTCACAAACATTGTACGGCTGGATTTTCACGGACAGTATAGCTTCTGTAGAGGATTCCTTTTCACAAGGAGATCCAACTCCCTTTTATTGTGCGACCCACAAAAACTTATGCTGTAAGAAGGGAACTTCTGTTTCAACTTTTAAACACCTGCTGAAAACTTTTCTATTCCACCAGGCCTGTCCAGGCAGTTAAGAATACATCTTCCCACAATTGTTAATTGATTTCTGCTTTTAACTGGTTTTTACAATATGCTTTTATGCAGGCCTTTTTTTTCAGCCAGAACTTGCCGGAACCCAGTTCTGGCACCTCTCAGGTGAGCCATGGCCATTATAAGAGAACAAGGGAGGTGTTCATGGTGAGCTCCAGCACCTCTTTTTCTAGAAAAAGAGCATTGGTTTTATGTATTTTATTTATTTTTCTTGTAAACCTGTAGAATGCTCTTCCATCAGATCTCAAACAGATAAACAACTATACAACTCTCTGAAGGCAGGTCTGTATCGGGAAATTTTTAATTGTGTGATGTTTTGCTGTGTTTTTATTAAGTTGGAAGCTTCCCAGAATATGAACATTTTAATAAATAAAATATAAAAATATAAGGAATCTGTTCATCTTTTAGGTGCCACAGAACTGTCGTTTTTGCTGCAGCAGACTTAACACAGCTTCCAAATATCTTCCTCTTCTAGCGGATGCTCCGTAATACTTAAATGCAAGCTTGTTTCCTTTTTTCTTCAATGTCAGTCATTCATATTTTCTCTCCTTTTCAGCTGCAATGCAATGGTAGACTATTCTGGATGGATTTCAGCTCCACACAGAACTGAAAAACTGAGGTAGTCTCTGAGGTCTGGGACTCTGCATTACTGTTACCTCCCTAGTATGGATGTGCCATTGTTACTTTGCCTCATATTGGGGTTATTGCCCACTTTAATTATTGGGAAGGCATGGCAATGCCCACCTCGGTGGTCCGACTCAACCAGAGATTTCACAGTGAAGTACAGCTTCCCTACATTCGATGCTGGGAGTTCCATTCAGAACATTGTCACTTCTGAGTACGATGATGTGATCTTTATTGCAGTTCGGAACAAGATCTTCATGTTGAACTCAAAGATGGAAATTCTGTCCACGATAGTGACTGGTCCCTGGGGTAATGCCGCGTGTGAGATCTGTGCCAAGTGCCCCGTGAAAGGGCCAATGAACCCCGAAGATACAGATAACATAGTTCTGGTGTTGGATCCTCAAGAATTTTGGCTTTATAGTTGTGGGACTTCCAATCATGGAGTCTGCTTCCAGCATGAGATTGAAAAAAATGGCAATGTGTCAATTGACACCAAATGCCTGTTCTCTGCTAAATTTAACAGGCCTTCTGAGTGTCCAGACTGTGTGGCCAGTCCTTTAGGCACTAGAGTTGTAGTTGCTGATATGGCACACACGGTATACTTTTACGTTGCCTCTACCATTAACAGAAACATTGCGGAGACATATAGCCCCAAATCCGTGTCTATACGGAGACTCAAGAGTAACGCGGAAGGGTTTGACCATCCTTTCCACTCCTTAACGGTGCTACCTGCGTTTCAAGACACATACCCAATTAACTATGTGTATTCCTTTGAATACCGGAACTTTGTATATTTCCTAACAGTCCAAAAAGAAAACCCTGAGTCCAGTGTGTACCACACTAGGATTGTACGGCTCAGTACTGATGAAACGGAAGTGCACACGTACCGTGAACTGAACTTGGACTGCCGCTTTAACACCAAGCGGAAGAGAAGTCTTGGGGCAACCCCCAGGGATGTCGTTTTTAATGTTTTGCAAGCAGCTCATGCTACTCAGCCTGGCCCAAAACTGGCTCCTGAGATCACTGTCAGTGATGCTGACAGAGAACTGGTTCTCTTTGGGGTGTTTGCTGAAAGCCTGCCAGGCAGCAAAGTGCCCCGGAATTACTCGGCAGTTTGCGCTTTCCCCGTGAACAAGATAAATGAGGCTATCGATGAAGGGATGAAGGAGTGCTGCAATGTGGATGTCCACAACCGTGTGCCTCGAGGACTGAAGTTTTATCAAGTTTTGGAGTACTGTCCACATAATGTGAGTTCCCAGCAATCATTTCCCGTCTTCTTACATGAAATTATTGTATGTGATGTCAGAGGTAATTCTTAGGCCTGGTTGGAGGAAATTATCATTAGTCACTTATATATAGTATTTTTTACAGGCTTTAAAAAATATATTCAAAACAGTTATTTGAGTTATTTGCACTAAGGCCCATTTTAAAGACAGGAAATTAAGAAACTGCGAAGCAAGGTTACATGAGCATTGTATATTTACGTCAGAACAGACAGAAACAAGTGGTAGAGAGGTTGCCTGGGTGTTAGTAGGGGAGCCCAGCGCTTTGGGACTCCATCTTCTGGGGCGGTTTAGGACTCTGCAGGCTGCCAGCAAGGTACACCCCCTGCCCATCAAGTGTAGGGAACCAAAAAACAACCGCCCACCTGGGGAAGGGCAAGGTTAATGAAACAAAGCACAGGCCAAAGGAGAGTTTCTGCACTGACTTTTAGAGAAAAGAGAGACCTAGCTTCCTTCAGGCAACAGAAGGGTCTTAACAAGAGAGAATCTGAATAAGATTGGTGAGACATTACAAGGCTTCTGTTTCTGCCAGAGTGGGGAAGCACTGCTTCAGATGTTGGTGGAGCCAGAAGAGTCAAAAAGACACACCACTCTTCCACATTGGACTCAGTTTTGCTATCATCCCTGGTAGGGTGGCTGCTGTATTCCTGAGTTGGTGTCTGAGTGTCTTTTCTGTACCTCTCCACCTAGCTGAAAGAACTGTTTAGAGCTTTTTTCTGTTACCCTTTCCATTAGTTCCCACTTGTTCCCATTGTCTGCCTTTTCTGAAAAGCAGGATCGTTCCTTGTATCCACAACCTGAGTGTTTGGTTTTGCTACCTTTATCAGAAATGCCTTGGCTGTCCAAGGGCGGAATCTGGTGGGGATGGAATGGAGCTGGCCAGCTGTAAACATGGCAGATGTGGGCTTTTAAACTGAGTACAAATCCCAGCACTGTAGCCACCAGACCATACTTTTTAACTGAGGAGAACTGACATTACACAAAACCAAAAGAGACCTCTGCTGCGTCCTCTCTCTCTCTCTCTCTTTTGAAAAAAACATTTCTTCAGACCTTGATACTAGTACTGTTTTTCATGAAACATGAGAGTTCTGTCAAACGTTTGCAAACTTTATTTATTTCTTTATTACATTTATTACATTTCCAGGCAGTTAGTAAAGTGGTAAAAAAATACAATACAAATACAGTCAAACATCGGTTGTCGAACGTTATCTCTTCCGGAAGCCCGTTCAGCTTCCGAAATGTTCGACAACTGAGGCGCTGCTTCTGATTGGTTGCAGGAGCTTCCTGCACACACGTGAAAGCTGCGTTGGATGTTCAGCTTCCGATAAACATTTGAAAACTGGAGCATTTACTCCCGGGTTTTTGGCGTTTGGGAGCTGAAACATTCCAAAACGGAGGCATTCGGGAGCTGAGGTTTGTCTGTAAAACAAAACCATAATTTAAGAATGTGAAAACATAACAGACTGCAAACATTAATCTTACATATCCTCACAGTTAATAATTTCAGGGTTGCTGGGAACAGTATCTTTCAGCCATCAAATATTTCTTCTTTATTAACATGTTGGAACACTTACCCAGTTTCATGATATCGTTCTGTTGTACATTCTCCACCCAGGCTAATGACTTCCAACAATATGTTGGGTGAAGGAGAAAACACACAGTTTGGTGATATTATGGTACTGAAAGCGTTTCTGCACATACAGGATGGCTGGTTAACCTTTGGTCCTCCAGATGTTGCTGGACTACAGCTCCCATAATCCCTGACCACTGGTCATGGCAGCCAGGGCTGATGGAAGGTGGAGTCCAGCAACATCATCTGGAGGTCCACAGATTGGTCTACCCCTACGTTACAGGGAAGATGAAGAGAACCAGACTCTGGGTTGCCATTTTTAGCAGCAGCTCCATGCTATGAGCAAAGCATAGTTCCTTTCTCATTCATCTTGGTGTGGAAGAACTGATCAAAATCCTGTATGCTTGGTTGGGGATGCCAGTGCAAATCCCCTAAAGATCCAGGATAAGGTTTTTTTCACCTTTAATAATAACCTTACTTAATTTGCTGATTTTTCATTAAACTCAAAGCAAGGTACAGTAGTAGTAATTATTATTATTATTATTATTATTATTATTATTATTTATTAATTTATTAATTTATTTATTATTATTATTTATACCCTGCCCATCTGACTGGGTTTCTCCAGCTACTCTGGGCGATTCCCAACAGAATATTAAAAATAAAATCCAACATTAAAAACTTCCCTTAATAATAATAATAATAATAATAAAGGTAAAGGTACCCCTGACCATCAGGTCCAGTTGTGACCGACTCTGGGGTTGCGCGCTCATCTCGCTCTATAGGCCGGGAGCCGGCGCTTGTCCGCAGACAGCTTCCGGGTCACGTGGCCAGCGTGACTAAGCTGCTTCTGGCAAACCAGAGCAGCACACGGAAACGCCGTTTACCTTCCCGCCAGAGAGCGGTCCCTATTTATCTACTTGCACTTTGAGGTGCTCTCGAACTGCTAGGTTGACAGGAGCAGGGACCAAGCAACAGGAGCTCACCCTGTCGTGGGGATTCGAACCGCCGACCTTCTGATCGGCAAGTCCTAGGCTCCGTGGTTTAACCCACAGCGCCACCCGCGTCCCAAATAATAATAATAATTGCATACTAATCCATAAAAGTGTGTGCTACAATAAATCTGTTATTCTGTAAGATTCCACAAGGCTCTTTGTTGTTTTAGCTTCAACAGACTAGCATG
The DNA here is from genome assembly GCF_965113315.1 of Podarcis vaucheri. Classification (NCBI taxonomy): domain Eukaryota; kingdom Metazoa; phylum Chordata; class Lepidosauria; order Squamata; family Lacertidae; genus Podarcis; species Podarcis vaucheri. The sequence goes on along the minus strand of NC_138760.1, from coordinate 75,716,531 downwards.
GTTACTCATCTGGAAGTTGTTAGATATATTGATAACTCCTGTGGAAATTCTTTATAGGTTTGTTTCCAGACCAGCATTTTAATCTTTATAGTCCAAGATTCTCTAGAACTTACCCATTGATTAAAAGTATTGCTGATCCTCATTTATTTATCAGAATGGCTACAATACGTTCAAATACTAGGAAAAGAAGATACTTTGAATAATGGAGGGTGGGGTGCTACTAGAATAACAAGCATCATGTTTCAAGCCAATGTGGTTTCTGGAATTGCATGTTTTAAGGCTTCTGGCATGCTGGGGATTTTTTTTTTTTTTAAGTTTTAAAACAGAATCAGTCAAAGCATACTTATCTTCCATCTTTGAGTCCCCTCCCCACGCCAACACACGTGCTCTCCCGAATCCTTTTTGCATTCTGTGCCTCTGGCTTTCTTTGGTTTTATTTTAAATCTACCCATTTCATTAATATTGAAGCTGTGAAACAGTCTCCATCTCAGTCTATGTTCATCAGCTTCACTACCATCATTTAGCACATGCAGCTGTTTCATGGCTACTTGCTGCAACATGTACTTCCGCTTCTTTAAAAGGGAGTGGGGAGGCTTTTGTGTTGGTGGGTGTTTACAGAGTCTCCCATGGCGATGATGTTATTGCACCACATTCGTTAAAGCTGGAATATAATAAGATAAAACGATTAGTCCAACGAGTTTACGCCGGATGGGGGCAAAACCAGAATTCAGTTGTGGTGGCTGGAATCCAAGTGCACACCCTTTCTGAAGCGTAGGCAGTCGGAAAATCAAGTATTTCTCCTTTGAAATCTTTTTCGTAATCTCCCTGCTGGGATGGGTTGGGAATGTGCATTTGGTTTGGGCTCTTATGATTGAACAGAGGTGGGAAAGGGTAATTTAAGAAGCACCACTGCCCTTAGGCCGATGTTGGCGTTCCTCAGTGCCGCAGCATGCATGCTACAGTTTGCTTTGGTACCTGATATCCCAGGCATGCTTACAAACACGGAAGAAATACATAGCAGCTCCAATGTGTGCGAAATTTGGTCCATGTGTTCCTTATGGCCCCATTTCTTTACTCAAGGGAGCAATCTGCTTGTGCAGGCAGCGTAGGGTATAAGAATGTAAGAACGAGACTTGCTGGATCAGGCCAAAGTCCCACATAATGTTGCCTTTGGTTCTCACAGTGGCCAACCAGATGCCTATGGAAAGCATGCCAGCAGAAGTGCAACAGTGCTCCCCACAGGTGGATTCCCAGCAAGTAGTACTGCCTCCTCTAGCACTGAAAACAGAGCACAGCCATGGTAGCTGTTTTAAAGCCATTGAAGTTGGTGGCCATCGCTGCTTCCCCGGGGGACCAAATTCCATTACAGTGGTATCTCGGGTTACAGACGCTTCAAGTTACAGATGCTTCAGGTTACAGGCTCTGCTAACCCAGAAATAGTACCTCGGGTTAAGAACTTTGCTTCAGGATGAGAACAGGAATTGTGTGGCGGCAGCTAAAGTGGTACCTCAGGTTAAAAACCGTTTCAGGTTAAGAACGGACCTCCAGAATGAATTAAGTTCTTAACCCAAGGTACCACTGTATTTAATTAAGTTGCAGACGAAGAAGTTACTTCTTTTGTCTGCCCTCAACCCTCCAACATTCAGTGTAACTGGACGTCCCCCAAGTTACTGTATTGTCTGAGAGGAAGAAAAACTTCTCCCTGTCCACTTTCTCCACACCATACAAAGTTTTATTTTTTTATTATTACATTTATATCCTGCCTTTTCTCCAATGAGTTTGTTATAAGGAAAAAACTGCTCCATGTCCCTTATGGGGTACCCAAGAGCCAGTATAGAGTCCTTATGTAGGTTCTCTCTCAGTAGGAGAAATTAACAGAGGCCAACCACAGAATATTGAGAAGCAAAGCAGCTAGTAAGCCTGATCTTTATTAACTGTTGCAACAGGGTGCTTCACAACTACACGCAGGAGGCAGGAGGGACCCCGAACAATGGCGTGCAAGCCCTTATATTGACATTTGAAATTGCCCACCCTGGAGCCCAAGACCACCCCCCAATACATCATGCATAAATCACATAAGGGTTGGTCTACAACAGAATCCTGTCTGGCAGGAAACCTGTTAATGGGTTTACCTGGCTGTTGATGGGTTTACCTGGACAGCCTGGCTATTCTTTTGTGATGATAAATACTTAATTCCTGAGTCCAGATCACAGGCTCGCCCTATTCATAGCTTAAATGTGCCCTTAGGGCAGAATTTGTGAGCAAATGGGGAGGTTTTCCCCATTTCTTCCCTCCTTGCAGAGAAACATTTGAGGTCAATTTGGGAGAGACAAAATGGTTTCAGGACTTTTTTTCCTGTACTGTTTCAGACATACGGTTTGTTTGTTTGTTTGTTTGTTTGTTTATGTGTTTGCTTGGTATATTTATTTTATATCTTAAACCTTATAATTCTCATAACACATTCAAGCTGGCATAAATGGTTCTTCCCTTTCCCATTGCATTATGGGAGGTAGGTTAGGCTGAGCGGAAGTGGGCACCCAATGAGCTTCATGACTGAATGGGGACCTGAACCCTGGTCTCCCTAGTCCCAGACCAACACTAAATACTATACTGCACTGATTTCTATTTATTTTATGTATTAAATTTGTGTATCGCCCTTCATTCGTAAATCTCAAGGTGGTTGAGAGCCAGTGTGGTGTAGTGGTTAAGAGTGATAGACTCGTAATCTGGGGAACCGGGTTCGCATCTCTGCTCCTCCACGTGCAGCTGCTGGGTGACCTTGGGCTAGTCACACTTCTTTGAAGTCTCTCAGCCCCACTCACCTCACAGAGTGTTTGTTGTGGGGGAGAAAGGGAAACGAGACTGTTAGCTGCTTTGAGACTCCTTCGGGTAGTGATAAAGCAGGATATCAAAAATCCAAAAAAAAAAAATACAACAGGAGGGAAAATAAACTGTTCATTGCAACCAGGACTGAAGTGTAAAATTCCAAATATTTAAACCAGTGAGTTTTTTAAAGACAATAGGCCAGAGGGGCATGGCTATTAATTTTATTTATAGAAGGCATTTGGAAGGTATGCAAAAAGTCTCAGCCAGCCATTTGCAGCTGCTTGGTTTTCTCGACTTAGTTACTGGGGAATGCACTTCAAACCTTCAGCATTTCTCCCCCTTTCCGGAGCCAAATCATATTCCTCTCATGTTCCTTATCTCTGTTAGGATGTAGCTGCTAATAGCCCCATTATTACATCGTGTATTCCCAGGTGGCACTGAAATAAAGCTGATTCAAACACTGAGAAAAGGCACATCGCACAGTCCCTCCTGGGACAATGCTTCTTAAAAGTACATTATTGCTTGGTGTATTCGAGGACTGAAAATGTTGTTTTCCAGCCATTGAGCAAGGATTTTGAAGCTGAGTCTTGATGTTGTGCCCTTTAATCTGTGGCTGCGAGATGTTTAGTTACAGTGTACACCGATATTGACACAAGACAGAAGTAGAAGTAAGAATTGGAAAGAAGTGTGTGAGCAGATGAAAGAGTAAAGACCTTTTCAATACGAGGGCAGTGGAGAGGCAAGACAAAGTAAAACTAAGATTAAAGCAAAAATCAGGTCATATAGAAAGAGGGATGGGAAAGAGAATGCAAGCAAGCTTATTTGTTAGCATTGGGTATAATCTACTATACAGGTTTGCCTGGGAGCAAGCCCCATCTGCTCCCTATTCATCAAAAAGTGTCATAATTATTTCCCATCTTTCCCCTCCTGCTTGATGTATGGTTTACGTTGTGGCTAGCCCCATTCTCAGACTGACATGCCTCAGTTCTTCCAGTAGCCACTATGATAAACATGGCCAGAAGTGGTAGCTTGGTCTGTTTATCAAATATTTCCTAACACTTTAATAAACAAAAGCAATGGACTTATGTAACATTTCTAAGTGGAATCTGGGCTAGCTGAGACCTGATGGCTGCACACCCCTTCCTATATATTTGCCCACGCAAACAAAAACATTGGCAGGATGAATAGATAAATGTCACTGGCTCCGCAATTCTGTGATTAAAGTCTATGGATTATTATGCAATAAAGCTTAGTCACCCCCTTTTCTCGATCCTCCTGCATCCTTACATAGATGTCTGACTGAAGCACAGATTTCTTCAAAAAGAGGAACAGGGAGTAGGCGATAGTGAAATCCCCATGCAATGTAACCAGAAAACAAGGCCAATGACACTTGAGGCCTGCTTCTCATGACATAGTAAGCAAAACTATGGCTTACTGGGACTAATGTGAATGTGTGGGCTCCCAGAGAAGAGCTTAAAGCTACTTTGCTTTTCCCTGGTCCTTTTTGCTCCTGTGCCATGCTGAGCTAAGCTAAGATTTAGATTAGTGTGTTGTCCAAAGGTGGGCTCAACTTTCTTCTCACCACCCATGAGCTGCAGCCAAGAACAAGTATTCATGTGGACTCCAGGTAAACTATAACTTGGCTTACCAAGTCATGCAGACTTAGCAGCCAACGTGTATTTTCACAAGTTGGGTCCCCCAGCCCCCAACACACAGCAAAATGTTTCTCATATGTGACACAAGAGTCCAACACCTTCTCTTTAGGCTACACTATTGTTGTGGAGATACTGCATTTGTCTAGCATGCAAACTGTTGCTGGTGAAAATGCAGTTCGTCCCTAAGGTGTGCACCTACAGCTATTAGGGCTGTTGCATGAAATAGAGTTCCATGAATGTCATAGGCATGCGATCACAACTGCTTATTCACTTCATTAATGGTTTTGAGAGATGACAGGGACCATGCAGGAAGTGCTGTTGTTATACTCTTGTCTTATTTTATGCTCATGCCCCCCAAACCAAGCCTGGAATCTTGGGCAGCAGAAAGAAACTAGGAAGGAGGCTTTGCTTTAAGGCACTTAGGCAGCCGTTCCACCTAAGTTGCCAATCTTTGACAGGTAAGGTTTAATTTGCCTTTGAGCAGCTCTTGTACCATGAAGATGCTGTTGTTGAAGATAATGCAGAATAGAGAGCAGAAGAACTGCATTTGGAATCTGCCTATGCGTTCTGACTCTTGGTTAATAATATTCACATTACAAACAAATTTATACAAAAATTTGTTTACGTTGCACTTGTGAAAAGCCTCCATGTCTTCTCCTTCCCCAGATTCCCAAGTTTGATTCAAGATGGAAGACCCAAATTGGGGGGTGCAAATCTGCCACCCTTCCCTGAATTCTTCTTGAGGCAACTGCTTCAGAAAGGCTTGTGGTGGCACCAGCCCTGCACTTGCCTTCAGAGCACCTTTAAATCTCTTGGCTTTGTTTTTATTATGAGTCACAGCAATGGAGGGGAGGATTTCATCTCCTTTGGCCAGGTGTAGTAAAGTCATTGGTTTAGTTGTCTATTTGGCATTTACGTTTCTTGAGTAAGTTTCTCCTTTGAGCCTTGAAGTATCAGAATGAAATTTGGCATGCACAGTCAGGAGGACACAATTCTACATTGTAAGTCTGAAAACTAACATGAACCCCACATTTATTTGTGTGTGTACAAAATATATTATAATGCAATATCGTCCTAGAAGACTGAAATATTGGAATGGATGTTGGTGGGCAGCATTCTATATTTCAAATTTGAACCCTAGCATAACCATTGCACATCTTAACCCAGACCCTCCAAGTGTCTCTATTTTCCAGGGACGTCCCTGATTTAGAGAAGCCTTCCCAGTTTCTGATTTGTCCCACTTTTCCTTAGGATGTCCCTATTTTCATTGGAGAAATGTTGGAGGGTATAGAGTTATCCGACCCCTGAGCCGTCTTGTCTGAAGGCAATCCTGTATAGGGAAGTTGGGGGGGGGGAGTTTAATGTTTTTATATATGCTGGAAGGTGCCCAGAGTGGCTGGGGCAACCCAGTAAGAAGTGCAGGGCATAAATAGTAAAACTATCATTATGGAATAGGATGCCTCTATTTTCATTGAATAAATGTTGGAGGGTATGTTAGCCCTCCAAGCCCCAGGCCAAGTGTACCCAACTGCCCACCCCCACCCCCCCGGCATGGACCTGCATATTTGGGTCCCAGAGTTTGTGGGTGCAAAATCATCCATAACTCCTTGAGTGAGTAAGTGTCAGGGATCACTAAATAATTGGAATTACTAAATGCTGGGAGCCTTCCCCTGGGTGCCAGACAATTTAACAGTCTAAGAATATAAGTTGAGCTTGTTTTTCCGGACTAGGGCATCACCTGGCAGATAGGCCATTAAGACAGAGTTGGGAGGGGGGATGTTTTCAGGGTTACAGTGGGCGACGATGTAGGAAAAATTGTGGGTTTTTGCAAGAGGCTTGACAAGTGGGGGAGAAGCGGAGCCGGGAGAACTCCTGGCAGGCTGGTTGAGACAAGGTGGGGCACAATTTTCTCCCTATGGGCTCATCCACACTTCCACTTGTCCCGTGCCTAGAAAGCACGGATCCGAGTGGTTTTTCATTTGCCCTTCTCCTTTCCCAGGGAAAACCTACTCTTCAATGCTAAATTGGATGAGACAGCAGTCCAGAGAAAACCCAAAGTGCTTTTTGTTCCGACTGAGTGCCAAAGAGCAGTTTTCCCTATAGGGGAAATCAGTGAGACAAGAGGAAGTGTGGGTAAGCCCATGTCTGCTGTTGACTGCAAAGAGGGCCACCCACAATATTTTGATGATGTTTTTAATTTCAGTTTGTATTGATAAATTTTAGTGTTATATATTAGTGCCGTGTTTTGTTCCTGCTTCCCTGGTGCTTGTCCTAGCAGGAGATTAGATTTGCAATTGTGGGAACTGTACTATTCACATGTTTTGCAGTGCCCATTGTGCCACAGACAAATAAAATTGCTCACAGATTTAAAAACACACCCACCTGTTCCATCAATTAAGCTGCAGAACCCTAAAAATAAAATAAAATGATTTTTTTTTTCATGCTTAGTAACACACCATGTGGTGCTATACTTTTATTTTTAAGAGTGTGACACTTCTTTGTTGACAAAGGTGGCTTCAGGCTGTAATATCAGTCTAGGTTTTTGGACTTCTTGAAACTGAAACAATTCTGGCATCATAAGAGTACTGCGAGCTGTGACCTTTAGGCTAGAAAGTGAGTGAAGTTTACCTGAAAGCTTAGTGGTTAGAAATGTAATTTCAACCCCTTGCAGAATACAAAGGGCACGTGATTATCAAAGTCTTTTCCAGCTTAGCTGCTGTTTTCCTTGAGCTTATTACCTGGAAGTTATAGATACACAAAGGAACTCAAACAAATAAATTCACCTATGCTTACTTTGTGTCTGGTACATTCAGCACCTGTTTTTGCAAGCTGCTGCTCAAATTAGCTATTGTATTCTCTGCATCTGTGTTATAACATCTTAGAATCATAGAATTGTAGAGTTGGAAGGGACCACAAGGATCATCTAGTCCAACACCCTGCAGTGCAGGAATCTTTTGCCCAAGGTGGGGCTTGAACTCACAACCCTGAGATTAGGAGTCTCATGCTCTACTGACTGAGCTATTCTGTGTTATAATATCCTGCAGTTATGCAGTGTTGTGTTTCCTCTGCTGTTGTAGCCCAACCTTTACCAACTGGGTGCCGTCCAACGGCTTTGGGTTGCAACACCCATCGGCCAAGCCAGCACAGGCGATCTCTCATCTATATACTGTAATGATACCATGAGTTGACAAGGCTAATTCCTGGCATTGGGTCTCAGTCCTACTGAGTCCTGATTCACTCCCACCCTAGGTGTAACTGGGAGGAAGAATGCCTTGTCCTGGGCAGATGAGGTATTAGAGATGCCGCAAGGAAATCAAGAATAACAGGTAGCTTTCCTGACTTTTAAAAGTGTTACTCACTTCATGATTGGGGTAAGGGTCCTCAAAGCGTCAGCTGGTGCTCAAATGCTTTCTTTGTGTAGAATCCTTTGAAGTGGCAATTTCAGTTGACAACATGATTTAGGAACATCAATCAAACCCCAAGCTCTGTTTGATCCATGCTGAGAGATGCTCCAATCAGGCCCTACAGCTGTGTGTAAAGGGATCAATGCAGTTCATTCACACAAAATGACCATGGAGATTCATATAATGCTCGGCTATCTCTGGGGCAAAAATGTTCCTGAATTATGAAGTCTCTTTCTGTAGGGATCAACACTGTGAAAATTCCTTTGGCATATCAGCTTTATCTTCACTCTATTCACTTTCAGAGGACAGAGAGCCCATCGCATAACAACATTAACAACAGCAGCATATTTTAGGGGAGGACATCTGTTTGTACCAGCTGTATAGGTGTGAATGCTCCACAAGTTCTACATGCTTCATATATATTCCTCTTAAAGATCGTCAGTAAAGAGTTGCACAGAGTTGAATCAGGCAGTGCATAGTAAAATAAATGTGGAATTTATGGAATCCTGGTTATCATGCCTGTGAAGATAACCAAAGGTGGATCTAGGGGAGCACGACCAGTTTGGTCATACTGGGCACAGAGATTCTGGGGCGCTGCAGCAGGAGTCACAACTATGAAGTCCAACGGAAGGCAAGAGGTGAAGGGGGCACCAGATTCTGGTGTCGCAGAGGGCGCCATTGAAATTTGAAACACCAAGATACCAAGTTGTGCAAGAGTTTTGTGGAAGACATTTTAGACTGCAGCATTTTCCAGTTCTTGTTTGGTGGTTTGAACCTGTTGCTAATGCTCAGGAAATAAGATGAGAATGACAAAAGAAGTCTAGATTGCTCCAAACCTATTAAGAGCGTGACTCAGCCCATAATTGCTCTTCTTGCTGCTTTCCTTGTACGGAAGAACCACACAATGGCACTTTTAGGTCAAAATAACTGTCCCAAAGGTCCTCAGCTCACTTCTCTGCAGATTCATTCTGTGTTTCAGAGAGAGTGTGTGTGAGAGAGATTCATTGTCCATTTCCTCACACTCATGTGAGCTTTGCACAACTTTCTATTTCATACATTACTGTGCGTATGCTCTCTTTCATGGCTTTGAGGTTTGTTGCTCAAGTTAAAGCAGACCAAAACTAAGACTTGTCCCAACTATCTTAGTTTGCTGCCATGCACTACACGTGTTGTCTCAGTGACAGCCCAAATCTGCCTGAATATCTCCCACAATGTAAATCCACGCTATAAGAAAAGCATTAGCAAATGTCTTTAATAGCTCTGCATTTTCTCCCTGTTCTCTTAATACGTGGCTGGAAGTGCATGTTGGCATCTGTCCTCCAAGCTAATGAAAACTGTGGCTTTCTCAGGACCCTGCTATGAGTCCCAGACCTGTGCTTGGGACATACGCCTGAGGTTTCTTCACCTACCCCACCCCTTCCCTAGCCACAGTCTTGCCAAACCAACTTTCCACAAACCATCACTGTTAGAACGGACAGACTGACTCAGGTTATGGTGAAATGGTGATGAAGATTTCCTCTTCACTGCCTTCCTCTCAGAAGGTAGGAAGGAAGCACGTGGAGAAGAGTGCAAGCTCATTTTTATTACTTCATTCATCTTCCTCTTGCAGTGCTAACTTGTTAAATAATTTTTGTCTTCAAGGCATGTGGCAGCATAGTGGCGGGTCGTCTAATTTGGCAGCTGCGTGGCATCTTGAGCCCCAGCAGTCTTCAAGGATGGGTGTGTCAAAGCACCATAGAACAACAGAAGCCTGACTCCGTATTAGTAGCAGCCTTGTGGTTGCTGTGCAGCACAGACAACTTATATCTATGTAAAGTCAATACATGGAAGGGAAATTGGCTTCACAGTCTGCTGCCACGAACCCTTCCATACATTCACTGCAGAGAGTAGAAGTTTAAGCAGGGATTTCCGTCCCGTTCCCATGACTGCTTGGCACATGCTCTTTAATGTCTTTTTATTAGAGAATGTTTTACTCCAAATCAATGCACAGCACATATAATTCCTGAGGAATTCAGGTGCATGTAGAAGAGGTTCTAGTGGGGAAACAGTAGGAAGTAGCCGAGAATAAGGCATGGAAGACCTTACTGGGATTGAGGAGTGGCAAGTCTGATTAAAGGGAGATTTGGGGCAACGCTAATCTTGCTTTGTGTGGGACTGGTGAGGCCAGTGGTCTTACACTGATGGCAGCTTCTAGCCATGGGTCCTTGGCCACTGGCGTGCTTCTCGGAGACTCAGGTCCTCTCAGAGTGGCCTCTGCAGTGGTTGCAAGTGTATCTGCCTTTTTCTAATGTGCAAGGTGTGTGAGAATGGCACACATAACAGTTCCTGGGTGTTTAAAGTACAAATAAAACAGTACATTTTAGCTAAGTAGGGGGGAATATGCAACAGGAAGATACAGTAAATAAATATTTTCTGGGCTTTGCATTGGTGGTTCCCAGAGAGATAATTTCCTACACAAAAAGAGAGGGGGGGGTTGTTTTTTTTAAAAGCATTATCAAACTGTCACTTAGAAATTTTGGCTCAGCACTAGCTTACTTGCACATCAGCTGCAAACTGTCATCAAAACTAACACCCGTGGCTAAGACCAACTTTTAAAGAAAGCGTTCTTGGACTAGTTTTTATTTTTTGTAGCCACAAATTTTCTTTTGGCTGTTTAAAATGTTATCTTATGGCTGCCTTTTGTTGTTAACATTTTAATATTGATTATTTTAATATTTTATGTTGTAAATCACCTTGAGAACATTTTGACAGAAAGGCAAGATGTAAGTGACTTAAAGAAACAAATGGAAAGTTTTCACAGTGAAGGGAGTTAAACCATGGGATTCCCCCACCCCAAGATTTATATTGAGTTTGGTGCTGTTTAGATTGTTTATAAATAATCAGGTGTTGAGAATGAAAAATGAGACAGCCGTGTATTCCTGATCTATCAGGATGGTGAGATCTAAAGAAGACTGCAAAAGACCTGCAACATGAGGACTAAGGGGACTTTCTCCTGACTCATGTTTGTTGCTTTTTCCACTCAGGAGAAGCAAGCACAAACCTGCACGAACACTTCTTTAATATTTTTGAACTGATTAGAGGGAGAGAGATTTCTGGTCATACTTTGATTTGTAGGTCTCGTACAGTCAGTTCTTACTCAGTGACTGATAGCAGGAGAAAATGGAAAAGTTTGCAAGGTGGGTGTGAATGCAGCAAGGAAATTCCCGCACAAAGACAGGTGAGGCCCTGAGTCAGCAGAGCATTGAAAAACTAATTAAGAGGCTACATGATCAACTGTAACTGGTTTAAGTGCTATAGCTTCCCCACAAGGGACCCTGGGATTTGTAGTGGAGTGTGTGTTGATGTGGAATTACCCCTAGCCAAGAATGCTGATTACCTCTGAGAAACTCGTTCATCCATCCATCCATTCATTTGGCAGTTTTCACAAAGCACTTCATCCTATAATTATACCCCAAGGCTGCCTTGTTTCAAATTTAGGATTATTCACACAGTGTGGTGTGATTTTAAAATAGTTGCCTCACGGTGACTTAACCCTGATACTGTGAGGTCAATTGCTGGAGTAAGGAATATTTTAAGAATTTCCTCCTGAAATTACCAGTTCCATCACATGAATGTCTGTTGTGTAATTGTTTTTATGTGAACAATCCGCTGGGAGACATTTTGCCTTTTCTTTGGTTTTCCGCAAACCCAGCAGCATTTCAAGTGTAAAAATAAACAAATCCTGATGTGCAGGAAGAAAGCACCCTTTTATTTTCTCTCTCTCTCTCTCTGAACATTTATTACATATTGATATTTCCTGAAGATGAAGGATCTTTCTGTAAAATCAAGGGAAGCCAACAGGATTTTCTGGGCCTGGTACACTAGATGGGATGGGTGGGGGGCAGGTTGTGATTTCACTTTTTTGTGAAACCTTCATTTCAAGGGAATTACCTTTGAGTAAAACATACAAAAGCCAGCCAGTTATTCTTTGTTCTGTGAAGCATGAACATACTTGGGGCATGAATGAAATAATGTAGACATGAGGAAAATGCTTAAACAAACATACCAGAGTATCGTCCGCTATCCCTGTTTAGGGAAGTTTAAATTTCTTTAGGTTTTATCACTTTAATTATTATTATTATTATTATTATTATTATTATTATTATTATTATGTTGGGAGCTGCCCAGAGTGGCTGGGGAAACCCAGCCAGATGGACAGGGTATTAATAATAACAATAACAATATGTTGTTGTCGTTGTTGTTGTTGTTGTTGTTATCCAGCTTCCCCTCCTGCTCTGGGATGGCTCCCCGTCCTGAGTCCCAAATGGAGGTAGTCGACATCCCTTCCTCTGGTTGCTTGGCAACAGTGATTAAACACCCTTCACAGTGGTGTTGCCTGCAAGTGCCAAAGCATTAGAGTAGCCTCCATGTTTTGTAACTTTCTTTAGACATGTCATAAAATCGTGTCCAATTGACTTGCTATTTTTTTTAAAGAGAAAGCTAAGAGGGGGACCTAGTACATTTGCACCTCCTGTAGCCCCCTGCTGATGGCCTTGTGCCCATCTGCATATTGGGTTATTAGCCCACTTCAGACATTGCAGGAAACCATGTTTCCCTGTGGTGAGCTCTGGGCTCATATTATCTCTCTTCCCAAGAAGGAGATTGGAACCTTCTGCTTCTGATTTTAAACAAGCTATGGTTCCTCATGATGTCCAAACTCAGGAGTTTATTAAAACTAGGGTGACTGAGAACAAGCCGGGATCTTGATTTGATTTCTGATTTTAGCTTGTTCTGAAACTATAGTTTAAAAACAGAAATGATTTAACTTCTGCAGACAGAAGTCCACACCCACCCTTGACAAACACTGCAGTGGCTGTATCCCAGAAATGGATGTAGCCAAAACTATGTGTGGCCACCCAGCACACACACACTCACATGCACACTACGCACACCACAAGCTTAACACAAGTCACCAGTGTGATGCAGCAGCAAAAAACCCCCTCATGCTATTTTGGCTGCTTCAACAGAAGTCTTGTGTCCCAATCAAGGGAAGTAGTAGTGTCGCTCTGTTCTGCCCTGGTCAGACCTCACCTGGAGTATCTGTCCACTTCTGGGCAATAAGCGGGAATGTGTGCAGAGGAAGGCAACCAAGATGATCAAGGGTCTGGAAACCAAGCCTTATGAATAACAGTCGAGGGAATTGGGTATGTTTAGCCTGGAAAAGAGGAGACTCAGAGGAGATATGATAGCCACCTTCAAATGTCTGAAGGGTTGTCACATGGAGGATGGAGCAAGCTTGTATTCTCCTGCCCTGGAGGCCAGGACCCATACCAGTGGGTTTAAGTTACAAGAAAGGAGATTTCGGCTAAACATCAGGAAAAACTTTATGACAGTAAGAGCTGCTTGACAGTGGAACAGACTCCCACAAGAGGTGATGGACTCTCCTACCTTGGTGGTTTTTAAGCAGATGTTGGACGACAGTCGGTCATGCATGAGCTAGTTGAAATTCCTGCATTGCAGGAGGTTGGACTCAGGGGTCAGCAAACTTTTTCAGCAGGGGGCCAGTCCACTGTCCATCAGACCTTGTGGGGGGCCGGACTATATTTTGGAGGGGAAAATGAATCAATTCCTATGCCCCACAAATAACCCAGAGACCTAGATTTTAAATAAAAGGACACATTCTACTCATGTAAAAACACGCTGATTCCCGAACCGTCTGTGGGCCAGACTGAGAAGGCTATTGGGCTGGATCCGGCCCTCGGGCCTTAGTTTGCCTACCCATGGACTAGACCCTTGAGATCACTTCCAACTGTACAATTCTATGGGTCTATGACCCATGAGAAACCTTTTCAGTTGAACTATGCAGATCAGCTGATGAGGGGGATTGAGTCTCCTCCCTTATCAGATAATTGAGTTAATGAGTGAGGAGGAGCAATTTGCACCCCATAATGGCACTGGGGTGCCAGGGAGTTGAAACTATGAAGCCATGATGGGAATAAACATTGCCCTATTCCCAAGACATCACACTGACTTTCTGAAGTGCCCAGGAGGCACTGCATCTCTGCCCTGTCCATTGCCATGATGGGAATGAAAATCATTCTGTCACCACCGGTGCTCTGCAGACTATTTTTTCCCTGCAGTAGCATCCCTGCCAACAAATTCAGGAAATGAGCTGGCAGGCCACCAGGGAAGACTTGATGTGCTGATTAGGCTTGCAGGACTGTGGTTTAAATAGGGCTGCCATACGTCCAGATTTTCCTGGACATTACCGGGATTTCAAAGGCGGAATTGATGTCTGGGGTCAATTTCCAAAAGGCGGCACTAGGCAAGTCAATCCTAGGTTTGAAAGAAGCCATAATTCTCTGAGATTGGTTGTTATCAGGATCTGTGGTTTGCTCAAAACCATAAGCAGATGGCTTATTCATGTAGCAGGAAACTATGGCTTCCTCTTAAATCTGAACTGGGCTTTGGCGGGGTGTTATTGCAAGTTTTATTTTCCCTCTTTTCTTTTTTTAAAAAATGCCTATGTGTGTGCTCCATTATTGTGAATTCAGTTAAGCCTAATCTCTTGTCTTTTTCTCTGAAGAATGACGGACGCTTTCCTCTTTCCTGTAGTTGTCATTTGGCTGCTTATATTGCCCTTTGCTTTGTGTCTCATTAATCTGATCTTGAAGAAACTCCAGATGTCTCTTCCATTTCATAAGAGTGCCTTGCATAATTTTGTGTGTCCTTAAGGCTTGCTTTGTTTACAGTAATTGGTCAATCTCTCCTGCAGCATCTGCTCTTGCTCCTTATAGCTCTGCAGGCTTTGACTGTGACTAAAGTGTACTGTCTACTCTGAAAACATTTGGTTGCTTGTGTGCTAGGAATGGCTGGTGTTCATCCAGGGCCAAGTGAGAAGACTCTCATTTCCTTGTGAGCTCAGCTTCATATATTGGAGGAGAATGTCTCTAGGGCACAATAAGTAGCAGGATAGCATGTGCCGCTGCAATCAAGCAGGGAAAAGCAACACACCAGGAATGTATTGTGTACGGCTGAATGTTGTGTCCTTAACTTTATACTATTTGGTTAAAAATGCAGACTCCGATTGGTTCAGTTATATAGTGACATCTAACAGACACGTGGCTTATGTTGCAGGAATATGGGTGAAAGTATGGTAAGAGTATGGGGCGTTGGAACATTGGAGGACTGAGGAGAAGCTTCTAACACCTTTTCTCCCTTAGCACTTCCTGCCTCTGCCACCAGAGCCAGAAGCTGTGAGAGGCCCAGTGAGAAAGACCTGGCTGGCAGGGACCTCACATCCAGCTCATTTGGCTGCCATTTATGGGCTGGGATTGGGGGGGAAACAATAACAACTCAATTTTTAATATATTAGAAGCTGCCTCAAAAAACTCAGTTAGTAGGTGTGTTAATCAATAATAATAATATCAACAACAATAATAACAACAACAATAATTTATTATTTATATGCTGCCCATCTGACTAGGTTGCCCCAGCCACTCTGGGCGGCTCCCAACAAGAAATAGTAAAAACACAATACAACATCACACACTAAAAAAATTCCCTGAACAGGGCTGCCTTCATATGTCTTTTAAAAATCACGTAGCTATTTATCTGTTTGACATTCCTAAATAAATAAACAAAATAGAAGTGGGTACAATAGGGGAAGAAAGCAGAATATATTTATTGCCAGGGTATTAAATAAAGAGGCAGCTGGACTTTCTGGCATGTAAACAAACCAGGATTTCTAGTCTCATAAGGCTCCAGCAGAGGGCAAGGGTGAACCTGGAGATGCTGTTGTCTTACAATTCTTCGCTTTGGCAGGCTGATAGAGAGGGACTAGACTAGATAATTGGTATTTAACCTTCCTGTTCCGTGTCAGGGCCCAGCAAAGTCAGAAGCAAACAGCGTGATCCAGACCTTCCATTGGTCAGGTTACAGAGCAGGCAGGCAATAATCCAAAGGCCCAGAGACAGATGATGTGGTCTAAGGCAGGCTGTATGCCTGGTGTGTTTGTGTGTTTGTTTGAGGGCTTATGCCCTGCCCATCAATAAAACCCCCAAATTTCAGAGCAGGATGATGAGGCAAGTAGAGGTAAGGCACGGGTCTATTTAGTACCTTCTGTCATTAAAAAGTTGTTCAGCCTTGAACAATTGTATAGGTTCAGCCAAGCTTTTATTGAAACTTCAAGTCACTTGTTATGGTTGGTGCGACAAAGCATTAGCGCCCCCTCTGGCCATTATGGGGGTTGCACTGCTGTACAACAGAGGCCAGACTAGGAAGCTCCCTCTGGTGACCTGGTGGTGTGGGAATGCCAAAGTCCCCAGTTTGAGACTCCTAGCATGTTTCACTTAGCATCTGAAACAGCACCTGTTCTCTGTCATGCCAGGTAAATTTCTCAGCCCCACTGGTGAACACCAGCTGCTGGAAGAAGCCCACCTTCATCTCTACAAATTACTACAGGGTGGACCTCTTCAATGGACGTATGGCTGGAGTGCTGCTGACCTCCATCTTTGTAACTGTAATAGATGAGGTGACTGTGGCTCATCTAGGCACATCAGAAGGACGTGTTCTGCAGGTCAGTTAACAGCTGCAGCTCTGCTTTTTATATCTATTAATATGCGTTTATAATATGGTGAACCTCTGTGCTATCATCTGCTGCCAGGGTTTAAATATCTCTTTAAATACCACCATGTATTTAAATGGCTTCTTGTGGTACTTTTAAAGCTGTAAAGCTGAAAGCCAATCCATTAACATTTAGGAAATAATACCATGTTTCCACTGTCAACTTAAGCTAATTTTATTTTATTCTCTTCTTATTCTTTCTACAAGAAACCCTTTCCCTAGTTCTAGCTCTTTGAGGGAACTAGGGATAACAAACAAGGGGTTTCTCAACATGCTCACAAAATTATAATTCCCAATGTTTCTTGTAGGAAGTGTCAACAGCTAAACTTCAAGGATTTATCATAATTGAAATATGATAATAGTATGAATTACTCCTGGGGTTGTTGGAGAGTCGACCTGCAGAGTATCAGGAATTCTGAACATGAATCCTGGGTGCCCAAATCTATTCATACATCTATTTCAGCATCTCATAGCACTTAGCAGTGTGCAGAGATGTTCATAAAAACGTGGAGTTACTCTCCTGCTTGTAATTCACAGCCCCAGCAGACAGATGTGTTTGCCAAATTAATGAAGAAGTTCCCTACAACTGTCCCTGCTCCACTAAAAACAGCTGCTGAGGGTGTGTAAGCTTTTGTGTGTGTATGTTCCTAGGTGGTTCTTCCATCCAATCTCTACACAAACGTATTGGCCAACTTCTCCTTGGGGGAGACATTGCCAGTGCTGCGAGAAGTCAGCAAGCTGGATGACTCTTTGCTGTTTGTCACAGGAAAAAAGGTAAGAGATGTGAGGTTCTGAAGCTCGACTGTGCATGAGATTTCAAAGGATGCATTACTTATTTGCTTGTTTCTGGGTGGGAGGAGGGTTATTCTACAGGTGCTTTGATTTTACAAACGGAGAGAATGCTGAGGT
This sequence comes from Podarcis vaucheri, assembly GCF_965113315.1. Classification (NCBI taxonomy): domain Eukaryota; kingdom Metazoa; phylum Chordata; class Lepidosauria; order Squamata; family Lacertidae; genus Podarcis; species Podarcis vaucheri. The sequence continues at coordinate 75,699,133 of NC_138760.1, read as the reverse complement.
TGCTCTGATCTCATCATCCATCATCTCAGACCCAAAGTACACATTCAGGAAAACTGAGTGGCAGAGGCATTCTACACCAGTTTAGAGTGCACATAGAGTGCACATGTTTTGATAGCACCCCACATAAAAAACCTGGCTGCCTGCAGAAAATGCATACATCAGAGTTCTAGCCTAGTCATAGAATAATAGTCATAGAATAATAGAATTGTGGAGTTGGAAGGGACCCCCAGGGTCATCTCCCTTTCCACAGGCAGAAAATTTGTGAGGGGGAAGTCTATTCAATCTACCTCTGGCATTCTGAGGAAATACAGTCCTCCAGGACTGATTGACCCTTAGTATGATCCTTTTTGGAAAGAACTATCTTCTTAAGCTATGTCAGAGTAGCAGATGTCTCCCCCTTCAAGATCACAAAGGCTTATTTGAGCTACCTTTTCACCTTATTCTTTTATTAGCATTTCCTTGACTCTTCCAGCCCTTTGAATTTTCATTTCTTTCTACAGAAATCCTTTGAACTTGCTGTCTCTAGCCAGTCATTTATCTCTCCTAGGATGTTGGAACTTTAATTGAAAAACTGGTGCACCATTTCACTGGGCCTCATTTTGTTCTTCTGGTAGCTCTAGGGCTGCCAACCTAACCTTTTTTGGTCTCAGTGGCTTCATCAAATGGAAAATCCCACTGGATTTCAGCAAGGTTTTTGGCATTTTCTGCTGCCAAATCATTCTAGCTTTACTGGGGGAGAAAAAAATATTCTGGTCAGGCAGCTGTAAAACAGAGCTCAGAACTTGATGACAGCTCCTTGCTGAGACCAGGAGTATTAGGAGCCCAACTGCTTTGTCTCTCTGATGTCTTGATGCCTTGATACAAGCTACAAGCACCGAGTGGCAGATGCACAAGGGGGGCTGTTCTGAGTGTAGATTGCATTCATTGGGTTTTTCCTGTTGTGGACCACCCTGGGAATATGGTTAAAGGATGGTATAAAAAAACTTATAAATAAATTGTGGGTTTTTTTTGGTGAGCAAAGTACATGCTGTTGGAAAGATGTGCTGTTGGAAAGACCATCAGTCCCCTTGACATAGGAACATAGAAAGCTTCCTTACAGTAAGTCAGGTCATTGGTTCATCCTGCTCAGGCTTGTCAACACCAAGCACGGGGGAGTTAAGTGCCACCCCCCTGTCAATCACCTGACATCAACATGATGCCAAAGGACCCATTTTTACTTGGCAGTGTAGCTTGAGTTCAAGCTATGCTGCACAGGAAGATCCCAGTGGATCCAAGCCAGCCTTGAAGTCACTGCCATTTAGCTGTTTGGTGGTGACGTCAATCCCTGCTTGGATTGGCTGCACCCAGGAGTTTCCAATACTTTATAGCGAAGCTGATCCAAGTGGGGCTTGGATTCTTTGATACAAACCCATTTTCCAGTGAACACTTGGGTGTGCATTTTAAGGCTCCTTTGGATACATATATTCTCCTGCCCCACACCTGACTGTCATACATGATACCAGGTGTGGGGTGGTGGGTGGTCAGCCTGCTGGGGGAAATGATCTCATAGTGGGTTGGAGGTTCAGTGCTGCTGACCTGCACTGCTTGGCAGTGGGTATCTAGGGTTTCAGGCAGGGATTTCTCCCAGTCCCACCTGGAGACATTGAGGATTGAAACAAGGACCTTCTGCATGCAGAGTTGAGCTCCACCCATCCTCTTTTGCAATTGTCCATCTTGCAGGTGTCCCAGGTGAAAATAACTGGTCCAGGCTGTCGCCATTTCCTGACATGCTTCCGCTGCCTGAAGGCAGAGCGCTTCATGCAGTGTGGCTGGTGTGGAAATGCATGCACCCGTCAGGAAGACTGCAAGGCAGAGTGGAACCAGAAGAGCTGCTCTCCTGTCCTCACTGATGTACGCAAGTATCTTCTTATGTATGACATTGCCTAATGGTACATTGACATGGCGGCTTATGCACACTGCAGCTATGCTCACTGAGCTATTTGGTGCTTTGGGACTGCCTTAGTTCTTCCCTCCACCCTTTGTTAAATGTCATTTTTATATTTCTCTTTGTCAGATGTGTTTGTCATAAAGCCTAAAGTACTCTGGGCATCTTGGGACCCATAATGCCTGCATTTCCTGAGACACGCATCACCTGCATTTTGCATTAGTTATTATGTTTTCCACGGGGTGTATTTTTTCTTTCTGTCTTAACTTCTTGCTTTGCGTGTTCTTCCAAATAGAGCACTTAAGACATCTCCCTCACCACTGGCTCAACTTCTCGAGTGGAGCCATGGGGGTGGGGGACAACCCCCCCACACCCTTCCTCTCTCTTTTATTCTGTGAGACCCTTTTCTCCTTTCCTGAAAGGGTGACTTCAGCATGGCATCATTGAGCACTGTGTTCTCCTGCGTTTTGCCTATAGTGAGGGCAGTGTCGTTGTTTCCCAAACAGAAAATTAGAAAACCCACAAACCTAGCGCAATGAAAACCTATATCGATATTACACATTCACATCCTTCGTATCTTTTGGAACAACTCACTGCATTTGACATACACAAGGAACAGTCATGTGGGGACAAAGGTGGGCTGATGAGTTTTCAGCTATAGCGCGAAAACTCAAGCAGGTTGGGGCTGGTGCACATGAAACAGCCAGTATGTGGAGACCACATACACTTGCTCCTTTTACAGCAGGGGTGGGGGAAAGCTTTTTCAGGCCAAAGGCCACATTTCCACCTGGGCAACCTTCTGTGGGTGTCATGCCCGTAGCAGGTGATGCCTGAGGCAAAAGTGGGCAAAGCAAGAAATGTAAACACAGCTTCTGTATGGCTGTTATCAGAGCTCAAGGGCACATTCCAGACAAGCAGAAATGCTCAGGGAGGATATGACTAGGACTAGTGAGAGGTGTGGATGGGAGAAGGAGGTGTGGCTGAGGACTAGATAAAGAGAGTTGCCCTTGGCCCCTGGGCCCGAGGTTCCCTAGTTCTGTCAGAGAGGCTGCCTAGACACACACTCCAGGTATACAGTGGCTCCTCTGGGAATGGGGTCATCTTCACACCACTGCGGGCATCTAAAAAGTCCCCTTGATACTAATAAAGAGTCTATGCATAATCATGGTTTGCCGCTGGGGCTGATTAAGGCTGTCGCTTTGTGGCTTTTGATGTGTCCGCACAGCGATTCCTATATTCCGTTAAGGTGAGTTAATATTTAGCAGAGCAAACCGTTCTGAGGTAAACTCTTAACCATTAACATTAGTCACTTGTCGTCACAGGGAGTCACTAGGTCAAATTACTTTGGCTTCAAAAAGAGGCAGAGTAACAGCTTGATAAAGGAATAAATTTAAACTTCTACTTCACTCTTTCTTTATTCATTTTTTAACTAGATAAATAACATATAAAATATTATTAAAGAAGCACGCTTAGAGTCGTTTAAATGTTTCACCATTTGCATATTTTGCTCCCTGTATTAAATTTTAGGCAAATGCTGTGATACCGTGTTTATACTGATTTTGAATATGGGCAGCAGATTCAGATCTAAGCTCACCCTTGAAGCAAACTGGGTGGCCTTCATCAAGTCACTTTCACTTGGCCTCAACAGTTAAGAAAAATAAGTTTGTGGTGAGCATAAAGCAAGGGAGTATTAAATGTTCATGCTCAAATATTTTCAGTACCAAAGTAGCACTTTCAAGAAGTGGGAATATCCCAGCTTGCTGCTATTCACCCTTGTTCAAGGTCTGGTTGGTGACTTCATCGCACCAGTAGTTTAGCCTGACCATGCCAGCCTTGATCCTAGACAGTTTTTGAAACCACATGTTAACTAATTGCAGATAATTGGGATATCTGCCAATTTATGTTCCCTGTATGGACTCTGTGCACCTTTTACTGCATGCAGTTGAACGTTCCTGCACTTGGTCCGAGCAACAGCTTATCCTAATAATTCATTCAACTTCTTTCCTCCAAATGGAAGTGAATCCTAACCTAAGGCTTTTTGCAGCAGTTAGGGAAGGGCCTGGAGAAAAAAAATGCCATTCCCATGTAAGTTCTCTTTGTGTCAGAGTATGTCTGCAGCATTGCCTGGTGCCAATACCTGGGTCTTATTGGTGTTTGGAACTTGAGCAGAAGACAGGTGTATCTAAGGGCTATTCAAATCTTGCTGGTGACTGCGTAAGTAAAGCTTTGTGTATCATCTGCTTTCACAGTTCCACCCCAGAAATGCACCACTACAAGGCAGCACTAAGGTGACACTCTGTGGCTCAGGCTTTCGATCAGGTTCATATTTCAGTGGCATGGATGCCTCACCTTCAACTCTTGGTGACTACAAGGTTACAGTAGGACGGAAGAATTGCACCGTACTGTTTGAAGAGAGCCTAGAAAACAGGTAACGCTTGAAAGTTAAAAAACACGAAGCCTGCAAACATCATTCCCCCTTCTTTCCTATTCACTTTCTCAGCCCTGCATCTACACAGACTAGCATTCTGTAAATGTGTCTTATGCATGTAAGAAAGGTAGGCAGAGAGGAATTCTTGGTGGCTGTTTTTCTTTGGAGATTCACCACAATCTCAGCCTGAGCACCTTCTGGAAGACTTGCTAGGCCTGTGTGTCTGGGCTACCTTTGCAGGGTGAAGGCAGGTTGGATAGGTCAGTAGAAGCATGGAGACTTCCCATGGTGTTATAATTATATATAAATTCTGTTTTAATTTGGAGAAGTTAAGGGCCGTGTTCAACCATCTGGTCCCACTAGTGGAAGTCTGCACAAGGGGGAGGAGAGGAGAGGAGAGAGCATGCCATCAGGCAAGCAGAAACACTTCAGCTGGTGGAGCAGTCTGCTTAGCACTATGTTGAATTATACCCTGTATTTTCAGGTTGAAAGCTGCCCTGAACCTTCAAAATAAGATGGACTGTAAGCAGGCAGCCTATAATGTACAAAGTTAAGCAATATTCCCTCTTGTCCAGGAGTTTTACATTCCAGGTTGGAGTTCAAGATCGAAGGGAATTCCTTTGTGCATGCTTGCCCCATGGTCCCTAGGAATAACTATCTCCCTTTGGTGTTGTTCTTCAGTGCTTCACACCAGGAGCCTACTGAATGATGCGTAGATTAAGGGCTTGTCCACATTTCCACTTGTCCTGTGCCTAGAAAGCATGGGTCTGAGGGGTTTCACCCTTGCCCTGTTCTTTCTAGGCACAGGTCTGAGCAGTTTTCCATTTACCCCCCTGCTTTCCCTGGGAAAACCCAGCACTGAATGGGAGCAAACGCCAATCTGCAGAAAACCCGATTGACATTTGTTCTGATTCAGCGCTAAAGAGCAGGTTTTCCTAGCAGAAAGTGGAAGGACAAGTGGAAGTCTGGATGAGCCCTTAATCTCAGAAGCCTTGGCTGACAATGGCCCAGTGCTCTGTTCAGACTCCACATGGTATGTGTGAGGCCAGATGGGGAGAGTGAGGCCACAGCTGATAAGCTGTCTGGGGAAAACTTGTGGAAAAGTGCTCTCTTCTCTTGGTTTGGACTCTGTGTTTCCACTGCTAAGGGACATTAAGCCAGCAGTGGTCTAATGTTTTCTTCAGCTTCTGGTATCTTCCTGAAGGAAAATGGGGCCAGCCAAAGGACAAGTTTAGGAAGACATGGGACTATGTTGGGGTACGGTGTAGGTTGTGTGAGAGCCTTAGTGAACAGACTCTCTTTCTCCTTTCACCTCAGAGTGTTTGTACCACTCAGCTTAAATGAATTTTTGTGTGGTTTGTTGTTCTTTCCTCACAGCTCCCTGAGCACCATTAGAAGGGAATTATAATATGAATAAAACATTGGTGCTGGTTTAGAATGTTCTTTTCCAGAGCTCTCAAGATGAAAGTATGAAAGTACTGTGGAGTGTAGAATATATGTGGCATCCAACAATCTCAGTAGAATCCTGAGATTCTAAGCACTTTTTTACGGGGGGAGAATTTTCTAGTCTTCATGGTTGCAGAGGTCCTGCCAGTTCTGTGAGGGTAGCAGTTCAGTCATTGAGTAATTGGCCCCTTTTACTTAGCACAGTGCTAGCCATGTGGCTAAATCCATCTCTCTCTCATTTAATGAATGTATTCATAGACTAGATGCAAAATGCGGGGCTTATGGTTAGAATATGACTTTTTCTAGAGTTCCTTCTGGTACTTCTTTCTGCCTGTGTGAGGCCCTCAGATGATGTCATAGCAGCCTTACACTTACATGTTGAAATCAGGAGAGGAGACATTTCTGTGTGTCACAGTTTAGACATTGGCAGCTTTCCCGGAGCGGAAATGAAACAGCAGTTTCTACTGTTCCCTATTAGTACAAATAGAGTTTCACCTCCATGGCCCATGCTGGAATCAGTCATTCTAGTGAGCTTTGATCTGCATTAAGCAAAAAACTAAAGCCAACAACTGAGCATTGTCTGGCAGCATTTTATTCGAGAGGGCAGGTCATATTTGGGTAAGGAAATGCCTCTTTAAAACTGTTTAGAGGGAGAAACAGAGGTATAGAGGAAGACATAACAGGAGTCACAGTTGTTACGTCTTGCTATCGCCACATCCATTTTTCACATCTAACTCTGGACTCGCAAATGGAATGGGTGAATTGAATTCTTCCATTCCAGAAATGATCAAGTATTTCCAAGCTGGAACTCTTGCTTGACCCAAGCTGATCCATCACCACAATCCCTAATGAGGATGATGATAAGCCCTCTGTGAAGGAAGCAGTTGATTGAGTTATAACAGCATGCTGGAGCCCAGGCATTGTGTATTTACAGAAGCTGACTCCCTGAGTTGACCCTGCAATATGCAGGTGTGCATTCAAAGAAAATTGCCACAATAATATATATGTATGGACCGTATTCAACTAACTTTTACTCAGAGTGAACCTCTTGAAATGGATGGGCCAAAGTTAGCACACCATTTTTTGCCTAATTAACATCACGAAAATTAGGGTGTGCATTAGATTTGATGGCTGATTTATATTCTCCAGCAAATCCTTTTTTGGTTTCAAGGTTTTGAAAATTGAGGCACACATTAGATTCGATGGCACATTAGATTCGCGTAAATACGGTAGATTCCAAAAACCATGGGGTAATCAAACATAAAACCTAAATTTCTATATTTTTCTGAAGGTGCTCATCTATTAACAAGAATAAAAAGGACTTCTCCTATCCTACCCCATTAAAAGAGAAGCATTAAAACAGACCATAGAACATAGCACATTTCAGTTTAAATTGAGATCCGAAAGTCTGGGTGAAGAGGAATGCCTTTGCCTCGTTCCTCAAAACTGGCAATTTTGGCATCGATAAGCTTTTCTGGGGACAGCATTCCATAGTTGGGCAACTACAATGAAAAAGACCCATCCTCTTGTTGCCAGTTTCTGCAAACACACCCTTCAGAGATGAATTGCTGTAAGGGAGAGATGCAGTACATTATCTTCTTTTTTTAAAAAAAATATTTTTTATTGATTTTCTTTCTTATAACAAATATCCATCATCATTACTAAACATTCATTTTCCAGTTTCCCCCCTCCCTGTTGACTTCCCTTAGCTTCCATTTCTGGTTTGTTACATCAAATGATACAATCTGCTGTTTGTATTTAATACTATGTTGTCCCATTGTTATACTTCTTGTTCTCTTTAAATAAAGTTGTAAATGTTTATTTAAACCCTGCCAGTGAGTTCATTTTGTTGTTGTTGTTTCTGCAAATATGTTATAAAAGATTCCCATTCTTTTTCAAAGTCACTATTGTCCTTTTCACAATTGTCCTTGTCCGTTAGTTTTGCTAACTCTGCATAGTTCATCAACTTTCCTTGTCATTGTTCTTTTGATGGTATTTCTCCAGTCTTCCAGTTTTGTGCTATTAAGATTCTTGCTGCTGTTGTAGCATACATGAATAATGTCCATTTTTCTTTCGGCAGCTCTTGTCCTAAAATACCCAACAAAAATGCTTCTGGTTTTTTAACAAATGTTATTTTAAACATTTTTTTCAATTCATTGTATATCATTTCCCATTTTTTTAAAAAAATAATAATCTTGCAATCCCACCACATATGGTAAAATGTACCTTTACATCTCCAACAGTAAGGTGTAGGGAGATAAGGAACTGGCCTGCAGGTCAGATAATGTACTGCATTTTTTTTTTTGAGGTACATTATGTGACCTGCAGGCCAGTTCCTTATCTCCCTACCCCTGCAAGCCAAATTTGACAGAAGGATGTGACCTTACCCACCTGCCATCACTATGACATCAGGTGATGCTGCACTTTGAAGCCCTGATTGCTGAGACTTCAAAGCACAGTGCGGGCTGTTTGAAAGCCCTTTTGCAGATAGCCCTCTCTGCTCATTAAACCTCTAAAAACCAAAGCTACTCTTTGAACCTCCAGCTTTCAGAGGTTCAAAAAAGAATGGAATTGGTTTCCATTCAGTGGAACTGCTTCCTTCTGCTGGAGCAAGGGAAGCAGGCACTGTTCATAAGCTGATGGGAGCACACCTTGCTCCAACGAAGCAATAACCTTGATCTTATGTTAAATTCATTAATATTCCTTTGAAGCCACACCCTCATGTATAACATCAGGTGTAGGGTAGGTAGGTGTGGCTTGCCTGAAACAGCCCTGCAAGTCAAATGTGGAGGTCCAGCTTTCCAGGTCTGGTTCACAGGCAGAAGGTTCCCCATATCTACCCTAAGATTAGTAGTGTACAAGTGAACTATTCTGAATAATTTTCCATTTCATGGTGCTAAAGAGCCACTAGACTTTATTAGGCAGATCATAACCACATGAGTTTCTTATGCATGCTTTCAGCACCCTTTTTGCTTTTCAGGTACAGTGAAGTGCCGCGCTGGAAAGATTACGTTGAAATTATTGTCTGCACTTTGACACCAAAAGAGGAAGTGAACATGCTGGGGCCACAGAAGGTTGAGGTCACTGTTGTAGAGAAGGAGCACACCCCATTTTACATCAGTGGCTCCTCAGTCCTCAGTGGCTTTGAGTTTAAGGTGAACCTTGGTTTCTTTCCACTACCTTTGCTCCTGCATGCTTCTTCATGGCTGTTGTTCATTGATGCGATGAGAATTTAATAGACCCGCTAAGAGCCAGTGATAGGCGTTCTGGTGCTCTGCAGCTGGTGTTCCATGGGAGCTAGTGGTGCAGAGGCATAATGCAAGATTGCTGATCTCAGCTACTGGGTTTGGGTGCTTTGGTGGGAAACCCGCTTTGTATTTTTAAACTCCCAGGTCCAGCCCTGGCTTTTCTGCTTAAGAAATCTCTAACATCAAGTTTTATTACTTGAGAACAAGTAATCAGCCACTCTAGGCAAGCACTTCTCCAGAAGATGGTCTTGCAGCCTCTACTTTTATTCTGTTTTCTGGCTGTTGATCCTGATGGTCAGGATTTCTTTTAATATTTTACACCAAACTACCTTGCCACAGCTTAAATTCACTACTTCTTATCCTTACCTCAATGTCTGTGAAAAACAGTGGTCTTCCCTTTTCTATCTCTAAGTTAGTTACAGGGCTCAGAGAGTTTGATACAGTGAGTTTAGCCTTTCTTCTCTTCACTATCAACAGCTGCCTAAAATAACTTCTATCCATCCACCGTACGGCCCACAGGCTGGAGGAACAGAGATCTTTATCCAAGGACAAAACGTTCTGGTGGGAGGCACAAGGAAGGTGATGGTTAACGGTCGGGATTGTCCCTTGGTCTCAAGGGAAAGGTATGGCAAATAGTGACACTTAATTGTAACATTGGCTTGTCGGACTGGGAATTGCATTCATGGCCTTTGATAAAGGATAGAGCTATGGTTTTCAAAATACATTTAGAAAGTTGATTAACACATTTTTGACCACCTTCCAGATATGTTGGATTTTTCTCATTTTCTAGCACTCTAGCATTAATGTGAAGCTAGTGGACTGACCACAGACATTAGCTAGGCTGGTTTGAGGCAACCTTACAAGATGTTACCAGCTTCCTTATCTCTCCAGTTCTTTTGGTATTATCTCCAGGAAAATGATACAGAGTATCTAAATATAAATGGTCAGTGTTTGAGGTGTCAAAAAATATCCTTCCCACATCTTGATGATGCAACAGACAGCTCTTTTCCTGTGTTCTTTTGTGTGTAAATCTGTGGTTGCCTGCCCCTACACCAGTCATCATCTTCTTCTTCTTCTTTGGCAATTGCTCGTAGTCATACTTTCCTAATGAGTCACAGTCTCTATTGCTTGTGTGAAAGCAAATGAACCGAGTAGAGCTTTGCAGGGCATGTGAGTTCATAGCCATCTGCCCTCTCCCTTTGTTATGAATGGTTATGAATACTCCCATAATCTTGCTTACTCTAGGCAGAGGTATGTGAGGGAGAGGACAGCCACCACTCTTCTTATCAACCATCTTCTGCCTATACAGTACTGTATGGAAGGAAAGTTTTAGCTTGAACCCACTATTTTTTAAGGTTCCTCAAAATGAATGAAGATGACTTAGGATCTAGTTACAACTTCAGTGGAAGATAGAAACATGGTTTCGCATCTCTTCTCTATCCCATAGTGCAGGGTGGTTGTGGTCAGGGCTGGTGCCAGGCCATGGCACAGTGCTAGTAGTCCACTCCTCGGCACCCACCCCAACCAGGACAGGACCTTGCCTTACTTGCCATGGCTGTGGAGGCTGCCACATGCTTTCTCAGCCTTCATCTATCCCCCATATGCTTCAGATGGACGAGGAACAGCACCTCAGAATGGGAACTAAGCTTGGTTCCCATCTACAGCCACCATCTTAAATTACCCACAATGCAAAGCTCAGACCCATATAGCCCTATTAGACTATGAACCTATGAAAGCAACACATTTGCTAGATCTATGTAGTGGGGCATGGCATTTTGGATCCCTTAGAATTGTGGGTGTCCACTATAGATGGGGAGCCAAGCTGTTAAGCAGCAGCAGCACTTCCACTCACCAAATGAAAAGCATCCAAGGTGAATGGGCAGCACAGCCAAGGGCAGAGCAGTGAGGGGACCCCCCCAAGTCCTTGAACCCCTCAGCCAGTGCCTGACCTAGCTGGACCACGGACACCGGGTCTGGTTATGCTGCATCTCCTTAACTAAATTAGTCATGCTCTTATCAGGCTGTGCCACATGAGTCTTGTCAGGACCTGCATCCCTGGTGAAGCATTCCCACATCTCCCAGAGTGAGCAGGCGCAGATAATTGTGTGGGGGACCCCCTCTTTACATGGTGGCAGTTTGCAGGCATGGCCCAGCACCGTGACATAACATACAATGATGCAATTATGCAAAGGACTGCCTCCACCCTGGCCTTGTGGAGGATGGGACTAAATGGGAGGTGGCTGAGCAGGGCCTTACCATGCTGTTTGTCTTCTTTTCCCCAGCCAGAAAGAGGAAGCCATAATTTGTACCACCCCTCCTGTGAACAACCTGGGCAACGCTTCTGTGACTGTAGTAATAGATGAACAGCCGTTTCTTTCTCCGAAGCCCTTCTGGTATCGAGAAGATCCCCAGATACACCATATCTCTCCCAACTGCAGCTATGAGTGAGTGGACACCCTTATTCAGCCTTCATGAACCTGGTGCCCTCCTGATGTTTTTGGAATATAACACACACACACAGCTAGCACTGCCTGGGGCTGCTGGAAGTTGTATTCCAAAACATCTGGAGGGCCCTTGGTTGTCAAAGGCTGCCCTCATTCTTGGAAGAATGTCTTCTTTCCGTCCTGTGTCATTGCATTCCCTATTCTAGGCTTTCTGCGAGGCACATCATGTTATTTATGAAGCAAAGTTCCTGGTCCCAAGCTATCAAATATCTCATTTAACCAAATTAAATGGAAGCTCCATAGCAACAGTGCTATTCAGTGCAGATAAAATGTAAAGGGACCCCTGACCATTAGGTCCAGTCGTGACCGACTCTGGGTTGCGGCGCTCATCTTGCTTTATTGGCCGAGGGAGCCAGCATACAGCTTCCAGGTCATGTGGCCAGCATGACTAAGCCGCTTCTGGCGATCCAGAGCAGCGCACGGAAACGCCGTTTACCTTTCCGCCGGAGCAGTATCTATTTATCTACGTTCACTTTGACGTGCTTTTGAACTGCTAGGTTGGCAGGAGCAGGGACCGAGCAACGGGAGCTCACCCTGTCGTGGGGATTCGAACCGCCAATCTTCTATTCAGTGCAGATACCCGGAGGTAAATTGCATTGAGGTCAGTGGGACTTAATCCCAGCTAAGTGTATGTAGCATTGGGCCTAAATCTCATCCTAAATAGGCCTTAGACTGGCCTACACAGACCTGGATGTTTATACCACTGGGAACTGAGAACTGGATGTACCATTACCGATTTCCTATGTTTACTGCTCAGGTCCGCCTACACAACCAGGATATACCTGTAGGATCTCTTGATATGGAAACTTTTTCACAGCCTTCTGATTTTTATTCTTCAGGGGTTCAAATATCTCCATCAGTGGCACCAATTTGGATTCAGTGTATTATGCAAAGGTGCAGTTTGAGTCTGCCGGAGTGCTTACTGAAGCTAAGGTGAGTATTCTAGGTGGAGGGAGAGAAATGAAGTTTGCAATCCTAAGCACACTTTCTAGAGAGCAAGTCCCATTGGCCTGAGTAAACATGCTGCATATATAAGATACTCACCATATCAAAGTGACCCTTCTCCATATAAAGAAACAAAAAGGACTTACAGTACTTCAGAGGAATTATGTGTTTAAGCATTAGAAATTCTTAGTTTCAGAATTTTAGATGTCTTCTGTGAAACAGATTCCCACAAGTGTGGGACACCCAGGAAGAATACCTCCCTGTATGGGACTTGTCTCAGAGATGGACTAATGGAGAGGATGTTCTCTGTCAACCCAATAAATCATTACAATTTGAAGGGGGGAAGACAGTCTGTAGTGACGTTTTAGCTCACCAACAGGTAATGCAAAAGCAAAGTTTGTGCGGGAAGGTGCCTCCCTGCTGCTAAATGAGTAAGAATATCCTTGAATAGTTCTTCCAGGAAGAACATTTTCTTTCATTTGTGTGAAAAGATGAACTGAGGGGCACCTAGCTATGTATAGATTGTGGTTGTTTTATCCTCAAACATTTACATTTCCTTTATGGAACGTACACTTTTACAACCTTTTTAGTCGTCACCACCCCCTTATATTTCAAGTACTCGGTTGCTGTTGTTTTTGACTTTATTTTCATTCTTCTTAACAATTTCTCCTTATGTTTTGCCTTAAATAAACCTGGTTGTGAATCTGCTCATTGTAAAACCTTTCCCCATCAAATCACATGAAAAGTGCTGGAATTGTGAATAGTTTGTTCAGCAATTAACATCCTTCAGAATTTTTATCCTGGATGATCGTATCATGTCTTGCCGTGGCAGATTAAAAAATCATTTTTGTCAAGGATTGGAAAAAGAGACCAAAAACCGTAGGAAAGGGATAGAATACTGTGCAGGGTATAGAGGAGGAGGAGTTGTTGTCGTCTGTATTTGTAGGCCACCTTTCAGGGTGGTACCAACACATTTAATAAAATGCCAGCATGAAGAGTAGATAAAAATTGGATTTTTTAAAAAAAGTAAAATGTGCTTTAAGAAAATATTCAGAACTGTTTAAAGTAGATCATTAAACAATAAAAATGCTAAGTTTCTCTTAAAGAATAACTTGGTGAATATTAAATGATATAAATATATTAGCCCTAATTTCTAAACTGAATCAATGTATTCTATTGAGTTAAAGGAATATTTTCTATGAAAATGAAGAACTTGTTCAATTATTTCTCAAATATGAATTCTTAAACTCTGCCTGATTTGCAGATTTTAGATGTTTACTATTGTTTAGGAAATATATGATGAAGTATCACCGAGAGACTTGATTATTATTATTATTTAAATGTGCCCTTTTCCTCTCACTGATTAAATCATGATTTAAATCCCATCGATTCAGCATGGTAAAATAACAGTGTCTAGGAAGCAACAAAATTGATCATTAATAGGTACAGAGCAGGCAAATTAAATACAGCGGCACAGAATGCATAATTAAGCTATGGAATTTATGTAGTTGGTCTTTCATGGTAAGGCATATTCTTCAACCCCTGAATTTCACACTGCCCTTCCTATTTAGTTTACAGCAAGGTGTGCCCTTGAACGGAATCCAGTGTTCCAGCAGTGATCAGATAGATATAACTAAGTCAAATGAAGTTAAACTGTTCTCTTGGTGTCTTCAGGATTGTAAGGGGGAAAGGTCTGCTACGAGCCTCGTGTGCCAGAGTCCTCGCTACCCATTGGAAAACAAGGCAGCGAGCATTCATGGGAACCTGAAGATCTTGATGGATGGAGCTCTGAGGCACCAGACGTTTCGCATCCGCTACTACCCCAAGCCAGTGATTTACCCCTTTGAGCAGCAAGACCAATTGTACACAATCAATCCAGGAGAGGATGAGATCGAGATCCATGTATGTAATTGTCAGTCGGGCAACAATATGTGTGAACAATATTGCTGTGCCCACCTGAGCAGTGTGGCATCAGAAAAACCTAGGCTGCAACCCTAGGCAACCCCCCCCCCAACACCTGGGAATAGGGTTGTACTTCTGAGTAAACATGAATAGGATCACAGCCACGGAGGACATAGTGGCAGTGTCTGCAAGTGGGGTTTTCTGGGAATATGTAATTCTCTGCACAAAGAAGCTGCTCCATTGTTGGCTGTTTTGAAGTTTTGGTGAAGTTGCAGTGCTCATATGTGTACACTCCTTCCATAGGTTGAAATTAACTCACAGAGCCATTTAGCAGCATATGAATTGGCACCAAGAAATCAAGCTGTATATAGTGAAGGGGGGTAAATAAAACGGCAAGGGTGGTGCTGCTGTTTATAGTTCCCCATGTACTAGATGTGAGCGGGAGGGGATTGGGATGAGGGTAGGGATGCTAAAGCGTCATCAAAACAGTTGCTTCTGGACAGGCAAAAGTGCTTGTGGTTTCAGAGCAGGGTTACATGGGAGTCTGGGAAACATGGGGAAACAAAGCCAAGAGGCCCAATGAGGAAGATATTTTCCCGAAATGGGTTAACGTATATGTCTTTATTTGTTTGTACAGCATAGAGGACTGGACGCTCTGGCAGGCTGCATGGCGATTTCTATGACCGTGGCTGGCAAAGAATGCCACCCCACTGTGCTGAAAAACGAGGTGACCTGCCGAATCCCCGGGGACCTGAACTCCCCTCTGCATCATTTGCCAGCACAGGTGAAGCTTGCAACCGTTCTCCACAACCAGCACTGATGCCATGACATGCTTCTCTCTCTGCCTCCTCTGGCCCATTCTCCTTTTTGCAGCTTGGCCTCCTCCCATCATGTCCATTCTGGCTGCTTATTCCTCTGATACCTTTCAGTCACTCATTTGGTTTTTCCACTACTGGCTGCAGAGGAAATGGAACTGAACAAACGTGGGGCAGTAGCTCCATGCATTCTCATTCTGACAAACTTTTGCCCCCTTACTTCTGCTTCTCTCTCCTTTTAAAACATATAGGCTATTTAATAATGCATGTTTGAGAAGTAGCGAAGGCAGCAGCCAAGCATGACATGGCTCCCAGGAAAACTGATCTGGGTCGCATCCTGTGGATGTGTCATCCCACATCATCTATAACATCTGGCCTTTGTAGCAACTTGTGAGCTCAGAGCAGACTTAATTCTGACCTTTAAAGAAAGTCTTTAAAGAAATACCTGGCATATCCAAACCAAACAAGCCGCAGATACATTTTTACAGCAGAACATTGGGAAATTTCTGGCTCCCTTTGGCACTACTCCTTAGACTCATTTTTCATTAGGAAAGGGTTTTTCCATGTCTGGAATTCACCAGGGACTCCTAATAGTTTAAATAAATTTTAAAAATCCATCTGTGTATCCACAAGACTCTCAGGAGTGGGGGTGAGAAAGAGGTGGATAATCAGTTCTGCTGCCTTGGAGTTCCTGCACTGAACAGCACATGGTGAAAAAATTGGTTCTGGTGCCCATGCTTGCATCACTGCCCACATTCTAGATGGCACTGATTTTCAAGGGCACACCCAGTATGACTCTAAATACTTTCCCTGGGTCATTCTCTGCTGGTGTGTGGGCACTCTCTGTTCTCAGAGGCATTGCTACAGGCCAACTATGGAATGCATGTGTGTTCTCTCTCTCTCTTTTTTGTCTGGCCATTCCAGAGTTTAGAATTTCTTGTGTGTGTGTCTTCAAGTTTCTTTGTGTACAGAACATGCCAAATCCTGCCTAAAGAAGGAGTTGGCTACTTGTCTTAACTACTGAAGAGGGGGCGGGTGTGTGTGTCTGTCACTTCTATAGATTCTGTGAGAGAAATTACACTGTATATGTGACTCTCTGATTGCTTCCTGCCCCTCTTGGGTTCCTTCAGGTTGAGAGAAGGACAAAGGGGAGGAGATGTTTATCCTTTTCCTTACTAGCTGTTTTTCATCCTCGATGTATCACTCTCTGACACACACCCTTGCTGCTTTTCTCCTCAAGGGAATAAAAGACACAGCTCTGTACCATGTGTCCTCCTGCCATCCTGCTACCCTCCCTCCAGGACATTTCATGGTTCTCCTCCTCCTCCTACAAGAGCATCACAACCTTAGCAGAGATGCCTTCTTTGCACTTGAGTCTAGACTTAAGGAATCCTGTGCAAAGATGAAGCCCTGCACTGCCCCCTTCCTTTTCTTCCTGCCCTGTGATTCCTTCTACCGCTGTCATCAACCCCCTTCCGGGCAGGAAACAGACCAAACAGACGGACTCCAACAGCCCCCACCCAAAATGTCACCACAGCACATATGGAGTCTCACCAACTATGCCCTTCCATGGAATCCAAATCTTGACTGACCACATGCTTTGGGACTAAGTGCAATGTACACAACAGCCCTCCAGGCTTCTAAACAACCTTGGATATTTGGATTGCTCCCTTTCTGTCCAGCTGGCAATCTGTTATACAAGTTTACTAATGTGTGATAGTTCAGTACGCTAAAGCTTTCTACCTCCTGGCTCCTTCCTGCCCATTGAACGCCATTGCTCTGGCATGGCTGATAATCTGCTTCCATCATGTCCTTTCCTCCTTTTAGATTTGTGTGAATGGAAACTGCACAGACCTTGGCTTTGTGGTTGTGAAATCCTCCTTATCTCCTGTTGCTGTTACATTGGGGGTCGTTGTAGCCATCCTATTCCTCTGCTTCTTGGTATTTTTCGTGATGAAATTCATGCAGCGGAAAAAGAAGAAGAAGTCAGGTAAACTGCAAGCTACTCACAAAGCTTTCTGATCAGAGCAGAGCTTTCAATAAAGGTATTGATTCAACTGCATTTCTCCAATATTTTAATGATTGTGCTGGTTTGTGAGGTCTCCAGTCAGAGCATTGGCATATATCAAATCTGGTTTAATAACTGGGCTGGCAAGATGGGCAGGGTTAGGCATGGCAGGGAGAGGCTGGGCGTACAAACTAGGAAAGAGAACTGAGTGTTCCTTTTTGTTTCTGCAGGAACTGAAAACTTGGAAAGACTCTCAAGCCTCAACAGGGGCATGACGAGCATCCCTCTCCTTCCCTCCAACCCTAATTACACAGATACTGCTGGTAAGGATGCATAAAGAGACGCTTAACAGCTCCTAGTGCTTTGGAGCAGCTGGGATAGGGTCATATAAGTGGTCTGGTCTAGTGATTTCCTGTCGTGGGATTGCCTTGGCTTGGGCAGCAGGCTTAGTCGTATGGTATATTTGGCTGCGCACTAGCAATCATGTCCCAAGTTGATACCAGGATTCCCATCACCATCTCCACAGTTCACTCTAAATGGTCCTATAAACAAAAAGCGCTGTGCTCAAACACCTATCCCTTTCCATGCCTCAGTTCCTTTGGTCATTTTGTTTGGGAGGAACATGTGGCATTCCATTGACATGTGGGGACACCGTCTTGCCAGGAATCCAGAAGTGACCCCATGGCAGGAGATGCAAAATGAACAATTATTACCATTTTGCTAGCACCTATCCAATGCCAGTCTCCTCTCCTCTCTTCTCTTGATGGCACTGCTCTAGCAGAGCCCCGTACTTCTAGAGTGAGTCTTGGAAGCGCCTCTTACACAGGAAGCAGTGACGGTTCTGCCATGCCCTTCATGCGGGTTCCTTCTTACTCCATTAAAAATTTTCGGCCACAACTCTTAGAAGAAGTGAAGGACGTTCTAATCCCCGAAGAGCAGCTGGTTATGCAACAGGACCAGATCATTGGCAAAGGTAAGTGCTCTTGAGGTTGCCTGTATCAATCACCCATGGTGTGCAAAGCTTTGTTACGATTTCTACAAATTGTGTTTGAAGAGTACCCTTACCCACCCACCCACCCACACCGCCACGCTAGATGCGTTTTTAGGTGCTTTTCTCTGTTAGGCATTTCTCGTTACCATATTGAAAGCACAGACTTCAGGGTTACTTAGGGTAGCACCCCATGAAGTTGTCCTACTAGCAGAATGATTTCTGCCTTTGCAACGGGACTTCATCTCCCTCTGCTTTCTCCACAACCCTTATCTGTTCTCCTAACCCTCTGGAGAATATATGGGGGGGGGGGTTACTGGCAGAGGAAGTCCCATTGCACAGGCAGAAGTCCTTGCACTAATTGGACAACTTTGTTGGCTGCAACCCACTGAATTCTTGTTCAGGCTTAAGTGTTTCAAACTAAAAGCCATAACACGCACCCACACCCATGTTATCCTGGTAAACGTGGCAAGTCGTCACAGTGTTTTCTGTTCTATTCTGTGCCTCCAGCACAGAAACAGCCTATGCAGCACTCTCATGTTATGCTGCACTCAGGTGTGCAGCCTTCTAACTGCAAGAGGCTGATGCAAAAACTCAAGGGAATGGATTGGGCTGAGAGTACCTGGTTTACATGCTGGGCTGTGTGTCTAGTAGGTCTTTTTGTTCTTTTTCCTGTCCAGGTCACTTTGGGAGTGTTTATCATGGAACGTACATAGATTCGGACCATAGACATATACACTGTGCTGTTAAATCTCTGAACCGTGAGTAATCCCTCCTTCCTCTCACAGCAGTGGCAACTGCACTTAACTGTCCTGCAAAAGCAAGCCAAGGGGTGAGGGGCCTGTTCCCTCTCCCTCCTCACCAGCTGCTCACCCGGTCATGCCCCATTGTTGCTGTTATTTAAACTTGAAGGACATGCTCTATGTCCCTCTTCCAGCATTGGAGTGGACAGTTCCTAAGAGTGTTCTGCTTGCTTAACAAATAAAAGTGAATGGGCTCTTCCACCCCCTCCCCTCCCCTGAGAAAAGGCGCATCATGCTACTTCGACTGGACTATAACTAGCATAGATTCAGTTCTGTAGGGGAAGACTTGGCAATTCAATCATCGAAGGAAGGCCCTTGGATAATTCCTTCCTTAAATGGCACCGTAATCTGGATTCTAGGGAGACTTGCCCTACTTTGCACTCTCCTTCAGCTTTGCTCAGTGACATGGTACAAGGAGACACCATTAGCTTAAGTGCCATTTTCTCCGGCAAAGTCTTGATGTCCCTTTGCAATGTCATTCCACTCAAGAGTAGGTGGATATAGCTGTGAAGAGAGGTTGGGGATGGGAGGACATGCTGTTAAAGCTTCCCCAAGGAAGCTCTTTGACACACTTCAGGAAACAGGCCTGGACTGGGTTGCGGGGAGAGGGAGGGATGCTTTTGTAACCAACTTCTGCTGTTTGTTCATCATCTCCAATGAGACATACCAAAGGCTTCCAGTTCAGCCAATCTCCTTCAAGGCCTTATCAGCCTTCTGAGTGTAGTCTCAGAAGAATCCTCCTTATCAACAGCATCCCCTGGGGCCTTGGGAAGCAGAGGGACCCACGTGTCACATTGACCTAGCCCTGCACAGTTCTAACTCCAGCTAGGCATCCCTCCCTTATTACCTGCAGTGTTGACATTCAAGTGTAGGTTTAACCTGCTGGCATGTCCTGTCCCAAGTCCAAACGAGCTACTTGTGCCATCCATAATGGATCTTGTGTTGCTTTCGTGCGCACCTCCTGCACTCCACTGACCCATTTCCCAAGAGTTCTGCAGTTCCTTGTGTGGGTATGCTGCTCGGATGCCTTTTCACAGCCTGCTTCCTTTTCTCCCCCAGGAATCACGGACTTGGAGGAGGTGGAAGAGTTCTTGAAAGAGGGGATTCTGATGAAGAGCTTTCACCACCCCCACGTCCTCTCTCTCATTGGGATTGCCCTCCCTCGGGAGGGGCTTCCCCGGGTGGTACTGCCATACATGAAGCATGGAGACCTGCGGCACTTTATCCGTTCGGAGGAGAGGGTGTGTACTGCTTCCCACTTTGCGCCAGCAAGTCAGCCCTTGGAGGGCTTGCTCTGGGAGATGAGCATCTCAATGCCAATATGCTGACTTCCTGATCCTGAAGCTACGGTTGGGTTGAGGGTGGTTCACACCCACCTAGTGAAGTGGAACATTCAAGGAAAGGGGGTACTGAGACAGTGCTGTATCAGACCCTTCCTTCCTCTCCCTTTCAACTCTGGTTGGCTTTTGCCTTGTGAACCCCCTACATCCTTGTTGCAGGATGTCTTCCTGTTCAATCACTGCAGTTTTTGCACATTCCCCCAGTTAGGTGTTCACCACCATGGAATGAACAATGAGTCAACTGAGGGTTTGGGCCCTCCCTCCCCCAGGTGCGGCAGGGAGAGAAATCCATCCTGCAGCGCAGCAGAATTTGTTAGCTCAAGCATTCTCGTCAGGTTTCTGCCAGAGCCTTCTATGTGTACGAACCACCTTATTTTTGCAGTAGCTTCTGCTCTTGCAGCCGGGACCTCAGCATCCAAGGAGCAGAGGTTGTGTGTTTCTTTGCTTTTTGCTGACTCGGAGCCTTCTTGAGCAGTAGGAACGTGAGCTGGTGGCTGATGTACCTGCTGCTGCTACTGCCAGAGACGCAGAGCACAATCATGTCTCCCTCCCACCCTGGCCAGTGCAGAACTAGCTACTCTCTGCTGAGAGCTGCAGCAACACCATCTTCCCTTTCACTTTGGGGAGAAAAACAGAGCCAGGGGTAGTAAGCAGGCTTCAGTTTCACCACCTCTGTAGCCACTGTCATCTTCATCATTACTGCTTGCAACGATCAAATAAGTGGTACAGTTACCATTATTGTGTGTGGCCACCTAAGGGTCTAGCATTTCTACATAGGAAATAGCATTAAAACTTCGTGTACACTGTCAGGTGTGTGACCGCTCAACACGTGTATTTTTACTATGTGTATACATGGGATCATTTCCCTGCAGGTTTCGTCTTATTTCCACATAGAAACATTTTATCTGTGCACACAATATGTGCCATGTAGCCTCATTTACAAAGCAAGATTTGACATGCACCGCACATTCCCATGACAGATTTAAGACAAGGAAGCAGAAGCCCTTCAGACCATTGTCATCTTGCCTAAGTCTGGAGTTTGAGCAGTGACCTCTGGCAGCACCTACTGTGTCTGTCTTAAAGAGTTTGAAAACAGGCCCCACAGCAATGTCATCTTGTATCCAATGATTACATACAGAGAATTGAATCTTTATGGGGATCTAAGCCAAGCCTTCGCTTCCTTCCAGCGACTTGTCAGTAGCAAGGCCTTGGGGGATGGTGGAGAGTAAAGCTTTTCTCGCAAAAGCGCTTTTCAAATGATTGCAGCGCACCGTCCACAGACCTCACCTTGAAGAGACTGCTGTTTGAGGTGCAGCACACTTTTAGAGCAGTTGTACGTTCGAAATAGGGACACTTGCTGAGGCTGCTCATTCGCTGCCATTGTAAACAGCACGGAATGTTGTTGCATGTGTACCTTGTGTGCTTATTGGACACAGGGGGAAATGTCTTAGCAATAAGCAACAAAACTCCTTGGGAATGGCAGTGACTCAGTGGTGCAGCGCATACTTTACATGCAAATGGTCCCAGGTCCACTCCAACTTGGCACCTCCCAGTAGGGGTAGGAATGTCCCCTTCCTGAAATCCTACAGAGGTGCAGCAAGTCAGTGTTGACAATACTGAGTGAAATGAACCAATAGTCTGACTCGGCTTCCTGTGTTCCTTTCCCTTTATCAGCCCTGTTTCATTAGCTAGCTGACCAAATACAATCATGGCCAGTTTTAAACCTTTTACAGCAGTATGATTTTTTTGCAATATTTAATTTCTTCTCCTCCAACCCTAAAATAACATGTGGCTTTAAAAAGAGAGAGAGGAGGAGTACCATCATCTTTACTTTACCTCTTATGTTCAGATACTCTATCCCACTATTTTTGCTGAAATGTTGCTCATGGGACAAGGGCAATTAAAAAAAAAGTGGTTGGGACACACTTTGAATGAGATAGGGGAGAGGCAATGAGAGCCTCTGCCCACTAGGGGGCCACAAAGGCATGCTCATACATAACGCATTATTATAAAGTCTTAACCAGGGAAGCTGCACATAAGACTGTATTCGTGCGTCAACATCAATTCCACATATGGCTTGCACCCTGCGCAGGCCTTGTCAAGTAATGTGCAAGTGTCTGTGCCATGTGCGCTCCCAAAAGAATAACTTTCTACCGGCAGAAAATTCCTACAGCCGAGTGTCTGTCGGCTCATGCGCTCATCCCATAGGACAGTGCGCATGCAGGGCGCACTCCATTTCCCACCCAGAAGTGATATCCAAGTAGCAAATTTCCCCCATGTGAAGTAGCCCTGAAATTAGCTTCAGCTGTGCTGGCTTGAGGGAGTTACAAGCAAGCAGTTCAGACCTCGAGAGGGGCATAAACTCTAGAGCCAGATGGAAAACTCATTTTAAGTTTCCTCTCCCTCCCCGCTCTTCCCCAGAACCCGACTGTGAAGGATTTAATAGGTTTTGGGCTGCAAGTGGCTCAAGGGATGGAATATTTGGCCCAGAAGAAGTTTGTGCACAGAGACCTTGCTGCTAGGAACTGTATGTAAGTATTGAAATGAGTGGGTAGAACATTGTGGTTGGAGTGCTGGACTGGGGCCTGGGAGGCCAGGGATCAATCCTCACTTGGCCATGAAACTGACTGGTGGTCCTGGGCCAGTCACTCTCTCTCCCTCATCCCTAAGCTACCTCTCAGGGTTGTTGGGAGGATAAAATGGAGCGGAGGAGAACTCCGTGTGCCACCTTGAGCTTGAAGGAATATAAATGTAATAAATAACAAATACCTGGCTGGGCCTTCAGGCTTCCTGGGTGTGTCTGTCAGACATCTTCCCCTGTCAGCTGATTTATTCCCTGTGTTTTGACAGAAATAGGCCCTCCCTGGTGTCAGTATAGATATTCCCTACCTACAGCTGCTTTACCTTTGCACCTACTATTTTTGTGGAAGCCTTGTATTAGCAGGCAGAACAAGCCCCACAAGCTTCCTCGCCTTGGTTGGGAGGAGCACCTATTCAGTATGGTGGTTGCTCATTACATGCAGGGCTAAGCTGTTCTCTCTTGCCCTTCTAAAAGCTGTTTGGGAAACCGCTAAGCGCTCATAGGTCTTGAAAAGGGCTGCAAACGCTGATTTCTCAGGCCTGGGCTGAAATGTCAAAAAGTCCAGAAGTGGGACTTGAGTCGCTTAATGGTGCCTCCGTGACCGAGGGACCGTAATTCATTTGGCTGCAGTGTGTGCTCTAAACTCTCCCCTCTCCTCTCTGTGCTTTGCAGGCTAGATGAGACCTTCACAGTAAAAGTGGCAGACTTTGGGCTGGCCAGAGACGTCTTCGACAAGGAATATTACAGCATCCGGCGACACCGCAGAGCAAAGCTGCCGGTTAAGTGGATGGCCCTTGAGAGCCTGCAGACCCAAAAATTTACCACCAAGTCTGATGTAGTAAGTGCAAGCAAAGGCAGTGGGGGCTGTTTAGACATGGGAACCAGGGTCATCTTCTTTGGCAATCACTCGTAGCCTAGTAAGATTGTCTTCCATGAACAGGGTCTTAACAGTGAGTCCATAAGTGACTGTGGAGGCCAATTCTGGACCCACACATCCTTACACAGTGGGGACATAGGTTTTCGGGTGGAAGTTGATCATGATGAGGGTTTGCCAAGTGTTCCTTCCTCTTAGCACGTTTCACCCTTTCATCCTGAGTTTGAGTGTCTTCAAAGTCCCTGACACCTTCGGTAAAGGCTGTTCTCCAATTGGAGCGATCGCAGGCCAGTGTTTCCCAGTTGTCAGTGTTTATACTACATTTTTAAAGATTTGCCTCGAGAGAGTCTTTAAACCTCTTTTGTTGACCTCTTTTGTTGACCACCAGCATTACACTTTCCATTTTTAAGTTTGGAACAGAGTAGTTGCTTTGGAAGACGATAATCAGGCATCCAAACAGCATGACCAGTCCAACGAAGTTGATGTTGAAGAATCACGTTCACAGAGTTTCCTGTCCTAGCTGTATAATTGCTGCAGTGGGAGTGGGGAAGAGTTTTTTCATCCCAAGGGCCACCATCCCTCATGGTAAACTTACCGAGGGCTGCATGGCAGCAGTGGTTGGGGCCAATACAAAAAGTAGGTTGGCCATCCACATAAACGGCCACTCATAGAATCAGAATTATAGCGTTGGATGGGACCGCAAGGGTCATCTAGTCCAGCCCCCTCCGATGCACTCACATACATCCACACACCTGCACATTCATACCTAGCCATATACAAGCACACACATTCATTCACACTTACTGTCTCTCCGACACAGAGCTACTTCCAGACTCTCGCTAATCACTGAGTGACATAACCCATAAGACTCTCTGGATTACGTGTGAATATTGTTAGCTCATGTCAGAAAACAGGCCCCTTGGCTGTCCAAGCTAGCCAGGGCAGGCCTCTCTTCAATGTCTTTGTGCCCCTGTGCATGAAAGGCTGCATCTTGACACTGTGGAAACACACGATGCTTGGTAGATGGGGGATGCTGAGGAACCAGGCGAACCTCTCCTGGGTGCTCTTCTAGGCTGTTTGCGCCCCTTCTGGGGGTCACAGATCTGCACTGCCACCTGTGCGTCCTGCTATATGTGTTCTCCATCTGTGCATTCTGCTCTTCTGCCCAGTGGTCCTTTGGGGTCCTCATGTGGGAGCTGATGACGCGAGGGGCTTCTCCGTACCCTGAAGTGGACCCATATGATATGACCCGGTATTTGTTGCGAGGAAGAAGGTTGCCGCAGCCAGAATACTGCCCAGATTCTCTGTGAGTATATATGAATTTGGGGCAGGGCTGTTGAAAACCTCTGCCTTAGGGAAGGAAGGGTTAACCCTTGAAGCATGTGGAGGGATAGGAGGGCTGAGATGGCATCCAGGCTACATGAAAATATGTGAGGAGAAGCACAGGCAGTCATACTTGGGGAAGTGTTCTAGAATTCTATGCAGAACTATGCAGATTAAAAAATGTGTACCCCAATAAACTGGGGTGTGTGCTACACCTAGAGTATATTCCCCTGGCAGAGGGAAAGGTAAAAAGAAGCTACAAATGAGATGGTGTGGGGGCAAAGGTTGGGCTTAATGGAAGAGAGACTACTCCTTTCTTTTAATTGGCACCAGCCTTTTAAAATTCATTTTTCCTGTACAACCCTTACTGCTAGCCTTTCACGGCATTCTCAGTGAACAATGAGGTTCAGAGACCTGACACTGTTCAGATGACCCAGATTCCCAATGTGATGAGATTTGCTAGAGACAAACATCCGGCGAACTTTTTGGAAGTTCCTCTTAAAACAGGCCATGTGGTGACTGCAACACAATATAGCACTGCGATGAAACTTACCAAGTCCATCAGACTTTGGGATGCTTGTGAAGCCCAGGAAGCCTGTTCTATCAAGTCAGATTCAATAGTGCCTGGAGCTGCCATGAATATCCAGATTGATAGACCCACTGAGGGCCTCCACCCCATCCTTGCAGTCCCATCCCAGCCATTCATATCATAAGTACACAGCCTATTTGCCAAATGTTCCAGAGCCCCAATTTTCTATACAAATCCCAGTGAACATGAGCCAACAAGCAGGATCATTGCCTGTGAGCCAGGGGTTGCTGGAGAATGAGGAATGGGAATGCATGGCAGATTGTTATCTTGGAACGTGCCCAGGAGATGGTGTATGGCTATGCAGTACCACAAGTCTACACTGTCCTCAGGCTTTGAAGCTAGAGGTCTTGGCCTTACATTCCCCCGGCTGTGATGTGTGTGTGACTGTGTTTAATCTGACAGGTACACCGTAATGCTGAATTGCTGGGCCCCAAGTCCTGAGGAGCGACCAACTTTCTCTGCAGTAATCCAGGAAGTGCAACATATTTTAGCCCGTCTAAAGGGGGAGCATTATATCAACCTGAATGTCACTTATGTCAACCTTGATCAAGACCAGCCTTTCCCCCCTTTGACCAGCTGTGAGGATGATCTGGACTCCAGTGGGCTGAGTGAGGAAGAGGCTGCTACTGTGCACTGACTGATGCAAGGCAACTCTCAGGTAGCACACCTGAGTTGAGCCTAACACTATGCAAGCACTGCCAGCCTTTCATTTCTCTGAGGAAGCTTCCTGACTCGTCCTCCGTTTGAGCCTTGGCTTGCTGCAGCTTGGATTCTCCAGCTGTCCTGCAGCTTCCCTTCAGGCATCTCCCACCTATGTGGGTTCAAGAAAACCGTGGCTGGAGACCTTCTGCGATATGATTCCCCTTGCTAAAGGGCTCAGGAAAAGGCAGAAATAAGCTCATCCCTTCCATAAGAGGTGGGGGCAGGTCCCCTTACCCCTCCTAGAATAGTGAAACATCCAGAATATGTGGGACCTTGGATGCTGGCCTGTTTTAGAAAGGGCTATAAAGTAATTTAATGTCTCAGCCTGTGGCTGAATCTGTATATAAAGGAATAAATTGAGTGTTGTTTGCTGTTTGTTTCAAGGACTGTTTTTCAAAGTGGGCCTTTCTGTCTCATGTGATGCATATACACGTGTGCTGTCAGAGGGTCTGTAAGATGGCATCCATTATGCAGTGGAGCTGCAGGCAGAATTGGGAAGCAGGCCGAGTGACCCAAAATGCCCTCTTTTCAACATTGATCAAGTCTGGCCCCCTGGCCCTCCCAGCTTGCTTAGCATCACATTGTATTGCTCCAACAGCGAGTCCTTTGTCTTTGACAGCTCTAAGTGGCTGCACTTCCCATGAATTCTTCACTCCAAGGTCCTTTACTGAGTCAGCCCACAGAGCTACCTGATGTCTGACTTGCGAAGCTAGGAGTGGGGGAGTAATCGGATTCCGATTCCAAACCTGACACCCCTGATTCAATCTGGGCAGACCATGACTGATCCACTGAACACCTGGACACAGTCTTCTTACCCTTCCTCTCTGGGTAATCCACCTTCTTTTCCATTCAGAGGTGCTCTAGTGAAAGATACACAAAGAGTCGCACTCATCAGGTAATTGTGTGTGATCTGTGTCTTGTGAATGTGCATATCTCTTGTGGTATGGCAGGGGGCGTCTCCACACCCAATTCTGGCCATGCAGGCCCCAGAGTGTTAACCAAGGGATGGAGTCTGCAACTTTACTCTAAAGTAAGATCCGCTGTGTTCAAGGAGCCTGGGCTTATGCACATTTAGCTCAGGACATCTTATTCAGCTTTCCCTCTGAACTGGGTTCAAGTCCCATCTCTGCCACAGATCCATTAGGTTGGCCTTGAGCATGTCTCTTGGCCTCAGGTCCTCTATTTATAAAAATGGGAATAACAGCACACTACTTCCCAGGATTGTTGTGATGGCACACACAATAAAGGTTGCTTATGAAACCAGTTATTGGTGCTAGCAAGGGGATATCATTTAAAAAGGAAGTATAAAGCAAATTTTATGGTTATGCTAGGGCTGTGGAAAGAGATCTGGGTTTAAATTCAGCCCCAAAATTTCACTGGGTAATCCTTGCTCTCAGCCTAACCTATCTCACAGGGCTGTTGTGAGGGCAGGCTACAGAGCAGGAACCATGGAAAATGCCTTAAACTCGGAAGAAAGACTGGATACAAATGTGGTAAATTGTAGAGATGGCTATTGCTAGGTATGGAGGAGGAGTCCATTCAAAATGAATTCATTCAGGGAATTTGGAAGGTGTGGCCCAGTTGAGCTTTCCCACTTTGCAACACCTCTTGCACTGAGTGTCTGTTTATATAGCAGTGCATTGATTTTTTAAAAAAATCTAATCATATGCAAAATTATCCACAAAATACACCTCATGTAGTCCTATATATCTGCAGCATTATTTTTATATGTATGTATTTTTATACAGCTATGCGTTATTATATGTGTCAGTTTATGCGCTGGCTACGTTAGGAGACCTGGCATATATATGGATATAATGTGCATTTAATATTAATGTGAGAATAGTTTGTATTTTTAGCTGGGCAGGTTAAAAAATAGTAACTCTAATTAGAAAAAAAACCTCCTTGTGGATAAGTTTGACATTTTCAGAAAATTCAATCCCTATCTCTCTCAGTTCTGACTGTTCTGGCATTTTTCAACAACTCAGGAGTAGAGAACTGTTTTCAGCTTGAGGGCCACATTCCAGAGACCACAAGCCAGAAGTGGGCGGGGCCAGAAGCAATAATAGGTGGAGCAACAAATGTACATTTTACCTTTGCACAGTGGGCTAGTTTCTTGCAGACAAACACACCCTTCTCTATCCTCCATCCAGGCAAGGAAAAGGCATTGTGGGTTCAAGAACACCTAACTAGGCAAAACCAACTAAAAATGGGTTCAAAGCAGGGCTGGTGAGGGCCATGGCCTAGGGCAGAGCTTCCCAAACTATTCATGTTGGTGACACACTTTTTAGACACACATCATTTCGTGACACAGTCATTAAGTTTTACAGTACAATGGTACCTCGGGTTAAGAACTTAATTCGTTCTGGAGGTCCGTTCTTAACCTGAAACTGTTCTTAACCTGAGGTACCACTTTAGCTAATGGGAGCTCCCACTGCTGCTGCGCCGCCACCGCGCGATTTCTGTTCTCATCCTGAAGCAAAGTTCTTAACCCGAGGTACTATTTCTGGGTTAGTGGAGTCTGCAACCTGAAGCATCTGTAACCTGAAGTGTCTGTAACCCGAGGTACTACTGTATTAGCAAATCGGCAGTTAAACTAACCCCTTATAAGAGTGTTCTTGTGACACGCCTAAACACTGCAGCCGACACACTTAACGCATCGCAACACACAGTTTGGAAAGCTCTGACCTATGGAGGTGTGGTCTGGGGTCAAGCCCAAGGGCCGGATAGGCTTGGAGAGCTACATTTGCCCCCCACCCCAGGCCTGAAGTCCCTCCTGTTATAACTTATCAGTGGGCTACAGCCGACACAGTGAGATGGAACCGCCATGTACAAGAGCAGAATGCTGCCAAATGTCGAGTGTAGATGAGAACAGATGAGCAGCAGGGGAAGAGCATTGATTCTATGCTCTGCTTGTGGGTCTCCCACTTCTGCACCTGGCTGACCGCTGGTGGAACAGATGGAAGCTTGCTCCGCTTCCGGCAAAGTAATTCTTATGTTCTTAACTGCAGTTTCTTCTTAGACACTGTGAAACCATCTCGTCTGTCACTGTTTTTAACATTTTATTAAATGTTTTAATAAACGAGTCTAAAAATATAGCAAACACTTCTCATTTCCTGTTACATCCCATGTCAACCAAGCATCTTTCTTTCTGACAAGCAGGAAGGGCATCCATCCAAGTGTTGCAATCCGGAGTGTCGATGTGGAGGATGCCAGCCCACCACTAAGACCTTTTCCAGGACACTCCATTCCATTTTTCTGCACCCCTGGTTTCACCCCAACAGATACCCTGCATTCTGCAGCCAGTGAGCATGCTCAGTATTAATTGGACTGTTTTGCCCACTCTCTGCTTCACCCCACTCTCTTTTAAGGATTCCCCCCCCCCTAAAAATCTGCTTGGAAACAGATTTAGTCCTGTCCCTTCTGAGAACTGGCATGGAGCAAATTTCAATGGGTCCATCAATCCCTTTGTGAGATAAAGGCTCAGCTGTGAGAACATGCATTTAAGACCTCCCTCCGACCACCTAACGGAGATGTATTGTGATTATTAAGAGAATTAACCAGAGGTGTCCAGAAGGGCAAAACCACTTGAAGGTACATCAAGGACTGCCTGGACCAAAAATAGCTTCATTCATTTTCAAGGCCTTGGTCGGACCAAGTTATCCTTGGATTCCCGCAGCTGCACAGGAGCATACAGACACATTGTTCTTTGTCATTTAGCAAAGCACAAAAGCTTTTTACCTCGTTTATGAAAGAGAAATGAGACCCTTGACTCAGGTACAAAAGTAAGTGGTGCATTTTTCAGAAGAGGCAACAGAGGAATTCAAAGCAGTGCCCCAGAGAGAACAGATAAATGAGACCCCACAGCAAGTGAAACTGTGCCCACTCTACAGCATAGTCTCAACTCATTGGAAGGATATTTTATTGTAGGGGTTGCCAGAGCTCACCTTTACTCTGCCCCAGAACTTTGTGCATTTGGGGGGGGGTGGCGTAGTTCTAGGGAAATGACTTAGCCCTGGAATTCTCCCCCCCCCCTTCAGAAGAGTGACTCTCCTATTTACCTGCAAAGTACCTTCTCTTCTCATTCTCCTTCCCTTTTAAGGGAAAGGATTAACAGGCTGTGAACTCAGTAAGATGTGGCTTCTGGGGAGGGGGGGGGAAGGAGGAGCAAGGGAGAGAAGAAAAGATCCAAACAGAATAGGGAGAATCAAGTGATGGCCACCTACTTACCGTACTCTACTGCCACCCACACAGCAAATCAATGTTTGGTGAATAGAATGGTCTCCACACTGATAACTCCTCCAGTCCCTCCAGTGGAAACTTCAAGTTACTGTAAGAGAAAAAGTGTCCTACAGTATAAAGAAAGGTGGCAGCTTCCTGAAGTGCTCATCAGGGAGAAAAGTGGAATTGGCTAAAATAATTATAATCTGCACATAGGAGCTGAATCCTCCATCTCTTTCCTAAGCTAGCAACAAGTTCCTTCCTGCCATCTCTCTTCCCTCGAGGGTCTGTTCTGTCATTCTCTAGGCTTCCAGACTTTTCTATTTTGATGCCATGAGGTATAATCCTATGCATTTAAGTCTCAGTGTACTCAACAGGGGCTTCCTATTTATTTTATTTTTATTAAATTTATATACCAAGACATCAATTGAATTTATATTCCACCCTATAACCGGAGGTCTCAGGGCGGTTCACAGATTAAAATCAAAATATAAAACAACAAAATACATAATATAAAAACAACAACCCAATAAGTCTCTATAATTAGGATTGCGACCTAAATAAAGTTGTGAAGAAGTCATGTTTATTTGAATTAAGTTTTCAAGGGTATTGTGTAACATTGGTATTGTAATGCATTTGATGTGGGAAGTTTTTTGTCTGGTCTAGCAAAAGTTAGTTTAACTGTCACACAGTGCTAGCCAATCTGTCAAGAAGAGAACTTGTCTTTGGATCCTTCCTGAACAATCTGGAGCCTTATTTATTTATATTTATTTATTGCATTTCTACTCCACATTTTTCTCCAAAGTGTAACATAATGGGAGGGGTGTTTCCAGCTACCCCCCCTGCCCCCACCGCCCCTGGAAGCCTTATAAGAAGCTCCCTCAGAAGAGGGACTGTGAGCAATATTGTGGCAGAGGACCAAGGTGAAACTGTCAAGCTCCCATGTTATTCTTGCTATTGCCAGGAGGTGTAATGTTGTTAATGTAATCTTGTTGTATTTATAGCGCTGAAACGCTGATTCTTTGGTACGCAGTTATATCTGCTATTGTGTTGTTGTCTTCTGTTATTATGAAATTCTTTTTGCTTTGTTCAATTTTGAAATGCTTTCCTGATTTCTTTGTTGTAAGCTGCCTTTTTACATGATTCCACCCCCCACCCCCGGAAAAGCGGCGTACGTATAAAATGAAGAACTTGCATGTTTCTCTTTCAGCTATGAAACAACAATTGACTCTTTCCCCTCCTCCTCTTGAGGCTGTGTTTAAACTGAGCGATGTTTTCTGCTTGTCTCATACCCTCCAACATGCTGAGTCCCAAAACCGGGATTCTTCATTCCTTTAATTGGGGGGGGGGGGTCTTTTGTCTCTCAATACTTTACATACAGTGTCCTTTTTGCCACAATAATATAAACCAGTAATTTCTCTTTGGTCTTATCAAGATGAATGCCTTAAAAAAAAAAAAGACAGTCTGAAAAACAAAGGAAATTTTTATCTTGTCCCAAATTACACTACATAAGGATGAAGACAGGTCATATTCGCAAATGGGAAGTAATGATCAGTGAAGCAATCCCAGATGGTGAACTATTAAGAGAAATATGCAGCATCACCAACTTGAACTAATAACTCATTAAAACTGTGGACAAGGTGCTATTTATTCAGCTCCTCTAAGAATATCCAGAATTTAAAATAATAATAATGTTAGCTGCTAGAAATGTAGAAGGACCCCCCACATCCTTGGCTGATTTGACCTGAGGAAAAGCAGTACTGACAAGAAATTGCACAGAATATTCAACTGATCTTGGAACAGTTTGTGCATTTTACATCCTAAAATATTCTTACTAACCTATTTGAAAGATGTTACCCCAAATGAAAAGGGGGGGGGTGTCCCTCACAGTAATCTGTTTTGTAGTCCTGATAATTTCTGGGAAAAGGGGGTGGGTAGGCAGCTAGGAGTTTCGAAAGCTCTCTATCTCGTTGGTTTTTATAGTAGCAATGTTCCAGTCTAGTGCTGTTTCCTGTAATAGCCCCATAGGAAGCTGAGGGACCAGTTTTATGATTACATGTGCAGGAACATCTCACCACTGATCCATGCCCACACTAGAACCTTTCAAGTCAGCAGTAAGTCAGAGAAATTTAGTGTTCCTGCTTCGGGGGATTTTCCAGTTTCAGGAAATTATAGTACCTTCCTTCTTTGAAAGCGTTGTTGCAAGCTATGTCTTTTGAAAAAGCAGAGAGCTTTTATATTGGACTGAATAGCTCTCTGGACCCAGGGTCTGATGAGTCTCACAGTAAAGTTCAGACTGGAAAGGATGACATTGCAAAGTTGACAGCACTTAGGCCAACAGCAAGAATATATCTATCTCTATTGTCCTATATAATAAAAATGTTAGGCTGTCATCGCGCAGTTCCCATTGGAGGATTTGTAGTGCCTTACTGCAATCCTGGATTTTCAGGAAGTCAGAATGGGGTAGGGGATCAAAAATGAGGGCAGGTTGTGTAACACAAATGACCACGGCATGGGAGTGAGAAGGGAAGGACACGGAAAGGGGGAAAGTAAAGCAGGGATGCCGTGACACCGAAAGGAAAATGGCAATTTTAAACAACAGCAGAGGTTTGAATAAAGCAGAGATGGAAAGAAACTGAGGAAAGTGGCAATTTTAAACACTGAGAATAGTAAGGGCCGTCACATGGAAGATGGAGCAATTGTTTTCTCTTGCTCTGGAGGGTAGGACTCAAACCAATGGCTTCAAGTTACAAGAACAAAGATTCCAACTAAACATCAGGAAGAACTTTCTGACAATAAGAGTTGTTTGACAATGGAATGAATTCCATTGGGAGGTTGTGGACTCTCCTTCCTTGGAGGTTTTAAGGCACAGTTTGGATGGCCATCTGTCTTGGATGCTTTAGTTGAGATTCCTGCATTGCAGGGAGTTGGACGAGATGACCCTCTGGGTCCCTTCCAACTCTACAATTCTATGATAGAGAGTAGCATTGAGCAGGGAGTGGCACTTTAAAATAAGGTTGGAGTATAGCAAGAAGGGAGTTTGGAAAGGCTCAGCAGTATGAACTGTTTTGGTCCTAGCTTCTGTGTTGTTCCCATCTCTACTATTTTTCCCTATTAAAACTGGTTGTTGTTGGTTTAAATAAATAAATAGAAACCACAATCCCTCGGTGTCTCCATCTTAGCTTTCAGTTTTATATTGAATTCTGTTCTTTTTTGAAATTTGGATCCTGGTTCGGCTCTGGCATTGTTCAATTCAGCTTGGTTTCCATATGCGTAATGCTCCTGCACTTGAGCCTTCTGTTATTCTAGCTGAGGGAGGATTTTGGGAAGCTTAGGAAACATGCACAAAGGTAATTTTGAGCCTCTTGAGTCGCAGGCTGTGCCTGGTTTATGTTCTTTGGCTGCAATTCCTTGAAACTCACCGGAATCTCTCAGAAAGTTCCGGCCCCAAACATCACTCAGATCTTGCTGACCGTAGCTACTCTCTGCTTATTACAACTTGTGGCACATACTGGGGTCAACAGGAACAAGAATTCAGAGAACTTCAGAAGAGTTATTTTCCAAGTCGTCCAGAGTAGCGGATAGCGATTGCTTGTTTTTCAGTCAGAAGCTCTCTTAAAGTCATAGGGATCGGAGGAGGAAGTTTTGTGATTGAAATAATCAAGCCTGTCCAGAAATATTGCTCAGCTACAGCCCAGTTTTGCCACTCCTAGCAGTGCAGCTGTCAGGAGCAGTGGTGTTGCATCTGGCCTCAGGACAGAAGTGAGGCAAAAGGGCCAATGCAGCTCGGCCAATTGGGGAGTAGTGCAGGGAAAGATCCTCTAGCGCCTCAAGTGTCAAGTCAGTGTCCTAAACCTCAGCATATTTGGAGGTAAGTCCTGCTAGTGCACACAGTCCCAAGGGCAGTGCTAGAGAATAGTTACACATTCCAAAAGCTCAAAACCCAGTCCAAGCCCAATACAGCAAGTAAAGCCCAAAATCAAACAGGAGGGCCAGGTTCCCACCTCTGCAGAAGATTGAGGGTCAGAAAACCTGGGGTCAGTCCCAAAGTCACAGCCCAGTGGCATTCCCGAAGCAACCAAGCTATGGTCCATTGTCATAAAACGTTGAGCAGACACAGACTCTCTGTCATGTATCCCTTCTACCTTTCCAAACTTGTCACATCCGGGTTTGCTCCAGCTGAGCAGCTGTGCCTCTCTACTTGACAATACACGTGGACCTCACCTGCTCTGAGCCTCATGCAGCTGAGTGACCACAAACCTCCTCCCAGACCTAACAAGCCCCATGA
The DNA here is from genome assembly GCF_965113315.1 of Podarcis vaucheri. Classification (NCBI taxonomy): domain Eukaryota; kingdom Metazoa; phylum Chordata; class Lepidosauria; order Squamata; family Lacertidae; genus Podarcis; species Podarcis vaucheri. The sequence goes on along the minus strand of NC_138760.1, from coordinate 75,664,204 downwards.
TCTCAACTCGGTCAACTAGTGAGCTGGGCTGTGTTCCCTTGCCTGTCTCCATCTCCTAGAGTGCACCTCCTGCTGTCAGTGTCTGCCTCAGTGCCTGCCATGTCTGTGGAGATAGGGGTGTCTCTGGTTCTGGCGATGTGTTCCCCCTCCCCTGGCTCCTGTGAACTGTCAGCTGCCCCGTCACCATCCTCTGATGTCCCATGATTATCTCCTAAATCCCCAACCTCCCTTTCCCCATCTTCAGCTTGCCCCGGTGTATACCAGTCATGGCTACACCCCTTGCCAGGATCCTCTTCCCCTTCCTCGGTGTCCTGCCAGTTCATGACGGTCAGAAGTTGTTCAGTCAGCAGTCAGCATTCTGCTACCCAATTTGGTTTGCAGTACAAAATGAGCTGAGTAAGATCCTCCATACCTTGCGTACTGTGAAAGATTGGGAAGCTGGATTGCAGTCATGGGTGGCCCTGGTTAAACAGGGCCTAGTTTAGACCAACCACAACTAGCAGGAAAGTGGAGGTAAAGGACGAATGGCCTGAGGCACAAGAAGGAGCTTCTCTGGAGAAACCCCTCAACACTTAGGGGTCTGGAGGATGTAGGGCTAGAACCCTCCTGGGGCAGATAGGCCTGCCAGGTGGGCCAACTCTAGAGAGCTGAGATTTCTTTGGCACCCTCAGGGCGCAGGGCCTGTTGCATGTCACAGTTTCATTGCCCAGCTTTGCCAGAGCACTCAGCCTCCTGCAGAGGATTTGACATCACATGTGTGCCCTGGGTAGGGTTGCCATATTTAGACTGTCCCCTCAACTCAACTAGTATGTGGGGCAGAGAGGACCTGCAAGCCTCACCAGGAGTTCAGCTGAGTCACATGGTCTTCTGGCTTCTGTTGCCTCAACACAGGTAGGAGGAATGGAGGAATTCAAACTGCTGCTCACCACAGAGTTAATAAAGTTGTGTCCCTTGCTTAAATCCAACCTTTGTGTCTCACCTTGTTCTTCCTGGGCATGGACGTAACCAGCTCCTCCTTGCTTCCTTGTCCTGTTTACTGACTCCACCTTGTAGCAATGTTCTTTCCAGCAATGTTCTGTGCGATGGGGCAAGATTTGCTCTGCAGTACACTGCCTGCAGAAATCAACAAGAGCTCTGCAGTACCCTGCCTGCAGAAATCAAAGCTGTGGTGAAGCAGCCCTTGGGGCCAAGGCTCGTATTTACTGGATCTTATGGCAAAGGACAGGTCTTTCTGCCAGGGGCAGAGCAATTTAGAGGGTGAGCAATTTGGGTTGGCAGCCAGGAAGCAGAAAAACACCATTTTCCAACTTCATAAATGCTTACCAGGATCTGAGTTTCAAAGGACAACCAATGTTAGCGCGAACACATGACAACAAGCCTACAGCACTCAAATCCCAAAGTGAAGATGGCCCTTAGCTACCAGTGCTTCAGTGCTGGGAAGAAATCATGGTTACAGGGTCTTAGTCACCAAGGTAACGATGGGTAGGTACCAACAGAGCTGAAAAGACTAGGCAAAATTTTTAAAATGCACTGAATTATCTACAGTCAAACGTTTGGATTAAAAACACATTTGTAGTTTGTCAAGGTTTCAAAAATATGAATCTTTGGAGTTGAATGGTCATTTCATTATTCATACATTCAGGGAGCTGCTTCTGCATCTTTTGAGATTCGCCAGCCTTGAGGAGAAGTTGCCAGGTTACCTGTGAGTCATCACTTGGTTAATCCGAGCACATGGTATGAAAGGACGTTATTTAAAAGGACCTTTCAAAGCAACAGGGGAGCAAAGTACCGTAAATGAAAGGAGACATGTCAGACAAGCATTTTGATGAACTTCACAGCATTATAATGCAAACTTTGGATATGTACTGAAGCCTTCGAATACCCACACTGTGTTTGAGAATGCAGTATTTTAATCTTCTCTAGTGGCGGTGACTAGAAACACAGTGAGCTCTCAGAATCGAAAACTGGAGGTGCTTAGGAACAGAATAGGAAGCATCTGAAAATGTGCATGAATGGATTTCTCCTCTTAAAGTCTGTAGCCTACATCCATGCGATCAGGGCTTTGAGAAGCCACATTTTAAAATTTTCAGCAAAGGAACTTAAATTCTCTTATAGCTCCCACCATATGCTACAGCGGATTTCAAATATCCCTGCTCATAGTAAAAGACAAAAAGTTGTGATGAATGCAAAGGAGATTTAAGGTGCAATCCTACATTGGTGATTCCCTAAAGGGGAAAGACACCCCTCCCCCCGTGGATGTGTGAGGTTGCCAACAGCATGGCTCCTGTGCCTTGGACAGTAACTTGACAAGACTGCAGGATAGCTTTATGTTACCATGTTAGGAAAACCTTCACCTGCTGCATAACTGTCTGTAAAAGAGCTTACAAGGGCCCGGGAGCATGCTAAGAGTTAAGACCCTCATGGGAAGATAGCCAAGGGGCAAACTGGTCTCTGTGCTGGTCATGGGATGGCCTGTGTGTGCTCTCTCAGACTGCAGAGCACCCAGCATGGGCTTCTTTGACCATGTGAAAGGGCCTAGATAGCTCTTCTGTCTTCACCTGGTCTTCTGTCTTCACCTGGCTAACATACCAGATCTCACCCACCACTGCCAGACCCACCCACCAAATCCTGTTGCCACTGCTCTAGCACCAGCTCTGCTCTTTACTGCAGAGACAGAGGGGTGTGTGGATTTCAGCAGCTCCTCACTGGCTGCAGCTCTCCTGCAGACTGTGCTGCTTCCACTTCTCCTCATTTGTTTTCCTGAGCATCAGCTTCTTGCACACTCCGTCGCAATTCTTCTGAGCATTTTTTGCCCGCTCTAAGGATGTGCTTTGCATTTGGACAAAGAGGCAGCAGATGTTAAGTGGTAGGTTTTTCATCTGGTTCGCAGTGGCAGCCAGGGTAAATTGTTTGGAAAGGGGAAGATGTTGGCCAGGCGCTACCCTTTGGCACTTTGTCATAACTAGCGTACAAAATCATTGGTTCACTCTTCAGGGCATGTAATTGGCTTTCTATAGGATACACTTCCATGTGACTTTGCTGAGAGGCAGACATTGAACAGCAGTTGGTGTTTAGTACTGTTACACATGTATGATATTCCCAAAAAAAGGCTCAGAGACGGGATTGGCTGCCAAACATTACTTCCAGTCCTGTACATTGGCAATCACACAGCTCAGCTCTACTACCAAGGAAATGGGTGCAGGATTATTTGGAGCCTTAGGTACTCAGAGCTCTGGGCCACAGAATTGAAACAGACAACACCCAAAGTGCAGTTTCCACAAGGGAAAACACACATGCGCATGCACGCACACACACACGCACGCACACACACACACATTTGTTTATGGGAGCAAATGCAAATGCCGTATTCACATATGCAGCAGCCCCTCTTCTCCTCCCTATGGGATCAGAGAAAGGGAAGGAGGTAGGCGGGGATCTCACTGGGACAGTACCACTATACCTGGGACATATTTGCATGTCTGGCTGGTTGGATGGGTGGCTTGATTACATGGAAAATATACAATTGGTATTAAATATTGTGAATATGCATCTTGAATGGCTCTGTTTGACATTTCAAAGCCTCTTAAATCTACCAAATGGAGCAGACAATAATAAAGAGGTGCACAGCTCAGATGGAAACAGTTTGGCTAATTAAATGCAAGCATATTTCCACCAGAAAGCGCTCTCTCTCTCTCTCTCTCTCTCTCTCTCTCTCTCTCTCTCCTCCCCCCCCCCCCATGCATGTGCGCAGCTTCAGGCTCAGGCTCATAGAATCATAGAATTCCTCCTGGAAGGGGCCATGAGGGTCATCAATAGATGAATTGAGAGAGGGGCTTTGTAAAACCCATTCTTTCTTAGTCTCCTGACTCTACAGCATTGAGCATTCTCCCCCAGATGCTTTTCTGCCCAGAGGGTCAAAGATATGGGGACACAACGCTAAGAAAACTCTTTGTTCCTTTAGGAGAAAATCATCTTGTGGGCTCAAGTCCTACGCAACCAGCCCTCTCATTCTGGGTCATTATATTCCCTGTTCCCGGTTGAGTGTGCACCTAGGGCAATGGACATACATGAAGCAACAGATGATCTTTCTGAGGCTGAAGAAAGACAATGTTGGTGTGATAGATAAGGTTGGAGCAAGAAATTCATTCAGTCTGCATTTTAAAGCTACTGTATTTTTCCGCCTATAAGACACCACCGTGTATAACACGCCCTCTATTTCTGGGGATTCAGATTTAAGAAAATGGGGGGGGAGATAGCCCAGAGTATAAGACGCCCCCTAATCTTTGATATTATTTTTTAAGGGGGAAACCTAGTCTTATACACAGAAAAATACAGCAATTTGCCCATCGTGGACTTATTTGCAGAACACAGCTATCACTTGGATTGCAAACTTCTCCAGATTTTATCATGCAGCTTTGGTTTAAAAGTATGTGCACAAAAATGTGTATCTTATGGGGGGGATGTGCAAGAATGTGTATAAAATACGTACATTTTAAATATGTATTTTTTTAAGACTGGAAAAAGTGGGACAGAATGAGCTCGTGGCTGAGCACATGCAAAACTGGTGTTGAACTGAAAGAGACTGAGCTCCCTGTGTCAAGTGAAACAGGGTGGGTGTATACATGCTTCTTTTGCCTCCGTGGTCAAGCATGTTTTGAAGGCTTTGAAACATAGGGCAGACAAATCAGCCCCCTAGCTCCATACCGACTACTCTGCACTGACCGGCAGGAGCTGTCCAGAGTCACTGACCCAGGGCTTTTCCCATCCCCTGATCCTGAAGACAGAAACTGGGGCCATCTGCATTCCAAGCAGAAAATGGGGGGGGAGATAGCCCAGAGTATAAGACACCCCCTAATCTTTGATATTATTTGATATTATTTTACCACTGAGCTGCTATTCTTCCCTTGCAGTTCGAAAACATGGACCACGTTTTCACTGCAGGTGACCATGGAATGGGTGCACACACAAACATATCCAGCAACCATGACTCTCTCACAGCACCTTCAACACTCTGAAAAATGAGCTTTCTTTGGCTCCAACCTAAGAACTGCTTGAAAGCTCCATTTCCCCTAGTTGCTACCTCTGCCCAAGGGGTAGGTGTTGATAAGTATAGTAATGTAATTCACTGAAATTGTAAATGCTTGTATGCATTACTAAGTCTTTAAATTCAATTGGCTGGTAACTGAATCCTAGAGAGTTCTCTAGTAGTTCTCATGTGATTGGCTAATGCTGGTCACATGGGAGGTATCTAGTGAAGAAGAGACTCCATTTTATGTGAAGCAAAATGACTGTGTTTTAGAATCCACTGTGAACGTTGCTAAGTTGAAAAGAGTGTTGGAGTGCTTGAAATAGAGGTAGCAAAGCTGCAGGAGAAGGGAAAAGTGGAAATCTCTCATAGGAACTGCAAGGCATGGCCTAATTGAGAAACCACAGGCTGAAGCTCTGGAAAGAGAGGAAAATACAGTTGTTTGGAATTTAGGAGAAGAGACTGTAAGCCCATGCGCGGAGAAACGTGACTAAATATTATGTTTTAATTCATCTATAAGTTTCTGCAAGTAAAGTTTTTGAATGTTAAATTCTGGACATTGGTTTAATTTCCAAAGAAGGGTGTCCGTCATATATATGATCTTGAAGGAGGTGAGGACAGGTGACCCCACCTAGGCCTGAAGTCACCCCCCCACCAGGCCTCAAAACTGTCCAAAATTCATTTCTTGTCTTCTAAAAAATCCACAGCTATAAGTTTTCCTCTGCTTTTCTCACAAGATGCTGTGCATAGGCAAAGCATTACAGTGGTGCCTCGCAAGACGAAAAGAATCTGTTCTGTGATTCTCTTCATCTAGCGTTTTTTTCCGTCTTGCGAAGCAAGCCCATTGAAGGATTAGTGGATTAGTGCTATTAGCGGCTTTTAGCGGCTTTTAGAGGCTTATCTGCTGATCGGATCAGCTGATAAGCGGCTTAGCGCTATTAGCACTATTAGCAGCTTATCTGATGATTGGATCAACTGATAAGCGGCTTAGCGCTATTAGCGGCTTTTAGCTGCTTTTAGCGGCTTATCTGCTTATCAGATCAGCTGATAAGCGGCTTAGAAAAAGGGGGGAAGGGAAAAAACCAGCAGGAACTCGCAAGACATTGTCGTCTTGCGAAGCAAGCCCATAGGAGATTCATTTTGCGAAGCACCTCCAAAACAGAAAACCCTTTCGTCTAGCGAGTTTTCCGTCTTGCGAGGCATTCATCTTGCGGGGCACCACTGTACTTTTATCAGTATGAGAAGGCTTCAAAAGGCTAATGAATAGGCTCTGTCATTGCCAAGAATACTCAAGCCTGAGAACTGACTTATCTCATTCAGTTGCTACATCTTGGACATGCTGAACCACAAGGCTCCTTGACCCACCCCCTTGGCTTCTCACACCCTTTCCTGGGAAGGGTGCCAAGAGTCCCAGTAGTCCCAAAGATAGGAGCTTTCTGTTCATGCTCAGAGGAACTCATGGGGCAGGACTCCTGAAGAGGAGGAGAAAGGGGAGGGAACTGGAAGGGGAATATATACTCAGTGCAAATGACTGTGAACCCGTGCTTGTTTTGTGAACTATCACACTTGCTCCTTCTACCAGTTCATGGATGGTAGAAATAAAGCTTTTTCTCCAAAACTATTCCTTGAGTGTCTGTTGACTCCCATCTCCCTTTCCTGGGCGCAATACTTTTTCCCACCCGAGGGCAAAGCCTCATAAGGCTACAATCTGAGCTTCTTAGCTGTGATTTTGCTACTCTGACTTCAACAGTGGTAAGGAACTTGACTGTTGTTAATGGGCATGTGTTAAATCATATAAATGTGTGTACAGTGAAATGTACTCAATGCCAAGGACCCAGACTCAAGCAAAAAATAATGTCACTACCCACCCCCCAAAAACAGGGGGGTAATAGAAAATGGTTAGCCAGGGAGCTTATCATCTAATGGTTCTGTAAAGCCCTTGAACACCACCCAAGATGGTAAATTCCTGGAGAAACTTCTTCTTCTTCTATGAGCAAGGAATAGAAGAGGGAAGGTTGGCAAGACTTCTTGGAAAAGGAGCTGGATTTTGGACTGGAACTTTATGATAAAAAGCTTTTTCAATTGCACTGACGGCTGTGAATGCTTGTTTGTGCTAAAGGGAAGCCGATGCCGTTCCTGGAAACGAGCTGCTCTTGCTTTAATAATCTCGTTAAGAAAAAAGAGAGAGAGAGAAGTTGCTGATTATGCATTTGGAGGATGGTTGCGAAGCTCGTAGCAAGGGAGCGCCGAGCAAAAGCAAGAAAAGCCTCCAGACAACGTTAACTGTGTTATATTGTGCTAACTGGATTCCTCTACAAAGCTGCTCTCGCTACCGAGGAAATTGGAACAAACAAAACAACACAACCTTGGAACTGTTCATCCCGAAGCTAATGCAAAAGAAAAGCTGGCAATGCAGGCGTGCGAAAGGGAAGTGGAGCTGCAATTATCCGCTGCTCTTTCCTGCTGCTAAGTAGAGGTTATTACAGCAAACTTAGTCATCGGAGATGGCTGCAAAGAAGCCTTTGCTTCAGGGAGGGAGCTCAAAGGTTTAATCTGGGCTGCACTGCAATAGCTTTCTAGCTTCTGGGTGCCAGGGATTGAGGCCTATTGGGTGGGGTTTCAAGGCTGAAACCTGTCCCAAGTGTGTGGTGTGCCATGCATATTTCGGAAGTGTTGTCAAACATAAAATGGATTGTAAGGGGAGTTTGTCCACATCATCTCACCCAGGGCTTCTTTTAAGGGTACGTGGCACCTCTTTTTTATTGTTAAAAAATGTGACACTTACTGTAACACCATCATGGTAAGTACTGGCACCTCTTTTTTATTTTTAGGAAAAAAGCACTGATCTCATCGGAAAACAACCCCACTCCTCCCATGCACAATAAGGAATTTCACATGAAGGGCCAATTAGAGACCTTGGGTGCAATTGCCACTTGAGGCAGAATTGCAGCAGACTGCCTCTCCCAGTGCAGGGAATGGTGAGCAAGGGTGGGGACTGGTGGAGCAAGAGCAATTTCTTGGGGGAAAGGGTGCTTAACATTCTCCTCAGACTCTCCTATTTTCCAGGGACAGTCCTGGATTTACAGAAGCCATCCCGGTTTCCAATTTTATCCGGGAATGTCCCGCTTTTCCTTAGGATGTCCCTGTTTTCATCAGAGAAATGTTGGAGGCATTTATTTACTTATTTAATTGACATACCACCCTTCCTCACAAGTTCAGAGAATAAAATACAAGGTAAAAGGACAAGTAAAAACAAAAACAACAAAGCAATAACCTTCCCTCCCCACATATAAAAAGCCATAGAATATCAGTCAGCCAAAGGGTATAGAATAGGGTGCCCCTATTTCCGTCAGAGAAATGTTGGAGTGTAGGCAGGTGTGTGTGTGCAGTAGGGGCATAACTGGAACACCACTGGAAATACTTAAAAAGGCCAGCAAATGCACAGAAGCATTGGTGGATGTACTGCAAGAGCAAAGACTGTAGGAACTTGGCATTTTAACCTAAGGGCGGCAAGTGGCGGAGGAGGAGACAGTGATGATAGCAAACGCCCAAAACCTCTCCTCAGAAGCAGTGGGCTTGAATAGATGCCTGGCGTGAAGGCTAGGCTGCTGAAATGTAGAAAACAGCTGATGCAGGGGATCTAAAGAATGGTAGGAATTGTTTACAGCTGCCACTGTGGAATTAGTTGGCCTCCAGGTCATCTATCTATGACGGGAAATAGTGTCTCCATCTGTTTGTGTCCCTTAAAGCTTTCTTTTCCGCTTGTTGGGATGAGTGTGGCTCAGGTGCGTGGCTTGCCATTGGCTCGTGTCGTCGTGGTTGTTCACTGCACCAATAATAATAATAAATAAATAAACATAATAAACCTTTATTGTCACTACACCACCTGTGTGCAGTGAAATTAAATGTGCCCCCTCCCCCCCATACACTCAGTCTTGTTCGCACTCTGTGTGCTTGTCGGAAGTCAATTGCACCACTACTTTTTCCCATTCAGCAGCCCAACAGCCCACGGATACAAACTGTTCTTTAACCTGTTGGTGTGGCTGATTATACTTCTGTATCTCCTGCCCGAAGGTAGGAGATTAAAGAAGGGCTAACCAGGGTGTGAGTCGTCCCTAAGAATTTTCCTTGCTTTCCTGAGGCAGCCGTCTCCCGCGATGTCATCTAGCAAACTCAGGGGACAGCCCATGATATCATGTGCTGTGTTCACCACCCTCTGTAGGAACTTCCTGTCCGTGGCTGTCAAACCAGTGTACCACACTGTAATACAGTATGAAAGGACACTTTCTGTTGTGGGCCGGTAGAAGTAGATCATCAATTTTTGTTTGACAATAAAATACCAGCTCTGTGTGCACCATAAATTATGCATATACTTATGCAATGGGCATGCTTCATTTGAAAGCTGGTAATGGGAGCCTTGCAGAAAGTGGAGTCGTTTTTACAAGGGGTGGAGGAGAGGCAGAACATCACTGGCAGGTATATGATGGGGAAGAGAGAGAGGGACAGCAGGACCAGCACTCATGAGGCAACCTGAGGCAATTATCTCCAGCAGTGGACATGGGGGTGGGAAGTTGGTGGTCCCCTACTCACCTGACTCTGCTGCTGCCTCCATGAGCCAACCACCCAAGTTCTCCACCTCCCTTGCGCTGAGGAAGGAGAGAAGGGTCACTTCCTCAGTGTGAGGCATTCTAAGCAAGGTGACGGCACTGCCACAGCTGTCAGAAACACCACTTAAAATTATTTAAAGGTTTAAATGATGAACAACATGTTTAGCCACCACAGGAGTGGCAGAACAGGCCCTCTACCAGCCGCCACCTCCACCCCCACCCCATAATGCCTTGATCTGATGTAGGAGCCCCTTGGCCTTTCCTCAGAATGAAGCAAGGAGCGCTTTGGAGAAGCCAAGGAACAAGGAAAAAAATAATGGGTTGTATCCCGTGTTAGTTGTACTCAGAAAAGACCAACTGAAATAAATAGACACGGCTATCTTAGGCCTATTCGTTTCAGCTGATCTCCGTAGAACTTAGTTGGATGCAACTCTTACATGCATAAAATCCATAGCATGCTGCTTTTTGAATTGGGGAAATCATTTTAGGAGAGGAAATTAAGGTGAATCCTGTGCTAATCAAGAGAGGCTGCCGGGAGAAGAGGAGGGATGCTGAAACAAGTGAGAGTGTGTGTAGGCTGAGCTGTTTGCTTCTCCTGGCAGAGCTGAGCAAGCCAATAAGCTTAGCATCATCACCACCACCCCAGCATGCAGGAAGAAACACACACACACACACACACACACACACACACTCCACTCCCAGGGTGATAATTTTGCTTTGAAAACAAAATGCCTGACCCACACTTGCCTAAATGTTCACGTGAACACTTATTTGTGCATATATACATATATACCAAGATTTAAAGGTAAAATGATTGCCCCCAAGACTGTTAGTGAGCAGGGTTAATATTGTGGTTCGAGGACCCGACCCCCGCAATGTGGAATGAATACGCAAGGACACGTGATATAAGGTTAATGGGCAAGAAAAGGCCACAACTTTATTGATTACAGCAGTGAAAAGGTATTGGCTTAGGCATTGGATGTCTAAAACAAGGGGGGTTTATTCACCAGTAGGTGGAGCCTGTTGATGCTAATCCAACTATAGGCTCTCCCCTGATGTTACCGAGGGTCGTGCCATGGCCTCCCGCCAAGCAGGCATCGGACAGAGTACACGACCGCCAGATTCCTTTAACGGAATACCCAAAAATTGAAGGCATAGGCGATGGCCACACCTAGCCCTTCAACACACCACAACACATTACAGTGGTACCTCGCAAGACGAATGCCTCGCAAGACGGAAAACCCGCAAGACGAAAGGGTTTTCTGTTTTGGAGGCGCTTCGCAAGACGAATTTCCCTATGGGCTTGCTTCGCAAGAAGAAAGCCCATAGGGAAATCTCCGGGGACCTCTTTTAAATGCTGGTGGTGGGGAGCAAAGCCTTCCCCCCCCCGGCCTTCAGAAGAGGTCCAGGAAGGCCGGCGGGGGCCGAAAGGCTTGGCTCCCCACTGCCAGCATTTTAAAAGCAGTCCGGGATAGCAGGGAAGCGCTTCCCGCTATCGCGGACAGCTTTTGAAGGCAGGCGGGGGGGAGCAAAGACTTTCGCCCCCCGCCCGCCTTCAGAAGAGGTCCTGGACCTCTTCTGAAGGCGGACGGGGGGCGAAAGTCTTTGCTCCCCCCTGCCTGCCTTCCCGGGAGAGCGGAGAAAGGCAGCGCGTTTCTCCACTGTCCCGGACGGCTTTTGAAGGCAGGCGGGGGGGGAAGACTTTTGCCCCCCCGCCCGCCTTCAGAAGAGGTCCAGGACCTCTTCTGAAGGTGGGCGGGGGGCAAAAGTCTTTGTCCCCCCTGCCTGCCTTCCCAGGGGCTTTTACATCGCCCCGGACAGCGGAGAAGTCCTCCGCTGTCCCGGGCAATTTTAAAATGCCGCCCGCCAGCATTTTAAGATCGCCCCGGACAGCGGAGAAGTCCTCCGCTGTCCCGGGTTTTTTTAAAATGCTGGGGGTGGGAAGAAAAGCCCTTGTCCCCCCCCCCAGCCTTCAGAAGAGGTCGGGGGACAGACTGTCCCCAGACCTGGTCTGAAGGCGGTTTCCATAGGAACGCATTAATTGATTTTCAATGCATTCCTATGGGAAACCGTGCATCGCAAGACGAAAAACTCGCAAGAAGAAAAAAACTTGCGGAACGAATTAATTTCGTCTTGCGAGGCACCACTGTATTCCAATGCCTAACCTACCCACCAATACCACAAAAGTTGTGCTAACTGGATTCCCGCCCACAACCACTCCCCTCTCTTCCAGGGAGGAGAGTCTTTATCAAGCTATTTCTGCATAACAATTACACACTTGTGACAATGAAGTAGCATCCTTCTTCACACGGTCTGCATTGTTATGCTCGCTCCACTGCTTCAAATGGGGAGGAGCTCCAGGGGCGCAGAGCTTATGTGGATCTGGGTTCCTTTGGAAGTAGGCCACTGGAAGCTTCTTGGTGCTGTGTAGTATTTACACATAAAGAGGTTGAGCATAGCTGGAGGCACAGCCGAGAGGCAGCCAAATCCCCCTGCCCCCAACATCACATTGTGGGGGGACAGCCAGCAATCTGAGGTACACTGAGGTACAGTGAGAGCCAGTGTGGTGTAGTGGTTAAGAGCGGTAGTCTCGTAATCTGGGGAACCGGGTTCGCGTCTCCGCTCCTCCACCTGCAGCTGCTGGGTGACCTTGGGCCAGTCACACTTCTGTGAAGTCTCTCAGCCCCACTCACCTCACAGAGTGTTTGTTGTGGGGGAGGAAGGGAAAGGAGAATGTTAGCCGCTTTGAGACTCCTTAAAGGGAGTGAAAGGCGGGATATCAAATCCAAACTCTTCTTCTTCTTCTTCTCGAGTTACAAACACCTCAGGTTACAAACGCTTCAGGTTACAAACTCCGCTAATCTGGAAGAGTTACCTCAAGTTGAGAAATTTGCCCCAGGATGAGAACGGAAATCGTGTGCCGGCAGCAAGAAGCCCCATTAGTGAAAGCACACCTCTAGTTAAGAACAGTTTCAGGTTAAGAACGGCCCTCCAGAACGAATCAAGTTCGTAGCTAGAGGTACCATTGTACTCCAAAACACCCACCTCTGCCTCAGTTTCTTCTTAGAATCCTAGAATTGTAGAGTTGGAAGGGACCCAGAGGGTTAACCCCCTGCAATGCAGGAATCTCAGCTAAAACACCCATGACAGATGGCCGTCCAGCTTCTGCTTAAAAGCCTCCAAGAAAGGAGAGTCCACAGCCTCCTTTCCACTTACTGCACACCCAATGCATAGCTTCTCTTTCATCAGTCCCTACCCCTGCCAATCACCACTTTCTAAATGCATTTGAGCTGCAACTACTCTATAATAAGGAAAAGTAGATCCCACTGGGATTAAACACTCCTCAGTGATTTAAAACTAAACTGCTATGGTCAGCTTACTAAGCCTTCAGAAAGCCACTGCAGATCTGGTTATTGCAGACAAAAATCACACACCCAGATGGGAACAGCAATTGCAGTAATTACAGTTTTTGACGCTTTCGTATATTTTTAGGACCCACCTTATTTTTGTGATTGTAAGTTGCTTTGAACTGTATTTAATATTGCGTTTTAATGTTGCAACCCACCTTGGGACTCCTTTTATCACACACAGAAACTTTGCTCCTGGCTGGCCTGAGGGTGATAGACTCTGGATGAACCGTCTTTTCTGACAATCACCTGACCCTCTCAGCTTCCATGGAGACACTTCCCTGGAACATTATCCCATATCATATCCCTTTGTCCTTTGACACTAGCCAGGTATTGCCTCAGGGCGACCCTCACCAATAGCCCACCTCACAAAAATATGGTAGGAAACCGTAACAGTATTTCTGCAAGTCGTTCCATAAGTGACATTTAAGTCTAACAGAAATTTCCCACTGAATGAAAACGTCATATTGATCAAAACAAGGATCAGCTTGAAAAATCACCAGCTTTCTATGTCAGGAGAACACATGACATTAAGAAGTGATTCATTGCAGACAATGTGGGTTTGTGTGTGTGTGTGCGCGCGTGTGCGTGAGAGAGGGAGGGAGGGAGGGAGAGATACACAAAGCCATTATTAAGTTCATATGCAAGATCCACATGATGTCCTCACACAGTACTCTGCTTCCATTGCAGGTGACTTGGATTCCCAGCACTCAGAGTGGTAACTCGAGTTGCTGGGGGAATTTCAGTTTCTTCCTTTCGCAGCAAACATTCCCACTGCAGTCCAAATAGTAAGGTGGGACTAGGAATGGGATTGTGCAATTGCCATAGCCACCTTTTTCAGTGCCTGTGACAATATGAAAAATGTCAACACAACTTCACATCTGCAATGTAAATTGTGTGTGTGTGTGTGTCTCCATAGGATGTTGCACTGCCCTTTCATATCATCCTTTTCTTTCTGAGTTTCATTTTGTGCTGGGGAAGGTTATTATCAGGCTCATGGCTAGCAGGGGGTAGGGCCTTCCCTGCTGTGGCCCTGAGGGAAAGCCCTCTTCTGAACCTGGTATTAGCTTTGTAGGGTAGGTTGGGGGAAGTCCCCCACTGGTGCCACATGCCTGCAGGCGGTGATCCCAATAATCATAAACTGCCATCCCCAACTGATGCCATTTCCATGTTTGTTTTTTAAAGTGCATATTAAATGCTAAGACACATCAGATGCATCAAGTTTAATTCAGCCCTTAGGCAGCATGTGTGCTCAGGTGTCCTCCGAGCTCTGTATCAGTGTTCAGTGTGTGCGTGTTTGTGTGCACATGTGAGTGCTGTCCTCAACATCTCCACTTGGTTTGGGAATGATGGAGACAAAGAAGTTACCAGAGATATGTTTCAGGCTCCTATCTGAGCAATTTCCTTCTCTCCACTCCATGTGGAACAGGGGCCTTTGATGACCCAACCACCTCCCAGCTGCAGGGGAGATGTAAAAGTTGGGAGAAGATGGAGAACATCTACAGATCTGCCCCCTTTCATTCCTGACAAGGTCCTCTTTCCAACTAATCTTCTCCTGGTGGAAGAAAGGAACCGTCCTTTGCAGCGCCAGCATTTCTGATTCAAGTGGCTGACTCAGATTTTCACAGAGAGACCCACCGCTGGCAATACTGCAGAAGAAGGGAAAGATCAGTGCTTTTTCCCCTTAAAAAATGTTTAGGGGTACTCTCCTTTTCCTACTCATATTGAAACACTGCCCCTCAATGAGGCCCAACTTAGATTCACAAAATGTTTAGGGGTATGCATACCCCTGTGTCCCCCCCCCAAAAAAAAATACTGGGAAAGATGAAAGTGGTGCACCTCAGCTTTCCATTTCTGGTAGAGTGGCTATTTAGACCAATGTTTCCTACTATGGCATTTATTCCTTTGAGTACCTTCTGCAGCGGACCAGTGCAAGGCTCTATCTGAATAAATATAGAATCATAGAATCATAGAATCATAGAGTTGGAAGAGACCACAAGGGCCATCGAGTCCAACCCCCTGCCAAGCAGGAAACACCATCAGAGCACTCCTGACATATGGTTGTCTAGCCTCTGCTTAAAGACCTCCAAAGAAGGAGACTCCACCACACTCCTTGGCAGCAAATTCCACTGTCGATATACCTCCACAGACAGAGGCAGGGATGCTTTGAACACCAGTTTCTGGAAACTGCAGGAAGGGTCCTGCTGGTGGGTTTCCCCCAGGCATCTGGTTGGCCAGTGATGCTGTACCAGCTGGGCGATTGGGCCTGATCCAGCAGGCACTTCTTATGCTCTTGAATCAGAGAGTTGGACCAGATATCACAGGTGTTGGGCAACTGGCACCTACACAGCCATACTTGCTGAGACGATATAGGGGCAACTTTTTGCAGACATTCTAGGCATGATTCAGTGCTAGGCAAAGAGGATAGGGGACCTCTGCCCCTTTTATAGTGTGTTGGAAGCACAAATTTCAGTATTTATAGTGTGCATGGCAAGCTACACCTGTTGAAATCTCCTCTGTTGCACAACTGTTAAAGGTGCACAAACCCTCTCTCTCCTTTTGCACCTGGTTACCCTAGTTGGGAGCCACAGTGGTATGGTTCCAGTGTTTGATGTAAAGCAGAGAGACCTGGGTTCGAATTCCTGCTCAACAGTTAAGCTGAGTGGGTGACAGTGGTCTAGCCAGCCCCTCTCTTTCAGCCTAACCTTCCTCATAGGGTTGTTGTGAAGATCAAATGAGATTACCTCTTCGTGAACTGAGATGGTGAAACAGAGTATGGATATGAGAGAGCTCCTCAGTTTCCCCCCTCCCCACACTACTGGGGGCAGATTGCAAAGTGGACAGGAGAGGGTTAATGGATACAAGGATAACTGCTGGAGACTGCCAGTGGTCACATCAGCAGCATACATTTAAAGCATATTTAAAGTGAATGGCTTCCCCCAAAGAATCCTGGGAACTGAAGTTGGTTAATGATGCTGGGAACTGTAACTCTGAGAGGTAAGCAACATCTCCTTGAATTTCCTTCTTCTTTGAGAAGCATGGAGTCATATGAAACACCATGCTTCTATAAATCCAGAATAATCCACACACAGGAACATGACACATAAAAGCAATCTGTTGGGATTTCAGAGTACTAAATGGTTTGTTCTTTCAAGAAGTGTTGAGCAAATCTGCCTGTGCTGTACTTCCTTGCATCCAGGAGAAATCAATACACCTCCATTTGTCTTATATATTATTTTCTGATGCCCATCATTTCTCCATCCCTTTCTGACCTGATTGTAGGTGGAGCCTCTCTTTCATGGAATTTGGAATGGCTTGAAAATCATGCTGCAGAACCAGTTATTGACTTCTTTTTTTGTTAGTTCCCTTGAGGTTGCTCAAAACCAACTCCACCAGCTTCGTTAAGTTAATTGGCTGGTCCAGATATCATCTCTCCCCCCCCCCCATTTCTGCTGCCCAGGGAAACAAACCTCACACTATGAATGATCAACTGCACATTTAAAAATAGCACCTCCTTGTGATTATGCCCAAGCTGGGCTACGTGATGTGCTCTAGCGGGGCTCTGAAACGCAAGCAGCTGCTTTCAGATCAGATCCAAGGCTGATGGCCATCTCCCAGCACAATGGAGCAGCTGGAGCACCCACCGCTCCAAATAGCAACATGCCGTCCCAACAAGGCCTTTAAGCAACGGGCGAGGCAGAGATGTTATACTGAAGATGCAGCTGATGGTGCATGTCAGCTTCAAATGAGAGATGGGCTTTAATTTTGAGTCCTTAGAGAAATCATCTCCGAGACGTAATTACAGAGTGCAGCCGCCACGCCATCTTCCAACTTCCCCCGCCCGCCATGCACGCCCCCCAAATTGAAAGCAGAAGCCTCCTAGCTTTTAATTACAGAAATCAGTCTTTGAAGTCAATGTTCAAAATTAGTTATCCCACTGTCTGATCCAGTGATCTGATGCTTTAGCAGATGTTGCCCTTCTAGGTTGCACGTCCATGCATGCAACAGTTGCTTCTTCCCATCGCAGATACGTCTTAAGAAAAGCAGTTACTTTTGTTGGACCAGCTTCCGTTGATGGTGGCAAAACTGGTGGGGGAATTGGTGAACAAGCTTGGGATTCACAGTTTCTGCCCTTGACTATTTTGGAATGCCAACAAACTGAGGATGTGCCCTTTGTCTTCTGCATGGTTCCCCCCTGAGAGCAAGGAAGAAGACCACTTTGGTTAGGACAGGATCCAGCAGTCTGAGGCAGAATGGTCCCACAACATGTTGTGGTCAGCATCCAATCACACTGACACATGGGAGGACACACACACACACCTTTTCCCTGTTGTTAAAGAAGAGGCAAAAGTACTCCCACTTTTGCAAGGTAGGAAGAAGAAGAAGAAGAGTTTGGATTTGATATCCCGCCTTTCACTCCCTTTAAGGAGTCTCAAAGCGGCTAACAATCTCCTTTCCCTTCCTCCCCCACAACAAACACTCTGTGAGGTGAGTGGAGCTGAGAGACTTCAAAGAAGTGTGACTGGCCCAAGGTCACCCAGCAGCTGCATGTGGAGGAGCGGAGACGCGAACCCGGGTCCCCAGATTACGAGACTACCGCTCTTAACCACTACACCACACTGACAGTCAAGAGGTGCCCTTTGTGTTATTCAGACATGGCTAAACCTACCTGGTGTGGTGATGGATGTTTTTGAGAACTAACCACTGGCTCCTTGACCCATCAAAACTGGTGGGGGAGTTGGTGAACAAGCTTGGGGTTCGCTTTAATTAGCTATGCATCCTGTTCTTCTAACACTTTCCCAACAGTCCCATGGTACCTCGAAGGCATATTGGCAAAGGCCACGGTGCAGTTAAGATATGCTGAAATAAGAGAAGGATGCTGTAGTTGAAGGAAGGAGTCAAGGGAACAGAGAGAAGCTTTGCCTCCAAGATATAGATTAGTGTTCTTCCTCTATACATGAAGTCTCACCTCTCATTTGTGAAACAAGACACACCATTCCCTCCGAAATAAATGTTACTTGACTCCATCAACATGCATTCTTTTCTGCATGCACTTCTCTAAACCCTGGTACAGTCATACCTCGGGTTAAAGTTACTTCCGGTTGAGCATTTTCGGGTTGCGCTCTGCGGTGACCTGAAAGTAATGGAATGCAATACTTCCGGGTTTCAGCGCTCGCGCATGCGCAGACACTCAAAATGATGTCACGCGCATGTGCAGAAACGGCAAATTGCGTCCCACGCAGATGTGGGTTGCGTTTGCTTCAGGATGTGAACGGGGCTCCAGAATGGATCTCGTTCGCATCTAGAGATACCACTGTAATCAGAGTGGCCATGAACATTTTGATCAGCTAACTAGGGATAAGAAGACTTTGCAGGAAACTAAGGCATGCATTCATTTCAAGGGCTCAAAGGACACGTGACTTGGGGAGGGACCAGGAAGACTGACATTTGACTCAGAGAAATCCTTGTGCCAAAGGTCTTTGAGCTTGGATTCTTTGGCCACCTGCTCCTAAGCATTTGGCTTCTGGGCTAGAGACCCTGCACTCGTAACTCTCATCTGCCTGCCTGCCTGCCTGCCTGCCTGCTTGCCTGCCAGCCACTACTCTGGGTACTGCCAAAACCTTGTAAGCACTTTTCCTGAGCCCACAACAGGAAACAGGCTGAAGACCGATGTCCTGATACAAGGCTAACTTTTCCTGCACTGACCCTGTGTGAATGCCAGGGCAAAAGATGCCTCTTCAGCCATTTCCCCCAATAATGTGGTTTTGTATGTCGTCTTCACTAATATATGCATTTATATGCATACTTCGCCCTAGTATATGCATTGTTATGCACGTTGCTTGGCTGGAGAACTGCATTGCAAAATTCAGAGAAATACAAATTTTGAAGGATAGATGTTTCAGTTCATGGATTGTTTTGAAAGGTACTGATTTTGTAAATTTGCCTTTAAATGTGAACGGAATTGAATTTCTCCCCCATTGGTAACTGATTTTTTTAAATTATTATTTTAAAGAACTTCCCTGATTGGGAGGGCTTGGTTGGCCCTCCAACGGATTGCTTTATATTCAGTCCAGAAATGTGAGAGTTTAAAATCTTAAGGTCTCTGGCAGAAGAGGGCAATTTGAGGCCGGTCCAATTAAAGTCTTACTGAATTCCAACACTCACCACAAAGGTGAAGGTATGTGGAGAGCATTCAGATGTGGCTGGTGGGGGAGGATCAGAGGCGCAGGGATGAAACCAGCACATAGCAGCCGAAAGCTGTGAGAAGAGAACAGCCCTGCTGACTTTTTGTTGGATGCCGTGATGATCAAAGCATCATTCCTCGGGAGAAAAGGTGGCAAGCAGTAAATGCAAGTGGAGGCTATGAGACTGGAAGTGTGGAAAAGGCTTGAGTACAGAGAAGGAAACCAGGATGGGGATCTAGGTGAAGACTAGACTGATCCTATAAGCAGTGCATAGCAGTGTCACAGAGTAAGTGGGCAGCAATCGAAAACAAATGTGGTATGAATAATTGGAAGGGAAAGCAACTATATTATATATTATTTATTTATTAAATTCTATACCACCCTTCACCTGAGGATCACAGGGCTGTTTACGAAATAAACCCTCACCCACAAAATGACATACTACAGCGACGAACAAAAACAGTAAATTCCACACACACACACACACACAGTAGATTGTTTAATTAGCCAAAGGCCTGGGAGAAGTTTTTGACAGGTACCGAAAGGTATGTAACAAAGGTGTTGGGTGAGCCTCCCTGGGGAGAGCATTCCACAAGCAGCGAGTCACTGCAGAAAATGCCCATGCTTGTGTCACCACCCTCTAGACTTCTCACAGAGGAAGCACATGAAGAAAGACCTCGCATGATGATCACAGGTCTGGGTTTGTTCATATGGGCAAAGGCAGTCCTGGAGGTATTGTGGTCCTGAGCAATTGTAATGGATGAGGCATTGTAATGTAAGCAGCGCACTGGGGAAGCCATAAGGATGAACCACAGAAGAATGCCACTAGAACTCCTATCAGGTTAGGCAAAAGGCAGCTCTGGTATGTAATGGTTGGCTTTGGTGCAGGCGGGAAGAAGCAGGAAGGGATTAGTGTTATTTCCACTACAGTCAGGTTGTTAAAATCTTCTGGGTATTAGCCAGATACTTCATTGTCGCTGCTGCCGCCATTTTATTTATTACCTACCCTTCATCATAAGGTCCCAGGGCAGGTTACAACATTAAAACAATGTTCAAAACATTTTAAAGCAGCTTGCAATCATAAAGCTAACGTAGGTCTTGAAAAATATACCTGACCCGTATACCTGACCCAGCTACATCCTCAAATTTTGTGTAGGCCCACTGAAATTCTTTGTGTCAAGGGGTCTCATGAAGGTGACTCAGTCCCAGCATTCTTCAAAATGGGCAATATCCTTGGAGCACCATAGATTAGCTATCTCACCTGAAGCAGGGGAAGGATTATCATGAATTTAGAAGTATCAGAAATCGGGGGGGGGGGAGTAGGGTTCAAATTGCATGCTCAAAGATCATACTTACTAACTTTTTTTTTTTAATGACAGCCTCCAATCAAGTGGGCTGGTGTTTAAATGTTTAATGTTTCTTAATTAGGCCATGCAGAATGGTTATAAATGAGACGCTTGTGCTCATTGTTTTCCTGATTGTTCATCCATGATACCTATAAATATTTCCAGCAGCACATTGGCAAGGGAAATGAACAAGGGCTTTTTCCAGTTCATAAACTAAATATTCCACTTTAAAGTTCTGAAGGCTTTTTGAGAACTTTACCATTTCCCTTCCAGAACCAAACACAGTCCGCTCTCCAGACTGTCCCAATTATTTTTACTCGACTATTCCTGGAAGTTATTAATCGACCTACCCTGTGGATAGGAAACAAGGACTTGAGCTGGACTACAAGCTTTCCCCAGCATAGAGCAACGTTTATAATTAAGATTTACAGGTCCAAATGCTGTAGACCCTGGGCTGTTTCACGCATTCTTAAGGTGTCCAGATACACAGGAACTCCTGTGTCTATTAATAATGGTGCGAAAGAAGCAGTTTGAGCCCACGCTGTTTTTTTCATCACTGTAGGGTAATCTGCACCTGCTGAAATCTCCTTTCCCCCATCCACATAGGCTGGCACATGAAAGGACCCTGGCAGAATACATGGAGAAGATCCTTGGCTCAGTCTCTGGCATCTCCAATGAAAAGGCCCAAAGGTCAGGTGACTAGAAAGAGCTCTGCTGGAAAGCTGCTACTAATTAGACCAAGGGGAGCAAACATGTGCCTTCCAGATGTTGTTGGATGCCAGTTCCCATCAGCCCTAGGCAGCAGAGCCAATGGTCAGGGATGATGGGAGCTGTAGTCCAGCAACATCTGGAAGGCACTACCCCTGAGTTAAACAATACAGACTAGAGGACTCTGGCCACTGCAGTCCAGCCACGATATGGTGTCTTTTCCATTGGATCTCCTGAAAAAATATGTGTACATGTCTTATCAGTCAGTGACTGACAACTGAACATGCCTGTTAAAAAACAGTTGTGTCTAAGGTAATGACAGCTGATATGGAAGCTCTCTATTATGCCTTTGATACCTAATAGCTCTTTTTACATGTCCAAGTGTATGATCTTGCGTCCAGGCAAAAGGGGAGAAACTTCCCCCTTTGAGCTTCTAGAACTTCTGCAGAACAACGTGCATTCCCCCTTTGCCTTTGTTCTATGCTGTTGTATCACTTTATGCACCCCTAGGCAAGTTCCCAGGCAAATTTCCCATCCAGAATACAGTCAAGGTTGCGTCAAGGTATTTTATTTTATTTTTAAGTCCAGAAGCAGCAGCAAAAGCTGTACTCTGAACTCCTGAAACTGCACTTTCTGCCAAAAGGGCAGAGTGGGGCTTTGATTTCTCACTGCTCTTTGCCATAGACCTCCAGGAGTTATTATGCAATCAGTAAATACCAGCATATGGTGTTAAGGCAAGTATTTTGATTTTGATTTCTTGAGTTCTAATTTTTCTGTCTTTGGCATATGGCAAACCATAAACCCAACATATTGGTGCAATAAACCTGCATGTTTTGATCTGGGTTTGACTGCATTTTAAAAAACAGGCTTGTTGTTGTTTAGTCGTTTAGTCGTATCCGACTCTTCGTGACCCCATGGACCAGAGCATGCAAGGCACTCCTGTCTTCCACTGCCTCCCGCAGTTTGGTCAAACTCATGCTGGTAGCTTCAAGAACACTGTCCAACCATCTTGTCCTCTGTTGTCCCCTTCTCCTTGTGTCCTCAATCTTTCCCAACATCAGGGTGTTTTCCAGGGAGTCTTCTCTTCTCATGAGGTGGCCAAAGTATTGGAGCCTCAGCTTCACAATCTGTCCTTCCAATGAGCACTCAGGGCTGATTTCCTTAAGAATGGATACGTTTGATCTTCTTGCAGTCCATGGGACTCTCAAGAGTCTCCTCCAGCACCATAATAATAATAAAAAAAGTGGAGAGTTTTGACCAAACGTGATCCACCTGGAGCAGGAACCGGCAAGCCATTTCAGTATCCCTGCCAAGAAAACTCCATGGACAAAGACAACAGGCATATAAAAACAGGCTTACCTGATCCCATATTGACGTCTAGGGGCCAGATTCAAATAGCCAGTCCAATCCAGCAGTTGTACCATAGAGGGGCTGATATTTTTCCATGTTTGTCTTCAGATATTATACCTTGTGATAGTATGGGTAAACCATACACGAGGGTGCTAGATGAAGTCTTCCTCATTAGACTTTGCTGTTTTACAGGTGATGGCATCACCCAGGAATTCTCCTAACAGCAGAAGTGCAGGTGACAATATATAGGATATTTATTAACCAGCCTCTAAAAATTCCCTCCTCAAGAATTACAGGTTGTGCATGTCGAATGTAGTATGCAAATGATGAGGGCGGAGGAAGCTAGTGTGAACATCTTCCCTCACCTGAGTCGAGAGATTCAGGGCAGAAGTTGGCAGAGATTGCAATGTGGGAAGCCTTGGCAATGTTGGGGTGCTGAGCAGGTGGGCGGGACTGATTACTGGGAGAGCAGAGGAAGTGACTCAGAAGATGCTGGTGCCAGCCCACTCTCAGCTAGAAGAGGCAGCCTGAACTGGTAGTGTCTGTCAAATCCTCATTCTGTTACCTTTTATTTTATTTTATTGGGGGGAGAATGTCGGCAATAAATGCCAAAGAAGAGCAGAGGAAGTAGATGATGGTGGTCCCAGTGCAGGTTTTTAGTGTGGGTCCTACTCTTAAAAAAAATTAATGAATACAACACGTATGCAGATTTAGCAGATCAATTTAGCTGTTCAGCACTTTGTGTAACATTTATCAAAAATGTTACCATCTGTGAGCCGTGATACACTATCATAACAAAGCTTTTTAACATATAGATAGATGGGTGGGAAGATAGATAGACAGACAGTCACCTACTCAATATGATTTTGCTTGTTTTCAGTGGAACAGACTTTATTAATCTCTCTCTCTCTCTCTCTCTCTCTCTCTCTCTCTCTCTCTCTGCACACTTCTGTATGTTTTGGAGATATTTTTCTATTCTTGATTCTTCTTCTTCCCCATAACTTACCTCAGGCAGTTCTTTCAAAGTTTGTCTTTTGAAAATGAAAACCCAGAACTTGCTAGTGTTTGTGGCAAGCTATAGGAATATGTGCTAGGTGTTATTGGATTAGAACATGTTGAGATTTAAAATGCTAAGGGTATCCTTATTAAAAGGCCTCATTGCATCACTGGCGGAGGAAGAGGCGTGGGGGGGAGCACACCGCCCCCAGCAGCGTGATCCTGGCAGGGTGCCATCGTGGCTGGCCCCTGCCCACGCTGGGTGCCACGCCCCTACGGGCGATGTGCCACACCCCCAGGATGCACGCCAGCCCCGCCCCCACCTGCTCTCCGCCCCCCAGTGCCGGAGCATGAAGCTCCGCCACTGCATTGCATTACTTAACACCACAGTCAAGCACACTAACATTCCAGTTCAAAACATCCTTGGTAATCAATTCACCTGTATAACTGGCTTTCTCCTCCTATACGAGGTGATTATTGGGGTTGGGGGTGCAGAGGGAGAGATATCACATAACTGACTGTACCACAAACTTCCAATACCCACATGCACGCCGCACTAGTGTGTGATCTTCCATTCCACTTGATGCATGTCAGAATGGGGCCCACAACACTGGCAGAAGAGCATGATTAGGTTATGACATTCTCCATGCTCATCCAAAGGATGTGATGGGCTAGGGTTGGGAGAGAGAGAAAAAAAGTCTAACTGCAACACAGTAAGTTTACTCAGATCAAAAATAAGTTTCTTTGTGTTCTGTGGGTCTTGAATGACATTTAGTACTGCAGCTATAAATATGGTGGGGTTTGGGGCATTAAACTGGGCATTGTCATTCTACACACACACCAAATATGGACATTGTTGAAACCCTCCATCTCCTTGTGCACCAATGGAACTTTCTGCCTACTCTTGTCTTGCTGGGTGCAATCTACTTTTTCCATTCCATCTTGCCTGCTTTGCCTGAGTGCAGGTTTGCAAGGACATCTAGCAGCAGCTTCTTTTCATTCCCATTCCCAAATAGCCACACTCTTAGATCCTTAAGTTTCTTCTGCTCTCTAGGTACAGAGGCACCATTGATTCCAAGAGAGAGAGCAGGGTGAAGGGATCAAACTGGGATAGCTACACGCTGTGGGATCTGTGCCATTGGGGTCCAAATGTTGTGAGCTGGTCCTGGCGCAGTGTAGAACATCTGCTGTATATAGTTTGGGCTTTTTGCTTACTCATCACAGAGAAGTGCTGATGAATGCTTTCTTGCAGTGCTTCCCTGCTGACAGGTGTGATGGAAGAATGTAGCAGCCATCCCAGGAGTCATAAATAGGAGCATTTTGTGAAACATGTCCTTAGCACAGATTGTGTAACAGGGCTGGAATATTGATGGAGATGACCACTCCTGTCCATTTCTAAGCTTTTAAATACTTATGGATTTTTAATTGTAATGTTCTGAGCATGCATTTTGCATAAGGGGCTTGGTGCATTATTCATTGCAGCAATGACAAGAGAAAGTTAATGAGTTTAGTAGGATAATTATTTTACAGGCTCCTGCACTTCTTAAAGTCAGGGAGTCAGAGCTTAATAAGACTAGCAGTGGTGAGAGGCAAGCCTGTCTAAGAGAATGTACACACCATCCATTTAAAATACCTCACGCCTCAAAGAATCCTGGGAACTGTAGTTTGTAAAGGGTGTTGGGAATTGTAGCTCTGCAAGGATTTTCCTGTAATGTCCTACACACACACACACACAACTTTTTTTCTTTAAAAATGTTTAGGGGTACTCTCATTTTGACTCAAGAAAACCACCATTTTATAGTTCAAATTGGGGAAAATAAATATAGTAAATGGACAAAAGTACGAAGATTCACAAAAAGTTTAGGGTTATGCGTCTCCCCAGGAAAAAAGCAGTGTGTGTGTGTGTGTGTGTGTGTAGCTTTTAATCGTTCCACAATGTCCACCATATGCATACACAATGTGCAATATTTGCCTCTCCCCCATTTCCAGCACATTTTGCTAAAATTTGGATATACAGTGGTACCTTGGCTCTCGAACGTAATCCGTTCCAAAAGACCTTTCGATTTCCGAAATGTTCAAAAACCAAGGCACAAAGGGCTGGCTGCAAGCTCAATTGGAAAAATTGAAAAACACTTCTGAGGCGCATTCAAAAATGGAAGCAATTACTTCCCGGTTTTCAGCATTCAGGTTCTGAAACGTTTGGCTTCCAAGACACTCAAAAACCGAGGTACCACAGTATTTTTGTCAACAGATATGGGATTAGATTCTGAATATATAATGTTCTTTCTTTCTTTCTTTCTTTCTTTCTTTCTTTCTTTCTTTCTTTGCCATTTCTGTTTAAATAAATTTCTTTTATTAACTAAATCAAGTATTGATTACACACACACTTCTTTTGTGATTAACTTTTCATTTCAGCTCTAATTCTGCTTTTTCATTAGTATTTTTAATCAGAAAGCTTCTTAGCTGGAATATTGACTCTTTTTTTGTTATACCACATATTGTGGTAATATTATACTCAGAGCTCAATTCTATGTTGCCAGGGAGCTGAAAATTAACATTATTTAGAAATGATTGATGATGCTACACACCAGGTGAGAAGGTTTTCTTATATTTGTTCCATTGTCTCATATTTGTCATGCTGATTAAACAAACTGAGTTTTATTAAATGATTTATCTCTTAATGTGTTTCATCGTATGCCCAAGGTAGATTTTAAAGAGGCATTTTATCATGATTTTGAATAAATATTTGAACAGGTGTCATTTCTCCTTTATTTAGCCATTGTACAATATTTGTTAAACATGTAGCAACGTAATATAATCCTATATAATACCCCAACTTGAGTGTGTGGTTGATGTTTCTGTCTGCTACCAGTTCTGGTTGTTCCTTCATCATGTGTTGAGGTTGTGCAGTAGAATGCATGTTATGATTCTGTAGCTAAGAGTGGATGGAAATAGATCTATACCTTCCGGCGTGAGCGCCTGCTCTGTTATAGATCTGGACCCCTCTCAGGTAAGGGATGGGAGCAAAGTATTAGATGGTCCAATGGGTGTCCTGAACCATAGGCCAAACAGAAGGTTCATTGGGATGGTTGGATGCAGGGATACCAAATAAGGATGCCCAAAACATCAGAATGGCCACTTCTAGTGCTTTATTTCAAAACATGTAGACTTACAGTAAAGCAGTCTGCCAGTTCTCCTAGCTTTTGCAGACGTGGGACGGACACCGCAGCAAGGTGACGGCTTGTTTGCGCCCAAGCAACCATGCATACATTCTTTATACACAAAGCAGCACATGTCATTTCACCTGAACAGATGAGGGCATAGGTGGAAAATACCCAAATCGTACAGATAGTTCCACTTTCTGGGCTCAGAGCCCAACATCCCAAGCCCACAGATAGGGATAACATATGTTGTTGTTGTTGTTGTTTAGTCGTTTAGTCGTGTCCAACTCTTCGTGACCCCATGGACCAGAGCACACCAGGCACTCCTGTCTTCCACTGCTTCCCGCAGTTTGGTCAAACTCATGCTGGTAGCTTCGAAAACAGTGTCCAACCATCTCGTCCTCTGTCGTCCCCTTCTCCTTGTGCCCTCCATCTTTCCCAACAACAGGGTCTTTTCCAGGGAGTCTTCTCTTCTCATGAGGTGGCCAAAGTATTGGAGCCTCAGCTTCACAATCTGTCCTTCCAGTGAGCACTCAGGGCTGATTTCCTTAAGAATGGATAGGTTTGATCTTCTTGCAGTCCATGGGACTCTCAAGAGTCTCCTCCAGCACCATAATTCAAAAGAATCAATTCTTCAGCAATCAGCCTTATATAAGCCAATTAGCTTATATCAAAGCAAGTGAATATAAACATATATGAGCTCAATTAATTGTGGGATTATCTTGACCACCAAGATGGAGTTTGCAGTCCGCCTTTGGTTCAACACAGTGGGAGTGGAGCATGAATCCATTACTACTTCAGATTGGGAGTGTATCTTATATGTGCATGCTTGGCAGTGACCCTTTATATGTGGGTTGTAATATTGTTGAGTGCGATTCATTTACATATGTGTGGTTGGTAGAGGCGCTGCTTGAGGTAGTGGATGATTGGAGTGGCTGTGTGGAATGGATGATGAGAGAGATTGGACATGCAATTCTATGACTTGCTTTGTGAGACACAGACGCTGCAGTTTGAGAAAAAGACACACTGAGAAAGGAGGAGAGCGAGAGGGCGGAAGCGAGAAAAGGCAGAGAGAAAAGGCAAAAACGATTCCATGATGTTGGGCTGTGCCTGTGGGCATCTGGTTTGGGGCAGTGGATTTGCTGCAAGTCCACTCACTCCTTTGTGTGGTGGTGTTGTGGGATGGCAGAAGCTTCACCGGGACCCCAACGAGGGAATCCTAGCATCAGATCCTAGCATCAGAGCCCCTTCCTGGTAGGTGGTGTGGGCTTATGCAGGTAGGTGGTGTGGGCTTATGCTCCTGTCGGGAGCCAGATCCTGGCCTGCATCCCAGTTTCGGCAAATGGGGATGCAGTCCTGGACATGGGCTGGGCCGGGGGATCCCAACATGATTCCTTCATCTTCCACAGGTCCTTTTGACCACCTTGACTGATCATCGGGAAGGTTGTCAAAACCTGGTAGAGCACAGGCTTTGCATGCAAGAGATCCCAGCATTTCCAGGTAAGGCTTGGAGAGATACCTGTCTGAAACCCTGGTGAGCTGCTGCCACTCAGTGTGGACAATAGAGAGCTAAGTGGACAAATGGAACAAGGGCTTGGCGTAAGGCAACTTCCTGTGTTTCTGCATTGACTTCCACGGCTTCCTTTCCATGTGCACTGCTGACTTAAACCAATTAAACCATCGGCCTGGAACCAGTCTTTTTTTTTGACCAGGTCCCTGCATACCAGGAATTAGTGAGGGCTCTTTGGATGAAGAAGCACTCTGGCATATCAAGGAAAGCTTAGTGGGGTGCAATTGGCTCTGCAGCCAGGGGCAGCCTGCTAGGCACATGTGCTCTTCTTCAATGTGCCTTTCAGAATGGTTCACATTTGCAAAGTACTGCAAATGCTGGAAAGAGATACAAGAGGAATAAACCAAGATTCAGAACATTAAGCAGCATCAACGCTTGAGGGAGTCTCGGTGGCCAGCCACAAATGCCGCCCTGGGCAAAATCCTGGCTCCAAGGCAGAATGGTGACCTAGCATCTCTGAGGAAACTCCGAGGGATTTCTGAGTTCTGCAGTTGCCATCTCCCAGTCCCATGTAGAAAGGCTTTGAAAGAGAAATTATTAAAGTGGCTTCCTACTTTCACTTTGTGGGAGATCGCTGGAGAATGTTACTTTAACATTACGTAACATTCTCCTTTCCGGGATCTAGAACACGTTGCCAAAATATGCATTTTGTGTCTCCCCGCACAAACTGCTTCAAAGGTCATGCTGGAGACGGATGAGCATGCCTACTTCAGGGCTGAACGGCTCACAGTGAGGTTGCCAAAAGATGAAACCAAGGTGCCTTTTTAAAACCAACAACAATAAGCAAACCTAGACAGGGCACTGCCTTTTGCAAAGCTATGTTTTTCAAATGCTTTTCCACCTCTTTGAAAAACCTTGAAAGAGCAGTTCTGCCTATCGGCCAGTCATATTAGATGACTCAGGTGGAGGAAGGTGGAAGCTGGAGCTTTCACTGAATTAGTAAAAGGGTTAGGGTAGCACTATTATCTTTGTTTCTTGGAAGGGCTGTTGGGTTCAAGTCTGCTTTAAAGAACCGGAAGATGGGAGAGCAGGAGGGGCATAAAAGTTGCCCATCAAGTTAGCACCTGGGCAGTGGGCAGAATGGGCTCAGGGAGTCACCTGGTCACAGTTTTCCTTGCTATGTTAAGATGCATTTTATAGCAATCATCCCCGAGTATGCAAATATTATACAAATTGGTATCTACCCTTGTCTGCCTGTTTAGTGCCGTTTCCTCTTGTTTTAAGGTGATGGTTAAGAAACTCACCATAAACTAGCAGCAGAGGGTAAATCTAATATGATGAAGCACATAGCAGCAACAAATTTTTCACAGATCTTGGGCACAAGGGAGAAGCTTTGGTCTAGGGAGACAATATTGCTTCCTGGCCTTCAGTGAAGTGGGTGGGGCTGTGGCAGTATATGCAAATTCGACTGGATGAGAGCCCTCCAACCAAAAGCTCTGTAGGGTGGGGCTGGTAGCTCTAAGTGAGTAATATGATGCAAGCCTTGCTCCTTCCAGTTGAAAGCTTATATTTACTGAGGGCACTGCAGCTTTTCTTGGCAAGTTCTGCATGTTTCAAGAACTATATTTTTTAAGGTAAACAGATGCAGAGACTCTCAGAGAGGAGATCAGAACTGCTTTGCTCCTCCCAAGTTGTTTTGGTGGTACCCTGTGCTAAGTCATGGTTTGGCTTAGCAAGTTGTCAAAAGTCAGGCTCATGGTTTAGCTCTTCCACACAAACCATGAGCTGTAAACCATAGGACAAGCCATGGTAGCAGCTTGTGGTTTGTCTGGAGAGAGCTAAAATGTTAGTGGCAAGGAAAAACAAGTATAAAAGGAGAATTTCTGGATGCCAAGATGCAAGTTTGGGACAAGTACTCTTTGTTGAGAGAACCCCAGCAGAGATTTAAAATCACTAAATCTGAAGCAAAGTAAAGCATAGAAATACCAGTCTGTTAGACCTTTAAAATATACCCTTCCAGGTTCCTTCCAAAGTTTCCCTCTTTCCCTAGCATAGACAAAGTCCATACATTTGGTACGTTAAAAATAGTTTACTTACAAACTCTTAAGGTCAGTTTCATGTGCTTTTCCAAACAGCGCTCAGAAAAAGTTGCACAGGCAGTAAAACTTGACTTAGTCACAGTAGTGAAAGTTTCTAAATTGATATAGGAACTCAAGAGTAGCTTGTGAAAACCATGTGGTCTAGAGCAACCAGCTCAGACCTCCTCATACATTGAGCTTCTCAGGTATGTTGGTGACTTGTCACTTGGTAATTCACCACACCTCAACCTGTGTGACGTATCAGCAAACTATGTGGAGTCCCAGCAGAGTCTCCAGAGATTTTCTGCTCCTAGACCCTGACATCAAACAGGATAGCATCAGCATTTGCAATAGGACATAGACCGGACATAATGAAAGTAATACCCTAGAGACTATTATATCCATCTCTACATATAGGCATATTTTCTGAACCAATGGGAGACTGAATGACTCAGCAAGTCATACACTTACCCTTGTTGGTGTTGCTATGGTAACTCAGTGCACCTGACACTCTTACCTCAGAACATTCAGACATGGAGGGCAGGGGATGTACTCCAAACCTTTATTAGGCATTACAAATATAGGCTATCATAAAACATCCATATGTAAAATTTTAAAATATATACAAATAAACAGCCATGTAAAAATATGTAATAACGAGGATTTTCACTGGAGTTTCTTCCTGCTAAATAGTGAATGTGCTCCTCAAGACCAAGCACTGTGTAATTTAACCCATTGTTCACATTACACTAACAAGGTAGACTTGAGGGGAACAAAGGCTTGATTACCTAGTCCCTCCTAAGGTGAGCTAAGCCTAGAAGGACAGCTTACCCTGTGGTCTTAACCCCTTCCTGCATTAATCAGACTTAAGCATGTTGGTTATATGAGGCTAGATATCCCACATAAACCACAAGGCTGGGTTCCGGTGGAACACAGCAAAATCCAAACAGCAAAACAGCTGGGAAGGAGTCAAGGGGACACAATCTCTTCTCTGGCAGCCTACACATTTGCTTGCTCATGCTAAGCCATGAGTTAGCTCAGCATTACCTGTGAACTGGGCCACTGTGTTTACCATTTAAAGTGACACATAGTCCCATTCAGCTCCATGCCCACAGCCAGAGCAGCTAACTCCAGAGGCTTTGTATATAATCTTAAAGCAACTTCTCTGGGAGAAACAGCAGGCAATACTTCAGACAAAAGGAAACCTACTTGTAGGAGGCACATATGGAGGAGCTCTTCTTTGGAAAGGTTTCTATCCACTCAGCGGCAATAAGGCTTCTTTGATTTCTATTTTAGCGAAGCAAAAGCAAGGTTAGGCATGTAGGCACACAAAATGCGGGCTCAGAGGTCATTTTGAAAAATGAACTGAACACGAGTTCCCAGCATGCTGTAGCAGAGACAAAGATTATCAGGGCCCTTAACCACACAATGACAACTTATGTTCATATTAGAGAGGATTGCAAACTACGGTACCTAGTTCTGCTGGTCTCATTGTGTAGAAGGCCCTGAAAGAATACAAAGGACACAAAGAAAAATGGTAAGAATGATTTGAAGGCTAACAAGCAAATGTTAAGCTTCAGTTCAGTTTATTCATTTTGCCACAAAGAAGACTAAAGGTGCATTTCATAGAGGCACTTTTGCTTCCCAGTACTGGGTCCCATGGAAATGTTTGCTCTTAGTTCTGAAGATTCAGCACTTGCCTGTGATGTGCTCACACATGAGTTGGAGAAATACGTACACATGTAGCCATGTGAAATATACTCGGAGTCGAATGTGAATTTCATGCTCTTTATTCAGCTCATAGTAGCAATGAATGAAACTTTACCCAAAACGTCTAGCTATCTATACATTATTTGCACAATGGGCCCCGCATGATTGGCTAATTCTGGGCTACTCCTGTAGGTCAATCAGGTTGCGGATTCACCTCCTCCAGAAGCCTGATTGGCTGCTCCTGCAGGCCAATCAGGTTGCTGATTCATTTCATCCAGGAGCCTGATTTGCTGCTCCTGCAGGCCAATCAGGTCGGTGATTCACTTCCACCTGGAGCTGGATTGGGTGGCTCCTGCGGACCAACCAGACTGCTGCATTCTGGATCCTATTGTTCTAGGATTCAGCTCAGTACATGGCTGCCCAAGCGTTACATCTGCACATGCCAAGCCCCTCTGTGCTTCTCATAGTTGCATGTCTGCAAGAAACTCAACAGGTGGAGCTTTCTAGTCATGGAACCACATTGGAAGGGAAAGCAGCAGTTGAATTTTTCACCATCAGTCAGGGCTTAAAGGCACAGGAGACCTTTTTAGGGAAGATGGTGACAGTTCTGTGGGAGATGCATTTATAAACAAGGACAAGTATTTAACAGGCTGCATGAAGCACTTTCCAGCTTCTTCACATGGAACAAAAACTCAAGACACTGTTTTTTAGAGGTGCTGCAATGGCAGAAAATAGACTGAAGTGTGCTGTAGCTACAGTAATTTGCAGTCCAGCCGCACTTCATATGCCAGGGAGCTCAGGAAGGTAAAGGTGCCTGACACAAATGCTTCAGATGCTAGCAGACGAGACTGCATTATTTCTATCTGTCTGGGAAGCCAGCAAGGAAGGGATATATGGTTTGAAACCAGCATTTACAGGAAGGAGCAAGTTGCAGCAAAATGAGGGCTACATCAAGCTGCGTCAAATTGTCTGCATTCTGCAGACAAGAGCTGAGCACTAAGTTGAAAGGAACAAGCCAAACTGGGGAAACTAGGTGGTGCAGAAAGGTCTAGAAAACAGGATGGAGAAACTCAGGTAAGGTAAATAGGACAACTAATGTGACTGAGACAAAAGGAGATAGGAGTTAACTTGGCAAACTAG
Source organism: Podarcis vaucheri (assembly GCF_965113315.1). NCBI lineage: Eukaryota > Metazoa > Chordata > Lepidosauria > Squamata > Lacertidae > Podarcis > Podarcis vaucheri. Next base: position 75,630,980 of record NC_138760.1, on the reverse strand, counting down.
GAGGCTCTTTTGGAACACAGCCATGGCTCTCCATTTTTAGCTACTGTAGTTTGTTAGGTTCAGTCAAAGAACGTAACACAAGACAATGAGGCAGTCATTAGAAGGACTTGTTTCATCATACTGACATTCTTCTTCAGATCAGTAATGTTTATCTGACAGGCAACAACCCTCCAATGAATCAGAAAGACACAAGAACTCCATCTGGGAATACTTACAAGTTATGGATTGTTCCCAACTAAGTTCTGCTCAGAGGACTTGGTCCCAAGTCAGTCAGGGCCATTATGTTCAATGGGCCTGCTCTGAGTAGGACCAGCATCATATACAGCCCTATGTGTGCTGTTATTAAACAGAAGAAACCGCATTGGACCATGTTGGACCATGGATTGATCTGGCCTAGTGCAGCCTGCTCTGACTGGAAGCAGCTTTCTAGGGTGACAAGAGAAATAGTTTGCAGCCCTCATATCTGAAATTCTTTTTACTGAGGACTGAACAAGAGCTCTTCTGCGTACCAAGGATGTGCTCAACCACCGAGCTCCGACACCTTTTCCAGGCCGCAGTTCAAACATGTCAGTCAACCCTTTCTTGCTCATTTTACTTGCTGCAGACAGACCGAGTGTATGAACTACGAGCGCAGCAAGACTGTTCCAATTTTGAACCAAACTTTGATTTCGAGCAAAGCTTTCCCCATCAAACACAGCAGTTCTCCCAAATTAGCCCCAGTGCAATAGAGAAATACGGCAGGGAGATGAAACCTGGGGAAGCCAAGGCTGATGATAACAATGTTTGATGTCTTGTTTAAGCAGCACAGCAGCAGGGTGCTGCTTGTTAGAACACAGCGTCCACCTGGGCCATCGGAGTGAGCGCATCAGGTGTGCACTGGAGCTTGGAAGGGGGCCCTCTGACACAGGAACTGTGCAGAATTAATAAAAACACTGGAGATAGAACCAAGAAGCAGAAAGACCCCTAGCATCTTAGCTTAAAAACTCCCTGTCTCAATCAGATGGCCAGGAGGCAGCTCTTGCATTTACTGCATCCGTACAGGAGGCACTTTTCTGTTACAGGGTCATCACACACCACTGGCAGCAATGGGAGAAAGTTGTAGCTCAGTGGTAGAACAGCTGCTTTGCATGCAGAAGGTCTCAGGTTCAATCCCTGACACCTGCCAGTAGGGCTAGGAGGAAACCCTGTATGGAATCCTGCTAGTGAGTGTAGACCAGGGTTTCCACCTGTTTTTGAAATACAACTCCCATCATCCCTAGCTAGCAGGACCAGTGGTCAGGGATGATGGGACTTGTAGTCAGTGCTTTTATTCTGGGGAGACGCAGGGGTACGCATACCCCTAAATGTTTTGTGAATCTTTGTACTTTTGTCCATTTACTGTATTTATTTCCCCCGATTTGAACTATAAAATGGTGATTTTCTTGAGTCAAAATGAGAGTACCCCTAAAGAAAAAAGCACTGCTTGTAGTCCAAAAACATCTGGAGACTCACGTTTGGGGAGAGAATACTGAACTAGCTGGACCAATGATCTGAGTCAGTAGAAGTCAGCTAGCTTCCTGAATAAGGTTTAGAAGCCAGAAACATGTGGAAAGGACATGTTTTGTGTGTGGGTCTCCTGGTCAGGTTGCGCTGGCTTTAGAGCATAAGGACAGCTTGCTGCATCAGACCAATGGCTCGCCTTATCCAGCATCCTGTTCTCACAGTGGCCAACCAGATGTCTGTGGGAAACCTGGAAGCAGGACCCTCTCCCTTCCTGTGGTTTCCAGCAACTGGTTTTCAGAGCACCACTGCCTCCAACCATGGAGACAGAACATAGCCATCAAAGGTAGCCATCATGGATAGCCTCATCCTCCATGAATTTGTCCAGTCTTCTTTTAAAGCCATCCAAGTTGGTGGCCACTGCCACTTCCTGTGGGAGTTTGTTCCATACTTTAACTGTGCACTACGTGATGAAGCACTTTATCCTACCTGTCTTGGCATTCAAGCATTACTGCAGAATCATGGGCCATCACCATGGGAAGGTATGAAGGGACCCTATAATGTAACAAACCATAGTTTCTGGGACAAATCCCTGCAATTAAATTGCTGCTTGTTTTGTTGTTGTTGTTTTTAAAAAATACTGCTAGTATATTCACTGCTTTCATTTATATATAACATACAACATAGAAACAAGATTCCATAGAATCTCCTGGACGTCCCTCCTCTGTTTTGTGGGTCCTATTGTTAATCATTTCCCCCTCCATCTTTTATAATAATCAAATATTTTACCTCTCCATTGTGTCCAAAATTCACCATTAAACCAGAGATGTTATTCCAATCCTATTAACGATTTTAACTGTTTACAATGGTTTTTAAGATTATAGATTTTCCAATATATTCACTGCTTTCAAGAGCTCCTGTGGTTAATTCATCTTATTAGAATAATAAAATCAGCAAGCTTTCCAATGCTGCTTGGGCCTGTTCTGTTCTACAGTACATGAAATGATAAAGGATATATCATTAGCTGTCATGTACACAGTCAGGCAAATGGCCCATGTAGACCAGTACTGTACCTTATGACTGGCAGTGGGTCTCTTTGCTAGAACTACTGTCTTAAGATCCCCTAGCAGGCAGTACCAAGGCTTGAATCAGGCCTGCCCAAGTCCTCCTAATGCTTTATCCCTGAGCTGTAGCACTGCAAAGATCATGACAGTGAACATCACATACATTGACTTTCAGAATCAGGGCAACTCGTCTGAGTCACGTCGTAGGCAATTCTGTTCTAAATGGGTTAATGAAACAACTTTCCTCTAAAAAATGGCAGCAGTCTTAGAATCAAGAATCCTACTACAAAGCCAGTTTCTTCTGGTAAGTAACCGTATGGGCTCATGGGCTATTTTTACAAATGTTTCATTCGTCCTGACTCTATGCTGCTAGTGCTAGACAAGATTAAAGCACTACAGTTGAAAGGCATGCCAGTAAAAGATAACCCCCATATTAACCACCCCATGATTGCGGATTCCACCTGATATCACTACTTATCCACAGCATATTTTCCTAATGTTCTATACCTGCCTGGGGCATTTTTTTTTGGGGGGGGGGATTAAAATTGAAGGCATAATTTATATTCCAAAAGACACATACCTATTTTCTTCATTAGCTGTCAGAATAATCAACAAACATTCTGGAGAACTGGTTGCATTCAGTTGTTCTAATAGGACCAAACTTTAGTCCAGAGTGCAGAGATAGCATTGATCTGAATAGTAGGTGTTTGAGTACCATGGCCCCACCTTGGAGCAGTGATCAGAGCATTGTTTCAGAAGAAGAGGTACCTCAAAGCCCCAGAGAACCCTGGAGTCTGGTGTCACAAGCCAGAGAGATGCAAAATGCAGAAACTGACACCACACCTGATCCCAATCCCTGGGATGAAGCTCGCTGAGCTTGAAAGCTTCAGGCTGGGACCCCTCAAGTAAGCAGTACCCTTGACTTCATGGATCTCCACTCTACCCCACACTAGGTGAATATGACAATGCTAACTAAAGACAACTGAAGATCAATGTGGTACAAAGCACCAGGCAGTAGGAAGACCTCTTTATGCACCCCGGAGTCTGTGGGACCTAGGATTGGTAGTCAGCCTAGGAGAGAATATATGGGCTCAGGGTCAAACTAGATGTGACACTATTTGCACAATTAGGAACTAAAATAAGGGTGGATAATGATTCTGAGGCTGATGCTGATTTTAGAGTAAGTAGACCCAGATTTGGACCCTTTGCCCCTTGATGTGGTTCTGGTTCAGTTTGGGGCACCCACAAGAGCTTTCTTCCCAATGGAAAGGTCAATGTAGGATCAGGATCAGTAGGAGCCATCTTCCTAATGCAGAAAGCATGTGTGGGGTCTGCAGACCAGATCAAGACCTCAGTAAGGGGCAAAGTCCCTATTCCCCCTTCTCAACAGGATCCATATCTAGATCCCCCCCTTGCCACTATTTATTAATTTCTTTAACATCCATTCATACAGTTGCCCAATGGTATAGTTTCTAGTGTGAATCTCAGCTGGACTTGATATCTTTTTGGAGCAAGTTTCCATCTCAGCGCTGTCCAAGGTCCTGCTGCTCCACTCTGAAAAATCCCTTCTCTCGCAACTGACTGATTTATGTCTGGTATCCTTTGAACATTTCTTCCCTCTCCTCTCTCAGAGACCACTTCTTAACCTCTGGGCTTTTGCTTGCTGTCAAAACATGATAGAGACAAACAACAAGGAAAGGCTTCTGTCTTCATGGCTGGCACACGAGCCTCCTGGAGGCATTTGACTGGTCAATATTAGAAATGTGTTGCCAGTCTAGATCTGGATCTGGATTGCTTCCTTACTACTGCCTCTCAGCTTTCCTCCTTTCCCCTTACATGGCTCAAGGATGGGGCTCTGCTTCCTGGACAATAGCAATTCTGCTGGAATTCCACTGCACCTGCCAGCTGTTGTCCAGCTGCCCTAGGAAATCCTGGCATGGTCTTACCTCTTCTTTGGCTTGCTATCGGTGCCCATTTATTGACAAATGGGTCCACATTGCAGAGAACTACCTTACTCTAATGATCATATCATGGTGGAAGCAGCCAATATAGTGACCTTATATTTCCAAGGCACATCTCAGCCCTTCCCAGAGCATGCTAGCGTGCTCCAGTACTCTAGCAACACACAGTGGGAGACTCTCTACCACAATGGGATGTATCTATGGATACTTGGCATTGAGGAGCCCATCAACTCAGTAATGGGTGAGTTCTCTCTCACACAGGGCTCCAGATATGGGGCCCTTACATGTTATCTACTTTCCACCCCTCAGTCTCAAGTGGTTTTCTTTATGGGGAATATCTGCACTTGCTCTGAATACTGGGCTGCTGCAATCTATCCTTGCTGTTCCTCTAACACTTCAGCTAAGTAGGTGGGCTGAGTCTCGAGAAGCTGAGGCACCTTCTGTCTGCCTCCCAGGTATCGTTTCCTGACTGGCTCTTGGCTGCAAGTTACGGATTTCTGTGTACTATGACTAGCCCTCTCCATCTGCTCCACTCAGAAAGACCAACTTCATCCAGACTCCTCCCTCAAGCGCCATCTATCAGCAGCCGCTCCATCAGGCTCTAGGAGAGGAAGAGATAGAACTTCAGACCATCCCCATCAACTCTGCTGAAAGTCCAGCAACCTTGGATGCTCCCTTTGCAAAATCTCTCCATTTTGATGAGAGCTTGTGCCCGAGCTTGCTTCTTTACTATTATCCTGCTCGCTCTCTTTGCAAGTAGCCATGGATAAGTAAGTCCCCCCAGAACTAGTGTGCTGCTGCAGCTATGGCTGTGGCAGGCACCCAGGAGCCCGCAGAAGGTAGGAGCTGCAGCGCATCAATTATTGAGGCAGTGAGCTGGGCTCTCTGACAGCCAAGCCATCTATAATACATGAAGGCAGGGAAACAGGAGAGGGAGAGATGGGGTCCTGACTCATACAGGCTTCATGTTCAATGGGCACTCAGCAGATACAGTAAGTTAGGCCACTTTTCTCTCAAGGCCTGGCTGTTTAGGAATGGAGCAGAGAGGAGAGATGAGCTCGAGGACGGGGGGGGGGGGGAGAGATGATGAAAAGTACTTCTGTGATACAAAGTACAAAGCAAACTAATTTACCAAACTATTTCTTCTAATGCCGCAGACCAAGAGAAGGGAGAGTAGAGCTGTAAGGGAAGATCAAAGGCAAAGCACAGCTGATTTCCTTAGCTCAGCACAACGAGGTTCTGTTGACAGCTGCTCAAGCCTGTGATTTATTTAGAGGATAAAACTCCAGCCAAACCTTTGTTCAATATTTAGTAACTTTCTTGCTCAGGAAAGAGTAGCAGCAGGTCCATGATGAGCAGGCGGGAACCTGCCAGGGCTGCTGGAGCTGAAAAGAGGCTGGGCTGGGCTGTGTGGTGAGAAACAGACATTCCTCAGTGAGCAGCCAGTGTCCCCCAATTCCAGTCCTCAGAAACACATCCAGTGTTTCTGGGCTCATCAGGTCTTGCTCATAAACAGATTCCCAATTAAAATCCCCATAGATAAATATTATCTATCAGTAAAAGGAATCTTCCTAGACCTTTCAAATTCTGTATTATCTCTGTATCCACACTATGCTTCTAGATATGAGTTCTCAATCAGAATGTCCCTTCAGATTGCTGTTTTGAACTGGGAAGGATTCTTTTTGCACAGGGATTCATACTTCTTGCCCTAGTCCAGTCTTCATCTATGACTTTCATCCAGATTCCCTTTCAGTCTTGTTGCTGGTTTTGCTATTCAGGACAACATCATACATTATTGTGGGAAACTCAAAGAAAGCTAGAACTTATTCTGGCTCTCTGCCTGTGTAATTGCATGTATTTTGAAAACACATTTGTCTCATTCAGACTTTCAAGGCAAATCTTAAAAAAATAAAAATGCAGTAAAAGCACAGATAATTGGGAAGCACTGGTGTATGAGCACTCCAGTTGGAGAATAGCCTCTACCAAAGACATCATGGACTTTGAAGAAGCACAAACTCTGGACAAAGGGGAGAAACAAGCTAAGAGGAAGGCATGTTTGGCAAATCCTCACGTAATCACATTCAGAATTTAAAAGTTGAATTTGAACTTGCATACTTTGCTGGAGTTTTATTCCCTAAGGACAGGAGGGGGAACTTTTTGTTGTTGTTGAAGGCCACATTCCCTCAGGAGTAATCTGTCAGAGCCAGCGGTGGCTGAAGCAACCCATATTCCTTCTCTGTCTCCTTCTTCCTCTCTCTCTTCCTGCCAACCCCCTTTCTCTTTTTTATATACATGATTTTTATTAAATTTTCTGTTTTACAATTTCAGATAAACATTCCACATACTTAAGATATCAGTGACTTCCCTTCCTCTCTTTCCATGGTTCATTTTACATATATTATATCCCTGCATATTTTACAAAAACGATACCAAACAGTTTTCCATTATTACATCCATCAAAACTTATTTACACTGTTGACTTTATCTTAATGCTGCCAGCGTTTTCAGCTGTACACAATTATTCTCCATATAGTCAATAAATGTTTTCCAATCTTCTTTAAATGTACTGTATGTTCTTATTGTTCTCTTATTCCATATGTTAAGTCTTCAAGTTATGCATATTCTGTCAACTTAAGTTGCCAATCTTCTTTGGTTGGGTCCTCACTCATTTTCCATTTCTGGGCTAAGAAAACATGGGCCACAGTTGTTGCACACATAAATAACCTTTTCTGACACCTGGAAATTTCAGTCTGAATTATCCCCAACAGAAAGGACTCTGGTTTTGGAGGGAAGGTAATTTTAAACATTTTTTTCAATTCAATATAAATCATTTACCAATACTCCTTTACCCTTTTACATGTCCGTCCTTTTTCTTGTTTTCTCACTCCTTGGTTGTGTACACACCATACCTTTAAAGCACCCCTCCCAAGATTCCAGGAAATGTAGTTTCTTAAGACTGTTGGGAACTGTGAGGGGCCAACTCCAGTTCCCAGGATTCTTTGGGAGGGGGTAAATGTGGTTTAGATGTATAGTATCTCTGCACCTCTTGTCATCCACATGAATTTATGCTCAGGGCCACATGAAATTAGGCTGAAAGGTGCATACATTCCTCAAGCCACAGGCTGTCCACCCTGGGCTTAGGAAATTATGCTGAGTTTTTTTCATTTTGCACCATTTTATCCATGACACAATGCTTAAAAGCCTCTCAGTTATAAACATTCTCAAGGCTATTTCATGACGAACAACAGAAAATGTTTCTTTCTCCAGTTACTTCCTCAACATCTTGGGGTATAAAAAATGGTGAGTATTTTCAGCACTTCCTGAGGCCTTCAATGTATTAGATCAAATGATGTGAAGTAAGGTATTGTAATCCAGATTTGGACAGATGGTGTCATATTTAAATTTATTGGAAAACAGCTGCGTTTATGTTTGGAGAGCAATTAATTAGAGATCTATTCTGTGCCAGTGATGATGCTCTGATAATTCACCCCCGATGATATTTAGAGCTCTACTGCTCAGAAACTGCAGAACATATTGGCCTAAGTACGAGTTGACAGAAAGCAGGGGTACTTACACAGCGGGCTTCAAGATCTAGTTACATTCCTTCTCATGACTTATCATTCATTTGTGCATGTTGAAAAGTTCATATTTTGCCTTGGCAGAATTCTCTTCAAGCATGCTACTAACACGGATGAAATTAGCTGCAGGGTTTTGAAAGCACCTGCTCTTTCTGGAACCTGAACTAAAGAACTCTGAAGTAGATACAAAGCCTCAATGGGAAGTTATTTGTTTGCATTAAAGGTTACCTTTTACTGTTGTTGTTGTCCTGATAAATATTCAGGATGCACAAATTTGAGCTCCCTTATGCACCATACCCATGGGTGTTCAACCACATGCACCTCTTTTATGGGAAATGTCAGATTTGCTGTCAACATCTCAAAAACAGTGAACTATGCAGGAGAGTTGTCTCCTAATACTAATCTAATGTATTCACAATACTGTCTGCATTTATTTGTGATGACTTGGTATCAAATGTCCCGGCTACCAACCAAGGGCACAAAACAGGTCATGTTCCTTTTCCTTGATGTATCTTAACTGCACACTCTGCAGGTGGTGGCTTTTGAAAAGGATCTTTATCCCTGCTATGAAACTCCAGCCTAGAGGAGAATATTTCCTTTAACCCCCTTAAGGGGAAAGGCTGGCTTACAATACCCACTTTGGATGTTAAAGTTGCATAGCATCGCACCTTTAACTGCAAAACTCCAGCTGATGTCTCAGGCAGCCGTGCGTTGCTTTAGTTGCCAGCCAACCATTGTAAGAAGCAAGCAGGGCTATTTATACCAAGCGGAGCCATGAAAGCTTTTAAGCTCACACATGCCTGAGAGGGAGTTTTTATGTTATTTTATTTGTTTGTACTGCGAACATTCAGATTTGTGTTTACAGTCTGACAGCACCAAGGAGGAAAATAGGGAACTGTTCTCCACTGAGGGTTATTGCTGCAAGAGTGTCCCCACTCTGAACCCAAGTTTGAGCCATTACTCTCTGAATCTGAAATTGGCTCTCTCGTCCGGCTTCCCCTAAATCAGCATTGTGCACCATAAGTCCACATATCAGTTTAGTTACAGCAGGGATTGGTAACCCACGGCACACTCCATCAGTCTTTGCCAACCTGCTGTGCTCCAGATGTTCTTGGATCACAACACCATCAGCCTAGCCAGCACTGAGTTCAACAACATCTGGAGGGTACCGGTTGGCAAAAGCTGCTCTAGATTTTGCTGGTACAACTCCCATCATCCCTGGCAGGGGCTGATGGGAGTTAGGGTCCCGCAACATCTGGAAGACCAAAAGTTCACCATCTCGGCTTCGCATAAACAACCATCTTAAATGGATGTGCTGCTTGGGAGTGATGGGTCTGGAATGGCTTTTGCAAAAAAACACTTCTACTTGCTTGTACACTTTTAGTTGGAGTGACATATCCTGGGGAGAAAAATCAGTCTCATTTAATACATTAGCCTGCAGCAACATCTCCAATTAAAGAAGAGATCAGGGACTCTTTGTCAGAAACAGTTAAGACAAAAGGGAAATTTTAATGCCTCTGTCATTTTAAAATACAACTGGATGAACATCTTTAGAGTTGCTTTTGATATGATGGAGAACATTTTTTTGCACATGACTGTAAGGGCACTTTTGAGTCTCTTTTGCACTATTTGTGCAAATGTTCTTAATGTGGGATGGAGAGCAGAAAAGAGACACTTTAAAAATTAAATGTACATTCTAGTCAACATCTGCATTCAAAAAGAGCAAAACTTTTTTTTTCCAGTGAAAAAGCCATCACTCTTTTAAGGAGTAAAAGTAGATAATAGCCCATTTTTAGGTAGGGGACTATTAGCTTGACATTTCTATTTTTCTAAATTGTGTTTCTCCCATTTTCAGTAGTGAGGTATTTTCCTTAACCAGAACCATAAGTGAACTAGCAGTGGCAGGTAGATGAATCCCTCTTGTCTAGTCTGGTAGGTAGGCACCAGCTATTGCATTTCAGAAACTTTTAGAGTCAAGTTGCATTTTGGACATAGCTTTGCTGACTTTTGGCAACCTGCTATGGCTTCCCTTCAGCTCTAGTCGTGGGCACTGCTGTGAATTACTGCATTTTTCAGCAGCGGTGGTGCCCCCATAAAGAACTTCATGGAAGCACTATGAACCTTGGGCTGCTTTACAGCAGTTTGGAAGAGCTGCTGTAATTTAGTCATGTACATGCTGCTAGCGCATGAGTCAGAGCTGTTTTGCTGTCTCATGGACTCAGCCAACAAGACAAGCTAAGCCAAGTGTCTTCTTGCTTGTAATGCACCAGTCTAAGCTCTCCCTGGATTTTCAGAATAGCTGTAAAATGAATAGTTCCTGATTTAGCACCGAGTGTCTCCAATTGTCCAGTCTTACAGCTAGTCATGTCCAGCAGTTGATTGTTTGGACAGGGATGTGCATTCTCTTCTCCTTCACAAAGAGAAAGCACCCAGCTGGAGTCCCAATAAGTATCCCCAGGCGGGCACGCCTGTCTATCCCATGGCACATCTGCATCCTCACTGGCTGTGCATGGGTAAGCCTGTTTTGCCACGGGATGTCTCTTGCATGTCGAGACCCCGAGATGGATAAGACACAAGGACACAGATATTAGGTTAATGTTACTGGGCAAATTTAGGCCACAACTTTATTGGTTGCAGAATATGAGAGCTATTGGATTAGGCATTGGAATTGACCCGACTATATCTGACTCCTGCCCGTCATGCAGGGATTCCAGTAAGGGTCAACCACCGGTAAGGGGAGCCCCGTCAATGCAAACCAACTCGAGGTCCCCCTGGGTTCCAGACAGGGTTGTGGCATGGCCCTAGCCCAGCTCTGGACTCCAGACAAGTTCCACACCCCCTGGATTCCTTGAACAGGATACCCTTAAGCTTGGAGGGGCAGGTGGTGGCCACACCTCACCTCCCCCATCATAAGATCAACCAATGCCTAACCGCCAAACCTTACAAAGTTGTGACAATTGCTAAGAGGTAGGCGAAAACCAAATGGCCCATGCCAATTTGCCAAGTGGAAAAGTTCCTACCAGGCCCCTCAACGGCGACCAACTGAGGTCCATAGCAAGGACAAATTCGAAACCTGAAAATAGGGAGGGAGGGCAGGAGATCGAGGAAGTGAGCCAAGAGAAAGCTCTCCAGCTCGCGCCTCAGTTTAAATGGGGCCCGGCCACGCCCCCCAGCCAGCGGATTGGCTGGCAGGCGAATGACGTGGCCGGGAACCTCCAGCGGATGCAGGACTTCGTCCCCTGCCCCTGGAGGGGAGTGGGTGGCCGCGTGGTCCACCACAACTCCTCCCCACTGGGAAGTGGAGCAGATTTGCTGGACAGGGAGAATGATGCCATCCGTTAAACTGAAATATAATACAGTGGTAGCTTGGTTCTCAAACTTAATCCATTCCGGAAGTCTGTTCCAAAACCAAAGCATTCCAAAACCAAGGCATGCTTTCCCATTGAAAGTAATGCAAGAAGGAATAATCCGTTCAAGACTTTTAAAAATAACCCCTAAAACAGCAAATTAACATGAATTTTACTATTTAACATGACCATTGAGCCATAAAATGAAAGCAATAAACAATCTACTTCAGTCACAGAATCACTCAATCAGTAGCTGAACTGGGTTCCACACAGTCACAAAAACAAAACAAAAAGAGCCACAAAAATGCAAAATAAATAGCAAAAACAGACAGACCTCAGCATAACATTCAAAATGGGAGTGTGGCACTCAAATCAGAAGCGTAACATTCAAAATGGGGCATGTTCGGCTTCTGAAAAAAGTTTGCAAACTGGAACACTTACTTCTGGGTTTGCAGTGTTTGGGTTCCAAGCTGTTTGAGAACCAAGGTACGACTGTAAGGAGAAAGAGAAGATCCCTCTGAGGGTGAATTTGTAGATGACTGCAAACCATGTGCACGCTAGGCAGTATTTTGTAACAGAACAGAAATGCCGATGACCATCTTGGGAGCAATGCTAGGAATGACACCACATATCAAGTATTGTTGCAGCCCATTCCTGGGAATGGAGGGACTGTAAAATATTGTTTAAGTGAGGCAAACTGTGGCATGGACAGGATTTATGAAGCTTCCAAAAACTGGGGCACACTTTACGAGTATTTCTGTGGGTAAGATGACCCCCTTCAAACCTAACATGTTTCTCCTATCTTGCGTTTGGAAGTAAAACGATTACTGTACGACTTACTACCATACAAGAAGTAATGGACAAGCAGCTAGCTCAACCCCTGCAGTGTAAGCAACCAGGTTGTGTTACAACAGCCAAAGAGGCACCATCATACATTGTGCTCTACATCATTTGCTCCTATATATTCCCTTTTGCTCTCTTCTTGTGCTAATTTGCTGCAGTGCGATGGTAAGGGGCCTGGGGCCACAACTCAAACTTAAATCCTTAGGATAAAGTGCTTAAGGGCCTTGGGTAACCCACTTATGGCCATCTCCAGAACTGCACCCAGAAGCAGTCTGCATATTCATTTGGCACTGTATCAGAACACTGAAAGCACAAGATTTCCTCTAAAAAAAATCTTAAGAACTGTACTTTCCCCCTTATAGAATTATAGTTTCCCACACCTGTAACAAACTACAGTTCCCAGGCTTCTTGGGGGGGGGGGGTTGCTTGCTTCAAATGTGTGTTGAATATATGCTGTATATGTGACCTTAGTGTCCAGCCCTCTTGTTGGTATTTTCCCATCTTTTAAGCATTCTCTTGTGTCTGGTCAACCTGGCTATATTCTACTGATAAGGTTCTCCTAAGCCACGTTAAGAGATTTATCTATCGATGCAAAGTTGTGAGGCCAAGCATTAGCCCTGACTCAGGCCTCCTGTTGAGTCAGCCTCGGCCTTCCTTTTGCTGCCTTGCAAACCTGAATTCAAGCAGCATAAAGGCTTTGCCCTCTCCGTTTCCTCTGAGTTACGGAGCTAATTACCAGCCAGGCAGCTCTCGGGATGCACACAGGTAATGTGTATATATCAAAGTAATTGTCAGGGAGAGCCAACGAAGTGCTCATTTACTAATATTAAAGCAGGATAAAGGACAAGGGAGTGGAGGACGGGGACAGAATAACTTACAAACCACAATAATCTCATAAGAATGCATAGGGGGAGTCCGAGGCTCACAGCTGGGAAGAGGTCTTAGAGGGTTACAGCAGCAGGGAACACTTGGCAGCCCTGTCCATCCTCAAGGTGAAGAAGGATTAACATAAATAAGAACTGAAGAAGAGTCCTGCGGGATCAGATCAAAAACCTATCCAGTTTGTCACCCAGTTTTCAGAGTGGGCAACCAGATGGGAAGCCTGCAAGGAGGACATGAGTCAAATAAGACTTCCCCAGTGCTGCTCTCCAGTAACTGGTATTTGGAGACATACTGTCTCTGGAGATAATATATAGCCATCGTTACTAGTAATCATTGATGGACTTACCCCCCTGTGAATTTGTCTAATCCTCTTCTCAAGCCATCCAAGTTAGTGGCCTTCACTACAAGCTCCATAGTTTATCTATGCACCATGTAATCATCATCATCATCATCATCATCATCATCTATTATTTGTACCCCGCAACATCTGGCTGGGTTTCCCCAGCCACTCTCGGCAGCTTCCAACAAAGATTAAAAATACATCAAAATGTCACACATTAAAAACTTCCCTGAACAGGGCTGCCTTCAGATGTCTTCTGAATGTCAGGTAGTTGTTTATCTCTTTGACATCTGATGGGAGGGCGTTCTACAGGGCGGGCGCCACTAGTGAGAAGGCCCTCTGCCTGGTTCCCTGTAGCTTTGCTTCTTGCAGTGAGGGAACCGCCAGAAGGCCCTCAGCACTGGACCTCAGTGTCTGGATTGAACAATGGGAGTGGAGACGCTCCTTCAGGCATACTGGGCCGTGGCCGTTTAGGGCTTTAAAGAGAATAAGCACTTTCTTTTTGCCTGTTCCAAATCTTCCAACGTTCAACTTCATTCAGTGTCCATGAGGTCTAGTGTTGTGAGAGAGGGATAATAACTTTTCTGTGGTCACTTTCTCCATGCCATGCATAATTTTATAAACTCATTTCACGCCTCCTCTAACTCGCCTTTTCTCTAAACTAAAAAACCCCAAATGTTGTAACCTTTCCTCATGGCAGAGTTGCTCCATCCCCTTGATCAGTCTGATGCTATTTGGGGAACCTTCTTCTTTTCTTGAGGTGAGCTCACTGCATGTAGTATTCCAAATGCAGTCACACCATCAATGGCATAGTGAAACCAGCAGTTTCATTTTCATTTCATTTCCAGATGATGTCTAGTATGGAATTTACCTTTTTCACAGCTGCCTCACACTGAGTCGACTTCTTCATCAATCTATCCACTTTGACCCTAAGGTCTCATTTCAGGGCAGTCGCTGCCAGTTCAGACCCCATGACCTTATCTTTGAAATCGAGGTATTTTGCTGTGACATGGATCACTTGACGCTTGTTTGCATGAAATTGTATCTGCTATTTTATCATCCATTCACTCGGTTTGAAGTGGTCCCTTTGAAATGCTTCACAATCCTTTTTTGTTTGTTTGTTTTAGCAGCCTTGAACAATTTAGTAGCATCAGTAAACTTCACCACCTCACTGCTCACCCAAACTCAAGATGGTTTATAAATGAGTTTAAAAACACGGGTTCTAATATTAATCCTTGGGAGACTCTGCTTTCTACATTCCTCTGTTGGGGTTTTCCATTTATTCCTACTCTCTGCGTCCTGTTACTTAACTAATTGCTGATCCACAAGAGCTCTCAGGTGGATGCCATCTGGACTCAGTGATTTGTCAGTTTTTTAATTTTGTCTATTAGGTCTAGAACTTTGTCTCTTGTCACCACTATTTGTATCAGTTCCACAGAATCCCTTCTTGTAAAAATTAGCTGAGACACTGGGATCTGTGCTATCTCTTCTGTTGTGGAGACAGATGCAAATAATTCATTCAAATTCTCTGCAATCTCTTTATCCTCTTATTTATTTTAATAGCTCACTGTGTTTGTTTGTTTGTTTGTTTGTTTGTTTGTGTGTGTGTGTGTGTGTGTGTGTGTTTGTGCAGATGCGCATACATTTTCCATAGGAATACAATATCTAATGTTCTAAACCAGGAAGGGGGGATCTGTGGCCCTGGACGCGGTTAAACCACAGAGCCTAGGACTTGCCAATCAGAAGGTCGGCGGTTCGAATTTCCACGATGGGGTGAGCTCCCATTGCTCAGTCCCTGCTCCTGCCAACCTAGCAGTTCGAAAGCACATCAAAGTGCAAGTAGATAAATAGGCACCACTCCGGCGGGAAGGTAAACGGCATTTCCGTGCACTGCTCTGGTTCGCCAGAAGCGGCTTAGTCATGCTGGCCACATGACCCGGAAGCTGTATGCCAGCTCCCTTGGCCAATAAAGCGAGATGAGCGCCACAACCCCAGAGTCGGTCACGATTGACCCTAATGGTCAGGGGTCCCTTTACCTTTACCTAGATGTTGTTCTGCTATTTTTCACTTTTGTCTCTGCTGCTGGGGCTCCTGGGAGTCCAACAAATCTGGAAGGCCAAAAGTTCCCCACCTAAGCAGTCAACACGCATTAAATAAGCTCCAAAAAAATCTCCCTATCTCAATTAATATTGGCTACACAGTTCACTGTGCATCTCAGTTTTCACAATATGGTGGCTCTAAACATCAAAGCACATGGGTTAAAAGTGTGGAGGGGGGGAGAACTGGTTGTTTTCAATGTCCCATGCTATAATATTATTCAACAAGCATTCTAATCAACAGCTGGGAGACCTACAGCCCAACCCCTGCTGAGTCAGTTGTGCCCCTAAGCCCATTAAAATGAATGTGTTTAGGTGCTCTTAAGCCTGCATAGAATCAGGCTGTTAAGTATATTTCCAGATTGCTAGTGAAGCTGCCCTATTGCTTCTGCTGGATGCCCAGGAAAAGTAGGTGCCTCTCCACTCCAGGCCTGCTCAGAGGGAACAGGGCACTGCACTTAGGAGCAAGTCTGTCCCCCCTTAAGATAACAAGTTAATGATGCTGAAGAAACCCATTACATCCTCCTGAGGGAGCCAGTGAAAGCTTTGGTGTTTGTCCTGTCTTAGCTGAAAAAAGCCAGCCAGCCACTTACCATACCTGCTACCAGAGAGATGCAAAATCACAGCTATTGGGGAGAAAGGGAGGGTGGAAAATACAACAAGGCAAATAAGTGAGTGGTGAGAAGAAGGCTAAAGACTCTGCTCCTCTGTAGGCCAAATTCCAAGATACCTGGGTTTCCACTGGGGCAAATTCAGTTGGTGCTAATCTCTACATTTGCCACACCAGTTTTGTGCTCATCTGGGACTCAGCTAAAGGGCATTATACAAATATGACACTAGATGGCAATGGTGAGCTATGGCAAATTCAATATATTTTTCAAAACGTTTGGGGGGGGAAGCATTTTCACAACATCTTTTTACATGTGTGTAGCACCCTGATCATTGTTACATGGCAGATTCTAGGATTGTTGAAACTGAGTGATTGTGGAACTTCAACACAAAGTATACTTGAAAGTTTCCCATCAAAACTTTCTTCTGAGACAGATAAAGGAGGGCCTTCACCCTTTATACCATCCTGGTTCCCTCTAGATGTTCTGGAACACAATTCCCATCTTCTCAGACCGCTGGCTGGGGCTGATGAGAGTTGTCTAAAAGCATGTGAAGGGTACCAGGTTGGGGGAGACTGCACTGTACCCTGGCATGGGACCGACTCAAATCAAGAATGCTCAGTCCTCCTTCAGTTCCCAAGCTAATCAAAGCAACACCTCATCACTTATCCAAGGGCTATAGAGAGCCCTGAGATGTCAAGATATACTTTAAGCCTCATCCAGACCTACTCTTTTGTCTAGAAGAATAAGGTAGTTGTCTTTCTTTTTGTCAGGGCTGGAACATTTACAGTGCTCTAAATTGGGTCAGGGGCAGGACTGGAAACTGAGACTGCAGAGCAATCCAACTCAGAGGGTAAATACCTATCCCCGCTCTTGCACTGAGGAGTGTCATTGGTAGTTTCCTGAGTTGGTGAGGCTCATTTGACAACAGCAAGAAAGCAAGCCTAAAGCATCATCAGCCCAGTCCTGTGGAATTCCCTGTCACTAGAGATTAAACAGGTGCCTTCTGTACCAAATTTTAAATGTCTGCTGAATGGTTTTCTATTCCACCAGACCTGTGCAGGCAATTAAGAATACATCCTTCCACCATGGTTAATTGATGTCTGTTTTAAACTTTTTAATGTGTTTTTTATTGTAAAGTTTTGTGCTTTATTGCTATGTACTGTGTCTTGTGCTGGTTTCTAGCTCAGCTCCACCAGACAGACAGCAGCCTGTCTGCTGACAATATAGAGCCAGGGTCTCAGTGGGAAACAGTTCCTCCAGCACATTTCAGCTAAATACCCTCCAGATATTCATGCTCCTAAAGGTCTTATTCCTTGAGCACACAGAAGTAGGTAGATTGTGTGGGTCTTCAAACTACTCCCAGGCAAGTGCAGTGACACACATTCTGTGTCCTCACCAGTAACGCAGAAGAATGGTCCTCACTCTCTCTTCAAAGCCTAATTCTGTTGCCATGGTAATGGTCGTGATGTGGTGAACGGATGCATCTGGTTTCAAATAGAGAGCTGTCGCATCCAAAGTCTTAGAAACAAAAGCCAATCTCCATGCAAATATATTACAGACCAAAGCAACAAAGTGAAAGGAAGGAGCCCTGTATGAGGAAAATCTCCCTAGGAACTTACATTGACCCTTAGAAAGCTCAGGCCTGGCCAATTTTAAATTCAAGAGCACCAAAGAAAGTTCAGCCAATCATGTTGATTGAACACTTAAGTGTTTTGCAACAGCCAAACCTTGTTGGTATGATAGGCTGTGGGAGTGATCACACAAGTCAATATCCGATAACTCATTAAGTAACCTGCAAATAAACAAGGAGTGCTATAAATCCCTCCTTTAAAAAAGGGGGAAACACCAAGAAAGACTCGTAGAACTTCCAGCTTAACTGAAGGTTACTTGATGACATTTCATTTATTCATAGTTTCTTAATATTTATATTCTGCCCTTCTTCCAACCTAGAACCCAAGGAGGTATATGTGGAGTTCGCATCCAGGTACTGACCAGGCCCAGTCCTCCTTATTTCCAAACTATACCCTCTCACTCTACCTGCTTAAGTTAAACTGTCCAACATCAATCCTTTGCTACTGCTTGAGCATCCAATCTCACTTCCTTGCAGGCTGGCACAATGATGCCATAGCAAAACGTAGCTTGACAAGTCTCCATAAAGCGCTAAGCTCATCATGCTTAGATTGCATAACTTGAATGTGTTATGTAACGATAACAGCAAACATCCAAGAAGTAGATACAAATGCAATATAATGAGAATCACTCTGAATTCATGGAAGCTGTCAATAATTGGAAAAATATGGCCTCAACCTCTTACCTTTTTTCTGACAAGGAAAGGTAGGAAAGTCCTGACCTTTTTACCTGTAAATAAACTGCAGGAAGTGGAATTCAAACAGTGTCCTCATCTGCAGTCTGAAATGTTAAAGTCTCAAGAGATCTGCACCACACAGTGAGAGAGAGAGCAGGGGGCATCAGTGTGTGTGTGTGCGTGCATGGGGGACTGACAGTTGTCTTCTTACACTGTGATGCAGCATGGTTTCAATGCAGGCCCCAGGGGGCAAAGGAAGTTAACAGCCAAATCCAGAGCTCCTGCACAGTGTTGGAGCAATATTATTCTCTTGCTGTGACAGGCCAGCGAAGGGAACACTTGACTTGTTCACATCTGCTAGTACATTAGCAGCAACAGCTCACAGCCCACCCCTGCTGGCACCCAGCAGCTGCTTTTAAAACTTAATTTTGTACTCTGGCCTTAGAAGTGTCACCTGCTGTGACAGATCCCTGCACTATGAATGTTTCACAAGCCGCCTCTTGAGAGTGACAAGAAGGTGTGAACAGTCAAGACAATTGTGCACAAAGGAAACCGAAAAAGATAGATAGACCTCCTGAGCTTTTAATCTTCCTGATGCTTCTTCTACAGGTTGGAAACAAATATGCTTGCTTTCTGAAGGCATCCAGTCCTGATCTCAAAGTATGTGCTCTCCTAGCTGTGGAGAGCCAGGTTAAGGATTGCGTAGGTGTTCCATCAGGAGAACACAAAGCGAGCTTACTGGATCAGGCAGTGGTCCATCTAGTTAGTATCCTGTTGGCCAACCATATGCTGATGGGAAGCCTGCAAGCAGGCCATAGGCCCAACAGCATACCTGTGGTTCCCAGCAACTGATAATCAGATGCACAATGTTTCTGACAAGGGAGGTTGAACACATCCCTCATGGCCACTGACAGCTACCTCTCCTCCATGAATTTGTCTAATCTTCTTTTAAAGCCATCCAAGTTGGTGGCAATCGCTGCCTCCTGTCCCTGCTTGGGATATGTCTCTCCCCCTACCGCCAGCATCTACCCAACCAAACACAACAGAGTAAAATGTAAACACTGGGGAGATTAGTTAACCATGATTATTAGTTAACGTGAAGGATGTTATTATCATAAGGAAATAATATATTTATCATTTAGTGTTGTGGCCACAACGAAGCACACACTGGACCCCATAAAAAGCAGGAGAGCAGGACAACACGATATAATCCATCACATTTCCCCCTCTTTAAAGTTTCTCTTGTTTATAAAGTCTGCAAAATAAAGTCACGTGAGTTAAGGAGACCCTTGGTGATTTCTGGCAAAGGCGTCTTGGTAACACAGGCAAAGTTTGATATTGTAAGTGTGCCTGTTGTAAATTATGCTGAAAAGCAAGGGCTTCACACACTTTTAAAGGGAAAGGAGGGTTCAGTTTATGTGTTACTCAAGGGAGCTGCTAAGGTAGCATACAAGGCAAGGTGTACCTTTTTGGGGGAGGGGGGAGTCAGGAGAATTTGGTGTATAAATATGCTTTATATGAGTTCACAGAGTGGTGCAGATGTCGCTCTCCAAGGTCCTGAATTTCAAATTGTGCCAGCCAGTGGTTACATTTAATACAGAAATGGCTTCACATTGACATCAAAGACCAAATAAGATTGTTTATAACATTAACTGCATCTCTCTCTCTTTCTTACTGTAAGAGCCAGTGATATATCTGAGGAAGCAAATGCCTTGGAATAGGGAGGGGGGCGTCAGACAACCAAACAACGGAGTTTCGTTTCTTCTTCTTCTTCTTTTCTTCCATTCGATAATTAAAAACCAGCAGCACAATTTCTTTTTGTAAATACAAGCCACCAGTATTTCTAGCCATCTGTTCATAAATCGTATCTGTAAAGCTGAGACAAAAGGAATGCCCTTCTTCACGCAGCATATAGTTAAGCTGCGGGATTTGCTGCTGCAAGGCCACCAACCTGGCGGGCTTTAAAACAGGTTTAGACAAATTCGTGGAAGATAAATCTAGCAGTGGCAGATAGCCATGAGGCTCTATGGTGCCTCTTGTATCAGAAGCAGCAGACCTTTGAATGCCAGTGGCTGGGGGACAAGAGTGGGAATTGCATGAATTGCATTCATGTCCTGCTTGTGGCCCCCTATCAGCTACTGTGAGGAACAGGATACTGGACCAGATAGCCCTTTGGTCTGATCCAGCAAGGCTCTTCTTCCATTTTTATGTTCTGAAACATGTTACACCTGAAGCCCTATTCATATCAAGGAGCTTTGGCAGTCTTTTGAAGATAAGAACTATGCTCCCCCCATCCCGCCCCTTGCCTGTAGTTCTTACCTAGAGGACCACAGCAACTTTTGTCTTCCAGCTACAGGCTAAATGTTTACTAATTTATCAATTTTATTTGTAAAGCTATTTTGAGGCTGCCCACCCCACCCCCCATATAACACATCAAGGCAATGCACAACAAAATATGCCAGTGCAATAGAACAGCAAATACCATAAAAACAATGCAAAATAATCATTTTAAAAAACTGGCTCATCTTGAGAAAGTTTGAAGAATAGAAGAGATATCTGAAAATCAATGGTGAGCTTGCCCGCTGAATCTCTGCTGGAAGCGTGTGCCAAGAGCACAGGACTGGCAATAATAAACACCTGACATCTAGTTGAAGCCAGCTGGGCTTCTTAGGTCAATTAATGTGGATGATTTCAGAGATCAGGTTAGAATATAAAGGCCCAGACAGTCCTTATAGGAAATATTCTGTAGTTTTATGGTAACTGCCAAAGGATCCTGTGAGTATCTTTCTCTGCAGCTCTCTTAAGACATGGATCTTGAGAAATCACTCAAGGAAGCTGAGTTGGGAGAGCTGTCCACCGGGGACAAAAGGCCCTGCATATATAGATCTCCTATTCACAAGTTTTTATTAAGCTGTTTCAACTCTGGGGGTCAAATCAGGAAGCACGATTTTCCTGTGTGCCATGCCTGCTAAATCAGTCGTTGTCCAAAAGTCACCCCTTGCTCAGAGCAGTTTTTATGATCCAACTAGGTTGAATATAAATGTAGACAGGAGTGCTCTAGGCCAAACCAAGCACACACAGTCCTTTTTTTGAGCACCACAAAGATATTGTCATTTCTGAGCCACAAGAGACCAAGAAAGTAATCTTTTTGTTCCCAGTGCCTTTAATGATTCTATAAATCTCTCTACATTTATGCCTGCCCTTTTCTCTCTGCTTTCTTCCTGCTTTTCTTCCCACCCTTCTTTTTGGCTTATTAGGTAAAGGTTTTTTTGTTTTTGTTTTTAAACAAGCTCAATGCTCTGTCTCTTTTTCTCCCTCCAGGGAAATGCTGGAGCAATTAGTTTCAAGAAACAAACAGGGTGTTAAACAGCATCGCTGGGTTCAGAAGATCTCTGTTATGATTTACAGAACGCGGAATAAGATATTGCAGCCTCCCCCAATGTAGTGTCCTCTTAATGTTGTGGACCACAACTCCCACTGCTTCTGACCATTGGCCACAACTGGCTGATGGGAGCTGGAGTTCAATGACATCTGGAGGCAGCACCGGCCCACCCATGAGGCAAGGTGAGGCAGCCACCTCAGGCAGCAAGACCCACAGGGGCAGTGGATCCAGCCTCCAAGGAATGCACTGCTTGCTGCTGCTGCTGCTGCTGCTGCTGCTGCTGCAGTAGCACTGATGGCTGCAGTGCACTCCTTTGGAGGCCAGATCTGCCACCTCCTTGACAGGTCCCCCCACCCCAGTGCTTCCTCTGCAGTGACCTCTAGAAGGTGCTGCTGGTCTCTTCCCACCCCTAGGGATGAAATGGGAGGGCCCTGCTCTCTGGAGTCTACTGGGCTCTGCACATGCAACCGCCTTTGATTCCCACTTCAACTCTTGGGTAAGGTTGATTTGGTTTCACCCCTTGTTTCTGATGTAGATCTTCTTCCCTGGTGTGGGGCACAGGACACCATTTTGTGGTTCACCTCGGGTGCCGAAAGCTCTTAGCCCAGCCCTGTCTGGAGGCTCCCAGACTGGGAAAAGCTGATGTATTATAAACAAGTGAAGGATAGACAAGAAAGAGCTACATGATATAGAACTGCAAACCTATGAACAGGATGTGGATAATGAATAGAGATTCCCCAATGCAAGGACCCAGGGCTATCCAGTAAGATTGAATGTCAGGAAGTTTAAAACAGAGGAAAGAAAGTACTTCTTTGCTTTGCTCATAATTAATCTGAGGAATGTGTGCTGCTCTGATGTGTGCTGTTGGCTATTGGCATAGACAGTTTAAAATGAGGATTAGAAAAGGTCCACAGAGAATGCCCATGATTGGGATTATGACTATTAGCCATGGTGCCAGTTCAGAGCAGTATACCTCTGAAAAGCAGGTGCCAGGGGCAGGTAGCGGGGGTGGGGATCCTACCTTAAGGCCCTGCTTGTGGACTTCCTGTAAGCATCTTGCTGGGCACTACTGGAAACAGGATGCTGAGCTAAATCCAGCAGGGCTCTTTTTATGTGTGCATAAATATATACCAGCTCAATTTTACTTCATGCAATGCCTTCACTTGATTGCTGTTGTCAGTTTCCTGTGACTTTTTCAAATGCCTCTGCAATGGAACAGGTAACTGTAGTGCCATATTTTGGCAGTTGCTTGGCCCCAAAATGTACATTTTCTCCCCCATTTCCTACCCCCTTGCCTTTGTTTACTTCCCTGCCCTCTCCCTTTTCTTCTTCATCTTCTTCTTCTTTGCAGATGATTAGGTGCTTAACTAGAGAGAGCTGCAAATATTGTTACAATGTAGAGAAATCGCAGCATGGAAGAATCCCACAAGCCACGGGAGTGAATTAGCATGATAAATGAATCGAAGAGAAGAAAACTGATATCTGCTAACGACTGCATGGCTCAGTTCCTATGCTTTCCCATCTGGCGCTCTGATTGCTGTACGTTAATGCAAATGGCTGAGTTAAACCAATGTCCATCACAAGATAGCCCTGCTCGCCAACCTGCCTACCTGTATGCATGTGGTGCACAGAGCCTCGAATGCCATTATCCTCAATTAGGCAAAGGAGGATGCAGAGGAGCTGCAGCTTGTCTCCCGCTCCCTGGGGCACCCTGCTGCAGATCTGCTTCTGCTTCTGCTGAGGAGTCTGACTCACAGTCCCATCCCTCAGGGGCTTCTCGGCAGGGGTGACTCAGTCGGATGGCAACACTCTTGTCGCATGTCACCGAGGAGCAGAATCTCAGACAGTTGGGAAGCACTCCGGGAGCGAGTCTCTCGCTCAAACAAGGCCACAGCTCCAGGACAGCAGAGTTACATGTGCTATGGGGAACAGGGGGACATGCCCAGAGTCCTATCTGCACAAGTATGAGAGTTCCTGCAGTGTCCCAATGAGATTGAACATGAAAGACCCTTTTCAACGAGCAGTTTTCTTGAGTTTCCGCTGGCCGCCTAGTGTAAGGTTTTCTGCCACAAAGGGAAGGCCACTTCACTGGTGAATTCAGCATATTGACACCATTCAGAGGCATAAAATACCAAAGGGAGTGCCAGTTATTGCATTTCCTTTCACACCCATAAAGAAACCTGTTAAATCTCCAAGATTAGGCTCCATATCCTTACACTGAGTGCTGTATCACTCACATATCTGTCTCTCTGTATATCAAATTGCTGTAGGGTTCCGTTAACACAGTGTTTCCATCCAATCAATTCTGGATTGACTCATTTCTACCATATGCCGAGAGAGGAACAAAGCAGCTTTTCATGTCCAGATAAGTCCCCCTCTCCCAGGAGAAGGTGTGAAATCGACAGCTTCTCTATCATGAGAACACTTGCTATCATTTGCTGCCATTGCTCAGCAGCTCACCTCATGCACAGTTGCCAAACCTGCCTCCCCTATCTCTGCTCTTGGACCATGAGATGGCTGCCCTTCTTGGGAGGAGGGAAGTAGAGAGCCATCATTAGGCATCAGACCATTTGGTTTCCAGTACCTAGAGGAGTGTGATAGCATGTAAATGGCAAGGAACAGCTACAACAATCTACGGAGAACTGGCTTGGAGAGTGCGTGGATTTGCCATTCCAGATCAATGCCAGGTGTCCCAGGGTATAGAAACAGCCCCAATGTAAATCTATTTTATTTATGTTTAATATAAATCAAATCAATATACAGATTATTTCCACATTGAAACTGGTGTTTTCAGATTCCTGGTGCTGTCCTGATTAATTGCACCCTTGAATTGTACCAAAGAAACTTGCAGCTGTCGACTCAGATCCTCTGTTGATATTTTTTGACAATTCCTGGAGAACAGGTGAAGTGCCGCAAGACTGGAGGTGGACAATAATTGCTCCCATCCACTAAGTGGGGGAGTGAAGCAACTTCTGACTGGTCAGCTTGATGTCAATACCTGGGAAGGTTGTAGAGCAGATCATTAGGCGGAATGTCAGCACTGAGAAAAAATGCTGTGATCACAAAGAGCCAGCACAGGTTTCACAAGAACAAGTTGTTCCAGATTAACCCCATCTCACTTTTCGATAGATTTGCTAGTTTGGCAGATCAGGCGAATACTGTGGACATAATATATCTTGATTTCAGCAATGCTTTTGACAATATCTCCCATTATATCCTTGTTGACCATCTGTTAAAATGTAGGCAAGATGATGCTCCTGTTAGGTGAATCTACATCTGGTTGATGAACTAGCTCCTCATCAAAGTTGGGTGCCAGGAAGTTCTGCCCTGGGCCCAATGTTGTTTAAGATATTTACAAATGACTTCAATGAAGAAGCAGGGGGAATGCTCATTACATGGGCAGATGGCACCAAATGGAGTGGGGCAGAAGACAAAAACAGAACTTTTCACATAGGTCTTTGCCTCTTAGTTTCTTTCACCCTCCTCTGGATATGTTTCAGCTTCTCAAAACCTTTCTTACATTGTGGTGCCCAGACCTGGACATGGTACTCTAGGTGAAGTCTGGGCACAGAAAAATAGAGTGGTGCTATTTCTTCTTATATCCTATCCTTCTGTTGAGGCAATCTAGAATTACATTAGCCTTTTTGGCCATCATGTTATGGCACTGACTCATGTTCCACTTGTTGTCTACTAAAACTCATAAGCTCTTTTCACATGTATCGCTGTTAAGTCAGGCGTCTCCAATCCTGTACTTGTGAATCTGATTCTTCTTTAATAAATGCAGAACATCACATTTACCTCTGCTGAAATTCATTTTATTTGCTTCATCGCACCCACCACTACCCAGACTAGGTTTGGGTTGTCCTGCCTGTTACCTCCTGGGAAGCTGTTGCAGGTGGCAAAGCTCTATAGCTATCAAGATGCCACTGCTGCTGCCTACATGACAGCATTACTTGTCCCAACCATTCCACCATCCAACTCTAAATAGGCTAAAATGCATACAATTCAATAAGAAAAATACTGGGAATGAGAGAAACTGAAAACCAGTTGGCGTCTTACCTGTGTAACAAGCCCTAGCTGCTATGCTGAGCTATTGATCTCTTGCTCACCAATGAATATTACTGTTGAAGCTGACTCCTGCTGCTTCCTGGCACTAGGGCAGTCCTGTTGCAAGTTTTCTTCAAACAGTAATTACCCTTCCTAAACCCATGAGATGCTACAGAGTGTTTCCTTATCACTCCCAATATTTAGCAGTGCCTGACTTGGTGGTATTATCTTCTTTCCCTTTCTGGTAGCACCTGACATTGTCCTCCTCACTTTCAGCTTCTCCTGGTCACAGTTCAGTTTCGCTGGTTAAATTTCCATTACTGTGATTGTGCAGTGTGTGTGTGTGTGTGTGTGTGTGTGTGTTTCTAAGTCCCTCTTTATTTCTGAATTCTGCCTAATGGGGTAAACAAATGCAGGGGCTTAACCTTATGCTGGGTGTGGGGGCAGAGTGTCTGGTTCTGAAATGGTGTGGCTTGCCTTTACCACTAGGGGTCGTCCTAAGGCCTAGTATAGCCCGGGAATCCATGTTTGATTTACTCTGGAATTATTGGCCCAATGTTCTGCTGTAAGCCGCTTCCTAGACATCCAACATTTCCCGTTCTTACTTCTCAGTGAGGTGACAAATCTATTCCTGGGCTGTATAATTTCAGATTGAAGGTAGCAGCTGACATGACTGTGTGTTCCATATCCTAGAAAAATAGATATCAGGGAGAAGAGTTCTAGGTTAGCCTTCTCCCTCATATGCTAGTTTTCTATGTGCAGGGAAGGTTGTTGTTTCTTAAAAATGGAATTTCATGAGCCTCCACCTGTTACCCGTTACCCAGTTAACCATCTCAGTGAGAACCGGGTCATCACCTGACAATAAACTTCCCCATATGCCTAAACCCAGCCTGGTTCTGACAGTATATGAACGGAAGCTGTAAGCAGTGTTGATCCCATTACAAAACTTCTTCCTATTTTAGTCCTGGCATCTTTAGACCTTTGCATCTACAGAGTTCACAGGTTATTCTATAGCGCTTCTCTCACCTCGCAAGAGACTGCCATTCTGCGGTGACTGTACCCCGGGGGTAAAGGCGTCAGGGCAAAAGCTCTCTGAGCTTCTCCAGCTGGAATTTGTCTTTGCTCCATAGACACTTGGAGAGGAGGTGTTGTGCATGGAGACATCACCATCCCAAATTTAAGCGTGCTAATTGCTGAGCAGATTGGCTGCCCTTGACAATTTGAGGCAGCCTCTTCTCAACCCCAAATAATCAATCTGGCTGAGAAAGAAGGAGCCCCAAGAGGCTGACTTCTTCAGAAGCAGGGATGTGTTTTGGAACATGTTTTCCTTTCCCCTGCAAGCATGAACGTCCTTTGCCAACAACGAACAGAACAATGTGATTTCAGAGTGGGTTAAGCTGTCAAGGACTATTAGGGTTGCCGTAGCAACCTGTACCCAACCCTCGCACCACACATTCATTAAGTTCTGAATCAGAAATAGGAGGCGACTGACTGTATGGTTTCCTAGCGATGATTTCAAAATAATTGGAGGAAGGGGGTTGTGTGTGTGTGTGTGTGTGTGTGTGTGTGTGTAACATGGGCACAGAGCTTGTGCTGTGGAGAGGAAATTAAATGTAAGGGACTGGGAAGTCCGTTTGCCAATCTGCACTCTAATGCGCAAAAGATCTAGAACTGGGATGGAAAACCTTTCTCAGCCTGAAGGCCATCTTTGCTCATGGACAGCCTTCTGGTACAATATGCCAATGGTCGGCAGGTCCGGGGGTATGTGTGTGTGGAGCAATAGATGTCACTCTTTATGCAATGAGCTACATTCCAGCCACACAAGAGACAGAGCTTTCCATAGCCACATTCTCTCCATTCCCCATCCATGCAAGCAAGAGGCACCACGTTTCAAGGGCACATTCTCTCCAAGCACTGGCACTCAAGGGACTCAGCTACACAGCTGCAAATAAAACGTTTTAAATGTGTTGTAAAGTGCAACATACAAATGTGACACTAGATGGCGACAGTGAGCTATGCAAAACTCAATGTGTTTTTCAAAATGCTTTTTTAAAAGCATTTTCACAGCGTTTTTTATATGTGTGTAGATTCCACCAAGGATGAATCACAGAATGGGTGGGAAAGGATGTTGCTTAGGGAGAGGCCTGGGGAGGGAGTCTGACCTGGGAGAGTCCTGAGGGCTAAATAGAGAGCCCTGGAAGACTGCATTTGGCCCTCTGTCCTGAGGTTCTCCCCACCCCTGATGTAGAAGAGAGGGTTTAAGTAGGCAAAGCTATCGGTGCAACCGTTCTGGGGCCCACTCAAAACAGACCAGTCCAGTCCATCCTTCTATTTCCTTGAGGCTCAGTTGACCATTTCCCCCCATAAAGAGTGCTGCCACCCAAATTGAAAGTAAAAATCAGATATGGCTCAAGCAGAACATGGAGAGAAATATACAGATGAAACACAGTGCAAGCTTATAAATTCAGATTTCTCTGCAGCGTTCTCTGGGTGCATTTGTTCCCCAGTCCCTTTTGACATTGTTTTACCTTACAATGCAAACCAGATCAAACGTTCATTGGGGAGCAATATCACTTCTCTGTCCAACACCTTAAAATGTGCGAGGCATAGCAATGTGGATGAGGGAAGTGGTGGAAGAGGGAGAGGTGCTTTAAGCTTCCTCCTCCTCTCTGATTCTCCCTTTGGCTTTCCCCGCAGCATAGGAAGCAAAGCACTAGGATTAATCCCTGTTTGAAATATGCAGCAGTGTACATTAAACATCAGAAAGCAATTGTCAATACTGTATAGTCAGCAAAATTTAAAGACATCACTAGATTATAAGCTTGATGAAACTGAAAGGTTTTCAACAGGTGTCTGAAACAGTACAGCAAAGGTGCCTGTCTTTGGGGAGCAAGCAGGTCCCTCAAAATAAGCAACAAAACGGCTTCTCCTGCATCAGATTCCAGAGAACAATACTGTGAACCCCTACAGTCCCCGAGGCTGCTTTCCATTGAGAGATCTCCCACTACAAACCCATCTGTGTCTAAATCTGAACTGGCAAGAGGTTTCTTTTCTTTCACACACACCTAAGCAGACCTCATCCCTGCAGATAAATTGCCCATCAAGAAAAAAACACCTCCTAACCATTAGAGACATATTGGCTGATCATTCCTTGCTATTAGCAAACAGTAAGCTTAACAAAGGATGGTCACCTTGCTGCCTTAATGGCTTTCTCTCTTCCTAGAGAGACAGTCTGGTTTACAAAGAAGTTCTAAATCGACTATAGATCTTCCTGGGGAAATAAAATAAAAGGACAAGTTAACAATATTAGGAACGTGTAAGGTGATAGATGGCCATTTACATATTTGCAATGTTGCTTCTCTTCTTGAACTGTTTCCCCATCAACATTAAATGAGTTTCCTTCTCTAGACAAAAGGGCACCACCATTAATAAAGCAAAAAGTCAATGTTTACTCCTCCACACAAAGCTATGCTATTTCCCCAGTCTCAGATACAGAGCTGTTTGTATGAAGAGAGGCATTTATTCAGCATCCTGCTGTTCCTTCACACTGCTCTTGCAGAAGCTAGAATTTCTTAGCTATTCACATTTCTAGCCTCTGCTCAGCCCCCAGACTCTCACCTTGGTTTCTTAGCTAATTTTCCAAGATGAATGGAGTCTCAATGTAGGTTGTCGGGTGGGCTGGAATGTATGTGCCTTAGAACTGCACTCCAGAAAGAAAAACCCCAGGAGTTTATCTAAGATATCTTCATTTACATCTGCTTTGGTACCATCTCAAGCAAGTCTGCATTTTTTCCCAACAGCCCATTTCCCATTTCTGAACACACCCAGCAACCAAGCTGTCTTTGCTTTTTTCTGCCTGAATTATACAAAAATGTTAGCACAGAGAAGGTATTATTTATTCCCTGACATCCCAAATCTCAATCCTTTGTTGTCACTGAGAAACAACTCTAAGGGTTCCACCTGACTACAACTGCAGTCCTAACTATACTTACCTGGGAGAAAATCCACTGGTTAAGATTGCATTGTTAGTCATACTCAGCATAAAAGGTAAAGGGACCCCTGACCATTAGGTCCAGTCGTGGCTGACTCTGGGGTTGCGGCGCTCATCTCGCTTTATTGGCCGAGGAAGCCGGCGTACATCTTCCAGGTCATGTGGCCAGCATGACTAAGCTGCTTCTGGCGAACCAGAGCAGCGCACGGAAACGCCGTTTACCTTCCCGCCGGAGCGGTACCTATTTATCTACTTGCACTTTGACGTGCTTTCAAACTGCTAGGTGGGCAGGAGCAGGGACCGAGCAACGGAAGCCCACCCCATCGTGGGGATTCAAACCGCCGACCTTCTGATCAGCAAACTGGCTGACAAAGCAATATCAGTGCTTTTGTACGCTGATGATGCGATACTCCTATCCCGAACAAGAATAGGTTTAAATAGGCTCATAGATGAATTCTCAGCATACTGTAGAAGAGAGCAACTTGCAATAAACTATCAGAAAACCAAAATCATGGTTTTTGCAAGGAAACACAGACAGTACAGCTGGAGGATGGATAACCAGACAATTGAACAAGCCAAAGCCTTCAAATATCTGGGTATCGTTTTCCAGTCGACCGGGTCCTGGGATGTCCACCAAAAATGTGCCAAAGAAAAAGCTGCTCAAAGCATCAAGATGCTGTCCCGCTTCTTCTATACGAAGGGGGGCAGATACATCCCAGCAGCCCTTGAAGTTTATCAAGCAAAACCACTGGCGCAGTTACTGTACGGGGCGCAAATCTGGACGGGGACCCATTGCTCCAGTCTTGAAACTGTCCAGTCCAAATTTCTAAGGCAAATACTCGGTGTCCCCCCCTGTGTTCCAAACGCAGCATTGCGACTCGAGGCCTGCCTTCCATCTGTGGAAACTCGGACCTGGCAGAGAACATTTAATTATTGGCTTCGTCTTAATCTGAATCCTCCTGGTCTACTGCCGTTAGTAATGCAAGACCCTCACGAAAGCAAGTGGTTTAAAACTGTGCATAAAAAACTCCTTACATGCGGTCTGCACTCACAGTCCCTACTATCAATGGGCCTCATCAAAGCAAAGAGTCTAATAGGCCAGCGCCTGAAAGACATCGAACGACAAAACAACCTGACTATCTTAAAGAAACTGTGCCCATGGTATACCTACTTTCCCCCTTCTCATTTTGACTCTCCAGCCTCATATTTGTCTAAACTAACCATCCCAAAATACAGACGTGCCTTTACATTGGCTAGATGGGATGTTCTTCCCTCTGCTGTACTCGAAGGTCGTTACCAAAAGACCCCATTTGAAAAACGACTCTGCCCATGTGGAGATGGTAACACGGAAACAGTGTCCCACGTCCTTTTTTCTTGCCCTCTTTACAAAGACCTAAGGAATGAGATTATTACTCCACTCATTCTCTCCAACCCCGGCCGTTCAACAGACATTACACTGCATTTTCTATTATCTGATACGAACAGTCAGATAACAGAGAAGGTCGCGAGGTACATCGAGAGAGCTGTGAAATTGAGGGCCACCATCTGAGTGACAGACCTGTTCACCCGACGGACCTCCTTTTGTCTGTTCTTTTCTTCCTTTTATCCCTATTCTCACTTTTAACTTTTGTACAGCTGTGGCCTGTTGGCTTTGCTAATAAAGTTTTGATTTGATTTGATTTGATCAGCAAGTCCTAGGCTCTGTGGTTTAACCCACAGTGCCACCCGCGTCCCTTCCCATACTCAGCATAGATTAACTGAAATCAGTGAATTTAAGTTAAGTGGGATATCAATGGATTTAAGTTAAGTTTAAGGAAAGTGGGGTATAAATGTAATAATAAATAACATATGGATGCACCCTTTCTAATGGCTGGCTTGCTGCTCTTAGGTACAGTGGAGGAAGCTGTCCTGTCACTGGTGTTGAAGGAAGATTCAATGGCCAGTCCAGCTTGCATCTGTACATGGATGCTTTGCCTCAGAAGGCAAAATCTCTTGAGCTGGTTGTGGCCACTGTATCAATACCAAGTAGCTGTTATCAACCTGCATCCATAACACTATGGAAGCCATCATTCATTGGAACCCTTCTATCAATACTGAGTGCTATCAACTCTCCTTTCTCCTCCAATTCCACAGAAGGACAGTTAGAAGAACTGGAGTGCTTTGGAACTGAAGATGCTCTGTATTGGGAAATCTGCTTACATTATAAGAATACCCCTCACCAGGAAGGTTACCTATCATTGAAGGTGTCAAGCAGGGAAGTTTCTTCCCTAGCTGATGTGACCAGGTTTCTTGCTGATACAAAGGACTCCTCTTGAGCCACTGGGACTATGTCAGATTTGCAAGAAGTGGGGTACTTGAGGTGACCAAATGTGTAGTCTGCAATCACTGATACAGAAAGCTCATAATGAGACTGCTGGTTCGTAATGAATTAATAATAGTAGTTTTTAAAAAAACCATGTAAATGACACAAAGATGGTTCCCTTTTGCTGCTGGCATAACTGCACATTTTGTTAATTGAGCTTTTGCCTGGCCTACTTAAGAGTGATGATGAAATACCAAATAATAATTGTAGCTCATTCGCCACAAGCCTCTGGGGGAGTTCATAGTTAGATGATTGTCAACCATTCATGAGCCTGCTTATTCGTAATTTGACATTAATGTAGTGCTTGCGAATGAGAAAAGGTTTGATGCCTCAGTGTAAGTAAAACAATCTGCAGATTTGTGGTTTTTTTTGGTGTGTATATTTGGAGGATACAGAATTTAGCTGTTCAGGATCAGATTGCGCAAACTAGTGGAAGATCATTTTCTGCCTCCTGAAGATGGGACTATATTTTTTCGTCCAACCACTGGGTAAGGCTGACAATTTGGCTTTCCTTTCCTTTTTTAACCCAATATGCTACCTAAAAACAACTGTGTTTATCTTGCCTTCTGTTCTCTGCCTAACAAGGGATATATTTCACCTGAGACTACAGGGGCAAATCTCAGTAACTGCTGGATTTTATATTTGCAAAAATGTGGGAAACACTATTGTATATTTCTTTGTCCACTGGGTGCAAATAGAGACCTGCATGCCATTTAGTAGAACCTCCTCCATCTTAAGACTGTGCCCAGATGAAGATTTGTGGCTACAAAATAAAGCCAGCTGTTCCTTTCCTTTGCCTCTGCTTTGCTTAAATCCAGCCTGGTGGGCAGTTCTGAAGAACTTAAAGGGCATTTTGGGACTCTGGTTCATCTTAGAAAGGTACGTGCCAACTGTGGACTTTGGTGTCCCTGCCACACACACTTATGGTTCAACACAGCTTCATTTGCTTTGCTTTTTTTGTAAAGTTTTTTGCAAGTCTGTTTAAGCTTGTCCTTGGTGATCTCTCGCAGACATGTTTCTGAATCTTTTAGAATCTGATGGCATTAGATTAAAAATTCTAGGGTGAGCCCAGAAAGAGCAGCTGGATTTCCCCCCTTAGCGTTTGAAGCCACAGCCCATTTCTCCTTTTCTTAACACCAAAAACAGGCCACCATTTTGCATTTCCCACAATGCCCCGACATAGTGCTCCTCTAGGGTATTGTTGGAAGGCATATTGCCAAGGGCCTCCTCAAACATAGGCCCTGGATGCAGGTGGTTTTGGACATTGCAAAATAGCAGCGAGAACCAATGCACAATTCACTTGTATAATGTCTAGAAAGGGTAGTTCCGTATTTTGCTTGGGATAAAATGTAGGAGCTGAACTAGCCTCAGACACCAATGCACTCCAGTATGACAGGGAAGATGAAGTTGTGGCCTTCCAGATGTTGCTGGATTCCTCCTCCCCTCAGCCCTAGTGAGCATGGCCAATGGTCAGGAGTGATGGGAGCTGTAGTCCAACAACATCTGTGGGGCTATGCAAGATCTTCATCCCTGCATAATGGGGAGGTGCACACCTTGAGATGTTATGCTGGAAGTTTGAAAGTAGCCTCTCAGGCCCTCTCTTCGGAACATGTGAAATCACCTTGTGTTTTTAAAAGATTTGCAAAGGCGTTTACATCATACTATATATGCCTATTAAACTCCACAGAAAGCAGCCTTATTTACTGCGCTTCACATTTATTAGCAGTAGAATATCAGAGTTAATGGCCTGGTTTCCTTTAAGAGCATTTTTAGCCCAGAGGTTCAATTAATTCTATTATTATTATTTTATTCATTTATTGTACTGTATAGCCCACCTGTTAGTCTGCATCAGGCCTTCAATGCAGCTTTCAACTTAGAAACAAGCATAGCATGTAATGGAACTCCTTTTTTGAACTCTCATAAAAGAGAAACCAGTTCTCAACAGTACCGTCTATTAAAGGACTCCTCCAGGCGACCTGTTTATTGTGCATTCATCCTAATTTGCTTACACGGTGCTCAGTTGATATTCCATCTTTATTATACCTTCATTCTAATTTGTTGCAGGGATACTATACAACAATGGGCATTCATTCTGAATGGCTTGTGGGGTGTTCATAAAGCTTTCCATTACAGTGGTACCTCAGTTTAAGAACAGTCCTTTTTACGAACAATTCGAGTTACGAACTCCGCAAAACCGGAAGTAGTGTCCCAGTTTGCAAACTTTACCTCGGTCTAAGAACAGAATCCGAACGGTGGAAAGGCACCGGTGGTGGGAGGTCTCATTAGGGAAAGCACGCCTCGGTTTAAGAATTGTTTCAGTTTAAGAACGGACTTTTGGAACGGATTAAGTTCCTAAACTGAGGTACCACTGTACATCATTTGTTCACCCCACACTCTCCAGTGCATTACCCTGCCACTTTCCTAACTACAAATATCTGTTGGGTTTTTTTGTTTTGTTTTTAAAGTGGATTTGTTGTAGTAGGCAATAGAGCACTTCAGTTGCGCAAACCTCAATTTCTGGCATGTGCTTGAATCCCTTCCACAAAATGGTGACCATCTAGAGGCACCGAAACTTTATTGTAACACAGTGAGTTTTGGAACTGAAATTCCTTCTTTGGGAGGGGCCAGTCTGGGGCAGTCTAGTGTAGTTTATAGAGAGAGCTTACTCCCTGCTTGAACTGAAGCTGAAACGCCAGCCACAGCTCAGTTGGCTGGAGAGACAAGAACTTCCAATACATTAAAAATTCCTGCTAAAACCTCTTATTAGATGGGATGCAGCTGCTTAAAAGAAAAGGAAAAACCCAGCAAGGGCAGCCTTGGGCTGCATTAGCTGAAACAGAGGGCCCGGATCACGAGAAGCCATAGTTCTACTCCATTCTGCACTGATCAGGTTATAATAATAATAATTTAAGTACGGACTTCTGGAATGGATTAAGTTTGTAAACCGAGGTACAGTGGTGCCTCGCAAGACGAAATTAATTCGTTCCGCAAGTTTTTTCTTTTTGCGAGTTTTTCGTCTTGTGAAGCACGGTTTCCCATAGGAATGCATTGAAAATCAATTAATGCGTTCCTATGGAAACCGCTTGCCGGACTGGTGGTGCGGAGAAGGGCTTTTCTCCCCACCGCAAGCCTTCAGGACAGGTACGGGAACAGAGGGGAAGGGGCGCAGCGCTTCTCCTCTGTTCCCGGGGCTTGCGGTGGGAGGAGGGTTTTTCCTCCCCACCGCCAACATTCAGAACAGCATTCTGAATGTTGGCGGTGGGAAGGAAAACCCTCCTCCCACCGCAAGTCTTCAGGACAGCCATCCGAAGGCTGGCACGGGGAGAAGGGCTTTTCTCCCCACCGCCAGCCTTCAGAGGAGCCTTCCGAAGGCTGGCTCGGGGAGAAGGGCTTTTCTCCCCACCGCCAGCCTTCGGAGGAGCCTTCCGAAGGCTGGCGCGGGAGAAGGGCTTTCCGCCCTACTGCCAGCCTTCGGAGGAGGTCCGAGGACAGTGGGGAAGACGCTGCGCTTCCCCGCTGTCCCGGAGATTTCCCTATGGGCTTTCGTCTTGCGAAGGAAGCCCATAGGGAAATTCGTTTTGCGAAGCGCCTCCAAAACGGAAAACCCTTTCGTCTAGCAGGTTTTCCGTCTTGCGAGGCGTTCATCTTGCGGGGCACCACTGTACCACTGTACATCATTTGTTCACTCTGGGCAGTTCCCAACAGAATATTTAAAAAGCGATATAATATCAAACATTAAAAACTTCCCTAAACATGGCTCCCTTCAGGTGTCCTCTAAAAGTCAGATAGTTGTTTATTTCCTTGATATCTGAAGGGAGGGCGTTCCAAAGGGTGGGCGCCACTACCAAGAAGGCCCTCTGCCTGTTTCCCTGTAACCTCACTTCTCACAATGAGGGAACTGCCAGAAGGCCCTCAGAGCTGGACCTTGCCTGTGGAATGTGTCCAGAGATTGGGGATGGGGGTGAAATTTGGTTTAAGTTCACATTTAAAGGTGTAGCTTCCCTATTTCAAACTTCTCAAAACAATATGTGAACCAAATGTGAAATTCACACTTCTCTGAATTTTGCAATACGCAAAAATGCCTGAGAGTGTATAAAAATGCATCTATTGGTGAAAACAATGGATGGAAATGCATTATATGAGGCAGAGCGCATGCCCAAATGTGTACCAAGAACTGTTTGAAGGGCTGTCGTCTATTTCAAGGTGTCTTCTGTATGAAGGGCTGTTTGGTTCAAGTCTACTTTAAAGAAAAAGAACCCTAAAAAGGGAGGTCAGAGGCCTTGAAACTGACCATTAACAGAATTCAGCCAGACATCGGGCTAAGCAGGCACACACATCAAATTCAGTTTGAGAAGTGATATAACTCAATTCATTGCATATTATGAAAGGTTGGTTATTCATGGGACTGGCTTGCATACGTGGAAGCACAAAAGAGTTACTGCGTAAGGAAGAATGTTGTCAGCCAAAGGCAGCCCCTGCCTGCCACGTGTCCTTTCAAAGGAGCTTTGTGGGGGTGGATAGTGAATAGCAGCCATTCGGCAGCGAAACACTTGTGGTAGTCAGAGCAGCGCCAAGGCCAAACCGTATACAACATGGAAGATTCGTGAGCGGCATATCTCCCAGTATTTTTCCTTTATAATTGGCTGGAGGGTGTAGGCTTTGTCTAGCAGCACAGAGGAAGTGGGGTTTGTTTAACCCTTCCCCCTTCAAACTGTTTCTGTAATCAAAACCATCCCTCCAAAACTAGCGTTAAGTGGTTGGAGAATGAAGATTAAGGAGCATGTGGCTCCTTAAAGACTAGCCGTTTTTCTTTCGGTATAAGCTTCAGTGGACTAGATTCCAGTTCATCTGTGGGCTGTTGCCTACAAAGCTTGTGCCATAATAAGTCTTTATGTCAGTCTTTAAGACATCACAAGATTCTTCCTTGCTTCACTGTATTGAACTCACATGACTTGTCTGGAGGGATGGGGAACCTCTGACTCTCTGTGTATTGCACTTGTCTCCTCTCTCAGCGCCCCCTCCCCTGAAAAACTATTAGCAACTGGGATAATTTCAGTTCAATAAATTATACAGAGAGAAGAGGGTTTTTTAAACAAACAAGCAAACAAACAAGCATCCTGCGGTACACCGATTCCCCCACTCCTGAGCTATTTATAAAGCTAAACTAAAACAAAAGAGAGACAATATCTGGAGATGTGATCATGGCTCTCCCACAGGAATCTTGTCCATTTTGAGCCCTCCCTTCCTTGCAATCCCTGGTGAGGACCTTCTCATACTGCAATTGACAGGGCCTGCCTGTGCTTTGCGTGTCCTTAGCCTTGAAACATCCTGCTCCTAGTCCCTGCATGAAAAGCAAGGGAACAGCTTAATTAGGCAATAAAACCAACATCCTTCTTAGTACAATCAAAGGCGAGTCATTAGCTTCATCTGCAAATCACTCAGCAGCACCCAGCGACAGCCAAGCTCATTAGGTGATCCCTGAGAGGCAAAGGCTACAATTTATTCGGCAGGAAACAAAGGTGGCCAATGCCAGGGAGATTAGGGCCACAAAAGACAAAGAAACACAGGCCCAAACACATTTGTAAGTTCCTGCGAGCCTGTTTTGCCTGTGGGGCATTCAAGCCTGTACCCTCTGTGTCTATGTTTTGGATGTGCATGTGCAAAGACACCTACAAGCACATCTCTTTTGCTAGTACAGTCATACCATGATTTTCAGACAGCTAAGTTCTTGAACGTTTTGGCTCCCGAACGCTGCAAATCCAGAAGTGACTGTTCTGGTTTGTGAACTATTTTTTGGAAGCCGAACATACTACAGGGCTTCTGAGGCTTCTGATTGGCTGCAGGATCTTCCTGCAGCCAATCAGAAGCTGCACTTTGGTTTCCAAAAGTTTTGGAAGTCGAACGTCCGGACTTCCGGAATGGAATCCATTTGACTCACAAGGTACGGCTGTATAGACACATATAATCAAAGCTCATGCTGAGGAGCTGAACAATTTCCCCATTGTATTTTGTTCAGGAAAGCTTATACAAAGCCATGTAGAAACTGATATTAACTTATCCTGTACAATGAGCTTCTACATAGCAAAAATGTTGAAGATTAAATTCGAACACAATGCACACCTTTAGAGCAGGGGCGAGGAGCCTGTGACCTTCCAGATGCTGAGAACACATGAAGAGGCCTGTTGCATCTAATCAAAGGGCCATGGCTAGCCCACAGTTCTCACCATAGCCAGCCAGATGCCTAATGGAATGCCCATTGCACCTCAGCTGGATTCAGTTTCAGCTTATTGGCCTTCCTCCAACTTACTAATGGATAAGTTTGAGCTGGAATCACCACAGCACACTTGGGCAGTCCCTTCTTATGC
The DNA here is from genome assembly GCF_965113315.1 of Podarcis vaucheri. Taxonomy (NCBI): domain Eukaryota; kingdom Metazoa; phylum Chordata; class Lepidosauria; order Squamata; family Lacertidae; genus Podarcis; species Podarcis vaucheri. The sequence goes on along the minus strand of NC_138760.1, from coordinate 75,592,327 downwards.
CATAAGAGGGGAGTGACCTACCGGGAATAACTAGACCTTCAGAAGTCATTCCGTTTCCCCCTGTAGATATTCGGCCACTCCTAACTGCCACTAACCTTCCTAAAATACAAGTTGTAAGTAGGCAGAAACATCAGTCTGTTATTGCTCCAGTTAATTGCCTCCAGGGGAATCATCTGTCTCTTCAATGGCCTCCGTGACTGTTGAAGACAAGATTTATTCTGCTGTGTCACAGACCCAGGATGGTGAGTATTTTGTGGGTTGACAGGGGCTGAGGAAAGAGATTATCAGAGATGAAAATGCTGTAGATGAAAAAACAAAGGCAAAAGAGGGCATGAGGTCAGAGAAAGGGAGAGAAGCTAGGGGGCAGGGAAGGAAACAAAGAGATTCTATTCTAGTGTAATAATTTGAAAACCCTAATGAACCATGTCTAAAGAAAGAGACTATGTGCTTATACTAAAACTCAACTAATTCGGGTTACATACGCTTCAGGTTACAAACTCTGCTAACCCAGAAATAGTATCTCGGGTTAAGAACAAGCACTACTTTGCTTCTGGCGGCGCGGCGGCAGCGGGAGGCCCCATTAGCTAAAGTGGTTTTCAGGTTAAGAACAGTTTCAGGTTAAGAACAAACCTCCGGAACGAATTAAGTACGTAACCAGAGGTACCACTGTAGGCTGAAATTCTGTGTCCACTTCCCTGGGAGTAAGGCCCATTGATCTCTTTGTGCCTTACATCTGAGTATTCATGTATAGGAATGCACACTATGCTAAATTGTTCTTTAGTTATCCAGGGCTTCAACTGGGAACCATTTACTTTAAAATATATTTATACCCTATTTTCCCTCATATTTCAAGGCAGTTTATAGTAAAATAAAATGCAATAAGAACGGTAATATAGATATATTAAAAAGACAATTATTAAAACTATTTGTAAGCAACTGCAGTTTTTTAAATAAAAAACCCCATAATAATACATAATGGGTAGGATTCTGCAAAGTGGGGGGGGGATGGGACACCCAGAACAAGTTTAGATGGCAAGCACGGGGGAAAGAGAGGGTGGAAAAGCCTGATTGCCTGAGCAGACTTTGTTCCCTATGTGCTATGTTGTGCTTTGTTGAATTCCACCCAGAAAAAGACAGAGTGAAAAAAGCAGAATGATTACATATAATTATGATATCCAACAATTTAAGAAGATTAGCCTCTAAAGACCAAAGGCCTTCCTCAGTAGGAAGACCTTAATTCTGTAGTGGAAGACACGGGGAGAGGGCAAGAGGAACCCAACAGAGGCCCCGTGGCAGTGGTAGAGGCCCTAGTTGCCGCCGTGGTGCTGGACAGTCATCAGAGGCAGGGCAGCGGGCAGTGGTGGCAGGTGAAGGCTGAGCAGCACAAGCACACGATGTGACAGCCAGGCACCCACAGTGGATTTTTTGTGTGTGCCAAGGCCCCCAGGGCCCCACAGAGATGGCGCCTCTGCTCCTTGGGCAGGAGAGTTCAACAGAGAAGAGTCCCTTTTCCTTGCCCCAAATGATCTGGGTTTGGAATGGCCTGCACAAATGATCTACAAGTGCACAGGCTTAATTGGGGGATGGATGGTGAACTATTAGGTACCCTGATCCTAAGCTGTGCAGGGCTTAAAAGATCATCACCATCACACACTTTAAACTGGTTTGTTAATAGAGCCTTATCTTCTGCCTGTTACACCTCTGGCTCACTACATGTAGCAGGGATTCTGGGCTGACAGGGAAGTCTGGTTTGGGGTATGACTACTCAAAGCTGATGACTGAGAGTGGCCGCTGAGACCATATAATACCAGTCCTAAAAGACCTACATTGGCTCCCAGTATGTTTCCGGGCACAATTCAAAGTGTTGGAGCTGACCTTTAAAGCCCTAAACAGCCTCAGCCCAGTATACCTGAAGGAGCGTCTCCACTCCCATCGTTCAGCCTGGACACTGAGATCCTGCTCCAAGGGCCTTCTGGTGGTTCCCTCCCTGCGAGAAGTGAGGTTACAGGGAACCAGGCTGAGGGCCTTCTCGGTAGTGCTGCCTGCACTCTGGAACGCCCTCCCATCAGATGTCAAGGAAATAAACAACTATCCGACTTTTAGAAGACATCTGAAGGCAACCCTGTATAGAGAAGTTTTTTATATTTGATGTTTTAGCGTGTTTTTTAATATTCTGTTGGGAATTGGGGAAACCCAGCCAGATGGATGGGGTATAAATATATTATTATTATTATTATTATTATTATTATTATTATTATTATTATTATCACCATCATCATCATCATCATTATTATTAGGCCCTGCCCAGCCCCCTCAGACAGTAAAGTTAGGCAAAGGAGGGATTGCCACTATGCTAGTGGCATGGCAGGGTGGGAAACTGTTGGGCGTTGAATTGACTAATTGGCTAATTATTTAAGTGTTCAGGTTCTAAGGAAGGGTAAGTGAGCTTGGTATACCTGGTAGTCCACACGCACAGGCATAGCCCTTCAGTTATACACACACCTGATTGCTCAAGGCAAGCAAGACCCATTTGGAGTAGCAATTGCTGACTGCAAACAAATGATCTGGGATGAAGAGTCCATTAGAACTGGGACGCTTAGCTTGTCACTGTGGTGTGCATGATCTACTACCATCCTAGCAGTGGGGACATCTATTATGTATGCATGTGGTATTATTGATCATCTTGTAAGAGCAGTGTCAAGCCACAAGGGCAATTTGGGGAAAGAGCACTCTGCAATGACTTAGTATACGGTAAAAAGCACTTCCTTTTTGCCCATACTCGATAAAAAGCATTACCTGAAACCTCATGCAGCAAAGCCACAATACAATATCCATTCTGAGTATTATGCAGGGTACTTGCTAAAGTCTTTTCTATGTTACACTCTGATCTATGGGGCTTTCATTGCACTTCACTCCCGACCACAGAAGTAGAGGATAACCCACGTGACTTTGGCATCTTCTCATTCTGTGGCTGCTCGCTGTGTGAGCCATCTTCTGGGGCTAATTAGTTATTGGGCCTTTGATCCCTTCTGAGCTGGACAGAGGTGCTAGCAGGGGCATGTGTGATCTCTTTTAATGTTCATTTGCAGAGCATTAATCTACTGAGTTTCTAATTATTTCAAGATGGATCAAGCAATTACGACGAAGTGCATTATCAGCTCCTCTGCTTTTGACTTCCTTTTCTCTCCCTCCTGTAAATTTTGCTTGCAGAAGATGACGGGTTTCATTCCAATTCACATTTATCCTGCCCTAATTACACTGGCAAAGACATGAAGCAGGCAACCTAGATTTAAAAAGTACTAGGCCAGTTATAATGCAAAGTTCAGTTTGTTGGTTATCACATACACTGTCCGCCACACACACACACACACACACACACACACACACACACACCGCATGTTCAAGGCTGACCCAGGGGGATTCCTTGTCAGTGTTGCCTTACTTGGCCTGGTACACTGATAGGCTGCCACTTCTAGGGTTATCTCACAGCAGTCCAATATTCAACAGCAAACAGCAACAGTGTGTCATAAGAGAGGACAACTGGAAGAGACTACAGGTGGGAACTTAAAGTACATCCACTCATTGTCTGTCCCCCTCATAGGAGCCAACTCCTAGGGGCCGAGGCGTCTTTGGGCCCCCCAATAAAATATCTCAGGGGGCCAGGGTCCCAAGGTGATGGACATTGCCATTCAAATAGTGTGTGCACGCCCTGTCATGTGATCAGTTATGTGGGGTGGGGCTTCCCTGGCCCCTAAGTATTTTGTTCAAGTTGGCACCCCTAGTCCCCCTCAGTTTCAGGTGCAGTCATTCAAGTCTGTATGCATACATCTATTGCCCACACTCACACCTGTCTGCTCAAATGTGCACATGTAATACAGTCAATATATGGGATGTTGCTGATCCAGACCTCAGACCTCTGGCACTGCATCCTGCACTTCTAGCATCCATGTGTCAAACTAGGAATGTGGGGAGTGTTTTTACAAGCATCTCTGTCTGAGGCATGTGGCTTTCTGCTTGTTGCTGTACAGCTCTCATCATCCCTGATCGCTATGGCTGGGACTTGTAGTCCAAGACATTCTGGAGAGCCCACTGCTTCTCTAAGGTCATGTCACTGCAGGAGACTGCTGGATTAAACCAAAGGTCTATTTCGTCCAGCATTCTCTTTCCAGCAGTAGCCAGTCAGGTGCAATGAGAAGCTCACAAGCTGGGCATGAAGGAAAAGACACTTTTTAAGGCAGGAGTAGCCAAGGCAACAATGTTTGGTCAAGTTTCTCCAGTCTGCTCAGTTCATAGCTGACATCCTCCTCCCAAAAATATCTTCCATCCAAGCGAAAAGTGTGTAGGAAAGATATACATTGTCACGAACAAAGGCTCTATACATATTTCAGGTGCCACCATTCATTACTGACTTTCCTTCATGTGTCCCTGTGGAGACATACATGCACATGCATGTGTTCTTCACAACTAGGCTTGAAATGCTTCTTCCTAGGAGGAAGTGTTATCATAAGAGAAATGCCTTTTGTAGAGACATCCTGAGGGTCAGTCAGGTTTCTAATCATTGCAGTGAATCATCTTTGTATGAAAGGTCATGCAAATGGAGTTTGCTGGCGGAGAAGGAAGAGGAGGAGGAGGAGGAGGAGGAGGAGGAGGAAACACTTGCCCAGTCTTTTGCACATTATTTACATATACTTTTAAAATGTCTCTACTGCACCTTCACTAGAAAACTTCCATATCAGTTTACAAAATATGTATATTATATTGCACACACTTTGTCTGTTTTTTAGGCTTTTGCTTTATGTGATTGCATTAAAAAAAAACTTGTAAGCTACCACAAGTGATGCAAACATTATTTTATCACAGGGCTATTTACAACATAAAAATACATAATAAATGAGAACACAGAATACATAATAAAACAAAAACCTTCAACCAATACCCCCCCCCCAATGGCCATAGAATGTTAATCAGCCAAAGTCCTGGTTACAGAGAAACGTTTTTGCCTGGCTCCTAAAAATATATAATGAAGGCACCAGGCGTGCATTCCTGGGGAGAGCATTCTACAAACAGGGAGCCACCACAGAAAAGGCCCATTCTTGTGTTGCTGCCGCTCTGGACCTCTCGTGGAGGAGGCACGTGAAGCAGGGCATCAGATGATGACCACAGGGTCCTGGTCAGTTTATACAGGTAGAAGTGGTCCTTGAGATATTGTGATCCTGGCCATTTAAGCCTTTATAGTTCAAATACAGCACTTTGAATTGGGCCCGAAAACTAATTGACAGCCAATGCAGTTGGGCTAGGATTGGTATTATATGCTTGAACTATCTTGCCATGGTGAGCAATCTGGCCACCGAATTCTGTACCCGCTGAAGTTTCTGAACTTTCTTCGGAGTCAGCCCCACATAACATATTGCAGTAATGTAGCCTAGAGGTTACCAGAGCATAGACAAAAGAAATTAGGCTATAAGGGCACAGCTGGGCCACCAGCCAAAGCTGATGGAAGGCACTCTGTGACACAGAGGCCACTTGAGCCTCAAGCAATAGCAATGGATCCAGAATAAGCCCTAAGCTGCATACCCACTCCTTCAGAGGGAGTGTAGCCCCATCAAAAGCAGGCAACCTTCCAGCCATCCAGTCTAGGGAACCACCCACAAACAGTGCCTCAGTCTTATGCATTGGAAGGGTGGTGCACAAGTTTTCTAAAATACCCCACTCAGCTCTGCTTCTGAAATTCATATTCAGGTCAGAAAAGGTCACCTATGAAGCACCTATAACCTTCAGATTGGAAATCATGGAGTTCTAGTCATGCTGCTGGAAGAATTCCAGTTCGACTCTATGAAAGCTTATGTGCCTTTGCTGTATTCACTTAAAACAAATTGCAGGGAATAGATCCACTTAGCACAAAGAGATAGGTGTTTGTTTGTTTTTATGTAAGAGCACCTGTTCAAAGAATGATATTTGAACACTTTGGAAATATCTGAGAGAGAGAAAGTCAATTGATTCTTTTTGTCAAATAAATCTAAAAGTATTTTTTAAGTTGTGTCCGGAGGGACAGAAGCTTTTTGAACACAGTTTTCCACATTGTAAACTGCCCCCAAAGCACTCTAGGAATTTTGCAGACTCAGCACACAGCTGGATAGGTGTTTGTTTGATACTGGGCTGACTGTTGTGGGGCTTTTTCAATCTGCTGTGCATAGTACAGTGTTGCATTGAAAGATGAATCAGATCTACACAAATTCCAGCTTTTATCTGAATTCACACACAGTGGTGACTTGCGGACCTGCGGACCTGGGACCTTGCTCTATACATCTACAGGCTTCCCAGGTTCATTTTTTGAACAATTACTATTCGGGGGTGGGGGGGATTGAATATCCTTCTCCTACCCTCTACAATCTCCCCCCCCCCAAAAAAAAAAATTGCCTAAGGTCCCTCACTAGTCAAATCAATACAGTGGTACCTCAGGTTACATATGCTTCAGGTTACATATGCTTCAGGTTGCAGACTCCACTAACCCAGAAATAGTACCTCAGGTTACAAACTTTGCTTCAGGATGAGAGCAGAAATCGTGCTCCGGCAGCGCAGCGGCAGCAGGAAGCCCCGTTAGCTAAAGTGATGCTTCAGGTTAAGTACAGTTTCAGGTTAAGAACAGACCTCCAGAATGAATTAAGTTCTTAACCCAAGGTACCACTGTACATCCTATAAACACAAAAGGGAAATTCAAGTTATTGTGTTGTTGGTTTTTGAGGCTTGCTCTGAACCATTATGATGATCCTCATAAATCTGAGTGCAAAATAAAGCTTTAAAGATAGGTTCAGCTAACAGGAGTAACCCTCCAGATGTTATTAGACTATAAATTTACATTGTGGGATGTTGGAGCCAATGGGATGGGCAATGTCCTTGTCATGTGATGCTAGGCAGGAGCAGAGACTTGTGGAAAGTAGGCTCAATTCCCTCAGTTTTCTGGATTCAATGAGCAGCAAAGCACCGACAGAGTCTTTGAAATAAAAAACCTGCCTGCTTCCTCCCTCCTTGGCTCGGGCAAATCTAAAGGAGCAAATTGACTAGATATCTGACAAGGCAAGGAAATTATAATCAACAGATAGTATCTCCCTATCAGTTCATTGGAGATTACCCATGGCAGGGCCCATATACTCCAGCATCCCTACTCCCAAATCTACACTTCAGGTAAGACCAATTGTTCTTTCTCATCATTCCCAGCCAGCATAGCTAATGGTCAAGAATCATAGAATCATAGAGTTGGAATAGACCACAAGGGCCATTGAGTCCAACCCCCTGCCAAGCAGGAAACACCATCAGAGCACTCCTGACATATGGTTGTCAAGCCTCTGCTTAAAGACCTCCAAAGTAGGAGACTCCACCACACTCCTTGGCAGCAAATTCCACTGTCGAACAGCTCTTACTGTCAGGAAGTTCTTCCTAATGTTTAGGTGGAATCTTCTTTCTTGTAGTTTGGATCCATTGCTCCGTGTCCGCTTCTCTGGAGCAACAGAAAACAACCTTTCTCCCTCCTCTATATGACATCCTTTTATATATTTGAACATGGCTATCATATCACCCCTTAACCTCCTCTTCTCCAGGCTAAACATGCCCAGCTCCCTTAGCCGTTCCTCATAAGGGATCGTTTCCAGGCCTTTGACCATTTTGGTTGCCCTCCTCTGGACACGTTCCAGTTTGTCAGTGTCCTTCTTGAACTGTGGTGCCCAGAACTGGACACAGTACTCCAGGTGTGGTCTGACCAGAGCAGAATACAGTGGCACTATTACTTCCCTTGATCTAGATGCTATACTCCTATTGATGCAGCCCAGAATGATGGGAGTCATTTCCAACTACATTGGCTGTCCCTGGTTTATGGGAAGATAATTAAATGACATCTTATGCAGCAACAGGGAACTTCATCCATGCATGAGGGCTGGCGTTGGAGGGCAGAAAAAGGTGCTTTCTGGAAAATGTAACTAATAGGCAATGAAGATTGGTGTGGTTGATGTCTTCATGGCATATGAGAACTGACAGGTAGCATGAAGACAGGCTGTGACAGCCCTTCAAAATGACAGCCAGCTCTTTGTGTATGATGTGCCCATGGGGTTGATGTGGTAAAAGCTACAAGCCCAAGTGATGGGTTTTGCTGCAGTCTGGGAGGGAGGGTTTTAGGCTGTTTTTGCAGCTTTTACTTGTTTCAGGAAAAATCACAGCCACCTCAGATATGTCAATATTAATACGGTTAGATTTCAGAAACACAAAACTAGGAAAGGGACAAATTGTTGGCATGTGAGCTCCAACTGGCCTCCCTGAACTTGCATGCCTCTCTATCCTCCATTCTTTCCAGATAACCCACCCAGTTCACAAGACCACTTTCCATATGACCCATCTGTCCTCACAGTGTATATTGTGTGTGTGTGTGTGTGTGTGTGTGTGTGTGTGTGTCTTCTCCCCCAATCATGAAAATCATGATCATCATCATTTATTTGCATGATGCCTTTCCATAGTTAAAACTATGCTCAAGGTGGCTTAAAACATGGAAAGATTTATGTAATTACAAAAATATAACAAAAGTAGTCATAAACAATAAATAAAAACATATTAAATGTGCCACAAAATTAAACAATCATCACATAAGACATAATAAGGTCTAAAATGAAAAATACCAAAAAGAAAAAACAGATTAAAATGAAACTGACAGGGATTTTTTAAAAATAAAAACATTAAAGAAAGATTTCGATGCTGTAGAAGGAAAACAAGCACAGCTTTATATATCTACCGTATTTTTCGCACTATAGGACGCACTTTTTCCCCTCCAAAAATGAAGGGGAAATGTGTGTGCGTCCTATGGTGCGAATGCAGGCTTTCGCTGAAGCCTGGAGAGCGAGAGGGGTCAGTGCGCACCGACCCTTCTCGCTCTCCAGGCTTCAGGAGAGCCCCACCGCCAGCCCCACAAGCTCGGGGGACAGCGGGAGAGGCGCAGCGCGCCATTCCCGCTGTCCCCCGACTTGGCTAGAAGGCTGGCGGGGGGGGAGCCTGGTTTTGCGGGAGGTGGGGGAATCCCCCCGCCTCCCAGGTAAGCCAGGAGAAGCCGTGCAGCCCTTTTAAAAGGCGCGCGGCTTCTGCCGGTTTTGCGGGAGGCGGGGGAATCCCCCCGCCTCCCAGGAAAGCCAGGAGAAGCCGTGCAGCCCTTTTAAAAGGCGCGTGGCTTCTGCCAGTTTTGCAGGAGGTGGGGGAATCCCCCCGCCTCCCAGGAAAGCCAGGAGAAGCCGTGCAGCCCTTTTAAAAGGCGCGCGGCTTCTGCCGGTTTTGCGGGAGGTGGGGGAATCCCCCCGCCTCCCAGGAAAGCCAGGAGAAGCCGTGCAGCCCTTTTAAAAGGCGTGCGGCTTCTGCCGGTTTTGCGGGAGGCGGGGGAATCCTCCCGCCTCCCAGGAAAGCCAGGAGAAGCCGCAATCTCTTTAAAGGGTTTGCACGGCTTCTGCGGGCTTTTGGGAGAGGTGAGGGAATCCCCCCACCTCCCAGTAAAGCCAGGAAAGCCCTGTGCAGCCCCTCCGCCAAGGAGAGGCTGCACGGGGCTAAAGGGGAAGCCAAAACAGCGAGCGGAATCCATCCCGCTCGCTGCCTTGGCTTCCTCCATAGCTGCGCGCAACCCCTCTGCCAAGGAGAGGCTGCACGGGGCTATGGATTCTTTAGCCCCACGCAGCCTCTCCCGGGAGGGAGAGGCTGCACGGGGCTAGGGGAAGCCAAAACAGCGAGCGGGATCCATCCCGCTTGCTGCCTTGGCTTGATCCATAGCTGCACGCAACCCCTCCGGCAGGGAGAGGTTGTGTGCAGCCTGTACGCTGCTCTTTGGGGCTGCGGGGGGAAAAAGATTTTTTTTTCTTGAATTCCCCTCCTAAAAACTGAGTGCACCCTATGGTCCGGTGCGCCCTATGGTGCGAAAAATACGATATATATCTATATCTATTAGCTGGAAAGTTCCTAGTGTGGCAATGGGCACCATTCTAGAGCAAGGGAGCAATTTGCTGGTGTTCATCATCTGACTCCCCAGCACTACTGGCCAGGCTTGATGTGCTGTCTTGCCCTTCTAACATCACAAGCTGTTTTCCAGCAATTTTGGCTTGCTTGTGGTTAACCTGAACCACCTTGCATTAAGCCTTGTCTCAGTGATGACGACATACAAATATTGTCATCAAATATTGCTATTGTCTGATCCTGACAGATCTTGAAGAAGCTTACATCTAGAATTCCAAATTTAAATACTATATGAACACCTTCCCTCCCCCTCCAGTAAGTTGCCTCAGCTCTGTGGGGCCCAGCAAAATTTGTTGGACCAGAGGTTATGGAGGCAGAGGGACTAGATGCCAGACCTCAGCACCATGACCAAACCTGAGCCAGAACCAGAGGCTATCAGATTGGGAATCCTTGAATTTAGCAACTCCTAAATAAGACTCTCTGGAGTCCATATCCTTGGTGTTTGTACATGCATGTGCACATACACATGCATACTCACATATGAGGAACTGACCCCCTCCATGCCAGAGACCCGCATCCCCATCAAAGCAGGTAAGCCTGGAGGAAATGGTTTGAAAGGAGGAAGAATAAGGAGCTCCTAGTGAGAGAGCTGCCACTTTAAGGCCTTCCTCTTCTCAAGGAAGAGGCAGGACTTGGGAGGCACAAAAGGGCCCACTCATTTCCTAGGCTTCCTTGGATGGAGCTGCTTTCTAGGAGCTTTCCATGGTGCTGCAGCTTCTGAGCTGCGATCTCTGAGCTGCTTCAGGACAAGGTATAATGCCATCCCGAATTGCCTGGGATCTACTCTCTGAAGTCTAAATTCCAGGTGTTATTTGTGTTTTATTGCACTTGATGTAATGTGTAGGCCACTTCTGGACTGAGATCTCCAGTCCTGGATAAAATATAATTGTTTGCTTTACTCTTGGCTTATTATTTCCACCTTTTGCATTTTGACCCTTTTTATCATTCCTTGAACTCCCTATTTAAACTTTATATAAAGATTTAACATCCTGACCATAACTGATCTCCTAGCTCATATCCAATCACATTGTTTATGATTATTTAAATTACATTATTAAAGCTGGAGTTTGGAAGACTGGTCACTAGGCTGAATGGTCGTTACAGCTCCTTCATTGAAATTTCCTTTCCCCAGATTTGGCAAACAAAAGAGACATGATGCATATTATGAAATATTTCTGCAAAGCAGCATACTGTCATTTATTATTTTAAATGTGTGTGTGAGAGAGAGAGAGCACGCACGCTGTTGCTCTTTGCCTCCAGATGTCCCTTTTCACAAAACAGATTTTTGAAAGCAAAGGAAGGACTGATTGAAGTTTGTGTGGACACAATCATTCTGCCTGGATACCCACTCTCTAAAGGATGAAGCAATACCATCCATATGTTTCATGCTTGTTTTCTACTTATTATGAACAGAGCTCCTTGGAGATGAGCAATCTATAAATATTATGAATTGGTGGGCATGCATAAAATTTTTGAATGGTTGCCAGCTATGTAATCTGTGTTTTGTTGACCTTCAAAAATATCTCCTTCCTTCCTTTGGCTCCTATTTCTGTATTTACTGTAGCCAGCAGCCCCCTGCTATATAGCCCTTAGGTTTCCTCCTTCACAGTCCTAAGAAGAACCCTGACTGCTGAGTCCTCTTGCACTATGTCAGCTCACTCCCCTTAGTCCTCAAACTCTGTCCTGTGCCTGATAGGCTGTTCCTTTACTCCACCCCATTGGGAACATTTGCCCTCTGACTGGCCTTTCACTATAAGCATCAAATCCTCTGTAGTTATTTTAATATATTTTTTTCTGCCGTTGGCCACTCTTCAGCCTCCATTCTCATCTTCTTGACGTTAAACACAAACATTTTAAAGAATATGTAGTCATTGGCCCATTTAAGAGCTCGGTATTGTCCACAAGAGGGGTAGCCAACATGGTGACTTCCAGATGCGGCACTCCCATCAGTCCTAGTGGCTAGGAATGATGAGAGTTGTAGTCTACACTGACTAGTATCAGCTCTCCCATGCTTCATACAGAGGTGTTTCCCAGCTCTACCAGGAGATGCAGGGATTGAACCCAGGAATTCCTGCATGCAAAGCACTGAGCTATAGACCCTTTCAGTGTAAAAACAACAGCAACCCCTGAGTCTTCTTCCTCAATGTACCCAATACAGGGAAGTTATTTGAGCCAAATGCATAGAGTTTCCACTCTTAACTAGCTCCCTAGAGAAGTGACCATTTTGTGGGGACAAGATAGGGCAGAGCAGGACAGGTCTTTTGTCATTCTAATATGTGAACTGCTTGGCTGAAGAGCAGGATATAAATATAACATTTCTCCATCCAGACCACCTTCCACTGATGAGGAGCATCTCTTTTATGCATCAGGTTTAAAATGCTTTACTTGGAGAAAGTTCTGTGGTTAGAGGGGCTAAATATTTAAACAATTAAACATTACACAAAACCTGATGGACCTAATTGCTCCTGATACACACATTTGTATGTCATTTTGCCTAATATTTTTTCAGGTCAGATTTCCGTAATATAACATATTTTGTACACATGTTTAAGCATTTTTACCCCAGTATATTATTATTATTATTATTATTTTAGTACACGTTACTTGACTGGACAACTACACTGCAAAATTCAGAGAAGTTCACATTTTGACGAATTGATGTGTGTCCCGTTTTGTTTTGGAAAGTGCAAATTTATTAGGTCCGACTTTGGATGAAAATGCATCCAGTTCCTTTCCCATCCCTGGAGGCATGTTCCACAAATGAGTTCAACCACCCAGACTAATACTGCATCTGAAAGGGGTAATAAATGCAGGTCTGCACACATTACATGATTGCTGACAGAGAGGCCTCTCAGAAGCTTGTTATGCCCCCACTATAGCAGATCTACAGGGAAATTGCTTTCACTTGAATGGGTCAAGTGTTATGCCACAAACATTAGGCATCCTCACGAAACATCGTCTTATCCCTCCCAGAAGCTATCAGGGCAGGAAGCAGCCATGCTGATTCAGTGACATTTTTCCTTTTCCTTCTTTGGATGAGCTCTGTAATGTGCATGGAAAATGCAACATCAGAATACAAAATCAATGTGGATTTGGTACATAAGATATGTGAGGAGGGATCAGCAATATCATGTGTCATGTGACCAATCGCAGCCCTCAAGCAATGCCCAGCTTGGGAGGGCTGTTAAATCAATTCCTGTGCAAATGGTCTGTGTCCATGTTCTGACTAAGAGAGTTACTTCTTGCATCAATCATGGCTCAGTTCACAAAGGCAGAGTCTTCAGCAGGACAATTATTGATAAAAGCACTTTCCACAGCAGCTCTTGATATATTTGCATTTGTACGCTTTTTGAACTCCCCCCCCCCTTTTCTCCCCTCACCTTATCAGACAGCAGCTGCCTGGCTGCATGTGGAATCTAAGAACACATTCATAGAGCAAATCCTTTGGGATGGAGCTCTTAAGCGGGCAGGCACATGAAATGCAATTGTGACTCGGATACTTGAACTGACCCAGTTTCACCTAAAGAAAAATCCCCCACAGAGCAAGGAGAGAAAAGCTGAATCAGACTCTTGTCAAATAGTTCCTATTAAAAGGTGCTAATTCAGCAGCATAGCTATGCTGCCTGTCCTCTGGAGACAAGCATTCTCAAAACACACACACATACATATCTATAGGAGTGAGTGGAGAGGGGGGGTTCAAGAAAAAAAGCCACTTTTAGGCTCCATTCAAGTTCTTGGAGCAGGTGGGAGCAGAGACAGCCTTGCGAGTTCAGGAGGTAGGTGCAGCAAAGCAGGAACATTTTTAGACCGGGATTTCAGAAACCCAAAGCACTTGCAAATGAAACTGTAAAGAACACCTGAGGCTTCTGTGTTCGTTTGCTTCTGAGGGTGTCTCTGATCACAGCTCAGTCTGAACTGAAGAACTACTTACCCACTGCACTCAGTAGCATTTCATCTTCCCCTGTGTTCCTGAAAGTGGCCAGCCCCACACATGCGGGACACCCAGGAACCCACCCACTATCATTATCCCCTCCCCACAGTTTCTGTCAGTCAGGGATTCACTGTTTAAACTGGAGGCATTTTGACATGAGGAGGAGACCCAGCTTATCTGAGGTGCTTCCAACATTGCAGGGGAGGCTGTTGTGCAAGTGTGGCCTATTGTTCTCAGCAGCTGCTGCTGCCAACATGCTTCTCACCCAAGGATTGCTTTCATTTAAGTCCTGCCAGTCACCCCAAGTGGCTCTGCCAAGAGACCTCAGCTTCTGGCTCCGACTCCAGACAGGAATGGATGTAGATGGCTGCTAGCAGGCTACTGGACTGAACATTTCAGAGTACTGAAATATATGCAGCAGCCGAAGATCTCAGTGTGGGCTGTCAGTGTCACAGTCTCTAGCCTCATCTGAACACGGAACAAACTATGCTCAAGGCTTTACACCTGGTTCCCTGACTCCAGACGACACAAGTCAAAACTGCAGTACGCATCTGGCCCAGTTTCATCAAGATTTCCAAAGGTTCACCCTATTTGTTCCCTGGTCCCTAGACTGAATCAGTGCCTCAAAAAAATATCAGAGCTTAGCTCCCAGTAAGGAAGAACTACCATGATGGATCTGCACAGGACTGCTGGCCTTCTAACATTGCTATAGCCTCTTGGGAAGAAAGCATCATGTAGATGCACCCTCATTCATTCCTATCTCAGCAGCAGCAAGAATTGTCCCAGAAAAAAGGAAATGTTCAGGAAGCATCACTACATCAGTTGCAGTAGCTGAAGCTTGTTGCACAACCAGGAGTATTAGGGCTACAGCAATCAGCTGAGCAGTCAGGCACCAGGAGCATGCTTTTTCCTGCACTTTCTCCTGTGCAAGCCATTCTGCTAGCACAACTAGTACACCACTCAGGGACTTTAAATTAGGGCTACACTGAATTCCTTCCCAAATCTCTTAGCCAGCAAACTTCACTGTCAAGCTGGACACACACTGAATCACCACATAGCAAACAACCCTTCCAAGTTGGTCCGCAATTTCCCCATCCTCTTGCCATGTAAACAAACCTCTCTCTCTTTTTCAGTACCACAAGTGAGGCCCGAATTGCCTCAGAGAAGGGTGCGCCCCTTGCAGAGGTGTGTGAATTCCTCTCCATGTTTCCCATGAATAGCTGTCCCCTTTTTTCTATGAATTCATTTTGTTCTCCCTTGTACCTTCAACAAACTGTGACTGAACTGAGACTTCCTGGCTTGAAGCAAGTGGTGGGTGGGTGAGGGTGAGGTGACAGAGCAAATTTCAGAGTCACATGCATGAGCAGAAATGACATTTCAAGATCACACATCCCAAGAGTGCTAGGACACTTGCCCACCCAGAGAACAAGAGGCGAAATGCCTAGGAATCTCAAACCAGTCACAGCAGTGAAGACATTTCAAACACAAGCAGTCAAGGTCCCCAAGATTCAAAGTGTTATTCCCTGAATAAATGAAAAGAGGGGACAGGCGCCAGGAAAATGTCACTGGCCATCAGAGACACCAGGGGCACACTAAGGAAAGGACGTGCAGATCCTACTTTTCTGTCTCAGATCGTCATGTGGGCAAAGCACAACAAAACCCACCAGAAACCAGCTAGTGCTTAAGGATGGGGGCGGGCGGGCACAATTGATTAATTAAGATATTGCTTATTTCTTGCTACTTCTTTTAAAAAAGGTCCCTAATTTCAGATTCTGGTGGACCCAACATCTGGCCAACATCAATCAAACAGTTACTTGGGTTCCCCAATGAAGAGAGACACTAAAGTGTAAAGTGTGCATATCAATCTATATATTAGTGAAAATAACTTAGAAAAATGCATTATATAAAGAAAAACCGCTTTGCAAAAATGTATATAAAGGTAAAGGTAAAGGACCCCTGACAGTTAAGTCCAGTTGCAGATGACTCTGGGGTTGTGGCGTTTATCTCGCTTTGCTGGCCGAGGGAGCCTGTGTTTGTCCACAGACAGTTTATCCGGGTCGTGTGGCCAGCATGACTAAGCCACTTCTGACGAAACCAGAGCAGCGCATGGAAATGCCGTTTACCTTCCCGACGGAGCAGTGCCTATTTATCTACAGTGGTACCTTGGGTTAAGTACTTAATTTGTTCCGGAGGTCCGTTCTTAACCTGAAACTGTTCTTAACCTGAAGCACCACTTTAGCTAATGGGGTCTTCTGCTGCTGCCACGCCACCAAAGCACGATTTCTGTTCACATCCTGAAGCAAAGTTCTTAACCCGAGGTACTATTTCTGGGTTAGCAGAGTCTGTAATCTGAAGCGTATGTAACCTGAAGCGTATGTAACCCGAGGTACCACTGTACTTGCACTTTGATGTGCTTTCGAACTGCTAGGTTGGCAGGAGCTGGGACCGAGCAATGGGAGCTCACCCCGTTGCAGGAATTCGAACCACCGACCTTCTGATAAAGCAAGCCCAAGAGGCTTAGACCACAGCGCCACCCATGTCCTGTAAAAATGTGTGTCTCTGTGCGTGTGTGTGTGTATGACAAAACTGCACACCACAAAATGTGTGTATTAGGGAAGGCTTGCACTAAAATGCAGATGAGAACTTTGGAAAATAAATTGCAGACTAATGTGGAAATGAGAAACCCAAGGGGACAGATTCGATCATCTCTAGCCGAGCTTCTTCCGCCCTTCACCCTCTGGCAATTCAATTCAAGCACTGAGCATGGCCTGGAGGCTTCCCATACTAGCCTCAGCAGCTCCTGACATGCTGCTGCAACTCCTATTCTTTACTGGGAAAATCAGAGTCTTTTGTGCTCTCCCTTTTTTATGCTTGCACTAAGATGAAGCAGCAGTAACTCTGCTCCCTCTGACCCTTACAAAAATCATAGGATAACAGACTAAAGTAACATAAAGGAAAAGGTAATAGGCAGAGATAACAAAATACAAACATTTTTCTTCATGCAGAAATACCCATATAGTGCTGTGTTCAAATGGAAAGTCTTGCGGAGGCATTGCAGGGAAGATCCTGCTGCCCATGGAACTCTTTCTCGTTTTTGAATATATGAATATGAATACATTTTGCCTAGTAAATGCATTTTTCCAAGCATCACACCATACTATTTGGTGTTGTTTTCACAAATATTCATATTCATATTTTTATTTCATAAAAAAATTCACGCTGTTCGATCATAAGGGGGGAGGGGAAACCCCTCAAAGCAGTTTACAAAAGATAAAAGAGTGAAATCAAGAAAAATAAAATCACAACCATACTTTAAAACATACAAATTTAAAGTACTAAAACACATTAAAATCATCTCAACTTTCTAAGCATCTGTGTAGGCTTATTATTTTATTTCATAAAATTTATTTTCGTATGCCTACATTTCTGTTATATATGCATTTCAGGGTTGGCAAGCTGCAGTGTAAAATTGAAAGCAGATCCCCAGACAGGTAATGAGTAGAATTCTGATGCTGAGAAATTTACCTGGCACATCTCCTTGATCAAAGATAGAAGGACCATCCATTGACCCTCCATCTTGCAGGTACACATTAACCGACACACAATTCTTGACAGTAAAGTGGAACAAGGAGCGAGTTATTGAAAATTGCCTTGGAACACACCTAAACGGTCCAGTATTAGTCACAGACTAGTCCACGTCATTGCAACTCTTTAACATTGGAGCCACAGATGTTTTTAGAAGTAGACAGCAGCATGTCACAGCTGCAGGATGCCACTGCGGATGGACTTACACAATATGGTTTTTAATGTCAATTAATATCACGTTGTCCTGGCATTGCATCATCCCTGCATCTTATACATGTAACAAGCACTCTGATGAAGCGGTGTGGGTGGGTGGGGAGAAGGGATGCTGCTGGGTCATCCACAGTTCGGTTTCATGTCAACCCACTGATGGTGAGATGCTCTGAATCTTACCCTGAACAGGTCTTGATGTTTGATGCCCGTCGGATATGCATCAGGATTCACCCTGGCTTAGTATATATAGTAAATCTAGCATGGTGAGTTCAATCGCTATTCCTGCCCCCCGGCTCTGCCAGCAGTGCGAATGGCCTGCCTGCTTTGCTATGGATCTCCCAGGCTCACCCTCTGGCTCTGGAATTAACTGCATTAATGACAAAGATGGCTGAATGCAGGGAGAACAGAGTTGCTTCTCTGCCAGTCAGAAGGAATTAAGCAGACATGGGCAGATTAGCCACACATGATTTTTTTTTTTTAAGAGTGAGACCGTTCCCTGTGGCCAGAGGAGAAAGAGCTACTTTAGCAAGGGAAAGTCAGTTGTTCCTGCCATTTCTCAGAAGGCGCATTCTGAACCTTTGCCTCTCTCTCTCAAGCAGCTGAGCAAGGAGACTGTGCTCTTAGGACAATCATACACCCCTTTTCCCAAGCGGGTAATAGGTGGGGACAGGGACTAGCCAAGGCTAAAGATCTAAGGCCATTCCTTCCATAAATGCATACACTGGGAACAAGAGATTAATGCTACACGTGTCTACTGGGAAATGTAACACACTGAGTTCAGTGAAGCTTACTCCCAGGTGAGTGAGTATAATAGGATCAGATGAAACCCCAGCACAAGAACGTAAGAAGAGCCTGCTGGATCCGTCCAAAGACCCATCTAGTCCATCATCCTGTCCTCACAATGGCCAGCAAGTTGTCAAGGGGATCTCTCACACTAAAATGCAGATCAGAGGCTCTGGAAGGAGAGGAATAGGAAAGGCTATTGCTCCACTACGACAAGAATCTACCAGTCATGATTACTCATGCCATTGGAATAGAGCCTTACTGCGAATACTGTGCATTGGTCAGTGTGCACTGATCTACACACGTAAAACAAATTCACGCACAGGCGTCTTCCAAAAACCCATCCCAAACCCCAAAACGTCCCATGGCAATTGGCAAATGGTAACGGGGGCAGGACTGTGAAATCCTGAAGCCCCTAGTTATGAACTGGCACATGGGCGGTAGATATAGATTCAGTCGCTCTGACTCAAGGAATGAGGCAGTTGAGCAGTCCGGCAGCTGTATCCATGACTGAGCAGCCCTATTTAGGATCCACTCTGCTCACTCTGAAAAGAGGGAAGGAGCTAGAAAAGGTGCCCTAAACATAATCTGCCCCTCTTTTCCCCTGACTGGATTATCTCCCCCAGTGGGGTCACCACCCAGTGGTCGTAAAAGACAATTGAACTTTGGAACATGGAATATATGGACTTTGTCAGATAACACAGTCACTTATGCCCTCACTTTTGAGAACCCTGTTTATGGAAGACAATCTTACTCGGCTATGAGTGATTGCCAAAGAAGAAGATGATGACAAGAAGGACCTAAGCGAAATAGCACTCTCTCCCCTCGTGATTCCTTGCAACTGGTACACAGAGCCTTAATATCTCTGACAGAGGAGGCAGATCAGATAGCCATTGTCAGGGGTTCAGGAGCAGAGGCAAGGGCAAGGGAGGAAACAGAGAGCGAGGGGGAGGAGGCAGAGGAAAAGATGAGTGATGACGACGACCCGAGATCTCCGAGTCTTTCCAGTGAATCAGAAGATTCACAGAAAGGAGCACCAGTGGCCAGGGCAAGGGGGGAGCCTAGGGGGACACCCCAGGGAGATAGAGCCAGAGGGGACTCAGAGGAGAGCAGTTGGAAATCGGGACCAGCGTCACCGCCAGAGAGCAGGGAAGAGGAAGAGAGCCAGGGATCAAGCGCTGGCAGCTCACAACAGGGGGGAGGGCATGAGTCAGGAGTGGCCACACCTCCATCGGGGAGCGAAGAAACGGTCAGACGGAAAGTGGAAGGTTGGGCGCGCGCGCCAAGTTCAAATGCACAGAGAAGTGACGCAGTAGGCAGCCCTGAAAGAGAGCCAGGTCCTAAAGCCCGGCGCAAGGAGACAGGAGAGTCCGGGGGGTCGGCGTCAGAAGAATCCAGGAAGGAAGAGACCCCGGGGGGCAGAGGGACCCAGAGGAGAACAGTCAGGCGGAAAAGGTGGAGCAGGGCTAGGATATTAAGTTGGTGCGCAAGGGGCGGAGACTCAGACGGGACTTCGCCGATCTAGCCATTAGACGTAGAGTTGCACGCAGCGGCTTGAGAATGGAAACTGTAACTCAATAAAGACTTTTACTTAATGATCGCTGGCTAGCGTGATCCTCTGTGAGCTAGGATCTGGAAGCAGCTCTGACAGCCATCATAGAAATATGAGCATAGAGTGGAAAGTGTGTGCCCTGTTCTGACTTCTAAAGGTTTCCTGCAGTTTCTACAGGGTCATGGGCCCCAAAGGAAACATCTGACCAGGAGTAAGAACCAGGATGCTGAGTAGAGGAGCTTCCTGACATTCCAATAGAGATCTCCACTCTCAAGTCTTTCTGTGGAGAACTGGTGCTCTAACTGAACAATGTGCCCATTCTTTCAGGAGCGTCAACAGAAAACGAAACCCTTCATGTTTGCCATGGAGTTGGGGACATTCAGTCCCCTGTGATGGGACGTTTTGTTTCTGCACATGACTTTGGCAAACCACTCTAAGCTGAAACATCGCCTCACCCATCCTAGAATGTTCAGTTCACATTGAGTTCATGAAACATCATATCCTGACCTGTTCCTAATGCATGGTTGACCACATCTATGGAATACAATAGTTATGCCCTGTTAAGTTTTGCTATATCAATCATTAGTTATAGTTTAATAAAGAGGTTTTCACGCCTGTCTAATTCTGTGTTCCCTTTCCCAACCTTTAATCTATTGATGATTAATGTCTATATGCAACCCTTGTATTGTATATGCAACCCTTGTATTGTATTTGTTTTGTTTTTTTATAATAATTTTTATTGCATTTTTTCCAAATTACAGAAAGAACAAAAGAATGAACAGAATAGAAAAAAAAGAAAGAAAGAAAAGAACAGAAAATCACAACCATTTCAGGAACTTATTTCAAATTTCCATTGGACTTCCCCACATCTCCCGCATAATGCATTCTTGATAATAAAGTTATCAGCAAATTATACCCTTACTTCGTGTGTTTCTTTATATTTTCAGTTGCAATTTAAGTTTAAATCTCTTATTCTCCATTTACTCTAAAAATATAACATAATGTCATTTTTACCCATTTAAACTTTGATTCTTTCATAAATGTTGCCCAATTTCATAGATAATTAAATTTCGTTGCTGGGGCTAACATTCCAAATCATACGGCATCTTATGATTCATACAACTTATAATACTTTTGCAGATAGTCTTTAAATTTTTTCCAGTCCTCCTCCATTGCCTCTTCTCCCAGGTCTCGGATCCTTGCAGTCATCTCGGCTAGTTCCATGTAGTTCATCAATTGCGTCTGCCAATCCTCCAGTGTGGGCAAATCTTGGGTCTTCCAATGCTTGGCGATAAGAATTCTTGCTGCTGTTGTAGCATACATAAAAAAAGTTCTATCCTTTTTTAACACCTTCTGGCCGACAATGCCCAGAAGGAAGGCCTCTGGTTTCTTGGGAAAGGTGTACTTGAACACCTTTTTTAACTCGTTATATATCATTTCCCAGAAGGCCTTCAATCTTGGACAAGTCCACCAGAGGTGAAAGAATGTCCCCTCAGCTTCCTTACATTTCCAACATTTATTATCGGACAAATGGTATATCTTAGCCAGTTTGACCGGGGTCATGTACCACCTGTATACCATTTTCATAATATTTTCTTTCAGAGCATTACATGCAGTAAATTTCATACCGGTGGTCCATAACCTCTCCCAATCTTCAGACATGATATTATAACCAATGTCCTGAGCCCATTTTATCATTGCTGATTTAACTGTCTCATCCTGGGTGTTCCATTTAAGCAGCAAGTTGTACATTCTCGATAATAACTTGGTCTTTGGTTCTAGCAACTCTGTCTCAAGTTTCGATTTTTCCACCTGGAATCCTATTTTTTTATCTAGCTTAAAAACCTCATTAATTTGGGCATAGTGTAGCCAATTTTGCACCTTATCCTTTAATTTTTCAAAGCTCTGCAACCTCCAATTACCTCCAATGTTTTCTATTATTTCCCAATATTTTGGCCAGTATGCCTCCATATTGGGTGTTTTCCGAGCTTTGGCCTCTATTGGTGAAATCCACCTCGGAGTTTTGCTTTCCAATAAGTCTTTATATTTTTTCCAGACCATATATATTGCTTTTCTGACAATATGGTTTTTAAACATTCCATGTGTTTTCCCCTTGTCATACCACAAATACGCATGCCAACCTGACGAATTATTGAAGCCTTCCAGATCTAGGACATCAGTGTTTTCCAATAAAATCCAATCTTTCATCCAGCAGAAGGCCGCAGCTTCATAATATAACCTTAAGTCTGGCAGGGCAAACCCCCCTCTCTCCTTTGCATCAGTTAGTATTTTAAACTTTATTCGGGGCTTTTTGCCCTGCCAAACAAACCTAGAAATATCCTTCTGCCACTTTCCAAAACATTCCACTCTGTCCACAACCTGCAAGGCTTGAAACAAAAACAACATCTTTGGCAAAACGTTCATTTTTATAGCTGCAATTCGGCCTAACAAGGATAGTTTCAATCTTGACCAAATTTCTAAATCTTTTTTAACTTCTGACCAACATTTCTCATAATTATCTTTAAATAGATTCAAATTCTTAGAAGACAGATTGACCCCCAGGTATTTCACTTTTTTAACAATGTTTAGTTCTGTTTCCTTCTGAAACCCCTCTGTTTCAGTAACTGTCAAGTTTTTCCCTAACACCTTAGTTTTTTGTTTGTTCAACTTAAAACCCGCCACCCGACCAAATTTCTGAATCAATTCCAAAACTCTTTTTGTACTAGGTTCTGGCTCCTGTAATGTTAAAACCAAGTCATCTGCAAATGCTTTCAGTTTATATTGTTTCGCTCCGACCCGTATTCCTTGTACCTGCCGATCCTCCCTTATCATATTCAGCAAAACCTCCAGGACTGAAATAAACAATAAAGGGGATAGAGGGCACCCCTGACGTGTTCCTTTTTCAATGTGAAGTTCTTCTGTCACCACATTGTTCACTATCAACTTAGCTTTTTGTTCTGAATAGATTGCTTCTATTCCATTCTCAAACCCCCTTCCCACTCCCATCCCTTCCAAGTTTTTCTTCATAAATTTCCAAGAAATGTTGTCAAAGGCCTTCTCCGCGTCAATAAAAATTAACACTGCTTTGGTGTTAATATTTGTTTGTAAAAGTTCCAAAATATCGATAATGTTCCTGGTGTTATCAAACAAATGTCTACCTGGGAGAAAGCCTGCTTGGTCCTTATGGATTACTTCATTTAATACTTTTTTAAATCTATTAGCCAAAATATCCGCAAATATTTTGTAATCCACATTTAGGAGTGAGATGGGACGGTAGTTCTTAAGTTGAGTCTTTTCAGTTTCCACTTTAGGTATCAGTGTGATGAATGCTTCTTTCCACGTATCTGGTGCCCTCCCTCCCCCCATAATCTGGTTGCAAACCTCCATTAATGGTTGTATCAAATAGTCTTTTAACATCCTGTAGTACTTGGAGGTGAGTCCATCAGGGCCTGGAGATTTGCCTAGTTGCATATTCTGAATGGCATCCTCGATTTCCTGTTGTGTTATTTTGCAGTTCAAGATTGATCTTTTCTCTTGAGATAATTTTGGTAGACCGTTGTCTTTCAAAAATTGTTCTATCTCAGTTGCTTCCTCGGACCCTTGTGTATACAGTTTTTTAAAATATTTCTGGAAACACTTTCTAATTTCTCCCGGTTTCTGAATGTTTTTCCCTTCAACTTCTAAGTTGGTAACATAATTTAATTTTTGTCTCTTTTTCAACTGCCAAGCTAGCAGTTTCCCACATTTATTCGCAGATTCAAAAGATCTTTGTTTCATTTGTTTGATTTTCCATTCCACTTCTTGGTTAATCAATTTCGCATATTGTGACTGGTGAAATTTGATTTCTCTTAAAGTCTCTTTTGATTTTGGATTCAATCTTAATTTTTTCTCTCCATCTCTTATCTTCTCCAATATCTTGTCTTTTTTACCATTCCAAAGTTTTTTCTTGATCGTATTCTGTTGTATCAGGAACCCTCTCATGACAGCTTTGCTTGCGTCCCAGATTATTCTTTTTTCCACCGAGGTATTCAAGTTAATTTCAAAGTAGTCCTTTAAGGCTTTTTGGGCCTTCTTTACAATCTCTTGATCTCTTAACAGGTTGTCATTCATTTTCCATCTGAAGGAGTCGGCAGTAGTAAATCTCATTTCCATTTTCAAAGCGTTATGGTCGGAGCAAGTCTTTGGGCAGATTTCTATTTTTGTAGTCTTAGGTGCCAGCCCTCTAGTTGCCCAGATTTGGTCGATTCTTGTCCATGACAGGTGGGCCTCAGAAAAGAAAGTTCCTTCTTTACCTAGGGGGTTTCTCGTCCTCCATAAGTCAATTAAGTCCATATTGTCAGTTAGTTCAAAGAAAGTTTTTGGTAGTCTTCCATCTTTGGTCAGATTCTGATTCTGTGACTTATCCATAAAAGTAGAGACGACCCCATTCATATCTCCCATCATAATGATGTTGGAATAGTCCAGATAGTCCAGTAGTGTCTCATGCAGCTTCTTATAAAATTCTGATTTCCCCTCATTTGGTGCATAAATTCCTAATATCAAAACTTTCTCTCCTTGAATCGATATTTCAATAGCCAGGATTCTTCCTTGTTCGTCTTTGAACAAAAATTTTGGTGATAAATTCTCCTTGGCGTAGATCACCACGCCTCTCTTCTTAACTCTATCTGATGAGATGAATTCTTGGCCTAATCTTTTATTTATTAACACCTTCCTGTGTAGCCTGGTCACATGGGTTTCTTGCAAACAAATTATGTCCAAATTTTCTTTCTTTAGAATATGGAAGATCCTTTTGCGTTTTTCCGGGGAATTCGCGCCATTAATGTTCCAACTATACAGCTGCAGAGACATCCTGTATCAATCTGTTGTTACTCTTATTGGGCGTCTTCTTTTTTGTCCAAATCCGAGGGTGGTAGCTCTTTTCCAGACTCTGGTAGTGGCCAAATAGCTGCCACTCCTTTCTGCAAGTCTTCTCCGTGGTCGTGTAAGAACTTCTGGCTGTCCTCTTTCGTTTTGATTTTTGTCTTCTTTCCTTTGTATTTGAATGAGAGGCCTTGTGGAAACTCCCACCTGTATGGTATTCCGTTGCCTCTCAAAAGTCCAACTAGGTCAGTGTAGTTAGATCTGAGATCCAGTAATTGTTTAGGAATATCCTTGTAGATTTGTGCTCTTCTGTCCTGGATCTCAAGTGTTTTGTTAAAATGTAGGTCAAGTAGCTTGTCTCTCTCCTGCTTAGTCCTTAAGATAATCAAACAGTCTCTAGGCCTGTCCCTCCCAGCAGCCCTTCCCAATCTGAATGCAGTTGTTATTTTAAAGTCTGTATCTTCGTTTATACCCCAGAATTTAGAAAATTCTGTTGTTAAGAAGCCAATCAAGTCCTCTTTCTCAATCTCTGGGATAGAGCGTAATCTCAAATTATTTTCCCTGTTTCGCAATTCCACCAAAGACAGGTAGGCCTGCTGGTCAGTAATATGTTTATGGAGCGGCCTTACCTCTCCTTTCAGTTCCTCCACTTCTTTAGTTGCTGCTTCTGCTTTTTCATTCGTATTGTATTTGTGTTAACCAATCAGCAACAAGCACATATGTGGCAATGCTGTAATATTCAATAAAAGGGACTCCCCGAGACATGCTCGGTAGATGCCTCCCATATGACACTTGTCATTTGTCTGTCGTTTATTTCAACCCAACACCCTGCGCACCAGCGAGAATTGCATGTGCCCATCAACACTCACTTAAATTAATCCAGTCTGTGCTGCATTCTTTTTACATCATATTTGCAGCTCCCTCCTCTGCCAAGCTCATTCGGGGAACACTTTTCCAGTGCTGATCAGGCAGCTAAATCCAAAGGGGGGAATATTTTATTCTGTCTTTCATTTGGGGGGGGGGCGGTTAATCTGTGGATGAGGCCAGAGGTAAAAGAGAGCAGAGTTCACAGCAATTCAAGATGGCATAGTTCTCCTTCTGCCTCTGTGTGACTCCATCTCCTTCCCTTTCCCTCTGAGCGACTTTATCTGCAAAGAACATTGCAAAATCATTGCAGGAAGTCTTGGGGGTCCTCACCAGACCCCAAGGGACTAATAGTGCACTATTAGTCCCATACCTAAAATTCAGACCCAAAAAGGGGAGGGGGAAGGCATAATAAAAGCAGCTGACATGAACTTCTGATTGAGAAGGCACAGAAGATTATTGCACACACCACAACTAAATCGTACGTCAGTTTAGGCAACAAGTTCCTTAGCCAACATGTGTTTGCTTTTGTCATTCTGTGAAGTTAGCTGTGTCAGTAGAGCAGGAGACTCTTAATCTCGGGGTTGTAGGTTCGAGCCCTACAATGGGCAAAATATTTCTGCATTGCAGGGGGTGGACTAGATGATCTTCATGGTCCCTTCCAACTCTACAATTCTATGATTCTATGAAATAATTGATGAGGATAAACCCATTAAATATCACACGGTGTCTGGAGTGGATGTCAATCATGGAAACCATAGAAGTATGTCAAGTATTGTGGTAAGGTCTCAGTGGGTGTCAGTTCAGTTTCATTTCAATATCTTTATTAGAATGAAAACACCTTCATCTCATCCCCCATTCTTATGATGTCATTCTGCTGTGGCCGCATCACAGGTGATTGTTATGGCAACATGGTGCCTGCCTTCTGTACTGATGGGAAGATTCTTTCTTTCCCTCTGAGGCTGTTGGACCACTGTCTGGTCTTGTGATAGCATCAGGACAAAGGGATATAGCCTCTGAAAGATCCCATCACAATGCACTACCCTAAGAAGTCCAAGAGTCCTGGCCCTGTAGGGCACAGACCAAGCTCAAAGGGCCTCCCGTCAGACTCCTCATCATGCCCGTCAGACAAGTACAAGGACTATGCTGCCGTTGTTATAGACACAGGCACTGGATACACCAAGAGTGGCCTGGCTGGGGATGAGAAGCCGAGATCCATTGTGCCAAGTGTTGTGGGGGTGCCAAGGTACAGGACCAAGGAAAGCCCATTGTACTACATTGGGAAGAGCATTCCACAGCGGCGTGCGGAGGTGAGCACACACCAGGTAATGACCCATGGAGTCGTGACAGATTGGGATGCCCTAGAGATGCTATGGCACCATGTCTTCTACACAGAGCTCAGCGTGTGCCCTGAAGAGCTTGCTGTGCTGGTCACCGATTCCCCCATGTCCCCAACGACTAACCGTGAGAAAATGGCGGAGCTGCTCTTTGAGAACTTTGAAGTGCCAGCCATGTTTGTGGCTCATCAGTCCCTTTTGTCGGTGTATTCCTACGGCCGGACAGGTGGTCTGGTGATTGGCTCTGGCTATGGGACATCCTACACCGCTCCTGTCCACGATGGCTACATTTTACCTCATGCCACCTACCGACTGGACATAGCAGGCCATGCCCTGACGGAATACCTGGCCAAGCTGATGGGAGAATCTGGGAACCCTTTCCATAAGGATGAAATGGAGGTGGTATGTCAGATCAAGGAGAAGTGTTGCTATATCCCGGAGGAATATGAGGGTGAACTGAATGCTGATGAGAAGAAATACCTCATGGACTATACCCTTCCTGACAGGCAGGTTATCTCCATCGGCAGTGAGCGCTTCCGCTGCTCAGAGATCCTCTTCAATCCGACCATGCTGGGCTTCCCAGAGGTGGGGCTTCATGTCCAAGCTATAAGCAGCATCAGGAAATGCAAGCCAGAGCGACAAGCGGACCTGCTTGCCAATGTGCTGCTGGCTGGTGGAACTACCATGCTTCGTGGCTTTTCCGAGAGGATTAAGAAGGAACTGCAGAAGATGGAGCCATCCAAAAAGGTGGGCATCCTGGCTTCCCCCAACCGCACCTTCTCTGCCTGGTTGGGTGGCTCCATTGTGGCATCCCTCAACTCTTTCCAGAACGTGTGGATTGACCGGCAGGCCTACAATGAGAAGGGCTCCTTCATTGTCCACCGGCACTGCTTCTGATCAAGGCGGTGGCATGCCAGGCTTGGCAAGGGCATGTGTCAAAGGGAAACTCTCCTCTACAACATGCTGTTTTTTTAGCATAGCACTTCTGAGTCAGTTCTGTCACCACTATTGGAGATGGGGAAGAGCAAAGGGAGTTTGTAGGGATTTACAAAAAATATAAGAAGAGGTGGGGAGGGAGGGAGAGAGAGAGGGAGAGAGTGGAAATGTTGAACCAAGTAATGGATCCTTTTAAAAAATGTGATTTGTTACAGGTAAAGCCTATCAAAAGAAGCAGTGCAAGATATATGTGCCATATTTCTCACATACACACAAGTATGAACTGCCTCATAGGCAGACCTACACATCTGCACCTCTTTCTTTAGATCAATTCGCGGCTACTAGCCATGAGGGCTATGTTCTACCTGGTCAATCACTGTGAGAACAAGATGTTGGTCTAGGTGAGCCTTTTCCTCTGATCCAGCAGAGCTATTCTTATGTTCTTACATTTGTGGTGGAAGAACTCACCCACCACCATTTGCAGTTCTCACTGTAGCTTTCTCCCAAATCTGTGAACAGTTACCCATATTTAGAGATTGTTCCTCCCCCTCACACATTTCCGCCCACTGTCCAAAGAGAGCGCAACCTGTAAAACTGCTCATACATTGAGGTCGATCAAGACTGTGAGGTGAGGAGCTTGGGTCCAGGGAAATAAATGAAAACATAGCCATTGCTGACCGTATGTGGCTCCTCTTCCTGATAAATATCGAGACTGATGAATCCTGCTCCTGCTAAAGAATGCCACTGGAACAGAAGAGTTTATCAGAACAGGGCTTTTAGTCCTTTAGCAAGGCTAGTTAGTCAGAATCTGCCAAAGGACACAAATACAGAATCCTGTGCTGTTTTCTGTGACAAAAGGTGGCGTCTGCAAATCATGGGGGAGAGGCTTCAAAGTTGGTGTAGTGAAGGATGGATGAGTGAGTGAGTGGTTGATAGAGGAGGCATTGTCCAAATCCTCTGGGCCACAAGTAGAGCCCTGCAGGATCACACCCATGGCCTATCTCACCCAGCATCCTGCTTTCCAGAGTTGGCAGTTGCTGCCTATGGAAAGCCCACATGCAGGGCAAGATGGCAATAGCCCTTACTTGCAGATGTTCTCCAGAAACTGGTACCCAGGGACCCGCTGCCTCTTATCTCAGGGGTAAACCTATACATCTTCCACTTTGCATGTATTTCTCTCATTTAATATTTGCACCCCTAAGCAATGGGAGAGTGAAGAGACATTTACAGCTATCTCATAAACCATAAACCAGCTCTTGTGTTGCCATAGACCAGCTCTTTGGCAGAGAGCATCTTTTTTCAGGGCTGGAGGCAGTGCAGCCTCTTTTCTCTTACATCCTCCCTGGGGATCCTATGCCAGGAACTTCAGAGATGGTCTTTCTCCTGAAAGAACTGGGAACTAATTCTGTTTCTTTTGCCCTGTCTCCATGACAATCTATGTAATTACCGCTGGTGGACTATTTGTTGCCATGGCAAATTTAAATGCACACTGATCCTTGTGTGTGTTATGCTATGAGTCATTGGCTGAGCTGCCACCCAGCAGGGTCTGTGAACATACTAGCTCTTCACTTTGCTCCAGAAGGAAAGAGGCTGATCACATGGGGTGGCTTGGCTGTGCTAAAGTTAACACCGAGTGAGGCATCCCAGCACTCTCAGCCTCTCCTATAGGCTCCTTGCAGAATGAGATTCTCCATCCACAAGACCAGTGAGTTGGCTTGCCACCCTCTCTTCCAAATATCCCCACTGTGATCTGGCTTACTTGGCAGCTGAAAAGTACCTGTAGATGCATCGGGTACTGAGAGGTTGGCCCCCTTTGTTTCCCTTCCGGTGAGAGAAGTGATTGACAGTCCAAAAATGGATAGTTCACAAGCAGGTAGCAAAGTTGTTGAGAAAGGAAGCTGCCCAGGAACAACTTGCCAGGATGAAAAAGTGCAGATGGTTCTAGTGTCAAAAACTGTTCCATTAAAAATAAGTGGTGATTTTCAAACCGGAGGAATTAAGTACTCCTGGTGTGTCCGGGGGGGGGGGTGTCCTGTAATGATTGCTGCCATCCATTGCATCACTTTTACGCCCACTCTCCCATTTTCCATTATGGCAGCCCTGCTTCCTTTCCCAGCCATAAAAGTTGGTGGGAGGAAGAAACAGATGAAAAAAAGAGGCATGGGCAGGTAGTAACTAAACCCAAAGGAGCCCTGCTTACCCCTCAGAACAGGCTTCCTCAATCTCAGCCCTCCAGTTGTTTTTGGCCTACAACTCCCATGATCCCTAGCTAGCAGGACTAGTGGTCAGGGATGATGGGAATTGTAGTCTCAAAACATCTGGAGGGCCGAGGTTGAGGAAGCCTGCCTCAGAATGACCAGGATCTGAGTTCAGATGTTGCTGTTGTTGTTTAGTCATTTAGTCATGTCCGACTCTTCATGCCCCATAGACCAGAGCACCCCAGGCACTCCTGTCTTCCACTGCCTCCCACAGTTTGGTCAAACTTCAAGAACACTGTCCAACCATCTCGTCCTCTGTCGTCCCCTTCTCCTTGTGCGCTCAATCTTTCCCAACACCAGGATCTTCCCTGGGAGTCTTCTCTTCTCACTAAGCTCAGATGAATGTTGTTAATTGAGTTCTCTCTCATGTTGATGCCACACTTGGGGATCAGCAAGGATTCCCTCTACTTATGCCACATAAAAGCAATCCAAACGGATTACTCTGGACAAGCCAATGGATCCTTACAATCAGTGTATGTGCTATAGCAGGGTGGTCCAACATTCAGCCTGAATGCAGCCCTCAAGGCCTTTTTTTTGATGGCCCTCAACAATATTTAATGCCCCCTTCCCACAGCCCTCATGCTGCCTTCCCAAAGCCAGAGAAGTGAGGTGCTGGGCTTTGGGAAGGAGGCATGGGGCTCTGACAAGATCCTAGAGTCCTCCTTCTCATGGCCTAGGTGGTGCTTTCACAACTTGGCAGGGTCCCTGTTGAAGTAGTCTTGTGGCCCACTTGGTATGAAAAGTTGGAGCATCCTGTGCTATAGTATACTTCTTGGAGGTCAATGTGCTTGATGGAGTCCCTCTTCCTTCACACACACCCAGAAGCGGGAGCTGTTCATGATGGACCAGGAGTCCTCTTCAAAGTGGCCAGGAATCAAAGCAGAATTCACATGAGTTTCCCAAGTTCCTCTTGGGCTGGAGGGACAGTGACTTCACTTACTGCTCTACCACAGATAGCTGGCATGCCTGCTGTGTCCAGCATGGTTGTGACTATTTCTATAAAATCCAGTCAAAATGGTATGCTAAACTGGAGGTAAGAAACAGAAGGAGAAACCTGGCTGGGAGCTTCTCTGTCAGTATGACTTCAAGCCGTGCCAGCTCTATTCGCGCATCAAGAGGGAGCCTTCGGTCTTCTGAAGAAGGAAAACTGGGCTGGCCTTCCATGTGGTAAGAGTAATATGCAGCCTGGCTACTTATTTAGTCTATTCTCTGGGAAAGTTCTGAGTTGGGCATTCTGGGAAGCAGCAGAAACTGGACCAAATGGGGTTGTTAAACTCCTCTCTAGCAACATAGTCTGAAGAACAGGGTCCAAGTCTTACCGAGGCTGACCCACGTCACTGCATAAGCAATACCCCCCTTTAATCACATTAATGCTATAAATTAGCATTTAATGCTACAAATGCTTGTAAATATTGAGCTGTGTCTGCCTCCCGCTGATTAATTGGGAATTATACTTGAGGTTACCACACAGTTCGAAGATTAATAACTGTGTATCTTGCTGTTTGCAGGCTGCATGATTAAACTCTTGATTGGAAGCCGAGTCTACAGCGCACTGCTAATTCCCCCTTGCTCACCCAGCAGTTAATTACAGGCATAGGTGGTCGGCAGTTAGCGTGATCATAGTTCTTGCCTGTGCAAAGTGCAGCCCCCCTCAGCAGTGGCTGAAATACACCCAGACATTTAGCCAGGAAATTCCGGCAAAGGCCTTGCTGCATAGTGTCACACAGCCAGGGATGCTTGAGCCAGTGATAGGGCTGGGATCGAGTCTAGTGAGCAAAAACTGAATGTGCGCGTGCTTTGACCTCTCATTAGCTGTAGAAGTTATGTGCTGCAGCTGGAAAGCTTGGTATTCTGCCTTTGCCTGGCAAACAGAAGAAACTGCCTTACACTTAGGGTTTAGCCACACTTACCTCTTGCCCAGGACGTGGGTGGTGCTGTGGTGTAAACCACAGAGCCTAGGGCTTACCAATCAGAAGGTCAGTGGTTTGAATCCCCGTGATGGGGTGAGCTCCCATTGCTCTGTCCCAGCTCCTGCCAACCTAGTGCAAGCTCCTGCACATCAAAGTGCAAGTAGATAAATAAATACTGCTCCGGCAAGAAGGTAAACAGTGTTTCCATGCGCTGCTCTGGTTTTGCCAGAAGTGGCTTAGTCATGCTGGCCACATGACCCGGAAATACTGTCTGCGAACAAGACAAACGTCGGCTCCCTCTGCCAGTAAAGTGAGATGAGTGCTGCAACCCCAGAGTCATTCGTGACTATACTTACCGTAACTATCAGCGGTCCTTTACCTTTACCTTTTGCCCTTTGCTTTCTAGGCACAGATCTGCCACTCCCCCCCCCATGCCACTTTCCCCAGGAAAACTCAATCTTTACTGCTAAATTGGAACACATGTCAATTTGGGTTTTGCGTGGATTGCTGTTTGCTCTGCTTCAGAGGTAAAGAGTAGGTTTTTGCAGGGAAAGTGGAAGGGCAAAAGGAAAAGGAAGAGTGCTCTGACACAGAGTTGGGAAGCCTGGACCTGCGCCTACAAGTGCAGAGCAAAGGTTAAGTGTGGGTGAGCCCCCTGAATCAAGCCACTAGTCCATCTAGCTCAGTATTGTGCACACTGGCTCTAGGGTATCAGACAGGGAATATTCCCAGTCCTACCTGGAGATGCCAGTGATGGAACCTGGGACCTTCTCGTGCAAAACAGATGCTGACCTATGGCCCTTCCTGTAGTACCAGGCGCCTGCAGCACTTTATGTTTGACATTCTCCAGCATCCCACTCAATTCTTCATTTCCAGCTCCATGTACAACAACCGACCTGAGAGTGCCAGAGCTGCAGAACACATCTTCCGGGTCTAGATATAGGTATGATCACTGACGCCTCCTCCCATGCCAGGAGAGAAGCGCATCAGACCAAGACAGTGCAACAAAAGTCATTTGATTTCCCCATCCACAACAGCTATGAAAGGGTGGCGGCGGCAGCTAGGAGTTGGAACTTTAGCTTGGTGGTAGAACATATGCTTTGCATGCCAAAGTTTCCCAGATTCAATCCTCAGCCTCTCCAGGTAGAGCTGAGAAGTCCTCCTGCCTGAAACCCTAGAGTAGGGGTCAGCAAATTTACCGCGCCTCAGGCCAGT
This sequence comes from Podarcis vaucheri, assembly GCF_965113315.1. Lineage (NCBI taxonomy): Eukaryota > Metazoa > Chordata > Lepidosauria > Squamata > Lacertidae > Podarcis > Podarcis vaucheri. The sequence goes on along the minus strand of NC_138760.1, from coordinate 75,558,857 downwards.
GTCTCCAGCACCAATCACGCAGCAGGCTGGAGGGCTGGGGAGCGTGTGCCCATACGTGTGCGCACACGCTATTTCTGGCGCACTTCCGGGTCGGAGGAGCACCGGAAATAGCTTGTGCACATGTGCACGGGCCTCCTCCAACCCAGATGTGCACTGGAAATAATGAGCATGCGCAAATAACGCTTGCGCATGCGCACAAGCTATTTACGGTGCTCCTCCAACCCGGAAGTGGGCAGCCGTGCAGCGCAGCACTGGTAAGAGCAGGCAGTGGCAGCGGGGGTCACCGCGGGCCAGATAAACAAGTCCTTCAGGCCTTATCTGGGCCGCGGGCCTTAGTTTGGGGACCCCTGCCCTAGAGGGTCACTATCACTCAGTGTCTTTTTCCCCCCAAATGATATTTATTAAAAGTTTAACAATTACAAAAAAGAGAAAAAAGAGACAATAAAAAGTTACAATACATCAAAAAATAAAAATAAAAAGCAGAACAAAAAACAATACAGCACAATTAAAAAGAAAAAAAAGAAAAAAAAGATTTAAAAACAGAAACATTTAAAAACACATCCAATATTTCCATGTCTTTATCTTTCATTTACATGTTTCATCGACCTCCTCACACCTCCCTTTTTTGTATTCTAATTCAATTTAGCTATTTCAGCAAATCCTTTCCATCTTTCTCAATTTTTGTTCTACAAATTACCTTAACCCAATCTGACCTTAAATTTTACACTTTGGCCCATTAACAACCCATTTTTACTTAATTCTTTATAACATTTCTGCTAAAACCATATAACTTCATTTCAGCATCCTTCTAACATTCATTAATTTTGCTATATTTTTGTAAATATCCTTTAAATTTTTCCCAATCTTCTTCCACCGACTCTTCTCCCTGGTCTTGGATTCTGCCAGTCATTTCTGCCAGTTCCATGTAGTCCATCAGCTTCATCTGTCATTCTTCCCTGGTGGGTGGATCTTGTGTCTTCCAGTGCTTTGCAATAAGTATTCTTGCTGCTGTTGTAGCATACATGAAAAAAGTTCTATCCTTCTTTGGCATCAATTGGCCGACCATGCCTCTGGTTTCTTCAGAAAGGTATATTTAAATACCTTTTTCATTTCATTATAGATCATCTCCCAGAATGCCTTAATCTTTGGGCATGTCCACCAAAGGTGAAAGAATGTACCTTCAGTTTCATTACATTTCCAACATTTATTATCGGGCAAATGGTAATTTTTTGCAAGCTTGACTGGTGTTATGTACCACCTGTAAATCATTTTCATTTAATTCTCTTTTAAGGCATTACATGCCGTAAACTTCACACCAGTGGTCCATAACGGTTCCCAGTCAGCCATCATAATATTATGTCCAACATCTTGTGCCCATTTAATCGTAGCAAATTTCACCGTTTCATCTTGAGTATTCCATTTCAACAGCAAGTTATACATTCTTGACAAATTCTTAACTTTAGAATCTAACAATTCTGTTTCCAATTTTGATTTTTCCACCTGAAAGCCTAATTTTTTGTCCAAATTATATGCCTCCATTATTTGATAATAATGGAGCCAATCTCGCACTCTATTTTTTAATTTTTAAAAACTCAGCAGTTTTAGCCTATCTCCCTCTTGCTCCAGAATTTCCCAATACTTCGGCCATTTGGCCTCCATATTGAGTTTTTTCTGAGCCTTTGCTTCCATTGCTGACAACCATCTTGGGGTTTTATTTTCTAACAGATCTTTGTATCTTATCCAGACATTAAACAGTGCTTTCCTGACAATATGGTTTTTAAACGCTTTATGTGCTTTAACCTTGTCATACCACAAATATGCATGCCAACCAAATACATTATTAAAACCTTCCAAATCCTACTACTACCACTCAGTGTCAGCCATACTGAGTCAGATAGACCAAGGCACTGGCTTGCGGTGTCTCCATGAAGAACTTGTTCAGTGAGGGGAGAAGTTTGCCCCAAGTTGCAACATTTTCAGCCCACTCAGGAATAGAGAGAACATGTTGTAATATATTCCCAAGGCTCATCTAGACATTCAGCTTTTCCTACACAGAGATAGATCTTTAAGAAAATGCAAGAATGGGGCTGCAAGAGTGTTAGTAGCGTAAAGGAAAAAACAGCACACATTATGGTAGGCAACTCCTTTCCTATATGGACATCTCTCAGTGTGAAAAATATAACTCATATAACAGACCACAGACATTTTTTAAAATTTATTAATTTTATATCCCTTCTTTCTTCCAACATACACGTGGTTTCCAAGAGGTCTCCCATTGAGCCCCTGAGGAGGCCCAGACATGCTTAGCTTGAAATTATTTGCCTTCAGACCACACCCTGGGCATATTGGATTCCTGAAATTCAGCAAACATGCAAATTCCCAGGCTGTCGCTATGAGAGCTAGGGCAGCATGTTGGAGCAGTTATTATTATGCCCTTAAGCAGTGAGTATCAGCTGTAGTTTTTTGCAGCTTTCAGAGGTTCAGATCTGCATTGCTCCCTAGAGCTCCTATATATCTTCCTTCTTTTTAGCCTGTCTCCCCTGCCGTAAAGAAGACTCCCTTCCCAATAAAAGACACCTTCCATTGCTGGCCTCGGTTCAAGTTCTTGAGACAGCTCTGCATTTTAAATATGTATCAAAATATATCACAGCCTGGTCCCATAAATTGATGTTGATTTATTTATTATGCTTCTTTTTCTATATATAAAAGGAAATATAATCTGATGTAATCCAAGTCACCCAGATAAATGCTCCACATATGTCATCTCTTACAAAGATAGATGGCTTCCAATAACCATATACCTACCACGTCTGGCAAGACCCCAATGACCGGCTGGTAGAAGGGGACACTTGAAGCTGAGAAGTGATCACAACAATGACCCTGGAAGACACAACTTCAAAAAGGTTGCATGTTGAACCCAGGGCATCTGAAGCTCCACCTGGAGATGACCAAATGATAGGAGGAGCCACCTGTCTGATGGGAAATCAGGCAGACATCAGCAGCCCATATTGACCGAAGGGAAATGCTGTGCACTTCCTAATGCCACATGCACCCCTCTCAAATTGTCCAAAGCCTTACATTCACCTATTGCTCCATACTTGAGATGCCAACAGGCTCCCCAAGGAAAAGTCAGAAGACCAAAGGGATGTTAGAGCCTGGAGCAAAACATGGGTCCTTTAAAAGCTCCACTCACCATCCAATATGACAGTTCATCCTCAGATGCCTTCCCTATAAAGAGTGGTGTGAAACAGGGCTGTGTTCTTGCCCCAACTCTCTTTGGCATATCTCCCTTTTGCTTTCCTATGCATTCAGCTTGACTGAAGACAGTGTGCACTTGCATCACCAGCTTGACTGAAGACAAGTTCAACCTGGCAAGTCTCCACGACAGGACCAAAGTGCAGTGGGTTCCTATCCAAGGTATGTTGTTTGTAGATGATGCAGCCTTGACAGTGCACTTCAAGCAAGCTCTATAGAGACTCATCAACCATTTTGCCCAACCTTGCCTGGAGTTCAGCCTCACCATCAGCCTGACAAAGTCCAGAGTCCTGGGTCAGAACATTGCCAGCATTCTACACATCAGCACTGGTGACCACATGCTTGAGGTGGTAGATGATTTTGTCTATCTGGACTCCACCATAATCAGCAACTATTCCATCAATGCTGAGCTGGACAAACATATTGGCAAGGCAGCTATGGCAGTGGTTGCTGAACGACAACTTCCACCAGCCCAAGTATAGTCAATGGCTAGAGATTATGGGAATTGTATTTCAGCAACATCGGGAGGATAAAAGGTCCCCACACCAAGTAAAATGTTTGGGAAAATTAAAAGGGTATTTCACAGCTGAGGTACCACCACCAAAAGGTCCCTCTCCCACATTGTCACCCACGTTACCTCAAATGGCAGGGGCATGCAGAAGAGAGCTTCTGAAGATCTTAACAGTGGGACAAGCTGATAGTCTTCAAGGGCAGCCCGATGTATAAACATGCTACATCACTCTAACATGGAATTTGCCTGTGTATAGTTAGGTGTCATCAGGCTTTTTATGCCCCCAAAGGGATACATCTGGTGGAAAACTGAAGAGCACACATAAGCAACAAACTTCTTCCTTTGATGGGAGTGCAATCACATCTAGAGCATGCTGAACATCATGCTTCCATACAGATGAGCCACCCAGCTTAGGTTCAGTTTATTCTTAACAGAAAGTGGAGAAGATGGATATTATCATGGACTGAATGTCATATACTGTATATATATATATATTGGTAACTGGCAGTTGGAAAACCGGGAGTCCTTTTTACCTTTCTTTGTTGTTTCTTTTTCTTTTTCCCTTCCCTCTTTTTCTTTCTTTCTCTCTTTTCTTCTTCCTGCTTCTTTCGCCTTTTCTTTTCTTGTTTTCTTTCTTTCTTTCATTGTTGTTGTTGTTGTTGTTGTTGTCGTCGTCGTCGTCTCTCTTCTTTGTTTCTTCTTTTTTCTTTGGAGTCCTATGCTCAGGGCCTTTATCAAGGTCCAGCGATGGTGGTGTAGATGGTTGATGGAGGACCCTGGGTGCGAGGCAGAGAAACTTTGGTCTCCCAGAGTGAGAAGCTGGGAGGAGAAAGGAAAGTTATACCAGGTGAGAGCTGGGAGGAGCTACTCCCTTCTGTGAGTTAAGAACCATCTTTAGGAGAGGACTCCGTATTGTACTTATTCCATCTGTACTTTTTGTAGCTGTTTTCTGTTTTTTATTTACATTAGTTCTCTATATCTTATTGTTTTATGAAAAAAAAGTAAGAAAAATCTTAACAAATAAAAGAGATTCCATTGATTGGCCTCCCTGTGCTTCATTATATGCTGTCTTTTATTAAAATCTTTTATCCAAATCTGTATTTAAAGTTTTAAGAAGTGTGTGTGTGTGTGTCATAACCAGGAAATTCTGTGTTCTAAATATCCCTCAAATATAGACAAATTTAATTCAATTTTTCCAAATTGAAGAGGTGCAGGATGAGGCTGTGCCATGTATGAAGCAGATTCCTCTGACAGCAAATCAGGACTACTAAAAGATGAGGAAAAGCAAAATTGTCTTGGTACATCCAATGAACCTCCCACACTTGTCTGGGTACATTTATTATTCCCCTCCATTCTTGATCCAAAAGCAGTTTGATCTGCACAAAGCAGTGACATTCTGCTGCCACTGTCTTGTCAGGGCGAGACAGAACTTTTTCCTCCCTGATTTTCATGAGATACCTTTTATGATTCTGGATAGCCTAAAGAAAGTTGGACTTTCCTCTGCCCCCCGCCCTTCTGAAATATTTGAAGCAACAGAGTAGAAAGAGTCTCACTTGTTTCTCTATTGTGATGGGTACATAGCTGTTGCTTCTGGGCTTGGAGAAATCTCTGTTCCTCCTGCTTCCTATCTTTTGTCCTGCACCACTGAGTGTAATTAATTAGTGAGAAGCCGCATTTTGCTTTTGCACATACAGCTATGGAGAAGACTCTGCTTATATCACAAGACCTTGACGACAATGTCCATTTAAAAAATATTCCTACTCCACAACACCAGTAATTATTTTTTCCAGGGAATATGACTGAAACAGCTCAAATATGTCATGTGTGTGTGTTTAATTTTGGTTTTCATTTCATTCTTTTGTCTTTGCTTCTTCTTATTCTTGTGTGTTATTGAAGTGAGTGTTCTTGTTTAAATAAATAAATGTTATTATTAAAAGAATCTACTAAAGAGTTATTTGCATGCAGGGGGTGGAGGTGTGGCAGCCCATTACGTTGCTGAACCTAACAAATCCATAATCATAAATGGATGTTCCAAATAAGATGCTTCAAATCATTCTGATATCCAGAAAGACTATGGAAGGGTTAGTCCCCCCCCCCATCATATTTCTCCAAACTGGAGAGAGTGCAAGGATCTGAATCACACTTCCTATGGTCAAGAATACAAGCTACTTTCTACAGGTAAAAGAATCCCACACTAGGGAACACATTGGGTGCTCTATCTTCTTGGAAAGCAAATTCTACATCCCTGGGGTCTCCCCATAAATCTGCTTAGTACTTGGCTGCCTGCTTCCAGCATCCTAGGAAAACGTGACAGCTAGATCAGCTTCTAAATTCCTTTGCCACCTGCAGTGGCTGCTGTCAGTCCAGATAAGCCAAGCTGTCAACAACCCTACAGGACAACTGCTGGAGAATTCAAGGTGGGATGAATCTCATCAGTCTTGCAAAATGAGCTGAGTCAAGAGGAGCGAGCGTGGTCAGTTCTGATGGGAAAATAATTACTGTGTGACAAGGCTTTGCCTGGCACAGGAGCTCACTTACAATTATTGAGAAACAAGCTGCTTTTGGAAGGGGTGTCTGGAAATGGCCGAGATACGGTGCTTTTAATAGGTGTGCTCCTCTCCACTCACAATGTCCACCCAGAACCTTGAGGATGTTATAATCATCCAAAGGGTTTCAGAGTTGAACCAGATGTTAGAAGGGAGATGCAGGTGGTCAACTTTTTAAATTTTATTTTAAGTAGCCTCAGGAGGCTGTGATTGAAAGTGGGGAAAGGGTATGGAAGAGCTGTTTTGTATTTCCCCCTCCAAGTATAGGGTTGCATCTATTTTCCCATACAGGTTGGAAAGAGCATCTGGGGCAGTTTGAGCAGAAAAACTGCCCAGGAAAGAAAGAATTCCAGTTCTCCCCAAGTCCTTGGAAGTGATGGCCGTTAACTCAAGGATGATTTAAGGAGTCACAGTCAAACCAAAGATCCACTGGGGTGAAAGAGTTTGAATTTGACAGATCTTGGACTTTCCCAGCTACACTGGCATAAGGCTCCATCTGCACTATGGAGTATTATGCTACTTTAAGCAGCTGTTGCTTCCCCCAGAGAATCCTGGGAACTTTAGTTGGTTAAGAGTGCTGAGAGATGTTAGGAGATCTCTTTTCCGCTCACAGAGCTACAACTGACAGAGCTCCCTGGGAAGAGGGATTGATTATTAAACCACTCTGGTGACTATAGCTCTGTGGGAGGAATAGGGGTCTCCTAACAACTCTCAGCATGCTCAGTCACTGCAGTTCCCAGGAGTCCTTGGAGAAGCCATGACTGTTCAAAGTGGTGTAATACTGCTTTAAATGTATAGTGTAGATGGGGTTAAGTCCACACCCCCAACTGAGCTGGAGATACACCAGAATAAGTTCCTCATCCAGGTTCAGTCAGGGCTCAGAACTTAAGCATGTGGAACTTAAAATGGCATAAGTCCCCTAAAGGGGGACGTGACAGGAGTATGGTGGGGGCAGGGAAAGGAGACACACCCATTCCAAACCATGTTCAGCTCAGTCATGTGACCTAGGACCCAGTCCTCAAAAACTGGGCCCACACTCACCTGCTGACTCAGCCAGCAGTAGCCCTTCCTGGAGGCTCCTAAACAGGGTTTGGAATAGGGTTGACTTACACCAGTGTAAGTTAGGCTGGCTTCCTATAGTTAGGATTGCTCTGTTAAGCCTTGGGGAGAAGCTTTCACGCCTTGCTCTGGGAAATCCAAGGGTTTCTTGAAAGCTGGCCAGGGTATCTCAATAAAAGGATGGGGAGGAACCATGACTCAGACATTCCCAGCTCCAGTTCCTACTGTTGCTAATTAAAAGGCCCCAAGTAGTGGGTAACAGAAAAGACCCTTCTCTATCTAACAGCCCGGAGAACCACGATCAGTCAGTGCATACCAGCTGTGGGGAACTTTTGACCCTCCAGATGTTGCTGAACTACAACTCTTATTGTTCTTAGCAACTGATCATGCCTGCTGGGGCTGATGGGAATTGCAGTTCAGAAACATTGGGAGGGCAAAAGTTTCCTTTCATCCGATATAGACAACCCTGAGCTGGATGGGCAAGTCACGACAGGGAAGCTTCTCTATTTTCAAACCTATTTTTCTATCCCACCTGTCATCCAAGAAGCTCAAGATGGCAACATGATTACTTCCCTCTCCATTTTATCCTCCCAACAACCCAGTGAAGTAGAGGAGGCTGAGAAACAGCTTCCCATCCTTCTCGAACCACAGAACAAAGGCATTATAAGTGATGGGGGTGCTGACGGAGCTCCTTGCCAGGGGCACAAGGGACCCTCAGTACACCTCTGCCTGCAGTTCACACACAGCACAGGCCATGCAAGTTGGGCCTAGCCATAGCCTCACATGAACAACCAGTGTACTAATCGTGAAAGGCATGATTGCAAAATTGCTGGTGCGATGCTCCTCTGCAGTCTGATTCCCCTTTGTCTTAAGGGGAATCAACCTGACTCCTTTCATCCTAACACACCAAAGAACAATAGCAGGTGGGTGGAAGGAAAATTGCCGGCACCTTGAGTAACCATAGACACGACCAAAGTTCTGCCTGGGGCAGATATAAGTGGATTCATCATTCACTTGTATTTGCCACCCAACCTACCTATTTAAAATGTGTTAAATACATTATGAAAGACGCTGTGGATCCAGACAAAGAGCCTGGAAATCTCTGTTTAACAACTCCATTTCCCTCCCTTGCTGGCACCTAAGTTTTCAAAAAGTAGAAGTGGTAAAAAGGGTGCTGTCGCCCTTGCTTGCTAGAGAGCTCTAGAATAGACTGTATTTTCACATTATAATGCAGCCAAACCAGCTCAGTAGCTGACTTTTTGTCATGCTGCTTTACTTAGCTATTCCAGATCTTCCTCCCTCCACACTGGAACAAGATGCTTGCATCTTGACACTGTCTTCAGCCTCCAGCAGGCTCATAACTTGCTGGGACAGATTATTTTAATGAACTGGAATTTCTGCTTGTCTTCCTAGCCCAGCCAGTCCCGAGCAGAGGCGATTGCTTCGGCTATCAACCAGCAGCATATGGGCCAAGAATGTCAACACAGAACAAGCAGGGCATGATCTGGGAGGCTTTCAAGAAATTGCTGGTTTATTTTCCCCCCTTTAACAAGCTGGTGATGCATGAAGGGCTATGGGTGGGGGCTGAGGAGAGGGAGATAGCGCAGAGGCTGCATTTTGCTCCCTCTCTAAGCACAGCCATTGCTTTCCCAGAATACAGAATGCATTTAGCAAGACAAATTGAAAATGATCAAGCCAACAAGTTGTGCCACATGCTGCAGGGGGACACAGAGAAAAAGTATAAGTCACCTGATAATCCAACAGGGGGGAAGAATTGCTTCCCAACCCCATTTTCCATTGAATTGCTTCTGAAATAATTTTTTTGTAAAATAAAATCTTATAAAGACCTGAGAAAGTCCTAGTAGCTGAAGAAAATCAAGGCTGACTTTATTCTGTTGCACAAATCAAATTCCACATAGGAGGTCCATGGAAGTGATAGCCATTGAACTTGTCCCAGACCCACTTCAGGCCTTCTCCCACCACTGCCTCCAACTTGTCACCCAGTAAACTAAGGGTGCTCAAGGAACCCTGATGATCCAAGGGTACCCTGTTATCTTTATCATCTTGGCTTTCTTGTGTGGCCTTGGAGCAGATGTATGAAATCTCCTGGGAAATAGCTTTGACCCTATCCAAACTATTTAGCTTCCTCCAACACTTTTCAGATGTCTTACTTGCAAACTTCCAAATTTTGCTTCAATTTTCATGCTGCATTTTTACTGTAGCATGAATTTTCATATGCAATATCCCACTTCACCAGATGTTGTAAGTCCCTTTGAAGAGTGCGTGAGAGTTAATGCAAGTATAAATGACTAAGCCACCTCTAAGATATTTTTTACCTTCTTGCTGTCACAGACTCAGCGAGCCCAGAAGAATAATCCTGTATGTCCCTTCTTGGACTGTGGTACTTCAGGGTGCAGAACAGGGGTTAGATGACCTCAAGGGTAGCCAACATGGGGCCCTGAAGCTGTTGTTGGACCACAACCCCCCATCACCCTATACCATTGTCCATGCTGTTAGGGGCTGGTGGGAATTTTGGTCCAGCAGTAGGTGGAAGGCATCACATTGGTTACCTTGCAAAACATATTCAATATTGTTCTGCATCTTCTACCTTATAGATTGTCAACACGCTGGAGAAAAGGGTTCTGGCTTAGCTCTCTCCCCACCCCCAGATATTGGTTTACTCTTTGGAAGGAATCTTTGAACTGGAGTACACTCAACAATGCAACCCTGCACCTGAATTCAGTCCCAGGGGGCAGGTATTGAGATGCCTGTACCATGTGACTGCTCTGATTGTGTAGATTTGGCCTGATGTAGGAACCCTTCTGTAATCTTGGTTGGCACAAAACACTTTGATTGCTGTAAGGTGTTTTACTCCATCCTGCACAATATTCCATTTTTCCAATTAGCACCATATCATACCCTTATTAAACAGATTAAAAACTGGTTAATTAATAGATCTCAGGATGTACTTGTTAATTAGGAAATGGGTATGTGTTTCTAGCAGAGTCCACCAGGGATCAGTTCTCAACCCAGAGCTAATTGATATGTTAAACAGTGATATGAAAGAAAATGGAAAGTCAGCACACATAAAGTTTCTAGGGGACAAAAATTGTAGAAAGCTACAAGGGTAAGTCATTAATACAAAACCCTCTAAGTGTACTGGAACAACCGATGTACTTCAGAAGCATTCATTTTTATACAGCTCAATGTGATGGCGTATATTTAGGAGCAAAAAGAACATACCAGGCTACCAAGAGACAGGATTGTACCCTGAATACCAGTGGCATAGAAGTTTGCCTTTGAATGTTATGAGATGGGTTACACATCACCATGACATGGATTGTTATATACTGTTTGTATCACACACCCTTGGAGACCAGGAAATGCCACGTTTTGGGGTGCAGAATGGGGAGGCTCCTCAGTGATAGGAGGTAGTTGCAGAGGCTGCTCTGCAGCAGGAGGTCTCAGGTTAAGGGTGCTGTAGGAGTTAGACTCACCTTTGACAACCTGCTCAGTCTCTCACACACACCTGCCAGACCCCTCCCACGATTAGACATTTCTTGGGGTCCCAATTCCATCTCCCTCATCCTGCTAGGGCCTTCCCCAGGGTTCTCCAGCTCCAACTCTCTGAGTTCCTTCTATTCCACTTTGATATCTGACCTCCCCTTTATGACACCTCCTCAAGGCTCATGACAATAACATTAGGGTGGGCAACCGCTAATTATACAGCTTACAAGTTGAAACCTGCTGAAAATCATGGAATGTGTCCACTGAAATGGGAGGGAGGGAGAGAGGGAGGGAGGGAGGGAAGAGGGAGGGGGCACTGCCAATCCATTCACTTCCCATTGAAGTTGCTGCACTCTGTCTAGACCCCATCCCCTGACAGCTTTGGAGAAGGGTTCTGATTATTATCCATAAAGCTAAATGGAAAATATCACCAACAAATTTTCTGGATTCCTAACAAAACCTTTCCCCAGCATTCCTTCACAGCTGTCCAAGAGGAGTGGTGGTCAATGGAGACCCATGAGTCCAACAATCAGCTGGTGAACAAGTTATCCCATTGTAAGGTGCTGAAACTTGGAGCACTCCGTTTCCTTTGGGACTCTTTGTTCCTCAACACCAGCCATTATCCTTTTTCAAGGATAAGTCAAGTTTAAAGCTGGTCTACATAGACAGCATCAAGTCATAATAGGCAAGGATATATAAAGCAATAATAGGCAAGGATATATAAAGCAAAAGGGATGCAGGTGGCACAGTGGGTTAAACCACAGAACCTAGGACTTGCCGATCAGAAGGTTGGCAGTTCGAATCCCCGCGACGGGGTGAGCTCCTGTTGCTCGGTCCCTGCTCCTGCCAACCTATCAGTTCGAAAGCACATCAAAGTGCAAGTAGATAAATAGGTACCGCTCCAGTGGGAAGGTAAACGGCGTTTCCATGCGCTGCTCTGGTTCGCCAGAAGCGGCTTAGTCATGCTGGCCACATGACCTGGAAGCTGTATGCCGGCTCCCTCGGCCAATAAAGCGAGATGAGCACTGCAACCCCAGAGTCGGCCACGGCTGGACCTAATGGGCAGGGGTCCCTTTACCTTTACCTTTACCTTTATACTGTATATAAAGCAGATAAAGTTCAGCCAGAAGCTCTTTTGCAATGAAGGAAGAAAAAACAGGACCTTGGACAGCTCCCAGTGAGCCCTGCTGGCTAAAGTTCTGGCAATTCAGACAGGAGGCATACCTGGAGATTCCAAGGATTGAATCTGAGATATTCTGCATGCAAGGCAGAATGCTCTGTCGGTGAGCTCTGGCCCTTGCATATTACTGCAAGGCAGCAACAACACATCCTGTATGTTCTTCCAAGCAAAAAAGCCTGCCCAGAGCTGTCCCTTCATCTACATAGCCCCACCCTGAGTTCCATTTCTTGGTCACATTACTGTGTGACAAAAAACTTCACTCCTATGTTATAACTCCTAAAATATTTCGACCTGCTATATTGCAGGAACGTGGAAGCTGCTTAAGTGAACCAAGAGATCAAGATGGCTAGAAACATCCCAAGCTCCTCCCTTTCCTGATTCTCCGGGGCTCCTGCCTTTCCCCCTGCACACTCACTCACGCAGACACCGACCAGCTGTAGGCTGACTCCTGTTTTCCTGCCTTTCACACCCCGGCTACAGTCGCTTCCCGGCTCTTACAGAGAGTGTGATTTTCACAGCAGGGAGTCATCACCCAGTTATTTACAGAGTGCAAGACGTTACTGGCAGTTCCTCCTTTCCACACAGCATTGCGCTGCTGCAAGTTGCAGCAAGCACATGCTATTTATAATGTGGGGGGTGGGGGGTGGACCGGCAAAGCAGGACTAAGGCAAACGGAACCCTGAACTGTGTATAGGAGCCATGGGAGGGGCATCACATCCTCCGCTCAGAGAACAGCTGCACGCAGAAACACAGAAAGAAGGTGACCAAGAGGTGTTCAGAAGCAAGCCAAAGATTCATGCAGGCACTAACCTCTCATCTTCTGAAAAAGAGTTCCTACCACATTGCTGCAGAGTAAAAATACAAAGCAATATAAAGTTATCTCTCTGTGTGTGTCTCTAGCATTCCCCTTCTACCTGGGCTTCTCTCGCTGGTGGGCTGGTGCAAAGCCCTTCTTCCTGCCACATTTTACTACCTTCCTTCTGTTTTGTTAATTTGTAAAACTAAAACGCACCGTTGCAGCAGCACCTGCTTCCCTCGCCGCTTCACTTCGATGCCAGAAGCAGCTCAAGTTTTCTGTTTCTTTTACTGCCTCTCTGCCACGTAACCTTCATTCCTTTCTCAAACTGCAGTGTGGGAAAGGGACAGATAATTAACTTTTGATAGGTGCATAATCTACACTCAGGTGAGCGTGGGTGGGAGCAACACAATCAATTAACTCTGGATAAGTGGATTCTACACCAACTGCATTGGGAGGTGAGCTGACATTTCCGGATGTTATCTCATTCATGCTACTGCTGCAGCTAGAGGTATTGAATTGCGTTGCTCTGGCTGGAACAATGCAGAGGTGTGCACTTGGTCCACAGAGGTAGAGGCGAGAACCAGGCGCAATATAGTGCATTTGGGTCCCACAGGCTTTGCCAAACAACCTGGCCATCCTCTTGGGCCAGGAATAAGCTGCACAAGGGAGAAAACCTAAGCCTGCACTGGATATGAAGCAATGGCATAACCAGCAGTGGGAGCCCAGTACTACAGGTTATGGAGCAGAAGCTTGATCAAAAGCATTAGCCAAGCATTAGGCACAAACATCACCATTTGGAGTGGTGGTGAGGAATATTTTTCAGCCCAAGGACCACATTCCCTTCTGGATGGGCCACATGCCAGGGGTAGGCAGAGCTAGAGGCAAACAAGGGGAGGAGCAATAAATGTAAATTTTACCTTTGTACCATGGTCTATGTTCTGGACACACTCACACACTCCTTTCTGTCCTCCATACAGGCAAGCAAAAGGCATTGTTGTGTTTCAAGGACACATTCCAGCCACGCAAAAACACTCAAGGATGACACAGAACAGAGACAGTGAGGAATGTGGTTGGGGGAGAGGGACTGTGGCTGTGGAGGGGGTATGGCCAGGGAGGAGATGCCCTTTGATTCCGAATGGACAGTAGTAGGTTACTTCTAATGCATTGAGCTTCTAAGATTCCAATTCTAAAAGCCCTGTATTGGGAAGGTGTATTTTTTAAATAAATTTTATTTTCCATTTTTCAAAAGTTTACAGACATACAAATTACAAACACAAATCACATACATTTCCAATACACATATGTGTTTGACTTCCCTCCCCTCCTTTTGTGGTTTCTTTTGAATTTTAATTTTTTATACTGCATTTTCCACATTAATCCATGTTTAAGTTATTCTTTAGTTTCTCTTGATAATATGTTTAACTGCTTGTTTTACGTAGACCCTCCTAATGAACTTATTTGCATACAAGAATTCTTCAAATATCCCACAAATTTTCTCCGATCTTTAATAATTTTCTTTACTTCTTGGCTTCTTATTACACCTGTTAGTCTTGCCATTTCAGCATAAAATATCAGGAAGTTTTTAATGTTTGACTTTTATTATATTTATTTTATTTTATTTTATTGCTGAAAGCTGCCCAGAGTGGCTGGGGAAACCCAGTCAGATGGACAGGGTATAAATGTTGTTGTTGTCATTTTAAGAGGAGTTAAAAACTAAATTAACAGCTTCCACTTGGGAGAAAGACCTTGACAACAGTCTGAAAAACAAGCCATACTAGAGACAATCAGGAATGTGAGGGAACATAACAAAAATATCCTGTCTCTGTGGAAAGCCATATGGAGATCTGTGGTTGTGCTCATCACATATTCAGAACTATGAACTCTTCTCATCACCCTGATCTCTAAAGGCTCACCTGGCACCTTCATTACATATCTTTAAGCACGAGGGGAAACCATTTCTCTTCAACCAGGCGTCCAGCTGATTAACATTCTGTGGTTTTTTAATATGCTTGTGGGAGAAGGAGTTATCGGCTCATGTTGTTGTTTTATTATGCATTTTGTATTCTCATTTTGTACTTTTCTTGGATCTTTGGGTGAAGGATGGTATATAAATTTAATAAAAATAGTTGTAGTAGTAAGAATAATGATAAAGGTAATAAAGGATACCATACAAATGTTTAAAAAGTACAGCAAACAGCAACAAAGTTATTAGGGGTTTTTAAATGGAATCTATAAAAGGATCAAACTATGCATGCTGGGGAAAGGTCTATTTGCTTAAATTTGAGTCTGCCCCAACTAAAGCCAAAGTCTTGTTTTTAAGAACAAATGCAGCACATTGGGTGAGGAAATCGGAATCTTCCCTTTCCCAGTGGTCTGTTTCCAAACAGTCTATCACTGAAATACCTCTCTTCTCCGCTAGCTAGGCTGTAAGTGATCTGAACCCACTGTGTTCATGCAGCACCACTCTCAGGCAGGCAGCTGGTTTTTGCACTATAAACAAGGGAGAAAAACTGAGCCTGCGCTGGATAGGAAGTGTTGCCATAACCAGCAATGGAAGCCCAGTGCTACTGGTTACTGAGCAGAAGCTTGAGCAAAAGTGTTGGCTGAGCATTCAGCACAAGCATAACCATTAGGAGCAGTGGTGAGGAATATTTTTCAGCTCAAGACCACATTCCCTCAGCTACCCATTAATCAGGTGGTCGCTGAGACGGGCAACAAGAAAAGTTATTGCCGAGATGAAACTCCATTGGGGACACCATTCCTAGGTCTGAGGAGTCCATGACTGAAAGACCACAGACCCAACTGGAAGGCGGGTGCAGAAGGCAAGGAGGCAAGAAATTGGAACCATATGGGGCTAAACTGGAGGCTCTTCTGAGCAATGAGTTGCCCAAATAGAGAAAATAGAGAGGACCTTAGAGGCTATATAACAAGCTGGTTGACTCTCCCAGCATCCAGTATCAGAAAGATACAGTTCATGGTATCTACCTACAATTCACTATTCCAAACAGCAGCCCTGGTACTGCAAGGAGAAAAGAATCAGTAACTGGTCCACATGGCTTTTCTGGTTTAAGACTCACAGTGCCCAACACCATTCTGCTTTGATACCCATTGTTATGGTTGTCCAGGACATACCCCACATTTCAGTGTGGGGGTTTTCAATCCTTGGGAAGTCCAAAACAACAAAAACAAAACCCTCATTTAAAGGGGGGAAAGGTGAAATCATTGCACTGCATGTTTCCCAGATCCTGCTAGTTCCCCCCACCTGCCTCCCACAACCAGGAAAGGGCCTGGGCTTAAAATGTAATGTTGTTATCTTACACGTTTCTTGTTTTACTTGATGTTTGCAGAGCTTTCTGTGCTATTCTTCATATTGTCTAGTTCTGCCCTTGGACAGTTGCCAGGCAAAGAAGACTGGGCTAGCATATTCATGCGTGGGCCTGATCCAGTCTGGCATCTTCTGTTCCTAGGCCCACTTGTCACAATGGATGGGACATGGATGCTTAAAAAAAAAAAATCATGGATGAACAAGAGGGAGTTTAAAGTAAACCCGAGTCAGAATGAGCTTGTTTTATTCTTTGCCACTGGAAGCCTACCCAGAGAACTTTCACAGTAGAAAGAGGAAAATAAAATATAAAAACCCAGAATGAATTGCCAGACCTTTCCTCAGAGACTCCAGTAGCGAAGTGAAGAGATAGATATGGCTGGTTGCCAAGGTGATGTTTTCCTTTTAAAATGTAGGCGGCAAGGGGGGGGGAGCTCACAGACTATTTAAAACAAAAACTCACACATTGCCCCTGAGATGCCTTGCAGATGTAAAGAAAATAAACCTATCTCTACGCAATGAAGATCCAAGCGTAGACATGACATGGGGAGGCTCTGCACAAGGCCCTCTGGGCGTCTGTTTTGCCCCTGGTGCCGTACTTCTGAGGGGTGTATGATGTGTGTGTTATCCTAACATATTCCAAGCCCAGAGCAATCTGAACTTCTCTGCTTATTTCAGTAAAAAAACCTGTGTTGGACCTATAGTGAAGCTGACCACATTGCCATCTTTGTAGTTGCATTTCATTGTAATGCACCAAGACTTCTTACATGTCCTGTCCTGAGGCACGGCCACATCTGGCCATGAAGCAGAGACATCCTCAGCGTGCGCATTTTTCTTTTCTTCTTTTGACTGCTAAGGTAAAACACAATAAAAAATATGTTTCTCTACACAACAGGGGGATTCAAAGGTGCTTCAGATGTGATCCCTTTCTTATAGTTTATGAATAATTGTAATAGACATGCTGTCTCCATGGGAAATGCCATGAGAAAACACCAGTGGTGTTAGTCCATACCGGTGCTGCAATGTTGAAAGATGCTTCATCCATGCATGAGACCAAATGCAAGCTGTATTTCTACACACTGCTGCTTCTGTGACATGTGTACTAGCCAATATGTGGGCTAAGCTCCTCTTAGGGTGCAATCCTGTGCACATTTTCCTGGGAGCTAACCCCACTGCACACATGACCTCTGAATCGGCACATATAGGGATGTGCTATTAAACATTTGACCAGATGCATGGAATTATCCTACATGCTAGGGCTTTTCAGCAGTAAGGGATATAGGATGCATCATCTGTACAGCAATGGTGTACAGCAGTGGTGTAGTGGTTAAGAGCGGTGGACTCGTAATCTGGTGAATTGGGTTTGCTTCCCCGCTCCTCCCCATGCAGCTGCTGGGTGACCTTGGGCCAGTCACACTTCTTTGAAGTCTCTCAGCCTCACTCACCTCACAGAGTGTTTGTTGTGGGGGAGGAAGGGAAAGGCGATTGTTAGCAGCCTTGAGACTCCTTAAGGGGAGTGAAAAACGGGATATCACATCCAAACTCCTCCTCCTCCTCCTCCTCCTCTTCTTCTTCTTCTTCTTCTTCTTCAGTCAAAGAGCCTTTGACTGGGACTACTCAGGCTCAGATTCCCATTTCTCAACACACAGCCTTCTTGGTTGTGGTGCTTTGGGAAATGTCTTTTGTACAGTTTACTTCCTACTCTCTTTTCCAAGGTGATTGGCGACGTCTTTTCTTCTTCTTCTTTTTTTCAGAAGATGACTGACACAGCCTTCTGCTTGGTTTGTTGTTGCATGCTGGTTTAGATCTTGCTGCTGTTTAAGTTGCAATAATTTTGTTGGCCCTGCTTTATTGGCTCTGTTCTTGCTTATATTGTTCTTAGACATGCACGCTGCTATGTTGTTGTTTTTATGAACAGTGCTGCAGAAATCATTAAACGAATAAATAAGCAAACGGAATACACAAATCAGAGGCTGAGTTATATTTAGGGATAATTTTAACAAGATAAATGATTGTGTAAAGAGGTCCTTAGGAGTAAATTGACTGTAAAATCTTTTAATAACCCAGTCATCGGCACACCATCAGCTGAAAAGCTTTACAGGCAGCAGTTCCGCAACTTGGAAGAAACAGAACCTCTTTTGGTGAGTCAACTGTGGAGCTCCCTGAAAGGGCACTGCTGTATTCATGAACATCTAACATTCTCTGGCAGGCAGTCAATATTTGCTTACTTGCTCAGTGCCTTGGGGCCCTGATTTGCAACAAGCCAAGGTATGTTAGCAAGCTAGGGCTGTGCATACTCCAATTTCAACTTACCATCAAACCCTGAACCAGAACCACTTCTACAGGAAGAGTTTTGAAATTCTCAGAGGAAATGCCATTGAGTATTTCTTTACTTTCACGTAATGCAAGGATATTGATGGGGGATGAAGGTGAGGAGATTTGGTCTATGGCAACTTCTGGAGAAATTTTGGGTCTACAACTCCCATCATCCCGACCACTTGTCCTGTTAGCTAGGGATGATGGGAGTTGTAGTCCCAAAACATCTGGAGGGCCGAGTTTGGGGATACCTGGTCTATGGTGAGGGTTTGTACCCATTCCCCAGAAACATCAATATCTGAAACCAGGATAATGGTCTGAAATCAGGCATTTTAAGTAAGTGTTTCTTATTTTATGGTTCATTTTAACTTACTTTGTTCTTTACATCTCTTTTGTAACTTCATTGTATGCCACTTAGAAATGGCAGCGTTAGGCAGGATAGACATTGTTGAAATAAATAGGATCAGCCTTCCACAACATTGGGTCCCCAGATGCTGTAGGACTGCAACCCCCATCATCCCCAACCAGCATGGCCAATGGATGATGGAGATTGTAGTCCAACAACATCTGGAGATCCAAGGTTGGACTGTGGCACTGGGTCCCTCTGTGCCCATCTTCCTAATTATGAATGAAATAATTTAAAATGTCAGAATTTCAGTTATGATACTAAGTGCTGGTATGCAATGTCTACTTGGTTTGTAGGTTACTGTGCATAACTTTCCAGCACCTATCATTCACACACACACACACACACACACACACACACACACACATATATATATATATATATATATATATATATATATATATATATATGCAGGTTTTGGTGTCTTCGGGTGTCTTCCCGTGTAAGAGTCGGGGTGTCTGTGCGACGTTTCGACGAGGTCTCACTCGTCATCTTCAGGCTGGTGCTTTCGGCTTCTTGTTACTGGAACAGAGCAGAGTCTGGTGTTTGAGTTCCTATAAATACTGTTGAGGGGTGTGGTGTATAGCCTCCAACGTTCTGGGCAAAGAGGAAGTTCCTAGATTAGTGTGCCTTTTCTTCTTTTGTTCCTTAATTACTTGAGGGATATCTTGGGTGATTTCATGAGTGATATTCAGAATATCACTGGGTGGGTCATTAAGTGTAGATTAGTTGCTAAAGCTTTCGTGTCTTGACCTCTTGAGCTTGTGAAGAGTTTTTCTGAGAAGATGGCTGTGCTGCATTTAGTTGTGCTCTGGCTTGGCTTCGTGTATAGGGGCGAGCTATGGTTTTGTGCCTTGTGCCAGCCAGATCTGTGTAGGGACTCTGCTCTGTTCCAGTAACAAGAAGCCGAAAGCACCAGCCTGAAGATGACGAGTGAGACCTCGTCGAAACGTCGCACAGACACCCCGACTCTTACACGGGAAGACACCCGAAGACACCAAAACCTGCATTCCTGTACCCGTGAAAATCTACGAAAGCATATATATATATATATATATATATATATATATATATATATATGGTATATGGATGATCTCATATTAATATCTAAAGCTAAGCCAAAATCCACTGACATTTTGTACCGTTCATTAATTATAAGTGAATGAATGACAAGATTAGCAGATGTGCTTCTTATTTAAAGCTATTTTCAAACATTTAAATTAGATCGTTCTTTTGACATCCGAGCTGCGTTGATTTGTGATGCTGCCTCTCCCTGCTCACTCACCTCTAAACTCATTTGGGCTTTTCAAGTGTTCAGTAGGCATGCAGCTAGGTTGTGAGGGAGCTCAAGGGTCATCCAGTCCAGCCCCCTGCAATGCAGGGATATTTCGCTCAATGTGGGGCTTGAACCCACCACCCTAAAGTGGAGACTCCTGCTCTACTGACTCAACTATCCTGGGAAAGGTGACCATTTTCTTGTGTAACACCATGCCCATGTTGCCCTGGCAACCTCCCCCTCAGTTACCTGTAGGGTCTTTTGTCTTGTGGATGGCTTAATGGCAGGGCCAGCACCGAATAATCTAGAGGGGAAAATGTGGCACCCAGGGATCTGGGGGATCCCTGTCCCCCCACTAACCCATAATATTAGGTATTTTGGTGGTTTATACAGTAAACTGGCCTGTGATCATCAGATGAAGGACAGGATAGAAATAATAGAAATAGAAATAGAAATAATAGAAACAATAGAAATAATAATACTTAGGTTCTTATGTATTATTGCCAGGTTTTTCTTGTTTGATAAAATGAAAACTAATACATTGGTTGCATTTTTCTTTCTTTCTTTTCTCTCCCCCTCCCTATTTTTTACTGCAAAAACTGATGAATTGAACATAAAAAAGAACAAGCTGTGACAGTTATTCTTTATTTAATAAGCTTTCCTGAGTAGCAAGCATCAACTATAGCAAGACTACAGAGTGCAGAAAGCATATAGAAAGCTATAATGTAATCTCAAGGAAATGTAAGGCATTGCTCTTTTAGGGTTTGGCGGGGGTTTTTTTGCATTAGGACGTGTGTATTTTCCCCCCTTCCTTCCTAGCAATTCCAGCTAAAAAATTTATGCAGTGTGTCCATTTATTTTTCGGCTGTAGGCTTTCACAGCCTGTACCTTCCCTGCCGCGCACTGTTGACACTTTATCTGTTTGCATTTCATTAATGTATTTGCATTGCTGTGCAGAAAGGAAGAGTCACATTCTTACCAAAACTGAATCTTGAAAAAGCTCAGATTTATTTTTTTCTGGATCCAAACTCACACACACATTAATTTTTAAAAATATCAAACTTGAGGAGTGGCCTAAGATTTTTTGGGTGCTCTGGACAAATAGAATCCATCCTTCTCCTTACCTATTATGTTTTGTTGTATGCTGAGCAATAGCAATAGCATATTAAGGAAACAAGAGCTGATCAAGATGCTCTTTTCTCATTTTCATTTTTTTATGTCTGTCACTTTACTTCCCCCCTCCTTTAAAACTGCATTCCTATCAGTGGCTGGCCATAGCATAGGCTATGTGCACATTACTAGCTTAAAATGCAGATAGGTTGTTCTTTCTCTTCATTTGGATTGAAGCTGGTTTGCAGGAAAATGAATCTGAACAGAGTATTTCATTAAAAAACACACAATAGGACAGATAAAGGATAGAGTGTGGCTAACTTCATTTGTGCAACCTCTTCCCAAACCAGTGGCAGGAGTGCATTAAGTGCAGCATAGGAGAAATAGCTTGCAAAAAATGTTATATTAGGCAAGGTTGCATACAAAATGTGTATATTAGGAGAAATGTGCACTTAAATGTCAGTAAGAACTTAAAAAATAAAATAAAAACTGATTTGGAAATGTAGAGAACTGAATGTAAAACTGGAAAAATGTGAACCTGAGAGAAACCAAAATTGAAGATTTGCCCATCCTGATTGCATCCTTCCCAACCTGATTGCAATACCTGAGGAGGGTGTGGAGTGGGGCTCATGAGCAGCGCAGCCAGGAGAGATGGTGTCACCTAGGAAAGCTCCTGAGGTCCAGATGTTGAGACCTAGAGGGGTGTCTTTTATCTCTAGCCCTTAGGTTTCATTGAGTCTTTGAAGTATAGCTGCTCAGTCCAGATCTACCCCCAAGGTTGACACTACCATAGATATTGTTTCAAGTTGCGCGGGAGAAAAAAAAATGTAGTGAAGCCTTATTTACCTAGGGATCCATTAGCCACGCCATCCCCTGGACCTCGGAGGGAACAAAAGTACCAGGAAAGCAAAATCTTCTTTGGAGAAAAAGAGTTTATTGAAAATCTGTGCACAGAGACAAGGTCTGTACTCAGAGACAACCAGCTGGATAGTTCCTGAAAATATTCTGGCTGTAGAGCAAGACACTTCTGCAGACTTTTCTTATACTTTTCTGAACACTCTCCCCCCCCTCCCACACCTTCCCCAGACTTCCCCAATCGGCTAGCAAATATTGCTTGCTAAACACATTTTATTGCTTGCTAAACATTCCTGTCTTTCTGCTAACCAAGCACTCCCTTCCCTCTCCTTCATACACGTGTCTTCTTTTGCTAGGTAAGCATTTCCTTCGTGTCTTGTCTTATCTTGCATTACTTAAAGCAGAAGCAAAACAGCTTGCTAGTGGGTTTTAGTTACCAGCAGTTTCTGGCTAGGCAGGAAGCGACCTTCTGACCTGTAGCTAACATCAGCAGTTTCAAATAGCTGGTTAGGCAGGAAATGGACTTTTGCCCTGCCAGCCAAATTTAGCACAGTCACTGGCGGCGTGCTAACTGTCTGGCCAAAATTTGCAGAAGTTGCAGAAGTAAGATTTCTTAGGTACAGAATACAAAGCACAGAAAATATTGAGAGAAACCTTTCCCATCTTCCTTTACTCCCTCCTCTTCTTTTGAACAATCTATTACTTAGATTCGTTCTGGGGTAGGGGTCTATATTCTCTCATTACAGCAATCACGCGAGGTCCCACCATATTCTGCAAGCATTGCATCAAGCAGGGAATACAAAAGCAAAGAAGCAATAGAAGCATTATTGGGCCCACCAGCATGGTAAATATTCTCCCCATCCATCCACCTGGGAAGATGCTATCCAACCAAGACATATCCCAGCCCTCCCAAATTTGTACAGGGACATGTGCCACCTTTTCAATGCTAGCCTCCAGATCACGGATAGCCCCGCCATGGTCTGAAACGTTGAAGCAACATGCTCCATTTCAGCCATTTGTAACCACCTATTGTAGGGGTTATGGGCACCCCACTTAGTCATCAAACGGGAAATGTCGGCAAGGGAGGTCGGGGGACTTTTTCCTGCCTGTGCCAATACACATGTGGGCTCTCCAACTAGAAAGAAAAGGAGAATCATCAAAGGTATAGATGGATTACGTTTCTTCCCACAAATACGATACCGTTCATGCCAACAGAAATACGAGAGCATCCATATGACAAGGGCGGTACATATCACTCCTACCCACCAAACCCAATATCTCCATGGTTCCTCCCACCAATATTCAGGGGGTCATTTCTAGTTTTCTTTTACAGCTGAAGGGCCCACTGATACTCGTATTCAATTATTTCCTGGACCTCAGGGGTAACTTTCCACTTCTCTGCTGAGGCACCTACTATGCGGAGCAATTTCCCTACAATCCCTTGTGGGTGGACTGGGCTCTCGTGTTGTCTCTTCAAGATATTATACCCAAAAGGGGCTTCTCCCTCTTCATATATCAGCATGCACCCACAGGAATATGTCCACCCCTGCAATGGCCTGACACTTGGGGTGACTATATCAAGGGGTTCCGGGCCCAATACCAAAAGTCCTGGTGGTGCCTCTAAATTGGCTGGAGAACAAGTGTCTACGTTGGGGACGCTGCCCGCGGGCGCCCCTCCCATCCAATTATTCAGCCGTGCGTAGAGATACCAGCCTCCGGAGTGATATCAGCAAGGCGGTCGTCACTGGAGGGGATCTTCAGGATGCTGAGACACAGTCCAATCTGAAGCAGCTTTCTTCACTTGAATGTGGTGGACCCAAGGTGTGACGCCAGCGACCTTCACAGCTGCGGGTGTGGAGAGCAGATGGGCCCTTCCAGCACGGTTGCAGTGGTGCCTGGGACCAGTCTTATCCACACCTCGTCACCTGGCTCAAACTGGTCACGCAAGGAGTTCGGGCCTGGGTCCACCTGTTGAGAGAGAGAATCTCGAGAGAGTGACTGTACATAGTTACTCAATTGCACATCTTGGCTAGCATATGGAGTTAACATTCTAACATATGGGACTGGTCTCCCAAACAGAACTTCAAAAGGTGACAAGTGGGTCCGTTTGGACGGAAGACTACGGACCCTGAGTAATGCCAAGGGCAACATGGTCACCCAATTAGACCCGGTTTCCTGTGTCAGCTTGGACAGCTGATTCTTTAGAGTCCTGTTCATTCTTTCCACCTTTCCAGAACTCTGGGGTCTATAAGCAGTATGCAGCTTCCAATTGATCTGGAGCGCTTTAGCCAGTCCCTGTAGGACTACATGAACGAATGCTGGTCCATTATCAGATCCTATGGACCTTGGCAATCCATAGCGAGGGATGATTTCCTTAAGCAGGCACCTGGTTAAATTGCCTTTTCAGTCTTTGTTGGCCATGCTTCGACCCATCCGGTGTAGGTGCACACTGCCACCAGCAGGTAGCGATATAGTCCACAACGGGGTAATTCAGTGAAGTCCACAACAAGATCTTCCATAGGTGCAGTTCCACTGTGCTGAACTCCCAGGGGAGCCAGTGGTCCGGTTCTGGGATTATTCTTTTGACATAGCAGACATTTCCTGGAAACCTGGGCTGCCAGTTGATAAAGGTGGGTTATATAGAAGCACTTTGCCAGCTGCTTGGTGGTAGCATCTGGCCCCATGTGGGTTGACTCATGGTATCTCTGAGTTATCTGCCGAGACAGGGACTCTGGAATCCATATCCTGTCATCAGGGGTGAGGTACCATCCTTCTTTGGTCAATGTCAGCTCCTGGGCATCTGCAGTGTCCCTTTCCTGTTGTGTGTAAGCCGGCTTGTCAGCGGTGCTTAAAATTTCTTCTGGGATCAGTGCTCCAATGATCGGAGCTGGGGCCAGTTCCCGGGCTGCTTCCTTGGCCACCTTGTCTGCCAGTCGATTTCCTCTGGCCACTTCCCCTGGTCCAGTTGTGTGTCCATAACAATGGATAACTGCTACTGCTTCGGGCTCCCATACAGCATCCAGAAGGTTCAATAAGGCTTGTGGGTGGGCCACCTGGTTTCCTCTGGAGGTAAGCAAACCTCTTTCTTTCCATAAGGCTCCATGGGCATGTAAAGTCAGGAATGCATACTTAGAATCTGCATAAATGTTTATCTTCTGTCCCTTTGCCAGGCTCAGGGCTCTGGTAAGCGCAGTTAGTTCTGCCAGCTGGGCCGATGTTCCAGGTGGGAGTGACTTTGCTTCAATCACCTGGTCTTCCAGGGCTACCACTGCATAGCCTGCCTTCCGCTGCCCAGCCTCGTTTGCCTCGTCTTTGAGATCAGGCCTGCTGGAATATACTTCGTCCATTACTTCAATGCAATCGTGCATCTGCTCCTCACCTTCTCCTACCGGCAACAGGGTAGCTGGGTTGAGGGCAGTGGTGACTTGGAACTACAAACGTGGGTGCAACAATAACATCTGACACTTTCTCATCTTTGCTTGGGAGAGAAAATAGGTACCCTTCATGTCAAGCAGTGCTGGGACTGCGTGTGGAGTCACACAAACAGTGTCTTGACCAAAAGTAAATTTGTCTGCTTTGTTCAGTAGGGTGGCTACTGCCACAACTGCTCTCATACGGGGGGGGGGCAATCTCTGCTCTGTTGGGGTTAGCTTCTCTGACAAGTATGCGACAGGTTGCTGCCAATTTTTCAGTTTCTGGCATAAGACTCCCTTGGCTACCCCTTGGTCTTCATCTATGAACAGGGTAAAAGGCTTCTCGGGGTTTGGATGCCAAGCGCTGAGGCTTGTTATAATGCCACTTTGAAATCCTGAAAAGCCTGTTGCTGTTCCCTGCCCCATATAAAAAGATCCTTCTCTATTCCCCTAGTTGACTCATGTAGGGGCCAAGCAATGCTTCTGTAGTTGGTAGTGAGTCCAGGAGATATTGTACATCATCATAAGTGGGATTTTAGGTTTTAAAAATCCCTTCAAACAGTTTTATGATCTTTGCTGGATTCTCCTCAAAAGAGGGGTTCTGATTTCTCCAATTACAAACATCTGCACTTGAAAAGGGTATATGCTGTGCCTTCGCTTGTCCAGCTGGGACAGGGGCTGGTGGATCATAAAACCCTCCGAAGGGGCATTACTCCGGCTGCCTGATCCTTCCTGGTTTTCTCATACTGTCTGTGAGACATACTTTCTTCGCCGCCTGTCCCCACTTCCTCTTTTCAGGGGTGTAGCATTTCTGTTGCCTCAACTAACAAGGGACTCACATCCAACTTCTCCCTCAAATGGCTTTACAAACTCCTTTAGTCTCTTTTTCTGTTTTTCTGTCCACATTTTCTTTCCTTGATTCATATCATCTAGTATCTTCCTAAACTCTTCGTCATCTTCCTCTTCTTCCGTCTCACTATCCTCCTTAGCAGGTCCTCCTCCCCCTACACCAGTACCTCCCTGTGCTTCTTGATTTTGGCCTGGGGGGGTGTTGGAGGGGCTGTTGCTGGAGTGTAAGGTGGTGGCTTAATCACTCCCCTCTCCTCATCTTCTGGGTCTTCTAACACCAGAGGCTTCACTGTACAAATCCTGTTCTGTGTGTTGCTGTCACAGCAAAACTTTAGCCATGGTAGATTCTTTTCTACATTGGTCTTCCATGTAGAGATATAGGGGACCTGGTCTGGGTGGACATTTAATATATTTTGCCACAGGGGGTTGATTCGCCACAGGGGGGGTTGATTAATTGCAAATCAAAGCCACGCAGTTCCCTGGGTCGGCAAGTCCACCTCACATAAAGTTCTGAGTCTCTGTTCTTTTCAATTTGAATCCCCAAATCATCACTCTTCGTGGCCGCTTTCCAGTTATTTAAAAAGCATTCAGATACTCTGCTCCTAACAGGGTTTCAAAATTCTCTCACACTCCACATGCTACATATTGTCAGAAAATGCACAACCTTACAATCGCTCGGCCAAGGGGACACTAAGCCTTGGCCCACACTTGACAATTCAGTCACTAGAGTATCTGACATGCAACATACAACATACAAAACACATCAATATAACACACTAAACACACCAAAATAACTCCAGCATGCAATACACCAAAATAATTCTGACATGCAACATGCCAAAAAAAAAAACACACACACAATTCCCTCTGCCCCATTCCCTTTCCCAAACCTTACTGGCGCCCCATTCCCTTTCCCAAACCTTACCAATTCCTTTCCTGGTGGCACTCTTACTGCTACCAGCAGTCCCCTTTTATTCCTGGTGGCTGGCACCCTACTGCGCAACCAATCCCCTTATTCCTGGTGGCATCTTACTGCCGGGCACTGTATTGCCACGCCCAGGTGAGGCTGATCAGGCCTCTGGCCCTTTCCCTCGGGCCCCTAGCCCTTTCCTTCGGGCTTACCTTTTTCCGCTGCGGACCTGTCCCCTCGGCGCCGTCCTGTCCTCTTGTTCTCCCTCAACTAGATGTCTCCACTCCAGAACAGTGTGGCTGGCTCCCCCCACGAAACAGGTGGGGTGCGCAGGGAGCCTGCAAACGCTGCTGAGCTGTTCACCTTGGTTGAGCCTGGCCCTCCGGTCCGTATTGGGGAGGGGGCTTATCCCGGACGAGCCCCCAGAGAGATGAAGCCTTATTTACCTAGGGATCCATTAGCCACGCCATCCCCTGGACCTCGGAGGGAACAAAAGTACCAGGAAAGCAAAATCTTCTTTGGAGAAAAAGAGTTTATTGAAAATCTGTGCACAGAGACAAGGTCTGTACTCAGAGACAACCAGCTGGATAGTTCCTGAAAATATTCTGGCTGTAGAGCAAGACACTTCTGCAGACTTTTCTTATACTTTTCTGAACACTCTCCCCCCCCTCCCACACCTTCCCCAGACTTCCCCAATCGGCTAGCAAATATTGCTTGCTAAACACATTTTATTGCTTGCTAAACATTCCTGTCTTTCTGCTAACCAAGCACTCCCTTCCCTCTCCTTCATACACGTGTCTTCTTTTGCTAGGTAAGCATTTCCTTCGTGTCTTGTCTTATCTTGCATTACTTAAAGCAGAAGCAAAACAGCTTGCTAGTGGGTTTTAGTTACCAGCAGTTTCTGGCTAGGCAGGAAGCGACCTTCTGACCTGTAGCTAACATCAGCAGTTTCAAATAGCTGGTTAGGCAGGAAATGGACTTTTGCCCTGCCAGCCAAATTTAGCACAGTCACTGGCGGCGTGCTAACTGTCTGGCCAAAATTTGCAGAAGTTGCAGAAGTAAGATTTCTTAGGTACAGAATACAAAGCACAGAAAATATTGAGAGAAACCTTTCCCATCTTCCTTTACTAGAAGAAACCAAAATGAACATATCTACTAAACTGAATGGTTTAATCACACATGGCTTTGTTATAGCAGGTTAGCAAAGATCTGTTAAATTAAAATTCTTTTCTTTCTCTCCATTACAAATCAAGCCCCTTTTCTTCAAACATATCTACTTGCTGTCTCCCTCCCAGCTGCATATATAAAGTTCATTTGGTAATCACTGCAGTGCCTCAAAGCTCACTTAAACATTTTATCTTTATGTTTTTGATATAGATTTCCAAGATCTTCTGAAAACAATTTGTGTGGCATTATCATGAATGAATGAATTTTATTATTTCGGTCACAGACCAGTTCCAGCCCACATACAATATCAAGGAAGTCATAAAACACAATAGGGATATGTAATGAGTATGGGTTGCTCGTGCGTAAGTTGCCGCCTCTCCTGGCTATGTTGCCTGGTTAAACCTTTCTGTCTGGACAGCCCTTCACTTCGTGGCTGCCTTAGTCGCTAGCAGAATCCGTCAGTGGGCGTTTCTTAAACCTTTTCCAACATAAAAGTTGTTTGACGCCAAGTCTCCTCCTACTCTCCCTGCGCAGAAGTCTTCTGCGCAGGGAGGGCGTGGGTAGCGGAGGACCCGTGCTCTCCCCGCTGGTGTCCGGTGAAGAGTCCTGGAGCCCTCTTGCCGATTCCCCCATCTGCCCCCCTTTATCCCTGGTGCTGCGCTGATTTGCTTCCCCATCTGTTGAGCTGCCTCTCTCCCTGCGGGCCCTTCTCCAGCATCATTTGAGAGCCTTCCCTCCGCCTCTAGCTCCGATGTCAGTTCCCTGACAGGATACATTTGAATTTGCAATTAGGCATAACTGCGACATTACAGATATAGCAACAGTTAAAAATATATATAAATTAAAACTTAGTCACTAACATATAATCTAAAATTATCATTTAAAACCTTAATCATTATGATAGTCCAGCTTGTTCACTAAGTTTAATATGAACTCTGTGGTCATTCTTTTGGGTTAGCCCTTTACCATAACAAAGGAAAAAGACTGAGAATTTTTAGGGGGCTTGATGATCAGCAGCAAATAGTTATTGAAACCTCTTCACCACAAATGGTAAGGGTCCTGCTTTAAATCATGATGAATCCCTCTGTTCCGCTAATTTCATATAGCTTCCAAGCTGAAAGTCCAAAATTTAAACATCGTTTTTACATCAGTTCTCTCCTCATAAAACATAGACAGTTACATTCTTACAATGAGGAATGTGCATAAATCAAACAGTGCATAACTGAGGAAAATCCTCCTATTTGTCAAATCTGCATTTGATTATCTATATAGCTTTTTGAATATCATAACTGAGGAAATCTGTATGCTTGCAACATATGGGGCTAAGTTTTAGCAGGTACCAATGCACTGTTAAGTGACGCAGAATGCAGAAGTGTATATTTTCCCCCAATCTGGTCGTCTCTCTCCTGCCATGATGAAGGAATAACACTAAGCCATTTTGAGGTAAGTCTAAATCTGTGCCTCTGTTTGACAATTGTCTTGCATATTATTAGTTGCAGGAACACAGCAGTAGTGTGCTACATCTGATTTGTGTGAATTATCAGAAGCTTTCGCTGCAGCAAGTTGTGTGACCTTTCTTAACTATAAATGGAGTTAATTTTAGCTGGGTAGATATATTCCAATGTGCATTTAATGATGGGAAAGAGGAGAGGCTGCTGGAACTGTTTTCTCAGGGCATAATTGCTTGTGGGGAAAGACCTATATCTCTGATTATTACAAGGGGTTTTTAAAAAGGAACCACAAATGAACTGCTTTTGCAATTAAATCTGGATAAAAATGCCTTTGACCCCAACTGTGAAGATTTCCCCTGTTGAAATTTGAAATAGCTGTCCCTGCTTTAGAGTTGCCCTTTTGTTGCAGTAGGTGGCAAAACAGGAAATGTTTCTGATGCCACTTACTGACAGGAAATGGCCATAAATAACAGACTGAAATAAACTAAATTAGTGTCAGGTGCAATCTGCTCGTCAAAAGGATTGATTGACAGTTGGTGGTACCATTCCTTTACTGTCTTTTAAACCATTTTTTATGGTACAGACACTTTTCATATGCCACCTGATGCTTAAGCCCCTTTGAAAATGACAGTGTCTGACAGAAAGAGGCAATAGGAACTCTGCTTCTTTCCAACGGATAGAACAAACAGAAATAAACCTTTTCCTTGACAGCTTTTCTCCAACAGCTCGTCTCTTAGAAGCACCAACATGGCAACAGGCACAGCAGTTAAGGAGAAGGCCTCTCTTCTATTCGGGGGGGGGGGCTCCATCATGGCATTGAACAGCTTCATTTTTACCTCAGACATTTCTCAGGTAAGAAACACCTATGCAAACAAGGGGGGAGTAGTAGTTTTGCTCCTGACAATCAGGACACCTATAGGAGCCTTATGCTTGTTCCCAACCCTACCTGCTGTCTGCAAACAATGAAAGCCCCTCACTATTATCTATTCTGCACCATCCAAATCCAATTTTAAAGCTTGCCTCTGCAGTTGAAGTGGCTCAGCAAGGTATGTTGGACGTCAGTGGAGCGACCTTTCACTCAGCCAGCTCTGCCTGTGCCAGTTTGGCATGACAGCTGAGGAGAAGGCGAAGTAGTGTAGCAATATAATGGAGCTGGGGATAGGTGGTGGAACAGATGTGTATTGCTTTGGGTCCTGTTCTATAGAGTGGGTGCTCCAAAGGGGATCAACTACTGATGACCCTCTTGCCATTTTTGTGTGAGATAAAGACACTATCCCACATTTTGGGATCCGCTGGAAATAGAAGGTTGTTTCCAATTAAGTCAGACTCAGAGTAGACCCATGGAAATCAGAAGACCTAAGCTGGTTGTTTCTATTCATTTCAGTTTATCTACTTGGAACATAACTAACACTGTTTTCAAACCTACACACGTCTGCTGTGAGTGTTAAATTTAATAATTTCACAATTAATTATTATTTTAAAAATCTAACAGGATGAAAAGAGCATACATACACAGAGAGAGAGAGAGAGACTTCAATTACAGTGGTACCTTGGTTTTCGAACGGCTTGGCTCCTGAACAAATTGGCTCCCGAATGCTCCAACCCCAGAAGTGAGTGCTCCGGTTTGCGAACATTTTTTGAAAGCCGAACGTCCAACGCAGCTACCACTTGGACTGATTGAATGCAGGAAGCTCCTGCAGCCAATCAGAAGCCACACCTTGGTTTTCAAACGGTTCCAAGAGTCGAACAGACTCCCGGAACAGATTAAATTCGACAACTAAGGTACCACTGTACAATGAATGGGCTAGTTTCACCTAACAAACTGAATGTGTGATTAAGAGAGAGAAGAGTTTTTAGTGGAAATGAGGCTTTGGACTGGGGCAGGGGGTCCCTGCTGTTGCTTTGGGGGATCTGATATAGGTTCCCTTGCATATTATTTAGGTGTCTGCAGACTCTGTCTAATATTTGGAAATACTAGTATGAACTCACCAGTCTGTTCTTGCATCTCAGAAAACTGTACACTTTAGTGCTGCTCCTAATCATCTCACCCCTCATGGCAGTGAGAGGATACTTGGGAAAGGGCTGCAGCTCAACAGTGGAACATCCCTGGCACCTCCAGGCACAGGAGAGGATGTATTTATTAGATATTATCCTTCTCCACATTTGTGAGTTCAGCAGAGTGCCACCGATTTGCTTAAAGGGCAGCTTAGATAGGCTAGTTTTAGCCTTTAAGTAATCCAGAGAGCTTTAAGGCAGACTGGGTTTTCCTGGTATCCCCCCCCCCCCTTAAAAGAATAATTACACAAACAGTCTTGTAAAAAGTAAACATAACATTTACTCATTCAAAATACTTGTTGAAGAGTAACAGGTCGAGCAACTTTTTCCAGGCAGGCTTAAAATGGTAATTCATTTACAAGGACATACTGAAGTCTGGTTTAAGATGGAGTCTGAGCATGTCGCTCTGACTTAGCAGGTGTCCTCACATTGCTGGCAGAGCAGAAAGAGATGGAAAGAGAGGAAGAGGGTGAGCCCAGACAGGCAGGAGGATATATAGCTATGCCCTCCCGCTGTCAGGGCACAGTGGGAATGTCTCTCACAGAATTCTCTCTAACAAACTTACAGGGAAACTTTGTGAGCTTCAGCTCCTATCATGTTCCTCACTAGCAAAACATGAATTGTTGGTTTGACTGCACTTCAAATACCGTATTTTTCACGCCATAAGACGCACCTGGCCATAAGGCGCACCTAGTTTTTAGAGGGGGAATGCAAGGGGGGAAATATTATTTAAAGGGAGTGCTGAGCAGAGCCTGTATGCATCCCAGGCTCTGCTCAGCGCTCCCTTTCACGAGCTGCGTCAAGCATGTGTGCGGCGCTTGCAGGCTGTTCCCCAAGGAGGGAGAAGGGATAGTCCCCGTTCCCTGCAGAGGCAGTGCTCCCCCTAGCTGTTCTGGCTTTGGGATACCCCCGCGAAGCCTCCGCAGGGCAGCAGGATGAAGGCTCCCCGTGCCCTGCGGAGGCTTCCCGTGGCTAAGCCAGAAGCTAGAACAGCAAGAAGGAGCGCTGCTCAGTGCTCCCTCTAGCTGTACTGGCTTCTGGGATAGCCATGCAGCCTGCATTCGCTCCATAAGACACACACACATTTCCCCTTACTTTTTAGGAGGGG
This sequence comes from Podarcis vaucheri, assembly GCF_965113315.1. Lineage (NCBI taxonomy): Eukaryota > Metazoa > Chordata > Lepidosauria > Squamata > Lacertidae > Podarcis > Podarcis vaucheri. Next base: position 75,525,762 of record NC_138760.1, on the reverse strand, counting down.
GAAAGTGTGTCTAATAGAGCGAAGAATATAGTAACCCACAAGCTGGGTGAGACCCCTCCCTGAAACCCTGGAGAGCTGTTGCCAGTCACTGTAGATGGTGGCCTGACTATGCGCAAGACAGCTTCCTGTGTGTGCGCGCATGCACAAACACATGTTCATTGAGATTCCCTTGGGCAAGCATTTTTCTCTCCCATTAAGTAATATTTAATACAGAACAGGTGCACAGAAATTCTCATTGATCTCTTAATAAATCACACAGCTCTTTCAGACAGATTTTACTTACTCATTTGCTTGTATGGCAATTGTTTTCTAAGAAAGAGGGGAAAAGGCAATAACGGTAGAATGGATGGTTGTATTACTGGAGTTAAATATTCTGCACAAAAATAACGGCAATGTATTTCCTTCGGAAATGGTGCTTTTCGTAGCCAGAAAGATTAATGAAATTGTTGTTTGTTGTGGAAAGCGTCAGGATCCATACATTTCAAATACAGTACATTGCTGAGTGTATTTAAACTAAGTATAAAAGCAAGAAACTGTATGCAAATTGGGAGGGGAATAGTTTGCTAATATATGTATATGTTTATGTTCATGTATGCCACAAATAACTGAAAGACCACCTCCTCTATAGGCTCTCTCAGGTTTTAAGATTGGGAGGGGCTCCTCTTGGCAGTCCCATTGCCCTCAGAAGTTGTGGGGTGACAGCCTGTAGCAACCCCTAGCCCTTGGAATTCCCTCCCCACAGAGGTGCATCTGGAACCTTCATTATACTGTATATGGTTTTTGTTGTATGCTGAAGCCACATCTCCTTACACTTGACACTTGAAATATATTTTTTGGAGCTACCCTCTTCTTCTTACTGTAAATTGTTTCAATAGGTTTTAATATTTAATATTGTATTTTTTATATTATTGCAACTCATCCATGGACCTTATGGTGAAAAGTGGTAAGAAATACAACAAGGACAACCAATAGATGCACACACACACACACACACACACACGTGTGTGTGTGTGTGTGTGTGTGTGTGTGTGCTTTAAAAGTATAGGTGTTCACTGTCCAAAATTACATACTGCAGGGTATAGAAAAATACATAATAAATTTGATGTATTTTTGCTATCCTGCAATATATGTTAAGATTATGAATATTAAAAAATTGAAGATACGTATTTCTACATATACATGTAATCTAGAAGCTAATGGTTCCTGTTAAAACAGCTTCCACTCAAATGCCAAGAAGCAGATTTTTAATGTATGGAAGAATCTTGGGGAAGTGATTAATTTCTCAGCCTCAGGTTCCCCATCTGTAATAATGAATAACTTATATAAGCTACTTTGTATACATTGGATACAATATTTTCCAAACATTTAAGGGGGATAGGATACAAAAAATATTGCATGCTGACTGGGGATGATGGGAGCTGTAGCCCCAAACATCAGGAAGTTGGCAAAGACTGTTCTAAAAGGAATATCCCTTCCTGCCTCTAAGCCAGGCATAGGCAAGCTCAGCCCTCCAGATGTTTTTGGCCTACAACTCCCATGATCCCTAGCTAGCAGACCAGTGGTCAGGGATGATGGGAATTGTAGTCCCAAAACACCTGGAGGGCCAAGTTTGCCTATGCCTGCTCTAAGCATAATTATCAGGGCTGTTATACTATGGTCTATAAGCAAGAACATATTTATCAGAAAGAAAACATCTGAGGATTACTTTGACTAGTGGGTCGTCTCCAGTGGTCACCAATTTTGATGCCTTCTAAGGAATAAAAAGTAAAGTACAGCATCTTAGATGAGTGCTGAGACATCAGTTTAAAACACCTCGGGTCAATATCCCTCACATTTATCTGGCTGTATTAAATATACATATATAGTCGGCAAGGAATTAATACTGTATCGTAAATATCTTTTGATACAAGCTACTCCCAGAGCAAAGGTTCTTTCACACCTTCATCAGTTTGAAACTGGTATACCCCATGAGGCAGATAAGGTTATAATTCTGGCATGCCAAGCCTAGATAGAGACAGGGGCTGATCATTATCTACAAAGAGATGGACTTCTTTAAATATAAAAAGTAATTGTACAGCACTTTTAAGCTGTGCAGCCCATGGAGCTGTGAGCATTCATCTTTGTGGTGATTCTAAAAATAACTAGTTTGCTCTCTTTAAAAAAGAGAGAGAGGGGAAAGATTAAAAAATAAGGTGTCTTATTGCTTTGAAATCGGGATCATCCAAAGCATATTTGCCTTGCCCTCGAGACAGAAGTCACTGGAGCAACTGTTCTGGCATAAAATCAGTATGGCTATAGCCTCAATATTACTAATGGCAAGGTTTAAATGTATATTAATGTCACAGAATTGTAGAGTTGGAAAGGAACTCAAGGGTCATCTAGTCCAATCCCCTGCAATGCAGGAATCTCAACTCAACATCCATAACAGATGTCCATCCAATCTCTGCTTAAAAACCTCCAAGAAAGGAGAGTCTACGACATTGAAAGGGAGCCTGTTTCACTGTCGAACAGCTCTTACTGTCAGAAAGTTCCTCCTGCTGTTTAGTCGGAATCTCCTTTCTCATAACTTGAAGCCATTGGCTCAAGTCCTCCCTTCCTGAACAGTAGAAAACAAGCATGGCCCATCTTCCATGTGACAATCCTTTGGATATTTGAAGATGGTTAGCATATCTCCTCTCAGTCTCCTCTTTTCCAGGCTAAACATACCCACCTCCTAAACCATTCATCATAAGGCTTAGTTTCCAGGCCCTTGATCATCTTGGTTGCCCTCCTCTGCCCACGTTCCAGCTTGTCAACGTCCTTCTTGAATTGTGGCGCCCAGAATTGGACACAGTATTCCAAGTACGGTACTGCTATTTACCTTCATTTGGACACTATACTTCTGTTGATGCAACCTAGAATAGCATTAGCTTTCTATGCATTAAGTCCTTCTCCCTCACTGCAAATCAAAAAATTATATTGAGTCCTCTCTTTTCCCTTTTTCCATCGGGCGCTTCACACTTTAGAGGTCACATTTCCAAAAGCGGTTTTTTGTCTGCAGTTCTGCAGGGCAGAAAACTTTTGAATTCAAAATGAAAACTGAAACTCCTGCACAAACCCATTCCAGCAGAAAGGAATCAAAGGAAAATGCTGTAAGAATCATACATTAATTACATTTAGTAGGGTGCTCCACCCTCTGCACCCATCACTGCACCATAATGCAAGAGAATGGGACTCACTGGAAGTGGGACCCCTCTAGACCATTCAGCCCCATTCTGTCTTGTGCAACTAGTGAAATACCTTCTTGCACACAGTGCAGTGACAGTGCATGGTGTCAGAAGCAGATATGGAGGTTGCGTCTTCCAACTCCCAAACAGCAGCCATCATCCCTGACAGCTGATGAGACCCATTTTTGAGAGAGGTGTGCTGCTGTTACCTTCACTGTGTCGTTTTGCCAGTGCTCAGCATGCAGCACAAATAAGAACTGGTCTGCTGCCCAGAAAGTCCCTTGTAGAGATGGATTGTGCTATGACTAGTAACACAGAATTGGTACCACGGTGTATATTTTAATTTGCTGCAGAGTCAAAAATATATTATTCGGACAAGTGTGTTCCTCTGATAGGCATCCATTTTCCGTATAGGCAAGCAGGCCACAGCCACCCTGTAAATCCCAGGGTGCTACTGAAGTAGAATGATTAACAGAATGCCATTTCTAGAGAGTTGCAAAATGTGATTATGTGCAGCCCCTGATTTAAGAGCAAAGTAATGGTGTAATTTAGTAATTGGCTCACAAACACTTGCAGGTACAATTCGGTCTCTGGCCATAAATCGTAAAACTGAATGTGTGGCCCCAGGTAATCCACACCACCTGTGTGCCTCCATGCCCTACTTTGTAATATATAGCTAACACTGGTGCGCCTCATGGATTTTCCTTAATTGTCAACTAAGGCCCTATTTCCAATGTTTCTCTTCCTTGTAATGCTAACTTTCCATCAGGAAGCTGCTGCTAAGTCCCAGTCTCATCAACACATAGTATAGCAAGCCTAGGTATGAGCTGATGGAATTGTAATGAGTCATCAGGTCTATGCACACGAATAACATGAAATATTATGTGTGTCTATATTAACAGTGCTGGAAACAACTCAGTCATGTCAATGAAACCTTTTAAAAAAACCAACCCTGAAGAATATGTAACCTGCACAGAAAATCTCATGAACAATCCTGTAATGTCATAGAATCATAGAATCATAGAGTATCTGGAGAAGTCTGCAAACGTCATGTTTGTGAGCTGGCTGGCAGGTAACTGGAGTTCTAATCAAATCTTTTCATTCATTCTTGGAAATGAACTGCCTCGCCTCTGGTTTCTTTACACAGGAAGCCACCTCGTACCAAGAGAAACAGTCCATCACCATCAGTAGGCATTGTCTACTGTGTCCCTATGGAAGACGTTGGACTCCAACTCTCATCAGCCCTGGCCACATTGGCCCATGGTCAGGGATGATGGGAGCTGTAGTCTAGCAATATCTGAAAGTCCACAGGTTCCCTGTTCCCAGAATGCACTGACTAGCAGTAGCTCTTCAGGGTTTCAGACAGGGTTCTTTCCCAGCCCAACGTGGAAAAGCCAGGAACTGAACCTGGGATATATATTTTTCTGCAACACTCACACTGTGTTGGACTGCTCAACTGCAGCCTTACTGCACATGAAGTGAATCCCATGATCTTCTAGCCAAGCATAATGTATCAGGTCACTGCAGCGTTGTGAACTGCATACTCTGAGCATCCACATGTCCAGGATATCAACCACAATACATGGGCATGGGCAATAAAGACATGATATGGGAAGAAAGCTCTTGCCCATCAATGAATCTCTTTTCCTTGCATTCACCTCTCTTTTACGCCTTCTCTGTCTACATAAATCAGTTAAAAAGGAAGCAATTTACTGTTATTCTGGGATAATCCCTGTAGGGCGTGATTTCAGGTGCGTATCGTAATCAAACTTGTCATGCCCATGAGACCTCTTCTTTTTGAAGCCTGCAATATGTATTGCAGAGGACTCAGGGAAGGTAAGACTTTAGACAGCTAGCCTGCCAACTGTGTGTCTCTAAAGGGGAGAATGTCAATCAGCGAGACAAATGCTTATTCTCCAGCCTCCCTTAGGTATACAATTACATCTTTTGCAACAAGAATGCCGTTTCGCAACCATATCCAAAAATAGTTTTCACCATTAAGCCTAATGTGCCACCGATGATTCTTTTCCTGTTATATCTGTCTCTGGTTTGCTATTCGGTTGATGACGGGGTTCAGTCCCGATGTAATGAACATGCAACGAATCCCAGCGCTGTGTGACAAAAGTGTACGATACGTACTAGCATATTCTATCGCTCTGGGGTGCTACAAATGTCGTATATTATACAGGTTAAACTACGGGGAAAACATGAAATACGTCACTGTAATGAACAGAGTTTCATGGAAAGGTTTTTCTCTTGGGACAGATCAGGTTGGTTTAGAATATGATGCGCGTCTTCCTAGTTTCCCCTCTCTAAACCAGCCTGGGAGATGATTTTGTCCCGGACCTGGAGAAGCTAACCCGGGCAGGGCCCAGAATCAATTGTTAAAAGTAGTGGGAGGGGCGTAAAGTTTCCGGGTGACGTCAGCCGCCCGTGGCCCCACCCTTCCTGGGCGGGCCCTTGTCAGTTTCATCCTTTGTAACTTTCCCACTTGGAACTCAACTGAGATGCTCAACTTGCGAGGAGCCGCGGAGCACCGAGCGCTCTCGGCTCCATCTTCAGTCGACGGGATCCTACGGCGGATTCGGACGCCACATCTCGCCTTGCAACCCTGCAGCCACCCTCGCCCCGGGAAGAGCCGGGCGGGCTATTGAGGAGGGCCGATCACCACGGGGAGGGCGAGAAGTCCCCGTTGCGAGAAATAGGGCAGCTCCCCCCGCCGCCGCCGCCACCGGAACGCTTCCCACCCCTCTGATCCCTTCCAGCGGCAGAGCAGATTTGCAGGTGGGTCTTGGCGCGGTGCGGGGCCCCCATGGCTTGCTGCAGTGAGGCGAGGGGAGGAGGGCCCCTGCTGGAGCCTTGGCGCCGGAGACGGCTGGGAAGACACCCGGGCATGTGCCTTAAGAAGCTCGGTCGGCAAGCTTTCCCTTGCGGGGTTCTGAGGCTGCGACTGTAAGGGGGAAAGGTTGCGCGTTGGGAAGTAGCCGCCTGTCCCGCCGGGAGCTCGGGGGGAAAGTGGCTTCCCTGCGGCGATCCAACCTGTGGGGTCGACCGGGCTGCGCGCGAACGCTCCCCTTCGTTGCTGCCGTGAATTGCTCGGAGTGTTTCTGCGCTGCACCTTCACTTCGGCAAAGTGACTCCGAGCTGAGTAATTGCGGATCTTCATTCCCGCACCCACCCACCCACTCGCGCTGTCTTGATTTCCCCAGCCCGTGCAGTGAGCGCGCGCACACATTCAAATGTTAATTGGAGGGGGGTCCGCGTGCAAAAAGGGGGTTCAGAGTGGGACGGGGGCGGTGGAGTCAGGAGGCTGGCGGAGGGTTAAGAAAAGAAGCAAGCTCAGACCCCACGTGGAAGTCGATCTGCAGCTGCTGCAAAAGGAACTGGCGTCTGCTCCCTTTGCTGCTAGGTGCGCGCGCCCACCCTCTCCCGCGGCGATCGGGGATTCTCGCTTGGGCTCGGGGCAGAAAGAGGCACGTCGCCCCCTGTGGGGCGGGAGGTGCTGTCGTCGTCTGCGCGCTTCTCATGGGAGAGACTCGGCGAGGCTGGCTTCCCAGCCTTGCGCAGAGAGCCATGGAGGCGCGGGGTAGGGGCAGCTCGGATTCGGGCTGGCCACGCGGCAGATGCGCGCGCGGGGGGGTCTGCTTCAGAGTCAGGCGTCCCCTCCTCCCACTGAGACTCTTTCGGGGTCCTTCTCGCCTTCCTTTACTCCCGTGGCAGAGAGAGGAGGCAAAGCTTCCTCGGCTTCACTTTCCCCAGCAATCCATGCGCGCGCACGGGGCTGGTGGAAGCAACGTACAGGTTGCAGCTATGCGCTTGCAAGTTTCGTGCCTCGAGAAAAGGTTGGTGCTGCTGGCTAGTCTGGATGGGACAATCTGCGAAAGCCCAACTGGAGCTGGTGGCATTAGCCGGCATTAGCAACTGTAATTTCACACGCACACATCAACTCTTTCTCGCTGCCGCCCGCTCCCCCTCTCCCCGGGCAGATTCTGCTATTTTGATTTCCTTTTCCCCGCCCATCAACTCGCTCTCTCGCGCTTATTTCCATGACAACAGCGAATGTCACAACTAAAAGATTCTGTCTTAATTGCAGGTTGGAGAGTGCGGGGGGGGGGTGTTGTTTTGAGAACAGGAGTTTTTATGCTTCGAGTCAGATCCAGGCTAAAGATGCCTCTAAAAAGGGAACGATCTCCATAGACTAGAGGATCTGCGCTTAGACGGTGCTTGGGGAGGCATCTTGTAAGTTTAGCGATTCTGTTTTGTTGCCCGGGTGGAGATGCTGTCTGCCTCCCTTGGCCTTGTGGGTGGGAAGCTCGACCTGCGTTTTCTCGCATGTGTGTTCCTCGGGCTACGGCGTGTCCCTCGCTTTCTTGTCCTTCGTTACAGAAACTCCCGGGGTTGGAGTGCGCAGCGCCACCAGCGTTCGCTGTGGTTCGCAGAAGAGCGCCCGCGGGGCTGCGTTAGCAAACGGAACTCATCCGCAAGGAAGGAGGCGCGCTCAACTCCTTTGCCCTGGCTTTGGGTTTCTCTCTGTTTTATTTAATCACCAGATAATCTGAGATTCGAAGGGGTGGCTGCTGAGGCTTTTGAATACCCCCTATATGCGCTCATATCCAGTTAACATTATTAAGATCCGTACAGAACTTAGAGTTCATTTTTTAATAACAGAGCAGCCTTTTTGACTAGGGCTCCAGAGCACGGATAAAACAACTCAGCAAGAAAACCTCTTTTATAGATATATATTTGGAGCGGGGTGTAAATATCATCTGGCATTGTTTTGGACCAGCTCTGTAAATCTCTGCCTTCCACAGCCATAAACATTGTGACTAGCCAAGATAAAAGATCCCCATTTTTTATTTTTGTTTTAAACCCTCAAACTGATGCCTGTATTGGGATATTTTAAATTCATTCGCAGTCAGGGTGGGAAGCATTTCAGAGGCCTCCTGCTTATATGTGCTTTTTCAGAGCCCTGTTGCCATATCCTAAAATCACATCCGCCTTAAACATACTGGATTACTTGATGTGGAACACCATGTCAAACTAGGGACACAAGAAGGGCTAATTAATACATGCTGAAGAGGGTGGATCTCACTTCATATGCCTGTTGGCACCCTAAAGAGGAAACTATGCCATCTGAAACAGAAGATCCCTTTCCTGCCAATTCGTATTGGATTCTTTTCCTACCTTTGCCATATTAGCATCATTTGACTGAGCTAGGGATATTGGAGTTGCAGAAGAAGACTCCTTCCACCTCTGTGCCTCCCCAAATGCTCAGCGACTCTGAGCAAACCTTGTAAACAAAAGTAAGAGAACTCCGTTTGGGCTCACCCCTAGGCCTCGGGTCCCAGCAGCTGCAAATGACATGCACTGTTTTCGTTATCAGTAGCAGTGTGAACCAATTAAAGGATTTTTAGTTGATTGATCATCTGCCTCTTTAATTAGCAGATTAACTATAGCTAGTTATAATTTGATTGAGTTTTCATATTATAAAACATAATTAATAGGTGCCAAAGAGCTACCACTTGTTCTTAAAAAGACTGTCTTTAATATTTTTCACTTGTGACTCTTAAAGGTATTAACAGGATGAGATGAGTTACAGTTACATACTAGAACCAAAATATTCTCAAAAGTGGACAAGTGTGGCATTAATCTGAAGTCGCCTGATTAAAAATTACACTCTGGTTACAATTGGCTCCTGAAAGTTTTAGATAATTGGTCTACTTATTAAAGCATGTGGCCCTTGCTGTCACGTTTCACTTTCCACAGAGCTGCCAATGAGCCCCTTCTGATTCCTCCCTGTGGAGCCCTGTGGCCTATGCCCATTGTTGGTCATTCCCAGAACTATGTTGGATTTGCTGCCTTCACAGTGATTGTGTGCCCCAAAAGACACTTCAGCTCAGAATTCCTTAAACCAAAAGGATATATAGTGGGGTTTTTAAGTAAACACTTTAATGGTTCATCTATTAAGGACTGAGCTTAGAAAACAAAACAAAAAATGGTTGCACAGATGCACTTTTAAAATGTAATATGTGGTCCAATCCTATGCATGTTTACTCAGAAGTTAGCCCAGTGTCTTTTGTGTGGTTCACTCTCTGAGAAGTGTGCATAGGAGTGCAGCTTTAAGAATTAGTTGTGCAACAGTAGCACCTTCCTGCGACAATGAATGTGGATCTTACTGAAAAATCTGCCATATGGGTGCAGACTCATAACATACATAACCAGTACATCCTCCCCACAGAATGTCCTTTGAGGTATATTTTATAAATGCTGGAAAGTTTCCGGAAGCCAAACCTTTCTTTGGATTTCTGCTTCAGGACATCTGCTCCTTCTCCCTTACATTCTGAAAAGGAAAGAGGGCTCACCTAGTCTTACTCAAGTTAATTGAAAGTTGGGTGCAAATGAACACAAGTGCATCTGGGCTCAAGATAAGAAAGAATCCTATGTTGGGTGGAAAACAGCTTTTAAAAAAAGTACAATGTTAGGCATGGCACCTTGTAAACAGAGAGAGATGGGGAACCCTTGAGCCAGCAAGTGCCGTTGCAGCAGATACACACACAATTCCTGGAATGGTCTGCATGTTGCCCTTTCAGCTATCATCTATGACTTGGCAGAGCTAGAATTTCCCAAACCCACCTCCCAGCCTATCAGCTCAAATCCAAACTGGCATGTGGAAAAACATGTCATCTTTCAAAATTCACATGTGTTTTATAAAGATTTGTGAACGGGAATGGGCAAGTCAACTGGTAGTGTGTGCCTTTTCTGCAAAATCTGCCTGGATCCTTCAACTTGTGCTTTCACATACATTTATTCATTAAGGGGTTAAGCATTGCTATGAGCCACAATGACTGTGTACTACTATCCAGTATCGGAGGTAGAATGCTTTTGAATTCCAGTTGTTGAAGAGCACAAGTGGGAAGAGTGGTGTTGCACTCATGTCCTGGTTTGCAGGGTTTTTGTAGGGAATTGGTTGGCCACACTGGAAAGCAGGTTGCTGAACAAGATTGGCCTTGGGGTCTGATCCCACAGGGATCTTTTTGTGTTCTTATGATTCCATAGGATTGGTCCCTAGGTTCCATAGGTTTGGCTGCACTTTTTTTTTTTACTTCATGAGCTTTCTGATATATCCCCTTCCTCCATCATCCTGCATTGTGAATGACAGTTGAGTTGTATTCATGCAGATGAATTGTGCAGTTGGCACATAAAATGGCTTCAATCACATGTGCAGATCAACTGATCTCCTACTGTAATGGAGGGTGAGGGGAGGACCTGTTCTGCCCCTCATTTATTTTAAAGCCCAAACCTGTAGCTCAGCTTCACAAACCTTGGTGTATTTTGCTTTCATGGCCCTGGGGTGCCTTCTTTCCCCCAAGGCGCTTAAGATAAATACTGCATGCGGAGCTCTTGACGCATTTCACAGACAGAGTTCACTGTTGAGATGAAAAGCCTTCAGCTCAGGAATAGATTCAGGATGGAGACGGGCTTTCTTCCCGCAGTTGAAAGAGGTTTGAAATAAAGGTGGCTGCTTTCGGTGGGTACATTTCATCCCACTTCTGCAGCCACTAAAGAGATTTTGCAAGTTCCTGTATTATTTTTTTAAAAAAGACCAGAATTCAGAGTGAGTAAAAAAAAAAACGTGTGGGCAGCGCTCGCAATGGGAGGTGATGCCTCTCTAAAACCCCTGCAAAACACTCTTTAAAAACGATTCCCTTTCTCCAACCTCAGTTGGTAGAAGCGGCTGTTGGCACCCCTTTGGGGTAGAGAAATGCACAGGCAGGGAGAGATATTTGCTCCACATAGCTGCCAGCAGATTGACTTACGTAGGGAAACAATCCTTGGTTTTATTTGGTTCTTTTCCTAAGTGTCTGGGAACACAAGAACATAGGAAGCATCACAGAAAGTCAAACCAATGGTCTCTTGAGATCTGTCGTGTCTATACTGGCAAGAGGCTATCGTATTGTTAAGGCCCGTCTATAAACAGCAGTTTCCAGAAGATGTGTGAAAGAAGGCAGGAATGGTTCCTTGCAAAACTCTACAGGTAGAGAGTTCCAGCTGATCCTCAAGGGCTTGAGAAACACCAGAAGTTCTCCATCAGAGGATCTCATTGGCAGAGGTGGAGCATAAGGAATCAGACAGTGCTTAAGGTAATGTTGGGTCCAAGCTGCTTAGGGCTTTGTAAATTAACACAAGGACCTTAAACCTGGCATGATAGCAAATCAGCAAGCGGTGCATATCTCTTGGCAGAATAGCATGCTGCCAGTAATTTGCTCTTGTGAGCAGTCTGGCTGCTTCATCCTGCACTAGGTGCAGCTTCTGGACCCCATACAAGGGCAGCCCCATATAAAGGGCATTACAGGAGTCCAGTCTTGAGGTCACCCATGTATGGACCACTTGGGTCGGATTATTGCCCACCTCATCATTTCCCATTTAATGGAGAATCAAAGCCTTCAAGGAGAAGCAGAGGAAAGCCATCTTGGCGCCCAATCTGTGAACAGTTAATGTTGTGGGTCTGTTCAGATACTGCCAAGTCTGTGTGCTATCTCGGCACCTGGTGTGAAAACCACCAGCTCAGCCTGGCCTTGCTGGCATGCTTGAGTTCCTGACAGAGATAGGTCTTTGCCTAGGCAGGGGGAGAGCAGGGCAGAAGGGTTTGAAAAGACGTGACTTGCGGAAGATGCAGATATACATGCATGTCAGTAATCTGCATATCTGTCTGCTTGCCTGTTCTGTTATTGAGATGTTGGGAAAGGGTTAATTCATTAATTATATATGCTTCAACATTGATCCATCCTGGTTTATTAATATGCAAGGAAACATATGGTAAAGGGCTAAACTAAGGAGAACAGCCCATTTTTAATTGTCTAGGCAATTGCTCTTTATTCATATAGTTAGCCCACTTGAGAGGATCCCTATGAAGCCCTGAGAATTTGGAATTTAGTAATGCTGTTGGCTTCCCTCCTCCTAGGGCAGTGGTTCTCAAGCTTTTTTCCCTGGGCCGCATTTTCAGAATAAAAATTTGCTTGCGCCTCTCACTTAATTTTTTTTATTGATAAGAAATACATTGGAAAGCAAAAAGTAACAACTCCTCGCAGTGCTTGATTTATAACATAAAACACAACTACTTTATAATGCGATCATGGGACATGCAGAAAGTATAAAAACAATGCAGCTACATTAGATCATGAATCATTCCCAGTGAGAGGTGTGAGCTTGCTTTTGCCAGGTAATCTCATTTATATTAGGTCTAATTTGAGACAAACAAACTCTTGTCTGCTCATTAACACAAAGAAGCTCTTTTCTTTTTTCTGATCTTTCATATTTGTCAGAATTGAAAATCCCTGTTCAGAACGATATGTCATGGAGAACTGTAGAAGAATAGCCAATGTCCTTGAAGAGAGGTGTGGACATATTTAAAATTATTTTGAGACTATACTATACTGACATGTTGAAATGTTTCTTTGATTGTCCTTGAATCTTACTGCCACACTTGCCATCTTCTCCTGCCACACCAATGTGGCGTGCCACACCCTTTGTGAACCACTGTTCTAGGGGAAAGCCATCACTCAGGGAGGGGGTCTGGCCTCTGACACTTCACAATGAAACCTTTTGCTCCTATCTCTGAAACTGCAGTTTAACATTGGAACTGAACCTTAGATAAGCAAAGTTCCCACTTAGGATCAGCTCTACTAGGACATCAGATGGCAGATTTTTAGGGTACTGGTACAGAAAAGCAAAATGTCAATCAATATCTTAGTTTGATACATTTCCCAAAATGGGATCACCACTTGGATTTTCTGCCAGGCAGCAAAATGTCTCTAGTTATGATGACCAACAGCAATCTTGCTTAGTAGCATGTTACATATTTGATGCCTGCAGAGCCTCTGTCTTCATAAAGTCTATAGAAGTGGATTGTGCCTTTTCTTCTCACCCAATCCTGGCAACAAACAATGTAAGACATAATCCACAGGGATGACTCCTGCATGGAATGTGATGGGTGCATAAAGGTGACCATGTTTTGTTTGGAAAATTCCAGTGGGGTAGTGATATGACTTTTGTTACAGCAAAAACAAATGCCTTATTAGATAAGGTGTCACAAGACACTTTGAGGAAATGTTTATTTTAGCTGAAATGATAGTTCACAAATCACAAGCATAATTCACAAGTGGACTTTATGTCCGTGGATTTCAGGATGCAGGCTGGAGTGCTTATGGTAGTTCAAGATCAAAAAGGTCTATTTGATTGCTCACCTCCCTGTAAAAAAATATTTCCTGTGATACAGGATTCACACTTGTTCAAGGCAGGTGCTCTGGGTCTGGGAATTCTGGCTGCAGTGACTCATTACAACTTGTTAAAAGAGGTCCAAAGGGAAGCCAGATTTGCAAATCTAAGGGCATGCAGCTATTTGAAATGAAACAGTCAAACTTAAAGTGGCTTCTCTCTTGGGTACAGATAATTTATAAACATGGCTGAAGATCAAATGTGCCAGCCGGCATCTGATCTGATCTTAAGGAAAATACCCCCCTAAGAACTCCTTCATGAAGCACTCAGCCATTTAAATTCAATCAAAGTCAATATATTGGCATAATGAGTGGTACAAATGTTGGCGAAGTGTGACAGAATGCTACATTCGTCCCCCAAAAAACCTGCCATGGGGAAACACGAAGTAGATAGGAACAACCTATATGCAACAGATCTAAAGCCTTTTGCTGTGACCGGAATCTTTTGTGTGTGATTTAGGGAGGGTGGGCTCATTTATTCCACTTTGTAGCATGTTTCGCTGATATACTCAACTGATTCTTGGAAAACTGATTCCATTTTAGGACTTTTATGTTCAGACTATAAATGTCAATTGCTTTGTTCAAGCTCATTTGTTCTCCTGAGGTACGTGATTCAGTTATGACTCGCATTACAAAGTATACTAAGTTGCCTGCCTGCCTCCAGTGTTTTGTTTTTGTACACTGCTCTGTTAAAAAAAAAGGTTTTCATGTTCTTTCCTGAAGATAGACTGATTTATTTTCAAGTTAATTGAGACCCAAAGTGATAACTCAGTTAAAGAGTGTTATATTTAAATCCCTGCTCAGCCATGAAGTTCACTGGGCAACCTGGGGCTAGTCACTATGGTTGCTCTACATACTTACACATTCTTATATGTCAGGGCTTTTTTCAAATAAACCTGAAAACCAGTTTGATTGGGCTGGGGGTGTTTCAGAGTCTCTGTGCAACCTTAGCTCCTCGGAGGAGTGGAAGATGGATATTTATTCTGAATAACTACTAGTGTTTTCTCAAACTGGGATGGCGGGGCATTTCCCCAGGTCTCAGGTTCAAGTGGAAGAGCGGGCAAAGGCCAGGCCTAAATGGTACCATCACTCCACGACATTTGGAGTTTTCACGCCATGCCTTTACTTGTCTGTAATGTGCATATCATGTGCGGGTGGTGTGTTGAGTCTCCCGCTTTCCAGCTCAGCATGGCATGCTGTTCTAATTGTGTGGGAAGTGAAACATCACGTGGGACATGGCACGGAAGAAATTTTTATTTGTCTGCCAGAGCGGTTTGTGCCGTGGCCAGAAGGCCAAGCTTATGGAAACACTCTAGCCCTCTTGCTACCTATCATGGTCTGTAAAAGCACTTGCACAAAGGGAAGGGAGTCCAAGGTCTGCCTGTGCAAGGTAGCTATATTAATTAAAGGAAGAATCTATGGAAACAATAGGCAACCTTTCATATACCTCTCTTGGTATATGATGCTTCCACAACACACACGCACACACACCACAGTAGACTACTATGTAGCAGAGATGGAGAGCCTGTGGCCTCCAGATGTTGTACTCCAACGCCTGTATCCCTAACACCAGGCCATGCTGGATGGGCCTGATTGAAGTTGGGAGCCCAGCAATATCTGAACGGCCATGGGTTCCCCATTCCTGATGCAGAGCAAACACCACACTTGTCAACATTACACTCCAGTTTCTAAACTGGCACCTAGCAATGTGGTAAGTGTAACATTTAGACCTAGCTGAAGACCAGGTAGTATCTGGAGGATTGAGGGAACACAGTCAGGGCGTACTGTTCTTGCTTCCTCTCTGGCACAGCTGTTAGGCGCCGGGATCACTTGCTAAGCAGCTGCTGCCAATTCCATCCTTTCCCCCAATCCTTGTATGTGGCAGTCATGCAGAAGGCGGTGGAAGGAAAGGCAAAGCCCAGAGAGAATTCTCTCAGCAACCATGAGAGCTAGGTGGGGGTAGGTGTGCCTCTTGCAGTTATTAATATTGCACATTTGGAGCAATAGGATGACTCTTCTTGGAATAAAAATTGTCCAGACCAAAAATATGGTTCCAAAGCTTTAATAACTTTCTTCAAAACAGACTTACAACAATAGCGATACGTTCAAATAGTTGCATAAAACCATGTGCTTGTCGAAGCAAATGTACATCTTCTTAGAAATGTAAAATTACTCCAAACAGAACTGAAATCAAAGTTATTTCTCTCCATGCAGCCTGAGGCTGTTCTCTCCAGGAGAGAATCATCAGTGCAAGGTGGCTTGAGAACAAAGACAACTCCCACAAAATGGAGATTTGCAACTGAATACCCCTCCCATGTAATCTAAGTTAAACAGCACATGAGAGAGTAGCAGAGATACATTCTCAGTTAATTATCAGCCTGTTTGGTGCTCAGAGAGCTTCACTGGAAATTTCCATGCTCCTTTTAGCAATACACATACAGAGCTATTTTCCATTTACAATTAAACAATTACGCTTAACAGTGCCCCCCACAGTTTGAGTTTCGAAACAGCAACCACAAATCTCCAGTGTGTGTGGTTACTAATTACACAATACTTCTTAAAAGCCTGTCCTCTGATGAAGTTCCCTGCTAATTCAGTAACTCTGTTAATGCCCCATTTTTGTCTCCCCAAACCTGATGCCCTGCAGGTGTTTTGGACTACAACTTCCATCAGCCTCGGTTGACTGGGTCTGATGAGAGTTGTAGTCCAAAACACCTGGATGGCACCTGGTTGAGGCACACTGGCCTATAGTGTGGTGCCAAAATAACTTGAACCAGCCCATTGCTAGAGCAGTGGTAATTCTCCTTCTTGTATGTAATCATCTCTCCCCACATTGCCCTGATGACTCTCAGTGTTCCTGCTGCCTTTTCTCAGCATGTTCTCTTGCTGCTAAGCCCAGGAGAACAGTAACGGAAGGCAGTGTTTGAAGTAAGAACAAGCTGCTGATTTATAAAACAGCATCTTTCTGCTACTCCTCTCCTTAGTACTGCCTAGCATCCAACTTGATGGTGTGGTTTTTTTCCCCTGTTGGTGCGCCTATGATTGATGTTAGCAATGCCATTAGATTTGGTACAGGCTATTTTGGAGGGGTTCGTGTGTGTTCTGCCTCTGCCTCTTGCTATTTTCCTCTGAACTCTCAGAGCAAAGTTGAGACAGCAGCATGTGGATGGGATACCAGCAAGGAGCATCTGTTCAAAGAAACAGAGTGAGGAAATTCCAGTATGGGGTCAGTGCTGGGGCCCCAAGCCTCTCTCTCCTCACCTCCACCTCCACTGATATGCCAAATTCATTGTTTGCACTCACCTGCATACACAGAGTAGTAGTGTACGCAATGTGTGCCTTCCCACGTTAGCAGATTTTAGGGCAATAAATGCACATTTGTTTATCACTTCTTACACATCGGCCCAAAAAATTAGTCCCTCTCAAGGATAGTTAATAATAATAATAATAATAGATATTTTCTCTTCATAGCACTATAATGGCAATATTTTGCAGCAAGGGAAGATGTGATCCTGTAGAAAAATTGCATTTGTATACTTATTGGAGGTTTTCTGAGGTAAAGGTTTTGCTTTTATCTGAATTCACATTGTGGAATGTACAGAGTTACCTGTCTATATGCTACCTTTACTTGCTCCTAGGAGATGGTAAGAGGTAAAAAGTTTCCACAATAGGGCTGCAGTTGGCTGGACTTTGAGTTACATTCTGTCAAAGCAAGCACTGAGTTAAGAGTGGCCAGGATCATAAGGTATTGGTTTAGACAAGAGGAAGAACTTAATATCTCAGAATTATCTTTTTAACGTTAAAGCAACCTGGTAGAGTGAACAGTCTGATTTATAGTAAGAGCAGCCAAGTTAAGTTTATTATATATTAAATTTAAAGCTAAGCATGACCGCCCATTTTTAATTATTTGTTGATTAAAGACAAAAGACATCTTACGTACATTGTTTTACTTGGAAGTGGTGCCTGTACTATTTCGTACCGTGCTTTGCCACAGCTATTAGTGGGTGAATAGAGGTTTATCATTAGCTTGCAATTTAAATATATGGTGGCAGTGAGGAAACAGGGTCAAACAAATAAGTAAAGGGGCGTAAGAGCTGAAGTGGAGTGGGATAACACGAGTTAATCCTTGACAGCTTGGTGGCAGCAAACTGGGATTATAGTAAGAGTAGCTATAAAAATCTTTTAACAAGTGGTGGCATCGCTGTGGGATAATAGAGGAATCCTTTACAGATTCTTCCTGGAGCTATTGCATTCATTGCTGCTGCGATGGTTGTGCTGGACTACATATGTTTGATGGTTTATTTGGGAGGGGAGGGTAAGATAGGAGGGCCTAACTGTAGCATAGGCCCCCTACACAGTCTGTTGTTGCATCTGCATGTAATGGAATATTTAGAGGGTAGTGCCAGGATCACTAAAATGGTACCCATGGATGCAGATGTGCCCATGGAAGCTTTCCTTGATGCCTGCAGGGTCCCCTTTCCCCCCTGAAATTAGACTTGAAAGAAGCACTGTATTATAGCCAATATACTTGCTGGCAGTCTGTGCTTGGTTGCTGGTGTATGTGGTGCCCACGATAGTTTCTTTGATTTGCAAATCTGCACAGGGTAGAGGATGTTGGCATTAAAGTAGTGAACACTGCAACCCAATGCATTTCTGCTCAGCGCTACGTCCCACTATATTAAAGGGAGCTTGCTCCCAGGCAAGTGAGGAATAGGACTACAGTCTTAGCACAGGTACAATACAAAGAGTTAGCTGCCATTTGGAGTACAATCAGAGCCAGCGCTCCCGTGAGGCGGGGTGAAGCAACTGCCTCAGGTGGTGGAAATGCAAGAGGCAGCGCCCTGCCCGCCCCACTGCCTCTGGAGAAGCAACACGGGTAAGGGAGGCTTTGGCGGAGGCAGCATTCTGCCACCCAGCTTTGCCAGCGGTCTCCCCCCACCCCTAGGGGTGGAGAGGCAAAGCTCTGGAGAACGCCTCCCTTCTCGCTGAGCTGGCGAGGCAGGAGGCATTCTGCCACCCATCTTTGCTGCTGGGCAGGAAGGGAGATTCTGCCCAATCTTCCACGCTCAGTGGCAAGGCTCTGCAAGGAATTTTCCTTGAGGGGGAGCCCTTGCAGAGCATCCCACAAGCACACTATTGTGGGGGTGCTTTGCCTCAGGTGCCATAACATCTCAGGCCACCCCTGAGTGCAGTTGGGCTGATCATTTTAAAGAAAGAGCCTTAGAGTTGAATGTTTTTTATCCTTTCCCACTCATTTGTGTCTGAAATCTACCAGGTAGAGAGTGTGCCTTTCCCTTACATCCTCATGCTGATTAATCTCCCAGACTGACTGTAAAACTTAAAGATAGGACGCTGCTCTCCTGTCATGTGGTGAGAAGGGTCTCCATCTTGTTGTGTTGCTAGCAAGAAGCACAGATGTTCTTACAGGCGACTTGGAAATAGTTTTAGACAAAATCATTTCCATGTCTTTGAATACCAGTTGCTTAGGTGCCACAGCACAGACCCGTGAACCAAATGTGCATGAAATTTGCATATGCTAATTTATATGTATGAATGCCCCTGAGAAATTGAGACGGTGGGTGCCACAAGCCCTGATCTAAAGTTTGACATGGGGGAAACAGACAAAGGAGAGGAAAATGGAGGGAGGGATAAACAGCCGATGAATATGCCGCTATTTCCATTTACGAGTGCTTAGGCTTCGTTACAGTAAGAGTTGCTTTAGAGAGCGTAGGAACGAGCGGCGTTGGGTCAAAAGCTGCATGGACAAGGTGGTTTTGGAGGAGGTTAGCATCCACAGGTATTCTGGCAAGCTGCTCAAGGCACAAGGGGCATCAAAGGTGAAAGGGGGAGTGTTTGAGGGAGAGGGCGACCAAAGAGGAAAATTGCATCATCTGAAACAGGGATTCCCAAACTTGGCCCTCCAGCTGCTTTTGGACTACAATTCCCACCATCCCTGACCACTGGTCCTGCTAGCTAGGGATGATGGGAGTTGTAGTCCAACAACAGCTGGAGACCCAAGTTTGAGAAACTGATGTAAAAGCAGAGGATACAGATTTGAAGAATGCATACAAATTAGTTAAATTTAAATAGAGATACATCTCACTTAGCCTAATGAGGAAGACTGTGACCAGGTGACTCTGTGTGCCCACTCAGCCTTCTCCCCTGGTGCTAAGTGCTGATGGGCAACTTCCAAGATCCTCCTGCTCTCCCTTCTTCTTTAAGGTGGACTTGAACTGGACAACCCTTCAAATGGAGGACTCGCTACTGTAAAGTAGGGTATGTGGCCACCTTATGCGGGTGATGAAGCAGAGGAGCAAATGACATAAGAGCAGCCAGGTGATGGAGGGGCAAGGGAGGTATTTCAAGGTAAAGATGAGGAGCTCAGACTGGGTCCAGGTAGCCTGAAGAGGGATGTCACAATCTTCAGTAGATAGTCCTATGATCTCATCTGGGCTACAGCAAGACTTCTCCTCTATAAATATTTAGATTAGACTTCCACCGCCACCGATCATTTTTACAGCTCTGTCCCTCGATTTATCAGTGTCTTTCAGGAGAGGCAAGGCAGCCCAGCTTCCCTGGTGAAATAGCTGTAGAGCTGTGTACAGCAGGGCTGATGCTTCACACATTCATGATGGAATGCTTCCGCGTTAGCAAAATGACACAGGCTGTTATTTTTCTTTTTTCAGCTATATTTCATCCCTGGAAATGCAAGCAGTGGGGGTTTTTTTCTTTTTTCTTTTAAAGGATTCTAAGCAGTGCTGGGAAATTTTTAGCGCAGCAGCAGCAGCAGCTGGGGATGGAGCAGGGAGTGGGTGGACCCTGACTGAAGCGGCAGAATCCAGACTTCCAAAGAAAACCAGACAAAGATGGGGCTTATTCACTCTTCCTCTGGTCGCACTGCTTTCCCCCCCCACCCCTGGGGAAACGCTCTTTAGAGCTCAGTCGGAGCAAACAGCAATTCCAGTTTTCTCTAGATTGACATTTGTTCCCATTTAGAGCTAAAGAAAAAGTTTTTCCTGGGAAAGGAGCAGGGAATTGGGGAAACTACTCGGATCCATGCTTTCTAGGCACGGGATAAGCGGAAGTGTTAGCGAGCCCATAGATGGATGAAGTACCTAACTGAGCAATCCTGACTATGTGAATTAAAAGCAAATCATGCTTTAGGGCAATGGAAGACTGATTTCGGTCTTGCAATCTATCGTTTTACTGTCCCAGTGGTTCAACAATTGTCTTGGGCCAGATTCAATAAAATAGTTGAGCTAGTAAGAGCCAGTACAGTGCATCCTGCTAGAGCAGTGGGTCTTTCCCCCTCTCCCCAATGTGTCCTCTCCCCAAATTGGTTCTGGGCTGATGGGATAACCCCTGGAGCAGCATGGAGGGGGAGGAGAGGGGAGATAATTCCATCAGCAGAAGCAGAAATGCTGGTGCTAACAGAAGTTGGCCTAGTGCAAGAGTGAATTCTACCCCTTTAAATTTACAAAGTTAGAGTGTGTTCTCCAGATCAGGACCAACCCAAGGCAGTTTGTTGCCTGAGGCGAAAGACAAGATGGCAATCCCGACCGCTGCCACACACACCCCGTCTAGATGGACCTGCTCTGCCTAATGCTGGGCTGCCCCTGCTCCAGATCTCCCAAAAGTAAACTAAGTCTTTAAAAATTCTGTGTTAATTGATCCTGATGATGCACTCTTGCTTAACAATCTTACTGAATTGAACAGATGTTCACCACATCCAACATCCTTTGGAATCCACAGGGTGTGAACCTTCTTAGCCCTGTGTCATTTTTGCCATTATTAATCAATCCTCCCATTTTGCACCATTGTCTGCCACACCCACTTGCTAAGTCTTGTTTCAAACAGAATGGTGAAACACTGAGGATAGATGGGGGGGTGAGAAAGAGGGGGGGGGAGAGAGGTTGCTTATACAGTGGTACCTCTGGTTGCGAATAGGATCCGTTCCAGAGGCCCGTTCGCAACATGAAAGGAACACAACCCACAGTGGTGCGTCTGCACATGCACGGGTTGCGATTCACCCCTTCTGCGCATGCTCGTGATGTCATTTTGCGCGTCTGTGCATGCACGAGCAGCAAAACCCGGAAGTAACCCTTTCCGGTACTTCCGGGTTGCCGCAGGACATAACCTGAAAGAACGTAACATGAAGCGGACGTAACATGAGGTATGACTGTATAGGCAAAATAGCTCTTCAAACATATCCCTGGGCTTTTATACTGGCCGTTACACAAATTACCCCTACATATTGACAGTCTTTTTCAATACAGTCGTACCTCAAAAGTCGAATGCCTTGTGAGTAGAATGTTTTGGCTCCCGAACGCTGCAAACCTGGAGGTGAGTGTTCCGGTTTGCAAACGTTCTTTGGAACCTGAACATCTGATGCGGCTTCCGATTGGCTGCAGGAGCTTCCTGCAGCCAATCGGAAGCCACAACTTGGTTTCCAAATATTTTAGAAGTCAAACGGACTTCTGGAATGGATTCCATTCGACTTCCAAGGTACATCTGTATACCTCGGAGTAGCCTTGCCCCTCTCCCCCAAAATAAGGGCGATAAGCAGACGTCCAGTCCAGATAAGATGGAAGTGCTGTGTATAGTGGTTTGTTTGCCCAGGGGAGTGATCCTACACTAGACTAAATTGCACTCCCCCCGAAGGAGCAGGTTTGCAGCTTGGGAGTTCTCCTTGATCCATCTTTCTTGTTAGAGCTACAAGTTGCTTCTGTGGCAAGGAGTGCCTCTTACCAGCTTAGCTATTCCAGGTTTGACCCTACCTGGAGATAGCCATGTGCCATTATTCATGCTTTGATAACTTCGGCTTACACTCCTATAATGCACTATACTTGGGGGTTGCCTCTGAACTATGCTTTCTGCTGCAGAATGCAGCTACTAGATTGCTGGCTGGATATTATAATCATAATATTATAATATTATGCCTGTGTTATGCCAACTGCACTGGCTCACACTCATTTCAGTTCAAAATGCTCTTTTTTCTTTTCTTTTTTACCTTTTGAAGCTCCTCATGGCTTCAGACCATCAGTCTCTATATTTGCTTTTCTATGGAGGCCCTTCTGTGAATGCTCTCGCCATCAAAAGTGAGTTGGGTGGATACCAGAGAGCCTTCTAAGTGGTGGTGCCCCAGTTCCGGAATACTCTTTCCAGAAGGTTTGCCTGGCACTTTTTTGTCATTTTCACTTTCTTGGTGTTATTAGATGTGGGGGGTTTTCCTTTCTTTTAGAATACAGCTCATTGTTTTATGCTGCTTTTATAAGGTTGTAGCTTTTAGCTGATTTTGTTGTTGTAGTTGTGTTTTAATTGTTCTTTTTCGTAAAACTGCCCTGGGAATGCAATTGAAGGATGGTATAAATATAAGGGAGGTGTGAGGAGGTCGTGGAAATAAGTGAATGAAAGATAAGATATTGAAATTGGATTGTGTTTTAAATGGTTTTTGTTTTGTTTTGTTAGTTGTTTGTGTTAGTGTTTTGTAGTGTTTTTTCTATTGTATTGTATTGTTGTTGTTTTTTGTTTTCTGTAGTGTTGTAGTGTTGTGTTTAAACTGTTGAAAAATTAATATATATATATATATATATATATATATATTTGCTTTCGTAGATTTTCACGGGTACAGGAATGCAGGTTTTGGTGTCTTCGGGTGTCTTCCCGTGTAAGAGTCGGGGTGTCTGTGCGACGTTTCGACGAGGTCTCACTCGTCATCTTCAGGCTGGTGCTTTCGGCTTCTTGTTACTGGAACAGAGCAGAATCTGGTGTTTGAGTTCCTATAAATACTGTTGAGGGGTGTGGTGTATAGCCTCCAACGTTCTGGGCAGAGAGGAAGTTCCTAGATTAGTGTGCCTCTTCTTCTTTTGTTCCTTAATTACTTGAGGGATATCTTGAGTGATTTCATGAGTGATATTCTGAATACCACTGGGTATTCAGAATATCACTCATGAAATCACTCAAGATATCCCTCAAGTAATTAAGGAACAAAAGAAGAAGAGGCACACTAATCTAGGAACTTCCTCTCTGCCCAGAACGTTGGAGGCTATACACCACACCCCTCAACAGTATTTATAGGAACTCAAACACCAGATTCTGCTCTGTTCCAGTAACAAGAAGCCGAAAGCACCAGCCTGAAGATGACGAGTGAGACCTCGTCGAAACGTCGCACAGACACCCCGACTCTTACACGGGAAGACACCCGAAGACACCAAAACCTGCATATATATATATATATATATGCTTTCGTAGATTTTCACGGGTACAGGAATGCAGGTTTTGGTGTCTTCGGGTGTCTTCCCGTGTAAGAGTCGGGGTGTCTGTGCGACGTTTCGACGAGGTCTCACTCGTCATCTTCAGGCTGGTATATGTATATGAAAGGAATAAGTAATAAATATACACAACCCCCAAGTGATTCTTCTGGCAGCCTTTCTAGATCACTTCTCATCTCTTTTGGCCTTTTGAATACACTTGTATTTCTGCTAGTCCCTGTGCCTTCACATTTGGTCTTTGGCACAAATTGAATTAGTATGCCTCTCATGCCTGCTTCCCCATCCTTAATGAAGATGTTAATGGGGCTGGAGCTGAACCCTGATCTCTGCTAAAGTTCTTTTTCTTTAGTCTTATGCATCAATGCTAAGCATTATCCTGTAACCTTGGGGCTGTCCCTGGAGTCATGTCTGAGTTCAATGGAAGCAGAAAGCATTAACCTCTCATCAGAAACGAGTGTAGATAACATGCTGCATCTGGAGGAAACCCTATTCAAGCCAACACAATCAAATTCTGCAAGTGAGGCTCCCTTCAGATGCACTCAAAATGCTGTAATAAAATTCCGGTCTATTAAACCATCCTGCTTCTACTTGGCCACTAATTCTGTAATTACAGAAAAATAAAAGCTGTCAAATTCCCTGGCAAGATTTATTCCTGGTAATCTCCTTGTGCAAGTTTTGGCTTACGGTTCCATTATTCTCTAATAGCTCAGAGTCATCCCCCCCCCCCCGTGTGCTTTCGGTAGGGTTGCTACATTAGATTTGCAGGGTATCAAATGGTCAAGGGTCAGTGTGCTTGAAAATCAATACCATATTTACTTAGATCTGATCCCTGATTAGGTCTTACTGAAAAAGTGTGCTCCTGGGAGGCGGGGTGGGGGGTGGGACACAACCTTTCTTGAATAACACAATGTCGGGGTGGAGAACCTCCAGGCTGCAGTCCAAATCCAGACAGCCGGACCTCAGAATTCGAACAATTAAAATCTCTCTAGATCACGCCCTCCCGTGATGAAGTGGACCATAAGATTGTGCCCTAAGTCTATAGAAAGCCTAAACAGGTCCCTTTTGCCCTCTGGGTCCACCTCTACCTACTGGAAATGCTTTGGTCACATTCATAACAGCCTCTCAAATGGAATTTACACCTCTCGTTTGATGTCAAAACAACTCACCTTATATTTCTTCAGATGTTCCCATTTACGCACCCACAATTATTTACATATTTGCATTTATGAGATATTTTATTCCCACCCTCCCCCATGCTGGATGCTTTCCTCTTATGCCTTACCTTCTAGTTGTTCTGTTACAAAATCTGTTTTGCTCTGGACTCCATGGGATCTCATTGGGATATATCAAAAAGTTTGAATGAGAATTTTGGTATCATAGAATATATGCCAGGTATAGAGGAACAGAGGTGGCAGCTCCTCATCTAATTAACTTTTTTTCTTTATGGTAAATATTGGTAAAACAGAAAAGGTTGTTGGGATTTACTTGTGGACGTGTCTCTTGGCCCTAGAAAACAGTTAATTGTACTCAGATTCTGCTAAAATCAATAAAAATATATAGTTGAGTGAGAAATCAATTCATTTCAACCGTCATTGCATGCAGTTGACTTTCTATGGGTTGAGCTTATGTGCCTTCTTCTGCTAGG
Source organism: Podarcis vaucheri (assembly GCF_965113315.1). Classification (NCBI taxonomy): domain Eukaryota; kingdom Metazoa; phylum Chordata; class Lepidosauria; order Squamata; family Lacertidae; genus Podarcis; species Podarcis vaucheri. The sequence goes on along the minus strand of NC_138760.1, from coordinate 75,500,366 downwards.
CTCAGAAAGTGAGATAATTATAGTCAGAAAGTCTCCCTTTTTTGTGTACTCTAATATTATCTAATATTATAGGGGGACGCGGGTGGCGCTGTGGGCTAAAGCCTCAACGCCTAGGGCTTGCCGATCGAAAGGTCGGCGGTTCGAATCCCCGCGGCGGGGTGCGCTCCCGCTGCTCGGTCCCAGCGCCTGCCCACCTAGCAGTTCGAAAGCACCCCCGGGGGCAAGTAGATAAATAGGTACCGCTTACCAGCGGGAAGGTAAACGGCGTTCCGTGTGCGGCTCTGGCTCACCAGAGCAGCGTTGTCACGCTGGCCACGTGACCCGGAAGTGTCCCCGGACAGCGCTGGCCCCCGGCCAATAGATGTGAGATGGGCGCACAAACCCCAGAGTCTGTCAAGACTGGCCCGTTCGGGCAGGGGTACCTTTACCTTTACCTTTAATATTATCTAGATCCCCCTCTGTTTTGACTAAATGCAACTATTGTTTATGCCCACTTCAGAATCAAAGCTGTCGGTGGAACAAAGATCACTGAGCAACCATAAAGTGTGCAGTTCAAGGGTTTATCTGTTGAGCCTACCATAATCTGTGTAGCCCCACTCTGTGTTCCATTTCTTGGTTACACTAGAGCAGGCATGGCCAAACTTGGCCCTCCAGCTGTTTTGGGGACTACAACTCCCATCAACCCTAGCTAACAGGACCAGTGGTCAGGGATGATGGGAGTTGTAGTCCCAAAACAGCTGGAGGGCCAAGTTTGGTCATGCCTGCTCTAGAGCATAACCAAGAGATGTAGCCTAAGGACTGGCTCTTGTGGTAATCCAAGTCTCTGCACAAAAAGACACAGGAGAGGAGAGTTATCTGGTCCGCTCATCACAGGCATCTTGCTTAGTCCAGCTGCAGTTCCCATTTGGGTTGTAGTGGTCACCACTTGAGATCATAATGCTGCTGCAGGTGTGACCAAGCCCATAAGCTGTCCGTCTTGATGCTTCTTCCCTAAAAGCTCCAAACGAAGCCCGTAGCACATTTTTAGTTTCTTTCCAAGACCAACATCTTGACAATTACTTTCAGGGATTCTTCATATTTGAAGGGCTATCTAGACCATTACTACAGCACACAATTATTACTAGGAGTCATAAGTCATTATTGTATTTATTCTTTCTTTCTTTTCCTAGTAAATGCCTGGCTCTCTCCATTAAAAAACGAAAACAAAAACAACCCTTTCTCCCTGACCTTCATGTAACAACATTAATGCATTCCGCTAACATTAGCTTCTCTCTGCTGGAGATGCCACAGGCTTTACTTGCTCCTGACTTCCCATCTCACATACTGGTGTCACTTTCTAACCCTGGCTGTGTTCTCAGCCCCCATGTAACCATACAATCTGTCTCTCTTGGTTCTCCCCCCCCCCTTTGGAAAAATCTGAGCTTAGCTGCACTGTAATGTAATGAGGCTCCTCTCTAGAATGAACAGACTGCAGTTTAGCACTTCCTCCCACTGTTCTTTTTATTCACACGGTTTATTCTCAAAGCTTTCCAAAATTCCGGCTCCCTTACAGATTTGCTTTGTGCAACAGCTCTGCAGGGCCTCTAGCGAAGCTGAGCTTCGTGTCCTTGCTCAAGAGGAGACACCATTTCTTCCCTCTCGGACATTATGCCGTCCGTGCCTGTGCTCTCAACTTAATCCTGCCCAACAAGCAAAAATAAAGGAGGCAGTTAAGCATGTTGCTGGCCGAATGGGAAGATGAACAGGGCTTCTGTACTATTAATAGTGGCATGGGAAAGGGAATTTCAGCAGGTGCAGCTTATCATGCAAGAGGGAGAAAAGCAATTGGAATGTTCTCTTCTGCTCAGCTATTTATGGTGCGTGTGTCTTATCCTCCTTCACATCTGGTCAACCTACTACTTAGCAGGAAGAGAGAACAAAAGTGCCAAATCGTTCACTTCCAGATGTTGGCCAAGGGTGGCTAAGTATACAGTGCTAACACCCATGACACCAATCTGTCCATCTTATCAATTTTGTTTGTTCCAGAAAGACAAATCCATCCCAATGTTTTTTGGGGTGGAAGAAAGCATAGGTAGACAAATTGACAGAAACAGTCCACACTTGGACAATGACTAGGACCACCCAAAAATTTACAAAACAGGGGCAAGCTTTTGAGTTCTACAGAACTCTTCGTCATCAGGCAAAGATGTTACACAACACAGGAAGTAAGAGGATGAGGGTTTGGGGTTTATTTAAAAGAAGCCAAACACCACATAATGAAGCTGGATGTTATAGCCATAAGGCCCGCTTTTAGGCTTGGTTCCTACATGCAGATTTCAAACTGACTAAGTATCTGCTAAGTTCTACAAGTATGAGGATTCTGGAAGCAAGAAGCAATGGCTGTTCCCCACAGTGAAAGGTCAGCTGCTACCCAGATCCATCCCACGCTGTTCGCATAGTTCTCCTGATGCCCTTTTGCCCTTCCTACACCTCCCTGTTTTCTCTTGAGGCTTAGTGTCTAAGCCTTACCCCTGCTTGTTCCCGAGCTACGTTGCTGTTCCATGATGGCACTTGCAAGCTTTCCTGACTCAGCTGTCACTGTCCTGCAGTCCTGCTTTATAGCTGGCTGTCTTCTTTGCAATGTGATATGGTGCGCTAGCACTTTTTGCCTGTGCGCCGTTGTCAACTGGACACATGATGCGAATGAATCAGCAAGACGGTTTACCCGTTGTGACCTCTAGTATTCTTGGCACACAGCCCAAGATACTTCACACCTCCTTTTGGACTTCAGAGCTTCCCACAGTACTAGGTTCTAGGTCAGATCCTAGTGGTGGGCATTGCAGCCACAGTATAGAAGAGAGGTGGTTATTTTTTGTTGGCAATAGAAACCAGCAGGCAGCAAGTCCCCAGCCTCACTTCTCTGAGAGAAAGAGAGAGCAAGAGAACCTGATGTGCTTTCTTTTGAATTCTGATCTAAAACGCACCTGGCACGAACTTCTGTGAACTTGTCAGGCAGGAGAGGTGTGTTTTTATTGCTTCATAGAGAATTTCTGGAACTGATCATTTCAGCATGAGTATCTGCTGTGGCCACTATGCACCCTCGTCCAAAAACTTAAGCATATGAACTGGACTTTATCTATTCTGTGCGTTGGGAGCACACCACAAAATGAAAACTACCTACAGTTTTTCTAGCAGTTGTGGCTATAGGGAAAGCTACTGAAAATGCATCTTCAAGCTATTGTAGACAGTTTGTGATAGAAGCAAAGGCCCACAGACCAGATTGGGGGTTGGTCTGGGTGGGACAATGGGGCTTGATTTTGAGTTAGAGTGTCCCCTGCCAATATTCACCACACATATGTTGTTGTTTAATCATTTAGTCATGTCCGACTCTTCATGCCCCATGGACCAGAGCACGCCAGGCACTTCTGTCTTCCAATGCCTCCCGCAGTTTGGTCAAACTCATCACCACACATATATGTACAGCAAATGATAAGAGTTATTCACTAAGTAATGATAAGGAGGAAGTGAGAAAACTTGAGTATTTTTCAAGACCGACAACGTGACTCTATGCCATCATCCAATCAAATGAAAGTACTATTAAGATGTAGGTTCTGAAGGGATTTCTATGCAATGGGATGTGACCCACTAGGCTTGTTCTTTGCCTGTGTATGGCTTGGAGGGCATCCCATTTTTCACCATATCCTAGCTGCACCTGAGCGTGGAATTTAAGAAATGAGTGTCAATTGCAATAGGCTGTGAAAGAATCACAATCTACCCCAGCTAGGAGACCACATTTAATCCTTTTGTTTGTGTCAAGGGATAGAGCCAAAATTTATCAGCCCTAGGCAGTATGGCTTACAATTGTCGAAGAGCCCTTTCTGAGCTTTCAATCCAGGCTCTTCCTTGGCCTGTCCCCCCCCCCCCCAATACTGTATTGATATTCACCACCACCAAACCATCTGTCTGTAGCTGAGTTGCTGGTCAATAAAATAGCAAAATTCCACCTTAATTAAGAGAGCGTGTGAGCATTTAACTTAACTAACTGAGCCTTGGTAAGCAGAGTACAAAAGCAACCCTAAGTATACTTAGAAGTCTTCTGTATCTGTAGCAGCACTGCATGGTAAGTTTTTAAAACGGGATTGTAGCACATCAGGCTGTAGGAGAGGGGCTGCATTTAGAATGTTCTCCTTTCTCCCCTCCCCAGAAACACCCCCACACCACCTTGCATGTAGAAAACTAGTGTGTCAGGGAATGAAGGTCTCAGCCTTGCCTTCTTCCTGACATTTTAATGTGTGCAAGGTGGCTCCGCCAGCTCAGAATTCAGCACTACGTGTAACCACACCTTCCACTCTCTCACACACTTGTGGGCTGAAGTGGCAAGGAGCAAAGAGCAAGGCAAGTGCTGTCAGGAGGTTCTCCAGCTTTATTGACTGCTGGAACAAGGCTAATGTCTGAAGTGTCCCACGGCTGTGACATGGACTAGGGGAGCACTCAGTTTGCTGACACTGCATGGTGTGTTTGGGAGGCGAAAGTGAGAGACCACTCAGCAAGAAGAAGCAGCAAGGTCTCAGAGCGAGATCCGTTTACTACAGTCACCAGGTCAGCATGGGAGGCTGAGCAGCTAATTCTAACTTCCTTGCCTCTTTATTAGCCCCATAAACTAGCCAAGCATTTCATTAAGGGGAAGGAAACAGTAGGCCATGCATGCCGAGATGGTTGTGCAACAACACCTGAGGGATGCATAACAACGGGCTGCTTTTCAGGAAGGCTTGTGCATCTGTCAGGAACTCAGGGCCGGACTAGCTGAACCAGCACATTTCTTGCCCTCTGATGGAGAGGGGTGGCTTAGAACGCAAGAAACAGCCTTTTACTGTGTCAGACCACCAGACCATGCACCTCAGTATTATATACACTAGGAGTAGGGAAGCTTCTTCAGCTTGAGGGCCATATTTCCACATAGATGAGCTTCCAAAAAACACATGCTAGACAGTGCTACAGACAAAGGAGGGGTGGAGGAGGTGTGACATGTGACATTGGCACTGGGCTGTGGTCTGGGGAGAGTCTCAGGGGCCACATGTGTGGGGCTGGAGGGGCTGCATTTGCCTTTGGGGCTTGGGGTTCTCCATCCTGGTCTGTAGTGACTGCCAGCAGCTCTTTAGGATTTCAGACCAGAGTCTCTCTCATCCCCAACTGCAGTTGTCAGAGATTGAACCAGGGACCTTCTGCAACCAAAGCTGATGCTCTTCTGCTGAGCTACAGCCCTTCCCTGTTTGTAACATGAAAGAAGAAAGGTGGAGACGGGAATTGATATGGATAGAGCTGAAAGCGGCATGAGAGGAATCACTTCCTCTGGTGTACTGTATTCACATTTTGTTTTACTGTCAATTCTGTGCAGGCAGGTTGGGGGGGGGAAATATATTTTAAAAACATATAAATCCTGTTTACTAGAGGTGGCAGGATGTACCCACCACCATGAACTTCTTTGAAACTGCCTTCTGCTCTCTTTTTAAAAAAAAGCCAGCTATTTGCAGGTTAAGTCCACTAAATTTTACATTGGTGCATAATCTGCAGTAGCTGCCACTACTCTGACTCCTATTTAGCCCTCAAGAAAGAAGTACCTGGTTACCATATTGCATTCTATCTGGGGAATTTGTGTGAAGTCTAGGCAAGCTCTCTCGATGTTTGCATTGAAAGAGAAGATGCATATAGATCATTTTGCCATTCATTAACCCAACAATTACCCATTCTCAGCACCGTTGTTTGCCTTCACGAGGGTAAGCATAGTTAATATGTTTTGACATCGCCACCACGGGACCAGGTTTGTCTTCTCTATGAGATACTCATCTTCTCTGTTAGGATAAAATACGTTTTTCTGCAGCAGCCAGAGCAGCTTTTAGAGAAAATAAATTCCAACCGTGTTTTCCACAATCCCCTTTAGATAATAGCCCTAGAGAGCTAATACAGTGTAATGGCTGAGACATTGCACTACAAATCTCCAGATCACAACTTGCCTCTGCCATGAGTTCATGGCAGTCTCAGGTAGACACTGCAATATGGGAATAATACTTGCCATATAAGATTCAAACTATATATTTAAAGCAGGGATAGGTAATCTATAGCTCTGCAGATGTTGTTGTACTACAACACCCACCAGTCAGGGCTATTGGCCATGCTGGCCTGGGCTGATGGGTGGTGGAGTCCAGAAGGGCCACAGATTTCTCATGCAGCATATATGAAAATGCATACAATAACTTTAAACTTGTGGCAGAAAATGCTATGGTAGGACATGCTGCACAGAGTTTTGATTAGGAGTGTAACTTGATTAAATCAAATTAAATTATTTGTTAATAAATAATTAATTGTGTATGTACTTAGCATATGAACATTGGGTGGGTGGGTCTTTTAAAAGGCATTCTTTCTTTGTTTTTAGATTGTGTATACCATAGAATCATGGGGTTGGAAGAGACCTTGGGTGTCATCTGGTCCAAACCCCAACACAGTGAAGGATGTAAACACAGAATCCCTTCCAGCTGGCTGTGCAGCCTCCACTTCAGTATCTCCAGAAAAACATAACCTCTGAAGGCAGCATGTCCCACTGCCCACCATCAGGAGGTTCCTCCTAATCATGTTTATCTGAAATCTGCTTCCTTGATATTTCTAGCCATCAGCCTGCCCTCTGGAGCCAAAGAGCAAGTCTCCAGCTTCTTTGCGACAGACCTCCAGATATTTCAAGATTGTCAGTTAATCTTCTTAAATATGGCATTCCATCCTTTGTGAGAGTCAAGGGGGAATACCTCCTTTAAGACAATGTCTGCCATCTGTTGTTTTATAAAGTACTAAATTATTATAACATTTCTTTTTTTAAGAAAAAAAGTTGCCCGGCTAATGAAGGATGCCCTTTAATCGACTGAGAACCTCTAATAGACTACATCCAACTCATTAATTAATGAAAGGTTGAAAACCTGCTTGTAATTGTTCTTTGGGAAATTACAGTACTACTGCAAATATTGCCAAATGTCAGCACAAGCTTTGCTGCCACACTTGACAAGCTGGAATCCAAACAAGCTACCACATTATTGCTGTCCCCATAAAAAACAACCCTAGCCCTCACCCACGCATATTCCAGAATGATTATCTGAGTCTTTCAACGTTAAACTTTTACTCTGAAATCTTTGTGCTTTGGTTGAGAAAAATACCAGAACAGATGTACAGTCCATCATCATATATCCTATCTCCACTACCATTATGATTTTTACTCTGAGCTCGTAAATCAGGGCTGTCCAATGGGGTGGCTTCTGGATGTTGCTGAACTGCAGCTTTTATCATTCCTTACCATTGGACATGCTAGCTGCTGGAAATTGGAGTCCCAGCAAAATCTGGAGGGCACCACGTTGGCTACCCCTGCTATTAACAATGCTTTTGTTGGTTTCTTATGATATATGCCTAATTAGTTTGCTGAGACTTGCCTTATCACCGAACAAGCACAAGATTGTGATTTATAGAAGAAAAATCTATTTGCTTCACACACACACACACACACACACACACACACACACACGTGTGTACATAGCAGACTTGCTTGTCTGCAAAGGAGAGGAAACAAAGTGTGTGTGTGTGTGTGTGTGTGTGTGTGTAATGGAACACACACACACACACTTTGTATTACATGCCTAGGAGGAAAATCTGTACTGGCTACTGTTCCTGGCTCTCTAGCTCTTGATATTTGCTGGATGAGTCACTTTTGATGACAAATACATTAAACAGTATCTTTAACCCTGCTTTCCAATCATTCTTCTTTTGTGCAAAATACAGCACAGTATAGTCACAGCTGCTGTGGCATCATTTGCAATATACAAATCAATTGTACATTAAGCTCTTGTCTGAAACATGATGGGTCCAAGCCAGAACACTCCCCAGGACAATTTCACTGTATACAAGCTTAAATCCTGTCAACACACTTTTCTTCCAGCTGAACTTGAAGATTTGTGGCTATGATGAATGATATTCTGAGAGGTGTTTTCTCCCACTGGTCTGTCAAACCAGATCAACAATAGCTGTTCTGTTTGTCCTGTTAGAGATGTTTTCTTAATTTTTTAAAAATGACAAAGAGACTTTTTCCATGTTAGGTAACAGACAAGACACACAGGACCAATGAAATTGGCCAGAACATTACTTAAGCCCAGAAGTCTCATATTACATAGCCTCTAGGGTAGGTATATGAGAGAGCACAGAAAAATATAGGCAAATCTTGTGTAAACATGAAGCTGTCATTCTACTTCAAGCTAATAGGATCAGGTTTCTTATTCCAAAAGGGAAGATATTTGGTGATAGCAGCAGTAGCTGCAAAAAAGAAAATGGTGGGTGGTGCATGCACCATGACCCTTGTCCAATTGTGAGTCTCGTGCCATTCAAAGTAAGTAGAATGGCTGCAGAACCCTTTCAGTGCAGCCTGCCCTCCCATTTTCCTTTGTAAAACAACTGTGAAGTGGAAATCGATCCCATATGATAGAAGCCCATCAAATATTATTCAGTACCAGCTCTCCTGCCCCCATCCTTTAGCACCAAAGCAGCCTGGTTCTTGGTTTTGTTTAAGGTCTTGTTTCTCTTTCTTTCCTGCCACTTGTAATCAAAAATATCTCTTTTTTCTACATAATAACTAGCAATAAGAAGATTTCTCGATCCATTCTACAAATGACATTCACTGATCACAATGGAAATTGATCAAAATACCAGAGACAGGCAGCATGCGGCTCCTGAAACCTTTTTGTGCATACATGGTCTCCTTTCCTGTTGTTTGTCCTCACCATCTGGAATTCAGAAAGAGAGGGGTCTGTTTATGTTATTATCCCTAAGGCTTGAAAAAAAATCTTCTTTACCTCTTTTCTCTCTCAAGCTTAAGTGTAATGTTCCCATTTTTAAAATGGGCAGTTTTTTCTGGACGGTCTTCTACGTGCTTAATTCCTTGATGAGACAATGCACCTTCTGTGTGGCTCGACTAACTTTCTTGTCAACTTTGCACATAAGGCATTTCCCACTTGTGGTTCAAGAGTACTCAGACCCAGATGGGAGATTCCTATCCTGCTAGTTGAGCATCAAAATGGAAAAATCAGTAGTCCGAAAGATGGCACCATGTTGCACAGGAGTTGAAAAAAAATATCCCTTGGACTGTGCACCCCTAAATCTCCTTCTCTTCTACCCCAGACATATTAATAGTTAAGACTACACTAAATTTATTTTATCTTCAAAGTGCTCTGCAAACATTAGTCAATTAATTCTCAGAGCTTGCCTGTGAGTCACTATTATTCCTGCATGTGTTTCCAGCATCTGCGTGATTAGCTGTCCACTCTGAGCTTTCTCCTCAGTTTAGCTTCCCAGGGACTCTCTGTGGATTACTTTCCTCGCAGATATCTACTTGCTGCCATTGGCAGTTGTCATCTTCCGCCAGCATTCCTCCATCCATATCCCTTGCTCCCTGTTTCTCTGCTGTGGCTGAAGCTTACAACTCTTTCCATTAAAGAAATCTCCAGAGTGGAGGAGTCATTAGTCTTGACAAAATGAAAGTGTGTGGGGATGGGGGGGGGGGGAGAGAGAACCACAGAAAGAGACCAAAGATGAGGAAAATAAATATTTCCCAAAGAGTTAATGAGCTCTCTGTGGGATTTGAACTCAAGACCCTCAGTACTGCTGCTCAGATCTGTACCCTATTCACTTAAACAGTAACTCTGTTAGTAGACTTGAATAGTTTCGGTTTCTGAGTAACAAAATTGTTTGATTCCCTGGTATATTTGCCTCACCCTGTTTAAAATCCCTGGGGCTCCCAGCTCCTACTGCAGTCAGTGAATTAGGCAAACTGACTCAGTTGACGTAAGGATTACATCTGAGATACTTACAATTCTCTTCTTGGAGAGATCTAAATTGATTTAAGGCAGGACCAGCTTAGTCCTCAAAGGAAACTCAGATCTTCTTAATGTAGCTCGATGCTTTTTTGCTTAGTACCAAACTTTTAAAAACTCTGGTGTTTTAAGAATTTAAACTCAGAGATCATCGTGTACATTTTGAACACATTTAGCGCCATGTTTGACATTTCCTTGCCTACTGTAGTGTTTTCATGAACTTAGTCGCTACAACTATACTTTATGCTCAATTAATATCAAGGGCTTTTGAAGTGGAACATGCTACATACAAGCATGTTGAATTAAGATTAAGACTGCATTGCATCAGAGCGTAGCAGGTGGATGCACCCAGAGATTCCTGGTCCCAGCAACTTTATTATTTATTATCTTATTTTCTCCTCAGAAATCTCCTTCACAAATCTGGATTTCATACATCTAAATCAAACACCAACCACTGCAAATTACAGGATTTCACATGATGATCTCCCTGGGCTGCTGCTCCAGAAATATACCCAAAACTTCCAGATTCACTGTCTCCAAAGATATGTTATTTCATCCCTTCTGTGTATAACTAGAAGTGTAAACTGCAGAATCACCAGCTCTTCAGAGTGTTGAATGTGGGTATTTCATACATCCCAGAGCATGAGATGATGGTGGAGCTTGAAATGGACTCCCACATTTTGGGGGACTTCTAATAATAAAAATGCGGGGGGGGGGGGACATGGACTGGGAGATCAAGGGTGTGAAAGGCTGGTGGCTGGAGATGGCTGCCTTTGGGTAGATGCTGGTGGGAGGGGAGAGAACTGCATTTTGGGGGATTTGGGTTGCAGTCCCAGAGACTCTGCTTTGCTGAGGACAGCAAGAATAATGGTAAGGTAAAGGTAAAGGGACCCCTGACCATTAGGTCCAGTCGTGACCGACTCTGGGGTTGCAGCGCTCATCTCACTTTATTGGCCGAGGGAGCCGGCGTACAGCTTCCAGGTCATGTGGCCAGCATAGAACAGAATAGAATAGAATCATAGAGTTGGAATAGACCACAAGGGCCATCGAGTCCAACCCCCTGCCAAGCAGGAAACACCATCAGAGCACTCCTTAGCAGGACTAAGCCGCTTCTGGCGAACCAGAGCAGTGCACGGAAACGCCGTTTACCTTCCCACCGGAGTGGTACCTATTTATCTACTTGTACTTTGACATGCTTTCGAACTGCTAGGTTGGCAGGAGCAGGGACTGAGCAACGGGAGCTCACCCCGTCGCGGGGATTCAAATCACCAACCTTCTTATCGGCAAGCCCTAGGCTCAGGGGTTCAAACCTAAGCTATCTCCCGGGAGAACAACCATCTCTGATGCAACTGAAGTGCATAGATATCAGTGTGACTTATAGGAACTCATCCGGTAGTGCCATTATGTGAAAATAGGCACTCTGTCATATGCCTGCGAGAATTTTAGAACTATTTTTGAATAAATAAAAACTTCCTGAAATGAACTTGAAAGGTTCTAGATGAAAGCACACAGATCTACATAAGTACATGAAAGGACAAGTGCAATCGCTTCCTCTCAGCGATGTTCTACCATCCAAGTCCGTTCCTTTTTTCCTTGACTAAAGAAATTGACCAAACTAGAAGCTGCTTCTGATCTGATCCGGTTAATTTCAGCATCTTATTAACTGCCATGGGACATGGGGAAGCAACTGTAATGAGGAATTAGGATAGGAAACAACATACTTTCCCCTCATATGTCCTTTCATCTATAATTCTTGTAACCATGCTGTATCAGGGCTGGTACCGCTTAACAATACTATTATGGGGGTTGTAGTTCACTTTACTCTTCAGAAGCAATCATATGTACATAGCCATACCCATTTCACAGTTCTTAGAAAGAGTGTGTGGTAGAGCTCCAGACAGAAAGAAATTTGCATTGAGTACATGCATACTATCACAGGAAGGAGCATTTGTCCTTTTGGACATTTAACCAAACCAATCACAGCCTCTCCTTTTTAGTAGTTTGTAGTTAAAAGTTACATTCAAACAAATGACTTGCCACATGGAGTTTCCTCCACACATTTCTTTCAAGTGTTTGCCCATGTGACTTCAATATACAAATCATGGATAAATTATTTAGAAATTATTTACTGACTAGGAATAAGCAAGAGTTTAACTTACTGGTGTATCTTTTTAAGAAATGCATGCTATCTGAAATATTTAAATCTCCTATGTCTTTACTATAAAATTACTTTAATGTCGTAAAATTGTTTTAAATTATTATTATGTCTGCTTTGTATCTCAGTATTGTGTTTAATAATGGTTGTTATCCACCCTGAGGCTGTGAATAATGTATGTCATCTGAGTAAGTAAGTCATCATCCACTGCGAAGGTGCATTCTGAACTCTCAGCTGTGTAATTTCTCTTCATTTTGCTGTGTGTGTGGTGTGATCTGCAGAGGGGGGGGGGCGGAATCTGAGTATAAATCCAGGGAGATGTTTCTGTGAAATTTCTCCAGCAGATTCCATCTGACACTTTAGGAGGGAGCCAAACATTGGAAAGTTACCACTTTCAAAGTGTCCCCCAGATATACAGTTTTTGGGTGCCTCCAGACATGGATAACTTAGTATAGACTATTATTGCTATATAGAAATTTGAAGGGCTAGAAAAAAAGTAAAAATAAATATAAAATGAAGGACCCATCCCATTCCACCTTTGATTTTTCCATTTCTCCCCTTCAACTTCCTTGGGTTTTTTGGGGGGGGGCTTCATATCTGTAGTTCTGTGTTAAACTGCAGGTGGAATAGCAATGGCGCTTCCAGCTTTTCATAAGTCCTCTCACCTCTATATTGGTGGGCAGTGTTGCACATAGACAGCCGTGCCTCAAGGTCTTCCAGCATGGGGGGAGGTACACCACCTCACCCCTAGGTCATAGCCAGCCGTGTCATTGGCATTGCATGGCAGCCCCAGCCAATCAGCTTGCAGAGTGGGTGTGGCCATGGGCCGTTTAAACTTGATGCGGCTGGCTGACTCCCTCTTCCTGCCTTTTCGTCTGTTCACCCCACCCACCCACCCTCTTATCATGCTTTGCTCTGAGATGGCCTTGCTATAGCAGTTGTCGGTCGCCTGGTTGTTGGGCCGGGTAGGAATTTTTTCCACTTGGCAAATAGGCACCGTCCATTTGGTTTTCGCCTACCTAGTAGCAATCGTCACAACTTTTGTGTGGTTAGGCATTGGGTAAGCCTTTGTTTGGTTGGAGGGGAGGTTGTTGCCCTGCCTGCCCCTCCTCAGTAAGGGTATCCTGTTAAAACAGCTGTTCTCAACCTGTGGGTCCACAGATGTTGTTGGACTACAAATCCCATCATCCCTGAGCTCTGGCCTTGCTAGCTAGGGGTGATGGGAGTTGTAGTCCAACAACATCTGGGGACCCATAGGTTGAGAACCGCTGTGTTAAAGGGATCCGAGGTGTGAATACTGTCCAAAGCCTGGGCGTGGGCTAGGGCCCACAACCCCTACGAGGACCCTCGTGGTACCGCTATCTGACGTAAGTTATAGGGCACCCCCTTTCAGTGGTTTACCCTTCTGTGGACTCCCTGCAGACGGGCAGGAGTCAAGATATAGCCTGGCTTCACCCCAATGCCTAAGCCAGGCTTCCTCAACCTCGGCCCTCCAGATGTTTTTGGCCTACAACTCCCATGATCCCTAGCTAGCAGGACCAGTGGTCAGGGATGGTGGGAACTGTAGTCTCAAAACATTTGGAGGGCCGAGGTTGAGGAAGCCTGGCCTAAGCCAAACCGCTCACATCTGTAACCAATAAAGTTGAGGCCTATTTGAACTCATAAACCAAATATTCTGTGAAGGTGTGACTTCTTGTTCTCCTGGAACTTTGTGGCTCGGGTGCCTCAGGCACAATTCAAATAATGTCATGCAGCCATCAGCAACCCCAAATGTTGTGGGAAGGGGCAGAGTTTTCATTGGAACCATGCTGTGGTACGGACAGGGTTAAATCCCACACACACCTGCACTACACTTCTGAACAGGATTCTTTCCCAACTGCAAAGGAGGGGGGAGAGCTATAAAGATGATGTGGTTTGGAAAGGAAAGAGTTAAACTGATAATAGCCCTGATTCCCAGAGATGGGAGATGGACCATAAAAATGGAAATTGTCAAAGCAATCTATAATGATTGTAAGAAGTACTTCCTTTTGCATGTTCTGAATCTCCCAGTGTTCAGCTTCATTGGAAGGTCATAAATTCAAGTACAGTGGTGCCTCGCAAGACGAAATTAATTCGTTCCGCAAGTTCTTTCTTCTTGCGAGTTTTTCGTCTTGCGAAGCACGGTTTCCCATAGGAATGCATTGAAAATCAATTAATGCGTTCCTAGGGAAACCGCTTGCCAGGCTGGCGGTGCGGAGAAGGGCTTTTCTCCGCACCGCAAGCCTTCAGGACAGGTACGGGAACAGAGGGGAAGGCGCGCAGCGCTTTCCCTCTGTTCCCGGGGCTTGCGTGGGAGGAGGGTTTTTCCTCCCCACCGCCAACATTCAGAACAGCATTCTGAATGTTGGCGGTGGGAAGGAAAACCCTCCTCCCACCCCAAGTCTTCAGGACAGCCATCCGATGCCGGGCTGCGGGAGGAGGCGTTCCCCCCCGGCATTGGAGCTTCGTTCCGATGTCCGTTGGAGGGAGGAGACGTTTCCCCCCCCCCCCCGCCGGACATCGGAGCTTCGTTCCGATGTCCCTTGGAGGGAGGAGACGTTCCCCCCCCCCGCCGGACATCGGAACGAAGCTCCGATGTCCCGCGGCGGGAGGAGACGTTCCCCCCCCCCGCCGGACATCAGAGCTTTGTTCCGATGTCCCGCGGCGGGAGGAGACGTTCCCCCCCCCGCCGGACATCGGAGCTTCGTTCCGATGTCCCGCGGCGGGAGGAGACGTTCCCCCCCCCCGCCGGACATTGGAGCTTCGGTCCGATGTCCGGCGGCGGGAGGAGACGTTCCCCCCCCCCCCCGCCGGACATCGGAGCTTCGTTCCGATGTCCGGCGGCGGGAGGAGACGTTCCCCCCCCCGCCAGACATCGGAGCTTCGTTCCGATGTCCGGCGGCGGGAGGAGGTCCGAGGACAGTGGGGAAGACGCGCTGCGCTTCCCCGCTGTCCCGGAGATTTCCCTATGGGCTTCGTCTTGCGAAGCAAGCCCATAGGGAAATTCGTTTTGCGAAGCGCCTCCAAAACGGAAAACCCTTTCGTCTAGCGGGTTTTCCGTCTTGCGAGGCGTTCGTCTTGCGGGGTACCACTGTATTATGAGAGAGAGAGAAATGGGAACTTATCCCTATGTGCTTTCCCCATGCGCAATCTTGTACCCTTCTACCATGCCCCCTGCACTGTTACTCACCTTTGTTCTAAACTAAAGTATGTTCCAGGAGCAACAATAGGAGATAGATATTATTACCTTCCTGCCCTATTTGTAGCCTTCCCACAGGCATCTTCTTGTAGCATGTGAGATCTGGTTGTGGACAACACAATTCTGTGCTGGATGGGCCTCTAGTCTGATTCATCAGGACTCTTAGGTTCATTTCCAAATCTTGGTTCAGCAGACTCTGGGCTATGTACACCACTGCCATTTGGATCGCTAAAATTGTGGTCCACCTGGATACATTTTATATAATATTTTTATGGACCAGGGAAAAAAATGTTTTGCCATTTTATTCTGTTACTAGACCAAAATTAGCATAATTTCAGCTTCTGCCAAGTCAATGAATAATGATGAACTGCTGAAAAATTGTTTGGGGATTATAAGAACTGGTCTTTGCAGATACAAACAGTCAAAATAAAAAATAATTTTTAAACCTTATATTCCGTCCTTCATTGCAACACACGGAAACTGGGGCAAGAGGCTACCACAAACGGAGCATGGCTAAAGTTTCTGTTGGGTTTGTCTGTCCATGAGTTTTCTACTTATGGAATTAAGCAACACTAATTTAGGCTAGAATCCCATGTGCAGTTACTTCCGTGTAGACATTAAGCGGTCAGTACAACTCTCACAGACTTCTATAAAGTTCAAGGACACATGCAGACCACTAGGCCCTGCATGCCTTCAGAGCACTCCCTTAGATCTGTAAGGAGCACAGAGGGGTTATTGGCCAAAGTTGTTTTTCGGGGGTCAGCCACAGAGTTGTTGATCTTTTTTGGAAAATATTGCCAAAACTTCCTACAGCCCCCCATAGATCCCCCGTGCATCCTGCCCCGACCTTCCTTTTCTACTGCACGCAGATCTGGGCTGGAGTGCAAAAATCACCCCAGAAATCTGTCTCCAATTATCTGTGTAAGGTTGTGAATTTAGACAAGAGCTGGGAGCTGAGCGGTAGGAGAAATGGCAAGGGAGGTATGAAGATAGACTGCTGGAGACTATGGAGTGCATGACGTGTGTGTGTGTAGTGACATGCATGTAGTGAGATCAAACGCAGGAGAAGCTTCCCACCCTTCTCACACCGCGTGGCACAAAGGCATGCATTCTTTTCCCCCCTTCCTCCTCTCCTCACCCTCATTCTGGACACTTTCAGTACTTGGGTCCCAAGTATTGGCCTGAATATAAGCCTCACTTTCCCCTCCAAATTCTGACTATGGAAAGTTCAAGTGCAGCTTATATCCACGACCTTACGGTATGCAGCCAGGGGCATGGGGCAAACAGCGCCAGGAGCACAACAAAGGGGTGCCCGCCCTGTGCGTAGTCCCCCGTCCTCTCCCCCAAGGCTGGGAAGGGAGAGAGCGAGGAAAGGCAAAGGCCGTCTGCAACACAGCGCAGCCCGATATGCAGCCAGGAGCAGTGAGGAGGAATGGAGCGACTTATATTCATTTTTCCCCACCTCCAATTTTAAAGGTGTGGTTTATATTCAGGCCAATACGTTAATTTCTAATGTGGCTGTTGAGGTAAAGTGATGGGGGGGGTGCCAATACAGCTCCTTGCCAAGACTGCAACAGACCCTAGGTATTCCTCTGAAGAAGAGCAACTGTCCCATGTCCCAGTTTACACAGTAGAAAGATTTGCAAAGGCAGAGCCACAAGGTCTCCTCTGTGGTGACTCCAACATCTGGAATGTGCTTCCCCTAAGTGTAGACAGGAGGATCCTTAGGCTGGGGGGGCCAGGCCTCTAAAACCAGCCCTCATGACTCCCGTCATTGGCCCCAAATGAGGCCCTCATTTTGTCTGAAACCTCACCACCCTCACCAAACTGCACTTCTCAGAAAGCTATGACAGTATAAAGCTGAAATAGGCTCATGAGGTAGAAATACCCCCATAGAAAATAAGTAGTTCATCTAACCCAGCAGAATATCTCTGGCAATAGTCAATGTCCTATTTTCTGGGAGACAAGGCACCAACAAAGAATCCCATTCCTTGTTGGGTTCCACGAACTTTGCTAGGTCTCTTTGAAACCTACATACTGTTAGCCATTATAGTGGTACCTCGGGTTAAGAACTTAATTCGGGTTAAGAACTTAATGATAACATCTAGATAGATAAATTAAGGATCTGTACAGTTTTGTAACATGCAGAAAATAATATATGTTGATAAACCAGAGAGAGGAGCCGAGGGAAGTCTGGGGAGGGAGGGGAGGGTGGCTATATTTTGGGGAGGGGAGGGGAAAATAGGGGGGTTAAGGATGACATGTTTATCAACAAAATGTTGTGTCCAAATTACTAATAAAAATATTTTTTTAAAAAAGAACTTAATTCGTTCTGGAGGTCCATTCTTAACCTAAAACTGTTCTTAACCTGCGGTACCACTTTAGCTAATGGGGCCTCCTGCTGCCGCCGTACTGCCACCACGCGATTTCTGTTCTCATCCTGAAGCAAAGTTCTTAACCCAAGGTACTATTTCTGGGTTAGTTGAGTCTGTAACCTGAAGCATCTGTAATCCGAGGTACCACTGTACGTAGCTTTCCTGAATGCTAATAAGTTACAAGAATGAGTTGTATTCTGTTTGTGGTTCATTTGTAAATTAGTAAATACACTTTCTATATTGTCTCTCCTCAAACCATACATTATTTTACTATTCCTGTATTATAACATCTTAGCTGCTGCCTTTCAAAGTTTTATCCTTTCTGAGACCGGATGCTTCGTTATTTTCTAATATGAAGATATGAATCCCCTTTGGCACAGTTTGCCTTTTTGATAGTCCCATCTCTAGCTGTCTCGAGATCTCCTCCTCGAATGCTGGTTGCCAATTCTGGACGCAGTAAAGTGGAAGTGCCATTGGGCTTTAATTCTTCTTAGCATGCGTCACTTTACATTTACCAACATTTAATTTCATCTGCCATTTCCTTGCCCTTTCTCTCAGCACTGTGAGATCCTTCTGTAAATCCTCACAGCCTGCTTTAGACTTAACTGTGTTGAATAATTTAGCATCATTTGGAAATTTAGTCACTTCACTTGTTCGTTTTCCAGGTCATTAATGACTGTTCTGTAAAGAGCAAGTATCACACAGATTTTGGGGCACCGTCTTAATCTATTTATTTCATTTATATCCCACCTTTTCTCCAAGGAGCTCAAAGTGGTATACAAAGTTCTCCCCCTCATTTCATCCTCATTTCATCCCTATTTAATCCCTACAACAAGCCTGTGAGGTCGGTTAGACTGAGAAGCAGTGACTGGCCCACGGTCACCCAGTGAGCTTCTCGGCTATTTGAGCCCTTGTCTCTCAGGCCTTAGTCTTAACTACTACACCTGCCCTGACATCTCAAATCTTTGCAGTGAGAACTGGCCATTTGTGCCCCAGCTAGTTTATCTCTTTCAGCCAGTCATAGAGTCATAGAATCATAGAGTTGGAAGAGACCACAAGGGCCATCAAGTCCAACCCCCTGCCAAGCAGGAAACACCATCAGAGCACTCCTGACATATGGTTGTCAAGCCTCTGCTTAAAGACCTCCAAAGAAGGAGACTCCACCACACTCCTTGGCAGCAAATTCCACTGTCAAACAGCTCTTACTGTCAGGAAGTTCTTCCTAATGTTTAGGTGGAATCTTCTTTCTTGTAGTTTGGATCCATTGCTCCGTGTCCGTTTCTCTGGAGCAGCAGAAAACAACCTTTCTCCCTCCTCTATGTGACATCCTTTTATATATTTGAACATGGCTATCATATCACCCCTTAACCTCCTCTTCTCCAGGCTAAACATGCCCAGCTCCCTTAGCCGTTCCTCATAAGGCATCGTTTCCAGGCCTTTGACCATTTTGGTTGCCCTCCTCTGGACACGTTCCAGTTTGTCAGTGTCCTTCTTGAATTGTGGTGCCCAGAACTGGACACAGTACTCCAGGTGAGGTCTGACCAGAGCAGAATACAGTGGCACTATTACTTCCCTTGATCTAGATGCTATACTCCTATTGATGCAGCCCAGAATTGCATTGGCTTTTTTAGCTGCCGCGTCACACTGTTGGCTCATGTCAAGTTTGTGGTCAACCAAGACTCCTAGATCCTTTTCACATGTACTGCTCTCAAACCAGGTGTCCCCCATCTTGTATTTGTGCCTCTCATTTTTTTTTGCCCAAGTGCAATACTTTACATTTCTCCCTGTTAAAATTCATCTTGTTTGTTTTGGCCCAGTTCTCTAATCTGTCAAGGTCGTTTTGAAGTGTGATCCTGTCCTCTGGGGTGTCTAATACAGGAAAGGATGCCATAACAGCTACATTTTCATGATACAATTTTGTTATCAATACATTCTCTTTAAACCTGGAGGGATGACGGTGGGCTTTCTCTTGCTGGGGGGGTTTTAAGCAGATGCTGAAGAACTATTGGTTGGAGGTGCTCTGCTCTGGACCTCCTGCAGCCAGCAGAGAGTTGGACTAGGTGGCCTAGGAGGTCCTACCTGACACAATGATTCTGTTTGTAAAGTTAAAACCAGTTTTATAATATATTTTAGGTCAAATAGGCAGAGTTTTGTGACTGCAGTTCTAGCTGTCTTATCCAAAAAGCAGCCACTTGGTGGGGGCCAGTTTATATCTGGATCACAGCACAGAGGAGGGATGTCAACAACTTCAGTGATGGGGATCCCACATTTTCAGAAGGGAGGGTAGGGAAGAGAAGTTCCATTGTGGAAGCAGAAGTCTGTCATGCGCAGAACAACACTGTTAGATGCAGCCCAGTGTTGAGAATAATTCCCCAGTAGAGAAAGAAGGCTTAGCAGCCACAGGGTCAGGCTTGCCAGTAGCACAGCTATGTAAAGGGCAGAGGGAAATGACACACCACACCACACATAGACACAAAAACCAATTATTGTGGACTGAAGCTGGAGTTTACAGAAACCACTAGCTATGGCTGTGGTGACCTCATGCTAGTTAAAACAGGAGATCGAGATGGACTGGTGGGTGCAGCTAGCTGGGAAAAACTGCTCAAGATTACTAGAAGTTTAAAATTCCGTATTACTGAAGAGAAGAAAATATTCATTATTATTTTTTGTCTCTACAGAACACTCTACTGAAACTTCTCATATTCTGCC
Source organism: Podarcis vaucheri (assembly GCF_965113315.1). Lineage (NCBI taxonomy): Eukaryota > Metazoa > Chordata > Lepidosauria > Squamata > Lacertidae > Podarcis > Podarcis vaucheri. The sequence continues at coordinate 75,480,038 of NC_138760.1, read as the reverse complement.
TCTAGCTGGTGTGTGTGTGTGGTGTGTGAAGGCAAGGTAGCTTATAAATAAATATTTGAGGAGCTGGAGCTTCAATGGTTTTTCAGAAAGCTGGCTTTTTACCATATTTCATTGGGATATTTCTTGCGGATGGATGCTGTGTGCTGCCCAGAATTGCCAGCACTGAATATGCATTCTTTGACTGTTGCTTGGAGGGTAGTAAATGTTTTATTATTTTGGTTCTAATTTCCCCGCATACAACTTTATATGCTTGCGGTGGCCTGCATAATGTTTCTGTGTCCACTGTTATCCTTTTTGAAAAGCTTCTCAGACTTCACAAATACTGGTCTATGTATATTAATGTATTTTTTACATCTGGTATAATACTTATCGTCACCCCCTTTAAGTAGAGATGTGGCTTTCTATTATGTAGACACTGTTTCTCACTGTTCCTCTACACTCCAATCAAAAGTGGCTACGTGCCTCTTTGAGTGCTACACTTAAAAATGATTGTTTCGATCCTTTTTGTCATCGTTTTCCAGTTCCCCAAAGGTGGACCCAGATCGCAACAATTCTCCTTTATTCCCTAGCCAGGCAAGCACACATGAATCACATACATACAATGTGGCCAATAATTTGCATTGCAGCGACCTCTGGTGGCCAAGAGTCCTTTCCACTCCTGGGTTGTGCCTGCAGTCACTCTTCTACGTGCCAGATTAAATATTGTGTACATTTGTGTGTGATTTTCCCTAGTTCTTGCTGTGTTGTTGTTTTTTTAATAGAAAATACAAAATGCCATGGGAAGCTGTCACTTCCAGCACAAAGTGGTTAGGATGTTTAACCTGTTCTCCTATGGACAACCTTCTGCTCAAAATCTCTCCTCTTTCTGGCTGTTTTTCCTGTATTTTCTAAAGTAGGTAGAAAAGCAATTGGGTGGAACAGTTTTTTTACAGGAAAAAAAATAGCAGGCAGGGGAAAGGGCTAAGTATCTCCGCCCCAGTGTCAACATAGGGAAAGGCTCAGTGCTAGAGCATCTGCTTTTCATGAATAATAATAATAATAATAATAATAATAATAATAATAATAATAATAATAATAATTTATTATTTGTACCCCACCCATCTGGCTGGGTTTCCCCAGCCACTCTGGGCGGCTTCCAACAAAGATGAAAAATACACTAAAATGCAGAAAGTAAAAGGTAAAAAGTAAGCCCTCTATGTTCAGTCCCCAGCATCTTCAGGTAGAAATGGAGGAGAATCCTGCATAAAATTCTGGAGATCTGCTTCTTCTCATCCGTGTAGACAGTACTGAATGAGATGGACCTGTGGTCTGTCTCTGCAGCTCCTTATATTCCTAATTGCAGGCTCCAGTAATTGAGTTGTGTGTTGTTCTTAAAAATAAAATTTTAAAGTCCAGGGAGAGTAACGCATGAGTGCATGTAGCCAGTACCTTGGCCTGATGTCGCAGCAAATAATTGCCTGGTTAGCAACCACCATGGATTTCACAATGTGACTTGCGTGAGTCACTGTGAGCTGTGCCGATCTCCTTTGCTGGCATTTGTTGCTGCTTTTGTTTCTTTGCTACTTAGGCGATAAAGTAAGGTGGGGTAAATTTGACTGCATGCCGTCTTTGGACCAAAAGGTCCCCAAAGTAGCATACAAAATGTATGCCTAAAGTATGAAATATACCTACAGCATACCTCAAATATACCTCAAAGAGTAACCCCAAAAAGAAACCCAACCCCAACTGTATTTGAAAGACAAAAAAACATAGCATGGGCACCAGAATAACAAAATGAAACCCTTGTTATTAAAAGCCTGATTGTCACCATTTCTTTGGAGGTCAGTGAGGGAGCCAATCACAGCTCTAAAGGGAGGGAGTTTGGGGAAGATGTGTAGCTCAGTAGCAAAACATCTGCCTTGCATGCAGGAAACCCCAGGTTCAATCAACCCCAAGTAGTGCTGGAAGAGACCTGCCTGAAACCCTGGAGAGCTGCTGCCAGTCAGTGTAGGCAGTACTGAGCTAGATGGATCCACGGGTCTGACTCAGTGTAAGCAGCTTTCTATGCCCCTATGTTCCAATGCCTGGGCCCCACAACACAGAAGGCCGTGGCTCACATGCTCAATGGCCCCACAGCAGACAATGATGGGATGCGTAACAGGCATGTGCAAAAAGGTTCACAAGCCTTTCGACAACCCTGTGAGTCAAGTCCCTATAAATCCTCTAGGGACCCGGGTGGTGCTGTGGTCTAAAGCACTGAGCCTCTTGGGCTTGCCGATCAAAAGGTTGATGGTTTGAATCCCCAGGACAGAGTGAGCTCCCGTTGCTCTGTCCCAGCTCCTGCCAACCTAGCAATTTGAAAGCACACCAGTGCAAGTAGATAAATAGGTACCATTGCAGCGGGGAGGTAAACAGCATTTCCATGTACTCTGGCTTCCGTCATGGTGTCCTTAGTCTATGGTGGTTTAGTCGTGCTGGCCACATGACCCGAAAAACTGTCTGTGGACAAACGCCGGCTTCCTCAGCCTGAAAGCGAGATGAGCGTCGCAACCCCAGTCGCCTTTGACTGGACTTAACCATCCAGGGGTCCTTTACCTTACCTTTAAATCCTCTAAGGCTGGGATGAGAGGATGGGGTGGGGGCCTCTGGTGCAACACAAACGCTGCAAGTTCTTAAGCAAGGAGGAGATTCAAGTACACATCCTTTCCTATCCTATGCCCAACAATATTAACTTTTGGTGTGTGGTTCATCCATTCTCTTATCCATTCCTGTCCCCTGAAAAGTGTGCTTTTACACGCCAGTAGGAGCTAGCAACCCTGGCTGACTGGTCACACATGCATCTTTCTCTCTTGGCGGTAAGAAACACAAAGCAAAAGAGTGCAAGGGCCATCTGAGCTCGAACACCTGGTGCAAATGTTTAATCTGTTTTGCAATATTTTTCACTGGGGGCAGTTAGCTCATTCGGCTAGTAGCCTTCGTGCTGAATATTGAGAAATCAGCTGAAGAGAGCTATCCACACAGTACTTAATTCTAGATGGGGATGTCAGCACTTCTGTCTATTCCCATTTCATATATTCCAGGCTCTGTAAACAGAAGCCAAAGCTGGAGCTGTGGCACAAATCATACCTATATAAATGAGCAATTTGTGTAATGGTTCATGTCCCAGTTCAGTGTCCGGGAGTCTATCATGCTTAGCATTATTTATTTCATGTTGTTTGTGTTATTAAAAATGCTTCTGTCCCACATATTCTCCCATGAGTCCCCAAGGCAGCTAAGGATATAAAACAAACACAGCAAGATTAAGCAACAGACAAGCAATCAAATAAACAGTAAGCAATCAAAGATGTGCTCTGGAAGCACAAATACTGAAACAGTCTTCTGCAACTGTGTCACCAGATGTTTTTTATCTTTAGCTTTCATCATCCCCAATCATAGGTCATGCTGTAGTCCATGTTTAGCTGTAATCCAACAATGTCTAGGGACCAAAGTTTGGGGGAGGCTGTACAAATGCCACAATAACTACAAGCAGAAACACTGAGCAGTAGTTAATTGCTAACGTAGCCCACAATGTATTTTTCATAGTAAGATGCTGGGCTCGCTCTCAGTGCGACGTAGTGGACGTACACCAGGGAGACCCAGATTCAAATCCTCCCTGAGCCATGAAACTCACTTGCTGACCTTGGCCAGCTGCTGACTTTCAGCCCAACTCTCAGCCCAACCAACCTCACAGGGCTGTTCTGAGGATAAAATTAATAAGGGAGAACCATGCACTCTGTACTTTTAACACCTTGGAGGAAGGCAGGGTGTAAGTTTGGTAAATATATAAGTAAACTTTTCTTCCACCTGTTGCCATCCTTCCAATTCACCTTCCTTTCGAGCTGTTGGATGAGATGGGTCATAAAATTCATAAAGTTATCCCCACTGAGCAGATGCTGGTCAGTACTGAAATTGCAGCCCAATTATGCCTCACAGAAGAGTACAAATTAAAGAACCTATTTTTTAACCTCTTTTCTCATGTGGAACGGACACTGCAAGACACAATCCCAATACACAGTCCAAACTCAGTGGTGGTAGCAATCAGTGGGAGTTACTCAGCCTCCACATTAGATCAGGTGTTCATAGGTCCCATGTAACTGTGTACCTTACATATATGGAGTCTCACTACGGTTGCCAGGCTTCCTGAGTAGAAAACTGGGCCAGTATTGCATAATATAGCATTGAAGTGGAGGCAATGAAAGTGTCCAAGCCATTTCACATGCATTTATTCAGTAAGTCTCACATCAACCTTGCATAAGGTAGGTCAGTATCATGGTCCCCATATTGCAGGGGAGGGGCTGATGAAGCTCATAGTGGCTTTCCAACGTCTACCTCGTGACTCAGTTTTGATGTAGGAACGTATTGGTTCACATCCGGTTCTCTTTGCCATTGTGCCACAATACCTCTGCATTCAGGCCTTTAGGCGCGAGCCATCTGCCTAGCTTTCTGCAGCTTTGATCCATCCGCTTGATGTGGAATGAAAGAATGGCAGCTTAGAGAAGGAAGTGGCAGTCTCTGACACCACCCTGGACCCCTTTAACTAATTGCTTCAGTTTTCCTCTCAAGAGAAACAGGACAACAGCGAGCTTCCAGTGGAAGCTTATCAAAGTGACAAGGGCCCTTCCTGCTTCAAAAGCATAGTCACAAAGGAGTGAGGGCTGCTGAAGATGACAAGGCTGCAGAAAGTGGGCTTCCAGGGGCGGTGAGGGCAACAGAATATTCTTAGAACAGGGGCGGGGTGTTGTCTTCCAGATGTTGCCAGACTACAGCTTCCATCATCCCTGGACATTGCTTAGGCTGGCTGGGACTGGTGAAAATCAAAATCCAACAATGTTTGGCCACAGACTTCCCCACCCTACCTTAGAGTAAGAAACACTGCATTGCAGGGAGAAGTGAGCTCTTGGGATAGTCAAGTTTGAAGATTCCTGCTACAGACTTTTCCCCCTTTCGTTTTTCAGTTGTGCCAATTCCACCAAAACAGAGAGGCATCAACTCAAGGATTTTGATGGAAGGTTTCCAGTAACAGCAGAGTGCTGTTTCCTCATACTGTACTGTTGCATCTGATTTGGATGTAAGCAGAAATGAAAAGCAAGCACTTTGGTATCCGCCGCCTGAGTTGTCGTTTGTGGGGAGGTGTATAAGCCATAAAGTATCATGCTAAGGGTTGGGGAAAAGAAAGTGTGCACAAAAACAAAACAAAACCCACCTTCGTTTTTTTCATGCATTTTAGTGCTTGCTTAGTACTTGTGTAAGCCCAACCAATCCTGGATCATGCAGTTAATATGAGGATATCACAGCACCACATAGCCAATCAGATTTGGCTGTGTGACAATGTGGAGAGTAAACGAAGTCCTCTCGTTGCCCCATGACTGCCTGGTGGAGAGGAAATCCACCAGTGTTCTTGCCCAGCCACCACTCCCTGGCTGCATTCAGAAGTCATGTCAAAGTAATGATTTGTCATTAAGAACCATGGATACCTGCTCCCTCCTCCTTCATGCATGTGGAGAGTTTATACGCTTCTGCTTCTTAATGACAGAAAACCATAGTTTGCCATTTCATCCAAATGTGGCAAATCATGGTTTGCACAAACCATACCTTGCAATCAAATCAGGAGTCCTGGTTTGGGACCCTCATTTCCCCAATACTTACATGTTTGCTTCTGGTATTGTGGGTAGGCTCAAAACGTACCTGGAAACTGTATTCTCTCCCTCCTGAAAGCACCACCCCGCTTCATAGCTTACCGGGTGCAGAAGGCAACACATTCTGAAAGATACCTTGAGCTTTGAGCAGCATCACTTTGTGGAATGTCAGTCACTACTGCAGTTATTTGAGATGGAGAACCTGGGGGTTGTGATAAACCTCTGGATTACAGGCACCTCCATCCATCCCCTTTCCCCTCTTTTTCTACCAGTTCTGCCAAAAGTTACAAGTATGAATGTGGTATCGAGATTGTCAGCACGGTGGGGAGCCTGATTGATTTTGCTTGGCTGAGCATGTTAAGAATTGGATTTTTCAGCATTTCTATGCCATTGGGAGGGCAAGGAAAAGGTTTGCTTTTGTTTTGTGAGGCTCGTGTGATTTCGGTACACTTTCAGAACTCAGAGCTCTTTTAAAAAGAAGGAAACTGAATATGGCAGTTCTCGGTTTGTGATGGATAGGAGAGTGATTACTGGGGTTTCTGCTCTGAGCTTATTGCACTATAGTTCAATGCACTGCTGGCTAATTACACTTGCTGGAGATGCGTTAATGATACACCTGTCACTATCACTGTGTGACAACCCAAAGGCAAGGAGCTGCCTGATGAGTAATCCCAGCATTGACCTGGGTATATTATCTTGTGCTTCATTCTTTTTGTCAAGCTGTATTTCCAGAACCTCGAGATTTATACACAAGAGGTGGCCTATGACACCACAGATGGGAGGGGCAGCAGCTGTTCCCCCACCCACCCAGCATCCATATATATTTGTGCAGGATGCTTGCAAAACATTTTTATTCAGGGCTGCTCCACACATGGATGGATATTACTTCCATGTAGGAAAGTCGTATGCACATTACCACTTGCGGCAAATAGACACATGCTGAGAAACTGCGAGTGGCAGCAGGGTTCCATCATGTGTGTGATGGATTCAGCCCATTAGGTTTGACCTAAGGGACTATGGGCAAACAGAAAGTAGTCGCTCATCCTCTACTGCAGTCTTTCATCTGAGCTTCCACAAGTCTTTTTGAGCAGTATTATGAAGATAGGGTCCATGGCAGTTCTCATGTGTGAGAAAAGCAGGACTAAATCTAAAGCAATGCAATACTCAATTTAAGGTGAGCCTTTCTGTGAGTAGGTACCAACTGCATGCTGGAGTATTCCTAAATCCTTCTCTGTAGTGTTTTTTGGGGGGAATGAGACTAGTTTTCTACCTCTAATAGAGAAAGTGAATCTACTGTATGTGTCCATTAACATTTGTTTAATGGAGCAGAGCCAATTTAGCTAGGCTGATCATAGATGCAGAGGATCATCAAACATATGAATCTGTCATATGGTTTCTCTCCATGGAATATTTTTGTGGCTCTTGGCCAATTACAGAAAGACGTGTTTTGTTTTTAAAGGTAGGAGGTGTTTCTGATCAGGAAAAAAAATAATAACACGACTCTCTTAGCAACTACCCACATTAATATTTGCTATATGGATTCCACACTGTATAACCACAATATATTAGTTTCGTAATAATTGTTCAGGTTCTGTACCGTTTTAAACTACAGAATTTATTTTTATGAACTGGCATTTTTGCCAGTACTGGGCTACAGGATGGTCACTAACAAATATTCCACTATCAGCATATGGAATATGCAGCATGAATTGCAAAAGTCTAAAATGCATTCCTGTCGAATATCTTTTGAAATGGGTTATGTGCGTTATTATGAGCTATTGTGTTTTTATGAGGCTCATATATAGAACAATTGCAAACTTTACAACCTTTAGAAGACATCTGAAGTCAGCCATGTATTAGGAAATTTTTAATGTTCAATGTTTTATTGTTTTTGTATATGCTTGAAGCCACCCAGAGTGGCTGGGGGGCAACCCAGTCAGATGGGTGGTGTACAATTATTATTATTATTATTATTATTATTATTATTATTCCTGTGAGAAAAAGCCATATATTTTCCTTAGCTATATATGCATATCTAGCTCAATTGCATATCATTACATAAACTTTGGCATAATTGGAATAATAATAGTATTTATTTTATTTTTATTTTTATTAGATTTGTACAGTGCCCTATATCCGTAGATCTCAGGGCAGTTTACATCATACAATTACAATATAAAAACACAAAATAAATAATAAAAAAGAACAGAAACAGAGCAATAATCTGCCCTTCCACAATACATTTAAAGGGGCATCGTTTTAGTGTGTCACTAATCGGTTGGGGCAGCCATACACAAAATAAGTGGAGGACAAGATGGCCGGATTTTAATTGGCAGAAAAGATGATGCAGGTGAAAATGTGAAAATCCCTCCGCATCGCGGCTGTGTTCCAAAGAGGGACCTCCCACCACTGCTTTCAGCTTAAAAAAACAAACAATATATCCCATTCACAGAACTCCAATGCCAAGTCTGGCTCTAACATAGCCAGAAAAAGTGTTTGAAATGACTGGCTATAAATGGATGAGCAAATTTAAGCTCATAGTGGATATTGCAACTGCACTCGAGTGACTGAAGTCCTTTATTCTGACCTAAGTAGGTGATGGTTCCTTGATTGTGGCTTCCCCATCGACTTGGTTATAATGAGAGTGAAATGCACGACTGCTCTGTGGTGCAGTGGCTGGTGGACCTTCAAATATCCCTGATCACAATGCCTGAAACTACCTGAATCCAAGCTTTTTATTCTCTTATATTTCAGCACCAAACTTGGCAATGCCGTTTGGATGCGTTACCCTGGGCGATAAGAAGGATTATAACCAGCCATCTGAGGTGACTGACAGATATGACCTAGGGCAGGTCATCAAAACGTAAGTCTTTGCTCCGCCTTGCTTTCAAAGCTCCTTCCAACTCTATGCATCCTATGCAAATGGCACTGGTTGCCAGTTGGGTACTTCTCATGTGAAAGGGTAGTTTCCATTGCAATGACTCCATGTGTCAATTGCGGTCAACAGACAAAGCTGAGACTTAGGTCTGCCCCTCTGTCACTAAGAGCCACCCAGGTCCACGGGAGTGGTAAATCTTGAATGAACCACAATGTAAGATATACAGTACCATATCCATATTGCCTAAAAAAAATGTCTGTTAAGGCGATGGCCCTGAACAGCAGCAATTCACTGGCCTTTGGGAGCTTAAGTGAACATGGAAACTGAAAGGGTTCTTTTTTGTTAATAGAATTCAGCAAAAAGGTATCTAAACTGCTGCTTATTGCAGACATAGGATTGCTGACCAAGGCAGCTCCCCACATCACGTTCTCCCCTCTCTCCTGCCCCACATCTTTGTTGCTGGCAGGGAATAGGAAAACACACAGTTTGAGCTTGCACTACAAATTAAGTGCAGCCAAACAATATGGGGAGAGAGGGCTATTTTCAGTGGCCACCCATGTCTCCTGTAATGGGTCACCTAGCGCACACAGTCATAGTAATTTTCCGTACTTAGTCAGCACATAGTTCTGCTGGTTAGGCTTTGTGGATTAAGCCAATAACCACCCATTGCAGACCAGGAGGTGAGGACTCGTGTTGAAAAGGCAGTGGCTTGCCCCAAATGGCATACGGGCTGCTCACACAATCCCACATGCATACAACAAATGTGTTTAGGAGGGAGCGGAATCACAGCGGCAAGCCCTAGTCACATATTTTTGTACATTTTTGAGGTACCTATGGATGCAGACTCATACACAGAAGTTGAGACTGTGTTTATCCCCTACCACTTGTACAAATCTCTACATGTACAGTTTATAAATTTATACACATGTGGGCAAATGTATGTGCATATGGTAGGGGCAGAGCTTGCTGATTGAATCCTGCTCCTTTTTATGTGCACGCATTATAAACATGAGCCTACTAGACTCATGATGAGTTTAAGTTGAGAATTGAACTAGGGATTTCCTGGCTTGCAGCTCACATACTTTTTTCAGAAGATATTATCCAGGGCCAACATATTTGGGTACTAAAAGGCTTTGCTTGCACTCTCTCGTCAAGGTTCTTTTCAGCTTCCCCCCAGGTACTTGTTGACTTTAGGTCTAGTGCCAGTATTTAGCCTTAGATGAAGTTTACCATCCTCTTTGGGCTGCACTGCCAAACAACCCAATTCTGAGAAGACCTGGTCCTGTTGCATCAAGAGACTGTAGCAGCCTCACACCAGTCATGGGTGGGAAGGGCTGTAGCTCAGTGACAGAGCAACTGCTTTGCATGCAGAAGGTCCCAGGTTCAACCCCTGGTGTCTCCTGGTTATACTGGGAGGAAACCCTGGAGAGCAGCTGCCAGTTAGCATAGACAATAAAGAGCTCCATGGGCCAATGGGTCTGACTCAGTAAAAGGCAGCTTCCTATGTTCCTCCACTGAACATGAAAGGAAATAGTGTGAACCATTTGGCCAAGCTCACCATTTCTTATGTTAGCACAGGCTTATAGGATGGTTGCTCCTCCTTAGCTTTCTTCCTGCCCCTACCCCATGCCTGGACTTCTCCAAGAGCAATCACATTTTGGTGGGACCTGGGATAGAGTGCTTGAATTTGGCGTGCATCTGTTAGGCAATATGGTAGATGGATGTATACATCACTCTTGAGAGGGTGGGTGACTCATGAAGTTAAGGTATACGTGGTCCGTCTTGGGCTGCTCCAGCTGCTGTGCATGGACTGCTTAAATCTGAAGGTGGGTGTTCTTTCGCCAGAGAGGAGTTCTGTGAGATATTCCGTGCCAAGGAGAAATCAACAGGGAAGCTCTATACATGCAAGAAGTTTCTGAAAAGAGATGGGCGCAAAGTGCGGAAGGCAGCAAAGAATGAGATCATCATCCTGAAAATGTGAGTTGTGAATGTCCACACTGATTGATACATTGGTCTCTGCTTTTTTCAGCTGCTGTGTTGCTATCTTTTTACTAATTGTGGTAGATAATCATAGTGTGTCCACATCCACTACAGCAAGAAATTATCTGGACTTTCTCTGATTCTCCAGAATGGCTCCTACATTGACCCAGGCATTGCCAATATTTTCAGGAGGAACTGGATGTGCATTGATTGGCCAGCCCATGCGTCAAACGCAAAGCCACATTCCTCACTCTCCCCTCCTCAAAGCAGAGTCCTCAAATGGAGTCACAAAGCCACACAAAGCCAATTCTTGAAATAGGTTCTTAAATGTAAAAAAAAATGTAAAACACCTTAAAGAGCAAAACTGGCAAGGAAGCACAACACAACTCACAGCAAAAACAACAAACAGCAGAACGCCTATTCCTATTTGAAAGCTCATCTTTACACAGTGTTAATAGCTCTTTTAAAAAACAACTATTGGCATTGTACACTGGCACATCTGATCCCGGATCATGTGCCAGATAGCTTATCCTACCTATAGGTGATATACAGTGTTAGAGTAAACTCACTGGGTGGAATTCAACATCACACTATTACAAAAGCTCCATCTGTGCAGGAATATCAGCTTGCCAGATAGAATGACACACACACACACACACACACACCCCGTCCTGGGGCTTCTGACAGACACACACACACCGAACCAGGAATGGGGGCAAGTCCCATTGCACAAGCAAGAGCCCTCGTGCAGGGCTTCTGCTAATGGGGTTCATTAGGTTACTCTTGCCCACTGAAGCCCAATAACTTAAGTTTATTGCTTTCAATGGCTCTGCTCTGCAAATGACAAACTTTGCAGGTCACTCTGTATGAGTGATAGGGAACCTTTATCAGAATGAGGGATATACTTCCTTCCAAGCAACCTTGCCTTTAGTGGGCCCTGCCGTCGTTGCAGTCAGAAATGGGGGGGGGGGCCTTTGCCTGCTACTCTCAGTGAGAAACTACCATGGGTGCCCATGGGAAGTATCTGGAGTACTGTGGCCACTGATGATCCATGAAGGATGCTGACAAACAGAAAAAAAGATTTAGGGGAGAGCTTCAGGAATGATGGAGGCTTTTGAAGGCTAATTCAGTGCTGAAGGAATGCGGTGCATTCTGTCTCAAAAGGAGATTGTTAATCTATCCCAGGTATAGGCAAACTCCGGCCCTCCAGAAGTTTGGGGCTACAATTCCCATCATCCCTAGCTAACAGGACCAGTGGTCAGGGATGATGGGAATTGTAGTCCCAAACATCTGGAGGGCCGGAGTTTGCCTATTCATGATCTATCCATTAAAGAATCCTTATTTACCACATCCACTGAGGGAAGAACAGGGACTCAGATTTAAATGATAAGGAACAAGATTTAGGTTGCAATGTACTTCCAAATTATGGAAGCAGCAAACGACTGGAATACGTTACAAATAAAGGTGACAGCATTCCCCTTGGAAGTTTTCAAGTAAAAGTTGAGCAGGTACCTGCAAGAAATACTTTGGTGACTGGATCTATGCCATACACCAGCAGGTCTCTTCCAACCCCTAGCTTTTCTCTTCCTTTCCTTTCCCTACAGGGTGAAACACCCCAATATTCTGCAGTTGGTGGATGTGTATGTTACCCGGAAAGAGTACTTCCTCTTCTTGGAGCTGTAAGTAGATGTTACCCAGAACTCCCAAGATGTTGCATCCATAGTGGCCTCTCCCTTTTGCTCTGTTGGGGCTTGGACTGCTCTACTGTGCCTGCTCAGCTGTGAACCATCTTGTCGGCACTTCACAGGGTGCCTTCCCAAAGAGTGATTAGAAACTTCTTCAGGAGACCATCCATAAAGTGAAAGATGGAGGGCATGAATATTTCTTTACTCTTTACTTGTTCTCCACACCATTCATGAATTTCTGTTTATTTGAGGAAACAGTTGTAAAACATCTGCTTTGCATATAAAAGGTCCCAGGTCCAATCCCCGGCATCTCTAGGTAAGGCTAGGAAAGGCCGCCCTCTGAAACCCTAGAGAGCTGCTGCCGCTCTGTGTCGGCAATACTGGCCTAGATGGATCAGTGGCCTGACCCCCAGTAAAAGCAGTTGCGTGTCGAGACCACGAAGCCACCCCCTCATTGAGAAATAGCACACACAAGGATGCAGATATTAGATTAATGTTATTGGGCAAATTTTGGCCACAACTTTATTGATAACAGAATGTGAGCAGTATTGGCTAAGGCATTGAATGGACCTGACTATATCTGACTCCTGCCCGATGCGCAGGGAGTCCGATAAGGGTAAACCACCAGAAGGGGGAGCCCCGTCGATGCATACCAACTTGAGCTCCCTCTGTTTTTCCCGTCGGGGTCGTGTCATGGCCCTAGCCCCGCCCCAGGCTTCAGACAAGATCAACACCCCCGGATTCCTTTAATGGAATACTCTTAAGCTTGGAGGGGCAGGTGATGGCCACACCTCCCCTCCCCCATCACAAGGTCAAACAATGCCTAACCGCAACCCTAACAAAGTTGTTACGATTGCTACGAGGTAGGCGAAAACCAAATGGCCAGTGCCAATTTGATTGAGGAAGTGAGCTAAAGAGGAAGCTCTCCGGCTGGTGCCTCTGTTTAAATGGTCCCGGCCATGCCCCCCCCTCCCCCGGCCAGCGGATTGGCTGGTCGGGATCCCCCAGGCAACAGGGGACTAAGTCCCCCACCCCTGGAGGAGAGTGGGCGGCCAAGAGGTCCACCGCAACTCCTCCCCATGGGGAAGTAGAGTGGATCTTCTTCAGCTCCATTTTATACTCATCATTGTTTAGCTTCTTTCTTCTTCTTCTTTGGCAATCACTCGTAGCTGACTAAGACTGTCTTCCATAAAAACAATTTTAATAGTGAGTCCGTAAGTGACTGTGGAGGCCAATTCTGGATCCACACGTCCTTTAGGCAGGAGTTGATTGTGGTGAGGGTTTGCCAAGCGTGCCTTCCTCTTAGCACATTTCTCCCTTGCGTCCTGAGTTCGAGCATCTTCAAAGCCTATGACACCTTTGGTAAAGGCTGTTCTCCAACTGGACCAGTGTTTCCCAGTTGTCTGTGTTTATACTACATTTTTTTAGATTTACCTTGAGAGAGTATTTGAACCTCTCTTGTTGACCACCAGCATTACGCTTCCCATTTTTAAGTTCAGAATAGAGTAGTTGCTTTGGAAGACGATAATCAGGCATCCAAACAACATGACCAGTCCAACGATGTTGATGTTGAGGAATCATTGCTTCAACACTGGTGATCTTTGCTTCTTCCAGTACACTGGCATTAGTTCGCCTGTCTTCCCAAGTGATGTGTAAAAAAAATCAGTCATGGTTTATATGACCTGTTTAGCAAAATTGTGGTGAATGTGCTTCTCTGTCCATGGTGTGGCAACCCTTGCCTTGCAGGTTACACAATTTCACGTCTTCCCTTGCCACTTTGTCTCTCTTCTCTCATCTGCAGGGCTACTGGCCGAGAGGTATTTGATTGGATCTTGGACCAGGGTTACTACTCTGAGCGTGACACCAGTAATGTCATCAGGCAGGTGCTGGAGGCTGTGGCATACCTGCATTCACTCAAGATTGTACATAGGAACCTCAAGGCAAGTCCGTCAATCCTGCTGCTAGCCTTTGCTGCACTAACGTCTGAGCCAATTATCCATCCCATCCTCATGGGCTCTCGCTTCCTCCAAGAAGCAGACATAAGCAAATATAATAATGCTGCCCTTCTTATTCCGTTCTTTCTCACTGTTTTCTGTGACTTACTGGCAAGTCCCATTCATGATTCTATATACAGAAATAGAAGCAGACCCATCCTAAATACCTAATACCTTGCTTTGCCCAGAATAATTTACGTGTGTGTGTGTGTGTGTGTGTGTGTATTCTGTCCTTAAAAGAGAATTCAAATAAAAGATGTCATAAAAAATTCCAACAGCAGCAGTGATTCATAGAATCAAGCAATCAGCAAGGGAAAAACCTTAACATAGCACATGGTAGGCAAAATGAAGAAGCTAAAAGCTGATTGTTTAAGAAGGCTTTTAACTAAGCGCCTTAAAATATACAGGATCAGTGCTTGATGGCTCTCATCTGGAAGGGCCCTCTGTGTGGCACAGCACTGTGGGCTGGAGGGAGCCATTCAGCAGTTTTGCTGGGGGAATTCCTTTCTCATTCATCTCTTCCCCCACCCCTTTCCTGCTGTGTCCCTGCAGCTAGAGAATCTAGTGTATTACAACCGCCTGAAGAACTCCAAGATTGTGATCAGCGACTTTCACCTGGCCAAGCTGGAGAATGGGCTCATTAAGGAACCCTGCGGGACCCCTGAGTATCTAGGTAAGAGATGGCACAGTCAGCACAACCAGATTATGCTTTCATGGAAGGACCCAATTGGGGGGGGGGGGGATTATACCCATATAGTATAAAGTCCACCAGGGACTTGCCATCTCAGACGCCAATGCAGATGAAATGCAGTAGGTGCTGATTTCTCCAGGAAACTCGCGCCTTTGAGATTAGCTTGTAAGGTTTCATGATGGAAAAGGCAGAACCAGCCACAGCTAATTTCATATTCCATCGAAAATAACATTCCTGCTCTCCACAATTCTCACACAAGAGACACTCATTCATTCAAAGCCATAACTGCTGTCTGATGAGACATCTAGTGCAATTCCCCAAGCGAGAGGGGAGTGAATGTGGCTCACTGGAAGATGTGAGGGGTGTTTCCAGGGTGGCTCACTCATGACATGGGTGTTAAATGCTCCTGAAATGTTGAGATCTTTGGGGACAGTTTCATCTCTTATTAAAAGAACAACAACCCAGTTCTACCTCTCTAAACCTGCAGCACATGGGACGTTGTCTGTCAGGGCGCACTAGTTCTGTTTGCAGGGAAGTGTTATAGGTTCAAATACACAGTCCTTGCAGCTGCTTTCAGAAGTAGTATAGTCCCAAAGATGACTGTACCAGGTCATATTTTATCAGTGTTGATTTCCACTCCGATCAAGGCAAAGTTTCTGAAATCCTATGTCCTGGAGTTGTGTTTCATTGCCCTATATGTTCATGGGAGCAGCACTTGCCATCTGTTCTTGTCCTTGCAGCTCCTGAGGTGGTCGGGCGCCAGCGGTATGGACGGCCTGTGGACTGCTGGGCTATTGGTGTGATCATGTATATTCTGTAAGTAAGGAGCAATGAAGAATACTGGAGTCCTCAGCCTATCTTACTGGTGACCGGGGGGGGGGGGCGGGGAGAGATGGAGGAAGGTTAGAAAACAGGATATGAGGAGGTTGGTGGCTAAAGAGAAGGAACTAAAAGCTATCTACAGGAGAAGAACCATTCTCAGCTCTTGCAACGGCAAAAGGGCAAAAGATTGTGTATGGTCAGAAGCTTCACTCAGTGGCAAAACTGTACACCTATCATTTCATATGACTGTCAGTGCGATCAGTTAGATTTGCAGGCATGACAGGAGCTTTTTGGTAGTAGCCCCATGAGTTTTAAGTTGAGGGGTGCATTTGCAGGCTTTAAGCAGATATTAAAAATTCATCTATTTCAGATGGCTTTTTCATAAAATATGTTGCAGTGTCCTGTAGTCTTTATAAGGTTTTTAAGGCAGCAGTTTGATTTCATCTCTGCAGGTGCACTCCACTGTCTCTGAAGGCTGACAGATGCCAACGACAAAAAGGCTTAGCTTGTTTTATGTGGTCTTTATTATGGTGATTTTATGGTTTTTATTTTTGGTATCGTATAATGTTTTTGTTTCGTTTTTAGCAATATGTCTGTTGTTATTCAGTTTTATAGGAAGACACCTTGTTGCCCTAAAAGGCAGCTTATAAACCTTTTCAATAAATAAATCTCTTGCAGCTGATCTCCTTCCTATAGCTAATTTCCCCTCCTACCGCTGTGCTACAGGTTGTCAGGAAACCCACCATTCTATGAGGAAATGGATGAGGATGATTATGAAAACCATGATAAGAACCTGTTCCGTAAGATCCTGGCAGGCGACTATGAGTTTGATCCTCCCTACTGGGATGACATCTCTCAGGCAGGTAAGGTTCTATGAATACTGGAGAGAAGGAAAACGCATGCTGTTACTTGTAGGAGGTACACCCACAAACCATGAAGGGAAATACAGTGTCAACGGTTCCTTTATCCAATCGACAGCATTCCCACCTAGCAGATGCCCTGCAACAATAAACTCCTACCTGATTCTCCCAGTCATGTAAGTCTCAATAAATGTCAGTGCCATTCTAGGGGAGGTAACTGTGATCTCTTCCTTGGCTGATATGTGCCCCTAGTAAAGGACCCCTGACCATTAGGTCCAATCGTGGCTGACTCTGGGGTTGCGGCGCTCATCTTGCTTTACTGGCCAAGGGAGCCGGTGTACAGCTTCTGGGTCATGTGGCCAGCATGACTAAGCCGCATCTGACAAACCAGAGTAGGCACGGAAACGCTGTTTACCTTCCCGCCGGAGCGGTACCTATTTATCTACTTGCACTTTGACGTGCTTTCGAACTGCTAGGTTGGCAGGAGCAGGGACCAAGCAACGGGAGCTCATCCCGTTGCGGGGATTTGAACCGCCGACCTTCTGATTGGCAAGTCCTAAGGCTCTGTGGTTTAACCCACAGCGCCACCCGCGTCCTGCTGTGCCCCTAGTACCTCCCTCGTAAAGAACCGAATTAGGTATTAGGCAAGAAAAATCACAGGAGACTTCCAGTTTCATCTGATGAATGGTAGTGAGAGGAGACACCACATCCTTTTCTTCTTTGTTTCTCCAGCCAAGGACTTGGTGGCCCGTCTAATGGAGGTAGACCAAGACCAGAGAATTACAGCAGAGGAGGCTATTTCTCATGAATGGTGAGTGCCAAATAGCTGTTCCTGGTAAAATAAGGGTTTCCTATCAAAAGAAGGACTTAGGACCAAGGAGAATGGGAGGAAATGCAGAGGGGTAAGGTGTGTAAGGTCTTTATACTCTTAAATTGTCTTCATGCCCTAGAAAAGACACTGAAAATCCTAAGTAGGGGTAGCCAACCTCCAGGTGTTTGGAGTACAACTCCTACTGGTTCCAGCCACCACAGCCAATGGTCAGGGGCAGTGGGGATATTAGTCCAAGCACATCATCTAGAGGGCACCATGTTGGCCAGCTTCTGCTATTGAATAAAATAAGCAGAAGCTGGTGAAGGGAGAAGAAACAAGGTCTTTCAGATGTTATAAGCACTGAAAATCTAGATTGGTTTGAGCAGAGGCCAGGGCATTCATGCTGGCGTAGAAAGCTGCCTTCCCATTTAAGCCCCAACAGTACAGGCCCGTGAGCAAAGCTAAGGAAGGAAGTTAGGCTAAGGAAGGGTAATTGCCAAGAGACACAACTCATTGTCATATTTTTTTTCTGTTCTCAGGATTTCTGGCAATGCAGCTTCGGACAAGAACATAAAGGATGGAGTATGTGCTCAGATTGAGAAAAACTTTGCCAGGGCAAAATGGAAGGTAAGGTCCCACATACTTGGTGCTGCCAGCAAGAATCCTCTTTTGCACTTGAGGAAGTTTGAGATCGCCTCAAGAGAGGGGACACATCCCGGACTTTCCCAGTCTGTCTCCAAATCTCCCCTACTTTGTCAACCCTTATGGGCATTGGTTTTACTTGCATAAGGCTGCACAAATATGCAAAAAATTAAGGCTAGCCTCACTGCAGCTTGGTAGGAAACAGAAATGCCATTGTCCATTCCTCACTACATTTATAGTAGTGGTAGAGCAACTAGAGTGTTGAGGATGGCTAGAACGATTTCAAAAGGGAAAACCCAGACTCAAATCCCCTTTCAGCCATGAAGTTTGCTAAGTGGCCTTGAATACACCCGTCACACAATTAGTAACTGAATGGCTTTTCAACAATAAATTGCAGGCATGGGCCCCATCCACATCATAACTTTTCACCCCCTGTTGCAGTCCCAGTCAGGATGCAGCTGCAATTTGCATGGAAATTGGGATGCACCCATTGGGGTGAATGCTAATTACATGAATGGACCTTGTCTAATTTTACCCTCAGTTAAACTGACATTTGTTAGACTTAAGGAATGGCAGGAAGCAATTAATAATTTCTGCCAGAGTTGTAATCTACTAACTAACTATTGGAAGAGGCCTTACTACCAAAATATTGATCAGGAGACTTTGATTTCATGAATATTGTATAGACTTTTTGCGAGCGATATGTTTGTGTTGTGCTGAAGAATATATTGGTAGAACCTGAAGAATCTATATTAGCTCAAATACTGATAAGATGTTAATATTTTGAATAACTTTAATACTTTATAAGTACTTTGTATTAATTGCATTTTACATTATTAATTTTCATGTAATATTCATCTGTACCTTAATTATTTTTTATAAACCTTTTTATTCTTTGACATCTTAATCTTCCGTGAAATTTTGCCTTTAACTCCTCTATTAATAATATTTATTAACTCTATGGCTTATGACTTTTATATATATGGTACAATGTTCTAACTATCTTTAAAAAGAAACTTTAGCGATTTGGATGAGGAAAGTTGTGTATCCCACTTGGGTTCTTCTTCCTTGATGGTAATGGCACATGAAGAGTCAGTTTCCCACTGGATATTCTGGAATTTTTACTTCTCAGTGAGAAAGGATGCTTCACTGAGGACTAGACCACCCACCACCACCTCTGCCTTAAAAAAAAAAATTGGGCAGGGAAGCAGGAGGCAACATACACGGGCTTTTGGGAAGTATACAACTGGAATACTCAGAAAGACTTGACCTTTCTCAGGGACATTCCCATAGAAAACATTGCCATCACTAAAATGTAAATTGGATGTTATCCCCTGCCCCAACATATTTTTTTTATTTGAGGCAGGGGAGGAGTAGCATTCAGGGACCACCTCTAGTTTTTCTATAATTCAGAAGATTTTGTGGACTAAAAAAATAAAAGAGTAAATTGGTTAACTTCCATTTCTGAATACTGCTAGCCTTCAGTAATATGGTCAAGAAGTCATACAATTGGATCAGTCATCATGAAATGAAATAAAGCTCGCAGTACATTTTGGGGCCTAACTGCTTGCTTTCTCATGCTTTAGCCTTGAGCTGCCGTTATAGACAGTGTCTCTTCTCAAGTTTTGTCTGCAGTCACAAGAACTGAAAGCACACTTATAAATAAAGCTGAGATTCTCCAGTGTGAACATGCTATAATTATATATAATTTTGTGTGTGTGTGTGTGTGTGTGTGTGTGTGTGTGTGTGTGTGTACACACACACACAAGCCAAGGGTTTCATAAGATTTGGAATTAGTGCCATCAAATTATAGAGGGTGGGGTGCAAAGGAAGCAGGATGGAGGTGTTGCTCCTATTCCTTCTCCCTGCAATAAAACTGCGAGAGGCCATGACACGTTACCAACGAACAACCCCCTTTCTCTCGCCAACCTGCAGAAAGCCGTTCGAGTGACCACAATGATGAAGAGACTCCGAGCGCCGGAGCACACGGATGCAGCGAAACCAGCAACTCCTGCCACTGCCACGACAGACAGTGCTTCCCCAACAGAGACCACCAGCGCCCCACAGGCAAAAGCGGAGGCAGACAGCACGGCTTCAGCCACAACAGCCGAAGCAGCCCCAGCGACAACAATGGCAGCGCCAGCTGCTGCTGCTGCAGGAGCAGCAGCGAGCCCAGAAGAAACGACATCAACAGCTCCAGCAACTACGGCAGAAACTCCGGCGACAACACCGGCAGCCCCAACCACGTGTAACAGGGGAGAAACTGCCGCCCCGAGTGCCACCCCAGAGTCCTGGAATGAGGAGACTGGCTGAGTCAGAGGGGAGCAGGGCAAGGGCAGGGCTGTACCTCTCTTTGTTGTATTTCTCTTTGTAAATAGTCACTGGCATGGTACCCCCAACCCCCCCAACTGTCCTGGCTTCCCAACCAACCCCTCTGCGTGTGGCTGTCAGTTTGTCTGACTTCTATGTGTCTCCAGCTAGGTGCCAGCAGAGTTTCTATTTTTTATGTGACAGAGTCCAGAGAGACCCCGTTGGGCCCAGGTAAACAACAAGTGGTTGTAGAGGCCTAGCCCATTGCATGAAATTCTCTCTCTTCCTCTCTTTCTCTCTCTTCCCCGCTCCCTCTTTTCCTCTGTTGCTTTCCTTTTCTTTGTTCCATTTCTCGATTTGTTTTCTTACTACTCTCTCTCAGTCACTTGACTTGCTACTTGACTCCCTGAGGCTGGTTGGGAGAAGCTGGAGCAATCAGATCAGACACAGTAGCCATACTTTTCAGCCGACTGGTTTGTTATATACCATGGAGGTATGGGGAATGGGACACAGGTCCAGGTCAGGTTGGAGGATAAAGAGGGCCACACACTGTCATGGCAGAGCTTTCAAATTAGTCATACTCATTGGAGATGCATGTGGAATTCATCTGTTCAGCTGCTGGCAAGATCTTCTGTAGCAATTTACCTCTATGTCCAACATATGGTTGTGTGCGAACAAAGCTAATGCAAAATCCATGTGAGAGTGTGTGTGCATTTGCTTGACTTTTCACTGAACTGTCGATACTGAACTGTCAACACAACTGGGGTGTAGCTATCCATATATTTGTGCAGAAGCAATTTTCCCTTGGGGACAGGAGACATCCCTAATCTGGAAAACAAGCCAACTGTGAACAAGCAGGGGCAAGGAAGATAAAAGACAGGTGGGAAGCTGTATTTATTTATTTATTTATTTATTTAACACTTGCTGCATTATCCCAAGACAACGTGTTGAGACTCCTGCATTGCAGGGGGTTGGATTAGATGACCCTCTGTGTCTCTTACAACTCCATGATTCTATGATTTTAAGCACTCAGGGCAGAATATTATTATTATTATTATTATTATTATTATTATTATTGTAGGTTATGGGAACCTTGCAGAGAGACCTCTAAATTATCAACAGTAGTTGTTGGAAAACAATGTGACAGAAGAAGCAAATGAGCAAATGATCTCCAGAGCAACACTGTAGAGCAGACAGGTGAATCCTACACTGTGGCAAAATCCTGTAGATGGATTCTGCAGGTGATTTATCTTAGTGGAAATCTGTAGAAGCCTTGTTTAGGTATTTACATTCCTGCAACTTTACTGCAAGGTTAAGTGACCAGATGAAAAGACCATCGGCTTCTGTACCTTTAATGGGTAGAAGAGGGGATTTTTGCAGGTGTAACTCATTATGTAAAAGTGAAAAAGCTGTATACCTATCCAAATTCCCTCTCTGACACTACTTAAGGCATTCAGCTGGGAGGGAACCTAGCATTTAAGGTGAAATAGACTTCAAAAGCCAGTTAGGGTTGCAAGAGGGTAAAGTAGTAAGCAACTTGTAGAATAGGATCAGCAGAAAGTGTGTGCCCACTAACAGCTCGATCATGTGCTTCCTTCCCTATCTGCAATAGGCAAGAAGCTCATCTTTCAATAAAAATGAAAGAATGTTCTCCCTCACCCTGAAATACACACTTTATTCCAATAGTTAGCATTCCTGAGCCTATGTAATAAACATTGCAGTCACCATTTTTGTCATCATTCTATACTGCCATCCCCCCCCCCATAAAACAGAGATGAAAATGTCTCTCTGCTTCCAGACATACTGTGAAGATAAATGTACTTTACACACTAGGAAATTTAGTAATTCTATATTTCTTACAGGATTTGGTTGGCATGCTATAAAAGAGGACCAGAGCCAAACAAAAAATGTTTATGAACAGTTGTTTCAAAACTCTTTCAAGGAAAGGTTGCGAACAAAAGTGAGAAATCAGGTAATCAAGGACTGTGCTATAGCATATATAAAAACAGACAAATAGCACAATCCTATGCATGTTTATTGTTAAGTCCCAATGAGTTCAATATGGCTTACAATTAGGGAGGCATAAAATCAAAATTCAACAACACAAGGATGGAGAATTTGTGACCCTATGGATGTTGTTGGACCCAACGCCAAGGGGGATGTGGCAGAGGCTTAGTGGTAGAATACATGCATTGCATGCAGAAGGTTGCAAGTTCAGGTATGGCTAGGAACGATTCCTGGCCTGAAACCCTAGAGAAGCACTGCCTGTCAGTGTAGGCAATATTGAGCTAGATGGATCAATATTCTGACACATAAGGTAGAACTCTATGTTCTTAACAGATAGGTATAGGAACCTGGATTAATATTTCATATCTGAAGTGGTGTTCAGAGAGAATGTGGTTTTAAGGGGAGAAGTAGGGGAGGTATGTTACTTTATTCCCCAGCTGCTTCACCCAGATGGGGTTCCCAAATGTGCTTTCTGCAACACATTGTTTGCAGATAAGAGAAAACCAACTGAGAGAGGATGCTGCAGAAGAGAAGCAGCAGGTGGGGGTTGAGCCCCACAGCCAACCTTTTCCTGCTCAAATCATGCTCTCTCTGTGTCGCCATTCAGCTGTTTGGCTGCAGACTCCTATGTGCAAAGCCAGGCCACTGCCGAACATAACAGTTCCAGTTTAGGTTCAGTTTGCATGGCCTACAACTATGGGATTGTTTGGCACATTTAAATACGCAGCATAGCTATTCCTCCATGAAGCTGCCAATGGGCCATTCCATATTTTCATCCCTGTCTGACAGGACAACCTTCATTAGCTATAATGAAAAGATTTCAACTGTGCTGCATGGTGTGTGATACAATACACCTAACAGTCTCCTCTTTAATCCAGATATTTGGGCAGATTCTGGATCTGGGTTTGGACTTTTCAAGTACAGTTCAGTCTAACCCTATGAATGGAGTCAAGGCACCAGCCGACTCCTGCTACCTACGTGAGGACAGCCTAACCAGAGGTGGCATACACACCTAAGACTTTAGGCATGTAGGCCTGAGCAGGACATCTTCCATGGAAACTGAATGCTGGGCTGCGGTGCCAGTAGCATATATTAGGCCAGATTGGGTCCTTCAAATATAATTGATACTGACTCCTTGATGGAGAAAGCAAGACTGTAGCTCCTGTTGTACGTATTACATTTTGGTGCTTGCATGTGAACTATATATATGTACCCTCAAACAAAAGCCTGATTCCCCCCCCCAAAAAAAAAAAAATCTGGCACAGATAGCAGGTAATTTATTTTTATGTCAGTTGCTTTGTGATCTAGAAACACAGACTTCTTACAGCCATAGGCTACATTCCTTAAAAGGAAGAGAACTATTAGCACCTTGATTATATTCGAAAGCTTAACTCCAGAGTAATATTTTTTAACAACAAAAAGGACTGCTGGGATCAGAAGGGGTTTATCTCACAGAAGGAGCAGCCCTCAAGTTGAGAAGTCTCACTGGTTTCTATCTATTAATCTGCCACTATACACCCCTAAGTAGTCAAGGACTAGACTTGTTCCTGCTTCAAGTTGGTTCCTGAGCCCCTCTCCACAGGTGTTTTGTCCAAAGGAGAGTGTGAGGCCTGCATATGGCTACTGGTATGAGCAGCCAAAATGGGTCCTCACAGTAGCAGAAAATCTTGGCTCTGGGAAAGGAAATGCTGCGGACTGGGTGTATTTAGTATGTGTGCAGCGCATAAAATAAACAAGGTATGTGTGAGATTAATACAACACCCCTAGTATGGTTTGTGATTGTCACGTGCGCATGATAAACAGAAGGCAGTCTATGATTTGAAGTATGTACTTTCTGGACTGTTCTGTCAGCACATTCATGTCTCGCCTTGAAGCTACTACTGTATGTGCAACCTATGTACAGCACTATAAGGCAGACCTATAATGCAGTCACCTCTTCAGAGCACGAAAACACCAGGCTCCTGAGGCGTCCAGTGTTCATTCTAAAATGGCATGTTGTGACTAGATTGTTAGAAGAGCAGCTGTGCTGTTGCAGAGGTTCGCACCAGCTCCTTTGTCTTTAAATAAAGTAGTTCTGTTGTATTGGCGGGCCTGCTTCTCCTGGGCCACTCTGGTTCTCTAATCACAACTGAAAATGGCACCTAAGGCAGGCCTGCTCCTAATATGTCCTGTGTGCAACAGTTTTGAAGATTAAATGGTGTAGTCAGATGCTTATTTCTGCTGGTGAAATACAAAAATCCTTCTTTAAGGCTAAAGTTTTTCTTATTTTCCAACATGGATTTTTCCCCTCCATGTGATGAGTGATTCCCCACCACCACCCCAATACAAATTGTGCCCTTTTCACTCAAGATTCTAGATTGGAGGTCAACAACTTTTGCCCATAAGCACATCTGGATCTTTAAGCAAACACTGTGAGCACCAAACTCTCTAATCGCTTCTCTCCCCCTCCTCAAAGAGACAGAAAGAGAGAAAGGAGGCACTTAGCTTTTCCAAGGGATCTGGATAAAAATCAGATCAAGAAGAATTAATTCTGAAAAGAACATAGAACTGAAAAGTGGAAAACAGTGTTACCCTTCCAACTCCTTCCTTCAACTTTATGTACCGTATTTACTCAAATCTAATGCTCACCTTATTTGGCCAAATTACGTTGCGAAAATTAAGGTGTGCATCAGATTCGATGGCACGTTTAAATTTGCCGGCAAATACTTTCTTTGGTTTCAAGGTTCTGAAAATTGGGGTGCACATTAGATTTGATGGCACATTAGACTCGAGTAAATACGGTACTTTTCAAGGGAGAAAAAGGTACCCTTAATAGCTATTACCACCTCATGACAAAGGAAATAGTGAGGAGAGGGGCTCAGAGGCTTCATGGATGTCAGGGAAAGGCCACAGGGATGCCACTGAGCTCATGGGCAGCGCCATGGCAACCCCCTTTTCTGAATTACTGTCAAGGCAAGCGCCTGCATAGTTAGAATTGAATGCATTTACCTGTTTTTGCTAACTCAAAAATGTGCAATATACTTCATCTATTCAGTATTTTTTTTATATATAATATAGACTAGTATAAACAAGAATGCTCTAGATCAGGCAAGTACTAAAATTGCTACAAGTTCATAGATATTTTTTGCCCATTTAAGCATTAGATTGGCAGTACAGGCCTTCTCTGAGTTCAGTGGAACCTACTCCCAGGTCAAGTGTCAATCATATACTCACTTACCTGAAAGTAAATCCCATTGAACTATTTTAAACAGAAGTTATGGCTTTGGGACAGACTGAGGTTAGGAAGGAGCTGTTTCTTTTGGTGTGAAAGGACCTTGGCTTCTCGTAAGCAGCTCAGATAACTTTATTTTATGGAACGGCATAGAAATGTTGTGAATGATTAACTTGACACAAGTTAAGCACAACAACTCAAATAGGAGCACCTGGGTTATATGTCAATTAGCACAGAAGCTTGAGATTCATGCACAGCTGTTAATTATTGTAAAATCCCACATATACTACACACTTGGGGAGAGAAAGACCCACCTCAGCCGTGTTCAACATGAAGTTTGAATCAAGTTGCCACTTTCTTTCCTGAAGGAGGTCCATTGCCTTTTACCAACAGCATAGTATGCTGAAATCATACGGCTATGCTTTATCCATCACTGCATCTTGAAGCTGACAGAAGAGTTCCTTGTCTGTCGCACACCTGTTGAAGGCAGAGCCCCTGTCAAACCCTCCACATGAACCACAAGCACCCTCATTTCCCATAACTGGGTCTTGCTATCCCAGGTTCAGTCCCACATAAAGAACAGAGAAGCCTGGCTCTTGTTGTGAACAGCCTACGTAGTAGACTTCAAGGCCTTCTCAGCCACCTGCCTGCCTCAGTTACGGACTCCAGCATTTCTTAGCCTTTCTCCTCCCTCACAAGCAGCTGCATGTTTGTAAGTTTGAGTTTAGTCTATGAAATTGTTTTATTTAAACTACAACCACCCAGAAATTCCTGTGTAATTGCCGCACTGTACCACTGGAAAAAAAAATAAAGTCCCTTCTAAGGGTAAACTGAGAGAGCACCTGCTAGTGCATTGTCTGTCTCTGTGTCTTCACTGTACACACAATCCTGCTAGGGGCTGTCTTTTTCCAACTAATGCCAGGGCTGTGAATAATGCTGGTCCATTTTTATACAATATAGATATAATTTGGAAAGTGGCCTGAGATAGGAAGGGAGACACAACTATGCCATGATTTTATACCTGCTTTAAAACCAATTTAAGCCCTCCGCTTTGTAACTGGGAGGAAACCCTGTCAATTAAGCCTAATATGAGGCCAGTATAATATGTTAGAGTAGACATGTCTTGTTTTCTTTTCCACCTTCCACGCCCCACCGTCAAGGCCCTACATAAAATTCCTGTTTCAGCCTGGGGAAGAGGTCCTGTTGCACAATCTTGCATTCTTCAAGCAAGAAACCTAACTTACTGATGTCCTCAAGATGCACAACATGGCCACCTAAAGACTACACACATGTTCACTGATTACTTATCTCATTTATGGCATGTTTGGGGAACCTATGGCCTTCCGCCAGTAGTTACTAGATCAGGAAGCCCAACCAGTCAACTAATAGCAGCAACCAGAATCTTGTCTTTTTGTGCTTAACAATTTACAACAGCTTTCTTGCCTCCATATTTGTATACTAGCTCATGGCACTGCAAGAGGAACAAGGAGATGCAATTTCATGTCCTACCACATACCCTCCCCAGAAATGTATCCTTACCAGAACCTCTGCTAGGGAATTCTGTTACAATTTGCAGGAGAAAATGGTTTTCCAGATTAGATATGACAGGAAAGTGGAACAAGCTATCATGGTAAAGCTGAGGTCAAAAACACACAAGCATTTTGAAGCACTTTAATGATCACTTGGGAATCATACCCAACTTCAGTTAATGCACATAAAAAGTTATGCTTTGTTTTAAATAGCACCACGCCAGCAAATGCAGAAAACATTACCCCAGTTAAGTTCCCCAAATGCTCGTCCATGCAGCCCTGTGACTACTCAACTGCAATGCCACCATGAGCTTAGAAAATATGATGAAAGGTAGGCATAACAGAGTCATAAAATACATTGCTTGGGGGAAAAGGAAGATTTTTCTTTCACTCATAACACTAGAACATGGAGTCATGCAATTAGACTCATAACACACAAAATAAAAAATATTTCACAAGCATGCAATTAATTTATGGAATTTGCTGGCACAATAATTGGATGGTCACTGTCTTAGGCAGCTTTCAAAGGGGATTTAGCCAATTCATGAACGATAAATCTACCAACAACTATTAGCCATTGTACCTTTTGGAATCACAGAAGCAACATGCCTCTGACGATCAGTAACAGAGGGACAAACACCAAAGAAGGGCTGCTATCTTTAGTTTCTGCCATGCCTGTGGAATTCTTGGAAGCATCTCTTGGGCCATTGGACGAAACATAATACTGGACTAATGGGCCTCATCTGATTCAGCAAGGCTTTTTGACGTTCTCAATGGTGACAAAAGAGATGTTTCAATGCAAGTAGGCAAGCTTAAAATATGAAAAGGTTATTCCCAAATATGTACAACTGTATGGGGGGAATGGAGGGCTAGAAGGTTATATATTTCAAGGCAGAATACATCTGTTCTCAGGTGACGCAGGAAATAGAAGACGGTATAAACGCAACTGTAAATCTACCTTCATACCTGGTCCTTAACTGATTTTCAAAAGGTGGTACAGGTGCATTTAAAACTACAGTGGTACCTCGGGTTACATATGCTTCAGGTTACACACTCCGCTAACCCAGAAATAGTGCATCAGGTTAAGAACTTTGCTTCAGGAACAGAAATCGGGCTCCGGCGGCGCGGCAGCAGCAAGAGGTGCTTCAGGTTAAGAACAGTTTCTGGTTAAGAATGGACCTCCGGAACGAATTAAGTACTTAACCCAAGGTACCACTGTATTCTATATAACAGGAGGCTCAAAAGCCCTCTGAGCAATACATGTCACATCTATCCCAACCAATTATGCAAGTGTTGCCAGACCCGTCATGTCATCTAGCTGCATACAGTTGTGTAAGCTAGTAAATATTTTATATATCTCTACAAAGCTAAGTTAATCTCTTTGTTCTGCACAAAACAGGCTGGAAATAATCCATTCGCAGTGTCAAATATCACCAGAAAAGTTTTCTTTTCCAGGTTTCACAACCAAAATGACAAGTTTAAGACCTTTATGCAATGTGTGACAGCCTGCAGTTGCATTTAACGAAGCACAAATGGTGTTGAATTTTTAATTCCCACAGAAATGTCTTCACCAGCTTCAACCCACCAAATTGTTTTGCCTTTGTTTCTAGATACCATATTATTTCTGTTTAGCAAAGCCCAACAAGGGAGTCTTATTATAGAAATTGTACAATGAGTTCTTCTGTGAGAAACCCTGCTATGTCAAACTGTAGATTTCCCTAAGATTTGTACATTGTTGTTATTAGATATGACACAGATGGGATGTGAACTTACTGTTTCCATGCTTTGAAAATAAGCAACAGCGCCAGCAGTCCCTGGATTCATTTACAACTTGAGGTGCTGCTCCACTGGGGAAATTGCAGCGAAAAAGAAAGCACCAAAATACACTCAGTTAAAAGCCCCCAGAGCTATTCTCAAATCTGAAGGGAAATGTGCCGAAAACTGGCTTAGGCAAATCTGGGAGGTTGGGTGTGGAAATGTCTTCATGTGGGGTTAAAGAAGACGACGAAAGAAGGATGATAAATAACTGCATTTCCTCAATAACATATATTTTATATTGTTTTGTTGTAATCTCATTACACTGGATTCAACTAAATTGCCATATGCATTGAACGAGGTCACCTTGTACAACAGGCCTTTCCCCTCCTCCCCAACACCTCCAAGACAGATTTGGGGAAGTCTCATTGCAGGTAAACCGTGTTCTATACACAGATACCCTACCTAGCATTGAATTCCACTCACTGTATTTAGTGGTACTTCTAACCAAGCATGCTTAGAATTGCACAGATGCAATCCTAAGCATACTTACCAAAATAGAAACAAATACCACCATGGATTTGTATCCAATTCTACTTTGAATAAGAACCACTGGAATTAATGCACTTAAACTGTCAAATCTGTTAATTTCAAGGAGTCTGCTCTAACATTAGACGCAACCCATGAACTATTTCCAAATAACCATGGTTAGGATGCAAGGGTCCAATTCTGTGCACACTTAATTTGCAATACATCCTATTTTATTAATTCTGAGAGTTGTAACTTTAAAAAATAATAGTCCCCTCAAGCAACAGTAGACACTGGATTCAAGACAGGACATTATTCCTACACTTTTTAATAGCTCTGTAGAAATGGCAAACATTGCAGGTTTTCCAGCTCATCCCCTGTTCAGCCCATTTTCGATTATCACTTCCATATAAGAATTGCATCCTTTAGGCAAAACTGCATATAAGCTTCATCCCATATTGAATATAGCAGCCGTAATGGTCCGTGACTCCACCCATCCAGGATTATTGATGTCCGGCCACTCGCTCTGAAGAAGCTTGGTGTGGCAGGAGGAGCGTCTGAATTCCCTGGCAGGTAAGGAAATAAAAAGCCTGTAGCCAGAAGCAACCTCGTGTGTATAATGGGCATCATGTCATCAAATCTTATGACTTCTGTAACATTTCCCCAATCATTGTACAAAATCCTTGTACAAAAAGTTCATATTAATAGATAGATAGATAGATAGATAGATATGCCTGTTGTCTTTGTTCATATATATATATATATATCTATTATACCGACACCAACACAGACAACACTCACAAAACAAACACAACAAGATACTACAACTACAAATGCAAAGCAGATGTTACAGATACTGTACATCCCTAATTCTTATTCATTTCTATTTGACTTCCTTCATCCTCAACACAGGACAGGTCCGGTTGTATACTTAGTAAACTGTTTCTTTCTCAATTCCTCTTCTCTATTTTGCTCTTTATCTTACATTCTTACACCATAATTTGTTTTGCGGAAATTAGTCAAGACAAGTCCAGGTATTAATCTGAATGCAGTTTTTTCAGATACTATATTTTCCCCATTCTTCTTGAAATTTATGTTTGGATTGATCTCTAATTGCCTCTGTCAATTTAGATTATTACGTATATTTTTAATACCCCGCCTTTCGCCCTGACGGGACTCAAGACCATAGGCGTAGCCAGGGGGGGGGCAGGGGGCAAATAACTCAATAAAAATACTCAATTGAGGCTCTTCCCACCCCCCAACATAAATCCTGGCTACGTCCATGTTCAAGGCAGCTTTTTCTAGAACTAAATGTAATAAAAAGTCCGATTACAGATGCCCTATCTCTTTCTAATTCTAAGAGCGCCGCCCCGATGCAGGACGGCTTTGCCTTTTGCAGCACCCATTTCCCCTTTAGCCACGCGCTCCGGGAGGGGCGCGAGCACTTATTAGCCCCGCCCCTCAAAAGGGGCAGCCGCAGTGTCGGAAGCGTTAAAAAAAACAGGGGGGGGGCTTTTTCCTTTTTTTCTCCCGCGCCTTAATTAAGAACGTCATTTCCGTTCAGTTCCGGAAATCACTGAGATAGGAACCAAATTTGAATCCGGCAACCAAGTGAGGCTTGAACTGGAAACCGACAGGTTCATTGTTGGGTCTGATAGCGGCGGCTGCAGGGAGAGAGCGCTCCTTCCAGGGAAGCTTCCCGGGTTCAGGGCGGGGGAAGGAAGCTGAAGGACAAGAGCTCGAGACGGGCGGGGAAGCTTCGCGGGTCACCTCGAGAGAAGTCTCGCTCCATCTCCCTGGAGCTGAGCGAGAGGACTGGCCCCTGGGCTTCCTCTTTCTCTGCCAGCTTTTTATAGGCAGAGGCTTTGTGAGTTTGGGAAGCTGCCTAATTGTACATTTTTATTCTTCTTCTGTTCAGTCCCCGCAACCAAAGCTTCTGTCCCCACCACTTAAGGCTCGTGAGGCTAGTTATTCTTGGAGACACTGACTAGCCCAAGGTAGAGATTTAAAGGAGAGCTTCTTAACCTGTGGGCTTCAGCAGGTTTGTGGAGTTGGGGGGGGGGGAGGAATTATTATTATTATTATTATTATTATTATTATTATTATTATTATTTACCCTCTTCATTTCCTTCCTGCTGTTTTGAAAAGGGTCTACAGGGAAGGGGAATCTGAGGAAGAGTTTGCAGCTTTCATCAAATTCTGAAAGCGGTCTGTGCTTGTTGAATCCTCCTTTTGATAAGAGGCAGTACAGTGGTACCTCAGGTTACATACGCTTCAGGTTACAGACTCCACTAACCCAGAAATAGTACCTCGGGTTAAGAACTTTGATTCAGGATGAGAACAGAAATTACGTGGCAGTGGAGCGGCAGCCCCATTAGCTAAAGTGGTACCTCAGGTTAAGAACAGTTTCAGGTTAAGAACGGACCTGCAGAACGAATTAAGTTCTTAACCCGAGGTACCACTGTACTTTGTCCTAATGTTTTGCTAATACTTTGTTTGTAATGAATATCTGACCTATATCTTGCTGGCTAGTGGTAGTTGACGTACTGAACATCCCATATTACAGCTGGTGTTGCCCAGTTAAGTAACTGGCTGTGACAATGAAAGAGCTTCGGAGGGGAGTGTAAGGTGTTTTCGCTGGCTGTTTGGGACTATAGAGCAAAACCAGAAATGCAGGAAGGAATGCTTTCCCCTCTGGATTTTGCTGCTGTTATTTTTGTCTAAGTTTTCAGTAACCTGGAATGTAGTGCAGGGCACAGAGAGATCATCAAGTGCAAATTCAGTTCTTCAGTGTACGGGTGGGGAAAGGGAACCAGCATTCAGGATATGCCCTTGTGACTGTTTTCTTATTGGGCAGAACCTCTTTTAAGTTTGGTGTTTCTTTTTGCAGAGAGGCTGTTCCACATCTGAGTTTTTGCATCTTTTCCTTGATCTTGCAGTTGTAAAGGATGCCTATCCGTGCCCATTGTACCATCTGCTCAGATTTCTTTGATAATGAGAGGGATGTGGCAGCTATTCACTGTGGACATACTTTCCACCATTTATGGTGAGTACTGTATAAACAAATGGCAAAATTGGTGGAGGAAAGTTATTTAAGAACCTAAGCAACTCTCTTTTTTTTTTTTTACACATCAACTTTTCATTACATCTTATTTGTGAAATAATACTTGGAAACATCTTATTTTTTACTATTTGTTCATTAAGAGCATTTTTAACCTGCCCTTGTTCAAATGATTCCAAGGCAGGTTACAAAGGGAGCAAAAATAAGAGTAAGTGTAAGTAAAATATACAGAATTTGAATAATCCAACATGAAAACACAATGTGTTATAACAATGAGCAAACATCTGGGCAAATAGAAGTTTCTAGCTGGCTCCCAATTGTCAGCAATATTGGTGCCTGCCATACTTCAGAGGAGTAGGCTATTCTATAATAGGGGCACCTCCACAAAGGGTGCCATATCTCATGCCACCGCAGGATGGTGAGACAATGAAAAGGGCCTGTTCCTCCATATCTAAGGGCCCAGGCAGGCTGATATTATAGTTGTAGGTACAATAGAAAGAAGCATTAAGGCAAGTTTTTTTGTTGTTGGCTGGTGTCTTTATGGTTTAGGAGGGGGGATGGATATGTTGATCATCAAGAAACTGCAGTTATAGAAACAGTGTGCTGGTTAGGAGTAGGACAATAATTTTTCTCTGCCTGATAAAATAGGTCTGTAACTCATTTCCTGAGTTTGTTGTGTCCTGCTTTTCCTTCTGTGTCACGGATGCCTGTCAAAATATTTGAGGACTGAAGGACCAGGTTCACAGTGGTACTGAGCCATTTCTAGCCTAATGCACTGTGTGCATATTTTGTGCTACAGTGGTGCCTCGGGTTACAGATGCTTCAGGTTACAGACTCCGCTAACCCAGAAATAGAACATCGGGTTAAGAACTTTGCTTCATGATTAGAACAGAAATCGCGCAGCAACAGGAGGCCCCGTTAGCTAAAGTAGTACCTCAGGTTAAGAACAGTTTCAGTTTAAGAACGGACCTCCAGAATAAATTAAGTTCTTAACCCGAGGTACCACTGTATTTCCTATATTGAAGATATGTCCAAATGAGTGTTTCAAGACAAACACTATATATTCCTAAGACATATCCATATCCTATTCCTTTATCACGATTTGTATCACTTTATAATCATATCACAAGCGAGCCTGCATGCCTTGTACCACTCATTGTCTACCAAGCTAAATACTGTCCCAATGGCAGCGGCAATAATGCTTAAGATGTTCAAGCACTGTGATGTTGCAAACTGAAATTTCAGCAAAACTGCTTTATTTTAAATGGGAGTTGAAATGTGTGAAACTTGCATGGAAATAAATCTCAGGGTAGTAAGTGTGCACAGGATTGCAGCCCTGTGTATTCCAGGGTGTTGGCCCTGTGGCAGAATTAATTCTAAAACTGTCTGTCTCAAGACTAGATGAGTTTTGTTTGTAACTGATAATGCCTGCGTGTAGTGAGGTGAGCATATTCTCCAGATAATATTCTCTACAAACTGTAAATTCTAATGTAAGAACCAATTTTACAACCCACATTTAAAAAACATAGTAAATAATAAGTCAAGCTATGATAGTGCCAGTGTAAGTAATGAATAATGATTTTTCTGAACCAGTTGTGTCATTC
Organism: Podarcis vaucheri; assembly: GCF_965113315.1. NCBI lineage: Eukaryota > Metazoa > Chordata > Lepidosauria > Squamata > Lacertidae > Podarcis > Podarcis vaucheri. The sequence continues at coordinate 75,446,016 of NC_138760.1, read as the reverse complement.
ACCATTGACAGTTCTGAAATGTGAGCTACAGAAAACATTTTTAAAACAAAATGCTATCCATTTAATTTGATGAACATTTGAATTCATTTGTATTTCAACTACTGTATATGTAATAGCCTTTTTTCTATTTGGGTGTGACCTTATTTTTAGCAATTCTATACCCTTGGCCATACAGTGTGATTATTATTTTTTACAGAAAGTAGCTTTAATGCTTTATAAACTTAAAGTATCTAGGCCTATACAATTATGTGTAACAGCATGTGAGGTGGCCTTGATTTAAACAGTTGACATTTGTATGTTTTTATTTAATGCCCAAAAAACTGGTTTTTGCAGTGCCATTCAATGGTACAAGGTGTCATTTACCTGAGACTGACATACTGAAATATGTTATCATATAATGATAATACATTTAATGTTAATGGCTTCTTTTTATATGCATGCATATAGATTTGTTTATCAAGCTATGTTTTAGTCACCAACACAGTTATTAAGTGTTAGAGCTATTAGAAGCACAAGATAGCCTATTACTGAATTTACTTGTATCAAACCTTAACATGCCAATTTTCAATTTCAAGTTTGGTGCAAAAAATCAAAGAATGTGAATTCACTGCATTGCCCCATTGAATAAAAGTATCTGTACAGTTTCTGGTTGCCATCTGAACAAATTTACCCATGAATAAACATGTATGTTAACTAATTATATCATTTTCAATGCATTAAAATGAATATTCTCCTATTTTAAATGAGAATTCTCTAATATTCTCATTAATTGAGAATATTCTCGAGAATATTCTCCAAAAGATTATTCTCGAGAATTTAACATCACTACCTGTGTGGTTCATGTTAAGAAGCACCATTTGTCAACAATCACTTTGTCATCTCTTCCCCTCTAGCCTCATTCAGTGGTTTGACACAGCACCTAGTCGGACTTGTCCACAATGCAGAATCCAGGTGAGTCTTCAGCCTATGCTCACTGAAATAATCTGTCATATTTCATCGTCTTTACCATATGAGTACTTTGCCTTCCAAGGCTGAGGAGTTCTGTTTCAGTAACGACCTGCCCAGACTGGGTGGAGGGGTGTGGTCAGAAGAGAACGAAAGACTACCCAAATGAGAGAAGGTAACTTTGGAGAAGGGGCCCATCAACCTTACTTCCTTGAAGCATAAGGTCATGGAATTACTATAAAGGTTTTATGGGGGGGGGGCACTCCTGTGCGCGCTCTCTCTCTCTCTCTCTCTCTCTGCTATTGGATTGAATCTTACCATTGCTTTGCTTTTACCAAAGCTTAGCATGTACTGGGAAGTGTATGCTAGATCATATCTCTTCAGTTAGAAGGTTCATTGCTTTCACTTTAAGTACTGTAAGTTCAGCATTCAACTGATTTAGAATTCATCTTTTATTGGCAGAGGATTTTGATGGCCTCAGCACAGAGGTCCAAATCTGGAGAAAGTTGATTATGTTTGGGGCCCACTAAAATCAATAGGACAAGTTAGCTGTGATTGGTTGATTGATTGATTTTCAGTTAATTTCAGTGAGATTTATTTATCTGTTTTAGAATATTTTAATCTGACTTTATAGCATTGAGACACTCTCAAAGCAGCTTAGAAAATATTCTCGCAATAAAAATCACATTCAGGTCTGGTATCAGGATTAGAAATAACAAGGTGTCTCCATGGTGCCAGGGTTATTCGGGTGGCATTTCCTGCTCTGATCCTTGGTGTTGCTCTTTGGTTTTTGCCTACTAAGCAGCAGCTTCCATTTATGTCCTCTGGGAGTGTGACTAAGCAGCTGGACCTCAATGAGCCCATGATAGAGGAAGGTCTTCCATTGCAGATAGTCTTGAGTATGAGTAGCTTTCTTCAGATTCTTCTTCAGAGCCCCTTCTCTTTGAAATTACTAAATCTAAGCCACTAGCTAGCTAGCTGTACAAGTAGCTGCAGTTAGTTTTTGACTTCTGTTTCTTGAACATCCCTTTGTGGATAATGGAAATAGGAATGGGGATGCTGCAGATACAAGGAAAAATCAAAAGTCCTGCCGCGTATACATGAGCTGTTATATGTAAATGAGCTTTTGGGATGGTGGCCATAAGTGTGGTGTACCCTGTTAATACGGCAATAATTAGAGTCGAGACCTTTGGTATTTGGCTGTTACAATGTTATTTATTAGCTTCAAAGGAACACCAGTGTGCAGGTGCCAAGCTGCATGTTGCCTTCTTATTTGTCTTTTTCAGTCCTTGCCAGGTCTTAGCCCTTGTTGCACTTCTGACTTGTTGATTCCCTCTGTTCTTCGCCGCCTCTCGCATCTTTGGGTTACCATGGAGCTATCGTGAAATAACATCTTATGTAGCTGTAACTATGCAATTAGCTGGTGTCATGACTGTATATAATACTTAAAACACAAAGCGGTAGCTGCATGGGGGAGGTGGAGAGAGCTATGAAATTCAATTTCGGTAATATTTTTTTCCTCATAAAGCAAGCAGCACGTACTTGGATTTGGCACAGTGTGAGCTTAGCCTCAGCTGCTGAGCTAAAGCTGCCAGAGAACAAATTGCACTTGGTTCCAAGGTGCTTGAATTGTTTTGTCAAAACTCCAAAATTTTGTGCTGGAATAATGGCTCCACACTTGGAAAGTCTGTTACTGGAATTCTGAGCCAAAGAATTTCATAGCGGCAGTAGCGATGTGAAGTGCATCATATGCTACATTGCAATATGCTAGACAGGTCACATTAATATCCCTTGCTGTGCCTGATGCCCAACAGAACTGTCTTTCCTCCAAGCCCTGTGCTATAGAATATGGTTTCTAGTAAACACAAGCAATCATCCTGATTCAAGGTCAAGGGGTGTGTGGGTGTATTAGATTAGATGTGTCTTCTGAAATCTCAATATTTATATTATCTTGAAACATCATTTCCCATCTTATTGCAACAGGCACCTCCTTTTTCACAGTCACGTCCTTATTCTTTCACATGTTACGTGTAGGTTGGCAAAAGACACATAATCAACAAACTGTTCTTTGATGTTGCCCTGGAGGAACAGACAGGACTGGATGCAGAAAGTCTACAGGTATGTATGTGCAACAGCTTGCTCCCATCATCTATGTTTAAAAAAAAAATCTTCCCTGTAAATATTTCCTGTCATTGGCTAGGCATAGGATCAAAGGTGAATCTGCTTCTGCACTTGTTTCTGCTTCTGGAGGCCCACCTCAGTTAGACTCTACATGACCTCAGATCTTCGGGTTTAAAAATGCTTTCATTTTAAGAGCAAGTTGACATGAAAGGAATTCTATCAATTTCTTCCAATTTTCTGCCATTCAGACTCCTTTCAAAGAGCATGGCCTTCTTAATTATGTTTGTTTTTGTTAGCCTCTTCCTATTATCCTCGGATATTGTGCAGATCAGGAGTAACACAGCTATGTTAAAGTCTGGAGGCTGAATGGAATGTTGTTCTAGTTGCCTGTAGGAACAAGCGAAGAGAGGATAGTTTGCAGTCTTTGCAATGCTCATTGGGTGGAAGCTGTTAAAAGAATACGGTCTGTTTATAGTCTTCATCTAACAACTAGGCACATAGTTACATTTTTACTGTTCCTCAGTGTTATCAGTTAGCTTGCTCTGTGAGATCTTTTGATCCACAATAAGAGAAAGAGACATTTAAAAAATAATACAAAAATTAGATTGCACAGTGTGTATGGGTGTAGGATATATAATAATGTTACAAGACTTGGAAAAACATAGGCTATAATCTTATGATACATACTGTGTTACGAATAAATATTTAAGACAAGCTTCATCTGGGAAGGTACATCAATTATAGTGCAATCCTGTATGTGTTTACTTTGAAATAAACCCAATTAGGTTAGAACCAATGGAACCTACTCTAAGGTGAATGTCTGTGGGATTGCAGCCTTAACGTGTTTGAGATCACTACTGTGCTGGCAATGAGAAATCCTGAATGCAAAATCATGGTGCTAAAGCGCTGTGTACTCTCAACAATAATTTATCCTTGGCAAAATGCTATTTCCTCTGTATCTTAGTCATTTAAAAAGTCTCCATTGACCTTGATATAATAGGACTCTTCTACCCTCTTGTGTTTAAAGTTAGCATGTGCTATGGTTGTCATAATTAGAATTTCCATGACGACAAGTTTTGTGTCTGTGTGCCTAATTCCCTGATATAGGTAACAGTTCCATCAGAAATAAAGCTGTCATATTCACAGAAAAGAGACTAAAAGCAACCTGATAAATGTGGTCAATAAACAAGGTAGTTGCATAGATTCAAAAATAACTTGATGCACATAAAAGCTCTCTTTATATTTACTAGGATTTCTTTAAGCATATTATTCAGTAGGTGCACTATTCAACAAAGGAAAGTTATTACAGATAAGGATGACTGAGAATTAAATGTGTTCCTGTCATAGCAACAACATATCTTGAGTACCTTAAGTAACAGTTCAGCCAATCGGCAAAGTGAATACTTATGCTAGCACACCTAGAGAGCCATAGAAAGCATTAGTTCACTTGAATGAAGCAGCAGTGGTTTGCCAGGTGTTACTCTTGAGCTGCAAAATACTGAAAACCACATTTTTTTCCAGAGTAGGATGGCATAGCAATAAAGAGAAACACCATCTCTTGGTTTGCTTCCTGTTATAACAAGAACATTCTTGGCTATAAGTTGGCAGCTGCTAATAGTTATTAGCATATATAGCACTAATGTTAGTTTTGTATTGTGGATGCTACAAGTCCATGGAATTGAGGGGGGTCAACTATCTTGCTCCAATATTTAGAGGGGTAGATGTGTTGGTCTGTTGCAGCAATTGGTCTATTGTGACACCTTAGACTGACAAATTTAGTATGGTATAAGTTTTTTGTGGGCTAAAGTCCACTTATTTGCGACCCTTTAAGGTGCCCCAAGTCTCTCATTGCCCCCCCAACTTGTCACTGGCATAAATTTTTTAACCATTAATATATGTACAAATAGCCCATGCGTTGTCCAGTTTCCCTTAAATAAAAATGATCCACATTCTAAATTAGTTATGGGCTGGGGTACCACCATAAAGGCTCCTTCTACTTTCACTGCTTCCTTTCTTCCAAACTTAGCATTCGCACCAGGTTTCCTCATAATTCCACATAGCTGATTTCCTTTCCCTGATATGCTTCCCAAACGTGAAATGAACCCTGGGCTGCCTCTTTTGTTGCACTTTCTGGATCCCAGTTGACTTGGTAGAGACCTCATTCCCTTTCTTCTGTCACATCAAACTTGCCAACACTTTCTCCTACGTGTTTTATTCTAGGATCAGCCCTTCCTCTCGTCCCATTTTGATATAAAGGGAAAGGGACCCCTGACTATTAGGTCCAGTCGTGGCCAACTCTGGGGTTGCGGTGCTCATCTCGCTTTATTGGCCGAGGGAGCCGCTGTACAGCTTCCGGGTCATGTGGCCAGCATGACTAAGCCTTGCACTTCGTGCTTTCGAACTGCTAGGTTGGCAGGAGCAGGAACCGAGCAACAGGAGCTCACCCCGTCACGGGGATTCGAACCGCCGACCTTCTGATCGGAAAGCCCTAGCTCTGTGGTTTAACACACGGCACCACCTGCGTCCCTCCCATTTTAATATAGCTCCATACAAATGGAGGGCAGGCATAAGCCCTCTTCATCTCTGCCCTAAGCTTCCCTTATCAACCTCCAGGCAGTCTACTGAGCTGCATCATTGAGATTCCTATAAAACACATCTCTTCTTTACTTCAATGGAAGAGAAAGGAAGCCTTAGTGTACATATTGCTGGTATTGCTGTCAAATAAGGGAAGAGGGATACTTTGGCTTCTACCCTGCCCATACAAGCTGTGTGTGTACAATCATATTTCACTCCGTATTATGTTGTCAGCTTGTGTTTCAATGCCTTCTGATTTATTTATTTAGTTTCCTAACCATTTTATTTCAACAACATATTTGCCATGAGATTCTAATAATCCATACAATATACTGCAGTGCACCATGAATGACATGCTGTTAGTTTGGTGACCTTATTTAATTAATTATTTTCTTAAATTAATATAGACATGATGTCTTTGCATGAATAGTTTCAGCAACATGCTGTGTTTGGTGGGGGGTGAGGGTGCTGTCATACTACATTTTACTCAATGCCCAGCTTATTGTCTGCTATGTCCTGCAGGCCTAATTCAGCCTTTATGCTTTCTAGGGTTTGCAGACTCTCATCAGATTCCACCCCCACCCCCACCTGATAAATCAGCTTTTCCTTTTTCTTTTTAAAGTAGAAATATGAGCATGAAGTAGATCCATGTTTGTTGGGTTGAAATAAACGACAGACGAATGGCAAGTGTAATATGGGAGGCATCCCCCGAGCATGTGTCGGGGAGTCCCTTTTATTGAATATTACAGCATTACCACATATGTGCTTGTTGCTGATTGGTTAACACAAATACAATGCAAGGGTTGCATATAGCAGTGTTTTTCAACCACTGTTCCGCGGCACACTATTGTGCCGCGAGATGTTGCCTGGTGTGCCGTGGGAAAAATTGAAAAATTCGAAAGCTTTTTTTTTAAAAAAAAAAAAGTCAAATTTTTGCCCACTAGACGGGCGCTGGACTGTGTCCACCCTATTTTCCATCCATCCTGGGTGGGGATCAGATTGGATGAGAGCGGACAGGCAGTCCGCTCTCATCCGATTCCCCATAGAGAGCAGCAGGGCTCTGACATCTCCCTCTCCGCACACAGTGGTGGTGTGCCTCGTGATTTTTTTCATGAAACAAGTGTGCCTTTGCCCAAAAAAGGTTGAAAAACACTGGCATATAGGGTTGCATATAGGCATTAATCATCAATAGATTAAAGGTTGGGGAAGGGAACACAGAATTGGACAGGCGTGAAAACCTCCTTAAACAATTACTAATGATTGATATAGCAATCATTATACTATATCATTAATCATTATAACTAGTGATTGATATAGTAAGACTTAAAAGAACATAACCATCGCATTCCGTAGATGTGGTCTACCATGCATTAAGAACAGGTCAGGGTACAATGTTCCATGAACTCAATGTGAACTGAACATTCTAGGAAGGAATGTTTTCAGCTCAGAGCAGTTTGCCAGACTCATGTGCAAAAGGAAAACTTCCCAACACATGTTGGCATCATTAAGTACTGTAAATTCTGGCTACATGCCATGTATTTTATTTTTTCAGTATTAAATACTGCCAGCTGTTGCATAGCTCCTTTGGGTGTTCATTTGGCACCTCCTCAACCTACTTGGTGCCAGCCAGTTCATTGCTGCCCTTTCATCCAGCTGCTGTTCTGTGTCGCTGTCAATTTCCAAGCTCATTTGAATGAGCATTAAACAAGCGTTTGGTTTGACTCATTGTGCCTCTATCGAGATGCATTCATAAATTGCTTGTTGGACTCTCTCCAAACACTAGTTTTGTAACACTATTGCACTCCAGCTAATTATCCATTGATTACAAATATTAGTTAAAAATATTTGGGGCTCAAATTCTTTCTGGCAGGATCTGTGCTTGGCTGGCTTGTTAAGTTAAAATAGTGTTGAAATACTTCTTCGTTGTTGTTTTTCCCATTTGAGATTTCTAAAGCTGTTTGACAAAAGCAAAATGACAGTGTGAGAAATAGGGCGGCAAGTGGTGAGACAATCGCTCTTGATGTTTTTTTCAGTTCTGAGCTCCAGCCCTCTGCCCACTTCTAAAATAATCCTAGGATATAGGTTATTAATAAAGCTTCGACAGTTGTGACTATTTTCTGCATAACTTGGTCCGTGTGAGTGTGAATAGTGTTTGGGTAGATATCCTAAAATCACTCTGACACACCTTTTAAAGCTCTGATATGGGCTTGTATGTTGTGCTGCCACCTAATTTGTTTTTTTATGTGTTATATTTCAGAATGAACTGGATAGGATGAAAGCCCAGTTAGCCATGAAAGGTGAGTTGAAAAATAGAAGAGGAAGAGGTTTGCCCTTTAGTAAAGTATTTATGTGTCCCAGTAAAGTATTAACTTTACTGAAGACTACTGAGATACGGTTGGCGCTGTGGTCTAAACCACAGAGCCTAGGGCTTGCCGGTCAGAAGGTCGGCGGTTCGAATCCGCGCGACGGGGTGAGCTCCCATTGCTCTGTCCCAGCTCCTGCCAACCTAGCAGTTCAAAAGCACGTCAAAGTGCAAGTAGATAAATAGGTACCGCTCCCGCGGGAAGGTAAACGGTGTTTCTATGCACTGCTCTGGTTTCGCCAGTAACGGCTTCGTCATGATGGCCACATGACCCGGAAAAACTGTTTGCAGACAAACATCAGCTCCCTCAGCCAGAAAAGCGAGATGAGCGCTGCAACCCCAGCGTCGTCCGCGACTGGACTTAACTGTCAGGGGTCCTTTACCCTTTTATTTTATTTTTTAAGTATTAACAAGCCTTGCATGATGACTTAAAGCTGTGTTTAAAACTGAAGAGTTAAGATACTTCCCACTCACTCCACTCCAAACACATATATACATGAAATGCTTTGGGTCACTTGTTGACCAGAGTTTAAAGACTCTGCTCAGCCACAGGGATTTGGCATGACACAGCTGAGCTTGGTGAAAAACTTAAGTGAGACTATTCAGATAAACTTAAGGTAAATGCCTCCTTGTTACGAAACTTGTACCTGCCTAATGTCAGTGGTTTTGTAGTGAAAAATTGCAGAGGTGTTGCATATAATTGAGAAACCAAATAGAAGTAGGAAACGGAGGAGGGGAGAGGATTTTGCCAGCTATCTGAATGATGGTCCATGTGTCTGGTTGCTCATGTGATTCCATTTCCCCATTGCTTTAAAGAGCATTGTAACTTTAATTTTAGAAATGCTTTATGGAGACAGTTAAGTGAAAGCCTTGGAGACTTTGTTGATGGCTTTTAAAGCATTGTCTGTAGGCAGCTGTGAGTCATAGGCAGTGAAGGGAAAATGTCACTCAAAATGAATGACAGAAATTCCAAAACATGAGAATGCAGTAAAATGAAGAGATTTTAAATGAGCAACCAAGGGAGGGTTCTTCTGTTTCTAATGAGCTGTCTTTTCCCATTGGACTGTTTGCCTTCCTCGACAATTACAAATTAAGGAGCCAAAAATAAGCTACATCTCTCCCTGAGATGAACAACTTCCCTCATAGCTTGCATACTGAGACAGGAGCAACTGCTATATTGAACCTGAGGGTGGCTTGTAGCACTGTACCTTGCTTGGTTAAGAAACACATTGAAGCTTTGACACACTTTAGGTGCTCTTTGGAGGGGAATTAAAGGTGATTATCTGCCTAATCAGTTTTGCAGGCCTGCCATATCTCTAATATAAATGTGTCTTTTATGAAGTCTTGATGGTCCTGTAACTTTTGCAGATGCACAAACTGGGACAATGTGTTTTGTTCCAGGAATTAAACGAAGTACGTTACATTTAAATTTCTTGCTCAGGGCGCAAAGTGTGGTGAAAGTAAATAAGTTAGAATAGGAATGTAACAATACAGTAACATAATTGTTCTGTGTGTCATCGTTGTCTCACTATTCACAGGAACAGCTGAAATCTTGCCTAAGCATGTACCCAGCACACAAGGGTTCACACCAAAAACAGAATACAGAGTCTTTTAAAGTCAGACATCAAAATTTCATGGTTTTGTAAATGTTATGTTTATGAATAATGCTGACTCCCTGCACAGTACTTAATTGTACCGGAGCTTGTTTTGATGCTTGGGAGGGTGGGAGCTGATGGCTACCATATTGGCATTGCCAACTGAACAGGTTCTGAAGAGAGCACGCTTTTACTCTTGTTCTAAAGAAACCTTGAAGCTTAGTGGAGCTTGTAACAAGGATTATTTGAAGTGGCACATGGTTCTCGCAGAACAGATTCAGTAATGGCCATCCAATAGTTCCAAGCAATTTCTAGACCAAGGGTGGCTAAATTGGATCCCTCCAGAAGTTGCTGGACTACAGCTCCTGTCATTCATGATCATTGGCCACAGTGGCTGGAGCTGATAATAGTTGGAGCCCTAACAGCAACTGGAGGGCCACAGTTTAGCCAGCCCTGTTTTATGCCTTTGAAAGTTCCCCTTGCTTTGCTTGTCGTTCGTCACGTTCCTGCCCCAAGTCCAAAGACCTAAAGAACTTGGGGAGATTTGTTTAAAGCACTGTAATTATGTGTGTGTGTGTTTTTGTTTCAGAGAAGGAGAAACGGGATATCCAAAATATTGTGAATTCACTAAGGGAGACCCTGGATTTGCGTAATGCCACCATTGAATCACTCCAGAAATCTGTGACTCAGATGACAATGTTGTGTGCTACTCTCAAGGTATGTTCAAAATGGTCTGGGTCTGTGCTGTAATATGATAAGATTCTCTTCTGGTTACCATATATCTGAAGGTAAAAAGAAGAAGTAGTGTGAGACTGTGTGTTTGCGTATAAGATGCCATCGTACTGTAAAATCATTTAATCTTCCTGATTTCAACCATACACAGTTGAAGGTGAGCTGATTGGAACTGTGAGACTTAAATCCAAGTAAGGTGAAGCGCTTACAACCTCCTTTTATGCCAGGTTTTCCCAGTGCAGAAAGAGTTTTTAAGCTCTCTGCCTTGGTTGGGGGGCCCAATGTGTGCTCAGTGCACTGGCTTGCATGGAGGCAGTTTGAGTATACGTGCTTCCATGTATACATTGAACCCTTGGAAATGAGCCGCCACATAGGATGTGATTGTACTGTATCTTAAATACATCTCATGGTATGACTTGAAAGTTTTAATGTACAACATCCAGCATCCTAAGGTAAAAAGTCCTTTTAGACTTAGCAGGGGAGACAAAAGATGAAGCAAGTATAAACCAGGCAGGTGAGACTTCCATCATGGAATACCGGATGATTCCAAATCTAAGGTTTTGACATTTGCTTCCCTTTGCTTTTATCTTTAAAAAGCCCAAATGCAGGATGTAACACTTTCTTGATTTTGCTGGTTTGGTGTTCGCTCAGGTTTGGGAAAACAGGATGCTTGGCAGGTGAGGCTGGCTTGGCCCAATCAACTGATGTCATGTATGATGTTAGATGTGATCAAGTAACTAGACAGCTGGGCCATAAGGACTTCTGAAATGCTTTAGAAACTCTGGGCACAAGTCCCAACAATCGGGATTTATAGTGCTTCAGAAGCACTATAAATCAGAAGCCCCACATGCAGTGCTTCTGAAGTGCCAACAGTCAACAGATCATTGGGACTTCAAAGCACAGCACTGTACTCCTTACAAGCCTCTTGCAAAGAGCCCATTGTCAGGGCATCAAAGAGTTTCATAGCCTGACGTCAAACGGGCCTAGAGGCGGTAGGGGATCAGAAACTGGCCTTCCGGCCAAATGCATTTCTCTACCCTGTGCTAAACTGTCCCTATAAAAAAGTGACATTCGTGCTTATCAAGGGGTTGAAATGGGAAGAAAGTATGTACGTCACCAGTGTTCTGCACTAGCATGTAAAAGTAGCTGTAGTGAGTCTGGTCTGTTTTGAGAATGAATATCTCCTCCCGCATTGCTTAGGAATACAACCAAGTGGGATCTGGGAGGGTCCACCTCTGTGTGTGTGGATAAATGATAGGATATAGATGGAATAAAGAACCTTATAGTTATTCCCTCTCTTTTCTCTTCTTTTCTATATCTTGGTTTTTTATTCTTGTTCTGCAGACTAGGCTGATTTTAATGGTATTTTATGCCCAAAAAAAATCATATTTTTTTTTTAAGGAATACGACCTTGGCATCTGCTGAAGACAAATGTTTGTTGATTTGGTTTTAGACTACTAGCCACATCCTCTTCCATCCCATCCAAAAATAATGCCCAAGTAAATTGATTTTTACCATAATTCCTGATATGATGTCCTATGATACCATAGGTCCATGGGTCAAATATTATGCCTTCAGATAATATTTTCTCAAATATTATGCCTTGAGAAAAGAGGCTAAGCTGAAAACACAGTTTGGCTGTGTGATAGTGGAAGACATTTTAAGTGAGAACTTCCATGTCAAGATGCGTTTCTGGAAATGATGTGAGTTAGATGGGTTATAACGACTTGTTTCTGCCTTTTAGATCTCTGTTGATATGAATGCAGTTTCATGAGTTGGCAAGCAGAAAAGGGTTGTTTCTCTTGGTGCTCAACAGATGTCGCATTTTAGGCTGCACTTTTAATGTGACATGATCAGAAGGAAGCTGAGATACACAAATCATTCATGCTATCTTTTCATTGCTCTTCCATATTCTGACTTCTCCCAGGACAGTTGATGTTTCAGTGAAGTGTACTTTATTCGGTGCTTTTTCTAATCATGCAGACCCTGCAGCTGCTCTAAGCCTATTAATTATGTAATCTGAGGCAACTGCACCCCACCCCAGATTTGGAGACAGCTTTCAAACTTTGTATGCATTTTCTGTCTAGAGCTTAGAATTTCTTCCCAATTCTGAAAAACAGAATTCCAACCGAAGCTGTCTCCAAGCATGCTATCAATGTGCGGCAAGTGCCAAATGGGTGAGCTTTGCTTTTCCTTCTTGGCTGTGCTGGAGAAAGCCTCTCTAGCAACAGCAGAAGCTAAATCCGCTGTGCCCTTCCTGTTCTGGCCATTAAATGCATTAGCATTACCAGCTAGATGCTGCTGAGGAGTTAAAAAGTTAAAATGGAAGCGTTGGGAAGAGTTGTAAAAACTGGGGATTAACAAAGACTGAGTGAGCTCTCATCAGCCAGCCAGCATTTTAGGCATTCATTTCTGTAAGTACATGAGGTAGGGAAGTAGTAAGTTGGCAAATACATCTAGAATATTTCACCTTCTGTATGGAGTAAAGCTTAATATCATCTTGTATAGATATTCTAGTCTTTGGCCATTCTTTTCTCTGAAGTAGGATCAAACAGCATTGCTTCTTCCCTAGCTTTCAGTTCAGAGGGAAAGTAGTAAGGATCCTTTGAAGTTTGTGCTAAGCTGACCAACCCAATCAAAGCCTAGAAATCACAAGTGTATTGAAGGAGGTTTATTTTCTTTAAATCTGCTGAGGAAGCTCCCTAAACGCACACTGCATTGATCCTGCACAGGTCACTCTATATTCAAGGAAGCTGTTCATTTTAATATAAGTATAGAAGCTGTTACAATATGATGATGGTTAAAGTGGGGTAGACTTTTGGTGGTGGTCTCATGAGAGCAGAGTAAAATGAAAGGAAGGAATTTGTGAGATATTTTCCTGCTCACAAAAGAGAAATCATGATATTGTACAAGTTTGTTCCTACCATGTTGCACTTAAATTAGACCGCATGCATGATACAGTTTTCTACAGATCATGAACAAGTTGCCATGAAGCATTCATGTGGCACTTAAAAAAAAAAATTCATTGCAAGAGTGGAAACAAGAAGTATTTAAGGGGGAATATTTTTTTCCTGGAATTAAGTACTTCTCTCATTTGTAAGCAATGACCTCAATCTGTAAATATTATTATTAGATAAGTTATGATCCATGGATATGCCAGACACCTGAAATGTAGACTGTGGGCTATTGAAGTAGCAAGAGCTTTGGAAATGGCTTGATGTTAAGTCCAAATTTTGCTTCCATGGGGATTCCTCTTAAACAAAAATAGTGCTTTTTTTTCTCAGAAACAAATGAAGTATCTGGAGCAACAGCAAGATGATGCGAAGAGTGCAAAAGAGGAGGCCCGAAGGCTGAGAAACAGACTGAAAACATTGGAGGGGTGAGAAAACAAGCTTTGGCTCTATACATACATCTTCTGGTTCTGTTAGCAGACTGCTCAGCAACCTCACATTTCTAGAAGACAACATTGGACCAGATGACCTTTGAGGCCTCTTCCAACTCTGAGTCTGTAACTTTGCAGTAGAAACACTTATTGTATTTACTCCTGTAATGCACACCTGTTTTGCCAAATATGTTGCAAAAATTAGGGTGTGCATTAGATTCGAGTGCACATTACATTCGAGAAAATACAGTTCTTAGGATTTCAGGGCACACTAGCATGCAGTGTCTTAGGTCTCCCGTGACCCAGCCTTCCTCTCGAATTTAATCTTTCTGGGGAGGGCAAAAGATTTGCAGTGATTTGTCAGGGGATACTCTCCCTTCCTTTTTGGCTTAAGGTGGCAGGAGGGGGGGGAGTGAAGTAAGCAGCAGCAGTAAGGAGGAGCTGGCAGCCTGCGTGTGTGTAGAGCCTTGGCCACCCTGTTTCCTGGTCTTCTGCTCCCTGAACCCAGTGGCAGTCCTTACTGCTCTGCTCTGCTCCTCCTTCTCAACTCCTTCATCTCTCCCTCTTACTTTTTCTCGCTCTCCAGCCCAGATCACGGCTACTCTCCTTCTGTGTTCCGTCCTTCCTCTTTTTCCTTCCTTCCTTCCACCTGTATCCGCCTCTCCTTTCCATTCCGGACACCCTTGAGGGTCAAAGGTTCCGCTCTGCCTTGCACCAGCTAATCAGAGAGAAGGGAAGAGGGATCAGATGGAAGAAGGAATGTAATGTGCACCTTTCTTTGCCAAATTACATCACAAAAATTAAATTCAATGGCCCATTACATTCGAGTAAATACGGTAAGTGTTTCCAACATGAGCCTTGCCCCTTTATCATGTGCTTGTCTGATAATAATTGATGCTCAACTTTCTTACAAATGGCCATGTTTCTGAGTTTGTTTGCTAGAGGAAATTTAATACTGGTAACTTGTTATTTATAATATTTAAGGTAAAGTAAAGGGACCTCTGACCATTAGGTCCAGTCGTGACCGACTCCGGGGTTGCGGCGCTCATATCGCTTTACTGGCCAAGGGAGGCGGCGTACAGCTTCTGAGTCATGTGGCCAGCATGACTAAGCCGCTTCTGGCAAACCAGAGCAGCACACGGAAACGCTGTTTACCTTCCCGCCGGAGCGGTACCTATTTATCTACTTGCACTTTGATGTGCTTTCGAACTGCTAGGTTGGCAGGAGCAGGGACCGAGCAACGGGAGCTCACCCTGTTGTGGGGATTCAAACCACTGACCTTCTGATCAGCAAGTCCCAGGCTCTGTGGTTTAACCTACAGCGCCACCCGCGTCCCATTTATAATATTTACATACCATCTAATATGTGAAATCACCAAGTGGTTTACATAAAATACAGTAAGATCATTGGGGGGGGGGGAATGCATCAGTATAATTCCCATTCAACTGAAGCACACTAGTGTTCATATGAATCCAGCTATGTTGGGGGGAAATCATTGCTAGTGTGAAATGCAGGATGTGTCTCTTCCAGGATTAACTGTTTCTGTGTTTTTATAACATGGACAACCTGCCACTGAACAAAAAGCAACAACCCACCTGTAATCTACCTTCCTTCGTACCAGGATTGAGACACTGCTGCAAAGTCAACGTCCCGAGGTAGAAAAGATGATCCGTGAAATGGGAACAGGTCAGGCCGCAGTGGAACAGCTTGCCGTCTATTGTATCTCACTGAAAAAGTAGGTGTATTAAATGCAGTAGCTTATTGACTTGGATTGGGTTTGTGTGGTACCCCCTAAAGGAATCGGTGGAAAAGTTAATCACAATAGGTGCTCTGGCAGAACGCTAGTTGCAATGCTAAGCCTTGGTGAATATAATTGAGGTGGCATAGATGGAAGATTTCAACACTGCAAGTATGCTATTGTTGCATTAGTGACACATCCATTGCTATGGAAACCACCTTCAGAGCTTTGCCAGAGTGCTCAGGAGGTGATTGTTTGATGAGAACGGAGGGGATGAATTATTGTCATGATTCTGAGTAAGGCAGCATGGCCCCTGAATATCTCCCTGGTGCTGAGCAGAGTGCTTTGCACTGCTGTGACATTAAGTATGCTGTAGTCGCCAGTCCCTACTGTGTGCACTAGAGGCCTTTTTATTTATACCGTTTATAATTCACAGCTTGTGCAGGCAATGTCAGATAGCAAATGGGTAATCACAACTTTTAATAATGAGCTACCAGCGTGAAGTGTACCTGCATTGTAATCAGTAACTTCAGCACTGTTTTATAATAGTATTAAATTGCTTTTAGAACCTTGAACTTAAAAATAAAAATTGAATTGCTGCATCTCATTTCATTAATGAGAATGTAAAATACCGTACACGACTGAAGATTGTTTAAACATCCTATGCATTTTGACATGGAATATTCTCTTCTGCCATTCTGCTGCTTGTCCCGGCCCAAACCAAGTAGTGCTGTTCCCCTGAAAGCATGTTTTCTCGCCTACGCTGTAGTGTATCGGTGTTTTAACACTGTTCAAGTCAGTGTTGGCTTGTTCAGTGCTGTCTTCTCCCTGGAAGTTCTTGTATATATAACAGAAACTTCTGCAGGCACTTAAGCTGTGAAATGAAAATCTTCAGTCTAAATTTGGTTACTGGCTTTATCTATGAGCCGTTTGCTTGAAAGCATGTTCAACAGATGGACTAATTTGGGCCCTCTCCAGGGAGTATGAAAATCTGAAGGAGTCTCAGAAAGCATCAAACGATACAAAAGAGAAGCTGAGAAAGGAGTTGTTTTCTGCTAATCACAAGGTAAAAGATGTGTTGATGCTCCTGCAGACACGTTGCAGAGGTATTTATGTGCAGCTCTTCATCAGTACCACTACCGAAATAAAGCAAAATACATTTTAATTAGGTATGTATTTGTTTAACACAATTCTTGTCCAAGCACTTACATTGACCATGTTGGCAGCTATCTTAAGCTGAGAAGTTCAGCTGTAGGTTCCCTAAGATTCCTCAGTATGTCTGCATAACATTTATTAGTCTGCCTCAGTATTCTTTCTGTTTCTGCATAACAAGAATTGAAAAAAACTTCTAATAAAGCATTGTGTTATACATATATAACTGCACGAGGACAGTTTATAGTTTTAAAGTCAAAATGCACAACTGTCTCTTGAAAATCCCTCTGGATTAATATCAGGAAGGGTCTTAGTTTGTACTGTAAACACAGGTGTAGGGAGGAAGGGTGGGAGAGGGTTTCTCTCTTGAGAATATACTGGGAATGGCAAGAGTTTATTGTACCTTTATTATAAATGCCTACTTACAAGCACACTGAATTACTTTGAGCAAACTAGTACAGTGGTACCTCGGGTTAAGTATTTAATTCGTTCCGGAGGTCCGTTCTTAACCTGAAACTGTCCTTAACCTGAGGTACCACTTTAGCTAATGGGGCCTCCTGCTGCTGCCGCGCCACCGGAGCACGATTTCTGTTCTCATCCTGAAGCAAAGTTCTTAACCCGAGGCACTATTTCTGGGTTAGCAGAGTCCGTAACCTGAAGCGTATGTAACCCGAGGTACCACTGTACCGCTGCCCTCAGCAGCTTCTCATTGACACCTGAAGAGATGAGCCACATTGGAGCTCCCTCTGCAGGAGCCTTGAAAGAATAAGAATCTGTTTCCATTTAGGACATCTTTATTTACAATACACTAAATTATTTTATCCTGAAGTCTAAGAACGTGCATTTGTAAAACATAAACTACTGTAGGTTTTTTGAGCACTTAGAAGCTTGGTGTACTGCTGTATCCCATCATGTACTAGACTTCCAACATACTTTTTTAAATCTATAGCTACAGAAGACAGTTCTAGAGTTGGAGAAAACGACAGAAGAGGTGAAGAGCACCCAGACTGATCTGAGAAATGCAGATAATGAGATAATGGTGAGAACATTCTTTTAACTTGCTGATAATTAATGTGGCCCTACAGCCTTCGTAGTGTATAGTCCAAATACTGTTCTAAATTCCACCCTGATTAAAAATGGCTGGGAGGCACCCTCAACTTCAAGATGCCTGTATCTTTGCAAGAGGGGATGTAGAAATATTGGCTTTTGGTAGGATTTCTGACATGTATTAATTGCTGCTCTTTCTTTCCACAGAGTTTGAAAAAGAAGATAAGAGTGATGCAAGATACCATTAAAGTGTCATCATTAAGCAATGAAGCACTTGGCCGGCTTGTCTCTGAAAGGTTGGTTTAGAAAAATTCAGTGGATATTGATGTAGCAGAGTTACTGTACCAAAGATTTTGTCCAATATAAGCATTTCACACCTTCCTGAGCTGTCCAAAAGCACATCATAAGATGCCTTACATATAGTCAGGCTATTTGTCCAACTAGCCCAGTACTGCCTACTGTGACTGGGAGTGGTTCTCTAGGGTCTTTCCCACCACCTGCTACCTGACCCTTTTCATTAGACTTCAGTATTTCGTCATTTGCTACATCACCATCCATACCAGCTCAGTATAACACTAGTGCAAGTGTTTCTTCTGCCACTATTATTTCAAACTTTTCACAAGGGCCAACACTGATGCCAAAATCCAGCATCGCCTGAGCTCTGCGAGTGCAGCTTTCTCCTGATTGAAGTGTGCAGAGTGTTTGAGGACCAGGACATTTGCAGGGAAACCAAAATGCTTGTTTACAAAGCTATTGTACTACCAACCTTACTATATGCTTGTGAAACATGGACCACTTATAAATGACATCTCCAACTCCTCGAAAGATTCCATCAACGGTGTCTCCGAAAATTTTTACACATCACTTGGGAAGACAGGTGAACTAATATCAGTGTATTGGAAAAAGCAAAGATCACCATTGTTGAAGCAATGATTCTTCAACATCAACTTCGTTGGACTGGTCATGTTGTGCGGATGCCTGATGATCGTCTTCCAAAGCAACTACTCTATTCCAAACTTAAAAAGGAAAGCGTAATGCTGGTGGTCAACGATAGAGGTTTAAAGACTGTCTCAAGGCAAATCTTTAAAAATGTAGTATAAACACTGACAACTGGGAAAAACTGGCCTGCGAGCACTCCAGTTGGAGAACAGCCTTTACCAAAGGTGTTATGGGTTTTGAAGACACTTGAACTCAGGACACAAGGGAGAAACATGCTAAGAGGAAGGCATGCTTGGCAAATCCACACCGTGATCAACTCCTGCCCGGAAACCAATGTCCCCACTGTGGAAGGACGTGTGGATCCAGAACTGGCCTCCACAGTCATTTACGGACTCACTGTTAAAACCGTGTTTATGGAAGACAATCTTACTTGGCTACGAGTGATCACCAAAGAAGAAAGAAGATGATTATATCAAACAGTAACCTAACCTTCCTATATAAATGTCAGGGGTACAGGGACAGATGCACAGGGAAGGCAGGAAATGGAGAGCGATGGAGAGGAATCCCAGGAGAGCGAGGAAGAGGATAGGAATGACGCAGGGGATTCCATGAGTCTCTCCAGCGAATCAGAGGATTCCCAGAAAGGGGCGCCTGTGGTAAGGGCAAGGGGAGCCCCGGGTGGAAAGTGTCAGGAGCGGGGGGCCAGCAGGGGACCCCAAAGCGGCAGCTGGGAATCAGGGCCAGCCTCCCCACCAGAGCGCAGCGAGGGAGGGGGAGGTTCCAGTGTGTCAGAGGGAGCAGCTCCGGCGACAGAGAAAGGGGAGGGATCAGAGCAAGCCGTTCTCCCGGAAGGGGAGGAAGGCAGTGAGGAGAGTAGCATAACTGTCAAAAGGAAGGTCAGAAGTTGGGCGCGCGCGCCAAGTTCAAATGAGGAGGCGCGCGGGAGAACAGGGAGCCCGGAGGAGGAGGGGCGAGGACCCAAAGCCCGCAGGAGGGGGCAGGAGCAGTCTGGAGACTCCGCTTCAGGAGAAAGCAGGAGGGGAGGAACCCCGACGGGCAGAAAGATCCTGCGGAAAAGGAAAGAGAGAAAAAGGTGGAGCAGCGTTAGCTTATTAAACTGGTGTATGGGAGGGACCGATTCAGAGGGGACTTCTAATGTCTAGGGGAAAGAGACGCGGGGCTGCACGCCTCGGTTGTGGAACCAATAATGAACTGCAATAAACATCCTTGTATATAAGAAGAGCTTGGCGTTGGTCTTTTGTGAGCTGAGACCTGAGGCAGCCCTGACAATAAATGTAGGGCTTCTTGTTTAAGGCCAGTTTTACAGTACACTAGCATGAATGGGATGTGAAGACCCCAGGCAACCTGGCAGTCATTTTGGTAATTTTGAACACTTTGCACATGTTGCTAGAAAGCAGAAGAAAGTTCTCTCTCTGAATTTAGTTCTACTGTATCCGTATTATATAGTCATTGCCTTCCACCATCAGGAATGAGTACTAATAGGAAGCTAGTATTTAGATGGTACAGCATGTGGTGTGGGCTGGAAACTGAGACGGTTACCTGTCTGACAGTGTAATGTTGTGTTGTGATATTTGTACAATTTTGCCTTACAGCCCTGCTCCTCTAGAATTGTTAACCCCAAAGCTCCATCGACCAGCTCACAGTGATGAGATTGACCTGAATGATACTTTTGATGTACAGACACCAAAGAATGATACCTTTGATGTACAGACACCAAAGCATCCACCTCACAAGAGCATCTCTGCTCCTGCAAAAAAACTTAAACTGGATAAAAAGTTGTGAGTCACAGTTGCTTCCCTTTTTACTGGGTGTATGTTGTGCTCTTGATCTGTCTGGTATTCTCACTTCTGCATGCACTGTAAGCAATTTTCCAGCCATCTTAATACTTTTAATTTGTACTGCCTTTCTATATTACTATACAGAAGGTGGTTTACAAGCTGAAGAAATAACAAATTGTACAACAAAGACCACATTTTGTTCTCATTGCTTTTGATGGAAATACAGTGGTGCCCCGCAAGACGAATGCCTCGCAAGACGGAAAACTCGCTAGACGAAAGAGTTTTCCGTTTTGGAGGTGCTTCGCAAAACGAATCTCCTATGGGCTTGCTTGCGAGTTCCTGCGGGGGGTTTTTCCTCCCCCCCCTTTTTTCTAAGCCGCTAAGCTGCTTATCAGCTGATCCGATAAGCTGATAAGCCGCTAATAGTGCTAATCCTCTAATCCGTCAATGGGCTTGCTTCGTAAGACGAAAAAACTGCTAGACGAAGAGAATCACGGAATGGATTCTTTTCGTCTTGCGAGGCACCACTGTATCTCATTTTAAAGCTTTTGTTCACTGCAGAAGACTGTCACAACATATCTTACCTGTTGTGAGAGTAAAGTGAGACTTTGCCCCCAAAGTTGCCTATCTTATTGTCCATTATCTATCTCAAATATCTCATTAAAAAGTCTCTAACAGGGTAATTCCTAACCTGCATGCTTGCAATCTAAGACAGACAGAACCGTTTCAGGAAGAGGAAACTTTACTTTGTCGATTTCTTAAATAGGCACCCTTCATTTGTTACTTCTAACAAGTGCTTTATCTCGGCTCCCGTTGAATCCTAGAGATAATGAAGAATGGCTTTCCTACTTGTATAAAGACTTTGGGGTAGGCTAGGGGTGGGAACCTCAGGTGCAGGGGCCAAATGTGGCTCTCCAAGCCTCTCTGTCTGGCCCTCGGGACTCTCCTCAGCCACACACCCTCACCAGACCTGCTTCACATCCTCCTTGTGCGATTCTGCCTGGCTGGAATGTGCCCTTGAACTCTGATAATGCCTCTTGCTTTTGTCTGGATGAAAGATAAAAGAAGGATATACACAAACTAGTGTAGTGTACAAAGGTTAATAATTACATTTGTTACTTTGCCCACTTTTGCCTCTGGCCCCACCCACTACTGGCATGGTGGCCCTTAGAAAGCATATGGCCGTCTGGCTGAAAAAGGTTCCCCATCGCTGGGTTAGGGCTTCGGCGAAATGATAACAATGGCAGCGAGGCAAAAGTAATGAAAAATCTGCCACATTTGCCTGTTGATCAAACCAGAGGCTTTTATCTTAGTGGTCAGAACAGAGAGAAGGGAGGAGAAGACAACATTATAGTTGCATTTTATTATTTTAATTGAGACATAAGAAGCCTATACTTTTGTAGTATGTCCACTGCTGACAGCTGCTGGGAGTCATAGTCCATAGGGTACCAGGTTGGCAAAGCCTGTTTTAGGTGTTGGCTTATGATCTGGGCCACATTGTGAAAATTCATGTTTGAATTCAAACTGGTGCCTCCAACTCTAAAGGGATATATTGAGCAATTTACTACTTTGTGATGTGTAATCTAAATTGTGTGTGGGTTTGTTTGTTTTTTCCAGTGCACCTGTGACAAGTTTATCAAGAGTTCTGAAAGAAACAGTGGAGGTATTGTAACGGATAACCTGAGTAGCAACTATAACCTCTTCAATCCACTATCTTTAGAGCTATTTTGAAAGCCATCTTTTCTCCAGACAGCCAAATTCTGCATGGATTTTAAAGTAATACATTTTTCTGTGTTATATAAAATAGTAAATATTACAGTTAGCCCTGAGAGGTGTGCGAGAGTCAGCTTCCCACTGCTATGTATTCTGAATTATCTGGGGCAGGGGGTCCGTACTGTTGTCATCTGTTGATCTATCAGCTGGCACCAGAGCCCAGTGACTTTCAAACTTCCATTCCTCTCTAAGAATGTTTAAAAAATCTGCTTTTGCAGAAACGACCATTTCCTTTCGCACAATACTGTAGATGGATTACATGGATTCTAGTAGTGCTGCTTGTGTTTGGTTGCAAATATGAGTATTTTAGTTTAACTCTCCTACTTCTTCAAATATGGTTCAGAGCTGCTCAGCTGACACAGATGATGAGCATCTGGAAGATCTTCTGCCTGCTTTCATTAGAAACTCTGTTATGTCCAAGAGGCCACCTGCAAGCAACATGCTTGTACCACAGAGGAACGCAGGAATGGTGAGTACAAGTGGGATGTGCATCAGAGTTTTGCAGTGTGGAGTGTTCCTGCTTAAACTGCCAACCAGCAGCCAGCTGAACCCTGTTCCTGGACATGCCTTCTCATGTCCTCATCTACAAATCTTACAAATTCAATATGCTCTGTTCTTTTTATTGCTAGTGGACCTGCTTAGACACCCGATCAGGCAGCACATACTTAGCATACTCTGATCACAAATCCTCTAGTGTGTTATGTGCCCTTTTACCCACTACAATCCTTTTTCTATTTCATAACAACTTCCTCCATGGGAGTCATATGCTTTTGCATTTTTAACTACTGGATTCTCTTCCTTGTAGGTGAGAACTGGGTATGATGGCTTAGGAGGCAGAACCAAATTCATTCAGCCTGTATCCTTTCCTAAGATCTGTCCTGCAGAAGCTATGCTGATATCCAGCGGCACTGAATCTATGATGATCAATGACACAAAAGACTAAGAAGAAGCAGTGGCATTTACTAAGCCATCAAGCAATGTTCCAGTTGGAACAGTGACGTTCTGGCTTAAATTCAAAGTGAGGAGAAGCCGAAATAATGGAATATATTTGGGGAATATATCTCTCTAGAATCAATCAGAATATACATTGTATGAGTTCTTGGCTACAGTGTTCTATATTTACAGTTGTACCTTGGTTTTCAAACAGCCTAGTTCCTGCAGCCAATTAGAAGCCGTGCTTTGGAAGTCAAATGCTTTGGCAGTTAAATGGACTTCCGGAACAGATTCCATTCAACTTCCAAAGTATGACGGTACTGGGGAAAAAGTGGCCCTAGGAAACCTGGATCAGGATCTTGTTCAAATCCCACTTGTGAATCTATCAGGCTGAGTTTACATCTGCTGTAGAGATCAAAGAAATGCAGTGTTTAAATTAGGTATATATATACACTTTCGTTCCCTGAAAACTGGAAAACCTATATAAGTTGGGGGGGTTCCAGTTTTTGCAGCTGGTAGAGTATTTCAAGACACATTTGCAGCAAATGCTACATTTTTCAGAGGATACCATGAGTGTTTCTAGATATCATTGGTGTTTCTAGCATATCTGTGTTCACATTCAGGTTAATGTTCCTTTACCTCCCCTTGTGCAGAGTTAAGAGGTCAGTAATCCAATATTTGTCATCAAGAGCCTGTTTCTTTATAATGAGCTGTGATGGTTATTGTTTTGAAGCTTATGTAGCAGTAAAACACTATTAGGAGAGGTATCTGTCTGCTACCATCTCTTGGTCAGCCTTTGACTGGGTGATGGGAATAAAAAATGTTTGACTCCATGATCAGCTAAAACCTGACCTCTCTTCTCTTACTTGGGAGGTTGGGGGGAAAATGACCCTGAAGGAGGGACTCAGGGGGAGAGAAAATAATTTAGCCCCCAGATATGATTTATACATGTCAGATATGTATGGGAATGTAAAACCTTTCTTTTAAATATTTGGCCACTATTTTCCTTGACGTGTCTCATTTCAGAGTATATCAACAGAGATTCGCCCCCTAGCTTTGAGGTGCAAGAAAAGAAGTGTTTCTAAGCAACCAACAGCAGCCACTTCTGGCATCAGTCAGACTAAACTAGACAACTTCCTTAAGTAACTATGGATCTCTCTAGCTTACACATAGATAATCAGAGGCCAGGAATTATCTTCTACAGCAGACAGAACAGCATGGTGACCTAAGTGAGCCAGGACAACTCCACAGTGGCACAGCAGCTGCACTCCCCCTGGCTTTGTGTTCATCTGATTCTCCCACCCCCCCACCCCCGCAGATTGAACATGGAGGAATGGCTTTGCTGTGCTACCAGACTTTAGGGGAGAAAAGGACTGAGTAGTTTCTGTTCCAGAATGCCTCGCTGCTGTCTTGGAGTACTGTATTTTAATCCTGGTAAGCCAAGGAAGCCTTGGCTCCTGTAACTTTGACAGTAGGGAATACTACATCTGAAGAGAATATGGCTTGAGAAGCGTCTCCTCAATAAAATGCTGCTATGTTAGCATTGTGACATGGAAACCTTCATGTAAGAAGAGAATTATTATTTGCAACTGTCAAGTTGCATTGGTGTCTTGGGTGATTGGATGGAATACACAAGAAAAGAATTTATGTAATTGATCTTCTAACATCAGGGAGCAAGGTCATGTCTTTGCCAGATATGTCTGCTAGATCTGTTGGCTCTTGATCCTCATCTTTGGTGGCAGCACTTAATGCTCAGTTAACGCTGAATTTCTCCATTCTTCTCACTGATTTGGGGTATTTCCCCCCCCCTTTTTTAGGATGATACTTTTTGGGAACTGTTTACATGTTTTTTGTCTCAAGGAATGTCCTGCTTCTGAAGGTGAACAGATTCTGTTGTTTTTATGTAATCATGCAAAATTGATAGCCTGTCCCTAAGCCTGCATATTCATGTTTCTTACTTGAACACCCAGTTCCTCAATCTCTTAACATGCCTAAAGTGTTCAAACTAATTTCAAGCATTCTGCAGCTTCACCAAAGCAAATGTTGTCTCACATATCTGGCATTCAGTTGTCACCTTTTTCTCCTTGAGTTAACAGTGTGCTGTGTTTGAGAGATGAATATTTTTGGAGGGAACTTGCAATATTTAGATCTGTATTTTACTTTGATTTTTGTCCTAGACATTTCTGCCGCCCCCCAAAAAACTGTTGGTGCTATTTGTCTGAATTTTTGTTTGCTGCCTTCAAGGAGGGTTTTATAGAGCATATGGATATTGTTCTTCCAGAGTTAGACTTCTGATTTCCTGATGGAATAGCAAAATTCAACTATCGTTTGTAGTTACTGTTTAGGCTTAAAGTGGGTTTGCCCCCAAAGCTTTAAGGATTCAATCCATAAAATGGGGATTAAAAATATTGCTTATTTGAAGCAAATGTCCACTTGTTTCCTTAAAGAGATTCAGGCAAAAGGGACCTTCTGAGTTGGAGTTACCTTGATGTTTTGAGTTGCAGGGAAACCTGTTTGAAAAGCTTTTGCTGAATATCTCCACCTTAACTCCAAAGTTAAGTTGCAAGCTTACCCAAGACATAAATCAATCAATGAATGAACTTGTACTTAAAATTCATAATTGTATTTATTTTGAATAAATGTTGTATGTGCCCCATCCGTTAAAATGTTACACAGTATTAAGAATGATCACTGTTGCTGCACTAAGAGGCTATAATGGCACAAATTGCTAAATGTACATCTGGAAGGAAGGGTCACAGCCCCTCCAGACGAGGATTCTAGATATGATAAAACCAGAATGTTTGGGTATAACATAAGGACACCCTTGCTGAATCAGACCAAAAGCCTATCTAGTCTAGTGTTCTGCTTGCAAGTAGCCAACCAGATAGATGCCCACGTAAATCCTTCAAACAGGACATGAGGGCAAGCAACCTTTCCAGCTGTTGTTCCTCAGTGACTTATACTGATGCTCCTTGTTGATCCTGGAGGTAGAATATAGCCATTATTACTGATACCCATACTGGAATTATCTGCATTCTCTTCCTGCTGACATCACTGCTTAGTTTCCCACCTCCAACTCAGGATAGCCATGTATCTGATGAAGTGGGCTGTAGTCCAACTAAACCTTAAGCTATGATAATGCTTTATTTTTAAAGTGTCACAATACTCCTTTTTTCCTATGTCCCTTGGAAGCAATTCCTACTTACCACAGGCCCACAAGTGAATTACTGTTTGTTATCATTGATACTGTGTATGTCATCCTGCCCTCCCTTAAAGGAGTTCAGGGCAGCATACATAGAAATGGTGCTGTGTCACTCTCAACATCCCAACCTGATGTATGTTGGGTTGAGTTACAGTGATTGGCTCAAGGGCATCAAGTGATCTTCATGGCTGAACAGGGATTTTAAGCTGCTACTTCCCAGTTTTAAGTAAGCAGTGGAAATATCTATGTACCATGAAGCAGAAAGACAATTGATAAATAGCCCTCAAGGATAGTGTGAGTATCTTGAAGAATGTCTTAAATTTTAGCTGATCCCGTGTATTTTCCCTAAAGGGGAAGGGTGATCAGCAAAGCAGAAATCTGTGGCTTCAGACATTGTTGGTCTGATCTTAAGAATTCTGAGTTTCCATACCCGACCCACAAATTCTAAGTTTCCCTCCAGGCTGTCAATATTTTGTTGGAGCGATTCAATTATATAACAGCAAACTTTTTTAAAAAAATCAGGGGTTTTCCAGTAAGGAAAGTGACAGGGAAATGCACCAGAAAGTGAGGGATGATGACTGATGCATGAGAATAATCTGATTACATTGTGGATTATAAAGTAAGAGTCAATATTTATCATTTCCACACCTCCAAAAGCTTCCTGAAACATTCATGTTCTAGTTCTGTTTGCTTTGTACAATAACAGTTCAGAACTGTTTAAGGAAATTTGTAGCCACTTCCTCTTACTAATACAGTGGTATCTCAGGTTACATATGCTTCAGGTTACAGACTCCACTAACCCAGAAATAGTACCTCAGGTTCAGAACAGAACAGAACAGATGAGAACAGAAATCGTTCTCCAGCAGCGCGGCGGCAGCAGGAGGCCCCATTAGCTAAAGTGGTGCTTCAGGTTAAGAACAGTTTCAGGTTAAGAACAGACCTCCGGAACGAATTAAGTACTTAACCTGAGGTACCACTGTACAGGTCATGGGTGCTATAAAAAGGTTGCTTTTATGAGAGGCCTTATCTCTGCCTTGTTGATAATGTACATCTACCTCAATGAGGTCTCAGTCAGGCTTAAAACAATAGTTTTTTGACAGAATCCATGTGCACATTGCTTCTATTCTGGACACTTCAAATTTTTCTTCAGCTACTGGGCAGTAAGGAGCTATTGTAGCACAAAGGTGAACTGAAATAAAACAATCTTGAGTGAAATGGGATATTCAGAGAGATGATGCTGTTTCTTAAGTCAACTACCAGAGGCATTTTCTACTGCAATTAAATTACTAAGACAAGAGCAGGCCCACTTTTCACTTCCAGTAAGTTCTTACTATCTTTTTTCCAGACTTGCATGCTTTTCTCAGTATTGACTCATCTCTCCTAAGGGGAAACTGTCAACTCCCATTTGGCCTCGAAGCTTAAATTTGGCAATAACCAATTTTTACGGAGCTCTGAGAAATCATAGTTTGGGAGGAGGGAGCATTAACATTGTTTACTCAAGCATTTGCCTGTGGTATTTATTTACTGAATCTTTAAGGCTTTAGAGGTCAAGGAGGTGAATCTGATCAATTCTCTGACTAAAACTGGATAAATGGCACAGGATATACATCACCTTACTCTTACGTAGTTAAAAGTTAATATAGAGGGTTGTAAAAGGGCAGGCTGAAGCATTGCTTTATGTCACACTATCCTGAACTTGGTACTGCCAAGTATTCAACATAACAGGCTTCAGCAATAGAATTTCTGTTTGTGCTTCATATATCCTATGAGGGAGCAAGGACACCTGTCTCCTGCCTCTTGGAACTACATTTCTGGCCTGGCTGAAAGAGGTATTATCAGAAAGTCAGAGGGACAAGTTCATAGTTTTCGGGTGACCTAATGCATCAGAGCAGCGTGAGGAACCTGACCGGTGCCCATGCTGATGGGTTGGAGTCTAGCAACAGCTGGAGGCCATATGCTAAGCTAACCCACATCTAGAAAAATATGTGCACCTTCGCCAGCCCATCTGCCCTGTGAAGAAGGAAAGTGAGGAAGGCAGGCAGAGACAACATTGGGGCCTGCTCAGTTGCGTTGTCCCCCTCTTCTCCACCCTGGCCAAGAATGGATAAGACCTGTTGGAACAGGCCAAGGCTCCATCAATTTCAGCATCCAGTTTCTAAGATAAGTCAACCCAGATGTCTCCCAAGAAGTTCAAGAACAGGAAGACAAACCCTGATTCTTTACAAGAACCTCGCTCACTTTCCCTTTTGGGGCTAACAGAAGACGGGCCACTGCTGTTAAATACATAAAACTTTTCTAAAACAACAAATTCTGGACCAGATTACTTATAACACTACATTATTCTGTATTTAACTATATGGTCAATTACATCATCTAGGTAAATTCTATTTGTGTGACCACACTTTACAAAATGTCATAGGGCAGTGATCTGAAAACAGGTACTTCTGCTTGAAAAGGGCAGATCCGATAATTTCCATTTTTGGGTAACAACATGGGCTGCTGTTGTTGCATACATAAACTTTTCTGGCACCTGGGGATTTCTGTCTGGGTTATTCCCAACAAAAAGGACTCTGGCTTTTGGGGGAAGGTAAATTTAAGCATTTTTTTTCAACTCATCGTAAATAATTTCCCAATATTATTTTACCTTTTGACATGTCCACCACCTATAAAAAGAAGGTTCCTCCCATTTCTTTACATTTCCAACACATCTTGTTCTGCTTTATGAATCTTAGCTAACCCACTCGGAGTTAAATAACATCTATGAATCATTTTCAAATAGTTCTCTTTCAGAAAATAACACAGTAAATTTCAAATCACTTTTCCGATGTTTCTCCCAGAGGTTGCAATCTATACTGTGTCCTGTATCTATTGCCCAGTGTGTAATTGGTGCTATAATTAGCTCATCTTTTGTCTCCCATTCTAATAAAAAATTATACATTTTAGACAGGAATTATACATTTCAGTCTGAGTTTGCCCCCTGTAAGGCACCCATTATCTGTCCTCTTAATTGCAATTGCTCCAACGAGGGATAACCATAAAAATGTTTTTCTTTCTAGAAGATTTTTATATTTTTCCCGGACTCTATACAAATTCTTCCCAAGAACGTGGTTCATAGAACTCTTATAAATTTTTGCTTTCCCATACTAAAGACATGCATACCAGCTGAATTTTAAGTCATCCGTCACTTAAGCTTTTCAACTTGACCACCCTACCCCCTTCCTTTATTTTTGATGGCAGACTTTTATTGTTACCTTGCTTTCTTCAAACAACTTGTTCCCATGCAGGGCAGCAAGCATTTCTGGAGAAGACTCACTTTTTGTTCTCCAGTCAATATACCAAATAGATATGAATGTGCCTGTTGGGAGCTCGCTTTGGTTGCCACAGGACCCCTCAATGTCCCGGTCATCCCCAGGACCTCCTTCAGGCTGCTTATTGCCTCTGAACTACTCCAAAAAAGCAGCAGCCGGGTCATTGTGATAGCGGTGCCAGCTTCCTTCTCCCCTTGCAGCGGCAAACCATAAGTCCACATCAAAATTTCATTTGACTCGTTTGCATACAGCCGTCTTTCCCATAGGGCTTAGTGGTGTGTCGCGCCAGCCTCTCAGGGGCACCCCAGCAAGTGGGGAGCTGCGAGGCTTTGCCAGCGGCCTCCCCTTTCTCTGCACACCCGTCAGCTGTGCCCTGCCAACAATAAGGCTGACAGGCATGCAGCTTCCCTCCCAAACCTCTGCGGGGAACACTCTCCTCCCAAGGCTTGGGAGGGAAGCTGTGCTCTCCTGCAGAGGCTTGGAAGGGCGCAACTTCACTCCTGAGCCTGTGATCATTGCTCTCCTGCAGTGGCATGGGGGGTAGTTGTGTCCCCCTCCCCCCGATGGCTGGCAGTGCACAGCTACAGCCACCCCACCACCCCACTATCCATGGTAATTTGGGGGTGCTGGGCAGATATTTGCACCCTGGCGCCGCATCTGCTAAAGACAGCCCTGTTTGCATATAATTTTGGACCTCTGATATAGAAATGCAGTAGCATTCGCTGATATCCTGCTAATTTATATGTCCATGTTTGACTTGAGCAGAGTCTTCACCATAGGGAGAAGTTTACTGTAAGGCTCTGGGGAACAGTCATGAGAATATGTTGAATTATGAACCAATTAGCTTTCTTTTAATCATCCACTGGGGAGAACCATGAAACATTAGTAAGCTCAAAAGGTGCATTGCAGCGTGGGGTGGGGGAGGTACATGAGCCAACAGTGTGACGCAGCAGCTAAAAAAGCCAATGCAATTCTGGGCTGCATCAATAGGAGTATAGCATCTAGATCAAGGGAAGTAATAGTGCCACTGTATTCTGCTCTGGTCAGACCACACCTGGAGTACTGTGTCCAGTTCTGGGCACCACAGTTCAAGGACACTGACAAACTGGAACGTGTCCAGAGGAGGGCAACCAAAATGGTCAAAGGCCTGGAAACAATGCCTTATGAGGAACGGCTAAGGGAGCTGGGCATGTTTAGCCTGGAGAAGAGGAGGTTAAGGGGTGATATGATAGCCATGTTCAAATATATAAAATGATGTCATATAGAGGAGGGAGAAAGGTTGTTTTCTGCTGCTCCAGAGAAGCGGACACGGAGCAATGGATCCAAAATACAAGAAAGAAGATTCCACCTAAACATTAGGAAGAACTTCCTGACAGTAAGAGCTGTTTGACAGTGGAATTTGCTGCCAAGGAGTGTGGTGGAGTCTCCTACTTTGGAGGTCTTTAAGCAGAGGCTTGACAACCATACGTCAGGAGTGCTCTGATGGTGTTTCCTGCTTGGCAGGGGGTTGGACTCGATGGCCCTTGTGGTCTATTCCAACTCTATGATTCTATTATTCTTGGTACT
This sequence comes from Podarcis vaucheri, assembly GCF_965113315.1. Lineage (NCBI taxonomy): Eukaryota > Metazoa > Chordata > Lepidosauria > Squamata > Lacertidae > Podarcis > Podarcis vaucheri. The sequence continues at coordinate 75,414,848 of NC_138760.1, read as the reverse complement.
GCATGGTCCATGGCCTTTTAAATGATGAGGTGCTGGTGCCATCCAGTGGTTTTTCTAGGAAGTAGTTTCTGTATATGGTATACAGCCAAATGAAACAATAAGAAACGTCTCCATGGGGCCAGTTCTGTAATACATTTAAGAAGAGCATCTATGGGAACTAAAGCCCCATTTGCACTATACACTTAAAGCAGTAGCATACCACAAAAAAATCTTGAGAACTGTAGTTAGTTAAGGGTGCCGAGTTAGGAAGTGCCTGTTCCCCTCATAGGTCTAGTTTCCAGAGCAGTTTAACAGACCTTTCCCCCACAAGGAACAGAGTTAGATCAATAAATTTAAACTGATCAAACTACTGTGAGAGTGTCTTACAATGAATTTCAAGCTCTTTGTCTGAATTAATCAAACCATCACCCCCACTGTAGTTTTCCATTTAATGTAGCAAGTCTACTCCTCAACCAGTGCTGCCAATTTCACTGGAGGTGTACAGTGGTACCTCGGGTTAAGAACTTAATTCGTCCTGGAGGTCTGTTAACCTGAAACTGTTCTTAACCTGAGGTACCACTTTAGCTAATGGGGCTCCCCCTGCCACTGCCACACAATTTCTGCTCTCATCCTGAGGTACTATTTCTGGGTTATCGGAGTCTGTAACCTGAAGCATCTGTAACCTGAGGTACCACTGTATAGAGTTGGAAGCAGGACATCTTGTAATATACTCCCTCCCCTATCAGTAGTTATTTTCATAATGAACCCCCTAATGAACCATTTTACACTTTCTGTCACTACAGGGGTACCTCTGGATAAGAACGCTTCTGGTTGCGCACACTTCGGGTTACGAGCTCTGCTAACCCGGAAGTACAGTAGTAGCTCCCGGTTGCGAACTTTGCCCCGGGATGTGAGCGGGAGGCACGTGCACAGTGGGAGGTGCCATTGGCGAAAGCACACCTCAGGATAAGAACGGTTTCAACTTAAGAATGGACCCCTGGAATGAATTAAGTTCGTAACCAGACGTACCACTGTATTTTTATTGCTTTTAGAATTGTTGTTCTGTATCCAAGACAGGAATACCAAATTGTTCCCCTGAGCAAGTTGCAGCAATTTCACTTTTACTCTCTTAAGTAAAATATATCCTGGCAATCGTTTTCAGCAGAGTTCAGGAACCATTGTCACTCTTGACAATGTGCCAGAAGGGGCAGAGACAAAAGTGGGCAGAGTAACCAATAAGATATTTTACCCTTCATACAATAAGGTAGAAAGGGTAAACATACACTCACACATACCCTATCATCCATCCAGTCATGCGAGAACCATTATGGGTGTTTAGGGACACATTCCACAGGCAATGTTTGCAAATAGAAGGGCAGGGTAAGTTACAAGATTTGGGGCTTATTTTTCTATTTTCTGTCAGAAAACAGATTCTGCTTGAAATTAACTGCAAATAATTAGCTTACTAAAATTCACTCATAGTTTTGCTGGTTTCCCCAGCTAAAGCATATATACAAATGACTAATAAAATTAAAAGACATAAGGGCCAAACATTAATTCATTTTTTGTTAACGCATTCCCTCATTTCCTATCACTTTCATATTATACACAAATTCTAACCAGCCTGATCTTCAATGCTGTGTGCGCAGTAGAGCTGAAGAACATAAACAAACATGCACAGAGAACATTTTATAATAAATGGAATATACATTATAGCTGCAGGCCAAAGTTGATATTAACATTTATTGTTTGGTGTACAAAACTTGATTCCTGCTGTGTTTCTTTTCAAAGAAGATCATCAAAGGCTGTAAAAAGCCAGTGCTGCTTTTATTATAAACTCCCACCTGATAACTATAATCATTATTTCGAGCAAGCATTGCAGAGACACCTTGCTTGTGTAATAGCATATAATAGTCTCTCTCAAATTATAGAAAAGGTGTTTCAATGGGGTGGCTGTTGAAAAAAATGTTAAAACGGTTGATATTTCAGTGGTGTAGGACCTGCTTTTCATGCAGAAGGTTCTGGATTCAGTCCCCACCATCCCCAGGTAGGTCTGGATAATCCCTGCCCCAAACCCTAAGGCAGGCATCCCCAAACTCAGCCCTCCAGCTGTTTTGAGACTACAACTCCCCATCATCCCTAGCTAACAGGACCAGTGGTCAGGGGGGATGGGAATTGTAGTCCCAAAACAGCTGGAGGGCCGAGTTTGGGGATGCCTGCCCAAAGGAGCTGCTAGCAGCAGGTGAAGGTAAGGATTGGGGAACTATTTTGAGGCCAAGGACTGCATTCCTCTCATTCAACTTTCTGGGGGGTAAACATGCAAAAGTGGACAGAGACACATACGTGAATTTTACCTTTGTAAAGTAAGACACTTTACACATGCACACACACCTCTCTTTCATCAAGGCAAGCTGGAGACATTATCAAAGTTCAGGGACACATTCCAGTCAAGGAAAAGGCATTCAAGGAGAGTGCCAAGTGGGGTTCTCGAGAGATGTAGTCCAGGGAAGAGCCCACTTGGCCCGGGGCCTAAGTTGCTCATCCTGACTCCTGGTACAGGCAATGGTCTGAATTTCTCTAAGACAGTTTCCTATGGCTGACAGTAAATAACTATGGTGAACTCGCTTTATATTCCGTGGGAGGGGACAGAACATGTTGCCAGGCAGAGACAGGGGCCCAGGACTAAGCTTTTTGCAGGGTTTCAAAGATGGACGAAGACAACAAAGCCAACATCCCTTGTGGCAGGCATCCATTCCGCAGTTATCTTTTAGTGAAGTTTTTAAGTGTTCAATGTTTTATCACTTTTTATTATTACTATTAATATTCTGTTGGAAGCCGCCCAGAGTGACTGGGGTATAAATAATAAATTATTATTATTAATATCATCATCATCATTGGCAGAAGGGGTTCCAGGTTTCTGTAGTGATTTAAGACCAAACAAGAACAAAAGGCAAACGAAGAGGAACGCCCGACCTTTGAAGAGCTCTCTTCCCTCTCGCCGTGGGGCAACTTGTTTCTTTCCCCCCACCCACCCCCGTTGTGGGGCAACAGTAGACTCAGAAAAAGCAAAGCACAGATTCTCAAAGGAAGGGGCTCATCCGGCGATTGCTCTCTTTCCCGATAGGCGCGCCACGGCAGGTGCCCGTCACACGCCCGGCCCTGTTTTTCCTGAACTCCTTCCTGCTCGCCTAGCCCAGCCCAAACAACTCAGCCCGTGCGGACGCAGGTGAAGGTAGGAGGAGGCGCGGCCTTGACTCCTGCTTTACCTCCGCTGCACGTAAACATGCGCACACCCAGTCCCGGCTCCCTCACCGCCCCCCCCCCGCCCCTCCAGGCTTCCTCCTTCGACGCCGTCGGGAAAGTTAAGAGCCTGTTCACAAATAGATTGCGTCCTTTTATAGCGCCTCCTCCCAGCAGCCCCCGCGCCGCGGACGCCGATTGGCCGCCGAGACGCGAAGGGGCGGGAACGCGCACGTCGCGTTTTTTTGTATGAGAGCGTGAACGCGCTTTCCTCTCGGCTCGACCCGCCCCGCTGGTTTCCGTTCCTCCTCAGCCGCTGCCGGAGTTTGGGCCCGTAGAAGGAGAAAGGAAGCAGCGCCGGGGAGACGCAGCGGAGGAGCCCTCTCAGGTAGAGCAGTCGGAGAGGCCGCGGGGTCAGCGAAGGGGGCGAGGGCGGCGGTAGGCGAGGAACGCGGGAGCGGAGAGGCTCCTGGCCCTGCGTGGCCGCTCCCTGTGCGGCCTGCCCCACCCGACAGCCAGTGGCCACTGAGGGAGCGGGAATTTCCTCCGCTCTTCCTGGTGAGGCGGTTAGAGTAGGAAGTGCCCACACACACACACACACACACACACTACGTGGGCGGGCGAGGGGCCACAAGCTAAGGCGGGGTGGGGGTGGGGGGAGTGGAGCCTCCCTCTGCCTGTGGGTGACGGGGCCGCCCGAGCCTTTTATTTTCCTGGTGCGAGAAGAGGTGGCTCAGCCGCCGCCTTCCCCCTTTGGGTGGAGTTCGGGAACTGCCTGTTCCAAGCGGGTGGCGGGTCTCCAGGTGAGCCCAGCGGGGATGCCAGGCGGGGTCTCCCCACGGCGGCCCTCCTTTAGCTTTAAAACATAAGTTTCTGTCGATTGTTTGGGGTGGAGGAAGGGTGGTGTTTCCTCTCTTGTTTGTCGAGCTGCTCTTTTCCCTCCTCGGCGGCCTTGGCGTTCTTTTTTTTAAAAGCAAAAATAACTCTTGAAAATACCATGAAAAGTGCCCGAATGTGCAGTGCTGGGTTTTAGATTTCGCAGAGCCTCTGGGCTGTGTAGTGGTGTAGCCCGGGCGCTGAATCTTTGTATGGGTTTCTTCTCCAGAAGTGTGTGGGTGTTCTCAGATCATAATAGGAGGCCCAAATGGAGAAGACACGCTGTGTGACTGAATAACGTTGTGTTTTGCTGAATAATGTACTAGAAGCATGCAGTTAACTTCCAGATTTGCTGCTGATTTAGATTTTCATCCCGGTAGCATTCTGTCACATCATCAACTTCAGTTTTGTGCTTGGTTTTGTTTGTTTGTAGAGGCTTCTTTACATTAACTTAGCTGATTACCTCATAAGACAAACAATGCAAGGGGTTGATGTGACCTGATGCGAATTGCAGCTGAAGCCAAACAGGTTTTTTCCTCAAATGTACAGTCACCCTCAAGAGTCACTAATCAGACCCAAATTTCCTTTTCAATTTATTTTGAAATAACTTTTGCTAATTATTTGGGATCTATTCTTAATGTGTATTTTCAGCATGTTGGGTCTATCCATAATATATACGTTGATGCTTCAAGGCACATACGTTTCAGTAATCCTTGTGATAGCCCTGTAGGGCAGACAAGTATCAGTTTCTCATACTGCAGATGGAGTTCAAGCCAAGAGGACAGTGACTTCCCCAAGGCCATCTAAGCGTGTTGATGGCTAAATTGGCAGGTCTTCTCAAATTTTTTTAGCAGAATGTTTTTAAATAATCCAATGCTGAACGGGTTCAAATGTCTATACCCTTTCATGAAGCTCATTGCATTAGTCATTATCTCTCAACTTAAGCCTACCTCACAGGGTGGGTGTGAGACTGAAAGGAGAGGCCCTTCTCTTGGAAAAGGGGTGGTGTAAAAATGTAATAAAATTATAATGTTGACCCTTTTTTGGTTAGAATTATAGGGAGCAATTTATCTTTGCAACAAAAATAATAATAATGGGTGGAATTCAATGTCCCACTACGGTAATACGATCATTCTGTCAGTGCAAGCACTGCTTGGCAGGTAGAACATCTCTCCTCCCCGTGTGCTGTTCTAGAGGTTCTAGGTATTCAGAGCAGATTGTGGGAGAAGGTGAAGGGCTCCATTACACGAGGAGGTCTTAGGCTACCAGGTTAATTCAATCCAGCTCAATGTAGTAAACAACAACAACAACCCCCTAAATACTCAATGTTGTGCTGTTCTAGCTCTCTGGTGTCATTAACAATATGAATCAACACTTGTAGAATATACAGCAGGTTTTGAAACCTTTTCTGTATCTAACCTGTGTTACATTTTAGTCTGGAAGAATAGATCTGTTTGGTAATGCAGCCAAAGACCCAACCCACTAAGTGTGAATAAATAACCAAATTAGTAGCAGTGGCCTGTAATGCTTCCTGTAACAACATTTACTCTAGAAGTAGCAGACAATTAGTGATCAGCATTCATATTCTTATATAGCCCATTCCACGTTCTGTAGGTTAATATCTTTTCCTGATAGCCACCTGTCAAATAATATTTAAGGACTCTAAAGTAACTGTTGTGATTGGTGGGGTTGCTATGGTAATGCTGTAGGTTTAACACTGCAGTGGGAGGGCTGTGTAAGCATAGCTAGGAAGAGGAAACGTTTATGCAATATTCTGTGTTTGAAATGTTTCAAAGGGTAGGAAAGATTGAGAAGTTGTACTCAAATTACCTACAAATTGCTAGAGTATGTTGGGCTTGGTTGCCACTATATAATTAGGAATTTCTGTCTGGCTTAAAGTGTTATGATAAACAATGAAAGTACAGTAACTGAAAATGTGTTTTTTTCTTCCCTTTCCAATAGCATACTATAGGTGTAGGGAACCTTTGGCTGTCCAGATGCTGCTGGACTCCATCTCTCATCCTTCCCGACCATTGGCCATGCTTGCTGGGGTTGTAGTTCAGCAACTTCTGGAGAGCCAGAGGTTTCCCACACCTGGAATACTACATGAAATTACCATTCAAGTCTTTACATGCATAGTGTATTATGCTTGTTTTGATTTAATGAATCTGCTTAAACACTTGCAATTGTAACAGTGATCAATAAGGATTTGTGCCCTTTTCCCAGCAGTTCTTCTCAAGCACTGTCTTCTCTGCCCAATGAACCAGCCTACTTTATTGCTGTCACAAACTCTACTTTCATCCATACTTCCTTCAATTGAATATTGCAAGCTTGCTATTTGCACGCTCCTTATTTTCCTGAAAAGTAGCCAGTAAACTAATCTATGGCTTTGAGTAAAACATTTCCACACATACTTCATGTATATTATTGCCTTGTTTAAATGTTTCAAGGTCTGTCCATATGATCTACAAGCCTGTCTTTATTATCTTGAGCCTCTTGTGCTCCAGTACTTTTTTGCAGGGAGGGTGCATACATTTTATCCCTCACCCAGTTGCTTTTTAATTGTCAATTAGAAGGATTTAGAGTATCTAAATTGCATATATTTTGGAATGGGGAAAAAAACTTTCACATTGGTAAACTGGCCTTGAATATGATTTTTTCTCAGCTGGTCGCTGGTACTGCCCTAGTACCCTTTAGAATTTCACTAAATCAGTACAAATTGCACCTTCAGATGTGTTTGATGTTTGTAATGCTTCTCATGAAATGAGTTCTGTCACTGATTACTGTTGTAGAAAATTTGATTTGGTCATATTTAAAAGTCCATTCTCAATGCCTTCCAACAGAGCAATTATTTCATTTTGCGGAACTGAATGAAGAAAGTTGAATACCCACAATTAGAAATAATGCATCTACTGTTAATTGCACAGTTAAAGGTGTAAGGAGAAAACAGTTCATAGTTGAGACAAGTCTCTAAAGATCACTTGAGGTGAAAGTACTCTTTTTTCCTTTTTTTGCAACTTATTGCATATTGAATTCACATATCACACTTCTGCAGGTGATATTTTCTACACAACCAGAAAGAGGCATGTGGACATTGAAGGTTATGCTTGGGGACCATCATCCTCTCAAGACTCCTCTTAACTTCTGCAGAGGAGGCAGGCTCTATCAGTTCAGTGAATGAGAGCTCCCTTTTGTTCTCTGAACTATCTCTTAGTTCTTTCTTTGCAATTTTGGACTCGAGATGTTTTGAGATAGAATCAAATGGAACAATCATAAGGGAAGTGTGTTCCCTTGGAATCACCAAATGGATTTTCTCAGAAGGTTAATATCTGACTTAATTTCTGACTTATTCACACATGGTGCAATTAGTTATCTAATTTATCTAATTATGCTGTTTTCAACTGCTTTTGCCAGCATTGTGTGTACTGCACAAGTATAGAAGAAAATATATATTTCAATGTATAGCAATTAATGCACTTAGCTTTTTAAATCTAGCTTCTCAATACAAAATATTCATCAGATATTAAACAAGAACTATCCACCTTAAACTAGGTTTTTAAAGTACTCTGAAAAGTTTGTAGTGTTGGGAACAACTCTAGAAAGTTTCACAATTTGAGAGCCAGCATTGAAAAGTTCCTACTGACCAATTGACCTTACAAGAGAGCCTCTGAGGCAGATCATAATGCCCAGACAGGATCAATCAGATGTAGGTGGTCCCCGGAATAGTGTGGTCCCAAAACTGTTTAGAGCAGGCATGTCCAAAGTCCGTTTCGGGGGCCTAACCCAGTCAATTTAATCTGGCCCCCGTGGCAGTACATGTCCTGGGGTAAAATCCTAAAAAAAAGCTCAGCAACTTCGGGGTGAAATTGAAAAAAAAAGCTCAACAACTTGAGAGTTGCTCCTCTGCCTTGATGACTTTGATTACCCTGTTCTGCACTTTTCCCCACTCTACAGTATCCTTTCTGAGGTGCATTTACCAGAACTGTACAGTGGTACCGTGGGTTAAGAACTTAATTCGTTGTGGAGGTCCGTTCTTAACCTGAAACTGTTCTTAACCTGAGATACCACTTTAGTTAATGGGGCCGCCATGCCGCTGCTGCGTAATTTTTGTTCTCATCCTGAAGCAAAGTTCTTAACCCGAGATACTATTTCTGGGTTAGCAGAGTCTGTAACCTGAAGCGTCTGTAACCTGAGGTACCACTGTACTCCAAGTGTGGCCGCACCATTAATTTGTAGAATGGCATTATAATATTGGCATTTTTATTTTCAGTCCCTTTCCTAATTATCCCTAACTTGGAATTCACTTTTTTCACTGTTGATGCACCAAATCCACTATGACCTCAACATCTCTTTCCTGGTCACTCACCATCTGTTGAGACCACATTAGCATATATGTCAAGTTAAGGGTTTTTACCCTAATCTAGGTCACTTTAGACTTGCTAACATTGAATAGTATTTGCCATTTTAATGCCCCTTCACCCAGTTTGCAGAGATCCTCCATGGATTAAAGATTCTTAGCTTGGTGCAAGGACTGTTCGGCATTCTGCAGGCATAGTGTGGTGCTAGTGTAGTCCACTTGAATTGAGTCCACTTGCACTCAGGCAAGTTGGGCATCAAGGCATTTGTTTTCCAGCCCTGCATCGTAAAGCGTTGATACAAACTTGTTCCTCAAGTAGTGTTAATACTCCTGTGAATTTTGGCCACAAATTAATATTACTTTCACCTCAAGAAATGCTAAGCTTTTGATCTGTAGGTGTTGAGATGTTTACAGTTCTTTCCTGTAGCCTTTATGATTAAACTCTTCATAATTGGTTGCTTTAAAAACTTCACCTTTCCAACATTAAAAATTGCCAATCTGGTATCTTGAGATTCCGTCTAATTCTCTAAAGCTTAGTATTTGGATATGACGCTGGCAGTACATTTCTAGCACTTTAAGTCTGTAAGATGACTTCCTTTGTTTTTGTTTCAGTCTAATTGGTTTAATAATGAAGTGTGACTCGGTGTTTTCTTTTTTAAAAAAATATTTGATTTTTCAGATTTTATTATCACAATTAGTCATATATTCAATGATTTTCCAAGAATATAGTATAGATTTTCCCCCACCCCTGTCCTGAATTCCAATTTCCTCCCCCATAATTTCTTGCATCTCATTTTATTTCTCCAAACTTTGTTTTCCCTCTTGTTTATCTTAATTCCCAATTGTATAATTACATAAATGTTATATCAAACCTGCAAACATTTTACTATATTTACCGTGGTCTTTTAAATAGTCTATAGCAGGCATGTCCAACTCCCAAAAAACTGGCAGTGATCTACCCATTATCATTGGAAGGAGGAGGAGTGTGCATGGGTGGAAGTGAAGTGCCCAGAGTTGTTGAACTTTTTGCAGGAGCAGGATTGCACAGAGCTTTTTAGCTCCCCCCCATAACTTTTTGTACACAATAAGGATCCCGTGATCTACCTGGATCAGTCGGGGATCTACTGGTAGGTCGTGATCTACTGATTGGACATCCCCGGTCTATAAATATCTTGTGTTCTTGCTGAAACTTTTTCTCATCTTGATCTCTGGTCTTCATGGTCATCTTTGCCATTTTGGCATAATCCATCATCTTAATTATCCATTCTTCTTTTGTTGGTACCTTCTCTTTCCATTTCTAGGAAAGTAATATTCTTGCGGCCGTTGTTGTGTACATAGTCTTTTTAAGTCCCTTGGTATTCCATCCCCTGTTAATCCAAGTAAAAAGGCTCCTGGTTTTTTGACAAAAGTTATTTTAAACCTCTTTTCAGTTGATTATATATCATTTCCCAGAAGTCTTTTACTTTTCTGCAGGACCACCACATATAGTAAAAAGTACCTTCCTTTTCCTTACACTTCCAACATACATTTGATGTACTATTACAGTGTTTCCCAACCGGTGTTCCGCGGCACACTAGTGTGCCGTGAGACACCGGCTGGTGTGCCGTGGGAGGGAGGCGGGCGAGTCGGGCGGCGAGAGGCGGCGGCGGCGAGGATCCGCGTCGAGCCGGGGGCGGCTCCGCGGTGGTGGTGCCGAGCGGCGGGGCAGCGCGCGCGACAGCGGAGGAGGAGGAGGCCGGCATGTCCGGGCAGCAGCAGCAACAGCAGCAGCAGCAACTCCCGGCGACGGCTCCTCCTCCGCCCGCTATCGCCGCCACCACCACAACAGCCGCCGCCGCCTCAGCTGCCGCCGTCCCTCAGTCCCTCGCTCTGCTGCCTCCTCCCACCCCGGCAAGGGGAAGGGAAAAAACGTTCACTTTTGTGCGTCCCTCCCGGCGTGACGCTGCGCGCTGATGTCACGGGGCGGGGCTTTAATGGTGGTGTGCCGCGAGATTTTTTTCCGGTAAACAGGTGTGCCGTTGCCCAAAAACGTTTGGGAAACACTGTACTATTATACATTTTTGCTGATTTTGTTGGACTCAAATACATTCAGTACATCATCTTCATATAATTTTCTTTCAGCAAAAAGCAAGCTGTAGATTTTAAATCCTCTTTCCATAACTTCTCCCATTGATTTAATGGTATATTATACCCCACATCCTTTGCTCATTGTATCTTAACCATTTTAACTTCCTCCTCTTTTGTCTCCCATTACAACAGTGATTTATACATTTTTGATAACAGTTTTTCGTTATTGTCTAATAAATCTTTTTTCAAACTTTGAGAGTTCTTTTCCAAAACGCACACTTTTATCTATCCTGAATATATCATTCAGTTGATGGTGTTATAACCAGTCTGATAACGTATACCTTACTTCATTGGACTCTTTTAGTTTTAATTGGTTTTCCACCTCCATTAACAATTCTTTATAATTTGCCCAACCATCTTTCATATTTATAGTACATATGTAATAGATATCACTTCTAATGGGGAGAGCCACCATGGTGTTTTAGTTTCCAACAAGTTTTTATACTTTCCCCATACTTCATAAATTGATTTCCCTACAGTGTGGTTCAGGAATCTCTTATGTACCTTTGTGTTTCCATACCGTAAATAAGCATGCCACCCAAATCTGTAGGTCCAAATCTAGTAGGTCTGTATTCCATTCCCATAACCAGCAAAGGCAGGACACCTCATAGTACAATTTCAGATCTGGCAGGGAGAATCTGCCCCTTTCTTTAGCATCTGTTAACAATTTATGTTTTATTCTGGGTTTCCCCCCCGCCAGACAAATTTGGAAATATATTTTTGCCATTGTTTAAAGTGTCCTGCCCCCTTGACCACAGGTATCGATTCAAATAGGAAATACATCCTTGGTAATACATACATTTTTATCACAGATATACTTCCCCTTAACTCAGTGTTTTCATTAATATTTCTACCTTTCATAATTCTGTAGGTGTGATGAAATAAATTTGCACTGAACCCTATAAAAGCTGAAAAGGAACAAAGAAAAATGACTAGAACTACCTTTTCAAAATACAGTCTTATCCAAGTTTTCACAAATCTGCTTGCCCAAGGATCAGGGACTCTTCTCAGCTTGACCTGCCTTTTTCTCTTCTGAGTTGGGATATGGATGTTTTTTGTACTGAGCTGTGGAAAAAGCAAAAGTGACAAGAGACTTGCATCACTTCTATCTTTTCCAGAAGCCCAGAATGGTATAATACTCCCGTCTCTTTCCTAAAACAGAAGACTTGGGAGGAATTGACTGTGATAAAAAATTAAGGTTGGCTAATACGTTGATAAGTACCAGAGCACCAACAGAAGGGTGGCGAATAAGTTCACTTAAATACCAGATAATTGAAAGACTACTATTAGTATTTTTTTCTGCAACTTTATTATCCTTAAAAACAATTATAAAAACTCTTTAAGTTCCTTTACTTGTATATATGACTACTTAAATCACTTCAGCATAATTTAAATTACCAGAATATGTTGGGCCCAATGAAGATTGAAACCCACCCCACCCCCCTCAGCTGCTGAATGCATTTCAACCATAAGTGGTCTTCAGTGGTTAATAATAGCATTGCATATCTCTCAAGCATTGGAAGTTCTTTCAAAACATCTGTCTCCAAAAATGCTAGTTCTTTCATATACTTTCATATCTTGCAAACAAGTTGAAGTGCTTTAATTTTTCGTCTCTGTTTAACTGATTGATACCTTACGTTTATTAAACAATTTCTAAGATATACAATTCCACCAATACTCTTAATGTAGCAGAAAACCCATACTTCGGTACATTTTCTGGAAGCTTGATTGGGATTTGATTTTACATAAGTAAATGAAAACTGGTATCCTTGGAGCAAGAAGCTTGTGTTGCTTACCAGCTGGACCCTGACTCCAGTTGGCATGAAAGTGCTTGGCTGGAGTGCTTGCAGGATTTTATTCACATTGCTGACCCATCCAATTAGGAAACAGCTGATGATTAAAATTCAATTTGTGTATACAGAGTAATTTTAATAGTAGGATCATTTAGATGCTGCTTTAAGCTTTAAGCGGGTGGCGCTGTGGGTTAAACCACAGAACCTAGGACTTGCTGATCAGAAGGTTGGCGGTTCGAATCCCCGCGATGGGGTGAGCTCCCATTGCTCGGTCCCTGCTCCTGCCAACCTAGCAGTTCAAAAGCACGTCAAAGTGCAAGTAGATAAATAGGTATCGCTCAGGCGGGAAGGCAAACGGCATTTCCATGCACTGCTCTGGTTCGCCAGAAGCGGCTTAGTCATGCTGGCCACATGACCGGAAGCTGTACGCCGGCTCCCTCAGCCAATAAAGCGAGATGAGCACCACAACCCCAGAGTCGGCCACGGCTGGACCTAATGGTCAGGGGTCCCTTTACCTTTACCTTAAGCTCAGTCATACCCATCATGCATTGTAAATCAGATTGGAGCTTCAAATTCCTAAACTTGGAATTAGAATAGCTTCAGGCAAAGACATCCCAGAACTTTTCATTTCAAATATATGTACAGCTTCTAAGCTTGAGATGGAGGTGGGGGGAGACACTTGCATAATATTAAAATCCATAGTCACTCAGTAGCTGCATTTGAATGTAACCCTAAAACTTTGGCTTGTGCACTCCCATCTCCTCCAGCATTTCTGCAAGAAGCTTCTGCTTAGATTTTAAGTTAACTTCAGCTTGTTCTATTGTCTGCTTGTTCTGTCATCCAGACCCAGACAAATCTTAACTACGGTTTGTTTAAACAAGCTAACTTCAAACCTCAGTTTATAAAGCGGACTTGTTTCAGCAAACCATAGTTAAAATTACCCACAGTTCAGGTTTGGATGATGTAACAGGCTGAAGCAAAAGCATCTGAGTTCCTTATGACTGTGCCAGGGAGGAAGGGGAGCCAGAGTTTGAGATTTGTTCCAACTTGTTTTCATAATGATCAGCCATGTTTTAGCGTTATACTTGAAGAAGGCCAATGACTACCATTAGGTTCAGGTTCCATTTGCAGCATTGCTTGAGATCAGCCTGTCTCACTACCCCTGATTATAATCCGGTTGGTTCGTTGGTTTTGTTAGTTGCCTAATTTTATTTGAGTTCATCCTTAAGAGAAATATAGGTTACAATCCAGACTAAAGTGTGTGTAATGGGACTAGCAGAAGCTGACGTGTCCAGACTCCTGAAAATGTTCCACTGAGTAGCAGGGCCCTGCTGAATGGGGTGGGCTGTGGCACTGAGGGGGACCCCCCAAAATCAAGCAGAAGCAACTGCCATAAGCTGGAACTACACTCAAGGAAGGTTCTTTGGTCAATTTGGGGGGGATTTCCCCACAGCCTTGATGCTTATAACTCTCCTACCACTGCAGCATTTTTACTTGCCAAAGCAATTAAATATCTAATTTTTGGTTTAGAGTAAAATGTGCAAAATTAGCAAATATACTTAAAATGTATTTGGTTAGCTTGAATCACACTAGTATGGGTTTTCTTGGCAAACAACTTGCATTTTGTGACAACACAAACTGCTCTTTGTCTGCCAGTAACATTCTGGAAGCAGGAGTTCATTACTTCTATATAGCCATTTTTGCCGAGACAGACTCAGTTCTATGTATATTTGGAGGTGAGCCCAAGTCAGTGTGTTTGGAATGGATTTTTCTTTGTTCTAAGATTTCAGAAGTTGTAACCAATTCCTTACTAAGATACATAAGGGTAAACAGTCTAAATTTGCAAACGGGTCAGACTTTTAGTAGTTGTGGCTGAAGTTGTTCATTCTGGTTCTGATTCAATCCAGAAATGTATTTGAGACTCAAAATTACTTTTGAGTGCAGAGTGTACACCACCTAATTAAAACAGCCTAAAGAAAAGAGAAACTTAGCCTTCCATTAAAGCTACAGGTGGCTTGCCTGTGGCCCTCCAGATATTGCTCAACCATCAATCCCACAAGCATAGTCATTTATCAGCCATGATGGGAATTGTAGTCAAGTAGCATCTAGAGGGCGCAGGTGGGCCACAGGGTAGCCCCTGCTATCTTAAAGGCTTTCCCTGCTAAATGTTCTGACTACATACTGTTCATAGAGTGGCTAGGGAAGCCCGGCCAGATGGATGGGGTACAAATAATAAATTAGTAGTAGTAGTAGTAGCAGCAGCAGCAGCAGCAGCTGGTACTTTCCTTTTTCAAAAGAAGTTTAAATATACCTTCTGTTCATTCTTTTTCCTATTAGTCTTCTATGTTTTACATAGTGTTATGGAACTACACTATGAGGTAGAATATAATTTTATAATCTTGGTACAGGAACTATCCAGAAATATGATGCCCTTCAGTGGGGATTGTATTTGTGTCTGTGTCTTTATTTCCTGGATCTTGATTCTTCCCCCTTCCCTGCCCCCAAATATACAGAATCTATTATCCAGGAACTTTTGATTCAGGCTAAACTGAAGACCTGCAGGAAGCTAGAAGGGAGAGACATGTACTTCCTTCCTTAAATGTCAACACCAAGGAATGACTCATAGTCACAACCATTTTTCTAAGGTTTGTCAACTTTGGGGTTTTTTGTTTTTTGTTTTGTTCCTCTACATGAATTAGAA
This sequence comes from Podarcis vaucheri, assembly GCF_965113315.1. Lineage (NCBI taxonomy): Eukaryota > Metazoa > Chordata > Lepidosauria > Squamata > Lacertidae > Podarcis > Podarcis vaucheri. The sequence goes on along the minus strand of NC_138760.1, from coordinate 75,399,775 downwards.
ACCTTATGCGTTTATCTTTTACACTTAATTGGGAGTAAACTACAGCTTCTTGGTAGCTGCAACCCACTTCAGGATGTTTCTGCTGCTGTCCTGCAATTTGGCTCATGGTTCAAGAGTAATTCTTTCTGAATTGTCCTTTGCCTTACTGTCAGAAAACATTTGGTTGGCTGTACTGCCGCAGAGGCATTCCAGCAAGGGTGATGTTTCAGTTGACCTTTCATCTTCTCTGGTCATATACAGACATGGAAAGGTTACACCCTGCTTATTGCACTAGCCTACCAGATTAAGATGCTTAACTCAAGTGGAATCATTAACTTTAATAACTGTGCAGTTTTAAATGTGAATTATTTTCCATTTTCAGTAAAAATAATATATATATTTTCAAGGTTGAAATACTGATATTATGAACTATCATTAAGTGAGCAATATGTCAAGTTTTTGAAGATATTCCTAATTTTATAGGGTTGGATCCAGGCATGTTCTACAACTGAGGGGCTCCTTTGGTTTGTAGAGGGGACTCCAATCCAGCACAAATTCCTGTTGGAGCAAACTGGCAAACTGGATCAGAGCAGTAAGCAGGATCCTGTTCTGGCCCACCGACTGTAGGCCACTTTTGAGAGGTGGGCAAGACTTGCCCACCTGTTAACAACCTGACACTATATATCCTATAACTTCAAAGAAAGAATCAGGGTTGCACTTAAGTACCCCAATTCTTCCCTTTTTTGTTGCAGCCCAAACTTGAATTCAAGCTGCAGCTGCAAAGATTCCTGCTGTATGTAAGCCCTGCTTTCAGCAGTGATCAGCTCCACCCAAAAACTCCTGAGTAAAACCACTCCCAGCAGGGCTTGCATTTGGTGCCATATTTAAAAAGCACCAAACACTGGATGGGGAGTTCCCCATCCCTCTAGAGCAGATTTTTATGGGGCTGCAGAGAGGAAGAGGAGGAATCTCCTTTAATCCATTAGCGCATGAGTGTAATTTCACTCATGGGAAATAAGGATCTAGCCCATAAAGTTATTAATACATATTTGCTTAACTTCCACAAGTGAGGAAAACAGTGGTTCAGTTAGGACTGCAGAAACCAGTTAAAAATTATTCTGATACTTAATGCCAGTATAGGCACAATGTTAACTTGCAGTAGGTAAATGTCATTAATGTCAGATCTCTATATTTTGGTGTGGGACTTGAAAAGAAGGAATGATTTATAAAACCTAAGTCACTGTGTTCATTGTAATTGAAAAGCTGACATAAGTCACCAAAATAACACACTGAAAGCAAGTTTTGTTCTGTCTTAAGTCTTTAATTTAGAAAGCTAACGTAGCATTTGGCAGCTGGCAACAGCTTACCTCATGCACTTAATTTAACAACAGGAAGCAGTTTTTTAACTCTCTCATAACTTTTTCCCTAGTTCTTCCTATCACCTGATGGATACCAGAAAAAGTATTCTGCAAATCTAGCAGAGTGTAAATATATTGCTTTTAGATTTTTAAAACTTAATTGTCCCTTTGTTTGCAACAGGCTGCAAAACATCTTAAAGCCTACTCTTTTAGTGGTTAAAAAGCAGATAGATCTGAAGGAAGGAGGGGAAGAGCTCATTGTATGAAATTAATGACTGAGGTAGTTTCCTTGTGTTGCCTGTGTATAGGACAGGTTGTATATTTCTAGCACAAGTATCACAAATTCTCAGAGAAACATCTTCCATTGCATATTTCATAATCTAGTCTTCTAATTTATTTCTGCATTTTTCTTAAGCCTAACACACACTTCTGTTTTTTAGCTGTCTGCAAGTTATGCCTCTGCTGCTTCAATTTTGCATGTAAATATTTGTGTAAAATCGTTTGCACCTGAAAAATTCAAAAAGCTCAAAGAAGCTTAATTCATGACAATTCATTATTGATGTATGTGGAATTATGGCAGGCAGCAAAAAAAATTATCCATCTTGGATACTGTCAACTAAGAACCTGAAAATTGCCTTGGTTTGTGATGTTTTAATACAACACAGCCTTGAAAATCTACAAGTTACTAGGTCACCCTGCCTTCATATACTTGTGTTAGTCACTTGTGGTTTAAAACAAATTTACAAAAATTACATGGCCACCTGGAGACAATGCTTAACTTTCCACATCAACCAAGCAAGTGGCTGTTTATATGCCTAATGTGACACTTGTTAATGAGATGGATAAGAATCTCAATATGGAGACAATTAGGCTTTATTCCTGCACATACTTAAGTTATATATTCCCTCCACAAAAAATCCATTATGTATTCATTTTTATGCAAACTTAAGACTTTGACCCAAAGAAATCTGTGTTAAAAAAGAATCTTTTAAAAAAATCCTCAGTTGCTTAAACACAATAGTGTGAAATTGTACTTCAATTTTCTGATAAAATGTTCTAGCAAGCTGAAAATGGTGATGTGGGACAAGCTGACTGTTCTTTTGCAGACTATTAAGGCTTAAAAGCATTGAGCTTTGGGCATTGAGCTTCAGACTTATAGCTTCCCTTTCAGTCTGTACTGCCCAGGTCTTTCTTCTCTGCTATCAAATGTTACATGAAAGTATACATATTTTCTCTTTCATTTTTCAAGGAACTATAAATTGCTGTATTCAGTGCTACATTCATAATGCTTGCATTGGTTTGTATCATTGCATAAAAATAGACAATTTGCAGGCCAAGAAGTGGCACTCTAGATGGTTCAGTGATGTCTCCTAGGCCTAGATGGAATATTCTCTAAACAAGAACAAGAATACAGTATATCAGTTGTGTGTTCTCATGCTGAACTCCCTAAGCAACTTAGGGTACTGATTTTTCATTGTCTGAAAATAGTTTTGGCAAGGGATTATTGATGGGTCACAAAGTTTAATTTGGAGGCAGGCCTTTTTTTCTTCTTAAGTCAACTAGCAAATAGATAAAATCATTCAAACCCCCCCAGTTTTTGTGATAGTGACACAGCCCTTTTAGTTTCACTGAAATTTGCTGAGTAATCATCATCTTAGGGTTAAATAAAACCCATTACCCTTCCACACAGAAATTCAGAAGTCTTTTCTCCAGAATGTTATATTGTGTTATAGGTAGCTTAGAAGTAGCAGATCTTGGAGCACTTAAGGAGAAACAGCAGTAAAGAACAGTGGTGACCTCATGGCTATTTTTGTATTCAAGTGTGCTTGTTCCAAAAAAGACAAGCCATGGGAAATGTATGTATCCATGACCTTCGTTTGTTCCTAAATGGAAACAGGCCTCTAATATTGGAATGAAGCAACATACTTAAAAGCAACATTTTAAAAACTTGAAAAATTCTTGAATACAAGGTTCAAAGTTACGAATGTAATTGATTATAGCATTGCTTTTGTCTCTGACCAGGTTGCTGAACAAGCAACATTCTTGGGACTTAATATTGCCAAAGTACTTTCAAATGCTGCAGAACACAGAATGTCTCCAGGTATTTGTTCCAGGAATGCAGTCTGAGAGTCTGCCAAGTGTGTTGCTTGCTCCTGCAACATGGTGACATGTACAAATGAAATCATGCATTTTCAAACATTTATCAATCAAGGAACAACCATGTGAAAGTTCAAGTGTGTTTCAATTCAAACAAATTTTCCATTTTCTGAAGTTAATGAAACAAAAATGAAAGTTTTTGGGAACTACAGATCTTCCAGACAGTAGAGAAGTTGTTATTTTTCAATATTGGTGTATTTTGCTTGAAGGCTATAAATGGAATAAAGGATAAAATACAAAGAGCCAGTGGTGTCGTGGTCAGGCCAGAATATAAAACCAGGACATGGAGGACCAGGGTTCAAATTCTGCCTTAGCCATGAAGCTCCCTATGTGACATTGGGCCAGTCCCTCTCTCAGCCTAACCACGTCACAGGATTGTTGGGAGCATAAAATGGAGAAGAGGGAAAAACATACACCACCTTGAGGTGCTTGGAGGAAAGGTGGGGTGTAAATAGAATCATAAATTTAAAATAAATAAATGAATGAATGAATGAAAGAAAGAAAGAAAGAAAGAAAGAAAGAGAAAATCATAGAATTGTAGATTTGAAAGGTGTGGACCCCGAGGGCCATCCAGTCAAACCTCTTTCAGTGCAGGAATCTCAATTAAAGCATAATAGAATCATAGATTTCCTTTTCCGAAAAGATTCCTGTCTTGAGTTTCTTAGCAATCTCTGTATCAGCAGAATTCAGCAGCAGAATTCAGTCATAATTTACCTCCTACTGCTTAAGACTGGCTGCATATTTCTAGAAGGAGCATAAAAACTAAAAACAATTTCAGGCTAAGTAATGGCTTTGGATGGTGCCTTCATAGAGCAGATTAACAAACATTCATAAAAGAGATATAATAGTCACTTCATTTTTCTAGAAAGGGGAAAAGCAATAAGTGGATTGCCTATCTTGGACTTCATTCTCACCAACAGAGAAGAACTGGTCAGTAAAGTGGAAGTAGTGGAACCTTGGGAGGAAGTGATCATTTCCTTTTGGGATTCATTATACAGAGGAAAGGGAAAGCTGAGTATAGTTGGACATGCACTCTGGACTTTAAAAATTTTGAATTCTAAAAGCATAATGAACTATACTGACTGAGATCCCATGGTCAGAAATACTCAAAGAATGGGTCATGATAGATGGAGTTTCTTTAAACAGATGTTTGAAGGCACAACCACAAACAATTCCAACAAACAAGTATAGTAGGAGGTGCCTAAAGAAACCAGTGGGGGGGGGCATAAGGAACTTTCAGATGAGCTGAGATTTAAAGGGGACTTGTTTAAGAAGTGGAAGAAGGGGCAGATTGTAAAGGAAGAGTATAAATAAGTAGCCAGTGCTTGCAGAGAGAAGGTCAGACAGGCTAAAGCTCAGAAACAAACACAGAATTACAAGAGAGGTTAAAAATAATAAGGGGTTTTATGGCTATGTTTGAAGCAATAGAAAGAACAAGGAAGTAGTAGGTCCTCTGCGTGGATAATACAGAGAAATGCTATTGGATGACAGAGAGAAAGCAGAACTGTTCAACATCTATTTTGTCTTCACCCAAAAAGAAAGCAGTGCCCAACGTGGTGATAACATCTTAGTTTTTCACACACAAAAATCTGAAAGACAGGGGCTTCATGGCTTCAAAATGTCCTTACTTTTATATTACTGGCACTGTACATATGTATCAGTGGGTTTTTCCAATTGATTTTTACACTTGACCCTGCATTCTGGGTTTGGAGTGTATCTAGTGTTCAACTGACTCCATTTGTCAATGGGCTAAGCGCTGCATTTGTATTTACTGTTACAAATCACCATAAAATCATAACCATGAGCTATGAGAACCTGGCACTTGAAATTTATTTTTTCCTTCTCAGTGTATCTTACTGGATATTTCTAAATTATCCTGTGTAGTTCAGCAATGTCGTGTAGGTCTGATACCAGTATGACTACATCAGATTTTGCCTTTGCTGCAATCCTATCCCCCTGTATCTGTGTGTAAGCCCTGTTGAATTCAATAGAACTTAATTCTGAGTAGGCATGATTAGGATTACACTACTTGTGGATAGGGCAGTAGTAAATGTGCACAATGGTTCTTTGACTTCAGTGCCTATGAATCCATATGACAGTCACCAGGTGACTCAGAAGGATCTGGCTCAGTATTGCCATGACTGGATGCTTCCCAAGCTGCTCCATCTCTGCATCTAGGTTTTTGCTTGAGTCTTGTTTTTGTAATTCTGCAGTGCAAAGATTTTTCAGAAATCATACTTCAGTTGTGTGTAAATCCAGTATTAATCTCTAATTATGTGATCATAAGAAAGGAAAGTTCAGTTTGCCCCTAAATTGTTTAGGATTTTCAGAGGCAGAAAGATCCAAGACCACAGGAACGGATCACTTTCCTCTTGCTTTAAGCTTGCTGTCTGAATCTCTCATATTAGACAGTTTGGTAGCTATGTGTATATTATTTCCTGTTGGTCGACTGGGCTGCAGAGAGAGCTGCGTCATGGCACTCTTGGGATGGCTATTAGAAACTGCTAGGATTTCAGAAAATGTCTTCACTGTAACCCTTCCATGGAAAATAGTTTCTGATTCATGTTCTGCAGGGTTACCTTCCACTCTTCCATTCCACTCCTGAGGCTTGCCAGGCTAATTGTTTTGTTCTTCTAAAAAGAATCTTATGAAACTGTGAAGACACAGGCAATGCAATACAATGAGATATAGAAACGAGTTTACTTGTTAAGGATTACTGCAGTTTATAAGAAAATAAGTATTTTTTACTTAATAATGTGTTTTATGTAATCAAAAATACAATTAGATTAATTCTTCTTTATTATACAAAAGTATTGGACACTGAACAGTTGTATTAACATTTAAGAAAAAAGAAAGAAATGAGATTCTTAATAAAAATGTTAGATGTTGTGAAGCTGTAACTGAAACCATAGCAACTTAAAGGGGAGACCACTCTTAATCTTGGGTGGGGGAAATGCAGTGTAGTTGGCTCTTGATAGATGTGGAGTAAGAGAATAAGTTACCAGTGTTAGATGGGTGTGGGGAGGTACACATCCATTTTATATATTTACAATTGGAGTCTCAAGCTTAAGGCCCGGGGGTTTTAAAGTTCTTTTGGGCTCCAAATACAGCCTGCAGCATCCCAAAAACTGTACTCAAATTACTGAACTATCTTCACAGTTAGAAATTACAGTTTAGAAATTGTCACAGTATGAATCAGGAGTGGTTGCTAATGCACGCCTCAGCATCAGAGTTGTCCATGACTACTTTAAAATTAGCATTGTTGGTGTGAAAAATGTAGGACATAGCTAGGCAACCTAAGGCCCTGGGGGGCCAGATCCGACCCAATCGCCTTCTAAATCTGGCCCGCGGACAGTCCGGGAATCAGCGTGTTTTTACATGTGTATAATATGTGCTTTTATTTAAAATGCATCTCTGGGTTATTTGTGGGGCATAGGAATTCGTTCATTTCTTTTTTTCAAAATATATTCCGCCCCCCCCACAAGGTTTGAGGGACAGTGGACCAGCCCCCTGCTGAAAAAGTTGGCTGCCCCATGGTATAGGAGGGTGGGATGCAGTGCAGGCGAGCAGAAAACTCTGGAATCGGCAGTCTTGTCAGCTTTTCCAGCCAAGAGGGAATAATAGCCTGCAGCATCCCTACCACACTGCCATAGAAAAATCATAATTTCTGTTAGGTTTTTAATCATCAATGTGTTTCTTTTTGCAGCAATGGCAGCCATTCGGAAAAAGCTGGTTATAGTGGGTGATGGTGCCTGCGGCAAGACCTGTCTGCTCATTGTATTTAGTAAAGACCAGTTCCCTGAAGTATATGTTCCCACGGTATTTGAAAACTATGTAGCAGATATTGAAGTTGATGGAAAACAGGTGAGTCTGCACTTCTGCCACTAGCACATCACCTGCATCTGTTCTACAGAGTATATAGTTAGCATAAATGAATCTATAGTTAGAGATCAATATCATGGATTGAATCCTGAGTCTCACTTCTGCAAATGAAAAGGCTTCTTCCATCTAGGAGAACTGAGTAGGTTTCTGCTGAGGAAAGGGGTTGAGATTTCCAGTTAACTTTTCATGCACCCCACACTACATTCTACAGAGAGGTCCCAAACATCCAGAGCAGCTGTTGGAGAAAGGAGGAATCTGCAAAAAAATCACTCCCTTTTCCACCATGGAGACTATCCCATTAGCAAAATTCTGCTCACATGAAATCTGAATCCATCCCAAGGAAACTTGATGAATCTATGGGCATGTGTTTACATTTGGGGGGGGGGGCTGGTTCTCTAAAGAGTTCATATATGGTTGATCCTCTGTGTAAATAGCACTCTCACTAAATAGAAGGTTTGACTAGCTTAATGTTAGATTGCCCCCTTTCAAATCATTTGGATGAAATTGAAGGGTATTTGTTCTCTTCTCAGTTACATGCTGCTAAAGTTAATGAAAGGATATCTTAGAAACAGCTTAAAATGTTGTACATTCAGTGGGTTAGCATTGGAACAAACTGTTTTGCCAATTAAAATTTGGTGTGGATGCCTCTTTTGCGCAGAGTGCAGCACATAGCAGCATTTTAAAAAAAGAAGTGTGTAGAAGTAATGAAAAGCAGAACTGAATCTGTTTTATTCTTGATCGTCAGACTTTATTTGAAACCAAGCTAAATTTTGTAAGTTTTTTTATTTTTAAAATTTAATGTATTTATAAACCACTTAAGACCGTCCCTAAGCTATTTACAGAATAACAAATACAATATATAGCAATGAAACTTGAGATGCTACGATATTTAATGCAGTACAATATTAAACATAAATACAATATTTTGCAATAAACAATAAAATCCTAAAATAGCAGGTCACTTTGAAGCACCTTTAGAGTCCAGGATCCCTTCTTCAGCCTCACACTTGCCAAGGCACATCCTGACTCGCGAAGTGATACAGTCATACCCAAATTCTGCCTTACAGATACACAAATCATACAATGCCTACTACTAATTCAATATCACCCTCCCCATTCTACTCCCACACCTTACATTGCTTCACCAAAACAGCTGCAAGGCTTTCAGAAACAACAGTATGTATGTGTGCCATTTATATGTGGATTTTAAATACAGGATATTCCTTTTAAACTACAGAAGAATTTATTATCCTACTGCACAGCAGTACTAGCAATTTCTACGTAAAGGGGAAAACTGGTTATCTGAATACAATCTTAGTCTCTCTTTTCTTTACCCCAGAGAAATCCTGCCAAGTTTTCCTTTTCATCTACCATGCCCTGTATTTAAGTCTGTCACTCCAGTGGCAGTTTTGTGAGAATGACATTTGCACAGAATTGTTTTCAGTCTTGGTGCTCCTTCTCACTTCTTTGTACATGAGTGTAGGTGCCCAGGTACAAAAAGTGCATGCCTCGTGTCAGCTTGGAATGACTTCATTGTGAGTTAAATTGCAACTCTGCCCTACAATGTAAACAAATTTTAGGGACCTTTATCCATTTTGGTCCCTGCTCTTTAAAGATTTTCACCCCAAAAATCATTGATTTAAATATGTGTTTATTATGAACTGAAGCAGGGAACATATGTCCTGGGGGTATTAAAATGTAAAATGAGAAGAGGCCTTCAATTTGATCTTGGCTGTAATACTTTGAATAATTTGCAAATTGATCCAAACCCCTGAATATTCAGTCATATGCATCTGGAAAATGTAAACTGATATTTCTGTTAAGCTATTTCTTATCAATACACTACACTAATGGCTTTCAGTAGAATAGAAGTTCCTAAGGAACTGTTTGAACTGAATTTTTGGACAGAGAATTAAAAGCACTGAAACTGTTTGTGGGTTTTGTTTTTTAAACCTTTTATCCTGCTTTTAGGCAAGACTTAAAGTGGTTTACAATTAAACATAATTTCAGTCAAACATTCATAAAACTCAAAATACTCAATTATATCTAAAAACTATAAAACAGCATAAGACAAAATGGTCATTTAAAACTGTAACCCAATGATCAGCATCCTTAATTAACCTCCAGAAGCCAGAATGAATTTAGGCTGACTGAAAATATCAGAGATGTGGGGGTGGGGGGTTTGTCCAGAAAAAAGGCCCAGTTCTTTTTGCCTACTTGCAATTCCTTTTTATGTTCATGTTTATAAAAATACAATTGATACTGATTCTCCCCCATTTCCTTTAATGTAAGGTACTTCAAGCAAACATCTATTATCACAGTCATATTTGGTAGTAATCAAAATCGGCAATGCAGTTTTATAAAATCTTGCTAACAGTGAAACTCCTGAGCAATACAGCTAAACACTCAAATCCATTTTTTCTAACTAGCGGAGACCGAACAAATAGGTGGATATTCTTTTTTCAAAGAGAAGCTCTGGAAATCTGTTGAGGGCCAATATAAAAAAGGCCTTTGCTCCTTGCACAGCTCTTCTCACCACTGTTGAAAGTAGCATATGGAACAGTGTGTTATTTCTTTTTAAATGAGAGAGTGCTTAAATGGAGAGGGACATGCTCTGAAATCTCAGGACAAGAACTTTTAACACCACCCTGACAAGCCTTATCTATTAAGGTACCTTCTTTTATTGACTGAATGCCCTTATTCTTCCTGTAGGTGGAGCTGGCCTTATGGGATACAGCAGGACAAGAAGACTATGATAGACTTAGGCCTCTTTCATACCCTGACACCGACGTTATACTTATGTGTTTTTCAATTGATAGTCCTGATAGTTTAGGTAAGTAGTTAAAGCTAAATTCATGTCATGTCCTCTAAATTACTGCATTGCTAGCTAGCAGGATGTCTATACTATATATAAGCTAAAACTTCAGAGAACTTGCGTTTTCAATGAAATATTAGTTCTTGGGGGAGGGAATCTCATTTTTTAATCATAGCTGTGAACAAAGTGTATTAAAAGATTGCTATTGTGGAGGTAGGCAAGTTTTTTGTGAAGGTAGGAAAGGAGGCTAATGTCAAGGACAAAACAGTTAGAGAATTCAACGTTTCTGTGTCTAAAACTGAGCTGGGAGAAACATTAATTTCCCTGATGTGATGAAGTTTGATCTTGATCACATTTTATTCCACAAGAGGCAAGTTCATTTCTCTTTAAATGCTATTCAATTTCAATGCAGATATGCGTGGGAATAGTTTGTTAACCAAGGGTATCTGTAACTTTAACAGGGGGGGAAATATGTTTTACTTAGCTGAACATACTTTTGAGAGAATATGCAAAAATATAAAATACATATTTCTAAGGGCATTATTTCTTCCATAAATCCAGTTATAACTACTCTAAACTTGCTCCAAAATGTACTGTTTAGTGATTAATGGAAATTCATCATTGATTTAGCAGAAAGAGAATTTTAAGACTTTGTTCTTCTACAGATCTTGCCAAGTGACTTAAATCAAGGAATGGTAGCAGGCTGAGATTCATAATGTTCCTTTCTGCCTTGTTTACTAGCTGAAACAGACTAGTGGCAGAGAAATGGTGGCAGAAGGTGGGGAAACTGCTATGGATTCGGTCTTAGCCAAATTAGAGAATGTTGGAGGGAAAATATATTCCATTAGGGTAAGCTACTTGAGAGCTGCCAAAATGGAAACTGGAATCCATTGGAACCAGTGCAAGGATCACACCTAGGAAGGGGGGAGGATCCTGACTGCTCTCACTAACTGCTAACAGCTGGGAAAATCCCAAATGGCCTCTTGTTTGGGATCTTTAAACACTGGTGTCTAGCATTTTGAGAGCCCAGCCAGTAAGGCTGGTGAGGGATATGGGAAAATGAGCTCCCATGGAAATTTGCTGTACATGTGCTACCTTAATCTTTTTTTTTTTCAAGTGAATTTTTATTGTTTTCCTTACATATTCTTTTCCAACAAATTGTAATAGCACCATACATTCCCTTTGACTCTGCCGAGTCGCGACCCCCCTCCCTCCCCACAACTGGTATATTTATTCTCTTTCCATCACGCATATCATTCTCATATTAGTACTATTATACATTGGAGGTATTATGTCAATCCTGCTAGTGTCTTGACCTCTTTACATTTCTTCTTTAAATATTCAATAAATTTACTCCAGTTATTTTGGTATCTTTCATCTCCCTGGTCCCGGATCCTCCCTGACAGTTTGGCAAGTTCATGTGTTACCTTAATCTTGACTGAAGATTGATTTTCTGATGTGAGGGTTTTTTTATTTCAGAAAACATTCCAGAGAAGTGGACTCCAGAGGTGAAACACTTCTGCCCCAATGTACCAATCATCCTGGTAGGAAATAAGAAGGATTTGAGGAATGATGAACACACAAGGCGGGAACTGGCCAAGATGAAGCAGGTAAGTCTTTTTTCCCATTTCCATGCAGTATCTGTTAAAATCCTCCATGAAACTCACTGTGTGACCATGGGTCAATCCCTCAACCTAACCTTACTCACAGGGTTGCTGTGAGGATGACATGGGGGGAAATAGATTCAAGAATGCCACCATGAGCTCCTAGGAGGAAAGGTGTAATGGCTATACTGATGGATGAATGAATAAACAAAATTAAAAGGCTTTCTCTTGCCTGCCTGCCGACAATTTTGAATTGTTGGGAGGAGACCAGGTTTGGAATTGCAAAAAAAAGAAGCCTGACCTAAAAATGAAAGTGAAAAGAACATGTGACACAATCAGGATCTTCAGGCCTGCAAAACATTAGACTTTACATGTAGGTCCCCAGCAAATCCAGTGTGCGGCTATCTGCTAGGACAAGCTTTCCTTAGGTGGATGTGCAGACAAGGTGCAATCCATGATCCTGTATTTGGTATCCTGAGTTCTCATCTGAATCATCCCCCATGCCATCCTCCTTTTTGTAATAGCATTTTAAGTTTGCCCAAGTGTTTGAGTATTTTTATCTTCACACCAACCCTTTAAAGTAGATAGATAATAGTGTAATTTTATCAAAGCAATTGAAAGAAAAGTACTAGCAGCACTTTAAAGACTGACAAATTTATTACAGCATAAGCTTTTGGGGGCTAAAGCCCACTTCGTGTCCGCAGCACACGCAGGCCCCCCCCCCCTCATTTGAGGACACATGATTAGAAATTTAGTTCTTTATTGTCAAAGCGCTCCTAAGCTTCAAGAATCACCTGCACTGCTCCTGCTAAATAGGTAGCTAGGCATCTCCTCTTTCACGCCTGTGCTCTGATCCAGACAACAGTGCAGCCATGCCTCCATCAGCACATTTAAGCCCCCTTAAATGAATTTCATCCCTGCCACCAAACCTTCAAAGATTCATCTCTAGTAATTGCATCTTGTCAGGAGACAGTACAGAAGAGTCTGCCTGGCTTTCCTGAGTTGGAAATAGCAACATTCTATTATGCCTTTGGACAACTAAACAGAAGTATAATAAAACTGCATAATTGCAAATAGTTTACAGTATTTTTATTTTTCATGGGGTGGGCACATCCCCTGGTCTGTCTCTCTACCCAGCTGGCCAAATCTAACTGTTCAGTGGCATATACTGGTCCATCGCCAGAATTCCATAGTGCAGTACTAGATTTCCTGAGCTGGGCAAGCAATGTGCTGTGATAAGAAAACTGCCACAGGTACAAAGGGACATTTCATATGTTGCTGCAGTAATATGTTTGCTTCTAAAGCAAGATCATCACATGGAAAGTTCCTTAATTAACCTCCAGAAGCCAGTATTTTTTTCAGTATTCTAGATGTTGGAGAAACGTTATTGACTACTTGATGCTAAAACTTTATGCCCTTTTCTTTAGTAAAAATGCTTGCTCACTGTGAGGAAGCCTAGTGTTACGGGTAAAGAGAGATTCACTGTTAGACAGAGATATTTATCTGCCTCTTGGTAACATCCTGCAATATGAATAAATTAGGTTTCTCGACTCCTATGTCCTTTTAAACTGCACGTCTATACCTGACATTTCTCTAAAAGCCCAACAAATTCTTAAGTTCATTTAAATCACTAAGATGTGTGTTGCAACATGTCACTAACTTATAAAACAACTGTCACCTGAGCAGTAGCTGGGGCATTAACTAGTCCCCCTTTTCTGCTACACATACTGAGGAATAATGCAGCAAATAAATGATCTCATAATTTTTCTCTTTAAGGAAGAAGAGAACCACAGGGAATAGAACATAGGTTTTAAGATTCAAGTTTTTGATGGCTTACTTGCACTTACTGCTGCACTATGAAATCTACTGGTACTGTACCAAACCATTTTTAAGTGTTCACTTCAATTTTAGAAGGCCTCACTTTGCTAGAAGAGCATTGCCAGAAATTTATTCCCTTCATAATAGCAGCAGAGAATCAGGAGCTTGCATCTAAAGATAAAAACCAAAATGGTCCGTCTTCCTTCCTTTTGAACTATGTTAATTGTTTTTGTGTTTGTACAGGAGCCAGTGAAACCTGAAGAGGGCAGGGATATGGCAAACCGCATTGGTGCTTTTGGATACATGGAGTGCAGTGCAAAGACCAAAGACGGTGTGAGGGAAGTTTTTGAAATGGCCACTAGAGCTGCTTTACAAGCCCGACGTGGCAAGAAAAAATCCGGGTGCCTTCTCTTGTAAAGCACGGCCAGGGGAAGATGGCTGAAGCAGCGCCCTGCACTCGATAAATTTTTGAAGTGCTGTTTATTAATCTTAGTGTATGATTACCAGCCTTTTTCATTTATCTATAATTTACTTAAGAGATTTAAAATTGAGTCTTGCTACCAGTATTTAGAAGCCAACCATGATTTTTTTATAACGGTCTGCATCAAATACATCTGTGCACACAAGGGTTAACTTCAACATTCCTTTAACAAAACTCTCTCTGCACTTGCAGGATATGCCAGGCGCTAATTCAAGACAATTCTCTAACTTCTTGCTTTTTTTAGAAATGGGGAGGGGAAAGCTGGTAACACTGAGAATTGGGCTGTAACTACTTCATAACTAACATGTTCTAGCCTATTCAGGCACAACAGACATGGCTGTGGATGAGGTCCTGAGTAACTTCAGTATTTTCACATTTGATTTCTTCCCTCCCCCCCCCCCCGATTCTGTACTCAAAGGCTCTGAAGTGTAAAATTGGTGGTTGGAAAATGTGATTATCCTGAAATGACCAAAGTCCCATCCAGCTATGAAAAGTGACAGTTCTGTGGTTTCATGTTAGTTACCTTATAGTTACTGTGTAATTAGTGCCACTTAAATGTATGTTACCAAAAATAAATCTATATACCCCAGCCTAGATGTAGTATTTTTTGTATAATTGGATTTCCTAATACTGTTGCTTGTAACTTCTGTGTAAGGTGTTCTGGGTTTTTTAATAGTGTATTGCAAAATAAAGTCAAATGGAGATTGATGCCCTTTCCCCATTTGTAATTGTCCAACCCATTTGTATGACTTAAACATGCCCAGAAAGCTCATCTTAATACCTCCTTTGGAGCAAGGGAAAAGCAGCTGTTTTACAGTCAAGGTAACTGAATGTTTCAGAAGCTTTAAGTTAACCCCTGCTGAATCCAGCTCCACGCTGAAAATGCAATTTCTTGTTAATCTGCTGGCCAAATTCCCATCCTGTGAACATCTTGCTGTTCTGCAGCAAACTAAACTCTCTTCTGTATTTCCTGTTTCCAACAACTAATAAAATAAAGGCAGTTTTCTAAGCTCCCTGTATTCTGGTGTTTGTGTTCTTCGCTGTGTAGAAGCTTGTGTTCAGGATGGAACAGAGTGGATTTAAAAAGAAAGCCAACACTCATCTTTTTGTCTATAACTGTCAGCAGCAGAATATAACAACCCTACTTTAAAATATGAAGATGTGTAACTTGCTCCTGAATATCCAGCGGCTGGGCTCTTGGCTAGTGCTGGCAACTTGATACCAGTACTCCTAGCAAGCTGCCTAAACAGGTATGAAGGTGGGGTAAAGCAGAGCAGTGCCTTTTCCTCAAGAAGGATCCATGCTTGCATTGCCAGGTTAAAACATGTCTACACAAGAGAAGATAACTGCACAGCAAAGTTTCTGGCAAATGGTCATCTTAATGCGCACCATGCAGCAAATACTGTTACTCAACATCAGAGAAAAAAAGTTAAGCACCCTAAATAATAATAATAATAATAATAATAATAATAATAATAAATTTTATTTTATACCCCACCCTCCCCAGCCAAGGCCGGGCTCAGGGCAGCTAACAAGCAATAATTAAAACAAGTTGAATGAATACAACTTAAAAACAAGATTAAAATACAACATTAAAGGGGGAAATGTCAAAGTTCTTTAGCATTATCGCACAGGTTTGTATATTTAACTATACAAGCGCATAAGGTAACTATAAAGAGCTGTAATGCATATCTACTGTCAGATTATTTTCCATATATGCTAGAAGCTTTAGCATATGTAAATACCAGTGCACTTTTGCAACTGCTGCTAATTTGTGTTGCTGCATCTGTCTTCAGCTATGTCTGTCCTTTGATACATGGTCACAAATGATCACCCCAAACTTTCCTTCTCCCCTTCCTAGAGAATGTTTGAGGTTGCCAAAAAGGAAGCATCCTAATTGTGCCTTTCTCCCTGCTGCACCATCTCATCAGTCCAGTGGCAAAAGCATGCAATGCTATAATTTTGCTTGCCATAAAGCAGGGGTCCTCAGACTTTTTCAGCAGGGAGCCGGTCCACTGTCAGACCTTGTTGGGAGCCAGACTATATTTTTGAAAAAAATGAATTCCTATGCACATTGCACATACTGTATTTGTAGTGCACAAAAAACAAGAAAAACAATACAATATTTAAAACGAAGAATGATTTTAATCAACATAAACATAACAATACAATATTTAAAATACTTAAAATAACCCAAGATGCATTTTAAAAGGACACATTCCATACAAGAGCACCAGACAGGCCCCACAAATAACCCAGAGATGCATTTTAAATAACAGAACACATTTTACTCAGGTAAGCCACCCACCCCGACTCTCCCCTCCCTTCTCCACAGCACCAGACAAGCCCGGTGGCTGCTTACCTGTGTCTTGCGAGCGGCACAGGCTGGCAGCAGTGGGATGATGAGTGGCATGTGAAAGGGCTCCGGAGAGGGGCTGGCAGCAACAAATCCCGAATTGAGCCTGCTTACAGTGGCAGCCACTCAAGTGCTAACGCTGCTGCTGGCACCAACAAAGTCCAGCCCCCTTCCTCTAGGCAGGGCGGGGAGAAGCCAGAAGGAGGGAGGAAGGAGGCGCCGGCGCCATGTGAGGGAGAAGGAAATAATGCGTCTGCAGTCTGAACAATCAGATCCACGCAGTGATTCCCAGACCGTCTGTGGACCAGATTTAGAAGGCAATTCGGCCAGATCTGGCCTACGGGCCTTAGTTTGCCGACCCTTGCCATAAAGTCTGCACGTTGCTTTTATTGCGTTGTCTACTAAATACAGGATTAAAACACATTCTCAGTTATGTATGACCCATAGTGTTTTAGGTTTGCTTCTTGAACAGCAGCTCTGCCACACTTTGTCCCATGTGGCAGGACTTTTAAAATTGAGGGAAGCTTCAGAAGCAGTTTGATACTGCAAGGGAATCTGCTGTTGACAGAGGAAAGTGTTTAAAAAGACATACAAACCCAAATAGTCACGTGGGCAAGCCTAAAGAACCTCACAGGTGCTTGCAGAATCTTGCCTTTGCAACATGTAAAGTTAGTATGTTCAATGTGTGTACAAAATACACTTTATAATTTGTCAATCTCTTCCAGACATTACCTCAGAATATCGCCTCAGCAATGATACCAAGGTGATGTAAGAATAATTTGATACTTTTCAGTTTCAGTGAATGACGCATTAACATTATCTCTAACCAAGATGGGGTGCATCCAAAAGAGAAAAGGGCACAGGGATATTCCATCATTTGCATATCACAGTAATTATTATTTCCATCTTCCATTTTGTGCATGGAAAATATTGTCAACGCTTAGTCATCCACGTTCATGTGAAACCATTTTAAAAAGCTGTATTTCAACCTCCGCTAGTCCTCAGTTGTGTGATATTGACACTCCCTTTCGGTGATAAATATTGTGTACAGCATTCAGTTTATGAAATACTGAATAGGCACTGTGTTGTTTATGTTCTCAGATTCCTAATGCTTTCCAACATACTTGTTTTTATTTGAATAATTTATATCTTGCTTTTCTCCATTGAAAAAGAACCCAATGCAGCTTTCAAAAACAAGATCAGTTTGTTTTTAAAGTCAGATTACAAAACAAATAAAAACTGCCACCATTCATCTTTATCACAGTGTGAGCTGGAAAAACGTTGCAGGCTGTTTTTTACATTTCACACAATGCATAACTTTGGCAGCTTTCTGCCACAGGTGTGGCAAGGGCCCCCAATCTGGCTGGTTTTCAAGTGGTGTTAAGGCAAACCTATGGTGGGCAGGTCAGTTATTAGGTGTTCGCCGTGCTAGCTAAACAGGCTCAGGGGAAAGGGTACTTCATGCTCTGCTATGGGCTTCCTTGACGCATGTGCTTGGGAACATGATACTGTACCTTTAGTGTGATCCAGTGGAACTCCTGTAACCAGACTGAGGAAGAAGAATGGCGTGGTGATTGAAAGTTCTGCTCAATTAAAGATGTTGGAAAACATATAGTGAATAGATAAGACGCAAGATGGAAACATTTGAATTCTCATTAAAAGCACAGGCAAATGCATGGTCAATGGCTATCATATGCAACTCAATAAATTCTCTTCATTATTAACAGCTCAGTTGTTTTGTTCAGATAGCAAATCTACAAGACACTGGTCATACTGAACTGTTTGTTCAGTACTGCAAGTATGGACATCTTTCACAGAATTGTAGAATTGGGTGGGACCACAAGGAACATCTACTCCACTCTCCTGCAATGCAGGAATCTTTTGCACAATGTGGGACTCAAACCCACGTCCCTATAATTAAGGTTGGTTGGTTGGTCAGTCAGCCAACACAGTCCCCAAGCACCTATTTAAACAACAAAAGAAAACAGGACTAGTGGGAGGAAATGCTGTTGAGAATCTGTGTGACAGAGACTACAGACTGAATTGCAACCATGCTCAGAGCACACCTGGGTGTGGGGCAGTGAAAGGTCCTCAGCTCCTGCTGTGTCAGTGAAAGTCATGAGAACTGAAAAGCACGTCAGGTGACGCTAGAGTGGCTGATGAGGACTCCAAGCTTAGACATACTTATTTACATACATATACAGTGGTGCCTCGCAAGACGAAATTAATTCGTTCCGCGAGTTTTTTCGTCTAGCGAATTTTTCGTCTTGCGAAGCACGGTGTCGGAAAAGTTTTGGAAAAGCTTCAAAAATCACCAAAAACCTCAAAAAAGGCTACCACACCGCGTTCTATGAGTTGCTCCTCGAAGTCAAGTCACAACTGTATTAACGGTGTTAAGAAAAAGGAAACAACCTTGCAAAAAACGCAATACGTTTTCGTCTTGCGAAGCAAGCCCATAGGGAAATTTGTCTTGCGAAGCAGCTCAAAAACCGCAAAACCCTTTCGTCTAGCGAGTTTTTCGTCTTGCGAGGCATTCGTCTTGCGGGGCACCACTGTAATTGTTGGCTATTTGCAGATTAGCTGCGCTGCAGAAAGCGTGCTGGGGAGACCACACATTACAAGGAACGCAAAAATAATTTTTGCTTGGTTTTAATAACAAAAACAAAAACTCCTTTTTACATTAATTATATCAATAAGCATGACCCATCCACCAACCCAACCACCAGGGTCCTGAGAGAGCTAGGTGCTGCTCTTTATATACTATACCCAATTGCTGACACAGCTTAATTAACACAACTTAACAGCACCTGCTATACTGCTTCACAGCTGTAAAACTAGGTCACGTTATTTGCTCTGGCCCTTAAAGAAATACACATCTTGTGGAACAATAATGAACCTTCAAATTTAAAGAGACCATTCAACAATAATAAAGGTAAAGGGACCCCTGACCATTTGTGGCTGACTCTGGGATTGTGGCGCTCATCTCGCTTTACTGGCCGAGGGAGCCGGCATACAGCTTCCGGGTCATGTGGCCAGCATGACTAAGCTGCTTCTGGTGAACCAGAGCAGCGCACGGAAACGCCGTTTACCTTCCTGCCGGAGCGGTACCTATTTATCTACTTGCACTTGACGTCCTTTCGAACTGCTAGGTTGGCAGGAGCAGGGACCAAGAAACGGGAGCTCACCCCATCGCGGGGATTTGAACCGCCCACCTTCTGATCAGCAAGTCCTAGGCTCTGTGGTTTAGACCACAGCGCCACCCGCGTCCCTTCAACAATAATAGACATGTATAAAATTATGTGTGGCATGGGGAGAGTGGATAGAGAAAAGTTATTCCCCCTCCCTCATAACTCTAGAACTCATTGACATCCAATGAATGAAGCTGAATGTTGGAAGATTAAGGACAGAGAAAGTATTTCTTCACGTAACGAGTAGTTAAAATGATGGGTCTTGCTCCCACAGGAGGCAGTGATGACCACCGACCGAGACGGCTTTCAAAGAGGATTAGATATAGTCATGGAGGAGAGGGCTGTTGATGGCTACTAGTCCTGATGGCTGTGTTCTGCCTCCACAGCTGGAGGCAGCAATGATTCCCAGTACCAGTTGCTGGAAACCACAGGAGGGGAGAGGGCTCTTGAGCTCAAATCCTGTTTGCAGGTTTCCAATGGACATCTGGTTGACCATGGTGAGAAATGATGCTATACTAGGTGGGCCACTGGCTTCATCCAGCAGGGTCTTCTTATGTTCTTAACTGGAAGTAAGCACCACTAAACTCAGTTGGGCTTCCCTCCCTCCACCTCATAGTCCTGGGGTGCACAAACACATCCTTGTTGCAGCTGCCACTGTCTTTGTTACATAGCATCTATGCAAGCCGTGTCTTAGTGCTTCAGCAAATCACTGAGCCCCCACAATGTGGTGGCCCAGAGAAGACAATAAAGTATTTAATCAGTCCAGCAGTCCTTTTACTTCCTGGTTTCATTATGGCAGCTTGGCTTGTAAGGGGAGAAACAAATATTTGCAATGCGTATTTGCCCCCTTCTCTCCAAGCCTGCACAGAAATGGCTTTGAATTGTTACACCAGGTGCGCCTTATTTGCTTTGCACTGACACTTGTGCAATTATTTCAACAATGGCTAGGCTGAAACAAGAGCGAGGCACACACATATGAGGAAATGACTTTCACAAACAACTTCCTCAAACATATTGTCGCAGGCACCTTTGCAGCAATAAGTGCCAAGAAATACTCTTTGCAGGACAAACAGGATGTTTTGGGGTCGCACAAACCTATCTGCAAGATGTGCCATGCAGATTATTTGGTAGGGCTTTGATTTGAAAAATGGACGCGGGTGGCGCTGTGGGCTAAAGCCTCAACGCCTAGGGCTTGCCGATCGAAAGGTCGGCGGTTCGAATCCCCGCGGCGGGGTGCGCTCCCGCTGTTCGGTCCCAGCGCCTGCCCACCTAGCAGTTCGAAAGCACCCCCGGGTGCAAGTAGATAAATAGGTACCGCTTACCAGCGGGAAGGTAAACGGCGTTCCGTGTGCGGCTCTGGCTCGCCAGAGCAGCGATGTCACGCTGGCCACGTGACCCGGAAGTGTCCCCGGACAGCGCTGGCCCCCGGCCAATAAATGTGAGATGGGCGCACAAACCCCAGAGTCTGTCAAGACTGGCCCGTTCGGGCAGGGGTACCTTTACCTTTACCTTTAAGGTTCCATGCAGATGCATGCTTTACTCTTTTAGTACAGGCAATCAAACATTCGTTTCTTTTATGTATCCTGTTCTATTCAAAGTACCCAGAGTGGCATACAGTCAAATCATAAAACCATATATGATATAATAAATGTACAAGTTCAATTTGCAAGTAATTTCTACAAGCAATAGCAACTTAGAATGCAGTTATTGCTTCAAAACAAAACAAAAACTGAGCAGCACTGAAAGCGGAAATTGTGGCACATTCAAACAGCCATAAAACTGGGAGCTACATATTTAAATCCTATTGAAACAACTGAGTTCACAAATTATTCAGTGGTGTGCAATGGTTAGAGTGTCAGACTAGGATCTGGGAGACCAGGGTTCAAACCGCCACTCGGCCATGAATGAAGCTCCCTGGGCCAGGCACTGCCTCTCAGTCTAGCCGACCTCACAGAATTGTTTTGGGGATTAAATAAGGAGAGGGGAAACTATGAATGCCACCATGAGTTCGTTGAAGAAAATGATGGGGTATAAAGGCAAAGCATTCATTCATTCATTCATAATGAGTGGAACCAAAGATGCTCCTTTATAACTGAGTCTGGGGATCACAGACAAAGAATTCAAAGGGTGCTTTTAGTTCTAAAAAGACATGCCAGATCGTAAAGGACATAAGATCACCAGAAATTGGGCTGCAGAAAGGGGAGTTATGGGGAAGTCGGTGAAGTAAGGTTTAAGAAAAAAGTATTCGAAATTATACATGTTTGTTTGTATGTTTGTTTGTTTGTTTGTTTGTTTGTATTGTGTAACGTTTGTGTTTATAAAAACTGTGAAAAACCAATAAAAATTTATATATATATATATAAAAATATCACCTGACTTCCAAGAAGCAATTTGTTGCCACTTTTAATATTGGGAACAGGGCAAATGATGCCATTTTTTCCTTTTTAACTGTGCCATGACTTGTCTTGCATTATTTGACACTTGATAGTCATAGAACAATTCTGGAACATGCAACAACCATGCAATGAATCAGGAGGAAAGTATAACCTGTCGAGCGTTTGCCTTGTAGAGCAGTTCCAAACCACAGGAACGTTGATGGAGAAAAGGGTGGCAACCTTGGCTTAAAAGCAGAAGCTGACATAACAGGCAGCTCCCCGAGCTCACAAAGGAAGTGGCGCAGGAGGAACTGTGTGTGTGTGTGTGCCTTGTCTTTCCCGCAGATCTCTCGCAAGAACAGTTACAGCAACAGCACACAGGCAGAGCGACATGTTGAAACCTCTTCCCTTTTCCATTTGGCTGCCTTCCCTGTCCTGCATCTGGGGGCAGACGCACAAGATTACACCCATACTGTACACTTCACTTGTGCACAAAGACGAGTCAAGTGGAATGACCTAAGTCTGAAGCCCCCACTTGGCCAAAAAGCTCCGTGAGTGAGCTTGGGCAGCAGGGGTGCCAACTTGAATAGAATATTGGGGAGACAGGTAGGCCCCACCCAGCATAATCAAATACATGATGCAGCACACACACACTCCATATAAATGGCAGTGCTCATCAACATTGGGGAGGTGGCCACCTCAAATATTTTATTGGGGGAGGTTTAGGGACCTTGGCCCCTAGGAGTTGGCTCTTATGTACCATATGTATATATTTATTATCTCTTTGTTCCCAGGGTAGATCTTCATTCCCCCTTGTTCGCAATGCAGATCTTCTACCCTAGTGGGAACACCATTCTGTGGTTTGTTTCAGGTGCCCTATCAGCATCCGTAACAAACTACATTTCTCAGAATTATTTGGGGGAAGCCATAGATGTTTAAATTGTTGTTATATTGTGCTGATGGGAAGTTTTAATTGTCTAGTGCAATGCATGCCTGCAGTAGAGGAAAAGGAGGAGCTGGGTGTTCTGACTCCTTTCGCTTACTTCTTCAGAATGGGCTAACTGGGCCCAGTCCTTACCATGGCACCACCCAGCGTGAGGAGGTGTCCAAGCTGGTGTAGAAGTTTCTAGAAGAGCAGTGTGGGAGGGCAGGTGAGCTATTAAGGGTAAAGGAAACCAGCTCTTGCTCAACCTGAGGCTGAGCGGTTGCTATTTATTGTTGAATGTTTGACTGCCACTCCTCAGTGCTTTTTATTTCCAGTTATTGCTCACCTGGACTTTATAGCATACTGCAATTTTGAGGGAGCTTTGAAGTATTTCCATTGAAGTCCAACGCTGAGGAACTATTGAGATTGCTAAGCGGAAAATATGAACTTTTTCTTCTGGGGCAATAAGGAAGATCTAGATTTACGCAACGATCCTACATCCACTTGTCTGGGAGTAAGCCAAATTGAGTTTAATGAGACTTACTCCTGAGTTGGTACATTTAGGTTTCAGCATTTCAAAACTTGCCAGGATGGTGTAATTATCAGTCACAACTTTAAGCCCAGTTTTCTGAAACAAAGACTTTTCCTTCTAGTTCTAACACCTGATTGTTCTGGCTATTCAGAACCTGATCTACACTTTTCCAATCCCTAATTTGTTTCCTTTTTTAACAGTTTCTCTTGTACAATATAAAATATCTAATAACTGAGGCTGGAGCACATAATCCTTTCAGTGGAAATAGTACTTTATAATTCATTTAAAAAAAAATAATGAAGCGGTGTATAGAGAAAATGCACTGGGAGATTTTTGTTCTCCTTCTCCCACAGTACTAGAACCCAGGCCATCCAGGTTGGGCATTTTGTTACAGTTGCTTTCCTTTCCTTTCCTTTTTTAAAATGAAAGAAGTGATGAAACATTTTTCATTTTTATCCCAGCCCTCCTATATGATGCTCAGGCTGGCATAGAAGTTCCCCACAGTAATCTGGTAAACTATGACCAAACCTGCACAGAGACGGTTAGCAAGAGAGAGACTGCTCCCGCCTTCCCCAAGAGCAGTAAGGGCAGCTACACATTTCGCATTCCCCCAGCTGCCTTCAAAAGGACTTGGGACTTGGAGAAGGCGGCTTGGGTTATTATGGGAGTCAAATCAGAGGATGCTGAACCTGCTTGCCTAATTTTAATTCCCTTATTTGCATGGAAATTCGAAACAGAGATGAATCTGAAAAGGTTAAAAGGAACTAGCGAAATAAGCAGCTATCCTATCTTTATAAGACATCTGAAGGCAGCCCTGTTTAGGGAAGTTTTTAATATTTAATGCTGTATTGTTTTTAACATTCGATTGGGAGCCGCCCAGAGTGGCTGGGGAAACTCAGCTAGATGGGCGGGGTATAAATTAATTATTATTATTATTGTTATTATTATTACGTTCTGAGCTCCAAAATAAGCTTTGCTGTACCCCACTCCATGTATTCCCATGACTGTGAGCGTCCCCTTCGAGACATAAAATAACCTTCAGAACCTTTGTTTGCACAACACACATAAAAGCGTGATGACTCAACGGCAATGACAGATAAGCAACTTTGGGGCATGAAGCCCACCTTAAGCTTGCCAAAATCAGACACCTTAGGAGTCAGCTTCTGCTTCCTAAGAAACGGGGCAGGTAGTTATTTGCTGCTTGGTCTCCTCTCCCCCCCAGCAGCAACAGGGCTGCGTTTCCTTCATCAGAAGAGCGGCTGTGCTTTACGTGAGGTGGGATCTTTAAGAAGAGAATGATTAAATTAATCCACACGGAAGAGAAACGCCAGCAAACCACGCTGGCTTCGAGCCAAGCAATCACTCATTCGCAATCGGCGTTTGAAAATGACCTTCGAATCGCAGGGTTCCCGCGCATGCCCAGAATGCTCGCGGCAGGAAGCGGTCGGAATCGGGGTGGAGTAAAAGAAAGCGGGCTTATCGGCGGCAGACGAGGACAAAGACGATGGGCGGAGCTTTCTCCCGCCAGCCCCACCCACCCCAGGACCAGACGGAGCCATGGCGAGGTGGGCGGGGTTGCTGGGCGCGCTGAAAAGGGCCGGAGGTGCCCCGGGGCCGCGCACTTGCTCTGCATCCTCGATGGCTCGCAGCATGGCCGGAGCATCGCTGTCTAGCCTGGCGGGAGTGCTGGTGCGGCCCCTGGGCGGCGGGGAGCCCGTCGACCTGGGCTCGCTGCTGGGCCGGGTGGTGCTGGTCTCCAACGTGGCTTCCCTCTGAGGCACCACGAGCCGGGACTTCACGCAGTTCCGAGAGCTCCAGCAGCGCTTTGGGCCTCAGGGGCTCACGGTGCTCGCCTTCCCGTGCAACCAATTCGGCCACCAGGTACCGTAGCCGCCGTCGAGGGGGCGAGGAGGGCGAGGAGGAGGACGAGACCTTCCCCTTGGCAGCTTTTCCTGCTTCGTAGGGAACGAGGCGCCCTTGGGCGACACAAACTCCCAAGTCGGCTTGTAGGTCTTTATATGGGGGGCTGCTTTGTGTGGGGGCTTCTCAGTCCTAGGTTTATAGGAAGGGGCGGGAGGGGGAAGGAAAGAACGCACTCTGCACATGGCCAGAAGCTTTGTTTTCTCTCTTCCTAACGCTCGCGATGGAGCGGGGCGAACCCAGTTCCTGGAAGCTCTATCACGGCTCCCAGCCACCCCTGCCTTCTCTGTGATAAGAACCGCGCCTTCCCAGATGCTGAAACTGATTCCTTCCGTATCGCCACAACCCCCCCCCCCTTGCTTTACAGGCTCTTATCTGGGCATAAGAGTTCTTCGATGATGAATGCCCCCCCCAAGCTGGCTTTATGCCTGCCGAGCACAGGAAAGGTTTGCAAGAGCCCCTTGGGGCATTGATAGGGGGGGGGGGAATCGTGCCCCGAGGAGACACTTAATACAGTTGCTCTACATCTCAAGTCAGCACCTTGTTGGATGATTGTGGAGCGGAGAGAGGAAGCAAGGGTTTGTTACATTTTCCAGCAGAGAGCACCCTACAAGTTGTGCTGTAGACATGCGGCTGCTGCTTTTGCAACCTTACTAGTTTCCCGTCTGCTCACAAGCTAAACTGCGTAATGGCTTCCTTCCCACTCAATCAAATGCCGCCGTTTCCGTGCATCTCCACTTGTGTGAAGTGGAAAAGAGGATGGTGGTTTTGACTGAACCAGCTACAGCTACCTCTTTTGAGAAGGGCAGCATTTGGAACTTCATTTAAAGTGCTACTGTACCGCTTCAGCAGTCAAGGAGAATACTGGGTTTTCAGGATTCTCCATGACTATTAAAGTGGTATATTCATACTATAAATGTATTCTCCAGATGTGAGTGGAAACTTTGTACACCAAGGAACAAAGTGGGGAAGGCTGCATAGACCAGTTGCTCCTCTTGTTGTTGGAGCAGGTAGTGACAAGCAGTCAAATTCAGCAATTGAAACATGCATTTTACCATCGTAATTTGGAGCATGTGGATTGGGAGGTGATAGTTTGGTAAGGCTTGGAAGTCTGCAGTTTTCAACCAAGTAGCTGGCTCAAAGGATGGCTACTCTACCTCTGTGAAACTAATAAAGCAGCTGTGCTCTTACTGGCTCAGTCATTTTGACAGATCTTGCTCAGTAGGGGGTGTAAATAAGCTTCTTGTTTTTCAAACCCTACCTGGCATACAATAGGAAATCCTATTCCCTTGTCTCCAGTCTGTTCTGGAGGCTCCCCAACAGTCAAGAGCAGATAGGGGGGCACACAAGGAGTGGAAGAGGAAAGCTTGTTGCACAAGTGGAAGGAAGTCCTTGTGCTAACAGGATGATTCTGTTGCATGCAACCCAAAAAGGTCTAGGACTAGGTCAAATCATGGCAGAAGACAGACTGATGGTTGCTGATACTGGCATGTACAAATACCTGCTTCACCAGAATTGATAAGGGTGTTGTAAAATTTCAGTTCCCAGCCACACCTTGGAGGCAGTGTGCAGCAGGGACATATTAGTGTTACATTAACTGATGCTTGAAGTAGTATTTCTCTGAATGGGACAAAAAGCAGCGGGGTACTCAAGATGGGGCAGGGGATGAAGCAGTTTGTATAGTCAAAGTGTACAAAGCTGAACTCTGCATTTTGATTGCACATCTAAACCCTTATGCACAAACTTTTAATTAGGGTACTTGCCTAAACTGTGTTGGCAACATCACAATCTGCTTGTAAGGGCTTAAATTGGAAATAATTTAAAAGTGCTTTTTATTGCTTCATTCCCCACCCCTCCTGCCCAGTTATTGAAGACCACCTGCTATTTGTCAAGAGACAGCCACAGCACTACCCAAAAATGTCTATCACTGCTTGGGCAATATGCTAGGGAATATTTAAGTCACATCAGTTGACTTGTTTGAGGAAGAAATTATTTGTTCTGTAAATGTTACTTTCAATGAGGAACTTGAAGTTTCAGATCCTACTAACTCCTTGCAACTGCAGCAGAGCAGTTTATAGAACTAGTAGGTAAAACTTGCTTTCCTCCATAACTTTAATCTCCATATGTTTGCTGAACTAAACTAAAATACTGTAACAAGTAGCAAGCTGCGATGGAAGGGAATGTTTTTGCAAAGCTGCTATTGGCATGGTGAAGGGGTTGGTGAAGCAAAAGAAGATGTTACATAAAGCAGAAGTCAGTAGCCTGGTTGGTGCTGCTGTGGCTGTTTGCTACACTTTGTTCTGACATTTGGAATTAAACATATATCTTCTCTCTCCTTTTTACAGGAAAATGCCACCAACGAGGAGATCCTGAATTCACTAAAGTATGTCCGCCCAGGCAATGGGTATGAGCCCAACTTCAGTGTCTTTGAGAAGTGTGAGGTGAATGGGGAAAACGCTCACCCACTCTTCAAATTCCTGAAGAAAGAGTTGCCCTTTCCACATGATGACCCCGTGTCTCTGATGACCAACCCACAGTTCATCATCTGGTCCCCTGTGTGTCGCAGTGACATCGCATGGAATTTTGAGAAGTTCCTCATAAGCCATGATGGAGTGCCTTTCAAGCGTTACAGCAGGCGTTTTGAAACCATCAAGATCCAGGATGATATTCAAAAGCTGCTTTAGCAAGTCACCAAGAACCAGAAAATTTGCCTTGCAGAAATGTCTACTTCTTTTTTTCAGCTAGGCTATTGCTTAGATGATGTCCTAGGTTAAGTATGATACTTTCCATACTAGAGTGAATTGCAGATCTGTCCTAGATTAGACTGGGCTGATCTAACCGAATAGGCAGAAGAAAGTTGCTTATGCATCATAGCAATGAAACTTAATTGAAATGCAGGAATCTATTTGCCGTGATGTAAGCTAAATTATAACCCTTCCTCTAATGTGCGAGGCAACCATGTATTATGTGACTCAAGGCTGAATAATATGAGTGGCTGCTTTAATGTGTGGGTTAAATCCTACTATGTGAAGCAGCCCTCCATGTGCCAAACTCCATGCTGTTTGTCTGTGTGGCCTTATATTGTTTTTCAGCAATTCATCTGTTTACTCTGGCAGTAAGTTTCTACTCTCCATCAAAATTTTATTTATGATGGTGCTTCTTCTAAACACTTGAAGGACACTTGATGTATTTGTAAAATTTTGTATGTGAAGATGTAGTTAATTACACTAGGGGAAACAGCAGTTTATGAAATTCTATGCCAATAAAATGCTTCAAAGACAATTATGTCTGTGTCTTTATAATAAGGCTGCGTAAAATTAGGTTGCAACTAGTTATTTGAAATCTCAACCTAAGCTCATTTAACACATTACCAAAAGAGCTGAAGTATTACTTAAACCATGACTGAGCAGGTCCCTCAAGTGAAGTTCATGGCTGCTACTACTGCAGTTTCTGGCCTAAGCCATGGTTTTGCTTAGCATGTTGTCCAAACCAGAGCTTGTACTTTGTCTTGCTCTAGGGCAAACCACGAGCTGTAGTTAAGGTATGTTCTTGGTTTACAGCTTAGTTTGTTTGGAGAAGACAAACCATGAGCCTGCATTTAGACAGCATGCTAAACCAAAATATGGCTTAGCCCTGGGTAGCATGCCAGCAGCAGAACCAAAGGAGTGCAGCAGTTATGATGGCTCCAAGAATCTGTGTTCATGCTAAACCACGATTTGGTTTAGCATTATGTACTGACTGAACTGAGACAAAAAAAATTCCCTACAGCTGTGGATTGACATAATAAATTATTTGATATAGGTTGGGTACCTGGCTTCTACTGGCAAAAATTCTACATAGAATTCTACCAAATCGTAGTCCTTATTAACAAACTGGATTCAGTAAGCAACATTACAAATAAATGTGGAAGGTAATTTGCTAGAAATAAAAAGGCTTGTTATTAGTCGTTTGGGACAGGAGTGGAGACTGGAACTAGTTGAAAAATATACTACAAATGAAGCTCAGCTTTGTAGATATTTGTGTGCATGTATCTTGCCTGTGTCCTATTCCTGTGTCATTCTCTCTCAAAAATGCACACACAATTGACAAATATTGCAACAATGTTTGCTCATTCCACACACGCCCCCGCATTGATTTATTAGATGGGTGTCTGAAGAATGTAACATATAAGAACAAAAAGGGATTAACAATACAATTACTATATAGTTATAACAGGCAGTTGTTAAAATGTGTAATTATACAAATTATCCTCATATCCTGTTGTCCTAATAGCACTAATATCTTTAGCATGGTCAAAGCACATCAAGATCTATGTTTTCAGAGGGCAATCATGCATCCTTTCTTTCCATTGAATATCTTCCAGCCCAATCTTTCCTAGACTTTGTGTATGAAGGCCTTTGGAGGAACGTTCATAAATTGTTCATTTCAACAGCTGAGCCAATGGCTATGGAGGACTTACTTCAATTAACAGAAACCAGAGATCTTGCAACCAATAGTATTTCAAAGACTACATGCTGCTTTTACCCCCTATTTTTCTCTTGAAGATTATCTGATGGGGAAGAGTAATGTTATTGCTCTTCTGTAAGCATATTTCTGTGCTTTAATGTGATACCTCAGTCATATCTTTAGGACCATAGTTTGTGGTGGTGATTACAATTTACTTACATACTAGTTTTCTGCCTACTACAATCTGTTCTGGAGAGGGTGCTAACCTCCAAAGCAGATTTGCCATGTGTTGCATGGGGAGTTGCAGGGGAGAAATGGGAAAGGGGAAGTCCCATTTGCAGGAGCAGGAAGCCTGTTGCACAAGTAAGCAACTGCAATTCAGTATCACCCAATATTAATGGTTGCCGTAAAAAGAGCTCAACATCGTACCATATATTTCCTAGACGAGCAGTCTCCTAAAGAGCTTAGGATAAAAAGGACGATTGCCATTGCCCTTATGCCAACCCAGCAGGACGACCCACAAGACCTTCAATATCAATTCACTGGGTTGGCTGCTGGTTTCAAGGAGTGGGATGTCCAGAGACAAGTGTCATGGCAGCATAACAGCTAAAGAAACCAAAAGGGAGCTGCACCAGCAGAGATCCAGGGGTCACCAACGTGGTGCCCTCTAGATGTTGGTAGTTCTAGTCCACCGAATGCAGAAGGATCCCTTTATAGCCAGGGTCGCTATCTAGTTTGAGGCACGACCTGCAATTCTCAGCCCTTCAGAGGTAACTGACACCGCAGACGGAGCCTGTGTGAGCTACTGGAGAAGGAGGGATTCCCTGCCTCCCTGCCCTTTCACTTCAGCGGAAAGCGGCCCCTTCTTCCTCAGCGTCAAAACACCGCGCTCGGCCCGGCGCTCCCTGCCCTCCGAACGCCCGGAGGCGTCGCCGCGCCTGCGCAGTGCCGTTCTGTGCGCGCGGCGGCGGCCGGGCGAGGAAGGATATCCGCAGTTGGGGACGGCCGGCCGGGCGAAAGCGCTTGCAGTACTGTCATGGCGGCAGCCGAAGTAGGGTTAGACGGCGGGGGAGGCGGCGGCGCCGGCCTGAGGCCGGACGCCGGGACGCAGCGGGCGGAACTTATGCCGCTGCTGGGGACGGCGCTGCGGCCGGGAGAGTCGTGGTGAGAAGGGCGGGTGGGGCGGCGGGAGCGAGAGAGCGCGGCGGCTCCTTTCCCCTCTCGGTGTCAGGTTGAGAGCCAGGCCGCGCGCGCGCCGCCTCCTCCGCGCAGGCCCTCCGCGCGCTCGGGCTGTTGGCTTTCGAATGCGGGTGTTCGGAAGGGGGGGGGGCAGCAGGAGGCGCGAGCTGCTCCCCCCGGGAGTTCGGTGTTGGTGGCAGGAAGAGGGCATGTCGGTGCCGGCCGGGCCCTCCCGATGCCGGTGCTGAGTCACTCTTCTTCCGTCCCGTCCCCTCCAGCAACTTCGTTCACCTTTCCTGCCTCCCGCTCCAACCCTGCCCCGTTTGTTTGTTTGTTTGTTTGTTTGTTTTATTACTCTTTCTTCCCCCTTCCTTTTCTTCTCAAGGCGTATTTTCCCCCCTTTTATTGCAGGTTCCTAATTGACAGCCGGTGGTTCAAGCAGTGGAAGAAATACGTGGGCTTTGACAGTTGGGACTTGTACCACGTTGGAGAACCTAATCTCTTCCCGGGACCCATTGATAACTCGGGGCTTTTTGCAGGTAAAGTTGTGTGGAGAGGGGATTAAGATTTGGAGTTTGGACTGGGACTGGGAAATGGAGGAGGGAAAATGTCACTGCACGGTACTGCTTTTTGGAGTATGTTCTGACATTAAGGGAGTCAGTGCCCTTCCCCTCCAATCTTTCCCAGTACACTTTCCCAATTCTTAAGTAGGGATATTAGTTTTTCTATATGATAAGGCAGCTCGCTTTGGAAAAACTATGATGGAATCTAGCATGATTGTCACATCAGCAGTTACTGCAATCATAACTAGTATTGTAACAAGTCTTGGAGGTTCCACCCTTAAATAAGTGTCTCATTCTTGGCTTCCACACCCTTCCTGTGGGGTTTTTTTTTGTGTGTGTGTATTTCTCCACTCAGCCTAGGCCCGAAAGCAGATGACTTTCCTTTTTTTGTAAATGGAAACTAAAAGAGTTAACGGTTACATCTGCTTCTGTGTTGTAAATCAGTTGGTTGCAAATCATTATTGGCTTGGAATATTGTGTCATAGAACTTCAAATCATTAGGTGTATCCACTGAATTCAAACTTATGTTTGAATACATTTTTGTTTCACCCCCTGAGCTCCAGGTGCACATTGTTTCCTTGGCTTAGTACTGGTTCAGGTTTGTTGTGGCACAAAGTTGACCTTGGTAAGGTGATAATTTAAATCTGAAGCCTGCTTCTTACATGATCTTTCATTATTTGGGAGACTAGATAGCTTGAAATCACATTTTCCTGTATTGCAAGAGGTTCCCAGTGGCAGCAGAAGCAGTGGAAAGAACACACCATTCTGACACGCCACCTCTCTCCAGATACAGTCCTGAGAAATAACACTTGAGCAACTCTTTAAAAGATTTAAAGTAATACATATTGTGGATAGGTAGAGCTATTTAAATTTAGCAGCAAAAGGCAATATAGATGCTGTGTTCCTCAGACCAGGGCTGGATCTAGACATATCAAAGAAGTGTTTCAGTTTAAAGCATTGTAAATTTAAACAGGGAAGACAGGTAGAGAAAAACAGGACTCCACACTGCCATCTGGTAGCACAATGTTATATCTCACATACAATGCATATAAATTGCTTTTTCTTTACCAGTCTAGCTGAGTCCCAGGAAATCACTAGGATGTCTGTGTACAAACATAAAAAGTTTAAGTTTGCTTCTCAAAGTCTCTGGATCATATTGGTATAGGAAAGTCTTCCAGTTCTGCATTGTACTTTTTAAAGAAAACTTTAAATACTATACAGCTGGTTTTATTTGATTAATAGTTTGAAATTATGTGTGGAAGTCTGAAATTAGATTGTGAAATAATACCAGTTGAGTCTCTTCAAGACTCACTTTGATGTGGCTATTTAAATTACCTTAAGTTAGATTTTCAGAAGTGTCTGTCACTTTGAAAGTGTGTTTGTTTTATTCAGGATTTCCAGGAGAACTGTTTATCTTCCTGTTTATCGTTATGTTTCCTTTCCTTTTTAGACACAGAAGCTCAGACTTTGAAAGAACATCTCATTGATGAGTTGGATTATGTGTTGGTTCCTACTGAAGCCTGGAACAAATTAGTAAATTGGTATGGTTGTATAGAGGGACAGAAACCAATAGTGAGAAAGGTAAGTGATAATGATCTTTATGTAACTTACACTGTTTTGTCGCTTTGGGGAATCATGTGAATTATCTCTTGAGCTACCCAGAGAAATGAACACTATAAAGAATATTTAGGTGTCATTTAACTGGTGCATAGGATAATGATATATTGTGTGACGTATAAGGTTGAATAACTGGAAATACAGGGTAGGAAATGAACTGCTCTTCCCAGTATTAGGATGGCTCCTACAGTTTCAGAATGTCTTTACAGAATGTTTCTAGCTTAGCTAATGTAGAGTAGAGGAGAAAGTTTCTCTTCAGTTGCCCTGTACTCTGTTGATTAGTCATTTAGCCAGAACACAGGATGAAGTTATAGGGTGGTATCCAATTGTGTCCATCAGCTAGTGGGACTTGCTGTTCTCCTCTCCCTGCTACCCCTGTGGATCTCAAAAAACATTTTTGGAGGGTTGTGTAGAGTGAGGAGACTGGAGCAGGTTAGAGAGTGGATTGCCATGGGGAGGAGAGGAAAGAGAATAACTGTTTACTCTTTGGAAAGGGGAATATGGTAAAGGACGCTCCACATGACCCGTCTACCAGGAATGCTTCTTTTCAGTGTAAGAGATAATGTATACTGACTTCAGAAACACAGCAGGACTTCAAGTAACTACACAACGCAGAAAATTGCTTTGTAGGCTGGATCTTAAATCAAATAGTTAACTGTGCAATAAATAATATATAGTACATGCTAATGCAATCTGCTATAATTTTAATGAACGATGTAGAAAAGAGCATGTGATATGTCATAGGAATAATTCCATTTTCAGAATAAGAAGATAAGCTAAACATGCCCATATTGCTGCTAAAATACAGTAGATGCTTTTTAAATGTAGGCCTTAAAAGGAATGTGCAAATGTAAAATAAGAAGGGTAATTCCCCTTTTTCTCCCTCCTCCCCCACAAAACCCCTTTCCCTTTTTTAGTTTTGTTTAGATTGTGTTTACTTTCTGTTTGATAAAAAGGTAAAGGACCCCTGACAATTAAGTCCAGTCGCAGACGACTCTGGGGTTGTGGCGCTCATCTCGCTTTATTTATCTACTTGCACTTTTTGGCGTGCTTTTGAACTGCTAGGTTGACAGGAGCTGGGACTGAGCAACAGGAGCTCACCCCGTCGTGGGGATTCAAACCACCAACCTTCTGATTGGCAAGCCCAAGAGGCTCAGTGGTTTAGCAAATTGCTATGATCCATTACTGATCTTTCCTTTTTCTTTTATTGCTTTTATTATTGATTGAAATTGAAATGAAAACCATCTCCCAAGTGCCTACCAAATGATTACATAACATTCATTCCTTTCCCTGAGCCAGAAGATTGTAC
Organism: Podarcis vaucheri; assembly: GCF_965113315.1. Lineage (NCBI taxonomy): Eukaryota > Metazoa > Chordata > Lepidosauria > Squamata > Lacertidae > Podarcis > Podarcis vaucheri. The sequence goes on along the minus strand of NC_138760.1, from coordinate 75,365,271 downwards.
CTAGTGTTATGTGTTGGACACATTACAGCCAGGCAAAAACATTCAGAGTATAAAGCAGGGCCAGTGAAGCATGTGACCTATGGAAAGTTTACAGCAGGGGATGGCAAACCACTGTCCAAGGGCCAGATGCAGCCCAATTGCCCTCAGGATCTGGCCTGCGGATGGTCTGTGGATCGTGTGGATTCTATTCGTTAATTTTTTCTTCTTTAATTTTCCCCCCTGCACTGCCATTTTTGGGGGCACCATTTTCACCCCTCTCCTCACACACCACAGTGCCTCCCCCCTCCTGGCATAGATGAGGAAGGGGAGCAGGCTGAGCACCATTTTGGGCAGTGCCTCTCCAGAGCCAGCCAGCCCTTTCAGGCTGCTCATCCCGCTGCCGCTGCCGCTGCTGCCAACCTCTGCCACTCGCAAGGGCAGGCACAGGAGCCGCAGTTGGCAGAGAGCAGCGCCTCTCCAGAGCCAGCCCGCCCTTGCACTGGCAGCACCATAGGTAGGCAGGGGAAGGGGAGGGCCTGGGGGAGAGAGGGAGAGAGAGAGAGAAGCCTCTGCTGCGTGCGTGCGTGCAGTCTGGCCCGCCACAAGGTCTGGGGTATGGTGAACTGGCCCCCTCCAAAAAAAGTTTGCTGACTCCTGCTTTACAGGGCCAGATAAAGAGACCTAGATGGTCATATTCAGCTCTCTTGTTTTGTTGTGGTAGAATTTTACAATCATGTTAATGGACTCCCCAATAAAAATGGAGCTTCAACTTGTCAAGGCATTGGATGTTCCAGTTTTGTGCCAGTGTTTCCCAACTCTCCAGAGCAACTTTGGGTAGGCAGTTTGAGGAAAAGAGATCTTGGTAAACCTGATTTTGCCCTTTGCTGTTTGGGTCTTACCAGGGTGGATTTGATTTAAATCAAATCGATTTAAATCACTAGCCAGTAAGGCCTGATTTAAATCATTTTTTAACAGAAAGACTCATTCTTGCTGGTATAATCTTAATATTTACAAACAAATGAAGGTTTCATTTTTGGAATATTAAATTTTCAGAGTAGTTTTTACAGTTATAGCAAAAAATACTGATTTGGTTATACTATTAGAAATACATAGACAGATGATTACGAAATTATTGTGAGGTTTAATAAGTTAACAGTTTATATTTGGACAACTTTTCTGCTGTACTTTATTGGAAGGACAAAAATGATCATTTCCTTAATAACAATTTAAACAATTTATTTAACTAAAACAATAACATTATAGCATATGTATCCATGTTTGTTAACTGATTATGTTAAACACGTTTTTAAAAAACTTAGACTGAGTTTTAGCACACATGAAAAACTTAAAACAAATCCTTATTTCCTGATGAATAGCCTTTGGACTATAATATAACTTACCGGTAAATAGAAAACTATCTTTAGAAAGATTTTTTCCTCCAAAAGCATTTTATTTTAAAAATCCAATTTAAATTTAAATTTAAATTTTGTTTATTATTTTTTCTTTTAAAAAATCATTGATTTTTATCCACCATGGGTCTTACCTCTTGGTTTGAATAGCTAAGAAGAATAGTTAACTATAACCATTTGTTGGTGTTGACTTCAGTGGAGCTAATTTTGAAATAAACACACTTGGGATTGGGCTGTAGAAACCTCTGCAGGATTATCTGAAGCCACTTTGCCAGTTGTAGAACTAGAGTCAAAACCAAGGACTTCTGTTTTATGTGAAACTCTAGATGTTGGCACTGTTATCTATCAGGCCAAGATATGGATACTTTGAGGGTGGAGCCTTTCAGTTTAGACTACATATTTGCTTTCAGAATAGTTTGTTGTACCTACTTTACAGGAAGCCTTTTCTTCCTAGGTTGTGGAGTATGGTCTGTTTGTGAAGCACTGTAAAGTAGAAGTTTATCTTTTGGAGCTGAAGCTGTGTCAGAACAGTGATCCTGCTAATCTTATGAGCTCTTATTTCAGCAAAGCAGACACCGTTGGTAAGTAGCTGTTTGCTAACGCCACAACACACCTTGAAACACATCTACACCTAGTGGTGTCTAGTAATTTATTTACCGTATTTTTCGCTCTATAACACGCAGATTTTTTCTCCTAAAAAGGAAGGGGAAATGTCTGTGCGTGTTATGGAGCGAATGTGTGGTCCCTGGAGCCGAAAAATGAGGCAAAAATCAAACCGCGCTTCAGGGAGAAGGGAAGCCTGAAGAGAGGAAGTGGCAGCTTTCCTGCATTCTGCCTCAGGGTCTTACTGCCCGTCCTCTCTGTTTCGTTACTGTGTTTGCTCAAACGGAACAAAGAGCAGGGGAAGCCCCTCCCCTCCAGGCAAGAAGAGAGGAAAGCAGAGCGTCCGTCCTTCTATCCTCTCCCTGCTCCGGAGGAACAATGTTTGTGAAGGGAAGAGAGATTACAGGTTCGGCTTAAAATTCTGATTTGACTTCCTGCTTTTTGTTTTTGGAGACACACAGCATTCAAATATGCTTTCTTCCATTTAAAGAGGGAGAGAGAGCGAGAGAGAGCACACGCTGGCTGGCTTGTGTGGGTGGGTGGGGGGAAACTTTTGCCTTCCTTTCCTCACGTTATAGCCCTCTCCTGCATTCTTAGCCTTCTGTGTTTTTCCTTCCCTCCCCACTTAAAATGTGGTTACAAAGCATGGATCCACATGGATCCTCAGGATCTTTGCATTGGGTCACCCCAAATTCACCATCAGAGCACACAGCAAGTCCATGGCTACAGCCTGCCCCCCCCAAAAAAAAATCACGCACCCACTGTTGCCTGGGGCTGCAATGGTGCAAAAACGTGGTTACAAAGCATGGATCCACATGGATCCTCAGGATCTTTGCATTGGGTCAGCCAAAATTCACCATCAGAGCACATAGCATGTCCATGGCTACAGCCTGTCCCCCCCAAAAAAAAAATCACGCACCCACTGTTGCCTGGGGCTGCAATGGTGCAAAAACGTGGTTACAAAGCATGGATCCACATGGATCCTCAGGATCTTTGCATTGGGTCAGCCAAAATTCCCCATCAGAGCACATAGCATGTCCATGACTACAGCCTGTCCCCCCCAAAAAAAATCACGCACCCACTGTTGCCTGGGGCTGCAATGGTGCAAAAACGTGGTTAAAAAGTATGGGTCCACATGGATCCTCAGGATCTTTGCATTGGGTCAGCCAAAATTCACCATCAGAGCACATAGCATGTCCATGGCTACAGCCTGCCCCCCCAAAAAAAATCACGCACCCACTGTTGCCTGGGGCTGCAATGGTGCAAAAACGTGGTTACAAAGCATGGATCCACAGGGATTCTCAGGATTTTTGCATTGGGTCACCCCAAATTCACCATCAGATCACATGTCTGTGGCCACAGCATGAAGCACAAAAATGATACGTCCACTGTTTCATTCAGAATATTTTTTCCCTTGTTTTCCTCCTCTAAAAACGATGTGCGTGTTATGGTCAGGTGCGTGTTATAGAGCGAAAAATACGGTAGATCATTAAATGGGGCAAGTATATTTTACCATTTTCTTTTTGCAAATTTTGTTTTCACAATCATCTGAAATTACTTCTTTCCCCCCCTTGAAATGGTGAATGCTTCTACTTATCTGATCCTCCTATAGCATTGCTAAACCACAATTTCACTCCAGCTTTTATTATTTGTCCTTAGAACTGACAGTTACTCTTCAGCTTTAGATGCTTCTGCCATTGTTCAAACAATCCTACCAGCAGACTGGTTATTTCAGTAGTAGTAGAATGTCAGCTTCAAATAACCCTAGCTGCATTATAAATAAATGATTCCTTATATTTTAAAGTGATAATATTTAGCTATTCCAGGTAATACAGCTATAGTCAGAAATTAAATTTTACAGAAAATTGGTATGTACAGATACAGTTAATAATTCACCAGTGTAAAATAATCCAGAATTAGTATACACCTTCTTGTTTATTTAGCACTAGTAAATAAGCACATTTTTACACTTTGAACGAGCCACACCTCCCAACCTAGTCAAAATACAGCTTGTAATAACATTGTCTCTTTCTTACCAGCTACTATTGAAAATGAAATGCGAAAGCAGTTTAATATTCCTGACGGAAAAGAAATTAGGCTGTGGAGCAGATACATGAGTAATACTTATGAGCAGCTAAGCAAACTCGACAGTACTATACAAGATGCGGGGCTCTATCAGGGACAGGTAAGAAGTTCAAATATCATATGTTGTATTGCTCACCCTGTGGGCTGTCGACAAGGCTGCAATTTGTAAAAAAGTTACAATGGGAAGAATTCAAGGTAATACTATGGCTGTCATTCTGTCAGGGTCAGCTTTCCAGCTTGCCAGACAGAATTATTCCTCCTCACCACCACCCTGGCATGCTGTTCTGGGGGTTCTTCTGACACCTCTACAAGCCAATTTTGGGGCACGTGGGGGGGGGGGAGCCCAACTGTGCTAGCAAGAGCTCTTGCTAGTAGGACTTGGAAGTTGGATCCCATCCCATGTGATTATGAAGTCATACAAAGTATTCTGAAATTTGAGCTGGTTTCTCAACTATTTGGCCAGGTTCAGTCAAACGCGAGCCGTTGTGGAAGAGCTACTGCATTCACAGCCTAGCAGCAATCATATAGAGGCAGCTGCATGTGGTGGCTGTTCCTGCCGTTGTGTGATTTGTGGGCCTGAAAAAAACAAGTTGTGATCAAATTGCCACAGTAGTGTGAACAACTCTTCTGTGTAGATGCTGATTCCTTAAATGGTAACTTGTAAATGCTGCTGAGTCAAAAGGCTGCCAGAGCCTCCTGTACATCCTAAGGTGTTAGCATGGGGGTTATTTAATTGGGAATCTCCTGTTTTGTAAGCACTGATTTGCTTGTATTTTTCTGCACGGAGCCAAAGAAAGCCCAGATATATAAGATAGCACTCCCTTTACCTAGTTTTACTATTATTTTTCTTTAACTTTAAAGGTAGTGTTAATAGAAGTGAAGAATGAAGATGGTACGTGGCCCAGGCAATCTCCGACAAAGTAAGTTTTTCTCTATTTATACTTTCCGTTTCTCTATCTCTGTTTAGACATTGCAAAACCTGAACACCAAACCATGGTTTTGTGTTGTCTGAATTGTGCCTCTGTCTAACTTGGGTCTGAGAGGTGTCTCTACCACTGTTTAACTTGGCATGACACTGACTATTTTTCTTCCTTCTCTATTCTGTTATTATTACATTGTGTTTATTGTCCTGTTGTATTTTAATTTGTTAGCCACTTTTGAGAGCTTTCAGGCTAAACAATGAGACAGGAAATGCCCTAAGTCCTCTTATACTCATTTTTCTAAATTGAAGTAGCATTGAATTAAGAAATAAGTACCAAAAACATACTTTAAAGTTACATTTCTACCTTGCATAATCTTGACAAAATTAATCTTACTTTTACAATATTGAAATGATACTTTCCTTAAGAGATAGTGAAATGCGCAGCTCAGATTTTTAAAGAACAGTGAAGAACTATCCTATGCACCGCTTCATTCTGAATTGAGCCTGTTGCAAAGCCATCTACAATTTAAGCCACATGTAAGGATTCACCTAACCTGCCCCTACAAAAGATTCCCACGGGCTCCCCAAATTGGCTTGGGAAAGATCAGAAGAACTTCTAGCACAGTACATGACTTGCATAGGTGGAATTATTGGAAGATGAAACATTGAATTCCACCCAATGTATCAGGCATTACAATTCTTATTGGCCTCTGACTACAGCTGGAGGTAGTTAAAATTTTAGAGTATTTACAAATCACTGGTAGATTATGCCAAGGAATATCTATTCTACTTAAGCCGTCTTTTTCAAAAGATAATCATTTTATTTAGTAGATTAATTTTAGTCCAAAAAATCCTGTTGGTTGCCTTCTGTTCTGCTGGGAGGGGACAGATTTACGCTATGAGCATGCAAATATGAATCTGAGGCCTTGTACCAGTTAAGATTAGTAGTCTTGCTAACCTAGTACTCATTACAATGATTGATTGTGGATCAAACACTGATTCAGAAGTATGGCTCTTTCCTAGCAATTATTTGGAGAACTCTTAATCAGCTGGAATGCAAACAGTGGCGCATCATATCATGCGCTCTGCCATGTAAGAAATTGCCTTGTGTAGCTTAGTACCACTTGCATAAGTTCTCCTTGGTATTTTACAATAGGGAAATTTGATACAGAATGAGGGTGAGTACTAGATTTCTAATTCCATTGACTCATAAACAATCCACCTCTTAAGCCTGATGCTGTAGTCATTCCTTCTGGGTTGGAAATCCAGAAATAAACAGTTTAAAATAGTAAACTATACTAAAAAGTCAGTTAAAGAATCTCAGGAATTATTTAAAAAAACAAAAACTAAAACCCTGATGGGATTTTTACTACTTTTTTCCCCTCCCAGATCAAGCACTGCAACAAGCAGAAATCTAGCTACCTCTTCAAAATCATCAGCAAGCTCTTGCTCCTCTTCAACCATTACAAATGGTGATAGCAATAACTCCTATAGTTTGAACTGCTCCAGCCTTGGCAAAGGGTAATAGCAAGAATGTGTCTGCTGTTCTTTATGTAACTTCCTTTCTCTGAATACTTTTATGCATTCTCTTCTTTATTAAATAAGGTTCTGCCCTGAAGCATTCATGGTTCCACTCTTTGGAAGCTAGCTATGTATAACTTTAAACTTAACTTCAGTTTCATGGCCCTCTGGCATTTTTTTGCCAGTTACTATTCCATTAAGATGTATGAGTTCTGTCAATTTTTCCTACAATAGCACTTTATCATACAATAGCTGATAGGAAAAAAATGCCACTCTAAAATAGTTCATTAAACCAGATTGCATTCTCCCATATAAACCTACTAGGACATTTGAGATCTCCCTTGGAGGCTGTGCTCTCAAGGCGCTTGCCCCCAGAGGTGTAGTGGGTGGTTACTTGAGGCAAGACTTTTCCTTGCCTTTTCCTTGATATGGTAGTTTTGAGATGCCTGGCAAACACAGTATTACATTGGAGGATTTTAGGACCCTCTGACTTCAGTTGTTCTTTTTATCCTGCTTGGTTTGGGTTATTTGTGGTGGTGGTGGTTTTTCCTAACTTTAGTTCTAGTCTTGGTTTCATTTTTCATTAGCATAATGTTCTGGAAACTGAAAAGCAGGATGTGAGTATTTTAAGCAAAATATAATATCAGTAAAGTGAGTCTCCACCTACAGTATGAAATGGTACAGCCAGGCAGCAGACTGGCTACCTCATAATACTTGATTGTGAGAACTAGGTCTGAGGGAGGAATTTTATAGTGTAGGCATGTGTATACTATAGATCAGTTGGAAGGTTTGCTTTGTCTTGAAGTTTGAGTTACGTGTTTAATTGTATTGTGTTTTTATATTCTGTAAACTCCCCATAAAATTTTGATGCAGGGCGGGTAAGAAATACAATATACATTATTTTTGTATAGCTGTAAATAGTTTCTTAGCCGAAATATTCTGCAACCTGTTATCATATTCCAGTATGTTTTCCCCCTCCAGAGGTTCTAGCTTTTCCTGCAACTCCTACAACAACAGGGAGAGCCCTCCTCAGTCACAACCTGGTCTCTGTGGGCTCAGTAACCTAGGAAATACATGCTTCATGAATTCAGCTTTACAGGTAAAGAACTGGTACAATCTACTGAAGAACCTAGAGTGGTAGGCACTCTTCTGCTTGGGTTTTATACTACCCCATCTTAAATTGTATAACCGTTAGGTTCCCATACAGCTTGGAAAACCTACATAATGCTGTGGGTTACAATGGAAGATAGAAAGCTGCATTTTTCTAGTGTCAGAACACTGGTCCAGGATTGCCGATATGTTATAAGCCAAACCCTGGCTCCTCTATGAGTAGCACAGGAGCAGCAGGGCCAAGGGAGGAGCAAAGTGGCTACACTTTTTGCTGCGAGAATCCACTCACTCAATCATACTTAGCCATTGTCTGGATTAGCACTGTGTGCAAACCGGGCTGCTTACTGGCAGCAGCTCTCTAGGGTTCAAGGCATGAAACGTTCTCAGCCCTATATGATGATGCCAGGGTTTGAACATGGAGCCTTCTGTATACACAACAAGTGGTCTACCCTGAGCTATGACCCCGTCCTCCCAAAATAGAAATAACCCAGCTAGTACATGTTCCTCAGTTTTCTTCTTTCAGCAGTTTCCATATGTAATATTTAATGTAGCTTGCAATACAGTCCTGTATAGGGTGATTTTGCTGACTCTAGTACAATTTTAGTTTTCATTGGGCTGAAAATGGGTTGTTGGCATGGCTTTCTTTTTTATGCATTTCATGTGTCTGAATGTTCTTCTAGTGTTTGAGTAACACCCCTCCACTGACTGACTATTTCTTGGAAGATGAGTATGAAGCTGAAATAAATCAGGAGAATCCTCTGGGAATGAGAGGAGAAATTGCAGAAGCATATGCAGAACTCATCAAACAGATGTGGTCTGGGAGAAATTCTCATGTGGCCCCCCGCATGTTCAAAGTAAGTAGACTTTCTGTCATTGCAACACAGCTAGAGGAAGTGACATTTTTGGTTTCATGCTTTCTGCATGGAGCTTTAATGTTAGCCCTTGGGGAAATACTTTCCCCATCATGAAATGTCTAGCCTGGTAGCTTAGGTTGAACTTAAAAGAATTCTAAGTATGATATGGACTCCTGAGTGCTACAGTGCCTTAATAATTCACTGAATGTTGCATATTGCAGGGAAATGCCATGCATTCTGTTTAGAATAGTTGTAGTTCTAAAGCTTTTACTGATACAGTTTGATTTTTAACAAGATTTTAGGAGTTATCTGACTTCTTTTTTGAGAACTGTTTTATCTGTTTACTTTTTATTGTTTTGTACCACTGTGGTATGTTGTAAAGTGCAATGTTCCAAATAAAATTGAGCCGAAAGTTAGCAACTTTATCTCTCTCTGAAATTAGTTGTACACTGAGTTGCTTTTGAAACAGTTGTTAAAATTGTACACATGGTCTTCAAATCACTTGTTGATATTCTGTACTCAAATAAGTAACAAACGTACTTTATTAGCACGTTTGTCAGTTTCACAGAATTTTTCATGGATTAACCATACGGCAACTGTATCTGATAACTGTTATCCAAAGAAACTGATATGAGAGGAGACTTCATACATCTTGGTATCTTTTTGACATTAGTTTATTGCTAGGAATTAGCTAATCTTCATTGAATTCTGCAAATGAGGCTAGAGTTACTGCTTTTCCCTTCACTGCTCACATGCATCTTCCTAATGTTATTTTTCCCTTTCTTTTTTTAATTTTAGACCCAGGTTGGCCGCTTTGCTCCTCAGTTTTCAGGGTACCAGCAACAAGATTCCCAAGAGCTCCTGGCCTTTCTTTTAGATGGTTTACATGAGGATCTAAACAGAGTAAAAAAGAAACCTTACTTGGAGTTGAAGGATGCTAATGGCAGGCCTGATTCGGTATGCTGCATAGACATTCCACTGCTTGGAGTTAAATTGTGCTATAAAAGAGTAACACTCAACATATGTTACAAATTATTTTTTGCCCATCCAGTTCCTTTGTTTATCTTAGTGAGGATGTCTTTTTCTTAGCAAATGAATCCATGAATCAGTCCACTTGGGACCATTGACTCTTAGCCAGGCTTCAACAGATATGCTTCCCATTGTGACTGTGGCCCTGTGCTCTGATAAGCAGGTAGCCTTCCTCCTAATTTTGAAGATGCATACATGGACGAGATTGTCCAAGCAGTTGCATGGCAAACTCCACTAGCTCCAAAGTTGGGTCAAATTAGTGGCACTTACTAGAAAGGCAGAGTCCAGATAGGCGATGCAGGATCACAACAGGCATGGCAAAGCACAGTTTGTCAGGACGCTGGACAGATCACTGTGACTGATGCTGGCTGGAACTTAACTACAGTATTGAGATCACATTAGCTGTTTTCACTTGTGGCCAGCCAGATATAACTATCCTTCCTCTCATTAAGAACCTAAGACCTGCACAGCTAAATCACCATCATCGGGAAGTTTTTTAAATGTTAGATGCTTTATTATGTTTTATATATTTTGTAAGCCACCCAGTTTGGCTGGGGAAACCTGAGAGCCAGGTGACCCTTTCCAATTGCAGTCAGTTGCTGTAATCCTCCTTTCTTGGCCCTGTTTAAACCGAAGTAGAACAAGGGCTTAAAAGGGAATGACATAAGTAATTACTTGGGGACAGTGCCCAATTTAAAGTTTCCCTTAATTGGGCTGCTTTTCCTTTGCAGGCCTAGTTTTTATTACGGTAATTTTGAGAATTGATGCCACACATACACACGCGTGCACACCCCAGTGTAGTGTTTATTAAATAACTGCCTTTGCATGAATGTCACAACGATCATAGTTGGAGCAAACATTGCCGAAAGCTACATATTTCTTAGGTTTGACTGTACATTACAAATTGCACTGCAGTACTGCTTAAGCCAACCTAACAGTTCGAAAGCACATCAGAGTGCAAGTAGATAAATAGGTACCGCTCTGGCGGGAAGGTAGACGGCGTTTCTGTGCACTGCTCTGGTTCGCCAGAAGTGGCTTAGTCATGCTGGCCACATGACACGGAAGCTGTACGCCGGCTCCTTCGGCCAATAAAGCGAGATGAGCGCCACAACCCCAGAGTCGGCCACAACTGGACCTAATGGTCAGGGGTCCCTTTAGCTTTACCTTACTGCTTAAGCAGTTCCTTGCTCATTTGCTAGAAGTTACCTCTAATCTGCCTTTCCCTAGGTTGGGATTCACTGAAAAAGACCCTGTCAGCAGCAGCCCTGCACAGAACACTTCTCCTCCCCTGTGTGCCCCAAATTCCCTCTGAAATTGGTTTGGGTGGTTGGGAGAACCCCCAGAACATCAGGGGAAGAGGAGGGGCATTGTTCCATCTCGCAAACTGAAATGCTTAGGCAGACAGAGTGTTTGTAATAGTGTGACATTGGAATTCCATCCCTAGAATTGGATTCTCTCATACTATGCAAATTTCACCTACACACTAGGGTGCAATCATCTTGTACAGTCTGTTCTGTTGCAGGTCACTTGCATGTTGAATTACAGGTATACCAATAAGTGAATGATTTCATTGCATACAAACATAGTTGTTCAGCATCAGTTTGTCACATCACGTCCTTCTATTGTATTTCAATATCCTTTCCTACAGATAAAAGCTGTTTCATCAGAACTTGCATCTTAATCTTTATACTGTGTTTCTGCTTCTCTACAATGTGTTTTATTTTTTGCAGGTGGTAGCAAAAGAAGCTTGGGAGAATCATCGATTGCGTAATAACTCTATAATTGTAGATATTTTCCATGGTCTCTTCAAATCCACATTGGTCTGCCCCAAATGTTCTAAAGTTTCCGTGACTTTTGACCCTTTTTGCTACTTAACCCTTCCATTGCCCTTGAAGAAAGATCGAACCATGGAGGTTTTCTTGGTTTTTGCAGATCCACAGCGCAAACCTACTCAGGTAAGTAGAGGTGTTCATGTTGGTCTTTGTTATGAAAGACAGAAAAATCAAATTGTGGTGTTTAGTGCCCTCTGCAACTTACAAGAGGTTGCCTGCTTTTAGTATTAGAATTCCGATACTAAGGGTCATTGTATGAGCTGCGTTGCACGCTTCCCGCCTGCTCAGTGTACATAGAAACACACTCAGATATCAGGTTCAAATCCCATCTTCCCCATAAAGCTCACATGATCACCTTGAGTCAATTACAACCTCTATTACCTACCTTTTCTAGTTACCTACCTTCCAGGATTGTTGAGGAAAACATGTGCAGAGGAAGAGATCATGTACAACACCTTTACCTCCAACAGATAAATGGAATGAAATCAAATTTAAAATAGATATAGCTGGAACAAACATTGCTGTCTTAAAATACACAGTTCACAAGAAGCCTTCCTACCCCAGCATGTAAAATGACCAGCTTTGCATTATATGTGCATTATATATATATATATATATATGTATATATATATATATATATATATATATATATCAATCAGCATACGTACAGGCGGAGATAAGATGCATCCAAGACCCAGTCTTGAGGTCAGTTTTACAGAGACTCTGGGAAGGCAGCTAAGTCTGTACTCCAAGCATGCTCACCTATGAGTAAGCCCAACTGAGCATAGTGAGATTGACCTCACCTGTATGTTTTGTGATATACATGTTTGGAGAGGGAATCTGTCCAATCCATTTTTCAGCAGGTGAGATCCCAATTGCCAGTCATATTACACGCAGGAAGGAGGGAACCCCAAGGATGTTCACACAGAAGTGAAGCCCTGGCCACAATTGCAGCCCAAGAATCAGAGATGACCTCTCTGCTTTCAGTCACCGCCTAGCAACAACATTCCCACAAAGAAACCTAATTGGCCTGTAATTATGGGCTGATAATTTTGGATGTGGTTTCCACTAAACAATCTTTCACAACCTAGTCTTCTGCATATTTCTGAGTCTTCTATAAACTGAATTTTGTTGCTAAGTGTCATAACTTATACCTCACAAACTACATAGGGTAGTATCTGACTGAATTTTACTCAGAGTAGATCCACTGAAATCAATTAAGTTCAGTCATCGGGTGTATATTGCATATGACTAATATTAGATATCAACAATAGTGACCCCCTTAGTAATTGTATTAATTGCTTCTTGGTAGATTGCAAGCTGAACCCCCAATACAGTGTATCTTTCTAGCTTTAGTTAAGAGTAAAAAATGCCAGTTTTTTCCTGTCATACCATTAGCTTTTTACAATCCCAGCAGTGCTTATAACAGGACAACATTTTTACATTTAAATTTATCCTAATAAAATGTAGTTTCTTCACAATTTTGCTTGATTGCACAAACAATGGTGGCTGGTTTGGACATAACAGTAAGCCAACGATAGTGGTTTGTTGCTCCTACTTACTAGCAGGTAGGAGAAAAGCAGAAGCTATGTTCACAGTAAACTGTTAACCATGTCTGACTATAACACACAAACACACCCTGTATCAAACCTGGTTACTGATGCTGATCCTTAAGTCTAGAATTGTGTTCCTTACCAAGGTTTATTTTGCTTAGTATAAGTTTAATGTTCTGCTTTTTCCCCCAGTACAAGGTAATTGTGCCAATGATGGGGGCTGTATCTGACCTGTGTGATGCACTCTCAAAATTCTCCGGGGTTCCTGCAGAAAACGTAAGGCTAAATAATATTGTTTGATAAATAAAAGGGTTCAGTTTTCTACAAAATGTTATTAGGTAGACTGATTCCTGAATTAGTTAAAAATAACTTTAACAAGCATTATAAGAAGGTGACTTGATATTGTGTATTGGGCACATCTTTTAAAAAGTTGTAATTTTTTCTTTTTAGGGCAAGAAGTGAGGAGTCACGTTCCACTTTCCTCATGTTAAAATGTTTATCTATACAGAAACTTAGATGAAAACAAACTGTCCTCTTTCAGATAAAAACTCTGACAAGAACAGCTTGTCAACATGAGCCTGTTCTCTGACCTTGGCCTTGTTCTGTTTGCCCTAATACCAACTATGTATAGCACTCATTTTGAAAAATGTCCCCAAGTGCTTGAAGTGAGCATTGGGTTGAAGTGAGACCTTGGATCCTTAGCACTGATAACTCCTTGATAAATATGTACATTCTACAAATATTTAATAGCAAGGGATTCTTAGCAGAATTTGGTATCGTGTTGCAAATGTTCTGTATGTAGTTGAGAATTGATCTAGTGTAATAATGAAGAGTTCTTTAAACTGGAAATATTATCTATTTCTATATCTTACATAGCTCAGTCTGTAGATCACGAGGCTGTTAATCTCAGTGCCGTGGGTTCAAGTCCCACGTTGGGCAAAAGATTCCTGCATTGTAGGGGTTGGATTAAATGAACCTCATGGTTTCTTCCAACTCTACAATTCTATGAAATCGTCTGGTGAAAGACATCATCTTAATGTTTTATAATCAGATAATATTTAAGAGGAAAGAAAGAAAAATAACAATTCCTATTCTAATGGGCTCTTTGAGAGTGTATTTGATGATGGTGATCTCATGCAGAACTTAAGGGATATTCTAGAAACCAGACCAAATAAATGGGGATTTGAGAGACTAGTGTATTCAGGTCAGTTCCCACCTACTTCTTTTGTCAGCTCCCTAATGTATATGATAGCCAACCTTAATTATCTTGAATTCAACTCTGTAAGCTGAAAATGGTGGAGAAGGTGATTGAGCTAGGAAAAGAACACATTTGGGATTAAGGAAGTAAGAAGAAGCAGTGGCTAGGCCAGTACCCTTGGGAGAAGAAGAACCCCGTTTCATTCCACTACCTAACTGCTTATTATCAGATCAGAGTTTTTGTTGCCAGTGGCTGTTAGGCATTCACTTTGCCATCCTTGCTTTCAAGCAGCTGTTTTTCAAATTATATTGCCCATTTTGAAATCTTAAAGAGATTTTTCTCTGGGCAAGCTATTAAAGCAACCAGTTCTATTCCTTCAGTTTTGGCATCTGTTTTCTTGGCAAACACAAGGAGTCTTAACTATTCTTCATCGCTGAGATCCAGTATATTGTACTAGTTCTTTCATTTGACCACTGGTGGCTTTTTGCTTAGTTGGCTTATTTAAGCATATCTCATGAGTCACTTGATACCATACTTCCTCTTGGGGTTAGACTAGATGGTCCTTAGGGTTACTTCCAACTCTACAATTCTATTATTCTGTGATTCATTGGAGAATATTGAAAATGCCTAGGAGAAATGCTCAATATTTTTCTTAAACTTCAAGTAACTTTGGCTTATATTTTGATTATCATTATGCTATTCTGACTTCCATTCTCAACTATTTCCTGTTTTTAGATGGTGGTGACAGATGTTTATAATCACCGATTTCACAAAATTTTCCAGATGGATGAAGGCTTAAGTCAGATTATGCCAAAGGACAACATCTTTGTGTGAGTAACCGGTTCTTTGGGAAGAGTAGAGATAAGAAACTTTTGCTATTTTACATTTGAGTGTTTAGCCTGAAAAGATTGTTTGGTACCCACAATTTATGTGGGTGATCAGTAGTTCTTACATTGTGTTGTATGCTATTCTGATGAGATATCATGTCGTGTGGGACACATATTGTTTAATTAGTGACCTTTGGGGTGTTTGTGTGCTGCTATTTTCCTTTTGGGTTTTTTATTGTTTAGCTGTACCAATAGATTCTAGAAAACATTGGGGCCATGTTACATGGAATGCTAAATCTCCACGGAAAATTACTAATGTTTTTGGAACTTAAAAGAGCATGAAAATGTTTACATTTACCTTGGGAAATTAGGCATGGAGAACTTGTGACAATTCGAAACTAAACCTTAAACTTTGCATTCTAGTTTTAACGTTAGCTGTAAGCCTGCCTCACATACCCCTTCCCCAACTTCCCCCAACTTCCAGTGTATCTGCAGGTATTGTTTTCTGAGTATCTGTCATGTACACATTCCTATAAAGTTGTGTATACATGAAATGTTGGTGGATAAACATCACGAGCACTACCTTGTACTTCTCTTGTCAATCTTTTGGAAATGCACCAGTAAAACTGATCCTGGAGTTGGTCAGTTTGGGCAAGTTTGGTGCAACATTTATTTATAGTAAGTGGATGGGACTTGTTCATCACTGTCAAGTAAGAAATGGCTAGAACAGAGACATTTTAAAAGCAGTATATTTTGACATCTTAAAATGCACCTCTTTTTAAGAAGGTTTTTTTTGTGCATACATGCATGTGAGCACACATACACATACTGTATTAGAATTGCATTTTGGATTGTATTCCCATTGTGTTGGAGCTATGAGTACAAATATGAACTATAAAAGATGAGCCTTTAAACTAAGTTCCTAGCAATTGGATATGATGGCAGAACATCACAAATCCAACTAAATTTATCTATTTTTAAATTCCTAAAAACTCTCTGTATTTAGTTAGGACTTCATTAGATATTTGTTAATGGCAGATTGTTTTACACTTCTTTAATAGGAAACTTCAAAGTAGTTAAAGGGAAACAGATTGCGAAATTAGATTAGGAGAAGTGGTGTTAGTGGCAGTACAGTGATTGACTATTGATATCAAGTGACAGTGAAAACTTGTTGGTGGCAATAGGAGGGTCTGGCTTTGTTTTGTGTTGTATTTATAGAGCTGCATCATTAAGCCTCTCTAAAATGATAACATGGTTTTGTTAAATACTAGGTAGGTTCAGAATAAGAACTTACTTATCCGCAACTTGATTGTGGAGGATAAAGAGGCTAACCTAGCATAAGTAAGACTTGGGTGAGCCTGATCTCACCCTTCTCTCTGACCAGTTATTTGGTGCAACAGCAGGTCAGACTTGAGTGCTGGGGATAGAGGTACAGTGGTACCTTGGTTCTCAAACGTAATCCATTCCGGAAGTCAGTTCCAAAACCAAAGCTTTCCAAAACCAAGGTATGCTTCCCCATAGAAAGTAATGCAAAATGGATTAATCAGTTCCAGGCTTTTAAAAACAACCCCTAAAACAGCAATTTAACATGAATTTTACTATTTCACAAAACCATTGATCCATAAAATGAAAGCAATGATCAACGTACTGTAATATAAAATAAATAAGACAGTATTGTAGATGATAAAAATTAAAATTATTTTTCCCTCCTTACCTGCACTGATGATAGTCATTGTTTGGATGGGGGGCTTTTACCCATTTCCACAGTCACAAAATCAATCAGTAGCTGAACTGGGTTCCACACAGTCACAAAAACAAATCAATCAAAAAAGTCTCACAAACAAAAACGCAAAATAAATAGCAAAAAAGAGAGAGCACCAAACTTAATCCATTCCAGAAGTCCATTTTACTTCCGAAATGTTCGAAAACCAAGGTGTAGCTTCTGATTGGTGCAGGTTACCCAGAAACACTTCCGAAAAGCATTAGAAAACTGGAACACTTACTTCCGGGGTTTTGGCGTTTGAGAACCAAGGCGTTTGAGAACCAAGGTACCACTTTATTGACATAGTTCTTAGAATTTCAGTGCAGCTCACTAGTACACCTCTTGCCCTCAGGGCAGAATGAGAATGTCTTTACCTGATGTTGGGCCATAGAGACAGATTAGGGGTGCTGCTGGTATGCCGTCCACCCTGTTTCCCAACAGCCTTGATGGCTGTGGTGGTTGTGAAAATAGTATTGAAGGAACCCAGGATGATTGTCCTGGGTAACCTTCAGTGTGTGTGCCGAGGCTCTCAGGGCCAGTTTTTGAGTTCATGGTCTCTGTGGTAACCATGCATCTGTCTCATCATCTATCTAAGATGTGGTAGGACATAGCTTGGATCTTGTCTTTGCTTCAAGTGGTGAAAGTGGTAGTATCTGTCTCTTTCTGTGGAGTAGGGGGTGGGTGGGTTCTACAACACAGTCATCATGGTCAGACTACTTCCTGGTGAAGTTTGGAATTGTGGTGCCTACATCCCACTGCAGGGGTGGAGGTCCATGGAGATTAATAGAATGCAGTGGATTCCTGAATGTTATGCAGGAGTTTCTGGTGGATAGAGTAAGTGAACCTGTCAAGGCCTTGGTCTCACTATAGAATGTCAAGATGAGATGGGCCACTGACACAAATCCTCCCAAGTGCTCTCTTAAGTGCTGTGGAGTCCATTCAGTAGCCTGGTGCTTTGGGAGCTGCAAATGATGAAACAGGCTGCATTACACTAGAGTACAGGTGGTGGACGTCTTGTTGAAAAGCAAACAAAACACTTTTGTAGAGGTAAAACCTCTCTTAACCAGAATTTAGCATCTCGGTTCTAGTCTACTTAAATGTTTGTTTGATTCCCTCTCCCCCCACTTTAAAAAATATTTTTTATTGATTTTTCCGTGTATACTTCTTCTAACAATCTTCATAGTATAATTTCAAGTCTGGAAGGGAGAAGCCTCCTTTATCTTTTGTATCTATAAGTATTTTATATTTTATTCTAGATTTTTCCCCATTCCAGACGAACTTAGAAATATCTTTTTGCCAGTTTCTGAAGCAGACAAGATTGCTAATCCCCCCCTTCTTTACATGCTTCATTAATTATGGCAGCTCAAAGGCAGTGCATGTTTGTGTAAAATGAATTCTAGACACAGTCCCTGATAGCAGTGAAGCTGGCAAAGACTCCTGACTAAGCCCCTGGCAAGACTCTGACAGTTAGCATACTGAGTTAGATGGATCAATGGAGGCTTCCTGACTTAGACATGAAAGAATGGATTTGAACAACATTTTGAACTGAAGCATTTGAAGTTCTTCAAATGTAAAGTGAACTTTTAAGGTTTATTAACAAATGTGATTAATATATTACACTCTCCCTTATTTTGTATCTGCATTGCTCTTATACATTTGGAAGTTGATAATGGCTTGTCGAGGCATCTCAGTTCCAGCATTATGCAAATTATACTTTGTACTAATCCCATTTTAGAACGCAAATCATGATTTTGAGCTTTCAAGCATATATGCAGATGATGTTAGAGTTTTCATACTTGGTCTACTCAGTATTCCTATCTCTTGATACTGTGATCTTCTGGGTTGGAGTCATGGCCATAACCATGGTTTGTCAACTCGAGTCATCATACCCAACTCTGGTTAGGACAAAGCACAATTTGAAAACACGTTTCAAAACAGGATTGTCTTAATTCTCATTTGCTAGCCTACCACAAACCATGGTTTGTCATTTCAGCTATTAGTGGCCTCATTCGCATGTATCTACCCATAGGTTACAAACATCTTCTGAGGTCCTGTTGGGTGTGCCACTACTTAAGGATGGTGTGCAGTAATGCAAGGGTGGACCTTTTTCATGGCAACACCCAGATTACTAAAACTTAGTTTAGTGTTACATGTCCAAATCTTAGGGTCATGTGGTCCCCTCCATTTTCCTCCAGTGTAGTCACAAGAGAATCAGCTTTCAGCTTAATAATAATAATAATAATAATAATAATAATAATAATAATAATAATTTATTTATACCCTGCCCATCTGGCTGAGTTTCCCCAGCCACTCTGGGCGGCTTCCAATCAAGTGTTAAAAACAATACAGCATTAAACATTAAAAACTTCCCTAAACAGGGTTGTCTTCAGATGTCTTTTAAAGATAAGATAGCTGCTTATTTCCTTCTCATCTGAAGGGACGGCCTTCCACAGGGCGGGCGCCACTACCGAGAAGGCCCTCTGTCTGGTTCCCTGTAACCTCACTTCCCGCAATGAGGGAACTGTCAGAAGGCCCTCAGCGCTGGATCTCGGTGTCCGGGCTGAATGATGGGGGTGGAGACGCTCCTTCAGCTAATAATAGTTACTCGTTATGTCCAAACCCAGACAAGCTGTTTACCATTTATCAGGGTTTAGAGACTCAAATTTCAAATTGTGATTCATGATCCTGTCTATTTCCTGAAAACATTGTTAATAGTAAGCACAGCTTGGATACAAGAAGTAATCTTGGTTAGCTGAAAAACGAAGCAAAAGTTTCCTCACATCCATGCCTGAGGATGAGAAGGGATTGGGATGCAGTACACAAAGACACTAAATTAGTGTAACGCTAACTTAGGGTGATGTTGCCCCTGTTTGGTGAAATAGCATTCCTGTTGAGATATGGCAGGCAGTCACTATTTGCACTTTCCTGCAAAAATTGAATATGTTTTTGTTTCTGTGATAAACTCGCACCAATTCATTCTAAACCCATATATATGTAGCAATTAAAATGTTGGTGCCTGTAATATTTCTACTTGGAGGGCTTGAAGCTTCCAGGTGTATTGCATACATACTTTAATCAGTTCTTAGAGGATTGGTTAATGTGGTATGGTAGATGCGTTGGAGGCATTCATGAGTGGCAGGAGGATGTAAAGTTTGAGTCCAAGCATTTATAAGAACATGGTGGTCAGCAATTCTTGGGAAAGTTGCTTCTCCTACTGAATGTTCAGTTGACAGATTGTAATAAAGGTGATCTGCAAATCAATCTGGCAAAACTACATCAACATGCGTCACTTGTGCTGAATTCCCCCAGGCTAAACTAGAAGGGGCATTCAGCACTCAGTGCAGACACTTACTATTTTTTCCCCTTAGGTCCCATGATGCTCCGCCCCAACTAGGCTCCTGCTCCGATGTAAAGCCCCAGCATGTGCCATGATGGTGATATCACATCACCCAGGATCCTGCTGGAGCATGGAGCCAGCCTACAAGGGGTCAGGTAAGTGTCTATCATTGCACAAATATGCAAAGTTTTTGTCGGGTTTTTCCTTCCCAGGGGAAGCATCTTGGGATATGAGGCTGGAGAGATTTTATATGTTTGAGTGCCTTTGTTATTTTAGCCTGGATAATGGAGGCATTCAGCATATATGTTTAAAATTGATGAAACTTTGCCAAAATGATTTGCAGGTCACACTTAACTTACTGACATCAACTGTCATAATATTCTCATGCCAGTCACTTTACCCTGGTTTCCTGCCCACCTCACCTTGCATAGTTTCTCTACCCTTGTTTGCTTGGAACTGGTAAAAGACTGAATGATTATGGAGATTTTGAACGTAGTATCTGAAATACAAGATTTATCCTATTACTTTTTGGTTTTCTCTCTGATAATGGGTTTTGGATGGGTGGTGAAATACAACTATAAACTAAGATAAAATCTGACCCTAGAAATGCTCCTTCCTTAGAGATTATATACCCTGAAGCAAAATAGTTTTGAGTGATTCTGCTCTTTGCTTTAGAGCAGGGTTGGGTAACATTTTGGGACCTAAGGGACACATTCACTCCTAGCCTACCCTCTGAGAGTCACACAGCTGCAGTAGGCGTGGCCACTTCCACACACTCACATATACACACTCACCCAAGGTTTACATAGGCAGGCAGCTCCCCTCTTTAGTTGATCCATGCAGATTAGATGAGGAGGAAGGGTTATCGCCCATTCTCCACTCTTCAAATGACTGATCTGATGACTGATGGAAGGGATCATTTGTAGCCACATTTGGATGCTGGGCTCTGCTGTCTACTTTGGCTATTTTTTTTCCTTTTTGCAACTGTGGCCAAAATTGGTTGGTCTTGGGGGTCTAGAAAAAAATTTAAGGCCAGTCTCTGAATCTAACTTAATTGAAGCATAATTCAGATTAATCTAAATTAACATTGTTAAAGAAGTCAGAAAAATAAGTCAGGGCTAAATCTAGAATGAACTTTTTGTAATTTAGGTCTTGAGTAAAAAAAGAAACAAAAACAATATGTAAAGAACGAAGTACAGTGGTACTTCGGGTTATATACGCTTCAGGTTACAGACTCCGCTAACCCAGAAATAGTACCTCGGGTTAAGAACTTTGCTTCAGGATGAGAACAGAAATCGTGCGACGGCAGCGGGAGGCCCCATTAGCTAAAGTGGTGCTTCAGGTTAAGAACAGTTTCAGGTTAAGAACGGACCTCTGGAACGAATTAAGTACTTAACCCGAGGTAACACTGTAGCAACTTTGCACGTTAAGCTAACTAATAATACCAATTTAAGCTATATTTTCATATCAATAATATTCTATTTAGGTTTATTGTGGAGGTTGTTAATAATAATGGGCAGTTGCATGTTTATGTACTTAGGTGTACAGTTGGTTGGTTTGTTTTACTTACGCAGTATCAATAGGATTTGAAAAATCTGGATGAATTCACAGACACCAAATGTTGAGGTACAGCAAGAGGAATACCTCCCTATATTCATGCATACAGATTGTGTGTTTACTTTCAGTGTGAGAGGCAAAAGGCTTTTTGTTTTGTAACCTTGGTAGGTACAATGCCTCTGTTTTGCCACTCAGAGAAGTGGTGAGGAATCACTACAAGGCACCATTCTGAGTAGGGCTACTACTACATGCATGGTGGAAGTGCTAGTAGATGGGAGGACTTTCATATTCATGGGAGGTGTTCAGAGAAGATACAAGTTGCAAGTGTTGCAATAATGAGGAGACTTGGTCTGCTGCTGTTTATTGTAGCTGTGCCTGAGGGAACAGTACTCCACTTCTTCACTTTCTTTGTCCCAGATGAGTTTCAAAGGTCTTTTCCTTTTTCCCTATGGTTCCTGTACTCTTTTTCTCATCCTTCCGATCTTTATGCACCCTTCAATCACCTGGTTCTCCTTGACTCCTAAAAAAAATCCTGGTTCCTAGCAAACTGATTTATTGTTCCAGTACTATGTCATACAGCATTAAATTCTTCATGGCTCTAGTTGTTTGTATTAACGGGTGTTTGTGAATGCCTGTGGGTACAAGTTACTGTCTTGGGTTAACATCATAGGACTGATCGCTAGATCTTTTTACATTGCATGTCTGCAGGCAGGGCCCTCATTACCTGGTAACTTTTGACACTTTCAAAATAAAACCGGATCTAATTGTTCAAGTAAAGGGAGAAGGAAATGGTTTATTCAGTCATGAGCTTAGAATCAGCTCCTATTTTAAGAACTGTGATGTAGAATATGACTCTTCCAAGTGTGAATGCTTAAGACTGGCATGACACTCTTACCAGTTCTGAAAGGACTGAACTTTGCTCACTCTTCTTCTCTCTTTTGTGCAGATACGAAGTTTGTAAGTCAACGGAAGATGGTGCTGAATGCATCACTCTTTCAGTTTACTTCAGAGAAAAGAAAGCAAGACAATCCAGTGCTGCTCCGGGGACTGTTCTCTATGGGCAACCACTACTCATAGCTATACCCAAACACAAGCTTACCCTAGATCACTTGTACAATGTTATATTGGAGCGGATTAGGTGAGTACAGGACCTCTGTGGCATATAAGTTTACTCATTTCTAAGTGCAATCATCTTCGTTTCTCCAATTACTTTACAACAGGATTGTTATTAGATGTTACTAGTTTGTGTGTGCCTAATTGTTATTGTTCTGCATCCACTGGTAGCTTATCAGTATATGAGTTTGAATCTGCAAGTACTTCCATAGTTGTAGAATTTTCTGACAAATGTCTTGTATTAACCTGGTTGGTTGAAACTCTTCCTTTATATGAACCCAAAAAGAATCAAAGATCAAAGACCAACTTTTTGTCACTAGCAGCTATCAACCAGATACCTCTGAAAACTCAGAAGCGGCACAAGAAAGTCCTGGCCCTTATCTGTGTACTGCTTCTGTGTATACAGGTTGCATTAAGCTTCCATGAATTTCTTTTTGCTAAAAAAACTCCACCCCAAATCTAAACTAGTAGTCATCACACAATGCATGCTTAACTTAAGGAACTGAACTAAATTAGTTTGTTTATCTTGATGTTACCATATTTGTGAAAATGTTGATTATATTACAGCATTCTATATCCTAAGAGAAAACTCCTATGGTAATAACATAAACAGTGAATCAATTTGCTTATTTCATATTTTCTTT
Source organism: Podarcis vaucheri (assembly GCF_965113315.1). Lineage (NCBI taxonomy): Eukaryota > Metazoa > Chordata > Lepidosauria > Squamata > Lacertidae > Podarcis > Podarcis vaucheri. The sequence goes on along the minus strand of NC_138760.1, from coordinate 75,341,936 downwards.
TACATATCTTACCAATTTCCAAGGAAATTCAAGGGATTTAAGGATCCTTTTATTTTATATGTGTATGATAATCATAGTGGGTGAGGAAATATTTCTGTACTTTCAATCTGGCTGCTTTCCTGATGAGATAGATACCCAACTCCCATCAATCCCAGTCAACATTGCTAACAGTTAGGAATGGTAGGAATTGTAATCATCAACATCTAGAGGAGATTTTGCACTAATTGTTCTTTTCTCCTAATGTACCTGCCTTTCCAATAATGGGTCACTCGTGTCAGCGTTTAATGAAAAAAATAATTTATGTGTTTCAGTCGCTATGTAAAAGTTTCCTTAAAAGAAGAATGTTCTGAAAGATGTCCAGATAGTGAGAATTGCAATGGCTCCAGTAGTGTGTCTGAAGGTAAATTATCCTAAGATGGGTATTATTTAACTAAATCTGTGTTGTGTAAAGTAGTAGACATGACTCCTCAATAGTTTTATACATCCTGTAGTAGTATACAACCTTTTGTGCTTTAGAAATATTCTTCAAATAACACTATTAAGTATATTGCATGTTGTGATAACTTGCAAAGTTGGGTACAGACTCCTCCCTGGTCCTCTCTGATTTAGCTGCATTCCTTTCAAAGCTGCTGTTGTAATCATTTGCTCATTAATTTTCAGACAAAGGATATTATAAATGCTATGGAGGAACAACAAAACTGAAAAACAATCTTTAAAATATGTTTCAGATGATGTTGAAGAAATGGAACATCAGAATGGAGAGGAAGACAGTAAGGAGAAAATATCAGAAACAGATGCCTGCAAATCAGAGGACTGCATCCAGGATGACCTGGAAAAGGAAGGCCTGCATCACAGAAGGCATCTCTTTAGCTTCAGTCTTGTGAACTCTTATGGAACATCAGAAATAAACTCCCTTAATACAGATGGGAAAATCCTTAAGTTGAGTTGTAGGTATCTCCTCTAATTGTCATCCTAGACACACCTCATCTTTGGCAGATTTACATGATGTTATTGCTTTTCTTCTTTTCTTCTTTTCCAGCTCATGCAACTCTTGCTATTGATTGGGATTCTGACACCCGAAAGTTGCTTTTTGATGAACATGAGGCACAGGTGATTAGCGTTCCCCCACCTTTTAAAGGGCACTGCTGTATTCTGGCCCCTAATAACTGTTGGCAGGGGGTTAGGCAAGATTATGTGGTTTATTCTGCCTTTGTACTTTGATAAAGGTACTGAGGAAATAGAGCATTGTCATAGAATATTGACAACAGGTCATTATCAGCACCAGCAGAGTGCCATGCACAAGGCTTCTCAAGAGTTGGTGATCAGCTGATGGTTCAGCTTTGCGCACACCGCTTACCACTGAGCTTTGCAAACCCCATTTTGGCTGACACAGGTCTTTACCTGTCTCACACTTGACATCATATGTGTGATTACAAAAACGGTATTGTACCATCTTTGTATGAGTAAAGTGTACGAAGGCATTACCAGAGAAGAGGAGGAGGGCAAAGAATCAAGCTGAAATAAAAGTTGTAGACAATTAGTACAGAAGGGTTTAAAGTATTCTCCTGTGTGGTGTGCTAATTTTTAGAAGGTTTAACATGCATCTTACACTTGAGGGAAAAACATAATGTATGTTTCTTTTTGGTAGGCATTTGAAAAACACAACAGTATGTTTCAGCCACAGAAGAAGAAAACTACCGTAGCTCTGAAAGATTGCATAGAACTGTTCACTACTATGGAAACACTTGGTGAACATGATCCATGGTAGGTTTGCTGTGTTTTCGCATAGCAATATCATCTCTGGGCTGTGTTTAGCAACTGACTAAAGCATGGATATTATCTATGCATTTTGCCCTGTAGGTCATGTAGAAAAGGTAGCTCAGACTGATTTCATTTAGTAACTTTTGAGGTGGCTTGATTTCACATGGTTAAATCATGTGGTAAGAACAGCGCTTGACCCATCCTGGAAAATATTAACTTCTTTGTACTACATGCATATAAGAATTATAACATACTGTCAGCTAAGCAGTTGGCACCTTATCTCTCTCGCCCTGACCTAGCCACTGTGATCCACACGACGGTCACCTCCAGACTGGATTATTGTAACTCGCTCTACGTGGGGCTGCCCTTGGGACTGACCCAGAAACTCCAGCGGGTGCAGAATGCTGCGGCGAGACTCCTTATGGGGTCTTCGCTGCGAGATCACATTCATCCAGTACTATACCAACTGCACTGGCTCCCGGTGGAGTACAGGATCAGGTTTAAGGTGCTGGTTTTAACCTTTAAAGCCCTATACGGCCTAGGACCCTCGTACCTACGGGACCGCCTCTCCTGGTATGCCCCACAGAGGAACCTACGGTCTGCAAATAAAAACATCCTGAAGGTCCCAGGCCTCAGAGAGGTTAGGCTGGCCTCAACTAGAGCCAGGGCTTTCTCGGCTGCGGCTCCAATCTGGTGGAACGCTCTGTCACAAGAGACTAGGGCCCTGCGGGACCTGACATCTTTCCGCAAGGCCTTCAAGACAGAGTTGTTCCACCAGGCCTTTGGTCAGGGCCCAGCCTGACTCCCTCCTCTGGCAACCTGCACAGAACTTTGCTTAACGGTTGCCATTAATTTGATTTTAATTAATTGTTATAATGAAATGTTTTAGAATGTTAGATTATTTGATTGTTTGATTATTTGATTGTTGTTAGCCGCCCTGAGCCCGGCTTTGGCTGGGGAGGGCGGGATATAAATAATAATAATAATAATAATAATAATAATTATTATTATTATTATTATTATTATTATTATTATTATTATTATTATTATATGATTATGTACAATTGCATTAAGAGCAATAATAGGGTCCAAACCTATAGACTAAGGAAAGCCTGGGCAAAAATACCTGTTTCAGGTAATCACCCTGTGATTATCTGTAGGCTACCGTGTCATGAGTAAAATTTCCCCAGATGATGTAAATGATCTTACAGGTTTATACAGGCAGCTGCTATTTCCACAGAACTAATGTACTGCTGGGAAACTTGTGTAGGCCAGCCGCATAGGCTACCCCTACTATCTTTGGACATTGATAACTTTGCCTCAGCACACATACCTCTGTAGACTGGGGGATCCTTCAGCACAAATCTCTTCTGTTCCTCCCCATCTCTGGATGTGGGCCTTGCTTTTAAGCAAAACTTTCCAGCTTGCTATCCTGGCCTATGACTGAACTGAAATGCTGGACTTAACATGAAGCTACATTCTGGTATACTGGCGGATCAGACTACCCACTGGAAGACAAATTGGAGGCAAAAAGTGGCACAGCATTTTCACAGTGCAGTCTAGTTAGGGGCTCCTTGAGAATCCATCAGTCAGTATTTCCTCTTCTCTGATTATTGTTCCTTAGCTCTCTTTGCCATCTCATCAGGATGGACATCCAATTTGCTGGCCTTGACAGGAAGGTAGCTTAAGCTTTTCCTAACTGCTGTCTTGCTGTTATGCCAGAACAGAACTTGAAGTTACATCCAGTTTTCCAGCCTGGTCCTTATTCAGGGCATGGTTTCTGTGTTTCCTCAGTATTATTCATTTTTTGTCCCTAAGGTTTTTTATTAAATATATACAAATGTAAATGTTTTCAAAGATTAGAAAGGAGGAAGAATAATAATTATTTTTGTTTACCTTTCTTTTTGGTGTTCTTTCAGGTACTGTCCCAATTGCAAGAAACATCAACAAGCCACTAAGAAATTTGATCTCTGGTCACTTCCACGTATTTTAGTAGTACATTTAAAACGCTTCTCATATAACAGATACTGGAGGGATAAGCTTGACACTGTGGTTGAATTCCCTATCAGGTAGGATTTTTGGATGCATTGGTGGCCAGAGCAAAAAAGAAATACAAATAATTTGGGTTCACTGACTGGAGAACCCAGCTGGGAACTAGAACCTTGGTACACAGGCTGGATTTTAGCCTTCAAAATGTGAGGAGCCAGAAGCATGTCTGTCACAGTTTTCTACCATCCACTTCAGTGGTCGATTAATATTTTACAACAACATAGTGCACTCGAGGTTAAGAGCTGGATTCAGCTAAATAGTTGCACTAGCAGGAGCCAACAGAATGGGGCTTTCCCACTCCTCCCCCCCCCCCCGCCCGCATGCCTTCCACCAGCTCTGAGTGGTTCCCTAGGACAGTGTGGTAGGAGAGGAGAGGGAAGATGGTTCCATCTGGCATGCAGAAATGCTTGCATTAATGGAACTATCGTAGTGTGATGTTGAATTTCTCCCTAAGTCTGCTGCACATTCAGAGCTTTGACATATATGATGGTACCTTGGTTTTTGAACGTAGTTGAACGTTTCGGAACTTGAACACCAAAAACCTGGAAGTAAATGGCACAGTTTTCAAACGCTCCTCGGAAGTCGAACAGGAAACACGGCTTCCATTTTAAGTTTTCCGTATTGAGGCTTCCACTTTCAGTCTTCGAATGTTTCGTAACTCGAATGGACTTCTGGAACAGATTACGTTCGAGAACCAAAATACCACTGTATATGCATCCAGGACTTGATTTGGATGTGGGGTATAGTAGAGGCAGAATAGAAAGTCGTAAGTTCCTGGCCCTGATCTTCCGCCTGCTATTTCTGTTCACCGGAGGATATTGAGGTCTAATATTTTCTCTGTAATTCTGTAGCACTGGAATATATGATAAGTCCAACTCTGAACAACAACTGCTAAGCTACCATATTTGAGCACCTCTTCCAAAAGTTACTTGAGGTTAGGTCACACAGTCAGTTTTGTCTCAATGCACTTTGATAATGCATTTGTACAGTGCCTCATGCAAACCAGGCTTTCCAATGTCCACAGATGTTGCAATCATGGGAATCGCCCAGCATTGGCTGCAACTGAAAAAATAGCCACTACATTTGTGGTGTATTGTGGAAATGCCTGTTCCTGCATCTGCAGGGACATTGGGGGAGCACTGTGCGGTTATTGAGGTTGATATTGTGAACTGGCTTTCCTCCTAGGAGTTAGCAGTGGCAGTGAAGTCAGTTACTGACGCTAAATATTGGGATATTTAAAAAAGAAGTGTTGGGTGCTTACTGTCTGGGGGCTCATGGAAGTCCTTTTATTTGTCTTGAGGTTTCAATATCACCTTGCACTTGTTGCTGGCTGATCTTTCCCTTGTGACTTTCTTGTAGGGATTTGAACATGTCTGAGTTCGTTTGTGACCCGGCAGCAAGCCCATATGTGTATGACCTCATTGCTGTTTCTAATCACTATGGAGGCATGGGTGTTGGCCACTGTGAGTAATTATGTTCTTTCTGGATGTGTAACTGCAGAATTTCAAAATGTTCCCATTAGATAATATGCAAGAAAAAAGGAGCTTAGTGGAAGACCTGACAGATTTCAGCACAGCCCCCCCCCCCCCAGGTGTTAGTCAGGCTTGCTGGGTGTGGACTATAGTAGTATTTTAAGAGAAAAACTGAATTGAGTAAAATGCAGTTGCTTCTTCTTAAAAAAACAACAACTTGTGGGTTGAGTGTGTACCACACAAATGCTCATTGGACCTTTGCTATTAAAAATGTGAAGCTATGCCTTGCCCCAGTGCAGTGCTGCTCCTTCTCAGTAACTTTCTCTTTTATTATATAACTAGAGTACATGCGTTCTTAAACCAATAGCCTTTGCTCTGCTTCAAATCAAGGCTTTCTTCCTCTGTCCCACTGAACCTCCATCACATTTGTACCACTGGAGGATTGGGACTAGCATCTTTGTAGTTGCTCCTGTTGCACCAAAAATACTTCCTGTGCAAAACATAAAACCATTCAATTAAGCTGTAGAAGAGAATCTACAAGTTACATCCGATTAAACTGTTCAAGGTTTGCCACATATTTGACACAGATAGCAAATCAGAATGTTTTTCTAATCTCAAACTATTAATGGCTCTTTGTGATTTATTCATGCTCCTTTTGGTCATTGTCAGCTAGGCACAAAGTGGCCTTTGATAACTGAGTTTAAGGGCGGGGGGGAGCTACTGTTAAATGGAACTGTGGGCTATCAGCACTTGTAAATCTCACTCTGTACCTCTAAACAAGTCCATTATGTCTCTTCTGCTTCCCTGGTAGATACTGCATATGCTAAGAATAAAGTGAATGGCAAATGGTACTACTTTGATGACAGCAGTGTGTCTCCAGCATCCGAAGAGCAAATAGTGGTATGTATTTGAAGTCAACTGAGGATACCTTGATGTACTTTGTAACTTTTAGAATTTTAGGGGTGTTGCTGAGTACTTAAAATTGAGGCTCACACCAACAATACGCATTTTCATCACTGCATAGTTCTACACATTAAGATGCTGGTTGACAGGGATTTCATTGGCACTTTACTTTTCAGTGTGCCTGGCTGCTGTGTAAGCAGTGTGTTTAAACCCCCCTTTTTTTAAAAGGGGCATGAGATCTGAGATTCAGGCCTCCCCCCCCCCCCGAATACTCCCTAACAATGTTTATGCAGCTGCTAAATCGGCAAGGTAGGAATGGACATGCAGAGTGTTTTCTAAAAATAATTGAAGCCATACACATGGAAACTTATAAGGAAGATGGAGCTGAGTACAGCTGTTTGACTTGGTCAGACTTTCTTGACACTGTTTTCCTAAATCACTTTCAGGAATGAGTGCTGGATTATCTATTTCTGTCAAACACAGATAGCAAACATACATCCCTCCAGATGTGACACTACAGTTTCCATTGGCTCCAGTCAGTATGGTGAATGGGATGATCGAGAGTTGTAGTCCAAAACATGCAGAGTGCACCAAGTTGTGGGAGGCTGCTCTAGATCTACAGAGCTACTAGAGAATAGGGTGTTGGTACTGGGACTTCTCTTGCATGCAGGCTTGAAGACCAATTTAATCCCATTATTTCTCACCTTGCCTTGCAGACAAAAGCGGCATATGTCCTCTTCTACCAACGTAGAGATGGCATGCTCAAGGGAAACCCCGCTCCTTGCATAAGCACTGAGCTGAAATCTGAGGAATGTGATGGCATGGATACCAACTGAACCTATGTGGTGGGGTTTAAACAAGTCATATTGCTAATTTTAAAAGACATCCAAGAACTGATTTTTGTAAGAATCAAACAGGAGTTTCAGTACAGAAGGACTAAATGAGCAGTAACTATGGATAGCATAGGGAAACAATAAGATGTCAAGGACTTGGGTATATCATAGCCAAAGAGCTTTTAAACAAATAGTTATTCAATAAAGTGTTATCTAAATCTGACTGTGTAGTCTGGCAGAATGTGTGGAAGCAGGAGCTATGCTGTATGACTGGAGCAATGCATGAAAGTGGGGCTGTGTTGCAAGAGGAAACAACATTTGACTGTAAGTAGAACTCTGGTTTGAGCTCTATGCATTGCAGAAGATGCCTGAGTGCTTGCGTTTCCAGAGTAAAAGAGAAGTGAACATTTGGCACGAGTTCCAATCTTGCACAGCACATTTTGGCACTATGTTGCTGTCAGTCCCTTGCTGACATGGCATGGTGAGCTTGTGTGTGCTTTTAAGAAAAAGAGAAAATTGCATATTTGTTCTGGCGCATTGTGTCCCATACAGGAGTCACAATCCCCACATTTTCTTGTGGTGTGCTAATAAAACAATTATCTAGGATCTGTCCCAAAGATTAACTCTCCCCCACCCCCAGCCTTTCCAGCAGCAGTATTCATGGGGCCTATTCTTCACACCAACTCACATGGAGTCTTATATGCTCTGAGTTTCTTCCTGATCTAGTTGGTAACTTACATATTGTGCAATCACAAGGCTTTTTTATTCAAGTCTCATTGGGGTAGTTTTTGAAATTTCCGCTGTCAACTGTCTTCTATTTCTGTGCACTTTCAGCCACACCATGAAAAGTTCAGAGTCCATCTCTTGAAGGCTGCATAGGAATCAACGTCCAGTGGCATATGTCCTTTTGGGTGGTCTCAGACACACTATTTTTCTTTCTAGCCATTTCATTTCTCTTTTTGTAACCTTCTGCTATCCTCATACTTCCTTAGTATTTTTTCCTCATTGGCTGAGAGATGGCAAGAGTAAATGTTGTTTGACTTCTTCCTACCCACAGCCTCCTCCTCCACGGAGGATGATAGACAAGAACCTTCTAGGAAAGGAGCTTTCAGGTAACACCGTGGAATTCCCATGCACACTGCTGTGACACCTTAAGACATTTCCCATTTAGTGTCATGGCTTTGAAACTATCTTGGCACCTGTGTAAAGGTGTTTCACTTTTGTGCTCTGAACACATTCCCACGGATTCCCTTCAGCAAACTTAAGAAATATTCCTCTCCCAGACTGCTTCTGTGCTGATCTTTATCGGCATGACGTCAGGCAAGTGGTAGCCAGTGGAATCATCAGGCCACACCATTTTAGCAGAACTGATTAAAAGTGATCATGTTCTTTTTAACTTACAGAGCAGAAGAGTCCTCATAGCTGTCAGCTGCATTTTCCTCACTATCTTCCAGTGATTACTATTGCGTTCTCCAGGATAGTCCTTTTAAACACTGAAATTTGAGTTGTTTGGTTCAGTTGCTAATGCTTCCAGGCTCTTTAATTGATTTGAGGTCTTGTCTCAGCTGGATATTATTTTCCTGCACACTTGGGTTGGTGGGTGGGGTTAGGGCTGGAATTATTTAAAGGCTAAGTTCAAACTGTAGCATTGCACTGTTTTGTTTTTTCCTGTTTTTCTGGGTTATATTTTCTTTGGAATGTAACATTTGGACCGATAAGGAAACAGATATTTAAAAGCAAAGAGCAATTTAATGTAACCATATGTATTTCTGTTCCATACTGTTGCAGCAATCTCTTCACTGCTCTGTATGGTCAGATAGTGTGCACATTTGTGTTTGGGTGATTTTTGGGCTCCTGAACTAAATTTCTTCTAAATGCTGTAAAGATGGTATTAGGAACCTGGATTTGCCTCGGACCAGGCTGGATCCTAGCTGGTGTGTACATTCTGTATAGTGTCAAAATCTGTTTTTAGACTAGCACTTTGTAAGTGACTGGCTTTACTGTATAAAAGGAAAAAAAATTAAAAAGGAGTGGATTGCACTTGAGTGTGGACCTTGTTTTTTCTGTATGGTGGATGAGGATTTGAAATAGATACTCAAACCTGTATCTCTAGTTTTTAATTGGTAGTCTGTATGAAACACTGCAAATGTTATGGGAACTTTATTTTCGGCAGAAGTGTGTGTTTTGGAATACAGTGGTGCTCTGCAATTTTATTACTGTTTATTTATTATTTAGACTTGTTACTCATTTGTTACCCAAAGGATTCCAAGTGACTTGTGTTTTAAAAATCATGGTGCATGTAGATAAATGTGCCCAGGATATGCATATAGATAAATGCATAATTCCAAAAAATATTATCTCTGTCTGTAAATATATATATCTCTCTCCCTCTCCCACCCCGTCCAAAGGAAATAAAGTCATTGCAAACCAGCACTATATACAAGGTTGCGAGAGCACAGTAGTATCTAGTACAAATAAATTTGATCAAAATTGGCTTTATTTGGAAATTGTTTCTGAAAACTCTGGGCCAGCTTTTATCTATAAGGTATTCAACTAGCACATCCCACCAGAGCAAGGATTTCCATTTGCTGAGACATTAATTTCCTATTTGGCTTGGGGGAAAATAGCTTTATCTCTGATTCCCATTGTAAAAAGTATATCTGAATGACTATAGTGTAAGCAATGTATTTGATGACACTAATTTAAGAAGCTTTTATTATAATAAAGCATAAAGGGGGGGTAAGTACAGTGGTACCTCAGGTTGCAGACGCTTCAGGTTCCAGACTCCGCTAACCCAGAAATAGTACATCGGGTTAAGAACTTTGCTTCAGGATGAGAACAGAAATCGTGCGACGGCAGCGGGAGGCCCCATTAGCTAAAGTGGTGCTTCAGGTTAAGAACAGTTTCAGGTTAAGAACGAACCTCTGGAATGAATTACCGTATTTTTCGCCCTATAGGACGCACTTTTCCCCCTCCAAAAATGAAGGGGAAATGTGTGTGTGTCCTATGGGGCGAATGCAGGCTTTCGCTGAAGCCTGGAGAGCGAGAGGGGTCGGTGCACACCGACCCCTCTCACTCTCCAGGCTTCAGGCAGCTATCCGCAAGCCTTGGGAGCCTGCGGGAGTTCCCGCCGGGCTCCCAAGGCTTGTGGATAGCCTGTTCTGGGGTCGGGGGAAGCTCAGGCTTCCCCAGCCCCGTGCCTGGGGGGTAATTTTTTTTTCTTATTTCCTCCCCAAAATACTAGGTGCGCCCTATGGGCTGGTGCGCCCTATAGGGCGAAAAGTACGGTAAGTTCTTAACCAGAGGTACCAATGTAATGGAAAAAGACAAGACCAGAATATATTTACAGTAATACAAACTATAATTTACACCTGATACTATTGTGCTGGCTACCCCTAATTTTTTTTTTTTTTGACTATGTAGGTAAGATTATAAAATGGATAGAGGTGCATCTCATGTAAAAACATTATTTTTGTCATTTTGATTTCTAAAATGGAACTAGTTTTCATTGTTAACTTCTCCAGCTGTGTGATCAGAGTATGGAAATAATTAAAATTACTGTTAAAGCACAAAAGGACAGTTGGAAAAAAGTTGAATAGTTGATTTCCTTCCTTGCCAATCCATGTTAAAATGTGGGGATTCTTGAGTGAATCCTAGTATAGTATTAAATCCTACATTGGATCAGCTATGGAGCAGTGCCAAGGAAAAGGCAGAGGTGACAGAAAGGATTGCAGATGCCAAAAAGATAAAGAACTACATAACTTTTAGACATAGGGAAGTTTTTAATGTTTGATATTTTACTATGTTTTATATATGCTGTCAGATGGCCAGAGTGGCTGGGGAAACCCAGTAAGATGGGTATAAATAATAAAATTCATTATTCTTATCATTGATTGCCAGGGTGAGGAACCTGTGGTCATCCAGAGGTTGCTGGATTACAGTTCCCATAATCCCTGATCATTGGCTGGCTGGGGCTAATGCGAGGTGGAGCCCAGTAACCTCTAGAGGACCACAGCCCTGGTTTATGTGACAAGCACTAGGTAAAAAATGCTAGGTGGGAAACATCAGTTGGCACCAAGACGGTTATGTGGCAGAGAGATGGTTTTACTCAAAGTTGATTTTGAAATGGTCTGTCTTACGCTGTTGGGCAAAAGGCACCAAGTACAATCTTGAGAGAAAGTTCTAGCAGAGGGGAAAGGTTCCGTGACAGTTGAAAACCTTCAGTAGAGGGGGGAGGCAACAGACTGTTTACTAGAAGTCTCCAGATCCAGTTGTTGATCATCCCCATGTTACTCAAAAGTGCTTAAGCAATCGATCTTCTATCCTGCACTTGTCTTGATATTGGGACGACTTGGTAAACCATCACAACAGGTGAACAATTCAGAGTTGATTTGTCTGTAGGATGGATTGTTCCACGTTCAATTTACAAGGGGCATTTATTCAAACTATGAAAGTATGTTAAATTACTCGTTAGCACTTATTAACCACTCAGTAGTCACAAGAGTAGAAAAAATGGTCCATTCTTATACCTTGTTAATAGATGAAGTGAAAGGTTGTTGACTGCAAGTAAAGAACCAGGTAAGCTGTAGTGGCTTTCTGGATATATTGGGAGAATATAACGGGATTTCTATGGCTGGGTTTTACTAGACCAAGTGTCTAGTAAAACTGACACACACACCTTAATTGACACAAGCCTGATGGTAAATAAGTTTTCGAGCAAGAGTTTGAAGTTTAATATTGCAGGTGCCTGTTAAATCTCTATTGGACGTTCATTCCACAGGAGGTCAGTAACACTGAAGGATCAGTTTTGTGCTGATGTCAAATGTGCCTCACCAACTTGGGGGATAGCCATTGATTCTCCCACAGGTATCGGTGATTGAGCTGGGGTATAGACTAGGCTGGTCTCAAATTCACCTGACAAGTTTAACAGCTGAATAAGGTTTTGAAGACATGTCGTCCTGAAGAAAGTCTAGCAGGAAGTATGGTATGCTATGCAAATGTCAAACTACAATGGATTATAAGTAGCCCTGAATAAAACAATCTAAAGTGTACTTCAGCACTCATGTAAAAATCATGGCCTGTGTGTGAAGTATTTGAAAAATCGCATCTGAATTTTTAATCCTTTTTGTTTTTAATGTTGCATTAACATTCAGTAATCCATCTGCATCAAGGACATAGTATACAGAGAAAAGGAAATGCTAGGATTAGCTGACTGCACTATAAGTGAATGGATTAGCAACTTAGTATTGATTTCAATCTGTGCGCACCCTCCCAACTTTATATTTCTTACATAACCAAACTCCTGGACAACGTGATACTTCTTCCTTTCAGGTGAGATGTCAGAAAAGCTGAACAGATGCCGTAAGGAGCTAACTGCAGCTATTGACAGAGCAATGGAAGACCTCTTGGTTCCTTTACCCCCCTCCCCAGATTCCACCACTGACCAGAACTTTGACTTGCAGACAGCACGGCCCTCTTCACCCCTAAATGCAGATCTCCTTAGTCAGAAGGGAGAACTTACTCTTTCAACTGTGTATTGCCCCCAGTCATCTTTACCAGTCTCTTCCACTCCTGAAAAGGAGAATCCCCTCTTCAGGCCAAACTTAATTCCAGTGACTACCGCTTCCAACATTCCATGTACAAAACGGGAACCCTTGACAAGCAAGGAAAACACATGGCTACATCCTCCCATCTTCATGGCTGACCGGCAGTTTTTTATCAGCCCAGAAGACAGTGAGAGATGGAAGAAAGGACATCTAAGGTATGCTCTGCTTGTCACAGGCTTAATTTTTGTCTTAGGATGAATAGCACTGAGCTTCTATTCGGATGGCTGTTGATGTGGCTTCAGACTGGTCCAAAGAGTTGGCTCAAAATATGTTGTCACATGAGAAATATATTTATTAATTAACAATTTGCCACCTTTCAGAGATGCTCAAATCCCACTGCCTTACTCTGTGGAATGGTAAAGCACAGTGTTAGGGTGCTCCACATGGTTCAGTTTTAGATCACCTCTACTACCATATTTTTCGCCCCATAGGGCGCACCGGCCCATAGGGCGCACCTAGTTTTTTGGGGGGAAATAAAGGGGAAAAAATTATTTCCCCCCCAGGCGCGGGCCTGGGAAAGCTGGAGCTTCCCCCGACCCCAGGCCCCAGAACAGGCTGCTATCCGCAAGCCGTGGGAGAGCTGCGCGAAGCACGAAGCCTGGGGCGTGCTGAGCTCAGCGTGCCCTAGGCTTCAGGGTGCAGGCAGCTCTCCGCAAGCCTGGAGAGCAAGAGGGGTCGGTGCACACCAACCCCTCTCACTCTCCAGGCTTCAGCGAAAGCCTGCATTCGCCCCATAGGACGCACACACATTTCCCCTTCATTTTTGGAGGGGGGAAAGTGCGTCCTATAGGGCGAAAAATATGGTAATTGTTTTGTAATTGCTGGTGCAAGCACATTTATTTCTCAACATACAGGAAAGTTCTAAACCATGATTCAGAAAGCGAAGCTATACTAGTGTACAATTTTGGTAGAGATCATACACTTTAGAGAATGTTTAACTGAACAATGTAAGACCAGTCTCCATAACGTGTTTCTGTGGTGTTTAGCAAACCTGATGAAAGGCCTGTGAAGTCAGAAGCAAGTATAAGTGCCACTGATGTTCCTCCACAGAGCCTGAAAGATCTTGCCAATATGAGTGGTAAGTGTTGTCTGCCCTGCTTACCAGACATGGCTTTTTAAAACTGGCACTGTAAAGAGCAATTGAGCTGCATATCTGCAGAGCCTGTAATAGACTGTGTAACCTGGTGAGGTATCTTTAGTTATTTCTCCATTACATGAACAAGCAGTCAGTACTATTTTAATCAAGTTTTTAACCAATAGCTGCTAGAGTGAATGCATTATTACAGGGTGTACCATGGCAAATAATTTCATCAGAAAAGGTTAAGCAAGCACATCCTTGAGATAAAACTTTCTGACTTGGAAACTGTTACATATGGCTAGGGAGGAATACTTTAGACCAGGATGGCTAACCTTTTGGACCCAATGATTGATCTGGTGAACAGGGAGATGGAGGCTCTGTACTCTGATCCTTCCATTACAATGGGAATGCAGCTTCTTTCCCACACACCAGGTAATTGATCAGGTGAGTGGGAGACCATTTGCATCCTGAACTTGCACAAGCCTTCTGAGAAGTACTCTACATGCAGGAAGAATTGAATTGGTAAAAGAATTAATCACCATCCCTGCCAAATTCCTGGGGGTGAGGAAAGAGAGAGAAGAGAAGGGCATAGAAAAGTCTTGGCAGGCAGGATGCAGCTCATAGGTGAATCATCCCTCCTTTAGACCACTGTGGTCCAATTAGTGTTCATAATTTAGAATCCTTCACATCCATTGCTACACACTTGCTTTCAAGCCATCACCTATTGACAAACATGAAGGTACTTTATTCCAAACCTGGAAGGGATATATTTGAGTAATTGTTATTAGAATGCTAAAAGCACTGGGTTCCTCTTTAGGGGGGAAAAAAGCCTAGTACTTGCACTTACTTTACATGTAATGGAAGCTTAGCAGGAGTGTTTATGCTGAAAATCCCTCTATGTATCAGCTATTCTTCAACTTGTGCAGATATTTAGGGGCAGGACTGATAAGTTGCATTCTTGTTTTTACACTGAAGATAACCCAGCTATTTGGCCATCAGAGAGGATGCACAGGAAAACTGACTTTGAGAATGAACTTCAGCAGATGTCTAGGCTCTCAAGTGAACTGTTTCCTCTAGATGAGGCCTCAGCCTTGGATCCAAGTGCACAGATCGGTTTCAGAAAGGTCCTGGAGCATACCTTAGAGGATGAAGCAATTATTGAAACACTGCTGGATATGGAAGAGGATTACAAACCAAACAGCTCCACCTTGCAGCAGCTGCAGTAGAAAGGCTGGTGTGAGGTGTGAGCTATTTAAGATTTGATAATTAATGCTTCTGAACCATGGAAACTTAGGCAAATAATCCTTTCTGTTGCAAGATGCACTATTAAAGTGATTTACAATAGTGTGGCGTTATAGTGTTTTCCCCATAGGCTAATGAACACGGAACATTATCTAGGCCTGGATCAGAAGATACTACCCTTAAGATATTGTCTTCCTGTCTTTTGAGGAACAACTTATCCGCAATGTGCATGATTATATAGTCATGGTTTCCCACTACATTTGTCAAGCAATGGGATGGTACAAATCCAACTATCTACATTATGTCAAAACTGCCTTAAAGTTCTTCAAGCTTTTAGCTGCCTTATTTTGTAAAGCTATTCAAGAGAAAATGCTTGCAAGGACAGGATGAGATATTGTGAAAGTGATTTTAGAAGTAACTAACTACAAAGTGAGCATTTAAAGTTACTCCATGCACCTTAAAACATTCAGCATCTGCTATAGTACAGAAATCTCTTTACATTCCCCTCAAGAGCAGATTTACAATCTGCCACAAGGGGGGCAGGGAATATGTACACCATCAAGGTTGAAGAGCAGTCTAAGAGTTTATTTGCTATAAACATGGAGATAATAAGCAGCTGTACCCATCTCCCAGTACCCCACACATACACTTGTGATAAATCTTCCTTTGCTTTTCAAGTTATTGTGTATAGGTAGCTTTAACCATTTCAGTTGCAGGGGGGCAATGCTTATTAGTAAAGCAGTCTTGATGCTGGAGTCAAATTAGGTCACTGCTTCGGATGGATTTTATCATATTAAAAGCAGTTTTCACATAAGCCTACAACTGGGTGGGAGATGTGTCTTTAGAAGCAGAGAACAAAATGAAAGCTTCTGAATTTCACTAATGAACACTTTATAACTTACTCTAAACATAAATATACTGCTGCAGGAAGGGAGAGCTGTACATAGGCAGAAATGGGCAACAGGATATATTTCAGAGCCTCACTGGCATGGGCAGATACAGCTGCTCCAGGAGGGATGTAATACTTTCCCTTACAGTACTAGTGACCAGTATGCGACCAGAGCTGAACCAGAATTCCGTTTCATTGACACATTATCTTGTTTCTTAAAGACACAAATACAGTGAACAGCTCCCTTCATTTTTCTCAGGCATAAAAACATAAGCCAAGGCCACATGTTATTCCAAAAGGATAATCAAATGCTTACATTCTGACCAACTTCAGACTATGGCATCAGTAGCCTTTTCTCTACTGTCACACTATGCCAACTGACCCACAGTCATTAAAGAACAGTTTATCCAATCAACCTAGTTCTGTTATTATGAATCTGAGGAATGTGGATTGTCTTCTGATTATACAAATGAGCCCCCAAGAAGCACTGAACTATAATTCACCAAGTACCTTAGGTCATAGATATTGGGAGACTTCAGATGCTTGTTCCCTAATGGACGATAAAAGCAAAAGCTCAAAGCTTGTCTTTCAAAGACAAACCAGTATCTTAATAAAAAAAGGGATTTTCCTTGGTTCTAGATCGTGTCTTAAAAACATTTAAATCAAATTCTTAAAATGAAAGAAGTCGACTCACAAATAGATTCAGTGCTGGTGCCAGCTAAAGTCAAAGTGTACCAATGGTCCCTTTTCAATACCAAAATCAGTGTTTAGTTACTGCTCAAGCAGACCCATAACCTCTGACCATGCACTTAAGGGGCAGGAGAAAGAGTGGCTTTAGAGACAACAGGTCGCTTCTAGTCCAGACCCTAATCAAGCCTTTCTCCTCAAAAGAACCAGCCTCCCAGTAGACAGAGTCCTCAGTCTGTGGACCACTGAATGGCAACAGTAAGGAGAATCATCTTTGGATGCTTCTCTCATCTAAATTCAAGTCTTTGAGTATTGGCAGTTATGCTGCATATGCAGCAAGGCTGAGCCCTGGCAATGAGAGATGCTTCAAGGGTTAAATCTTATACCAATATTTTAATCATTAATGGATTCTGACTTAGGCTTAGTATGTCTCTAGAGTAGCAGGTACATTTAAAATTTGGAGGGACCCACACTCAATTTCAGGTTTTCCTGAATTATAAATGTTCCTTCCAGTAAGTTTTGGTCAATCACTACAAGTTTGGTAGTTTGCCTTCTGACATGACTATTAGCAGCTGCCAAATCAGAGCTCCATGTGACTCAAAAGGCATCAGAGGAGACCTCAGAAGCAAGACTCTGTCCTGCAGGTATATAACTCACATAAGTTCTGACCATCTTTATTCTGGCCACCAGTAAGAGTACATTATAGATAAATAAACACAAACTGACTTAATGCCAACCATATGACGCAACTCAGAACATGGACGTCTGCAGCTCTTCCTTAAACATGCCTTCAAAGCGGAGGTCTTTAGCCATGAGTTCCTCTTCAACATCCTCTAGGGCCCACTGATGGTCAGTTAGTTCTAGAGCCTCCCATTCTGTCTGCAGTGATAAAGAAAAAGCATTGATGCAGCCAACAGAAGTGTACCAACCACCTACTTTCCATCTTGGAAAAAAGCCTTTGCTCAACAATTCTGCCTTAATTTATTCATGCTGCTTTAGACTCTGAATCTTGAACAAGGACACTGAAGTTTGTGACTGAACTGTATGTGTGCAGAGTGATTAAATAGTAGGAACTTGCAAAGAAGAATTATAATGTGTACAAGGAAGCAGCAAGGCTATTGAACATACAAGCAGCTATGTTTGGGGGAGGGGGCAGGTCCTCACAGCTAACAACTGCCTGCAATACTAAACGGAGATCATTGGGCATTTCTGGTTTGTGTGTACATGGCTGCTAGTGCCTAGCATTTGACAAGTGGGCTGTTTTCTGGAGATTAAGCTTTTATTTTACTGCACAAGTTGCAGACAGAAGAACAGCTCAGAATGCATGAAGCTACTTATGGGGTTTGAAACCTCTGTTTCTTATTCCTTGCAACTAGTACAGTGGTGCCCCGCAAGACGAATGCCTCGCAAGACGGAAAACTCGCTAGATGAAAGAGTTTTCCGTTTTGGAGGTGCTTCGCAAAACGAATCTCCTATGGGCTTGCTTTGCAAGATGAAAATGTCTTGCGAGTTCCTGCGGGTTTTTTTCCCTTTCCCCCCTTTTTCTAAGCCGCTTATCCGCTTATCTGCTAAGCCGATAAGCCGCTAAAAGCCGCTAATAGCGCTAATCCGCCAATGGGCTTGCTTCGCAAGACGAAAAAACCACTAGACGAAGAGACTCACAGAATGGATTCTTTTCGTCTTGCGAGGCACCACTGTACTGTAAAACAAGTTTCTGTTCAACATATTTCCACTTTGTATACAATGTTAAGTATCTTCTCCATACAGGTCATCAACTAGAATACGGTATATTTTAATGCATAGGTTTTCAAACTTTCTACCCCCTGGACACTCTTACTTTACCATTTTGTCTTCCAAGGACCCCACCCATACTATGCACTGGTAATAATGGGCACTTCTTTTGGCTAAGCTTCTGCACCATTACTGATCTTCTCATCTAGTGTTTCCTGATGAATGGAAGTTTTATCTACCCTAAAGCGGCATGAAAAAATTACAATAGAATAGGGGTTTCCAATCACACTCCTATAAGCTACAAAATTTATTTAGCATACATTCAATAAACAGATATTTAAGACCATCATTTTTTGCAGGTTTTAATCCTTTGAAGTATTTTTTCTGTACATTCAAGGAATAGAAGCAAGGCTACATGAAACTTGAGCAGCTCGTTTCAGCAACTGGAACAGAAGCCTCATACCTTGAATGCTTTATTAGTATCTGCAGGCATGGCCATTGCCGCCCCTGTCATCTGCTCCTGCATTACTCTGGACTGATCGGCAGCTGTAAATATGAAAGAGTGACTTGTATGACTCTATATAACAGTAGCAATACTATCAAAGCTGGGAAAAATTAAGAATGTGAGCATTATAGTGCTGTGCTGAGGTAGACAGCAACATATCTCCCTTGTATTGTACAAGTTAGGTCAAAAAAGGTATGAGGTCTCAGTCAGGTATGCTTAACTTTCTTCAGCCTTAATAAGCTGAAGACAAGATTTTGCTGGAAATTTTTACAATTTACTAATATTAGTAACTAGGCCAAAATTCCTAAGAAACATTTAAGCATAGTTTGACACATTTAATAAATCAAGAATCACTCTTACTTTTACATAAATAGCAGTTTCTTACCATTATCTTGACCAAGAATGAGGGTATAAATGCTTCGAAGTCCAAACACATTCAGAAAATACCAAGAAGCAGAGCTAACCCTAACAAACCAAAGAAACTGAGTGTCATTTAAACAAATGCACAAATGCCCAATTCCCAACACTGCTGTAACTTTCACATTATCAGATGTTTGAAGCACAGTGATGGATTCTTACCAGGATGCATCCAAAGTAAGCAACTCAATACCCTGCTGTAGCATTGGTTTAAAACGAAGCGTCAAAGGAAAGGGGACTTTTGCTGTAAAAAATAAAAATATGGTCAGAAACAATTATGATTATTACAAAGCACCATAAAACACAGTGCTTTGCAGGGGAATATAACTGAAGGGAAATTTCTCTCACAAGGAGCTTAAAACCTGTGACAGGGAACACGAACACTCAGCTAATGAAAACGCTGATTAAATTTGGGATTTTAGAAGCATCAGGGGATTTTAGAAGGCCTCCAGACCACTCAAGTTTAGATTCCTAAACTGACACTTACTTGTGACAAAACCAGAAAAGGTCATGTTGATCCAGCCTCCGATAAGAATCATAGGAAGTACATTTGTTACATTCCCTTTCATCATATCTGTCAGCATAGTAGGATCTGCAAAGCAAATGCAGTTAAAGTGACCACACAATAGAAAGTCTATAAACCCACGGATTTCTGAAGTTTGGGTATACTACTTTAAAAACAAAGGAAATCTCCTTAGCATAATTGAAAAGATCACCCTGGTTTAGTCTTTAGTCTTTAATTTGCTATTTAATCTGACTTTAAGTATATCTGGGTTATTTTATGAGAAAACCAGTTAGACTTCAGAATTAGTGGCTGCTGCTAAGCACAAAAGCAAATCAGATGTTCCTATTACTACCAGAGTTAGAAACTGTGATATGAAAGCTAGGAGCTAAATGGCACCTTAAACCTAGGTTATGTCTACGCATGCTTTTTTATAACAATAATACAAATAATACAAAGCTGAAAATTAATGAACTGCAGTTAAAATATTATGTTCATTTTTCACATGGTCTAATCCTTCCCCTGCCCAACCCCCTAATACTCTTAAGAGGTTCTCTTCAGAGAGTAGCTGGAAGTGGGGAAGCAGAAAAAGGTCCCCCTTTTATTCTATTCTGCAGTTTTAATCTGAAATCTTAGGTGCAGTACTGCACCCAGAGCTCAGAAGCTGCTCATGCTAATGAAATTCCCTGTTGCAAAATGCGCCTAGAACAATGGGAGTTTCGAACACTGATTACTACTCTATTGCTCATGTTTTAGAATATAACAAACTCTTAGGAAGCCTTCTTACTTACCTGTCATTGGGGAAGGTGGCACTACCTTCCTTTTAGTTTTCTTAAAGAACCCATCATCTGGATTATTGAAGTAATACTTCCGTGTCAGAAAGGACTGAAAAAAGAAAAACGAGTTCTAATGATGAAAGAAGTGGACACAAGGCTTCAAAATTAAGCACAGGTTACAGTGGTGCCTCGCAAGACGAAATTAATTCGTTCTGCGAGTTTTTTCGCCTTGCAAATTTTTCGTCTTGCGAAGCACGGTTTCCCATAGGAATGCATTGAAATGGTTTCCCATAGGAATGCATTAACGGTTTTAAGAAAAAGGAAACAAACTTGCAAGACGTTTTCATCTTGCGAAGCAAGCCCATAGGGAAATTCGTCTTGCGAAGCAACTCAAAAAACGAAAAACTCTTTCGTCTTGCGAGTTTTTCGTCTCGCAAGGTACCACTGTATTTCTCTGTAGAAGAGCTGGCAATAAGGATGACAGACATTTACCCTGCAAACGACCTACCCTGCTTTTCCAAATATTTCCAGGTTTCAATGGAAACTGTGGCAATGCGTACCCTCCTTTAATTTTTCCAAGTATGTTTGCCTGTGACATAGTTTAGGCACTTGTGATATAAACAGAGATGTGGCCAAACATTTTTACAGATAATCATGTTACGCATTTTCCAAAAGATCAGTGGTAATACAAATCATTTCCTCCGTCTAGTATACCCATAATGTTGATAAGATGCAAAGTCAAAATTATACTGAAAGCCATATGATGCTCACATTATTTTTTTAGTGCTATGCATTAAAAAAAACTTAAAGTATGTGACGTAGAAACAAAGTAGGTCTCCAAAAGACACATTTAGACAATGTATGAGGTTGGATTATCAGGGAACTATGCAAGCTCTGTAGTCTGCTAGCTTGTGTCTGTTATGAGCCACTTTAATTTGATAGGGATTTCCCCCCTTGGATTGACAGGATGTCCCGGATTCATTCTAACCATTAACATTTTAACTGTTGCAATTAACATTAGTTTAATCTGGTCTAAGCATGCTGATCTTAGTAAATATATTTCAAAATGGTAATAGATCCAATTTTGCAACATGACAGCAAATTAGAATGATGGAATACCCCACTGTCTTGGATGTATATTGCTGCATATTAATAGTAATAGAAATGACTGGGTCTACTCCACAAATGTGCTTACAATGTGCATTTTAGATCCTTATGAAGACTACATTCCAAATCTTGGAACAATTAAGGTTTCCCCTACCTCTAGTTTTTAAATTCTGGCACAAATGGAAACGTACCTGCTTTGGAATGTACTTTCCATTTTCTCTGAGAACTCTGCTTCGAATCAGAACTTGACTGAAAGAAAGAAAACCATTATCATACATATGAAATAGAAGAAGAGAATAAGGAGGAAGACAGAAAAATATTCCTGCACAAACACTGCATGTGCACTGCTGCAAAATACATCTGAGAGCCTCCCAACAAGTTATCAATATCCACAGTTTCATATAAAAACTGATCATCTTTCATAGTTTAAAAACGTGTTGAGCAAGATTTCAAGAACAGCAAGAACTGATTTGGGAACCAATACTAGATATTAATCCAATGAGGGCAACAGTTTCATTCCTTGCCACAGAGAGCTGCTTCATATACTTCTTTTTTAAAACACAAAAATGCTCCATGAAGAAAACACAGGGCTGCTCATAAATATCTGAAGTGTACAAGCAGTTATTGACCAGACAGCCATTGTGGGGAAACTCCCCCTCCCCCTTTTTTACCAGAAAGCAGGGTAGAAAAGTACAAATACTCAATCCATGCATTTGCTGTGGGGAAACATTATAGTGTACATACATTTCCCTATATTATCTCCATATTGTAAAACCACAAAGAAGTGAACAGTCATAGAACATGACAAAATCTACTTGAAAAGAACAGATATTTTCAATCAGATTGGCCTAGTGATTTTTGATAACTGTTTTCTTATCCCCTTCTACCATCACCACTAGTCCTTTGCTATCATCTATGTGACTAGAAACAATCTGAAGAAAGATATACATATTTATAGAAGAAAAGCTGGGGAAAGTCCATATAAAGACTAAAGAGAGAAATCAAAATCTAAAAAGCAAAAACATTCAAAATAAAATTTAGGAATTTGAGTATTACAAATATTACAAATAACAGTTTGTTTTGAATTTTTACCATTTTTAAGATTAAGTATGATAATCCTGGGGATTTTAATCAGCCCAGCTGACAGGATCCAGGAGCTAGGCTCCACTTTTTCTAATCTATCCTGTGCAGTCTTCTTTGCTAATATACAAAGACCAGGCTTCATTTTCTGAAAACACCCCAAACCTACCTGCTATCTGGACTCCCAGGCACAAAGCTGGGTTTACAAGTATTCCCAAATACATACGCAGCAAGATATAGCCCACCTACTGCAGTTCAGTAAGCCTATGTGCTACCATAAAGTACTGTCATCAAGCTCTATAGTTGTCAATTATTAGTATCAGTGACAATGCTCAGTTTTCAATTGCAAGCATCTTTTACCTGTCAGATACTTGCTCCTGGGTGAGTTTTTTGTCACTTTGGAGAAGGATAGATACATAGTGACGAATCATCCCCACAAAGAAGGTTATGAAGACGATTGGGAGCACCACCCATAATCGAATATTAGAGTCCAACAACAGCTCTGGCTCACTCATTGTTTAAATTCAGTTCTGGTCATGCACTTCAACCTTCAGTATCTAGGGGAACAAAGCACAAGTCGTCAATTAGAAATTTCCACTTACCTTCAACTTTCCGAAAACATTGAGCCAGTTAGCGTGTTGCTAGCCAAGTTTTGTTTATTTTGAAGGCTGCCTAAGTTCCCCAGAGCACAGTGGCTTTTCTAATTCTACCCCAGCAGTCATTCCTTACACCCAGGAGTTTCTTATGTTTCTTCTTAAGTTACAAGGCAGCCACAGCAAGACACTGGGCAGCAATGGAAGCTCTGGGTATTAATCCCCATTTGTCCTCAGGGAAGCACAGTGAGGCCGAATAATTTGCCACTCGAGTACCTGGCACAGGCAGAGGCCTAAGAGACAAGGCAGGAAGCAAACCGAAATGTCATTAAAAGCAGGCAGCATTCCGTATGAAGGAGAGCTCAATCCCGGGACCGACGAAATAGAGACAAGCCTTCTAGAAAACTGCAAAGTCCTTAAAAAAAATTCTTCACCTATTAGGACTAGGTCAACGGAAACCAACAAATGTAAATACGTGCGCACATACACGGCCTTGCCTTTTCGGAGAAGGGATCACAGCCGGATTCCACGCGCCTGGAATTAAGTCGCAGGGATGAGGCTCAAGCCCCAGCACCTCTTAAACCCCCCCCCCAACAAATTCACCACAGGTGGGGAGATTTTACACGACCCCTCAGCGGCCACAGCCGCGGCCACCCCCCCCCCGGGAGGAGGAAAGCAGACGCCGCGCGGCGCCCCCCCCCCTCAGGCGCACCTGCGCCACGACCCCCGCCGCGCGCCCACCGGCTCCTTACCTCTTCGGCGGCAGCAGCAGCTCGGTCTCCCTCCCCCGCTTCACCCTTCCGGGAGCGACGCCCGACTCGCTTTCGCGGCGCCCGGTAGGGAGAGAGGCGTCGCGCGTTCGCTGACGTCACTGCGACGCGTCCCGAGGCGGCGCTTGGCGGGAACCTTTGAAAGCGGGGCGAAGGGTGGCTGAGGGAGCGCGCGCGCCGTTTCAACTGCGCCTCGGCGGGGAAGGGAGGCGGAGTTCCATTGGCCTCTCAGCGCCGCGTGAGGGGCGCCTTCTGCTTAAGCGCTGCTGTTCCAGCGCCGCTTCACTGGGACTAAGACTCCGCCGTCCCGGGAATTCAGGAGGAGCGGGACTCGGGCAGGGCTCCGGCTGAACAGCCACGAAGCGGGCGAGGGGTTGTACTTCTGAATGAGCCAGTGTGCAGGAGATTGTCCCCCACCAGCTTCTGAAAGGCGGGTTGGGTGGTTATCCCTTGGCCTCCGCTGGCCTTCAACAGCGCTTCCGCGGTTGCTCAGGTGGGTTAACAGACAGCGCAGGTACGAGTTCTGGCCCTGTTGGCCCTATTGGGCTGGGCTCTCAACCAGTTGTCAAAGTGGGTACGGATGCAGAATTATATAGGGCTCAAGAACCCAATGAAGCATCACTTTTCCCCTGCCTGTTAATGATAGCCTCCATTGCATTGGAGGCATTTCTGTGGCCTGAAGGAGGGGAGGGGAAATCAGGATCCGAGCTGACAGTTGTAAACACAGCAGCAGGATTACGGATAGTGGAGCTTTCCCATCCTTCTTGTTGTGAGAAAGAGCAGGATTTAATGCATTTGGCCTCATCTTTCTTTCCCAAATCGCCTGTTGGGTATAGAAGAAAACTGGGGAAGGAGGAGGATTTGTGACCAGGACTGCTTTTTGTCTCACACAGATAGTTTAAAAATCCAGAAATAAAAATAAAGTGTAATAAATGCAACGTGTACACTAATTGTGATCTTACATCCAATGTGTTCATGAAAATGTATCCAGTTGCACATATATCTAAAATAAGTAAACTACTGATCTAATATTTGTTACCTCTTGTCAATATGGATTGGTTCACTGTGGTAAATGGCTTACTTCAGCAGATTATTGTAGTAGGCCCTTTTGCCATTCACAGATACTCGTTATTTTAAATAAGGTATATTTCAAACAGGTCCTACTGCCATTTCAAGAACAGAGTTGTATCATCATAAATTCTCTTTTGTGCACCATTTTATAACAAAACATCTCGTTCAGTCAGCTTCTAATTGTTTCCCTTCCCCCACCCCACAGTTGAAATAGACTACCTCAGTGCTTGCTGTCATGGCTCCAAAAAGGAAATTGTCCAAATCTGATGTGGAAGGAGAAAATCTGATGGAAAACTTACCAAGTATGTAAAGCAAGAATCTTTCCTGTCATCTGGCCCAGTATACCTGAAGCATCTCCAACCCCATCCTTCAGCCTTCTGGTGGTTCCCTCACTGCAAGAAGTGATGTTACAGGGAGATAGGCAGAGGGCCTTCTCGGTAGTGGCACCCGCCCTGTCGCACACCTTCCCATCCAAGGTCAAGGAAGTAAACAACTATCTGACTTTCTGAAGGCAGCCCTGTTTAGGGAAGTTTTTAATGTTTTATGTTTTATCATGTTTTTAATATTCTGTTGGGAGCTGCCCAGAGTGGCTGGGGAAGCCCAGGCAGATGGGCGGGGATATAAATAAATTATTATTATTATTATTATTATTAGGCAGAAACGCCTGCCTTTTTAGTAATACCCAATGCAGCAACAAAAAAATTCATAGAGCTCAGTGGTGTTTCCCCCCCAGCCCTGGAATACTTTTTTCTCCATGGTTATGAGCACTGAATACAGTGGTACCTCGGAAGTTGAATGGAATCTGTTCCGGAAGTTCCAGGAAATTAGTGGTTTGCTAAATATTGTTAGACTCCAACTCCCATTAGCCTCAGCCAACATGGCCAATGGTAAGGGACGCTGGGAATTAGTCCAAATAACATCAGGAGGGCCACAGATTCCCTAACTTTGCTTTATATCCTGCTTCCTCTATTGTAAGATTTCCCAGACTTGGGCCTCCAGCTGTTTTTGGACTACAACTCCCTTCTTCCCTTGCTAGCTGGACCAGTGGTCAGGGATGGTGGGAATTGTAGTCCAAAAACAGCTGGAGACCCAGTTTTGGGAAACCCTGCTCTATTGTATGTATTTCCTACACTCTCTTAGAAATTGTTCTAGGTTAGAATATATAGCCCTTGGGTTCATCTTCCAAGGGACCTCAAACTTTATACAGTACAAACTTCATGATATAAAGGTTGATTTTTTCCATTTATTTGTTTTGAGGTATTTGACTCTCAAATATGACATTTATCTTACGCTAGTAACTTTTCCATCTTAGAAACAAAGAAATCTTGCACGCTTGGTAAGAACAGATCCATTCCCAAAGATGGAGTAGTAGAGAACAACAATGTTTTTGGGCAGCTCCTCAAGACAGGAGGAATTATACTGAAAGCTGGAGAACGACAGAATGAAATAGGTATATACTTTCATGACATTCTTAGCAGTAATTCTAAAAGGAAATTAAAGTGTAAAACATTTACCTGCTTGTTTTCTGCTACTTTGCACAACTATTAAAAATAGAGGAGCTCTGCTAGAAATGTATTTATTTAATTTTACCTTTTTAGCATTCTAGCCTCACTACCTCTATGCCAGGGAAAGTTTTGCCAGGTGGATTTCTGTCTGTCACGTGGCAGTTAGTGGGAAGGGCAGAAAGTGGCAGATTCAGACTATTATGACATGAACATGACAATGTTTGTCCTTCTTGGCACTTTTTCCATAGCTGTGGATGGAGCAATTTTCCAGAAGAAGTTGCATCAAGCATTGAAGAAGCACCCTTCTCAACCACAGGTATGAACTGGCATTATTTCATGTCTTTGAAATTGAAGTAGGCCTGTATTGATTCTAACACCCAAAGCTCTCTGTCTCTGTCCATCTCTCTCTGTGTGTCTCTCTTCTGACAAACACACTCTCCCAAATTAAAATCTCTTTTTCAATCCACTTCTCTTATTCTTAACCTTGCATTTTAAATATATGAATTAAATAAAAACAGAACACAAGAGAAAAATAGGAGACCTCCATAATTGATACAGAGTTCTTGCTTATGATTCGCTGCTGACAGATCTGGAAAGAGTATGAAACCGGTCACTGGATTTTTCCATTAAAAAGTAACAATTTACAAATTACAGTTTTATGCATCCCACACAAAGATCAAGAACAGGCATTGTGTAAACAGTAGGCTTTCACTGCTTGATTTGCACATTCATGCATTTGAAACAGTAGGGATAATTGTTCAGCCTTCATTTTCTCTCTCTCCTTCCCTCCATCCTGTCTAGATTGGTGAGGAGTTCATCAGTGGCTTGGAATCCCACATAGAAAACAGAGATCACTTCAGGAATTGTCTTCTACCATGCATACCCACACAAAGTCAAGAAACAAGGTCAATGAAAAACCTCATTTGTTTTCTCCCTGCAAGTTGCCATGTGAATGGTTTAATACTTGCAGTATGTTACCATGACAGTGTAGTAAATGACTACCTGTATATACTCCAATCTGCCTCTGGACTGCAGCTGGAGGTGTTTTTTTAATGTGTTGTTTTTTTAAAGAAACAAATTTAATTCTGTTGTAAACATATACACCTTTTAAAGGTCAAACTCTAAACAGCAACAAAAGAGAAGGTACTTGGGGTTAAACTAATCTGATTTTATTTATTACATGTGTGTCCCTTTGTCTAAGGAGCTCAAAGTGGGGCAGGGAGTGCCTATCACAAATACAGTATATTGTTTTAAACCCAGGTACTCACATGATGCCATTTTCTAATAATAATAGCAAAGTGTCTCTCTTCATTACAGTAATGCAATCCATTCATATTGTGAAAGCCTCATTAAACTGCTCCTTGGCATTGAGATATTACAGGTAAGATCACTTTCCCATGCAGTTCTCCCAACCATCTCCCAGCTTCCTATTATTGATTGATTGATTGATTGATTGATTGCATTTTATATCCCAACCTTTTCAGATTGGCATAGGGGGGAAAACACACCAAGACTGTTCTTGCGCTACAAGCTCACAAACTAAAAAGGCATAAGGGAAAAGGAATGGGAGGGAGGAGGGAAAAGCAACCTTAAGCACAAGTTCCCAAAGTTAAAACCAATATGAGTTACAGTTCTGGCTTGCCCTGACAAAAAGCAATCCCACTGTTAAAGTACTCTACACACACACACACACACACACACCCCTGTGGTTCCCCTGGCCCTCTGGAGTAGAGTTGGAGAAGCACAGAATGGGGAAGGTCCTATTGCACAAGCGCTGAATACTGCGCTTCATAGCAGAGAACTCTTCTTTAACAGTGGGTGATGGGGTTTGAGTCTGCAGTGTTGTGTACACAGTGTGCTACCTCATTGTAAATGTAATTTCTCAAAATACCTTTTTCTTTTTGGAAGCCTGCTGTTATAAGACTACTATTTGAAAAACTCCCCGAATTTTTTCACGAAAGGCAAGTACTCCACTATTTTAACTTGAAATGTTGACTGCTCTGCATTTTCCATCTGCTGCTCCTCAACCGCTTGTTGAAATCCTCAAAACTTGATCTCGTTAGCATGCATGAAAGATTTAAAAAAAATCTTTGCCACTCATGCTCTATACTCATTTAAGGTTCAGGAACTTGGACAAACTTGTGGTCCTCAAGATGTTGTTGAACTCCAATCAGCCCTGACCAGCATGGCCAATAGTCAGGAATGATGGGGGTTGGAATCCAACAACATCTGGAGAGCCAAAGGTTAGTAGTCACCCTGCTATAGAGGACTGAAGTTTAAGCTTTTACTGTGTGTTCTTTTCTGCTGTACAAAGCAAGTTTTAGATGGCAGAATAAATGAATGGATTACAGTGAGCTGTCACTTCCTGGTGCAACTAGACTTCTCTGCAACCCTTCCTCTCCACAGGGAAGTGGGACCAATTCAGATGCTCCTGCCCCACCACTTAATGGATCCAAATGGTTTCCAGAGAGTGGTAAGGGATGTTTTATCCCATGCTGATGGCTTTTTAGCTGATTCCTTGGTGGCCCACTCTGGTCATCTCCTGCTTTGACTACTGCAATGCGCTCTAGGTGGGGCTACCTTTGAAGGTGACCCAGAAACTACAACTAATGCAGAATGCGACAGCTGGTTCCCTCACTGTGACAAGCGAAGTTACAGGGAACCAGGCAGAGGGCCTTCTTGGTAGTGGCACCCTCCCTTTGGAACACCCTCCCTTCAGGTGTCAGGGAGATAAAGAATTGCACAACTTTTAGAAGACATCTGAAGGCAACTCTGCATTGGGAGGTTTTTAACGCTTGATGTTTTTATTTTGTTTTTAGATATGCTGTAAGCTGCCCAGAGTGGCTGGGAAAACCCAGCCAGTTATGTGGGGTATTAACAATAACAACAACAACTATTCTTATTATTCTTATTATTCTTATTATTCTTATTATTACCTTGCTGTTGATCCTGAGGCTGGGTTTCTTGCTTGGCTGAAAACTAGTGTGTATTGCATCTCCTCAAGTGGCTCATATACAGAATGGCATGGCATATTTATTTTTAACAGAATTTGTTAAAAGAAACTATAGTTCTAAATACATTGGATTTCGAAAAGCATCTAGAGAGGATTGAGAGCAGTCCTCCATAGCTGCATCTGGAAGTGACTTCAGAAAGAAGGGTTTCTCAGTAATAAAAATGAACAAGTGCTTATGTTTTATCTCTTCTGATCTTTCAGTGTGGGCAGTGATGGACTCAATTTGCCTCGGCTCATTGTCAATCAGTTAAAATGGCTTGACAGGATAGCTGACAGCAAGGCAAGTACCACCAATGCAAACCGTATGTTTCTCATGGGGTATTGTTTAACATTCAGTGAGCACTAGCAACGTGCTAGTTAGATGTTGGTTTCTTTAACCCAGAGATGGGAAACCTTTTTGAATTCATGGACCAGAACTTTATCAGATCCTAACCTTGTAGGCCAAATTTGATAGGTGGATAGGAATGCTCACCTGTCAATCATCTGACATTACAATGGCATTGGGAGCTTGGGTGCTTTGAAGTCTCATAGTTGGGATTTCAAAGAACTGTGCACCCACTGTGCACAGGTTTCAGAATTTGCCTTGGCTGCAAGTAAGTTGAGAGCTAGGCACCAAGACAAGTATCATAAGGGGGAGTGTGAGAAGTGGAGTGCAGGTGTGGTTTTTGAATTTTGGTGTGTTTGCTTTGCTGTTGTTGCTGTTCAGTTTTAAATTAATTATTTATATTTTACGCATTGTGACCAATTGTGACGGCTTATAGCTTTTAGCAATAAAGATTTTATTCATTTAAAACTCTTAAGGCTTCAGCTTTATCACATATCAATTTCTGTGTTCATGACTAGTTTCTACAGCAGATTTGGGC
The DNA here is from genome assembly GCF_965113315.1 of Podarcis vaucheri. NCBI lineage: Eukaryota > Metazoa > Chordata > Lepidosauria > Squamata > Lacertidae > Podarcis > Podarcis vaucheri. The sequence continues at coordinate 75,311,483 of NC_138760.1, read as the reverse complement.
ACTTTCATATCTTGCTATGTACATAAGACAGGGTTAAGCATTAGGTTTGGGCAGGTACATATGAGTGAAGATGATCTTTCAAGTAGCTCTATCCCAGGGCTTTAGCAATCATAACCAGCATTTTTAATTGGGTCTAGAAATGAACTGAGATATTGTGGAGACAAAAGAGATAAGCATTTAAAAATATTTGCATGCTAAAAAAGTACAAAATAATATATGTCTGATAAATAAACCAATCACTTCGCTTCCATTCTGGATGCATATGTAGCATACATTTGTTGGCTTATCTGTGTTTAAGCTGTCAGCATTAAGGAAATGTCATTTTTCTGAATTCCTAGTGTTCTAAAGCTTTTGTTCATCTGCAGGATCTTGTTCAGAAACTCATGCAGATGATTTGTGTTTCTCCTCCACCAATCCAACACGACATAATCACAAGCCTGCCAGAAATCCTAGAGGATTCTCAGCATAGTGAAATTGCCAGAGAGCTTAGGTAAGTTTGATGCTGCCATGTTCTCTTTTTACTCTCTCTATAATTTTCTGTTAGCTGTTTCTCGTGCCTTAGCTGAAGATACCTTCTGACTAGGCATAAGGTGAAAAGAAGTGAATTTAGAGTGCATCCAGACAAGAGTGACCGGGACTCGCATTGTTTGTGGTCCATTAAGACCCCTAATCATTTTCACATGTACTATTGGCAAGCTAGGTGTCCCCCCATTTTATATTTGTACAGCTGGTTATTCCTGCCTAAATGCAGAACCTTATGTTTGTCCCTATAGAAATTCATTTGGTTAATTTTGGCCCAGTTGTCCAATCGAATCCCAATTCTGTCTTCTATGGCATAGCTACCCCTCCCAGTTTGATGTCATCTGCATGTTTGATTGTCATCCCATCAATTCTTGCATCCAAACCCTGACATTCAAGAGACTGCAACCACAATTGTAAGACACTGCTGTGTCTCAGTTCATGCTTTACAGGTGTGTGTGTGTGTGCGTGTGTGTAATTGCAGTTTCAAAAGAGTTCTGAGAGGGAAGGGCATTGAGTTGCCTAGAATTGATATAAGGAGCCTTCAAAGCATGAACTCTGCACATAGTATTTTCTCCATGCCAATCTGATTATTCACAAGAAATGGTGGTGGCATCATAATCCTTAAGGCTGTATCTCTCAGTTCATTGCTGCTGCTGTTGCTGCTGCTGCTGCATTCAGTGTGGTCTTCATCTGATGCACTGACAGTCTGAGCTTTTCAAGTGCTCCATAAAAAAGCAAGATTTCAGCAGAACCCCACACCCTCCTCCTCTTCCTCTTCTTATAACACATGGATAAAACCAGAAGGCCACAAAATTCAAACAAAGTTTTTATTGAACAAGGTCAGTTGATCCTGATGCATTTCAACTACCGTAATTAGTCCTCAGGGCGGAAAACTGCATCACACTTCAACATTCTCATATATGGTCATATATGTTTTTATTTTTGTCACAGGCTGCTTCCTTCCATATTTGGGCATTTACTGTGGAAGAGCCATGCTTTGTTCACTTTTAATAGAGCATCTTCATAGTATCATAATCGAAACAGCCTCCTCCCATGTTTTCCCTTTTCAGTTTCTGTTCCTCTCTCCCAGAAAATCCACTGTGCTTTGTTTATTTAACACAATGGAACAGCTGCATAATTTCTCTTAAGTGTAGATGAACCATTGTCTAATATCTGTTTCTCCCCACACTCCTTAATTGCAGAGTGGGGAAGATCATGACTGAGAGTGCAGCCGGAAAGAGGGGGGCGTGGGTCATTATTTAGCCTAATCCCTAATACCATAATCTCAATTAAAATACCCCCTCCTCCTCGCCAACTACAGAACATTATTTAGATTCCTGAAATCTCAAAGCAGAGTTGCTGTTCCATTTACAGCTTAAAATCATCCACGTATGGAAGCATCCACAGTTTAAAATGGATATTTTGTGTTTTATATTTTATTTTCTTGTTTTGGTTGTATATTTTAAAATCATTTGTAAACCCTTTTGTGTATCCTTGATTGAAAAAGAAAGACAGCAAACACGGGCAAGTTACACATTGTAGAGATAAGCAATAAATCATTCATAAACTTTTATTGTAGCAGCCTACAAAACTGTCTTTGTACAAATTGATACTGGATGGACTGTAATCCACTATTGCAGTTTGAGAATGTTGCTAGATCTTAAAAGGTCATTTTGTTGTCCTGCATTTCAGTTCGTTATTAAAGGAGAAGACTGAGCTATCTGTTCCAATCCTTGATGCCCTTTCCAGTTTGAATCTAGATGTGGGACTTCTGTCTGAGGTAGGAAGCCCTGTGTTAAATAGATGGGCACACAAGCAAGGTATAAGTGTTACTTAAAGTCATGATATAGGTGAGACTAGGTACTCTTTGTACATAAATACATACAGGCATTCAGGGAGAGCATAGGAGAGTTAGAAATTATGGGAATTAGGTTTGCCAAGGATGGAAGTAATGCATTTTCAGATCTGAAAAATCCTCATTAACTATAGCACGTGGATCCCAGGTTTGGATAGCAGATGCATTAACATGCAATCTTGGTGGCTGCTCTGTAATTATGAAATCCTTTCCCTCTGGAGGCTCCCCTAAGCTTGTTCCTGATCACTTTCTGGAAGTTCTGAGTGACTTAAAATATGGGGTAGTGCTTGGTGGTCATTTTTTATTTGAGCCTTCAGGATTCTAGTATATTCTCAGCCTGTGTGAATTTTCCACTAACAACTGCTGAGAGCCCTAATAATGAGGTGAGGAAGAACTGTAAATAAATGCTGCACTTTCTCCTGCTCCTACAGCTGAAAAATGTCCTGCTCTCAACCTAGGTGCGCCAATCTGTTATGATCACAGTCGGTGCCGTAAAAGTGGAAGATTTGCCTGTAGTAGTAAAATTTATTCTCCGTTCCGTCAAGGCCACAGATGCAACAGAGGTAAAGTGTCTACTATTAAAGCTGAAAAGTATACTCTTTAGGAATGCAGAGATGACTTTGTTGGGATAAGCACTCAAACATTTGTTTTATTTCTACATGTGTACAAGATGAGCCAGCACACACCTCTGAAACTAATGTTATAAGTTCATGATTTCCAGTTGCTTTAAATCCTTTTTATCTTTTTACCTAGGCAGATAAGAGTATCATTTGGCTAAAATTTTTCATCTTTTAAGCAGGTGCATGACTCTTAAAGAAGTGTGAGCCCTTTCTCTGTGCTAAATGCTTGCTTGGCATATAGTAGTCAAAAACTGAATTATGGCTCACAGGGCAGCAAAAGACATTTCTTTTCTTGCTGCAGACAAAGGGTTAAAACCAAACATTTTTTTTTAATGGGAATAATTTCTTCCTTTTTTTATTGCTCATTCAGCATTCCCTTCCATAAAAGGAAGTAGAACTAGGTTTGCGTTTTTAAAAACTATTTTAAGTATGATAGTTAAAAAAATATCCTCTTTTCAGTCCAAAAACAATGTTAAGCTTTTGTTTAGTTGATGATTCTGTATAAATTATAAAAAGTATTTTTGCAGGCTCCTTCCTTGACATTTACCCCATTTACACTTTTTTTCTCTTACTCCACAATCACTGTCTTAAAATATATGACCATGAATATTCATGCGTATTTCTGAGTAATAGCTGCAGAAACCTATGCACTGTGTTATGCAGGTAATTTCTGACCTTCGTAAGAAGCTGGACCTGGACTCGTGTGTTTCACTTCCACTGATTCATGTTTCTCAGACCAAGTTCAGGAGCCAGACTCGGACAAGGTTTGTGTGTTGACATTCAGCTTCACCCAAAGACTTGCAGTCTCCGTGCATGAGCAGTTAGGATGAGGCAAAATCATAGCCTCAGTGAAACATAGCAAAGAAAATATTACATCAGGTTTCTGGTGCCTTTGTTTGCATGGATGGGATTGCAACATTTCATCTCCTTTTGAACGTGTTCACTTTGAAATCTCACTATTTAGTTGTTCTCTCCCTTTCAGCCAAAACAGCATCACCATCACAGCTCTATATTTATCTATGCTCATCTCCCCTGGTGGGTTCCCCCCTTTTTTTGGTAGTACATGTTCACATACACACAAAACTAAGAATCCCCACCTGATCCTTGAAGAAGAACATACAGATTCCACAGCTTATCTGCCACAAGGAGGTTTCCTTCTTAAAGATCATATGAATCTTTGGGTAGATCTAGGAGTCGCCTACGGGAGTAGGAAATATTCCATATGACAAGGGTAATGGCTAGAAAGGGGTTGTGTGGCGTGTCCCCAACACATGGAGAGCCTTTCCACCAACAGCAGCTACCAACTATCTGATAGAGGTTTGACAGTTCTTCACACCAAGAAGGTGATTGATACAATGAGGGGACCCAAGACCTCAGTGTGCACTTGGACAATCCTAAGCATTCTGTGGCATGGCTGGTGTGTTAACTGCTGCATCTCCTCCAGCTGTTGCCCTCCTTCTTTGCCATTTATTTGCCTTAGATGGTACTGCTGCTTTGTGCAGTTATCACTGCTGCCTTCATTTTAGTGGGTTCCCACTTTCTCGCTCCCTTTCAATGCTGCTGTGCCTTATACCTGCCAATGCATTCTTTTGTGGGTGGCAATTTAGCCACCAAAGTTAGACTTTACCTGCTTAGCTGCTTTTGTGGTTAAGATGACGGGCTGCCTACCCAATTTGTGCTTCTTTTCAGTCTGTCTGCAAGCCAACTGTGTGTCAACCAGGACTGCGTCAAGCTCCTTTTTGAAATTATAAAGTCTGCTGTTAAATTCCAGAAGACCATTTCAGAAGGCTGGATTAAGGTCAGGGTGTATTTTCTCTGTGGGTATGCACTTTTGCCAAGTTGTTCTTTCTTTCAGATGCAGTTCTATAAAAAATATGTACTTCAGATTTTTATTTGAAGATCCTGTTAAAATCTATTTCCTTTTCAGTAAGGAAATTATATGTGAGTGATAGAATCATCACAGAACGGCTCTGCTGTTGAATTCAGACTTTGAGAAAATCAGAACAGAATAGAATAGAATCACAGAGTTGGGAGGAATCTTTTGAGGACATCCAGTCCAGATTCTGCAATGTAGGGTGTAACATACAATCATAGTCGTTGAGGAAGAAATGGGAAAGGAAAACACTTGATAGAGCATAACCATATGTAGTAATGAACATGGGCAGTGGAGATGGACAGGCACATGCGTGGCTAGTCTAATGACCAGCATAGACTCCTGGGAAGGGACAGCCTTGCTAACCATGAGCTATCCTCCCTATTCAACACCATCTCTTGATGATGTAATCCTCTCATTGTGCTCTGAAGCCTTTCTATCTCCCTGCTGCCAATGCAGGCCGTCTTAAGCGGCAATCCAATACCCACTCATGGGGAGCAAGCCCCACTGAAAGTGGGACCTGCCTCTGAGTGGACATGTATAAGATTGTGCTGTTAAGGAGGCTTCCTTAACTCTTCCTCATCTGGTGCCTGAGTTCCAACCTGAGTTTGTAACTTTGGCAGTATAACATCTGGCTGCCTGGAATTACTGCTAGGAATGCAGAAAGACTGGGAGTAAATTCCTTTCCAAACTTATTAACTAATAGTCAAAAGAAGATAAAATAACACAATAATCCAGGAAGATGCAGATAATAGAATCATAGAATTGAGCTGAGTGGGGATTTGAACCGTGGTCTCCCAGGTCCTAGTCCAACACTCCAACCACTACACCACCAGAACAGAGGCTTATATTCCTGAAATGGGATGAATGTCTCTTTTCAGTATTTGATGGTGAGCCCTAATAAGTTCCAGGAGCATTTTGACTCATGTGGCAGAAGTGCCCAGGTGTGTTTCTCCTCCCCATTCCCATAGCACTACCTTTGTCCTAAGACTGTGGTAGAAGATATGTACAGTGGTACCTTGGGTTACATACGCTTCAGGTTACATACGCTTCAGGTTACAGACTCCGCTAACCCAGAAATAGTACCTTGGGTTAAGAACTTTGCTTCAGGATGAGAACAGAAATTATGCAGTGGCGGTGGGGGGAGGCCCCATTAGCTAAAGTGGTGCTTCAGGTTAAGAACAGTTTCAGGTTAAGAACGGACCTCCAGAACGAACTAAGGACTTAACCAGAGGTACCACTGTATTAGGAAGGTTCCAATAGGTTTACACTAATAATAATAATAATAATAATTATTATTATTTATTATTTGTACCCCACCCATCTGTCTCTGTTGCCAACCCAGCCACTCTGGGTGGATTCCAGCATATATAAAAACACAGAAAATTATTAAATCTTTAAAAGGCTTCCCTATACAGGGCTGCCTTCAGATGTTTCCTAAATGTTATATAATTACTCATCTCCTTAACATTTGATGGGAGGGCATTCCACAAGATGGGCACCAATACTGAGAAGGCCCTCTACCTATGTCTGACTTGTGCATGATTTCATGTGATCCCAGCAATCAGCTGGAAATATGTGTTTAGTCTCTTGTGTAGGGTGGTTATTTGTTCAGCATTGGCAACTGTCTTTTCCGCTTCTGTTCTAGGCCATTGAAAGTGTTGCTTCTGCCTCTGACCATAAGGTAATATCTTAGATTCTGCAGTAGCTGTTCTCTACCTATAATTATTTTTTTAGGGATGTTAATTGAAGGGGGGAACGTTTTTTAAAAAATTCCCAGCAGCAATTACATTAATTTGGAATAGTGTGAAGTTGTCACTTGTGTAGTAAGAGGACATCTTGAAACTGACCTTTACCTTCTTTCGCTGCATTTCTAACACACCTGAGTTACCTTTCTAGCTCAATATTTGTAGCAAATCTATCTCTTCACTCAAAGCCATTAGAAGTCAGGGCAAGGGCCAAACTTCTTTTCATCCATCCTCTAAACTGAGAGATCTCAATCTCTGGCCTGCTTGTCGATATGACAGAAAATTATTCCATTGTTTGGCCAAGATACTAGAATTCTGTTTTAGAGTCTTCTCAGATTCTGCTTTTAGACACTGCCTTCAGTGTATGCACATTTATATTTGATTTACATAAGTACAAAAAGTAGTTGTTTTCAGAATTTGGATTCACTTTCTCCCCTCCATGTATTTGTGCTATGGAAGAAATTCTTATCAGAAAGTAGATGAGGACTAGGAATGAATTTTCACTGAAACCTTAGTTTATTGTAAACACTGGCTGGGCCTTCCAATCTTTCTTCTGAATCATGAACACTAGGAACGTGTCATTTTAAAAGCAAAACTAAAGAGACATTTTTCAGAATGCTATATAAAATTACCACAGGTTCTGCCAAGTGAGCTGTCTAGATCCATTGTCTGGTCTGATCCTTATTCTTCTACCTTGTTTGGTTGTTAACCTGTGTTAATTGTTTTACTTGCCAAAAGGTTCTGGATCTGATAACGCTGTTAGTAATCTATGCTACAAATGGCAAGAACAAGAAGCAGATTGAGAGAGTGCTGAAAAACAAGATTCAATCAGGCTGCGTAAGAGAGCAGTTGCTGCGCAATGCCTTCCGTTACTACTTAATGGTGAGTACTTCTGCTGCTGTGTGATCCAGCGTGCTGACAGTCTTTCCCCCATTCCATCCTCCGTCCAAAAATCTGCATGACTATTTATTGGTTTGCATACAGACCTTGCTTATTTTATCCACATGGCTGTGTACACAGGTACAGATCTGCATGGAGAGACATTAAAGTAAAACAGGCAGAGATGGTTACAGCTTTTCCTGCAATCATGGTGGTTTCAACTGCAGAAATGGCTGCTGGCTGCCTCCGCATGCTGCCTGATTTATTCTGAAGATAACAAGACTTGTATGTGTGAACTGGCTCTAGGATTCAGGGTGTTACTGGCTCCTACAAAGATATGCTCCCTGAACATGTCCTTCTTTACGTCTGGAAACTGTCAACAGGAGACATCCTCATTCGTATGCTTCCTAAAGCCAGCTGGAGTAAAACTTCCTTCTGGCAGAACTAGGCAGCGTTGGTGGCTTCTATCCCCTCAGAAGCCTCCTTATTGCTTGCCTCATTGTCTTATCGATTTACAATGTAATTTTAGAAATGTCAGTCTGTCTGGCAAATCTGTATGAATTGCTCCAGTATTTTGTTAGCTCATCTTTGTGAGATGTTGAAGTGTTTCCTGTAATCATTGCCAATCTTTTCAGGACAGTAAAATATAAAAAAACCCTTAACTTGGAGTAAGATAGACAATTGGAAAGATAGTAGAGGTATGTATCAGAATCTCCCTTTTTTCTGTCTTTATCTAGGTTATGAGAGACCTCTTTCCAGCTGTCCTGTCACTGGCTGAGATCTTTGTACACTCGGCAGATCCCTGCATTGTCTCTTTTGGCTGCTGTATTTACAAGCAAGCATTCACAGTCTTTGACTCTTATTGCCAGCAGGTATAGTTCCATTCTCTATTTGGTGAAGTGTGTGTGTGTTGTTGCCTTGTAGCAATTGACAGCTACTGGTTCTAATGTAGTGGGGGGCAGAATGCCATGGATCATAGAAGACAACCAGTTTGCATCAAGTTTCCTGTTTTGTAGCCAGGCCTGTGCCAGTGATAGGTGAGACAGGGCACTGGCCAAAGGCCCTTTCTGGCCACAGCACTATTAGCCACCCTGCAGCTACCAGGGCTGGGCCATGTTCTGGTGGGTGGGAAATATTTAATTCCTCACATTAAACACCACTGAGAGGGAGGGAATAGTTCCCTCAGCATATTATTATTTATTAAAATTATTGCCTGCTCTTCACTAGAGAGGTCCCAGGGAAGGTTAGAACAATTTAAAATTCAGAATAAAAATAGATAAAAATCACAATAATATGATGAGTTCTGAAAATGCACACCTCTGGCGTCAAAAGTCAAAAACGTTTATCTGCACTTCTCTCTTTTATTTTCCTTTTGCTACATCAAGATGCCTGCTGTGATTAGTTTGATCAGCACATCTCTGTTCTGTGTTTTGCTCTGGTTTATGTAGAGTTTCTTGTCATTCTCTACAGTCCAACTTATGTAGGTGCAAACTATGTTAACCAATAGGGGAAAGCTGAACAAGATTATACAGGCAAAGAAGGCAGTGCCGGCCCACCTATGAGATGCGCTGAGGCAGCCACCTCAGGCGGCAGAATCCCAGGAGGCAGTGTCCCCATGACTGTTGGAAAAGTGGCAACTTCCAGCAAGATCTCACCAAAATCTTGAGACATCTTGTGCCCTTCACTTTGTGGGCACTGCTGTGTGACCCAACTGAAGGAGGCCTTGGACTCAGGTGGCAAAACAGGATGGGGTGCCTCTGGAAGTAGGCAGCATCTCTAGCCTCTCTTATACCAGGTCAGGGCCATTCTGCCCAAAGCTGGACTGCATGCTTTTCATTTTTCCTTGTGTTTGTTCCTGCAGGAGATTGTGGGTGCCTTGGTAACTCATGCATGTGGTGGCAATAATATTGCAGTTGATGTCTCTCTGGATATGCTCATTGACCTAGTGTCTCTTCACACTTCATCCATAGTTCCTTATGCAGTCTTTCTGAAGGCAAGTATGATACAAAGCTAGGAGCTCTCACTTTGGTATTAACAGCTTAACAACTAACCATTCTTCTTTGGAAGAGTCTGAGCAGTCGGCTGGTGCTTGATGGTCCACCACAGTTTGGTTAATGGTCCACCTTTTGTGGCCCTTTACACAGAGGAAGTCAGTCCAGGTGTTAACAGTATACTTTTTGCTGCATTTATCATGAATTTATCATGAAGATATGGAGTACTTGGCATGACTCCGATCTCTCCTTTTCAGAGCATTTTAGATTATATGGATAATCTAAGTCCACAACAAATCCGGAAGCTATTCCAGATTCTTAGCATGCTGGCATTCAGCCAGGGGCACAAAAGCAATCACATTCAGGTGAGTAAAAACATACTGAGTCCTGTAGATCCTGATGGTTATGCACTGTATTGGCCTGGCTATAAGCCGCACCCGCAAATAAGCCACACCTTTAAAATTCAAGGTTTATTTAGGGTGCGGCCCGCCTCCCAGCACTAACGCCCTGAACAGGGGGCGGCCGGTGCTCAGCACCCCACTCCCCAAGCCGGTGCTGGCACTCGGCTCCAAATATAAGCTGCACTTTAACTTCTCAGAGTCAGAATTTGGAAAAAAGTGCAGCTTATATTTGGGCCAATACAGTACTACCTCCAAGATGGAATTCCTTTGCGTACCAGTTGCTGAAGAGCACAAGTGGGGAGCATTGCTATTGCACTCATGTCCTGATTCTGGGCTCCCATACGCATCTAGTTCGCCACTGTGAGAATAGGATGATGGACTAAATGGGCTTTTGGTCTGATCCAGCAGGGATGTTCTTATGACCTAATTGCAAATATCTAGATGCCTGTGTGTGTGTGTGTGTGTGTGTGTGTGAACAGTGAATGGTCAAAATTTGCTGAACGTTGCTGATACCTGCTACCTTAGAGAGAAAACATTTATCCACTTCTCAGACTTACTCCACTGAATTCCAGCACATGTACTACTTCTACCCTTTCAGGTGTTAGAGATTTCACGCATAATTCAGTGGCATGAGATTTACTGTGACTGCATCTGGATGAGGCGCTGTTATTTCTGACATTCTGGTTCCTCTCTTTCCATGCAGGATGACATGCATATGGTGATCAGGAAGCAACTCTCCAGCACTATTCCAAAGTATAAGCGCATTGGTATTATTGGTGCAGTTACCATGGTGGGAAGCATGGCAGCAAAGAGGTGAGGAAATGGAGAAGAATTTGCACACTGTCATTTTAACTCTTTTCTATATACAGATGGCAACCGAGGGTGTCTCTTGAAAACCGCACCATGAAAAACCCAAGAGAATATAGCAATTTTCAAAAACCAATTTCCAAATATATAGGTTGCCCAAAAGAGCTCCATTAAGGCTGATGCCAACAGTATGCCTTAGAACAGGGGCTTCCAAACTGTCGTCCATGGGCAAACTTCATTCAGGTGGATTTGTGGCTGAAGACAGGAGGCAGCTTATCCGTTGTGTTAAATATGGTGATTTTTAATTGTATTTTTATTTATTCATTTATTTCTTGTATTCTACTATATTACAGTTTGAAGTCTCTGGAATTCAGATTGTTATACAATAAAATACAATTATATAAGAACTGAAGGACGCAATAAAAATACAGTTTAAAATTGTACAGCGTCTAGCACAGTGCAGTACAGTTGCTACAACAAGCAGAAAAAAATCATTAATTGGTCCACCAGGACCCTCAGCAATTTTTAAGTGGTCTATGGGGAAAAAGAAAGCAGAGCCTTAGAAAAAGTGAGCAGCAGGATTTCTGTGTTCCCTGTGTACACACAACGTATACCAATAGTGCAAGAGAGATGAGGGGCACACCACTTTTCAAATGTCTGCCAAAATGTTGTAGAGCCTAATGATCTGCAATACATTTGCATATGATTTATTGATGCCTTGTTAAAGGTGAGGTAGAATTCTGCGTTCCTGGGCTTTTGAAATGAATGCTATCAAAATGCATTCTGCAAATTAGGAAGGGACCCCTCCATGGTATTGTTTTAATTCTGTGATATGAAGTGCTGCATGATCGAAAACACAACAGAAGCTATAAAATAAAATAATAGTGTTCTTGTGAAGAGACACAATTCTTACTGGATTTCAGTTTTCAGTTCATTAGGCAATAGTATTTGGGGTTCGTTTGTTTTAGAGAGTAAGCCTTCAGAGGATATGTGAGCATTTATGGCATTTGAAGCCACCTCCCTACCCATATGGGACTGGGACAGTTATATCATTGTGATGATTAATTGGACAGTGAATGATGATCAATGAGGTGTAAAGAATGTAATGAATTTATGGTCTTTGAAGCAGCCTTAGTTCCATTTCTGTGGCTCAGAAATGTATATGCGAGCACCCAACTACATCTGTTAAAAATAATTACTCTAAAATATAATTTCAGGAGTAAAGAAAATGGACAGCTCTTGGAACGGGCACAGCTGAGCAAGGAGCAATGTAGACAGGCAAGTATTTGGATATTTGCAGGACCCCTCTGGGAATAGGTAGTATGTGGGGAAGAGATGTGTTCTTTGAAAAATTGCAGCAGAACTGAATGGGAAGGATCAGTCAGTGTAAAGCTTGGGGAGATATTCAGACCAACATGATGATTGCTTATTTATTAACTTAGAATTTAAACTGACCGGAATCTGCCCCAATTTTAACATGGGGGGGGGGGAGTCGTTAGAAAGTTTCTGCTTTTCATTTTAAACTATCTCCTTCTCTTATGTGCTAAAGAGGAGATGGGAGGAGAGAATAGTCAAGCCCAAGGCTTGTCAGAGCCTTTGCTCATAATGCTAGAAACCATGGTTTAGCATTATGTGAGGTGAGGCCAGGTAAAGAGGTTAGAAAAATAAACTTGGAAGAATTAATCTGAGAATGGATGAGTGGGAGTTATGGGAGGAGCAGGATGTCAATGTCAATAAGACAAGGTGTCAGTGTAGATTTGTGCACACAGAATGCGTTTCAGAGATAGGTGTCAGATATTACGTAACATTTGGCTACTGGTGTTCCTTATAATGTTCACAGGGGAATGTGCACAGGCTGCCTGCACTTGTGGAACCATCACAAGTTGCCTGTACAATTATCCTATCACAATTATGAGAAGAGCCGTCGACCAAATGCCAGAGTGACATTCATTTGGCCAATGACATTTCTTGTAACCTCTAAAGCCACTTGGGGGTTTGTGGGCTATGTGCGAACATTGGACAGCTGAAACCATATCATCCTCCAGTAACTACTCTGCTTCTTTTTTTCCTACAGATTATATCTTTACTAGAGCTGGTTTGCTCTTGCTGCGGACAGGTCCCCCAGGCCTTGGCTCTCTATTACGATGAACTCGCCAACTTGATTCAAAAAGGGAATTTGGATTCTCAGATCCTGGTAAGTTATAGAGCTATTGGTCTGCATCCATTGAGTTACAGACATTGTATAACCGTAGCTGGGATAATATTAGCTGAAACAGTAGTCTGGTAAATCATGGTAAACCTTAATCTGAAGCAATTGTGCTCATACACATTGCTCCAGTTGCTCCTCCTGCTCCCTTTACCAAGCTGAGAGGAAACCAACCACAGTGCTAGCTTAGCATCACATGCAAACCATTGTTCATGGTTTGTTTCTCTCTCTATAAGCCATGAGTTGAAGGTTTGTTTTTTACTTCATGCTCTTGGTTTACATGGAAGAAACAAACCATGAGCGCTGGTTCACACGTAACACTCCGCCAGCACTGTGGTTGGTTTTCACCTGGCTTTTGGCAACAGAAGAAACAGCGTGGATGCAATTGGAATAGCATGCACCAGCATGCTGCATGTTTGTGGTAAGCCATAGTTTGTTTCTGACTTCTTCTGACTTCTACATCCTAAAATCTTTTTTCCTTAAAGAAAGTTTAACTTGCTGCTTTACTAAATCCTTAAATAAAATAATATCTTGTTTTTGGAGGGAAAATAAGGTTTTGGCCCCACACCTAAGTGCCATACCACTTGAACCAGTATTGGGAGTAGATTAGGCTAATTAAAGTCTAGGAGGGTAAAGGGGTTCTCAGTGGAAGCAGTCAAAGGAAAAGTAGTGGGGGATAAAGGAGGAGTTGCTTTAGCTAGTTTGCATGCTTCACTTCCTCCTTTAGCCTACACCGTCACCCTTCAACATAATTCTTTAAAATGAATTTTCCCTGTGGAACTGTCATTCTTTCAGGAGTGGATTGAGAACAGTGTGGAGAAGGACTTTGAGAGAGATTTTGTGACAGATCTTCTCCCTATAGAGGACAGGTATTTCAGGAAAACAATACCATTCACCTCCTTTAATACAAAAAAATTTAATTAGTTATTGTACCATTGGCCATCAATTGATATTTGATTCCTCTGCAGTGCTTTTCTGCTCCCGGTGAAGTCCCTGTATAGCTTGGAAGATGACAAAAGTGAGGGAATAATTGCTATTAACTTGTTGCCTCTGCTGTCCCAGAGCTATTTGAGCAAGAATGTAGATGAAGTAGCAGCTAAGAGCCATGACAAAAGGTCAGTGGTGCTTCTCTGTTCTTATTGGCCAAGGCAGAATGTGACTCCTAACACATACTTTTTAAAATTTACCGTATTTTTCGCCCCATAAGACGCACCGGCCCATAAGACGCACCTAGATTTTTTGGGGGGAAATAAAGGGGAAAAAATTATTCCCCCCCCAGGTGCGCTGCGCTACATCAGGAGCTTGGGGCGTGCGGAGCTCAGCGCGCCCCAAGCTTCTGCGTGCCGGCAAGGTCTCCGCTAGCGTGGGAGAGCCGGGCGCCTCTCCCAGGGCTAGCGGACCCCTGCGCTAATCCAGAAGCTTGGGGCGAGCTGAGGTCAGCGCGCCCCAAGCTTCTGCGTGCCGGCAAGCAGTCCGCTAGCCCTGGGAGAGCCGCGGGGCTCTCCCAGGGCTAGCGGATCGCTGCGCTACACCAGGAGCTTGGGGCGTGCTGAGCTCAGCGCGCCCCAAGCTTCTAGGTGCGCGCAAGCAGTCCGCTGCCGCCCCAAGCCTCGCGCACCCGGTGGGACCTCCTGCCGGGTGCGCGAGGCTTGCAGACACTCGCCCGAAGCAGGGGGAGCCCTCCCGAGGGCTCCCCCTGCTTCGGGCGACAGGCTGCCGCCCCAAGCCTCGCGCACCCGGTGGGACCTCCTGCTGGGCGCGCGAGGCTTGCAGGCATTCGCCCCATAAGACGCACCCCGATTTCCCCTTCATTTTTGGAGGGGAAAAAGTGTGTCTTATGGGGCGAAAAATACGGTAAATGGAATCATGGAAATATGTTGTTTTGCTCCTTCAGAAAGAACTAGTCAGGATGGTTATGAAGAAAACACGCAGACATTTCTGATAAATGTAAAAACAAGGGGAAAGAGCAGCAGACTCACAGTATTCCTTTTCAAAACACGTCTCATTGCCTTGCCACAGCTCACCTTCCCTATCTCTCCAGTTTGCTTAGTAGTGCATCTGCATCTCCCAATCATCCCAACTTTTTTCCCTAGTCCTTGCAAATGGGAACAAAGATTCCAGTTTCATGAGAGGAGGCAATTTATGCAACAAGAAAGATGCAGGCAAATTTAAATATACTTTTAAAAATTTGCCAAGTTTTACATTGTCAGAAGAACGTAGTAAGAACACATAAAGTTGCCTTAAGCAAAGTCCAAACTATTTATTCACCTAGCATAGTATTGTCTAGGGTTGGGGTGGCTAACCTGTGGCCCTCATACATAAACACAATGGATATTCCTATTAAAGAGATCCCCCAAGGAAACTACTGTTGGTTTTTTAACGTATTAAGTGGTGTGAGATAACTTGGTGGTCATTTATTGGTCCTGTATAGATTTAGACCAGGGCAGCCAACATAGTTGTTGGACTCCAGTTCCTATCATCCCAGACTGTTGGCCATGCTGGGTGGAGCTGATGAGAGTTGGAGTTCATCAACGTCTGGAAAGGCTGCAAGTTAGCTGCTCCTGATCTAGGGCTTCAGACTGGTCTTTCCAAGCCATGTCTGGAGATACTGAAGACTGGACTAGGACATTTTTCATTTCTTCTCTCCTTTCTCTCCCCAGGGTAGTGTCTCCTCTGTGTTTGTCACCATTCTTCCGACTGCTGAGACTCTGCATGGCGGAACTGAATAAAGGGAGCTTGGATGATGTTGATGCCCTATTAGGTACAGGTTATGGACAGTTATCTCTGTGAATGAATGGCATTTATTGCTTTAGCCCATGGACTACAGCAGAAGATAGTTGGCTCTGCCTGCCCTGTCTTTGAGGACTTGGGATGTTCAGAGCTGGGTTGTGAGCAAAACATCTTATCTTCTAATTTGTTGTCTCCTAAGTTATACTATTAATTCCCCCCAAATGGACTGAATTACAGTGGTACCTCGGGTTAAGTACTTAATTCATTCTGGAGGTCCGTTCTTAATCTGAAACTGTTCTTAACCTGTTCTTAACGTGAAGCACCACTTTAGCTAATGGGGCCTCCTGCTGCTGCCATGCCGCCGGAGCATGATTTCTGTTCTTATCCTGAAGCAAAGTTCTTAACCTGAGGTACTATTTCTGGGTTAGCGTAGTCTGCAACCTGAAGCGTATGTAACCCAAGGTATACCTCTGTACTAGGAATCACTGGTCATGTGCCATTTACCTCTCAGGCCAGCTGAACTTTGTGAAGGTGGCAGTGGGTGGGTGCTTTGATTATGTTGAACTTAAGTTAACTTAAGCCCTGGGGTTTTGCCATATTTGTTACAGGATGTCCTTTGTATCTGACCAACTTGGAGGTGGTAGGAAAGTTAGATTCCTTATCGAAGCAAGAACGTGAATTCCTCTGTTCTCTTCTATTTCATGCCCTCAACTGGTTTCGTGAGGTGAGCAGTACTATGCAAGAAATAGTTAATTTCCTACTCCTTCAAATTCTGGCTAATAGGCCAGATGTCTGTCTGATGTGACAATACTATCTCCCCAAAAACATAAAGGGAAGCATTCCTAAACTGGGTTCTATGTGTGTCTAAATGGAGTCACATTTT
Organism: Podarcis vaucheri; assembly: GCF_965113315.1. Taxonomy (NCBI): domain Eukaryota; kingdom Metazoa; phylum Chordata; class Lepidosauria; order Squamata; family Lacertidae; genus Podarcis; species Podarcis vaucheri. The sequence continues at coordinate 75,294,968 of NC_138760.1, read as the reverse complement.
CATGACATAAATATTATTTTTGCGTTTGGGGGTGAAGAAGTGTGTGGCTTCCTAATTGGTACATGTAAAAAAATACATGCCTTCAGAAGTACACACTTTTTATAATACAGATATTAATATTTCTAACTGGAAAAATAAGTGTACAAAGGAGCCTCCAGGGTTCTTTTTATTCTTTTTAATTGTTTTCTTTGTTTGTCACATTACTTTTTAAAAGAGTGTCTGCCCCAAGATGTCAGAGCACTGTCTCATGCAGTATAGTACAACAGTTTCAAAAAATATATCTGCATTATTAAAGCTGTGGGTTCCTGGTCAAGGGGATGAAATTTGCAGATGCACTTCACCATGTTGTTTGGCTGACATTTTATGGTCCAAGTCAGCAACTTATTTATAACAGGTGATGTATTTGGAATTGGACAAAGGCTGAAGGACACAATCCTTATTGTGGAGTGCATTAAGATGTCTCTCCAGTGTGCTCTGGAAGTATCAGATTCGATAAAAGGTTTAGCAGCCATCCTAGATTAGCAGAGGTAGCTAGGAAAGGAGATGTCCCTTTCTCAGTTTCACAATTTCGCTTTGCCTTTTAAGGTGGTGAATGCCTTCTGTCAACAAGATGACCCCGAGATAAAGGGGAAAGTTTTGACTCGGTTACAGAACATTACGGAGCTACAGTGTCTGCTGGAAAAATGCTTGGCAGGTGAGCAAGAACAAAATTCAGGGTTAAAGGGCATGGGGGAAAGAGAATACCCAGTATCTGCATATGTCTACAAGTAGATGGGCTGGCAAACAGGTTGACTGTGGTTTTTCTGCATGTGTAGGAATGCTGCACAGTTAGAGCTACCTGTATATTTCTCATTGCCACATGGAAATACAATTCATGTAGAAACTTTGTAATGTATGAAGGCTGCCTTAATGTAGTCAACATAATTGCTTCCCCTTTTGTTTCTCAGCAAGCCCTGGATATGTTCCCCCTCTTGCAAATTTTGATTCTGAAACCTCAGAAGGAGTACCTGTCATCAATACCACTGGTGCCACCAAAAAGAAGAGCAAAGGTAACATATGCTAAACTTTATTTTTAAAATAAAAATTCATGGAAGGATATAATCGAGACTATAAACTTTTTTTGCAAATAAGTCCAGGAATGCAGAAGAGGTTACACAATAAAAAGACTGTATAGCACAGCACCTCAAGCTTAAAGTATAATTGTGCCTTTGTTCAGTGAAGGATTCTGTATATCATGGCCTGTATACCATGGTGCTGCAGGAGTATCAGAAGGGCTGGGTCGACCGGGAGGCTGCCAGGCCTCCACACTGAGAAGGGCTCCCCTCTTCCAGGCTTACCCAGTTCTCCGTCTCTATAGCTACTCCTTCTTGTGAGTAGTAGTACGGCAGCAGTCACTGCTGCGCTAGTGGCATTCCTTTGGAGAGTGAAGATAGGGAGAAAGGTGTTAGCATGAAGGTATTGATTGTTCTCCATGTCTGAGGGGCAGCCTTTGTTTGGAAGGCGCCCAGTGTTGTGGAGTATGTTTCTCAAGTGCACAGCGCCTTTCTCCAAGTGCCCCCAGCCCCTCTCCTGAATGCAAAGTCCATATGCAGGGAGCCTGTGAGGCAGCATACCACACACCACAGATGTCAAGAAGTGAAGTGAGCTGTGCTTGGGGCATGCACAGTTTGAATCCTGCAGGTACAACCATGGGATTGAACTGGAGATCCACTGGGTCCAGAAGTCCCATTTGGAGTGGCCTCAGTGGGGCACCAGGTGCTACTGGGCCCAATTACTGAGGACCAGGTCCTCTTCGTTGACTTCTGTGGTGTTGTTTCCATTAGGCCATCCTTTTTGCTAGCAGGGCTCCTAGGGTCACATGACTGATCAGACGGGGCTTGGGATGCACATTATGTCCCCCCTCCCTCCTGTCCTGGAACACCCCTTATTCTGGGCTTGCACCAGCTTTGGCTGCTGTGGGAGTTTGCATAGCTCCATCTGAGCCAAGGGTGGGGACGTAGCTGTGTCAGGAACTTCCCAGCCTAGCTGGGGATCTGCTGCATCCAAAGATGCTCATCCCAACAGATCTTGCCCCCTTTCCCTCTGCTTGTGAAATGCTCCCTTGTTTTTCAGGGCAAAAAAACCCCAAATCTGATAATGGCAAAAACAGTTCGGCAGACAACTCACAGCTGGATGAGAACACAGAAGCAAATCAGCCTGAAGCTGAGATCAGCCAACCAGAGAAGGTTCTATATAGCCCAAGTTCTTTTAAGGAGTATACAAAAGGAAACTAAAAAGAGCAGACTGGGGTGCTGTGGGTTTTCCCCCTAGAAATTTGAGCTTTATTCTCTCCCTGATTATGAACATCCTCTCATGAAAAATCTGATAAACCGCATGATAAAAAAGCAGCATTGGTGCAAACATGCCAGGGTAATTGGTATCCACTCAGTGGCTTAAGGGGTTAGAATCATAGAATCATAGAGTTGGAAGAGACTACAAGGGCCATCGAGTCCAACCCCCTGCCAAGCAGGTTGGGGCCAGCAAAAATGCATTTCAGATTCTTAGGGTGCCTTGGATTTTTCAAGTCTTAAATCGGTGTACCCATGATTTGTTATTTTTCTTATATTCTTTCCTTCTGGATGTGCAGTACACTGGCAGCATATACAAATACATGGCCCCTTAGTGAAAATCTAAGACAAGACATTAAGGAAGAAGCACCATAATCTGAATGTGCAGTCATTTCCATATCGTTTGGCAGTGCTTCTATCTTCCCATTCTGTGATGCTCTTCCAATTCTATTGTCCTATAGCTGTTTTTAAGCACAGACTAGGATGGCTATCTACCTGTCAGGGATCCTATAGCAGCAGCATTTCTTGCTTCAGCAGTGGGTTGGGCAAAGATACCTTTGAGATGCCTTACATTTCTATGATTCTATACTGTTGAAAGGGGAATTTGCACAGTCTGTATCTGTATATGCCACCTGTGTATTTCATCTTATCAAATGCCATTGAGAACCAATGCTGGCAAAATGCAGAGTTACTTTTGCACTTGACTGGCACTCAGTCAGTTCCCAGAGATGTGTCCTGTGCAAAGAAATATGTTCTTGTTCTTCTTTTCAGGACTCCACAGAAAAAGAACCAGAGACTCCTTTGGTACCACTGCAGAGTTATAGTGCGTATTTCCGTGAACTAGACTTAGAGGTTTTTAGCATTATTCACAGTGGCCTGCTGACCAAATCTGCTCTGGATACGGAGATGCACACAAAGGCACGTAAATTTAAAGAACAATGACATAAACTTCAGTCTACTTACTCTCACCTGTTGTGGTGATAATACACAGCAGCAACACACACACTTGTCCCATCCTACTCTGATATCTCCTGAACTTGCATTTTTATGTAGTGCTATATTTAAATGCCTGAAGATCCCAGAATACTTCATTTATAGGCACCATATGAGCATTTGGCTTAATTGTGTCATATTCTTCCCTTAAATTTTTAGACCCATGAAGTGGTGCAGATTGGGCCAACACAGCTTCTGTTCCTTTTGGACGATCTGAGTCGTAAGTTGGAACACATGCTGATTCCAGCTGCTGCAAAGAGAGCCCCCTTTTTTAAGGTACGTACAAAAGAGATAGCAAGAAGGCATTGTGTTCCTTATGTCGGGGACCAAATGCACCTCCGCAGGCCTCTCTAGCCTGCAGGACTCTCCCCAAGGCATACATCCTTCCGGACCACAGTTGTCATCAGCTCTGCTTTACAACCTACTAGAGGTTTTTTGGCCCAGTTGAAATGTGTCCTTGAATTCTGATAGTGCTTCTTGCTTGCCTGGGTGGAGGGCAGAGAGGGATGCATTGAGTGTGTAAAAACTAGCCTACAGTGGTGCCTCGCAAGACGAAATTAATCCGTTCCGCGAGTCTCTTCGTCTAGCGGTTTTTTCATCTTGCGAAGCAACCCTATTAGCGGCTTAGCGGCTATTAAAGGCTTAGCGGCTATTAAAGGATTAGCGGATTAGCGGCTAAAAGGCGCTTAGCGGCTTAGAAAAAGGGGGGAGCGAAAAAAAATCGGAACACTCGCAAGACGTTTTCGTCTTGCAAAGCAAGCCCATAGGGAAAATCGTCTTGCGAAGCAGCTCAAAAACGGAAAACCCTTTCGTCTAGCGGGTTTTCCGTCTTGCGAGGCATTCATCTTGCGGGGCACCACTGTATTGTGCAAAAGTAATGCACTCTCTTTGTCCCTTGTGCATTCTGATTCACTCTTGTATACTTCCTGGTTTGATCAAATTATAGTTTGTTGTTAAACCTAATTTAGTAAACTATGGTTTGATCAAAGTAGGAAGCTGGGGAGGGAGGAAGTCCAAGCGACATTTTTCCAAGTTTATTCTCTTCAAAAGGTGACCCAGTTATGTGCCCAGCTTTACGCTGGTACCAGCCATGCACTTTAGTCTATACTGGAGACAATGTCATGTTTGCTGAGCATTCATTGGTAAAATCCCTTTCACCTATACTAAGGTTTGATCACTGCATAAAACTTTAAAAACCTTGGATTTTCTACAGGGAAAAGGAAATAGAAATGTTGGATTCTCACATCTTTGTCAAAGATCATCTCAAGAAGTGATTGAATATGCTGTTGAACTCTTGAAGCCACTGTGTAACCACATGGAAAATATGCACAACTACTTCCAGGTTAGAAAGTAAATTGCTTAGACTACATCAACATACAATGTGTGTTTTATCAGGTATGGGGTTTGTTTCCATCATGAGTGTTTTGTAAAGTAGGTGGATCACAATGTAAGCAAGCAAATGGCAGCTTTTTACTTAATAGTTTGTTCTTCAATTAAGGCACTGATTGCAGAGAACCATGGTGTGATCGATGGGCCAAGGGTCAACATTCAAGAACACCACCTCATGTCATCCTGTTACCAGCGATTATTGCAAATCTTTCACCTTCTGTTTGCTTGGTGAGTGTGTGGAACTGCAAATATGATAGTGAGGATGAACCATCACTCTTATTTTAGGGCTCTTATTTTTCTTCTTGGCTAGGACTCCCATCAAACAAGCCATTCTTAGCTAAGGTCAGGAATGGGCTCCTGTGAAGCTCATTGTCATATAGCCCTGACACAGTTACTTTGTCAGATTAAGACAAGAATGTAAGCAAAACTTTAGGGTGCTCAACTATGCAATCAGAGCTGATAGTCCTCTGCTGTAGAAATGAGTCCCAAGATTTCTGACGACATGTGGCTGGCAGTCTGTGCATGAAAAGCATACAGAGCTTGAAGAATGCTTACATTTCTCTTCCCCACACTAGGCATTATTGCAAAAGGTGATTGATGTCTTCTCTTTCCCCAGGAGTGGATTTTCTCAACACGAAAACCATAGCTTGCTGAAATCTGGTCTTCGTGTCCTAGCACATAGACTCAAGCCAGGGGAGAGAGATCTCCCTCTTGAGGAGTTGCTCAGGTAAAATAAAGAACATGTCCCTCATGGTGCACCCCTTAGTGTTTTTTTAGTCCCATTCTGAATAGACCACCTTTCCTCTTGTCAAAGTGCCTGATCCTTCCGGATAGTTTTTCAAATGGATCTAAAAGGTAAAGATTCAGAAACAGGATATAGGATCCATCACTGGGCACGGGAAACTGAATATTAGAATGTGTTTATTATGCCAATTTATCAGCAATGTTGTTAATAATAATAATAGTAATAGTAATAGTAATAATTTCTTTTTTGTATCCTATAGTCAGAGTTTTCAATACTTACTGAACTTCCAGCACAGTATTCCCAACATTTACTGTGCACTGAGCCTCACTCAGCTTCTGCTTGTCATTACTGAAAAATCTGGGACTAGCCAGAAAAGCAATGAAATAGGTAATGTGTACAGAGTTTCCTTGCATTGCATAGCTTTAATTTGTATAAATTATGTGTAGTTTTTGAGAGTTTCAGCAAGCACATTGAAGAAGGCATGCTATGCTTTCAAAAAATAAAATGTTGAAATGATTTAATTTATGGTTAGTGTTTCTTAACTAACCTAGATGGAAAGTAGGATTCCAAAGTGGATGATGCACACAATGTTTGTACGTCTTATTGGAAATTCCCTGAAAACAGGGGGAGCTTTGTATGTCACAACCCAACAGAGATCATTGAAAAATAGTTGCAGGATTATGAGACTATGACTCCAATGGGTGCAGAACCACAGGTGCTTGAGCCCACAGATGTCACAAATGGCAAGAAATAAAAGTTGATGCAAAATCACATGGTGTGTTCAACACATGTTATCTGCCTAGCTCATGGATAGCCAGTATGGTGTCCCTAAAATGTTGCTGGACTACAACTCTCATCATGCCAGACCATTGGCTTTCTTGGCTGGCCTAATGGGAGTTGGAGTTCAGCAACCTCAGGATAGCCCCATGCTGGCTACCTGACTGAGACACTGAAAGCGGATCAACAGACTGTTGCATGCCCTGCACAATAAAATAAATCCATGCATTCTTCTTTTGTTCTTCTTCGACAGCTTCCATCACTAAACATTTTCTCTGCCAATCATGGCTGCAGCCCAGTGGAATTCGTCAGAAGGGCACCCAGTTTAATGATGCTCTCCACACTTTGTTCTGGTAAGGATGGCTTTATGTTTGAGATATAAGCATAATGCTCTCTACTTTCATTCCCACAAAAAGATCATGATGTAGCAGCCAGTTTATTTCATTTGACATTGAAAATGCCTCATTGGCAACGACTGAGATCGTTTAAAAATCACAATTTCTGATCAAATTGCATTTGTAATTACGCTACATTTTTATAATTATGAATGTTGATGAAATAGGGAGGAAAACATCTTTTATGCTTTTCTAGTACATCAAGCCAAATGTAATGTAATGTAATGTAGTATAAGCCTTATAAGGCTTTCTGATACCATATGGAATTCTGGTAATTTTTGTAAAAAAAAATTGTTCCACACAGTATCTATATGGAGCACACAGATAATATATTGAAGGCGATAGAAGACATTTGCAGTGTTGGGATTCCGCAGCTGATTCAATCTTCTAAGGATGAATACTCTTCCACTTACCCTACATTGACCAGGTAATGGGGACCTTGAGATTTATTTTTTCCATTGAACAGTTCTTCAAAAAGAAGGAATACTGGAGAAACTTATATTATGTATACAGCATGAATAATATGTAAATGCTTCAGAGAATAAGAATGCTCAGAAAGCTGTGTATTATTTCAAAATGGTGTGACTTCAGCACAACTTTCTATTTTCACCAGGCAAACTTTTCCAGTTTTCTTCCGAGTGATGATGGCTCAGCTTGAAAGCTCAGCGAAAAGCATTTCTGCTGGAAAACCATCAGATTCCAGTGAGGTAGGGTGACGTAGGGTATCTGAGATTTCTAGCAGGAAGTCTGCATGCCATAGCTCTGGCAGAATGTGTTACAGCGTGTTCAGCCTCACCATGTACTTCATTCCTGAAGCTCAGAGCTGATTTTGCACAAGTACAATAACTAAGTGGTAAAATAGCACATTTGTAATCGATTGTAAATGTGCGCACACACAAACACTCCATGGCATTTAAGTACAATTGGATTAAAAGTACTTGCTGGAGGAGGATCAAACCCTCACTTGCATTGTTTATTGTAGGAAACCTCAGTCATATAAATGTGTTGTCTTTCATAACTGACAGTGGCCTAAATGAGATGTAACACTAACCTGTGATTTAGCATTGTGTGAACAAGCCTAGGTGAACCTCGGACTTGCTCATCACCACTGCCTCTCCCTCTCACCTCGAGGAACATATCTCCTGGCAGCAGCCAGATGATACCCAAATAAACATATTTCTCCTCTTGTTATTCCACAGGTCCAGCTAGAGAAGTTGCTACGCTGGAACCTGGCTGTCCGGGATTTCCACATCCTTGTTAATTTAGTCAAGGTGAGCAGCCTTCACATTAACAAGGAACATGCATTGCTGGAATATGACCGTGCAGGATTCCTGTATTCTTATCCATTTAGTCAAAACGAGTGCCTTTATGTTTAACCTGGAGAAGAGTAAAAAAAATTATGTGGTAACCATCATCAAACATCTGAAGTGACTGCCATGCAGAAACGGGGCTGTTCCAGAGTGCAGACTAGAATCAATGGGTGGAAATTGCAGGGAAGCTGATTTTGGCTAAACATTAGGAGAAACTTCCTAACAGCAATTTCTTACAAGAGCTGTTCAGCTGGAATGAGCTGCCTCAGGACCTTGTACAGACTTTTACATTCATTGGGAAGGTGGGAGGAATTGCTTTAACTAGCATTCTGGCTTCTCATCATTCTTTCTGCTGGATCCTTTACTCTTTCCAAACAGGTATTTGACAGTAGGCCTGTGCTCAGTGCTTGCCTGAAGGTAAGTTGAGGATCTGATGACAATGGTGGCTCCCACAGGGGCTTACAAATGCATGAGAAGACAATCCCTGCCTTCAAGCTCACACAAAAGAAAAGGGGGCTGGGAGAGAGCAGGGCGGGGGGAAGCAAGCTCAGGTGCTATTTCTTAGTTACAGAGATCTGCAGTGAACAGCAGGAATTGAGGAAAAAATGGAGAGCATCCAAAAGTTGCTGGTCTCTCAGTGCCAAAAACAACCCAGGCAATCTAGGACTTCCAAGAGCCTTCGACTCTGATACTTCAATTTGACTCTGCACCTGGCTATAATTGCAAGGCAGGGAGCACAGAACTTCATTCAGTGAAAAGTGCTTATTATGTGAACTTGGATGTAGGTATGAGGGAGCACCATGCTGATACTTGAAATTACTGGCACATGTACCTTCTGCCCAAGTATTCCTGCTACAGTAGAGAAACTTTGGAGCACAAATACCTTTTGATTACATAGCTACATTGCACTACAGGCATCCTATGAAACAGTTCCTGAGATTGTTTGGGTGAAACTATAAAAATTAAAATGATGTAAATTGATGGCAGGGATATACTTTAATACTTCTTCCCTGATTAAGCTGGAAAGGGAAATAAACAAATATGCAAGGTTCCATGCTCTGTGATGTGAACTCGTGGCTTGTTCAAATAGCATCTCCTAATTTTTGTAAGCAATTACCACATTTTCTGCCTTTTTGTCTTTGCTCCGCACAGTATGGGCGTCTTTTTGTGGAAACATTCTTGAAGCTTGGCATGCCCCTATTGGACTGCAGCTTTAAAAAACACAGGGTAAGGTGTTGGAAACAGGGCTGTCTTTTTAAGCATGTAGTATAGTGACTGTGCAAATGATACAGTGAAAATGGGGGAGGAAATGTTTGGTATAACTGAGTTGATCTGAGAACTGAACAGTGGGTGAAACAAATTATGTGCCTTAGTGACACTTCCTTGCAAAAGTGCCATGACCCAGAGCATGGGATAATAGTAAGACAGTAACTCAGATAAGGGCTGTTTCGTGTGTTACTTTTAAATGTACATCTCAAAGAGGTTTAGGGGACGTGTGGCAAATATGGGCATCATACAAGTACACTTGTCCAGGAACCAAGACTGACTGCAACTCCTTTTTTAATGTACGGTGCACTTGATAGCAAACCTGAGTTTGGTGTGATGCAATATGCAAAGCCGTCCTAACTGGTTCGGTATAACCCACTGAGTGAAAATAGAGCCTTGAGTTACAGTGATAATGCAGTATTCCAAGTAGCCCAATAGGTGGCAGTTTTGAACTGGTTTGTAAATGGTTTTCTTCCACCTTCCAGGAGGATGTACAGAGTTTGCTGAAAACCTTGCAGCTGAGCACTAGACAACTTCACCACATATGTGGCCATTCCAAGGTAAAGCAGGCTACAAACAAGGTGTTGGCTTCTAATTTAGTACAATCTGGTCAATCTGCTTTAAGTTCTCTATCAGAGTATGCTCAGTCTTCCCATTTCAGTGATTATTTGTAATGAATTGCAAATCCAGTAAGAGGCTGGGAATCTCCAGGTTGTCCTCCAGCTATTCTTGCTTTATCCATTCCTGTCCATGCATAATAAGAAGGGTCCGGCTAATGTTTTTATAAGCTAATTGCTATTAGCCTGTAAGTCTGACCTTTATTATTATGGACATATCATAGCCACAGGTATATTCTTCTGTAAGGCTAAATTGTCATCATCTGTTTTGCTACTCCTGATATTGTTTTTGTTGTTGTTGTAAAATAGTAGTAGTAGTAGTAGTAGTAGTAGTAGTAATATAATATTCAACCCTGATCAACTTAAGGAGGTTATATTTATGGCAGCAGACCCTTTCCTGCTCCCCTGTCAGTCCTGTTGCCTACAACTTGTTCCTTGACCTTACACTTGTCCTTTTAGAGTTAGCAACTGGGAGAGAAGGGGAGGTAGAAGACAGACTTCAGAAGAAAGAGCAAGTTTGTCCAAAGGCAACAAGCTACAATATCAATAGCACTCTTAAGTTTATAATATGCATTTTACAACCTTTATACTATTTAGTTATAACAACCATATTGAAGGTCGTTATTTCTATCATAGCAGAGGCAGGGAGATAAAACCTTGCTGAATGCCATTCAGTGCATTCATAAAACAGGGTTTGAAGTCAGATTTCCTATATCCCAAACCAACTGAACAATCCTGATTAAATACAGAAAAAGATAAGGATTGTTAATTTCCTTCTGTGCATTTTTTCCATGTGTAGATTCATCAAGACACAGGACTCACCAGCCATGTACCGCTACTGAAGAAATCCCTTGAGCTCTTTGTTTACCGAGTGAAAGCAATGCTGGCTCTCAATCATTGTCAGGAAGCTTTCTGGGTGGGCGTCCTCAAAAACAGGGATCTGCAGGTGAGAATATATATGTGTACAGCACTACTTGGTTTCTTGTGAATGGCTCATTGACTGAGCTTGGTGGAATTTGAATGGACATCATTATTCAAGTATTAGCAGAGTAAATAACATTTAAATACATGGAAGATCATAACTTTTATGTTATCAGATGTCTTTTTAGAAAGCTGAGTGAACACTAAGCAAGCTCTGTACGGTGAAGAAATGGTAAAGTTAAAATTGTTGGAACAAGATGAGCCATGTGCAACTGCAACGTTATATTGATCTGAATTCCTCTTCTCTCATCCATGGTGCAGATAGCGTCATAGTATCTAGTTGTTGCTAACTTGAATGATTTATTTCGATGGAGATCATCTGAAAGGGCCTCTGAAGTCAAAGAAATTAATTTTCAGTACTGGCTTTTGGAAGCCAGTTTGCTGACAGTGTGATTATCCTCTTCAATTGAATGATATACGGGCAACAGTGACACACACAGTCTTTAAGTGAAATAGAATAAGAAATAAGCCCTTTCTTAAATTAAAAGTATTTGTGCCGAGTCCTTCCAGTAGAATGTTTGAAGCAGCTCATAACACACCTTCAAAATACAGGTAGGTAGCCGTGTTGGTCTGACACAGTCGAAATAAATTTAAAAAATGTCCAGAACAAACTTAGTTGGTCTCCAAGGTGCTACTGGACAATTTTTTTCTTCTTCTTCAAAATACAGTCTGTGACAAATGCAAGAACAGCTAAAAAGGGGCAGGGGCAGCAACCAAAAGAGCTTTAAAACCAAATAGTCATATGCCAGGAGTCAAATGCTTGTCTAAAACAAAAGGTCTTCACAGACTAGCAGAAAGCCAGTCAAGAGAGAGGAGAGTTCCATTTTTGAGTGGCACCATAAGTTTATTGTGTCCATTTTAGGGAGAAGAGATTCTTTCACAGGCATCTCAAGCTAGCAAAATGGAGGAGGAGATTTCCAAGCTTCCTACAGAGGTAATTGTCTAAAGCACCTATTGTGGTTGTTGTTGTTTTTATGATCATTATATTCTTCAGTAGGGGAAGGGTCAAGATTATCATTCTGTTTCTGGTACAGGAAATGCACAATGATAAGATGTCTTCACTCTTGCTGTAATCTGAGCTGTGCCACTGTTGCTTCTTTCTCACTAACATCTTTTGCATGAAATGAGCTGCAGTCTGTAGGCTCGAGGGGGGGTGGGCTGACCAATGGGCATAATCCGGTTAGCCTAATGAGATAAGATTAAGATGGAAATGGCACTCTGAACCATTCCTTTCTTGGACATGGAAAGGCAGCAATTTGCACATTGGTGAAACCTACCCCTAACTTTACATATATGCTAATAAGGTTTAAACTGGTGGTGAGAGGCCAAGAAATATTTGGGGTTGTGGTGGCTAGCTCAATGAAAATGCTTATAGATAATGTGCATACATCTGTATCCCTTAATCTTCACCGCTTGTGCATCAGTGCCATGATTTTTTTCCCCCAGGAGGAGGAGGAGGAGGAAGGGGAAGATTCAGAGAATGAAGATGGGATGGATATCAAAGACAGTGATGAAGACAGCTCTGATTAGCATGGGCTATACTGGCTTAATTCTTCATGGCATAATTACTGGAACTAGCAAATTAAAGGAAGCAAATATTGAATGGATTGTGTGTCCAGAACACCTGTGCTTCAGTGAGCTTATGTGGATCTCTAGAAAGATTTGCACCTTGAAAATCAAAGCACTTTTCTCCTTGCATCCAGATTTGTCTCCCTTTTTCTCTCTCATATGCCTTGCTCTCTGTCCATCCCTAAATATTCTCCACCCGTGATATGTAAAAACAAAACATACAACTTTTCATTTGAGTCAAGAATCAAGATTTGAAATGTTTGATTAAACATTTGAAAAAATACTAGAATGTTCATTTTGGTTGCTTTCGTCTCATAAAAATATTTCATTGCTCGTTTGTATAGTGTTCTAGCCTGTTGTGTTGTTTGTAGTGCTACATGCAGAAATATGTATTAAAATCTTTGGAGTTTCATTCACAAATTTACTAAATAAAGTAGAAATCCTAACTGTTGCATGCTGTGGCAAGTGTTTAAAGGGACTAAAGGGGCACAAATGACATTTCTGTAGGTTTAATTAACCTTCGACAGTTGTGTCCCTTACCCACAAGTCATTTCAAGGCTTCTATGACATTGCCTATATGCATTTAAATAGGGCAATTGAATGCTATGGAATCATGTCCATGTCTACACATTGAAAAAATATAAATATTGCTATCCTGAATTGCCCAACTAGCTTTATAGTCTTTCAAGTATTGCTGTTATCTCTATTTAATATGAAATACATGTAGCTTTCCAGAGCGTAAGAAAATGTTAAGTAAGCAGAGAATCAATCATGCCCCAAATTTCATGAATTAGTTGGGAAGGAAAGCAAATATATGTCTCTTGTTTGTGTAACTTTTTATCTTACAGGGGTGTTAACTGGGGTTTGACTATGTCTTTAAGGTGTGGGATTTGCATTTTAAATTTGGGCAGTCCTGCTTTTTAAAGCCCCTTAGGCCTTTAACTATAATGCTTGATTTTAAATGCTTTATCATAGGGGCACAGCAGTTTCTTCCCTCATAATGGCTATGAAGGAAGGAGTTTTTGCGTCATAAGCTTTCAAGTCCAGAGAAGCATTAATTCCACAGTGTAAAAGTAAGACGCAATGCTGCCATATTGGCTTCTGCAGCTACACATCAAAGCTATGAAAAAGAAGAAAATCTGGTAAACCACAACATCAGGAAAGATAAGTATTGTAGCCAAAAGAGTGTGTTCTTCGCCCTTTTCTTAAAAGCATAAGAAGCACAAATATGTTTAAATTTAACTTCGCATGATTTATAAGCGTAAGATTCTCTTGCTATCTCCCTCTTGCAGGCTTTAGGTATGGTAGACCTGACTTTCCTTAATCTAAAAAAGCCCCTCACTACTGGGCCTCAGAAGAGAAATACAAGCAAAAGATTGAACCCACAACAAACCCAAATGCCAACTCTGTCTCTGCATCTGCTCAGCAGTGCGCAGACTCGCCGGTTTGGGGAGGGCGGGGCCCAGGGAAGGACGGCGCACGCGCACTGCAACCTTGGGCCTGTTCCTTCGAGGCAGGAAAAAGCAAGCCTGGGGAGACGGGACTGCGTCTTGTGCGCAAGCGCAGCAGCGTCCGGGGAGGGGGGTGGTCTGCTCCCAGCTGTCGGTCATGTCGGTGCAGGAGGACCCGGTTCAGCGCGAGATCCACCAGGACTGGGCCAACCGCGAGTACATCGAGGTGATCACCAGCTCCATCAAGAAGATCGCGGACTTCCTCAATTCCTTCGGTACAGAAGCCGCCGCCCTGGCCTCCTTCCTTCCCTGTGGGGGTCGCGATCCCTGCCAAGCGGGGCGGGGGGGGTGTCTGGCTGGGGGCGCTGCTTGCCCACCTTTACTTTCCCTTTTCTCCTCCTGCAGACATGTCCTGCCGCTCGCGCCTGGCCACGCTCAACGAGAAGCTGACGGCGCTGGAGAGGCGGATCGAATACATCGAGGCCCGGGTAAGGCGGCGGCGGCTCCTTAGGGTGGGGGACCCCGGAAGGCGATGACCCCCATTGCCTGGCTGGCTGCACCCGCGGCCGACTTGGCTTCGGGTTTTTTTCTGCTACCACGACCCCCTGCTCCCTTTTGCAGGCTTCCTCCAGGCATGGAAGCCAGGCTTGCTTTTGCCCTCCCTGGAGGTTGAGAGGAACCAAAGTGGTCAGGCAGCAGGTTGGGCGCAGGGATGTAAGAAGCCGCCAAATGCTGAGTCAGATCTGGACCATCCAGCTTCGTATGACCTGTGCTGATGGGCAAGTGGCCCTGCAGGGTTTCAGTCAAGGAATCTTGGCAGTGCTAACTGGATATGCCTGCAATGGAACCGCTGCAACTTAGCTATGGCCCTTATGTGCTTGAATGATTCATAAATAAGGCACCTCATGGGTCATCTAGTTCAACCCCCTGCACTGCAAAAGCCCTCCAGTCAGCCTCTGCCTTTCCTCCCAAACCTTCCTGTACATAGAAAACTAGCATATAAGGGAGAAGGCAGACACATTGTGATACAAGCCTTTTTTGTGTTGCCTGGAGCCTTCTTTATCACACACATTTGGCCCACACATTCCACCCAGAAAAATCCACTACACTTAACGCTGTATTTGATTTTAAGTTATCATATTAGGGGAAAGTACATGTATTATTTATATATTTCATAACATGTATACATTGCTTGATTTTTTTTTAAAGCAGTTTACAAAAGTGCTACCAGAGTGGCATGAAGTAGGTTATTGATGCTCTTTTCTGAAATTTTGGTTGGCATAGTGAAGGTATTGACTTAACATGGATTTGGGATTGTTTCATATGGGTCAGCCCAGCTACTTTTGCTTTATTTTTAGATTTTAAGGCATTATGTGATCAAGTGTGCACACAAGAAATAATAATATCTATACTCCTGCACCAATACTACATATAAGTTTCCTAAAGAAACTTAGGAATATCTTCTCCCCCCTTCCCCTCCCAGGAAACCACATTGCAAGGCAAGCAAGCTCTCTTCTTTCTTTTGACAGGTAACAAAAGGTGAAACGCTGACATAGGGTGGCGGAGGCTGGCAGGGAGCCAACCTGGAAAAAAATGTGCAGCTGTTTACGAAGCTGACGATCAGACATCAAGTTTCTTCATTTCTTAATATGGATGGGAGTTACGCTCGTCTCTGCCCCTTGGGAAGCTGCATCCCCCGTTTGGAGCCTGTGACTTTGTGCGGGTGATTTCCACCTGAAATGGCTAAATTGTACAAGAGCATGTTTAATTATGTGGTTTTTATACAAGCCGATTTATGCGCTTGCAAAGCTCTCTTTAACAGAATCTTTATGAAACCAAATCTTCATTTCTGGGAACACAATGATGGTGGTGATGTTGTTTTTTAACAGTTGAAACAGACCAGGATGTTGGGACTGTGCATAGTGGGCAGTTTCAATATACACAGTAAGAGCATCCTGTGGCTGACTTTTGCTGCTGGAAGGTATCAGTTCATTTCGCTGTGGTTGTCCAACAGAATAAATGTGCAGTGTGTTTTGGGGGCAGGGGGAGACTTATCATGTGCCAAGGGAGGGGGGGCTTAGTTTTCTAAGTATTTTGTATTCTCTGATGTAACTTGGGGTATCTTTTTTTCCATTTGTGTTTCAACAATAAAACCTCCTATGCTTAACAAGTCTGGTCAGTCTGCAGCTAGAGTTTGGGATGGGTGTGCATAAGGGATATTGCCGCCGTGTATTTAGCCCATCCAATGCCAGAATAGTTTGAGTGTCCAAGAAAATATTGGTGGACACTTGCAGCTCCCCAGTGTATCCATAGATAAACATTTTAAATGTTTGTGTAAATTTATTTTTATTTTAATATTGTGGAATTCAGTGTTGTACTAGGAGATTGACCTGTCACTGCAAGCACTTCTGCTCGCCCAGTGGAACAATATCCCCCATGTGCTGTTCTGGGGGTTCTTCCGACCCGAGTGCATGTGGAGGAGGTGTTGCGGGGATGCAGAGAGAGAAGAGGGTAGCCCCACTGTGCTAGTGGGAGAATCTGCCCTGGCTACTACCAGTAGGACCAGGTAGTTCGATTCGGCTCAGTTGCTGTGATCTTGATGGTGAGCACTGGGTAATAAATCAAATGAACAACTAATAATAAAAAATAGATATAAATAGTATACTGCTTAGATGCCTATTTTGGCCTAAGTTATATATTAGTTAATTTTAAAATAACAATAGGCACTGAAAGCTGGGGCAAACCACCATTTATTCACCATGCCACAAACTCTGAGCCATGTCAAAGCTATCCATGCCTCTAGAGCAGGGATGAGGAACTGGTGGCCCTCCAGATATTCTTGGGCTCCCAATTCCCGTCAGCCCCAGTCAGCATGGCCAGTGGGCAAGGAGGAAGGGAGTTTTAAGTACAACATGAGGCAGCTCTTGGATGTAACTAGGGAAAAGGCCCTGCTCCAGGTCTCCTGAGTTGAGACTGAGTAAAGGTTTCAGCTTATCCTAGCTAGACATGTTAAAAAAAAATAAAAAAATTGTCCAGTAGCACCCTAGAGACCAACTAAGTTTGTTCTCTCTAAGGTGCTACTGGACAATTTTTTAATTTTTTATTTATTTTGATTGTGTCAGACCAACGCGGCCACCTACCTGAACCTAGACATGTTGTTGGCCATGGTGCAGCCACTGTTTCTCCTCTGGCAGCCTGAATGGAAACAGGATGAGGAGCTTCCAGTCAGCCTTTCAGCTGCCCCTCATACAACCAGCTACATTTTATTTCAAATTGGTGTTGATTCTAATTTCTACAAATGTGCATCACATAACACCCCACCTTGGCCACCCAGTTTCCCAAAAAGAAAGTGGGAAACACATAAAGAGATAAAATAAAATAAAGGGGGAAAGTCTGCATGGAAGGAAAAGGCACTGGTCAATCCTGGATGAATGAAGATTAAGAAAACTGCATTTTATTTCAGAATAGGAATCAGAACAATGGTTTTCAGAAACAAAGACACTGATTCAGTGATACTAAATTCCTCATGATGACAAGAAGTCATAGAATGTTTTCTGAAATGCAAGCAATTCATTGATAATGACACAACCCATCATTAGAGTACAGTATTCTGTGCAAGTTGTGCCTTTCCCTTAGTGAAAGTACAAGGCTGGGGTAGCCAACACTGTCCTCTGGCTGTTGGACTACAATTCCAATCAGCCCCAGCCAGCAAGGTCAGGGGCAATGGGAGTTGTAGTCGAACAATATCTGGCAGAGGGGTACCCTAGGTTAAGCAGAAGTAAAGTCCAAGGTGAATATGTTATTTATAGACAAATAGGTGAGTGGTTGTTTTAAATGTTGCCTTTAATGCTGTAACCTGCCTGGGACTTTAGGGCAGAGGGTGGTAAATAATTATTAAGTTGCATTTATTTTTTACCAGTTTTATTGTTTTATTAAGTTGCCTTTTCAACAATAGACGTCCCATAGAATCATAGAATCAGAATCATAGAGTTGGAAGAGACCACAAGGGCCATCGAGTCCAACCCCCTGCCAAGCAGGAAACACCATCAGAGCACTCCTGACATATGGTTGTCAAGCCTCTGCTTAAAGACCTCCAAAGTAGGAGACTCCACCACACTCCTTGGCAGCAAATTCCACTGTCGAACAGCTCTTACTGTCAGGAAGTTCTTCCTAATGTTTAGGTGGAATCTTCTTTCTTGTAGTTTGGATCCATTGCTCCGTGTCCGCTTCTCTGGAGCAGCAGAAAACAACCTGAAAGAGTGCAGTTTCTATTTACGCTGAGCCCCAAATGGTCTGTGCCACCAACCGAAAACGCTCGCTGGCCTGGAAGAGAAATGGGGGGGGGGGGCGCGCAACAACATACACACCACCATTTGCCAACCTGTTGCCCTCCAGACGTTTGGGTCTACAACTCCCATTACCCCAAACCAGAACACCAATGACAGCTGGGGGCTGATGGGAGTCGCAATGCATGCCATCTCGAGGGCACCAGGTTGGCGAAGGCTTCTATCCGCACTGCATATCCAGGCATGGCCAAACTTGGCCCTCCAGATGTTTTTTGGGACTACAATTCCCATCATCCCCGACCACTGGTCCTGTTAGCTAGGGGTGATGGGAGTTGTAGTCCCAAAATATCTGGAGGCCCAAGTTTGGCCATGCCTGATATGCAATCGAAAGCCTGACTGAGGGCACCTCTCTCCCCCTCCCCCGCCGCCTGAGCCACGTCACTTTCACTTTCTCGCTCGGCTTCTTTATCCTGGACTGACTCCGGAGAGGTGAGTCTGCTGCCCATCGTCCTGTCCCCCCCGCCCTAAATGCCTCTGCAACGCTAGCCAGCCTTGCCTAGAGACGGCAACGAGCAGGTCGTGGGCGGCGAAAGGAGGCGCCATTAGGAGCTGGGAAGAAAGTTCCCCCTGGGTGGTGGCGGGAATGTGCTCGCCTTCCAGCCCGCCGGAGTGTTTCCGCCGGTGGGGCCAAGCCTGGCGGGGGAAATGGGGCCACAGGGGCCACTTGAAACTGAATAAACGGCGAGGCAGCTGTTTAATGCGACCCCCGCCCCGCTCGTGTCGCAATGGACGGGGTGGCGGGAGGGTCGCGCCTGACAAGGCCGCCTGGCGGCTGGGCGGAATGGGAGGTGTTTTCCTGTAGGGGCGGAGAAGGGGAAGCTGAGAGGGACGGGCATTTGGTGAGAAAGACTTATTAGAAACCTTTTGTGAAGGAACAGTTCAGGCAGGACCTGGCGGATGATAATGGCCGAAGCCGAGCTGTAGAGCGCCTCTGAAAAGCTGGGGGTGTTTTGCTCAGAAGGGCGAGCGGGGGAGAAAGGGTTGTGGCAAGAAACCAAACTTGTTTTTGAGTAGTAGGTGATTTCTTTCTAGTTCATTATGACCCCATCAATAATAATAATAATAATAATAATAATAATAATAATTTTATTATTTATACTCTGCCCATCCCGCTGGGTTTCCCCAGCCACTCTAGGCGGCTCCCAACAGAATATTAAAAACATGAGAAAACATCAAACATTAAAAGCTTCCCTTAACAGGGCTGCCTTCAGATGTCTTCTAAAAGTCAGATACTGTAGTTGTTTATTTCTTTGACATTCTTTAAGGATTTAAAGCAGTACCACGTCACTTTAAACCTGGGGCAGTGGCGTAGCGTGGGTTGTCAGCACCCGGGGCAAGGCAAGTAATTTGCGCCCCCTAACCCGTGGATTTTAGCACTCGAGTGCGAGCGTGCCCTTGGATTTTTCCGGTAACACTTGACTTTATAGAAACATAGAATCGTAGAGTCGGAAGGGACCCGATGGTCATCTAGTCCAACCCCCTGTGGTGATGGTGATGATGATGATACATTTTATTTATACCCCACCCTCCCCAGCCAGAGCCGGGCTCAGGGCGGCTAACACCGGTAAAATTACAATAGAAACATAATGGGGGGAGGGACCAATTTAAAATACAGGTTAAAATGCAATTTGAAAAGCAGCCTCATTTTAAAAGTAGCCCACAAATCAAAGCTGTAAGGGGAGGGAAGACATAAGGGTCCCACTGAGTCCAAACCAAAGGCCAGGTGGAACAGCTCTGTCTTGCAGGCCCTGAGGAAAGATGCAGGACCACGCAGCTGTCCCGTGCGGGGATCGAACCTGCAACCTTGACATCCCTATTTCCATAGGGTTCGGGTTTCCGAGTGGCTAGGAAAACCAAGCTGGATGGGGAGGGGAAGCCACAAACATGAGTCTGACCAAACTGCGGGAAGCAGTGGAAGACAGGAGTGCCTGGCGTGCTCTGGTCCAGGGGGTCACGAAGAGTCAGACACAACTAAATGACTAAACAACAACAACAACAACAATAATAATAATGTATGAAGTTACATTGAAAGACCTACATTGGCTCCCTGTACGTTTCTGAGCACAATTCAAAGTGTTGGTGTTGACCTTTAAAGCCCTAAACGGCCTTGGCCTAGTAGACCTGAAGGAGCGTCTCCACCCCCATCATTCTGCCCGGACGCTGAGGTCCAGCGCCGAGGGCCTTCTGGCGGTTCCCTCCCTGCAAGAAGTGAGGTTACAGGGAACCAGGCAGAGGGCCTTCTCAGTAGTGGCACCTGCCCTGTGGAACGCCCTCCCACCAGATGTCAAAGAGAAGAACAACCACCAGACTTTTAGAAGACATCCGAAGGCAGCCCTGTTTAGGGAAGCTTTTAATGTTTGACGTATTAATATTTTTTTGGAAGCTGCCCAGAGTGGCTGGGGAAGCCCAGCCAGATGGGCAGGGTATAAATAATTTATTTTTATTTTTATTAGACACCCCCCAAGCCAAGGAGATAAGTAACTCTACAACTTCACAAGTCATCTGAAGGGAAGTTTTTTTTAAATGTTTCATGTTTTATTATATTTTTATCCAAGGTGACTGGGGCAGCCCAGTCAGATGGGAAGGGTATAAATAATAAAATTATTACTATTATTATTATTATGGAATAGGGCGTCTCAATTTTCTTTGATGAAATGTTGCAAGGTATTCCGATTAATGCTTTTTATAGGATATTGGACACGGTGCGAGTTTATGGCTGCCAAGTATTGGCCTGAAAGGAAGCGCAGCCGGCGTCAGGGAACTGCTGGAGGATGGAGCTTGCAAGTGTTAGAATGCAAAACGCGGACAGGTTCAGGTACGCAAGAAGGTGGGGGAAAGGGGAGCCCGGATGGCTCAGTTTAAGAGCACGGCGCTGATAAGGCCAAGGTTGCAGGTTCGATCCCTTGTAGGGGGCAGCGGCGTATTACTGCATTGCAGCGGGTGGGACTAGATGACCCTCGGCTCCCTTCCAGCTCGACAGATTCTATGAAAGCGCATGGAGTGCGGAAGTTGCATTGCAAGTAGTACGCAGGGGGGGGCCGCAAGGGTTGCAGAGAGGGAGGGAGGGGGGAAGTGGCCCTCCGCTGGAGAACTGACCCGGCCGGGCTCTGTTTCCCAGGGAAGCAGGAAGTTGCAATCCAAAGTTGCAGAAGCGCCCTGCTCCTTCTTCCGCGGAGGGAAACGCTCCTGCGGAGGTGAGAGGCAGCGAGGAGGCGACGAGGTGAGGCTTTTGTGAGGTAGGGAGAGGAAAGACGGGGGAGGGAACCCAAGGAGGATTTGCACGAGTGGGAATGAAGGGGAAACGCGCCTCCCACGTGGAGCACTTTTCCCCGGGAAATGCACGGGGTGGGGTCGTGGCTGATCCGTGGTGCGCGCTCGCGTCGTGCAGCCCAAAGTGCTGCAGGATCGCCAATGCAAGACCCCCTTTTAAAACCTCCCCCTCCCCCAGCTCTGGAAAAAAAGGGGGAAGGGGATGGCGTCGGGGTGCGGAGGCTGCCTGTGCCCGGCCAGGCGTCGGCGCTGCTGCAGCAGCTGCTCCTCCTGCGAGCAGTGAGTGGAGCACAGCGGCGGCGGGGGGCGCGCGCGCTACGGCGCAAGGCTGGCGGTGGCGGCGGGGAGCCCGGCGGAGGAAGGAACTTGTCCCTTCCCTCTGGACTCGCGCCCCCCGCAGATGTTGCGCCCGGTGCGGCTGGCACCCCTGGCACCCCCCACGCTACGCCACTGACCAGGGGTCAGCAAACTTTTTCAGCAGGGGGCCGGTCCACTGTCCCTCAGACCTTGTGTGGGTCCAGACTATATTTTGAAAATAAAAATAAAAATGAACAAATTCCTATGCCCCACAAATAACCCAGAGATGCATTTTAAATAAAAGCACACATTCTACTCATGTAAAAACACGCTGATTCCTGGATCATTTGCGGGCCAGATTCAGAAGGCGATTGGGCCAGATTCGGTTTGCTCACCCATGCTTTAAACCAGGCATGTCCAACAAGGTCGATTTAATGTGGCCCCCATGGCAGTATATGTTCTGGGGTAAAATCCTAAAAAAAGCTCAACAGCTCTGGTCGGCCCTCATGCATGCTCACTTCATCAAATCTGGCCCTCTTTGAAAAAAGTTTGGGCACCCCTGATTTAAACAGTTGTGGCTTCCCCTAAAGAAGCCTGGGAACTGTAGTTTGTTATGGGTGCTTTTAGGAGATGCCTGTTCCCCAAACAGAACTACAATTCCCAGGGTTTGTTGGGAAAAGGAAGTAATTGTTAGAACTGCTCTGTGAACTGTAGCTCCATGAGGGGAACAGGCGTCTCCTAACAATTCTCGTCGCCCTTAACAGGCTATGGTTCCTTCCCAGGTTGCTTTGAGGGAAGTAAGGACTGACTTAAGTGGGATAATGCTTATTTAAAGGTGTGGTGCTGATGAGACCTCACTAGTGCTTGTTCCTAGAGGGCTGGGTCAAAAGCAAAAGCTTCCCAGCCTGCCACACATCTTGTGAACCCTTTAAACCCAATTTCGGGCAAAAACATCCTTGCTGCACGCTTCTACAGAACATGATTAATACAGTGGTATCTCGGGTTAAGTACTTAATTCGTTCTGGAGGTCCGTTCTTAACCTGAAACTGTTCTTAACCTGAAGCACCACTTTAGCTAATGGGGCCTCCTGCTGCCGCCGCGCGATTTCTGTTCTCATCCTGAAGCAAAGTTCTTAACCCAAGGTATTATTTCTCGGTCTGTAACCTGAAGCATATGTAACCCGAGGTACCACTGTAGTACAATCCTAACCACATCTTTCAGAAGTAAGTCCTACTTAATTAACTGAGACTTTGTCCCACATAAATGGGTTTGGATTGCAGATTTACATCCCTTGTTCAGGCAGTACAGTTCCAAAGTGGTTCTTGTTTTGGAAATATGCAGTGACAGATGTAAATACGGAGTGGATGGCTAGGTGGACTGCTTCTGTGTAATATGGGTACGGTAAAGACCCACACATGGATCCTAAAGTCGGTATGCGATGTCAGTGTTATTCCCTTCCCTTCTGTCCACCCGGAAACCTACAAAATGTATTCCAGAGGCCTTTCTCGTGTGAGTTACTGCATGATGGGCAGGCGACATCTTTTCTTCTGGTTCTTTGCTTGCAGCCTGGCTGTGAGCTGGCGATGGAGTCAGGAGGAGGAGCCACAATGCAGGACTTCCTACTAGACGCCTTAGAGGATCTTGGCCAAGAAGATTTTGAGAAGTTTAAGTTTAAGTTGCGTACTGCAGCAGCTCCCGGGGGTAAGAATATTCCACTTGGACGGATGGAGAAAGCAACTCGGGAGAAGATGGTGGAGCTTCTGGTTGAGTTTTATGAGGAAGAAGCTGCTGCCCTGATGATAACTATTTTTGAAGACATTGGTCTCAAGTACAATGCTTCTAAACTCAGCAAGGGTATGAATTTGTACTCACCTAGATGGTATGGATTTGTACTCACCTAGATATAATGTGCTATATAATTGACTGCAGTTCAGTATAGTTAATAATCGCTTAGAGCAGGGCTCAGCAGGGCTCAGCAAACTTTTTCAGCAGGGGGCCAGTCCACTGTCCCTCAGACCTTGTGGGGGGCCGGACTATATTTTGATTTTTTTTATACGTGAACAAATTCCTATGCCCCACAAATAACCCAGAGATGCATTTTAAATAAAAGCACAAATTCTACTCATGTAAAAACACCAGGCAGGCCCCACAAATAACCCAGAGATGCATTTTAAATAAAAGGACACATTCTACTCATGTAAAAACACGCTGATTCCAGGACCGTCCGCAGGCTGGATTTAGAAGGTGATTGGGCCGGATCCAGCCTCCGGGCCTTAGTTTGCCTACTCATGGCTTAGAGGCTGTTCACCCACCCCTAGCTCTGCTCACCTCACAATTTTACAAGTTCATTGTATTTTTATTTTTATTTTTCAAAAGTGACTCCTTTCTGTGGAAGTTCTCTGGCACAAAACAAAAATTGCCATTGCAGGTAGCAAGAGGCTGGAAGGGAAAAGGGGAGGAAAGGAAACAGCAGCCCTTCACACAAATCCTTTCCAGACTTGGGGTGACACATTTTTTATTTTTTATTTTTTACTGCTCTTCTGTGAAAATCTGGTATATATGAAAACTTGTTATTTTTAAAATAAAATAAAATAATTTGGAACGTGTGCACACAGGTGAACACATATCTCTGAGCAAGCCTACAGGTGGCCTAGATTTCCTGGCTTGGAGCCACACACACATATTTTAAAAGTTATTTCTGACTGTTCTGTGTAAATCTGGTATATTTTAAAACTTGTATTTCAGTTTTTATTTTTTTACAAAAAATTAAAAGGTGCATGTAGGGGTAAACAAATACCTGCTTGCATTCCCACAAGGGACCTCAGGTATCCAGAACTTATCATGGGCAGGAACGTACTAACTGAGGGGACAGGGACAGCAACATACAGTGCAGTACATCCCATCAAGCCCCACTGCTATTGAGGACTGGAAACATTGAGATAGATTTTAGAGGCATAAAATTGAAATTGCTCCTCTGTGGATGAAGGCATACATATACACACAGAGAAGATAATTACTCGTGTTCACATTAGTGCCCTGGTGTAGACACAGCCCAAGTGAAAAGAATTCCTTTCTGACAGAAACCTTCCAAAATGTTCTCAGATAGCTTGGGGGGGGGGGCTTACTTTCCTCAAGCCATTCAACCAAGCAAAATGTTTTTAAACACCGTCAGTTTACTTTCATTTGCTAAAATACAGTTCCTTCCATTTGTTCTGAAACTACATAGCAAAGGGAGGGAGAGACCTTTAAACGGCAAGAAGAAGGAGGAAATGAAAAGGAAGGAAAGAACTCTGATCAGATGGAGGGATGAGGCATGGTGGGCGCTGCATAAAATAGGGTTGGGATGGGCACATGGGGCTGCCATCCTGCAGGTTGGCCACCTGTGATGCAGATGATATTGAACTGAATTTGATTCCAAATGCTAGTTGACCTAAAGCCCCAAAGCCTGTCTCAAAGCTGGCCTGAACTCAGATTTTCAGGAAGGGGCTTGGTATGTACAGTGATCCTTTCAACTTTCCTATACATTATGAGCACCAGAATTAAAAACCTACTGATCGCAATACAAAAATGTCTGACCAGTTATTTTTTTTTTTCCAGAGGTTGGGAAGCAATTTCAAGGTATGTAAGCACCTCATCGTAAGCCACTGTAAGTTTTAGTCTAGAACTCAAGATAAGTGGCTCCCTTGTCATAACTTTTCGAAAGCAGCCTAGAGAGCCAAGAAGACTCTTGAGGCTCAGTAATTTGTAGAATATGTTTGAAGGAGAAAAGCAAACAAAAGTGGATAACCACAGGATTGTGAGGCATAACTGCAGATATCAGGTAAGCATGGCCTCTGGAAGATGTAAGTATTTGCATCGCTCTCTAATTTGGGAATATTGCACTGTACCAGTATTAAGAGGGGAGGGAGTGGTAATAGAGAGCTGGTGCTAGACAGAACAGGACTAGAGTTATTCTTCTAGCGTTGCCGATGAGCTCTAAAATGGTCAGTGGTGATCAGCGTCTGGCCTCCCAAGAGATTGGGATTGTGGCTCCCAAAGATTCCACCACATTTGAATTTTTTATTTTAAGTAAGCTTTCTTTAATTGCTCGCTCCTATGCCCCTCCTTTTCTTTTTTAATCTGTTTAGTTTCTGCTCCTACAGATATACCTGTGATGCCAGAAGGTTTTCTGTGTCCCCAAGCCCCTCCCTTCAAAGTTGACTTTTTATTTATTTTTTAAAATACTGATCACTCCCAGACACCCCCTGCTGTAACCTTTTGATGCCAAAAGGTTTTTCTGAAAACTTGTTCTTTCCAATGCTAATAAACAAAGACACAAATTGACCACACCCACTTTCCCCTCTGTGACTACAGACACTTTTTTACCAGCATTGTGCACTTTGACATGCCCATGAGTCAGTACATTTTCATATATATCTTGTTTATGATGGGGGGAAATACAGATCCCATAAAGTAGAGCCAAAGTGAAAGAGATGTATGCTAGTTTAGGTTTTCCCCAACGATAGGAAAAATTCAGAAACAGTTCAGGCAAACGGTATGCCTGATTCAGGGTATTTGAATGTTTTAATGTATTTTTAATAGTTTGTAGGAAGCCGCCCAGAGTGGCTGGGGAAACCCAGCCAGATGGGTGGGGTATAAACTATTATTCTTATTCTTATTATTATTAACTCTGCAAACTTGCAAACACAGACCTTGGTAGTCTTGAGCAAAAGAAAAGTTATTTAACTCAGAGGGTCTGCATAGACAAGGGACCACTGGGAAATCAAGGGGGGCCTGGCATCAGGCAAGCATGTTGCAATGCCATGGCAGGTGGTTAATCCTTCTCTCTGTCTATACTAGATTACAAAAAAAAGTATGCTGAGAACGTGAAGGAAGAATACTTGCTAACAGAGGACAGAAACAGTCTCTTTGGTGAGAGCACCCCATTAAATGCCCGCTATATAGAGTTACTTATCATCAAAAAACACCGGCCTCAGAAGCAGAGGGAACATGAATTGGTTGCTACTGGCAGGCTGCACATGGACATCTTGGAAACCAACAGTTCAAATTATTCATCAACTGATATACAAAGCCTTTTTGAACCTGATGAATCGGGAATAGCCCCAAGAACTGTGGTGTTGCAAGGACCTGCTGGTATTGGTAAAACGATGACCGTGCAGAAGATTATGCTGGGCTGGGCTGCTGGGGAGCTGTACCAGGACGTCTTTGACTACGTGTTCTGTATTCGCTGCAGAGAACTAAGCCTTGCTGAAGATGCCAGCAGCCTGGCTGACCTTATTGTAGATCAGTGTCAAGACATGTATGCCCCAGTGAAAGGGATTTTAGCCCACCCTGAAAAGCTGCTTTTCATCATTGATGGCTTTGATGAGCTTTGTTGCTCCTTAGAGCTCATAGGAGACAGTTTCTGTGATGATCCTTATTCAAAGGTGTCCATACAGGGTGTTCTGAGCAGCTTGTTGAGAAAGAAGCTTTTGCCCAAATCCTACCTGTTAATCACCACAAGGCCTGGTGCTGCAGAGAGGCTGCATGGGTGCTTGAAGTTTCCGAGATTTGCTGAGATTCTTGGATTCACTGAGAAAGGTCGCCGTGAGTATTTTTTCAAGTTCTTTAAAGATGACCAGAAAGCCAACCTAGCACTGAGATTCATTGAAAATACCAGTGCAGTCTCTACCATCTGCTTCATCCCCATGGTGTGCTGGATCATCTGCTCTGTCATCAGAGTTGAACTGGAAACTGAAGACGAGATTGCAGACACCTTGGACACCACAACAAAAGTCTTTGTACAGTTTTCTCACAATCTTCTTAAGCATGATTCTGCGAAATGGAAGAACTCCTCTCTGAATGAGCTTGGAAGGCTCTGTTCCTTGGCACGGGCTGGCATCCTGGGACAGAAAATCCTCTTTGAGGAGCAGGATCTCAAGGAGCATCATTTGGAGGTTTCTGCTCTTAAAGACCTCTTTCTAGACAGAAGAACATTCCAGAGGGGGGTTGGCCGGCACAACCTGTACAGTTTTCTCCATCTTTGCTTCCAGGAGTTTTTTGCCGCCATGTGGTATATTCTGCAGAAGGACTCAATGGAAGTTTCAGATAACAGTATGGGGGACTTGAAGACACTTTTAGCTGAGTGTGAGAAGCCAGGCAATGAGCATTTAACATTAACAGTATGCTTCGTATTTGGCCTGAGCAGTGAAAAGGTGCGCATCTTTCTTGAGCAGACTCTGCAGTGCAAGACATCTGACCTTGTGAAGCCTTTCTTGCTTCAGAGAGCAGAAGAAGTGGCGACTGAGGAGCCTCCTCGGAAAGGTCATTGCCTGCTGAAGTTTTTCCACTGCCTGTTTGAGACCCAGGAAGCAGAATTTGCAAACCGTGTGATGCATCATTTCCAGAATATTAACCTTTCTGAGCAGATGCTCTCGGTGCTGGACTGCAGGGTTTTGGCATTCTGCTTACAGCACAGTAAAATTGAGGATCACTCCATTGATCTAACGTTTTGCAGGCTGAAGTCTTACCACATGAGAGCTTTGGCTCCAGGAATAAAAAACTGTACAACTTTAAAGTAAGTGATGCCATCATATTGTTTTTTAGGAACAGCAAATGCCAGGCATTTCAGGATTTGAGTGGAGAGCCTTTGGGTTGGGCACTGATTTGTTTCTCCCTTTGTTACCAGGATTACTTGTCAAAGGAGGATAGACACTCCCAGACTCAAGCACACTGTGTTGTAGTGGTGGAATAGCCATGTATTCACTTCTTCACCATTTCTGAAACCATATGAAATAAATGTGGCAATATATGCCTTGTATAAATGCCTTGCTGTCAGTAACCATGGCTCAAAATCCCATCCAGTCTCCATCTTTGGCTCAAAAGCTCATGCAGTCTTCTTGTCCCCCTGTCTAGAATAGTATGCACAGGAAGGCAAAAAGCCCCTGGTTTCCCTGGCTTGAAAATCCTAAGTCATGCACGAAGTTGTGAGATGCATACTGGGCTTGGAAAAATAAACGTTGATGGTGGTGTAGCTAATGTGTTCTTGGTCACCATTCTATTTCTCAATAGAAAGTTTGAAATAAGGAAATGAAGGCTATATTCCCATACACACCTACCTGGGTGTAAATCTCCTTGAACTCAATAGGACCCTTCAGTAGCTATGCATAGGAGTGCATGGAAGGTGTGTTATTTTTCCGCTAAGTACACAGGTGCCAGCCTTCTCCATAAAAGCTTTGTTCTGTTCTCTAACACCTAAAATTGGTTGGCACTGTGGTAAGAGTGCCCATCTGTTTGGCCGATCTAGATTTTCACAGAACTCAAAAACCTGCAATTAGAAATCTCTGTGTGTTCAGTCAAAACAAATTACTCCATAGATTCCACTGTGTATTACAGCTACATTTTAGTTATGATAGAATTCTGGCTTGTGGTTGTTTTTGGACCAGAACCAGTACTATGGTTGGAGAACAGAAGGAACGCATTGGGGAGCAATAAGTGTGTAGGAGCAATAAGTGTGTAGGGGCAAGGAAGGGAATAGAGCGTGGGATCCTTCTTGCCCATAGCACCCTCAAAAAACCACTTCCTCATACACAAACTTTTCGTAATCCCTAATTTTCAAGTATTTCTCTGTAAATGGCTAGAAGCCTGCTCTTTTCATAAGAAAGTAGAGATTTCACACTTCTGTGTGAGCTATTAAGTTTCTACATTGGATGGTCCAATTCCAACTATGCAGACCCAACTTCTTATATTCCTCCTAGATTTTGAAGAATCAGTCCTGAATCTTTTTTCATCTTTCTCATTCTCTCTCTTTCTCATTGTAGCTTTGGAAGTAACAAACTTGGAAACTCAGGAGTGCATGCTCTCTGTGCCACTCTGAAGGAACTAGACTGTAATGTGACTACTCTAAAGTAAGTAACAAGGGAGCAGAGACACATACAAAAAGTTGGGTGTATGCATGACGTCTTTGTGGGCTTCCAATGGGGTGCAGGGTCTGTGGGAGTCTGGGTGCAACTATCTGGCGGTGAGAGAGAAATTCCACAGTGGGAAGGGTTTTTAGGCACAAGTAGCCAGACACTGGTGCTGAGAGCAGGATGCAAAGACAGAGTAAGGTCTGGGAACAAGACCAACAGGACCAGGGACAGCTCCACATCAGCAGACAAGTTGTCTCCAGGAGATACAGAGCTCATCTCCTTATAATTTCCTCTTAATGACTGCTCAAGTCCCACTTCCAAGTAAAGTGGGGGGAGGAAAGCACTCTGGCTCAGTAGCTTCCTAATATGCCTTCTGGCACATAAGGCAATGAGGAAAGAGGAATGCTAGGTATTCCACATACTGACTATTCAAGCTGGCAACTTGGCTTCGAGTTGCACGTTAAATTCTGGAAGTAGACTGAATAATAGTTTGCTTGTAACTATATATTCCTTTGAGACTGTTCTCACCAAAGCTTTGAGGAAAGGGTAATAGTGCTTAGATGTAGTGTGTGATCTGCCTATGACCTTGCGTCCATTTTGTCCCTGCCAGTCTTGATGAGAATTACCTCACAGATGCTTGCGCCCAAGAACTTTGCACTATTCTGAGCACCAGCCACACGCTCCGCACCCTAAACCTTCAAGACAACTCCTTCTCAGAGGTTTCTGTGCCTTTCATCCGCCACCTCATGGAGACCTGTCCCAGCCTGACTGTTCTGTCGTAAGTGCTGATAAAGGGTGGGAGAGAGAACTAACTTTGCCTTCCGGGAAACTGATAGGATTGCTTTGCTGTTATTGCTCTTGAGGCCAAAGAAGTGAAGTGGCAGGATGGGAGGAGTATTTTGACTGAATGGCAAAGGGTTAAGGGTAGGTTTCTCAGAGCATATCTGACCTTACAACTTGTCACCAGAAGAGTTTGCTCTTTATAAGCAGATTCCAACATAACAAATACACACACTTATGCTGACATCACACACACTTCCATCCAGAAACAGAGAGGGTGGTTAAAAGGAAAGGGAAATTGCTGTTTCCAGTTCCTTTACATGGGAATAAAATGGTTTGAGCACATGATGTAAGGCCAAAAGCTGAAGCCAGTAAAACTTTCCATTCTGCTAGCACGCTCTCCTCCTGCTCTCATTTAGGTCCAACATAGAGATTGATAGTTGTGTAACCACCCAGTTCATTCCACCAGATTTGTTCCTGGCGGACTGAAGACATGCTACAGACTTGCCAGATTCAATTAAAGCTATGGTGTCTTGGACATAGGAAGAGAAGTAAAGAAAGAAAAAAGTTGCGATGATGCTTCTTGCATGCCTCAAGGATACATTGCAGCCAAGCAAACACACTTGAGGGTGTGGAACAGTGTCAGTGAGAAAGCGGGAGAGAGGAAATACAACCTAAGTAAGGAGAGTCTTGAGGGTTGGAGGGCTGCATTCGGCTTTTGGGCCTGAGATTCCCTTCCCCTGCCTCAGTCACATATGTCCAGCTCCTGCATACCCTTAAAAATATCACTCACTTCATTACCTTAAGTTAAATCACTGGATCCTTCCTCTCTCTGCTGCTCACTTCATATCATAGGATATGAAGACAGAAGGTAGCATTGCAGCCCACTCATAAAAACTGCAGCTTCAGATCCTGGTAAAGTGGTACCTCAGGTTAAGTACTTAATTCATTCCGGAGGTCCGGTCCGTTCTTAACCTGAAACTGTTCTTAACCCGAAGCACCACTTTAGCTAATGGGGCCTCCTGCTGCTGCCGCACCGCCGCTGCACGATTTCTGCTTTCATCCTGAAGCAAAGTTCTCAACCCGAGGTACTATTTCTGGGTTAGCGGAGTCTGTAACCTGAAGCATATGTAACCTGAGGTGTATGTAACCCGAGGTACCACTGTATTCATTTGTACTCATTTCTGGTTATCTTTCCTTTTCTTCCAGGTTGGGTAGTAATGGATTTGGTGAAAAAGGAAGGAAACGCTTGAAACAGCAAGAGAAGAAGTTAACTGAGTCAGGACGTCCTTTTTTGTTGTGGCTGTGACACATTCTAATTTGTATGCTCTGGATCAACAGCAGTCATGTTACCAAAGGGCAGGATTGTACTGAATCAGGTAAACGTGCTTGTAGCTGCAGGATGGGAGTTCTAGAGCTGAACATTTTTTGAAAAGAAAGAAAGGCAGCTTTCAGGCTCAGATGAAGAGCTGCCAACTTTAGTTGTTGAAAATGCTTCCTAAACAGGAAGGATGAAATGAGCCGTCACTGGATTAAAAAAGTAAGCACTTTGATCAGCTATCTGATTATTATTTTTTTAGTATTTTCTTACTCAACCTAGCAGCCTTGTTTTAATTTCACTTTAATTTGTATACCACCTTTCTATATTGCTCTACAGAAGGCAGTTTACAAGCTGAAGAAACAACAAAATTAAACAACACAGATCACACATTTTATTAACGATCCAATCCAACACAAATAAGGCAAATAAAAAAATTGGCTTAAAATCAACAACTTATATCCAATAAAGTAATATTCAACAGTCCCATTAGAATATAATAGTACCCTATAAAATTAAATTTCAAAATACCAACAAATAACAATTAAATAGAAATCCACTATCAACAATTACAATAAATCATTACTTAAATTATAAAGATAACAGCAAAATTACAATACATAAGATACCGCAATACATAAAAATTCTTGTAAAAAGATCAAATTGAGCAGCAGGGGCACATAGTTTATGAAATTATTAAAAGATCCCCCCCTCCCCAGGTCACACAAAGCTCCTCTCTTCCAGCTGCTTTTGCTGTTCTTAAAGCAAAGGCTGTTGAGAAAGGCTGTTGCTCAGCTGGACGTGATTAAGGGCAGACAAAATGAGGCTCTTTTGCTGTTCTTCACACTTCCCAGCCAAGGGAGCTGACAAGATGCTGAGGCAGTTGTAGTTGTTAAAATGAGATGAAGAAGCAAGGTGTTATGGCTACTCACATCTCCATGAGTGGATAGAAACTAAATATTCTCATAGCTTTATTACAAGTCCTGCAATTTTTGTCCACTAATGTGAAAGCTGGCAACCATGTTATGATATCTTCTAGGGTTGCCATATTTTGAAGATCAAAAAAGAGGACACATTTGCCAACTTCTACTTTTTAACTTTGGATCGCTATGATGACACTTATTTTACATTCCCACGTAAAAGAGGACGTGTCCTGGAAAAAGAGGACACATGGCAACCCTACAACAAATCCAGGTCCTGTTCAAACCCTAGTCAAAATAATTTGCAGAGCTGTATATTGATAGATAGTAACAGTGAGTGTATTACATGGAGGGGGTGAATCAGGAAGGGGTTTGCATGGAATCCTCCTGCACTGTGTGGCCACTGTGGGAACAGGATTCAGGACTAGATGGGCTATTGGCTTTATCCAGGAGGACTTTTCTATGGTCCTCCAAGAACATAGTCTGTTAACTTGTAGAAACCATAGATCAGGCATCCCCAAACTCGGCCTTCCAGATGTTCTGGGACTACAATTCCCATCATCCCTGACCACTGGTCCTGTTAGCTAGGGATGATGGGAGTTGTAGTCCCAAAACAGCTGGAGGGACGAGTTTGGGGATGCCTGCCATAGATCATTTTCACATGTACCATTATCAACTCAGGTATCACACATCCTCATTCCTTAAAATAAATAAATGACATATTTGTGCAAATACAGAACCTTACATTTATCTCTGCTGAAATTCATTGTTAGTTTTTTAGTATTTCTCTGCCCTGTCATGAAAATCTCAGTTCCTTTTTCAGTTTTCTAAGGTCTTAGCTACCCTTTACAGCTTGGCATTATCTGCTAATTTTTATGAACATCGCTTCCTTCATGCATGTTATTTGCCTCCTTCATATTTTTTTCTGTGTATTTTATTTAATGTTTATTTGTGGATTTTAATAGTACTAATATAATGACTCAAAATATAAAATAAGTAGAGCATATCCATGAAAATAAATGGCAAAATGTCACATTAAAACTAAGAAAAAGCGCACTGTTATTTATTTATTTATTTATTTATTTATTTATTTATTTAATGTATGAGTTGCTTCCCATTAAACATCCGGAAGTGATTAACAATAAAAGCATCCGACAATAAAACCATATTTTTAACATTTTAAAATCCCAGCTGAGGTACAGATTGGGATAAGAATTAACCTTTCCCCCCACCCTTAAGTGACACATTTCAGTCAAAGTAAAGCATTTTTAGTGGGAGAGTTAAGAAAATGTTTAAATCGCTTTTGCTGAAATCAGTGGGATGTGTGTTGTTGTGTGCCTAATCTTCTTTCCCCTTATTACTAACCCATAAAGAGAAGCATGGGAAGTGAGGTGGAAGGCAGGGCAGGAAGTGTTTTGCATTGCCATCAGAACATAGGACGATTTCAGCCTAAAGTGGCTTCAAGGAGATGAAGGTCCATAGCCTGGGTGCTACCCCTGATAATGCCTAGTCATCTGTACTTGCTGTTCTTCCACTCAGATGGTGCCTTTAGAAAAGCATCCCCAGCAAACATTTGCATTTCTTCTGAACGTGGCAGCAACAGTGTGGCTTTTAATTAAAAGCAGCTGTAACATTTTATTGTGCTTCCCTGGGGATTTCTGTTCTCAGAAACTGTTGGGTCATGATTGTTGGGTCATATTAAGCATCCATCATAAAAGAGACAGCCCCAGTGTGCTTATGGAATGTTGCAATTGTGCTCAGCAGAAAGACACTAAAACAGCTTTCAATTTGAATTACACAACTGAAACACAGGTGCCTTCATTTCCCCTTAGTTATGGCCTTAGGAAGTGATTCATGGCGTCCAGCTGAAGAGATAGCAGGAGTACCTGCTTGCAGGGGCATAGGAAGGGGGGTTCAGGGTGTGTGGCTCACCCCGGGTGTCATCCTTGAGGGGGGTGACAAAATGGCACACCACGGGGGTCAGCACTTACCATGGGGCCTGGCCTGCAGCATTCCCAAGCCATGCATCATTCCTGGGCATAGCTGTCAACTTTCAGATTTGAAAATAAGGGATCAGCAGCCTCACCTGTCCCGGGGACAGTCTACGGGATATCTAACAATCTGGGATAGCAGCGGGAAGCAGCAGGAAACGGCGCTGGAATAAGGTAATTTCCCGCAAAAAAAGGGGAAGGTTGACAGCTATGCTCCTGGGAGTGATGTGGCTCAGGGCCCTGCGCTGCCTGAAATGGCAGCATGGGGCTTGTGTCCACCAGGCAAACTCCATGGCCAGCTCACCACGCCACCCCTCTGGGCGGATTGCCGAAACCGCCCCAGTGCATGGATTGCCCTGCCCCCACCGCTTCGGGTGCCAGCTACACCCTTGCCTGCTTGATGGTGCTAGTATCTCTGGGAAATGAATGGGACATATTGAGCAGCCCATTTTGCATGGAAGGTACCCATTTGCTCAATAGCAGAAGAAGAAGAAGAGTTTGGATTTGATATCCCGCCTTTCACTCCCTTTAAGGAGTCTCAAAGCGGCTAACATTCTCCTTTCCCTTCCTCCCCCACAACAAACACTCTGTGAGGTGAGTGGGGCTGAGAGACTTCACAGAAGTGTGACTGGCCCAAGGTCACCCAGCAGCTGCATGTGGAGGAGCGGAGACGCGAACCCGGTTCCCCAGATTAGGAGACTACCGCTCTTAACCACTACACCACACTGGCTCTCTACCAAGGAGCCCCTCTTGGTAGTTCAACTTTTTCAGAATTTTCAGGGAGTGGCTTGAGAGAAGGCATTCTCTGTGGCAGCCCCTAATTTGCAGGCTTCCCTTACCACAGAGATGTGTCTGGCACCTTCATTATACAGTTTCCATTGTAGGCTGATGATGTAACTCTTTATCCTGGCCTTCAGTTAAATATTTTTAGGAAGCACCTTACTCTTATGACCGCAATTTGTTTTAAGTTTTTTAATACCATGGGAGCAGTTGTGCTATTCTGATTGTTCCATCAGTCCAAGCATTTTTGTTTGTATCCTTTGTTAAAGAAGAATACAGGGCACAGATTGCTAATAGAGTACTGTCCGTACTCTTCTGTGGTTCCCCAAAGAAAGGAGAGATGTGGTGGCGGCAGGTGACTCTCTATGGAAGGGGACAGAGGCAGCAGCGTGCAGGGGGATGACTCGTGATTTCAGTTTTGTTTACACAAATGCACAGAGTATTGGAAACAAGCAAGAAGAACTTGAGCTCATAATACAGGATACAAATGTGACTTAACAGGCATTATTGAAACCTGATGGGATAAGACTCATGACTGGAATGTAGAAATTGAGAGGACAACCTGTTCAAAAGGAAAAGATCAAACAGGAAGGGGGGGAGTAGCATTATAAGTAAAGGATGTGTACACTTGTGAAGAGGTCCATGACTTGGAGCATGGAAGGCAGATTGAGAGCATCTGGGTAAAAATTGTAGAAGAGGGAAACAACAGTGACCTTACTGAGGACTTGGATAATGTCTTCCTAGAGCATATTGCCAGACATTCAAAAAGATGAGATACAGTTGTCATGGGAAACTTCAACTACCCAAATATCTGCTGGAACTCAAACTCTGCCGATGATGTAAGGTCAAACAAATTCCTCCATTGCCTCAATTTCATTTCCCAGAAGGTGGAATAAGCAACAAAGGGGGGGGGTCATCTCTCTTGGACCTGGTCCTCACCAAAAGGGAGGAACTGATCAATAAAGTGAAAGTACAGGGAAACCTGGGAGGAAGTGATCATGTCCTCCTCTGTTTCATGATACAGAGTCAAAGGAAAGCTGAGTGTAGTCGGACACGCACTCTAGGCTTTAAGAAGACTGATTTCAAAAACCCGAAGGAACTACTGTGTGACATCCAATGGTAAAATATACTCAAAGAGAAGGAAATTCAAGATGGATAGGAGTTTCTTAAAGGTAAAATATTGAAGGCACCATTCCAACAAAAAATTAAAGTGTGAGGCATCTAAAGAAACTGGTGTGGCTGCATAAGGAGCTTTCAGATGAGCTTCAGGTATAAGAAATGGAAGAAAGGAGAAATTACGAAGGATACATAGGTAGTCAACAGTTGCAGGGGGGAAGTCACGTGGGCCAAAGCTCAGAATTAGCTCAGGCTTGCAAGAGAAGTTAAAAAGGATTTTAAAAATGTTTCTTTAGCTGGATGGCCCTCAGAGTCCCTTTCAAGTCTACAATTCTATGAATATGTTTTTACCAGTGTATCGGTTTGGTATAAGTTAAAGAATAAATTTACCTTGCTTTTGTCTCCTCATACTTCCTTATTTTACAATGAAATCATTTCACATGCAGACGACGTGCTCAGTGATCTTACATCTTTGTATAAAGCAGAACTAGACTGAATAAAAAACAACAACAACTAGGCAGCGGGTTTAAATACTATGTAAAAATTACTAATACGTTGACTGATTTTCTCTGCAGTTGAATCAGTACTTTCAAATAAGAGAAGCACCATATTGTTTATTAAGGAAATGTGGACCTTTGAGAGCGGAAACAGAATTTGAAATATTATTAGCATCAGAACAAGATAAGGGTTTAATTGGTAAGGCCTATATTATAATTATTAAATTGGATAAGAAGACTGGAACATTTATAAAAAGGGGCTAAAATATTTGACAAGAATTAACAGAGAAGGAATGGAAATGGGTGTTGGTTAGAATACTCAGACAGATTATAACTACAGATTTCAAGGAAAATGCCCATGAAGTCCAATATCAGTGCAGGTATATTCTCAAATAAATGCTGGAGCTGTGATGTGAACTAAGCAGGTAGCTTGCATGTTTTTTTGGAGTTGCTCAGTAATTCAAATTTATTGGCATACTATTAGAAACGCGGGTGGCGCTGTGGGCTAAAGCCTCAGCGCCTAGGGCTTGCCGATCGAAAGGTCGGCGGTTCGAATCCCCGCGGCGGGGTGCGCTCCCGCTGCTCGGTCCCAGCGCCTGCCCACCTAGCAGTTCGAAAGCACCCCCGGGGGCAAGTAGATAAATAGGTACCGCTTACCAGCGGGAAGGTAAACGGCGTTCCGTGTGCGGCTCTGGCTCGCCAGAGCAGCGTTGTCACGCTGGCCACGTGACCCGGAAGTGTCTTCGGACAGCGCTGGCCCCCGGCCAATAGATGTGAGATGGGCGCACAAACCCCAGAGTCTGTCAAGACTGGCCCGTTCGGGCAGGGGTACCTTTACCTTTACCTTTATTAGAAATATTAGAAATGACTGGTTATTTATTGTTAAGTTACTCTAAAATATTATTATTTGAAAGGTACAGTGCATGACGATGATTTGCAAAATGTTTCAAAAAGTTGAAACTTTCTGGAATATAGTAAAAATTGTTTTCTTATGTGAACAGCCTTACAAAGTCCAATAAAAAAGCTGCAAATCTGCAACCCCACTAGGTGGCACTCGTGATGTTTCTCCAAAATGGGTTTGATGCTGTGGGAAATTTCAGGTGACCCAATGTCTAGACCCTGAATGAATTCCACAAACAGAATTTCAGGAATGGGAGTAACCAGAGGTTTAGCTCAGTGAAACCCCTCTCCCCCCCCGAATATTGTGGCCTTCTCTTCAAGTAAGAAAGCAGAAAGTTTGTGGGGAGGGGAGCCAGTGGTGTGTTTAGAGCAGGGGTAGGCGGCCCGGAGGCCAGATGCGGCTCAATCACCTTCTCAATCCAGCCTGCGGACGGTCTGGGAATCAGTGTGTTTTTACATGAGTAGAATGTGTGCTTTTATTTAAAATGCATCTCTGGGTTATTTGTGGGGCATAGGAATTCGTTCATTTCCCCCCCCCAAAAAAAAATAGAGTCTAGCCAACCACATGGTCTGAGGGACAGTGGACCAGCCCACAGCTGAAAAAGGTTGCTGACCCCTGGTTTAGAGTGCTGGACTAGAGCTGGGAAGAACCAGAATCAAATCCCCTCTCAGTCATGAACTAGACTAGGTGCCCTTTAGGTAGTCACTATCTCTCAGCCTAATCTATCTTGCACAGTTGGTGTGAGGATAAAATGGGGATGGTCAAGAACCATATATGTTCATTGGAAGAATAATGGGACATGAGTGCAGAAAAATAAACAAATAAATAAACAGCCTGTAGCTATGTGTGTGAGAGAAATGCCCATAATTTATAGAATCCACATGGGTTGGAAGTAGAAGCACGATCGGTCCAGGAAAGGATTGTCCTCACGTGTTGACAAAACGTTTTTGGCTGGCAGAATTGTGCAGCTAGCTTCATTGCTTCTGGCACGTATACCAAGTAAGTAACCAGCTACTGTCATTTTCCTCATTTTCTTTTATTGTGGGCGGCAAATTGTTGCCCTCCAGATGTTTTTCGACTCCAGCAAGTCCATGCTGGCTGGGGCTGCTGGGAGTTGCTGTCAAAAACATCTAGTGGACACCAGTTTGGCAGGCTGAGCTGCAGTGTGTACCTAGAAATTCCCACTGTTCATCAGAGGGCAGTGGGAAGGAAGCAGCAGCAGAGTGATGATTTAACCCAGGGATCAGCAACCTTTTTCAGCCGTGGGCCGGTCCACTGTCCCTCAGATCATGTGGTGGGCTGGACTATATTGGGGGGGGTGAATGAATTCATATGCCCCACAAATAACCCAGAGATGCATGTTAAATAAGAGCACACATTCTACTCATGTAAAAACACGCTGATTCCCAGACCGTCCACGGGCCGGATTGAGAAGGTGATTGGGCCACATCCGGCCCCCGGGCCTTAGGTTGCCTACCCCTGAGTTAACCCTCAGCTGAACTCTGTCCATCAAAATAGCAGAGTATGTTAAGCTCAATACTGTTCTTTTTCTTCCCCAGTTATCCTCAACTGTAAGTGAAATTAGAAGGATGGAATCTCTTTCTTTCTCTCTCTCTCACTGATGAGGAACAGAGCAAAAAATCTGCCTGTGAGCAGCACATTTTTATCTGCCTCTGTCTGAAAGCAAATGGAGCTGCACACATGTTGGTTTTCATACAGATTGGCGAGAAAACTGAATTCATAAATCGGTCAAATTCTGGCTCCAGGATTTGTCTCTTGACAGCTTGTGGGTTGGGCTGTGCTGAAATTCTTCCTTTACTTGCATTCTTCAGACTGGCTGCAATGTTAATAGGCGGAGGCAATCCTTACAACATCCTAATTGGTTCCATATTTATTACATGCCCGCCTTATATAAACCTAGCAGGAGGACTCCTGAGAGCTCCAGGCTGCTGAGAAAGGCTGGCTGCTTGTGCAGATCGCCCAACAAGGTGGGTACAAGTATCTCTCGCACAGGCTTGTAGCTCGCCACCAAAAAAGTGTGGGATGGGGAGTTTATCTCTATGTGCGCATAAATGTTTTACTTTTATTAATTAAGGCTATACCAGTGATGTTAATGATGATAATAATTTTACTGTTACCTGCACAAGTCCTGGGGCAGCTGTAGGCCAAGTTGCAGTTGGAGCTGCCAGAGCACAGCAGCTGCCTTTCCCTCTATTTTTCACCTCTTTGGTTACTTTTTCTGTCTGCTTCCTTTTCTCTTCCTCAGCTTCCCTCAGCTCCATTCTCTTGTTCCCTATTTTCCATTTTATCTTTTCAATACTCTTTCCTCCCTCTCTAGCCTCTTTCCCTCTTTCCACCCTTCTCCACATCTCTCACTTTCCCCACTTCTTCTCAGGATATATGCTCTTACATGAATGCATGTCAAGCTCTAGGTTGTTTGAAATGCAGAAACATGAGACTTGGCTCATGTGTTTCTCTTGGTTTGCAGAAATGCCAGAAGGTTCGGCTGCCTGTAGCACAGAACAGAGCAGAGACAGATTGTAAAGGGCAAAAACATGCCCCAGTGGCTAAAAACCAAGGTAGAGAGAAGTAATGTTGCAATTTCCCACCCATTGGGATAAATAGCTTTCCTATTTCGTAAACCACTTTGAGGGTTTTTTGTTTTTTTACAACCAAGCTGTTTTCATAAATTTTATGAAATAAATGCATCTGTCTCAGCAACTCTTTAGGAAACCCCTTCGTATAGGTAGGAGCGTAACAGGCTGATTATAAATGAGGACCTTCAAAAGAATATTCAAACTAAGTGTATGTTGATTCCTATGGGAAAGAGAGAACTGGGCTCCACTGCAGCATACACAGAAGCTGCTTTTCTCCACTGATTCTTTAAGCAGTCCTTTAACCTGGCAACAGGACATCTTTGTGGGGTGGGACGCTGTCTCTTTCCCTTCTGAGAATGCAAAAGAAAGTTTTTTCTTCTCTCTTCCCCATAACGGGGCAGAAGAGCAGGACACTGTCTGTGTACGAGAGAGAATATGCGGTGTTCCTGCATGTGTGTATGAGTGCATGTTTTTGACTGCCTGTGTGTGTGTGTGTAAGAATGTCTGCGTGCTCTGTGCCTGCATACATAAACTTTGTTTCCCACTTTTTATTATAAACTAATCCCAAAGCTGGGTACAATACTAATAAAACATGATCCAATTGTAATTCTAAAATCTATAAAGCAGGCATGAGCAAATGCACAGGCCAAATAATACCTATTAGTGGCTTAAATGTCATTCTTCCCACCCCAGCGTTTCATGACATATTTTTATGGTGGTGTACACACCAGAGAGGGGGCAGCGATTTCGTCATCCAGTGCATATTATCTGATTTGTCCCCATGTCTGCAAAACCCCTCCAAAGTATTCAGTTAAGCTGTCATCTGCGCTTGTGTATCAGATGTCTCAATCATGTACCTCAGATTAACTGCAGCTTACATTTTAAAACCAAATAGGAGCTACTTAGAGGGAAAACACACCAAACAGCAGTATTTCTCAAGTAGTTACAGGATGTATATGGATTGTGGCTAATGTCATGCGTACTCTGCTTCAAACACCAATGGTGGCTGCGCAGTAGAACTAGAGTAAATGGTAATGCATACACAGCCACAGATTCAATCTGGGGCAGTGAATAGGCCTTCAGTTGGCACCAAAAGCTTATAAGAGCGTAGTAACCACAGGAACATAGGAAGTTGCCTTACATTGAGTCAAGACTCATTGGTCAATCTAGCTCAGTATTGTCTGCAGCAGGGTTGGAGAAACTTTTCTGGCCAGAGGGGGTTGGATCTTAATCTCCCCACACCTGGCAGGTCCAATTTGACAAGTAGTTGATGCTTGAAGTCTTGTACTTTGAAAGCCCTTTGCAAGCAGCCCCATGTTGTTCCTTAAACTTCTGAACATTGGAGGTTTAAAAAGCAGCAGTTGTTTACAAAGAGCTTTCAAACAGCCTCCTGCTCTTTGAACATCTGGTTTTTGGAAACCTTTGCAAGCAGCCCCATGTTCCTGCATCTCTCTGTACTTACCTGTCCATCTGAATGTCTGTGAGGGAGGTGTGTATAGGTGAGCCACACTCATTTTGAGCACACCTACCACTGGCATGGGGTGGATAGCTGACAATGTGTGACTCAGGTTAGAAAAGGTTAGCCGCCCCTTTTTTAGAGCCTTGTAGGCCATGTTGTGAGGGTGCCCTGAAAAGTGTGTAAAAAATATTGTCAATAAATAAATAATAACATCCCCCTATTCAGCTGTCAAATGTGTACATGCTGCTACATGTGCTTCTAAGGGTGTGTTTCTCTGTTTTTCCTCTCATGCAGACTGAATTCCTGTTGAGGAAAACTTCTCCCTCTTCGACCTGCTAAAGATTGTTGCCCATTTCCCCCTCTCCAAACAGCTAAAGATGAATAAAATTATTGTTTATGAAGAGGAAGACTTTGAGGGGTTCAGGAAAGAATTCACTTGCAATGTTCCTGACCTACGTTCTGTAGACTTTGGGGATTGCATTTCCTCCCTTAAGGTGATTGGACAACCTTGGCTGGTCTTCCGGGATCCCAACTATAAAGGTGTGGGTTTTGCATATGAAGAAGGAGAACATAAGCACATCCAGTTAAGTAATAACATTTCTTCTATCCAACTAGTCACTGAGGACTTGGAAGATCCTCAGATTACACTTTATGAGCACCCTAACTATGAAGGGATAAGCAAAGTGATAAAAGAGGAAACCAACCTAAGTTATGGGTATTTCAATGACAAGGCGTCTTCCCATATTGTCCAGAAAGGTGCCTGGCTCCTCTATGAACATCCAAGGAGAGGTGGTTGGTACTATATAGCTCGAGAAGGAACGAAGCTTGATAACTATGGCCCTTTGTATCATTTCCATGATAAGTGTTCCCACGTGTATCCCCTTAAAAGTGGCCGGCCTGTTATCACTAGCAGGATCTTATGGGACCGCATGAACTTGGAGAGTGAGAGAGATGTGATGATTGATGAGATAAATTGTATCAACACCACGGAAACAGAGCAGACATTCACCACCACCAGCAGTCGAACCTATGAAATATTCACAAGCCACAGCTTCAAATTAGCAGTCCCTACCCTTCAAATAAATGAGAGTTTCAATTTAAGCATAGATCCGAGCACCAACCTGACAGTAGAAAAAGGAAAGATTGACTCTGTTACTACTGTAAACAAAGTTGAGGTGACCATGCCAGCCAAGGTCCCCAAAAAATCAGAATTGAATATCCAGGTGATCATGAAGGTAGTCACAGCCTCTGTTCCTGTGGAGCTGATCATCACCAATAATGGTAAATCAAGGACGGAAAATGGGCAGTATCGTAGTGTGTCAGGACGCAACATCACCACCAAATACAGCATGAAATCAGTGAAAAATTAAGCAGAGGACCAGTAATCACCAAAAGCAAAATGACCATGCCAGCCAACAACCCACTTTCATTTTGAAATGAACAGCTGTAGATTCAAGAAGAGCATTTCTCC
Source organism: Podarcis vaucheri (assembly GCF_965113315.1). Lineage (NCBI taxonomy): Eukaryota > Metazoa > Chordata > Lepidosauria > Squamata > Lacertidae > Podarcis > Podarcis vaucheri. The sequence continues at coordinate 75,251,516 of NC_138760.1, read as the reverse complement.
CTTCCTGTGAGGAAGACCATTACCTAGAAATGGGGAGATGGGGCTGGACAATGGGGAGTATTGCAATGTGTCGAGACTTTAACAGCAGCACTGAATATATCGGAATATATGGGAACATTATTCTCACTGTCTCATTTCTCTGTTCATTCCCTCTACCCTGCCCCACCTGCCTTACCCACTTGCATGTAGAGAAAATAATTAGGATTTTATTGTCTACAGTATGCTTCCCACCTTCCCAGCACTTTTATGGAAGTTTAAACTTCCAACCCACTCTTCTAATTTTGCAGATATTTGTATCTGAGTGGGGAAATTGTGTGTGTGTGTGTGTGTGTGTGTGTTAGTTCATTGTGATTGGTTGAACGTAACCTGTCCTAGAAAATAAAACATTACCTTTAAAAAAAAAAATAGAGAACTTGCATGTTCCTTGATCTGCTATTACTGCAGACATTAAAGGCACTATACCAGATGAAATTCCTGAAAGTGGCAAGACAATGCTGGTTTCGAGGGACTGATGAAGAGGAACTGAAGGGCAAACTGATAACAGGAGGACTGTGTAATTCATATAAAAATATATAGCAAAGAAATCTGGAATCCACAGTTAGTACAACAAACTAGAAAATAGTCTCACTTCACTGACAAAAGACATCCAACAGAGAGAATCCAACAGAAAGTAGCTGTTAGGACACAGGTTGGTAATAAATACCTTGTATGCTCAATTAAGCCTCCACAGCAACTCTGTATGGTCCGCAGTTCTATTTATGCTTCTTAAATCCTATCTGATTTTTAAAATGATTTCTAGGGTGAATGGTTGCAGATACGCACCTCCTTAACTGCTATGTTTAAGCACTCTGGAGAACATGCTTCTGCCAATTTTGTTTCATTGTATTTTTGCATCATGTACAGTATTAGACTCCAGCTGCTGTTTGGATGCTTTTCTGCTTATTAAACCAGACTGGTGAATATCTCAATACAACTATATGCGTGTGATTATACTCTTCGGAAATGGCTCACAGAATGCCAGCAAGAAGGGGGTGACAGGGCTGCATGATGAAGAACGGGGTGGGGGGTGGGGGGTTGACATGTGGTCCTCCAGGTGTTACTGAATACCAACACCCATCAGCCCCAGCCAGGCTTGGCAGTGATCAGGAATGGTGAGAGTTGTGGTCCAGCAATGTTTAGATGGCTACATCTTTCACATCTCTCATCAAGAGGTTATGAGATAATTAGATGACTCACAGTGCAGTCCTATACTCAGAAGTAACTCTCACTGACTTTAATGAGGCTTCCTGCCATTTAATTATGTATAGCATTATAGCCTCACACTTTTACATCTAATTTAAACTAGTCCACTTTGCTCATTCCAGTCTTCAGACAGACAATAACTTTTATATTCTACCCAAGTTTCTTAAAGCTAGATTCTGCCTGCCAATATATACCATGTATTATAATGATCTTTTAGAACCTTCCTTCAAAATACAATTTGTTTCTGTAACATCATTTAAATCAAATGAATCTTATTAGTAAATGAGATAGTATGCCTGATATTTGCATGAATGCCATGTTAGATGCAAGAGCAGAGTATAGTATCTAAAATATTACAGCTTTGTTTTTTATGTAGTACAGAGCATAATAGAAAAATGAGAAAGCAGAGTTCAATTCATTTCACCCTGTCCTTGACTGAGATAAATTTAATTGCAATCTTCTTACTGTATAACAGTGTGTTATTTCAGCAAAATAAGGATTGGTGATGGATCTCCTGTGGCCCCTGAGGTTGTAAATTAGACATGGACAATTTTTAGGGTGTTTTTAAATATGTAGTTACTGGTAGGTAGCCGTGTTGGTCTGCCGTAGTCAAAACAAAATAACAAAAAATCCTTCCAGTAGCACCTTAGACACCAACTAAGTTTGTTATTGGTATGAGCTTTCATGTGCATGCACGGTATCTGAAGAAGTGTGCATACACACGAAAGCTCATACCAATAACAAACTTAAAGGTAAAGGTAAAGGTACCCCTGCCCAAACGGGCCAGTCTTGCCAGACTCTGGGGTTTGTGCGCCCATCTCACATTTATTGGCCGGGGGCCAGCGCTGTCCGGAGACACTTCCGGGTCACGTGGCCAGCATGACAACGCTGCTCTGGCGAGCCAGAGCCGCACACGGAACGCCGTTTACCTTCCCGCTGGTAAGCGGTACCTATTTATCTACTTGCCCCCGGGGGTGCTTTCGAACTGCTAGGTGGGCAGGCGCTGGGACCGAGCAGCGGGAGCGCACCCCGCCGCGGGGATTCGAACCGCCGACCTTTCGATCGGCAAGCCCTAGGCGCTGAGGCTTTAGCCCACAGCGCCACCCGCGTCCAACTTATAACAAACTTAGTTGGTCTCTAATGTGCTACTGGAAGGAATTTCTTTATTTAAATATGTAGGTTAGTCTATACAAACATCACATTCTCTAATAATTGTACTATAAGATTAGGACCTCATATGTCATTATTACACACACACACACACACACACACACACACACACACACACAGCTTACTTGTCAAAACATTCAGTTTACATAGAGCATAAAATATACATAGTTTTAATGTATCAATAAAAGTTGCCCTAAAAAACCCCCATGTAGCAAACAATGTATGATGTTCTACACAAACACAATCCACTCATACACATTTGTATAGGCCAGGGGCCATCAAAAATTGAGTGAGTGAGTAAGGGTGGTTGTAACAACAAATATAGAAAGCCAAAGCGTTGCTAAGAGAGTGCTGCAGGCTTTATAAGGGCTCAAAATGGTGGAGAAAGACCAAGATGGAGATAACACACTCCTCAGTGGCAGAGAGCTCTGGACAGGATTGCAGGACAGATGGCATCTGCAAGCAAGAAACTTTAAGAGAATTGCAGCTGAGAAATAAAGTCCTTTATTTACTAATTATATATGTATGTGGCCAGTGAAATACAACAACTTGGTGTGGGTGTGTGGGTGTTTCTACACACAAATCAACTTCCAACTTCTCAGGAAAAATTAGACAAACCAATAGGGAGAGATTTGGAAAGGTGCCAAAAGGCAGCTCACAGGCCATGATCCTTTTTTATATTATTCCTGTTGAGATTATATCTCATTCCACAATTAGATGTTTCCATACAGTACAGTACAGAGTACAACAGCAACCTGGTGGGGAGTCTAATAAAATCAGAAGGAAAGCCAAAGGGGCATACATTTTTAAAGCTCCAGAGCCAAAAGCTGGAGTCACTCTGTTAAGAACTCGGAAGGCATCTTCTGCTGAAGCCCATTAGTCTATTTGATACCATTCTGCACAGTAATGCATGGATTTATCCATCTGCAATTCCCTCCAGACATTGCTGGACAGCTCCCATCCTCCTTGATCATTGCTAACACAAGCTGAGACAAGGCTGTAATCCAGCAACATCTGGAGGGCATTGGGTATCGTAGAACTTAGGTGACTATCCTCTAAATTGAATGAGCTATTATTGGCTTTGCAGATGTATTTCTCAAGCAGCTGAATTCTAACCACATTTAACCAGAACTAATGCCACAGGTTTCAAGACTTCCTTTACATACATGGTAGCTAGCTGGTGGCATCCTCAAGTGGTAATTCTGCCGGGGGGGGGGGGCTGTGGCTGTGGGAATGTCACTAGAGCTCTGGACCCTCCCTAAAGGGATCACCAATACCAGGGACTGACAGGCAACTGAACATAGGAAGCTGCCTTATACAGAGTCAGACCACTGATCTATCTAATTTGGTATATAAATAAACAGAAATCCATTAGCAGCTGAAATTAGACAGTTGCCTAGCATCTTGATATTTAGATGGCTACTGATGTCTTTTCCTGAAGCGTAACACAATCATTTTATGGGATATTAAATGTACAATTGTAGAAATTGTTTATTTTTGTTAGAGTCTTATTTTATCTTATTGTATGCTGCTTTGATAGCTTCTGTGATAAGATTAATAAAGATGTAAAAAAAATTTAATTTAAAAAATCCACAGTGATGGACAGCATCTCTCCAGGATTTGGTCTCTTCTAGTTTATATAGAGATCCTGGGGACTGAATTTCAGACTTTCTGTATGCAAAACATATGCTATACCACTGAGTTGAGGTCCTCCTCCTAACAAATTACAGTGGTACCTCGGGTTAAGTACTTAATTCATTCTGGAGGTCCGTTCTTAACCTGAAACTATTCTTAACCTGAAGCACCACTTTAGCTAATGGGGCCTCCTGCTGCCGCTGCACCGCCGGAGCATGATTTCTGTTCTCATCCTGAAGCAAAGTTCTTAACCTGAAGCATTATTTTTGGGTTAGCGGAGTCTGTAACCTGAAGTGTATGTAACCTGAAGTGTATGTAACCTGAGGTACCACTGTAATTGAAAACTGCCTTTTCAGTGAAGCAGATTTGAGGACACATGATGAAACCATCAACAAGTTTGGGTCTGACTAATGCCAGGATGCTGGGAATCCATAGTACTTTCTTCCACAATGACTGAAGAAAGCTGGGATATAAAATGTACTTAAGGGTGCTTCCAGATGATGTTTATTGTAGGATTGGTGCTTGTCTATCCCCATGCCCCCATCATTTCATCTGATTTCTGGAGGGAAACTGGTAAAAATTAATCTCAGGGTCGTGGGTCCCAGCCCCACGTCCGGTAAATTATTCTCGCATTGCAGGGGGTTGGACTAGATCAGGCATAGGCAAACTCAGCCCTCCAGATGTTTTCGGACTACAACTCCCACCATCCCTGACCACTGGTCCTGTTAGCTAGGAATGATGGGAGTTGTAGTCCCAAAGCATCTGGAGGGCCAAGTTTGCCTATGCTTGGGCTAGATGATCCTTGTGCCTCCCCACTCCAACTCTACAATTCTAAGCGAGAACTGTCGTCCACATCTTGTTTACGATTTGTGAACCAGCTGTTTACATTATGGTGACCCTATGTGGAAGCACCCTACGGAAGAAAGGCGGAATATAAAACGTACTTGTCATGTAAAACCCAAGGGCGGGAGGGGACCGGTCATTAACAGGAAACCCCAGTTGGAGTCTGGTGGAGCTGAAGCGGCGGGTATGTGCTCGGAATATCAGAAACTCTGCGAGGCTCTGGGCAGTCAGGGAGAATGCGGGAGGCAGAGACGAGCAGGGGGAAACGAGGAGAGGATGCATGTCTGAATTTGAACAAGAGTCAGTCCCACAGTCCCAGGGAGCGGGGAGAGCAGCCTGACGCCGCCGCCTGTGCCGCCGGCTCTCGGGGGCGGCGCCGGCACAGGCGGCGCGAGATCCGCCCCAATTCTCCTGCTGCGGTTGAACCCTCCGCTTTGTGTGTCCCTGCCGACGCTCCGTAGCAGGGCGGATGTTGTGAGGAGCCGCTGCCGGGGCTGGGCGAGCCAGGCGTGGGGTGGCAGCGGCGGTGAGTCAAAGCGGCGGAAAGAGAGGCAGGCAGGAGCGGAGGGGTCTCGCCGGGGCTCCGGGGGTCGGGGAGCCCCTGGCCGGGGTGGGCGCGAGGGCCCAAGGGGGGCGCCTGCGAGAGGCCTGGCTCGGCGGCCGCGACTAGGCCCGGGTCAGCCGCTTGGGCAGAGTGCCGCGGCGCCGAACTCTCCGACCCGAGAAGAGCTCCAGGCTGCCCCGTCGGCTCAGGGAAGGCAACTCAGGGAAGGCGCTCCTCGCAGCCTCCAGCCACGCGGGGAAGCCCTCGGCGGTCAGCCCCGCAGAGTGGCCGTGGCCGCCGCCGCGCCGGTCCTTGGCCGGGTATCGCTGCCCTTGGCGTGGGTTCGTCGGGAGGCCTTTTTCCAGGCAGGGAGCGGCTGCCGCCAGGTGCCTCGAGCCGCCGCCGCCGCGCGCGCATCTTCCGTGCCCCTTTTCTCCCGCCTTTGCGTGCCTCCCTGCCGTCCCCGGCACCGTCCCTCTGCGCAGCGCTGACACCACCTCGGAGGAGCCCTGGTGGCTGTGGGGAAGCAGTTTGATTTCAAGTTTCCGCCAAAGGAATGCGGAGGGAGGGAGGGAGCCAATCTCCCCTCGGATGTGTCGTGGGGAACCTCAGTTTCGCGGAGGAGGTTGTCAGTGGGAGCTTAAGCGTACCGCCTCAAACGTAAACCCCACTGAGTTCTAGCCTTTAATCCTATGTACACATTGCTTAACCTGGGAGTCCTTCTGAGCAGACAGCGCAGTCTGCGGTCACCATAGCGCCAACCTATATACACTTACACAGAAATCACATTAATTTAAATGAGGTATACTCACCGGTGAGTGTTATGGGACTGCAGCCTGATTGTACTAGGCTCAGGGTTTGCATCTTTGCTGCCTTATCTTATGCTAGGTTTACTCTGAAGTAAGCACTCTTTAGTTCACTGGACTTTCCTCACAAGTAAGTGTGCATGGGATCAGATCATGAAATTCTTTTCTTAATAAACCTTTGAATATGCAACAGTAGAAGCTGCTGCAGCGGTGTCAGACAGTGATCCAGATGTTGCAGTGCATGGTGGTTTAAAAATTACCTCCACCAGTGGAAAACTAGGAGTAGTAATTACCATGCAGTGTAGAAATAGCTCCAAGGCTTTCACAACTCTTGAAGCCCAGAGTTATTGCAGCATGGTATTCTGCAGAGAAACTAGCACTGTTTCAGATCCTTGTGCTAAACTCTAAATGTAATATGGAGTGGATTGGCATATGGATTTTCAGCTACATTTGTTGCTTAGAAGCAAAGCTGACATCTGCATAGTTTCCTTTGCCCCATTTACGGTGTAGTCCTTTTGCAAATAAATGGTTGTCATATTGTCACATGGTTAATCTGATAGTCAAAATATTCCAGCGATCAAGATAATTGTAGGATTAAAATTAATATAAAGTAATAACTTCTGTTTATTCAGATTGTACCCTTCAAATGACAGTTTTATATAACTCATGAAGGGCTCAAGCTGCAGTCCTATGCATGCTTCTTTGGGAGTAAGACCACCTGAACTTAGTGAACATAAGAAAAGGTGCGCTTGATTAGACTAAAGGCCTCTCCGGCCCTGCATCTTGTTTTCCACAGCAGCCAACCAGATGCTCAGAAAAGTCCACAAACAGAACATGAGAGTAGCAGCCCCTTTTTGCTGTTGTTCTCCAAACAACTGGTATTCAGAAGCATGCTGCTTCTTGATCTTGGAGGTAACAAGGCCACTGATGGCCTTATCCTCCATGGATTTGTGTGCTTCCCTATCAAAGCCATTTAAGTTGGTGGTAGTCACCACATCTTGTGGCAGTAAATTCCATGTGCTGAGTGAATAAGGGCTTCCTTTTGTCTGTCCTAAATCACCCACTATTCACTTTCATTATTAGATGACCCCATGTTATGGTGTTGTGAAAGATGGGGGAAACTTAACTCTACTTCCTTTCTCTACAGCTTGCATAATTTTATATACCTCTGTCATGCTTCCTCTTGATTGCAATATTTCCTTGTAGGGGAGTTGCTCCAACTCACTGATTTCTTTGGTTGCCTTTTTCTGTACCCTTTCCAGCTCCTCCATATGCTTTTAAAGATATGGTGAGCATAACTGAGATTTGCTTCTGAATAAGCCTGGGTAGGATTGTGCTGGGAAGGTCCTTGGCAACTGGGACCATCTCTGCTTTCAAAGATGTATTCTTCATAAAGATTTTCTGTTATTTCTAGTGGAAGAAATATCTGTGTATACTTTCAGTGTCGGGTCTCTAAGATCAAAGATTATTGCAAAACCCTGTAATGTAGCCTTGAAAATAACCACTTATTGGGTTGCCTAAGGTTATCTTCAGGTGACCAGGCAAATGAGATACACGGAAGTTGGTTTGTTTTGACTTTGAGGCAACAAACAAAAACAGATGCATGGGAAGGTCGCCTAGTATTGTTTGCCATTTTATTTGTGAAGTTCTTGTATTGTTTAAAAAACTCATTCATAATGCAGGTACGCTTACCGCTTTTGGATTTTTAGAGATAATTCCTCACTAGATTAAACAAATTCTAATAAAATTGGTCCACTGTAAAACTAAACTGCTTCATAGTGTAAATGAAAACAATTCTGCCAGTCTTACTATACTCTCCTTGCTTGCCATCTAGCCTGTCAGCTGTATTTGCTGCTGTTGCCAAGGTTACTTTTTGTGTTGAAGTGTGAAAGGTAATCCTGAATTGTAAGTTGATGTTTTCATATTATTCAGAAGGAAGAACATGTTCCTGCTAACGTGGATGTAGAACAGATAGACATGATGACCCAGTGTTTGGGTATTCTGTTTTGTTTGTTTTTTAAACCTCCCTATTTTATTTTTGTTTGGGTATTCTGGATATAGACTTGCTGCATTTTATGGGACTGACAGTGACCGGATGTTGTATATAGTCTTTGTTTATGGATAAAACAGTGTCTAGTGATATATAAAATAAATGAAGTTCCTTAATATTTGCTTCAGTTTGTAGTAGATGAAATGAACCTGAAAAAAAGATTGAAAATTGCAGGCTGAAAAAAAGCTGACCACATATTATATACTAAGGAAGTTCTTCTTGGGAATAGAAAATATACATGGAAAAGGATAGGTTATAAGCCACTTAGAAGGCATTTTGGCATATAAGCAACATATCAATTAATACAGTAGCAACATGGATGGAGGGCCTGTGGCCTTCCAGATGTTGTTAAGTGCCAACTCCTGGTCAGGGATAATGAGAATTGTAGTTTAAAGCATCTGGAGGGCAACAGGTTATCTTTTGGATGCATGTTTGATTAACAGAAAACCTGTAGGAATTCTACTGTACAGTGGTGCCTCGCAAGACGAAAAGAATCCGTTCTGTGATTCTCTTCGTCTAGCGGTTTTTTCGTCTTGCGAAGCAAGCCCATTGACGGATTAGCGGATTAGCGCTATTAGCGGCTTTTAGCGGCTTATCGGATCAGCTGATAAGCGGCTTAGCGGCTTAGAAAAAGGAGGGGAAAGGGGAAAAAACCTGCAGGAACTCGCAAGACATTTTCGTCTTGCGAAGCAAGCCCATAGGAGATTCATTTTGCGAAGCACCTCCAAAACGGAAAACTCTTTCGTCTAGCGAGTTTTCCGTCTTGCGAGGCATTCGTCTTGCGGGGCACCACTGTACTGCATGTTCTTACACAGTCTTTGTATAACATCATTATACATTGTGTTTTTGTTTTAAGGCAAACAGATATGAGTCTTGTTCTGACTGTCATGCTCTGTTTATATAGATAGAAAGCTTACAGCTGCTGTTGCAACCATTACTTTGAACTCTAGAGAGTAATGAAACAATTATTGACAAGCACAAGTCTCCCGTAAAACAGAACACTCGTCATATAACTCTCCTGAGAGTTGTTTGGATATATAGGCATTAACTTTTTTTGTATTGCTATACATGTGGATTGTTACATAAAAAACAGGGATGTGTTTGCCAATAGATATTTATTGCTGTTCAGATGGCTTTCCCCCCTCCCTTTCTTTGTTTTTTAACTATATCAGGGGTGGGGAAACTTTTCTGTCCAGTAGGCCAAGAACCACCAGCAGACAGACATCCATGCAAAGACTTCAACTTTGGGGACAACAGTTAACATCTAGAAACCCGCATGGATACGCACTTCAAAGTACTGATGAGTGCTAAGAGACATTGTTTTTGAAGTGCATTTCCAGGTGGTTTATGTTGAAAGCTCTTTGAAACCTGCTTCAGTGTAAAAGCCACATCTTTACCTGCCTCCCAACTTATGTGTGGTATGGGGGAAGTGGTCCAGGAGGCTATATTAGGACCCCTGCTAGGCCTAATTAGACCCACCCGGAGGGTCCCTATCCCGGGATTATGCTTTGTGCATTCCCTCATTTTAAAACCATAACTTTAGATACATTAAACTATTCATTCTCTTTATGTATGTCAGTCTTCAGTGAACATTTTTGGCTCTTATTTTGCTAGTTTTCTGTTACGACTAGGAAAAATGCAGATCTTCTTTTCTAGCTTTTCTTAAATGAAATCATTTTAAGTTTATGAGGCAAAATTTTCTACATATTAACCTAGATGCGCTCCAGTATTCATGCTTCAGACAATGAAATGCCTTGGAGTTTTTGTACTTGTTTTCTTAACAAATTTATAGTATATTATTAGAGGCAGTGAGTTTTATGCCAGAGTATGTACACATTTAGAAGCAGGGCAAATACAAAAAAATGTGTATAGTTACCTTGCTACTTTCTTCCAGTTTTGTGAATAGTTGCATCCTTCTTTGTTGCAAGTGTTTTCATTTCTAATTGGTCAATTTCCCCCTATTTCAGCTTTGAGATTAGTGGCCATTCAAGTTGACCTGAATTATGACATCAAGAGCTTCTGGAACAACATTTTCTCGGAAGAACTATAGATTAAGCACAGAGCCTGAGAAGTCCAAGGTTGCAGGTAGGAATACTGTTGTGGATGTCTGGGGGAAGAGGAGGCTGTTTTTACAAATCTTGTCAGCAAGTAATTAGGAGAGATTCACTGTTTTCAGCACCTTAGCTGTGCAAACAAAGTTGCCACCTATTCAAGTTTGCCACTTCATTGGCAGATAATTTTTGGGGGTCTTAGCTCAGTTGTGCAAGCTAATGGCAAAGCTAAATCTGCTTAAAGGAATTAACATGTATTTGGTGTTTCACCTTTCATAGCACTCCAGACTTGTCCCTGGCACAATGCTATTAAATATCTGATGCATTGTTTAAGGCCTATAAGAGGCAGGGGAAAGCATGGATGGAATTTCAAATTGGGATAAAGGGTGTTTTATCTGTCTTATTTTATCTGTTAGTTTTTAATTCACACAGATGGAGAAGATGGTTTTGGTTAAGTCAGGAATGGGGAACCTGAAACCATGCCCTCCTACCCCCCAACTGTCATCATATGCAATGTCAGGTTTGGAATAGGTAATGATGCGGCTGCAAAGGAACCATCCGGAGCCTGTCAGTTGGCAAATGGGGGTTGCTGATTGATGCTGACAGTCTGTTGCCCATTTGCAGGCGCAATTTGGATTCAAAGCTCACCTGTAAATGGACATTTCCTTTGCAGACTGAAATTAGGTCTGAAGTGCTGGGATGCAATAAATAAATCACAACACTTGGATGAATGTGGCTCTCAGACCCAAAGTAATTGCAGAATTCACCTGGTGGGAAAAGGTTTAACTTAATGCAAATCAACCCTCACTTGCAGTTAACAGGTGTTCCGGTTTGAAAAGATTGTTATCATAGAGAAATGATCAGCATAATCATTTGTGAATGCATTTTACCATAGACCAAGGTTCCTACTGATATAGGCTCTTGAATAGAACAGCTACTTGGTACTGGTAATTTTTAAAGGGACTGTTATGAATCCCATGCTCACATGTGTAATGCTAAGTTGTAGCTGTTAAAGAAAGTGCTAAGGAAACTTAGGGAATAACAAAATCCTTCTGTGCAGCTCTTTTGGTTTATTGTTTATTTGGCTTGTCCTTCATTGTCTGTAGGCTGGTCTCTGCACATTTGCATTATGACTGTGCAAAGAGAAGCAGAGGGACAAGGAGAGATAACAAGGACAGGCCAAATTGATCTGTCATTTCAAGCAACATGCTGTAGCTCCTCCTGCCAAGTAACTCAAGAGAATGTGCAAACATTCAGATAGCAGCATGGCAACAATGAGGGGCAAGAGACACATTAACACACTATTTGAATCCTTCAGGAGTAAATTTAGTAGCTTTGCTATGAAAAACCTGGAAGTAGAGTCTCAGCTAGAAACAACACTCTTTATGAGAGGCATGCTGTATCCTCTATTTGCTGTATATACTAAGACATATGGAAAAACATTTAGGTAGGTAGCCGTGTTGGTCTGACACAGTCAGAATATACATATACATATATATACATATACATATACATATATATACATATACATATATATACATATATATATATATATATATATATATATATATATATATATATATTTGCTTTCGTAGATTTTCACGGGTACAGGAATGCAGGTTTTGGTGTCTTCGGGTGTCTTCCCGTGTAAGAGTCGGGGTGTCTGTGCGACGTTTCGACGAGGTCTCACTCGTCATCTTCAGGCTGGTGCTTTCGGCTTCTTGTTACTGGAACCGAAAAGAAGCCGAAAAGAAGCCGAAAGCACCAGCCTGAAGATGACGAGTGAGACCTCGTCGAGGTGTGGTTGATTGGTGACGGCGTTCTGTGTGCCTCTGGTTCTGGTGTCGGTTTTTGCCGTCACCAATCAACCACACCAGACCCAAACCCAGACCCTCTCCACAGACATATTACAGACTCCATCCAGTAGCCAAACTATAGTGGCACCTCCGGATGCTGCACCCCCCTGCAATCCCTACACAGATCTGGCTGGCACAAGGCACAAAATCACAGCTCGCCCCTATACACGAAGCCAAGCCAGAGCACAACTAAATGCAGCACAGCCATCTTCTCAGAAAAACTCTTCACAAGCTCAAGAGGTCAAGACACGAAAGCTTTAGCAACTAATCTACACTTAATGACCCACCCAGTGGTATTCAGAATATCACTCATGAAATCACTCAAGATATCCCTCAAGTAATTAAGGAACAAAAGAAGAAAAGGCACACTAATCTAGGAACTTCCTCTCTGCCCAGAACGTTGGAGGCTATACACCACACCCCTCAACAGTATTTATAGGAACTCAAACACCAGATTCTGCTCTGTTCCAGTAACAAGAAGCCGAAAGCACCAGCCTGAAGATGACGAGTGAGACCTCGTCGAAACGTCGCCCAGACACCCCGACTCTTACACGGGAAGACACCCGAAGACACCAAAACCTGCATATATATATATATATATATATATATATATATATATATATATATATATATATATTTGCTTTCGTAGATTTTCACGGGTACAGGAATGCAGGTTTTGGTGTCTTCGGGTGTCTTCCCGTGTAAGAGTCGGGGTGTCTGGGCGACGTTTCGACGAGGTCTCACTCGTCATCTTCAGGCTGGTGCTTTCGGCTTCTTTTCGGCTTCTTTTCGGTTCCAGTAACAAGAAGCCGAAAGCACCAGCCTGAAGATGACGAGTGAGACCTCGTCGAAACGTCGCACAGACACCCCGACTCTTACACGGGAAGACACCCGAAGACACCAAAACCTGCATTCCTGTACCCGTGAAAATCTACGAAAGCATATATATATATATATATATATATATATAATGTCCAGTAGCATCTTAGAGACCAGCTAAGTTTGTTCTTGGTAAAAGCTTTCGTGTGCAAAAACTGTACATGCACACGAAAGCTTATACCAAGAACAAACTTAGCTGGTCTCTAAGGAAAAACATTTGATAGAGATATAGCCTTAGAGGCATTGGCTGAAATTCTGTGTACACTTGGGAGTAAGTCCCATTGAATTCACTGGGGTCATCTTTCAAGTAAACATATCAAGTGATTTATGAGATGAGCTTATCAAAACTGATTTATTAATCTCCATATTTCTGCTGTTTAAGTCTATGATATAGTATTAGCTATATAGACAACAGCATAGGCTGAAGTCATATGATTTAGCCGCCTTACGGAAGCTAGCTCTGAGTGTGTCTGGATGGGCGGCCTCCTGGGAACCTCTTGCAACCTGCTTTGAGTTCTATGGAAGAAAGACAGGTTGTAAATGAAATAAATAAATGAAACAGGGCTGCCTAATTTCATCTTGCCTCACTTGTAGAAGTAAAATTGGTATATTGGAGGTAATACCTGGTTGTTCCTTGCTGACTTGGCTTTTTACTCATTCTCATAGGGATAGTGAACAGCAAACTCCTGAATGATTATCTGCATCGCATCTTTCCCATTGCTGATGGAACTCAGCCTACTGCTGCATATAGGTACTGGATTTCTGATTCACTGAAGAGCAAGCAAAGTTGTACTGTGGTGTTACTTTAATGGTACTGCTTAGGATCACAGCTGAATGCTGACCCTAGATGAGACAAAAGTTTCATTTTACTGCTGAAGTGTTTATGTGGTATAATGCTGATGGGACTTTACAGACAGTAGAACTTGCATGCCTTAGTTTTGAAGGTGTGTATGAGAGGCCAAGGGTGTGGCAATTACTGATCTAAATTATAATTTCTGTAAATCTGGCTAAATGACACTTACAAATGGCAAATAATGATGAAAGCTGAATGCCTTTAAACATCTGTATACTATTTAAGAAATATTTAAGGCTGTAGTTGTAACTTCACTTACCTGGGAGTAAGTCTTATTGAATTCAATTTGACTTGCTTCTGAGTAGGCATGGTTAGGATTACACTGTTAGATTATTAAACACTTAAAAATGATTGATACATGTCCACTGTTAATTTAAATGAATGTGTCTCAATATGTTATGTTTATATTATGAAAGCTAGTTTCAAGTACTTCTCATGTGAAATGACGATGTTAGCTTTCTTTGATTATTTTTTCATTTCTTTTGTGTGATTGTGATTTTTAAAATTGCTTTACACTCGTTCCTTGCCAGTTATGTATAATCCTTCTGAATCGACTAGGAAATCACAAAACAAGGCCTTTAGCAAAGTCCTCTAATTGCATTTTCTTGTACACATTGGAATCCTCGTATTGAGACCTCTCATGTGAATGTTGCTCTGGAAGAACGTCTGTTGTATGTTTGTATTTAAAGATCTGCTGGGGTCAAATTCCACCCACTATATACTTAGCTTCTGAACTCACAACTGAGTTGTCAGTGCTACTAAAAATAACCTTCATCCCTTTTTCCTTCTGGTGAGTAGCAGTTACCAGGAGGAGGAGGAGGAATAGAGTTGTTTCTTGTTGTTTGCCACAGCTTTCCCAGTGTACTGTTGGAATGCTCCAATTCATCATTCTACCATTTTTTGGGGGGGGGTTGGTGTCAAAACTTTCAGCATTAAGTTCCTTTGGTTTATTATTTAAAAGCTGAAAAAGGAGCTTAGATTAATTCATAGCTCCTGTTGGATTTAGGGGTTCTGCTGCATAGGCCTCAACGCATTGTGATCCACCAACCTAATACAGCCCACCAGCCACGTGTGGCAGCCAACAGCAGCTCTCTTTTTTCTGTCTGCCTGGAACTGTAAAAACATAGCAGTGTTATGAAGCTGAAAGGACACAGGACCTGGCTGGTGGGTTTTATTCATCTTAGTCACAAATTGTGCATGTCTGCTTCACTACAGCAGTCCAATAGGAAGCCATAAAGAATCTTGGCAGTTGGGATTTGAATACTCTATAGCGTTGTGTTCAAAATTCACACTAGAAGGAAAGAGTTGCAAAATAATTAATTTGTTCATGTTGGTGAGCGCCAGAGTGTGTCTCTTAGAATCCATGACATCATTTTCTCTATAGAAGCTATTTTTATTTGTCTAAGATTTTAGTTTCTGGTCCTTTCAAGTAGTTGTGTCCCTGGGCTATTTAATCTATTAAACATACCATGTAGCTTTATTAAATCAATAGTTTATGGAGGATCGTGCTGAAGTAGTGAAGAAACTCTGGTTAACAATTCATGTGAGTCTCTCCATGGGGAATTATATAAAAACTGTTGAAGGATCCTTCACTTTATTCCTAGAAAGCACCTCTCCTTTCAAAACCTACAAGAACACGTAGAACGATTGCTGGCAGAAGATGCTGTCTCAGAAGATGGTCAAGGTAAATATATACAACGTCTGCCATAAGTGCCAGCTCCAAGGGGCCGAGGGACTTTGTGCCCCCCATTGTTTGTTTGTTTTTTGAGGGGGCCGGGCCCCCAATGTTCAGCAGGAGGAGGAGGGCGAACACAGAGCCAGGCGCAGTGCAGCTTCAGTGGCCTGTGGCTCCTCCTCCTCCTCCTGCCGTATGGGGAAGGGACGGGGGAAGCAGCCTATACTGGAGCCAAGCGTGGCATAGCTCAGTGGTCATTGGTTGCTGCTGCTGCTACCGCCACTAGCTGGGAGCGGCTTCCCCCATCTTTACCTTGCATGGCAGAGGGAAGGGGAGGACAGAGGCTGTGCTGCCACCATGTTTGGCTCCATTCCCTGGCTCCTTGTGACCTTGCATGTGTGATGTGATGACATTGCACCGGGGCCCCTCAGTCTTTTTCAGAAGCTGATGCCTCTGGTGTCTGCTCATTTTGCAATTGCCTTAAGAGAAAGCAGAATAGCATATTATGGGGACTTTCCACCTAAACCTAGTTCCCTTCCTGGTGGTCTTTCTTTTTTAAAAAATGTATTTTTATTAAGTTTTATCAGATAAACATAATATCTATTTTGGGAAAAGAAATGGCCAACTACACAGAAGGTTTGCAGTATATCAGCCTGTTTGATGTTCAGAGCAGTATTCATTGAAACAGTTTGATTCATCCAAGCACAGTTCTCCATAGAGTCCCATGTGTGGGGGGTAGGTGACATGGGTCTTACAACGATAACACATATTCAGTATTTTTTCTATTTAATGTGTGTCATTGTCGAAAGACACATGTCACCTACCCTCCACACATGGGATTCTATGGAGAACTGTGCTTGGATGTATGAAATCTACTGCTCCAGAGAAGCGGACACGGAGCAATGGATCCAAACTACAAGAAAGAAGATTCCACCTAAACATTAGGAAGAACTTCCTGACAGTAAGAGCTGTTCGACAGTGGAATTTGCTGCCAAGGAGTGTGGTGGAGTCTCCTTCTTTGGGGGTCTTTAAGCAGAGGCTTGACAACCATATGTCAGGAGTGCTCTGATGGTGTTTCCTGCTTGGCAGGGGGTTGGACTCGATGGCCCTTGTGGTCTCTTCCAACTCTATGATTCTATGATTCTATGATTCTATGAAATGTCTCTATCTTTGAGGAACGTCCTCTGTGTTCAGGAGAAGAAAAATAACCATATAATATCCTAACTGATGCTTGTGCCTCTTTCTTTTGCCATAAAACTGAACATAGAGTTGCCTTGTCTCAATTACTGTATCTCTTATGTTGTTGCTTCGCAAATATTTCTCATTGTCATTCCTTCAACTTTCATTTCAGATCAGGGGGTAGAGGGCAGGCTTGGCCCTTCTACTGTGGTGTTGGATCATACCAGTGGTTTTGAAGGGCTCCTGTTGGTGGATGATGACCTACTTGGGGTGAGTGTGAGGTAAACGCTGTGAATGGGCTGACTTGTCACTGGGGACTCTAGGTCGCTCTTTAAAGTCTGTGCTGGTGTTTTCTCACTTCATTTTTTGGTCTCTGTATGTCCTCACTCTCCTTTTGCTTTTGGGCTTAGGTAACACTGGTTCCCTGCTAATATTGGCTAATAAGCTGAGTGTGCATTTCCTATCTCCTGCCACTCCTCTTCATGGAGCGAATCCCCTTCCTCACCATTAAGCAGCTTGTCAGCAGTTATGTCAACTGTGATGAAGGTTAACTAAGGTTACCATTTAACTATAATCTGAGACTGCAGTTTGAGATTCTAATTTAAGGCAAACATTAATTGCTAATGTTGCTGACAAACTATTTAACTGAGGTTAATGGGCAAATTTTGTCTAGGGAGTGAAGGTGATATGTGGAGAGACTGCATGTTTAAGAAAATATTTCCTATTTATTAACTGTGGTCAACATAGAGCCACTATCATGCCACCATTGGTTTGATGTTAATAGAAAATGTGTTTTATGCTAGAGTTGCTGATAGGGTCTCTCCCTTTTGATAACACTTGTCAGGTCTTCATTATAACCTTTCCCTTTGGTTGCTGTTATAGCATGGTTCTTCTTAAGTTTTGAGTTCAGATGGTTCCTTGGTTCTTGGGAGAGCTGCTGGTGGTTCCCAGATTCAGGAATTAGGTACACAACTTTTTTGGATGGAGTTGCATTCTCCTTTAAGGATCAAATATGTAGTCTAGGGGTACTTCTTGATACCCAGGTGGCCACAGTGGTGTGGAGTGCCTTATTCCTGCTCCATCTGGTTCTCTAGCTGCTCTGTGTAGGACACAGTTCTATGAGCACAGTTGTAATGGAGAATGAGGCTGTGGACATTTTGAAGAGCTATACTGCCTGTGATCATATAGCACCAAATCTGAAGCGTTTGCACTGGCTATTTATGTGTCACTGAGCCCAATTCTAGATGTTGACTGATATATAAAGCCCTGAACAGCTAGGAACACAGCTATCTGAAACAGCAGCTGTCCCTGTACTGTTCTGCCTGTGAGTTGAGATGTGCTGGAGACACATTGTTAGTTGTGTGCTATCACCAACTGAACTCTAGTTGCCCAGGACTCAGAATAGGATCTTCTCCCTGGTGGCATCCTGGTGGAGGAACTTTCTCCCCTCTGGAATCAGGTAGGCATCAAATCAGGTTTTTGATGTTGGGTAAATATGTTTCTCTTTTGTCAATCCTATAAGGCACAGCACAAATCTGTATGTTTTACACTGCTGTCAGATAAAGTGACTTGTACAGTGGTACCCCGCAAGACTGAACGCCTCACGAGACAAAAAACTCGCAAAACGAAAGGTTTTTTCGTTTTCGAGTTGCCTCGCAAGACGAATTTCCCTATGGGCTTGCTTCGCAAAACGAAGCTTGCCCCGGGGACAGCGGGTCTTCTCTTTTGAAGCAAGGGGCGGCAGGGAGATCGCTTCTCCCCACCGCCCCTTGCTTCAAAAGAGGTCCGGGGGCAGCGGGAAGCGCTTCCCGCTGCCCCCGGACCTCTTTTGAAGCAAGCGGTTGCGGGGAGATCGGTTCTCTCCGCAGCCGCTTGCTTCAAAAGAGGTCCCGGACCTCTTTTGAAGCAAGCGGTTGCGGGGAGATCGGTTCTGCCCCACCGCCGGGCTTCGTAGCGCTGCTGCGAAGCCGGGCGGGGGGAGGGAACACCTGCCCCAGCCACCCCGCTTCAGAACGGTGCTCCGAAGCGGGGTGGGGGGGCGGGAACACCTGCCCCACCGCCGGGCTTCGTAGCGCTGCTGCGAAGCCGGGCGGGGGAGGCGGGAACACCTGCCCCAGCCACCCCGCTTCGGAACGCTGCTCCGAAGCGGGGTGGGGGGCGGGAACATCTGCCCCACCGCCGGGCTTCGTAGCGCTGGTGCGAAGCCGGGCGGGGGGCGGGAACACCTGCCCCAGCCACCCCGCTTCAGAACGGTGCTCCGAAGCGGGGTGGGCGGGCGGGAACACCTGCCCCACCGCCGGGCTTCGTAGCGCTGCTGCGAAGCCGGGCCGGGGGGCGGGAACACCTGCCCCAGCCACCCAGCTTCGGAACGCTGCTCCAAAGCGGGGTGGGCGGGAACACCTGCCCCACCGCCGGGCTTCGTAGCGCTGCTGCGAAGCCGGGCGGGGGGCGGGAACACCTGCTCCAGCCACCCCGCTTCAGAACGGTGCTCCGAAGCGGGGTGGGCGGACGGGAACACCTGCCCCACCGCCGGGCTTCGTAGCGCTGCTGCGAAGCCGGGCGGGGGGGCGGGAACACCTGCCCCAGCCACCCCGCTTCGGAACGCTGCTCCGAAGCGGGGTGGGGGGCGGGAACATCTGCCCCACCGCCGGGCTTCGTAGCGCTGGTGCGAAGCCGGGCGGGGGGCGGGAACACCTGCCCCAGCCACCCCGCTTCAGAACGGTGCTCCGAAGCGGGGTGGGCGGGCGGGAACACCTGCCCCACCGCCGGGCTTCGTAGCGCTGCTGCGAAGCCGGGCCGGGGGGCGGGAACACCTGCCCCAGCCACCCCGCTTCGGAACGCTGCTCCAAAGCGGGGTGGGCGGGAACACCTGCCCCACCGCCGGGCTTCGTAGCGCTGCTGCGAAGCCGGGCGGGGGGCGGGAACACCTGCTCCAGCCACCCCGCTTCAGAACGGTGCTCCGAAGCGGGGTGGGCGGACGGGAACACCTGCCCCACCGCCGGGCTTCGTAGCGCTGCTGCGAAGCCGGGCGGGGGGGCGGGAACACCTGCCCCAGCCACCCCGCTTCGGAACGCTGCTCCAAAGCGGGGTGGGGGGGTGGGAACACCTGCCCCAGCCACCCCGCTTCAGAACGGTGCTCCGAAGCGGGGTGGGGGGGCGGGAACACCTGCCCCACCGCCGGGCTTCGTAGCGCTGGTGCGAAGCCGGGCGGGGGGCGGGAACACCTGCCCCAGCCACCCCGCTTCAGAACGGTGCTCCGAAGCGGGGTGGGCGGGCGGGAACACCTGCCCCACCGCCGGGCTTCGTAGCGCTGCTGCGAAGCCGGGCCGGGGGGCGGGAACACCTGCCCCAGCCACCCCGCTTCGGAACGCTGCTCCAAAGCGGGGTGGGTGGGCGGGAACACCTGCCCCACCGCCGGGCTTCGTAGCGCTGCTGCGAAGCCGGGCGGGGGGCGGGAACACCTGCTCCAGCCACCCCGCTTCAGAACGGTGCTCCGAAGCGGGGTGGGCGGACGGGAACACCTGCCCCAGCCACCCCGCTTCGGAACGCTGCTCCAAAGCGGGGTGGGGGGGTGGGAACACCTGCCCCAGCCACCCCGCTTCAGAACGGTGCTCCGAAGCGGGGTGGGGGGGCGGGAACACCTGCCCCACCGCCGGGCTTCGTAGCGCTGCTGCGAAGCCGGGCGGGGGGGGAACACCTGCCCCACCGCCGGGCTTCGTAGCGCTGCTGCGAAGCCGGGCGGGGGGGGGGGCGGGAACACCTGCCCCAGCCACCCCGCTTCGGAACGCTGCTCCGAAGCGGGGTGGGGGGGCGGGAACACCTGCCCCACCGCCGGGCTTCGTAGCGCTGCTGCGAAGCCGGGCGGGGAGGCGGGAACACCTTCTGAAGGCGGGCGGGGGGCAAAAGTCTTTGTCCCCCCTGCCTGCCTTCCCAGGGGCTTTTAAATCGCCCCGGACAGCGGAGAAGTCCTCCGCTGTCCCGGGGCGATTTTAAAATGCCGCCTGCCAGCATTTTAAGATGCCCGGACAGCGGAGAAGTCCTCCGCTGTCCCGGGGTTTTTTAAAATGCTGGGGGTGGGAAGAAAAGCCCTTGTCCCCCCCCCCCAGCCTTCAGACGAGGTCCGGGGACAGACTGTCCCCGGACCTGGTCTGAAGGCGGTTTCCCTAGGAACGCATTAATTGATTTTCAATGCATTCCTATGGGAAACCGTGCATCGCAAGACGAAAAAACCGCAAGACGAAGAGACTTGCGGAACGAATTAATTTCGTCTTGCGAGGCACCACTGTATACTGAAATTTAAATGAGGCATGATACAGCAATGTACATGTTTTGGGATAGTTTTATATAACTTGATCTGTTATAAGCAGCCCTTATAGCATGCAGTGAAGGTTGGGATGTACATGTTATAAACAAATAAATAAAATGTTCTGATAAGCCCACCTATGCTTTTAAGTCTGAAATTTCTTACTTCTCTGTAGTTTGCATTGCACAACTCACTCTATTATGCCTCTATGTATCTTGCTGCCCACCTGTTAACACTCAGCTTAAGTGTTCAGTTTTAAACAGTGCCTACATATTCTTTGTTGTCCTCTATTGGTCTTTAAAGGTTTATTTCTGATAATTGCTGTCTTCCTTATCCCCCTCTGCCTCAACCCCCACTAGAGAATTACTTTCTACTTGTCTGTGTTCTACTGTTGATATGTTTGTGTACTGGGTTAGTGGAGGTTTGCTTTGAATGTTTTTCTTGTCAACATGTCTCACTGGGTTCCAGTTCTCAGCTGAGACAGGAAGGACAGAACCAGCTTTGCCCTGAACTTACCAGTGGCTGTTGTTATGCACTACCTAGCTACCAATCCTATGGCTGAGTGCCTATGGCTGCCTAACAATAGAGGAAGTGCCTTTAGTGCTGTTGGCACTGCTGTCAGTTTTTATAGTCATTATGTACTGAAACAGTGTGTTGTCCCATCTGTGATCACTCCTTGATCATTCCTTTTGGCACTCTCTTTCTTGGTCTTGCTGCTTCTGACAAATCTTTGGACACACTCTCCTGCAGCCCATCTGGTTCCTGCAGTTGGCCTGCTCCAGGCTTTTATTCCATGCTGATCCCCTCCACAACTTGACCAAGCAGCTCATTGGGCCAGTAATGGGGTCAGCACAGGTTGTGACTTCTCCAAAGCCAGTTTTCTGTTTTTGGCACTGGGTGTTTTGTCGAGGAGAAATGGAATCAGGAAGCAATTATGTGGGCATGCTTGTTGTTACATCTGTGTTTGGTGTAACGGCAGACCTGATTTTTGAGTGTGCCCAATCCTGGTGTAAAATGAGAGCAACCTATTGTGGAAGTTCTATGATTTGATTAATTGAAAGTGACCTAATACTTTCTTTAACTGATTTACTTACCCCGCCGCCAACACACACACATTTGCAAGATGTAATGAAACCCTTGATAATGGAAAACACACAATCATGGGGTGTGACTGTCTTCCTCCTTTGTTTCCCAATTCAGGTAATTGGACATAGTAACTTTGGCTCTATCAGGGCTACTACCTGTGTGTATAAAGGTAAGGACTAGAAAAAATATGCACTAACCCATGGTACTGGTCCAAGTGGCATAATGTGTGCTGCTAGTGAACAGCAACTTGAGATGAGAATTTATTAACAATGAGATTTAAACAAATTCCTGACTTTAATTTTGGGGCTGCATTCATTTCAGGTTTTTGCAGAAAATGTCAGACACTGGACATGCCACCCAGACAGCTTTTTGTTGTAGGGTAGTATGATACTAAACAAATCAATCAGGGGTTTTGGAAAAATGAATTCATCCTTTTGAACTCTTCTGGCTGCCAAACCTTCAGACTATTCTAGTTTTATATGTTAATAGCATTTAACAGAGAATTTTTCATTTGACACATTTGCTGCTATATTTTCTTTTAGGAAAATGGATCTATGAGGTGCTGATTTCATCCCAAGGCCTTATGCAAATTGGTTGGTGCACTCTCAATTGCCGATTCAATCAAGAGGTAATGCAAGAGCATATTTATTTATTTATTTATTTTCTTACTTATTATATTTACATTTAGACATCACTCTTTACCTGAAGTTCCAAGGCTGGAAATCCCAGAAATTACCTGTGGCCCCTTGTTAGACTACTATTCCCATCATCCCATGTTAGCTAGGTCTGATGGGAACTGAAATCTTGACAATATCTATATAATCTGGTTCTTTGGAATAGGGAACCTGTAATTCCTTTTCATAACTCATGTTCTACTTAAGTTGGATATAGTAGTGGACCTAATTACTAGTGTATATACTTACCAGAAATGGGCATGGATGCTTGGTATATTACAAGGTGTGACTGGAAAGTAGGGTGAATCACTCCTGTATGCGATAATAGGAACTGCCGGATTCACAGAGCCACGTGGGAGACGTTGGTCCGTATCTCAGCTAACATATGTGCACATGTCTCGGCATTTGTTGACAGGCCTACGTTGATGCGGTAGCGTTTAGTAGCAGTGCACTGTGATTGAAAATGGAGCAGAGAGTCAATATGAAATTCTGTTTCAGATTGGGTAAATTGGCATCAGAAACCCACAAAATGCCCACAATTGTGTACAGAGATGAAGCTCTCTTGTACCTGCGATACATTGACGATATTTTTATCATCTGGACACATGGTCAACAGACCCTGGACACCTTTCACCAGAAATTCAATGATTTTCACCCCATAATCAACCTTACAATGAATCAATCTATGCAAGAAATACATTTTTTGGACACTACTATAAAAATACAGGATGGACGCATAGACACCACCTTATACCGTAAACCAACTGACCGACAAACATATCTACATGCCTCTAGCTACCATCCCAAGCATACCAAACAGCCCATTGTATATAGCCAGGCACTACGTTACAGCCGCATCTGTTCCAATTCTACAGACAGAGACTCTCACCTAAGAGATCTACAGCAAACCTTTTCAGAACTAAAATACCCAGCAGATGAAGTTAGACAACAGATCAACAGAGCCAGACTGATACCCAGAGAGAACTTGCTGCAAGACAGACCCAAAAAAGAAAATAACAGAACACCACTAGTCATCACATACAGCTCCCAAGTTAAAACAGTTCAACGCATCATCAGAGATCTACAACCTCTCCTGGACAATGACAGTTCTCTTTCTCAAGCTCTGGGAGGAAGACCTTTCATTGCCTACAGACAGCCACCCAATCTTAAACAACTCCTAACCCACAATAATACTACAACCAGACTTAACACGGACACTGGCACCAGAGCCTGCAATAAACCCAGATGCCAACTTTGCTGCCACATACACCCGGACAACACCATTACTGGCCCCAACAACATCACACATACCATCTCGGGACTATTTAATTGCTCATCGTCTAACATTGTGTATGCCATCAAATGCCAACAGTGTCCTTCAGCTCTCTATATTGGACAAACAGGCCAAACCTTACGCCAAAGAATAAACGGACATAAATCTGACATCAAGAATCACAAAACAGAGAAACCAGTAGGAGAACACTTCAATCTCCCAGGACATTCTATACAAGATCTCAAAGTAGCTGTTTTACTACAAAGGAATTTCAGAAATAGACTGGAAAGAGAAGCTGCTGAATTGCAACTCATTACCAAACTTAAAACAATGGAGACACCTGGTCTGAACAGAGACATTGGATTCTTATCTCATTATATATGACTAAAAGCCACTTCTCACCTTCTCACCCCTTGCCTTTTCCTGTAAGACCTACTACAGTCGTTAAGAGTCGTCAACAGGCTCATCAGGCTCATCTCAGCTATCTGCCAATCTCAGATTCCCACCACCCTTCTGAGTAATACCCCTCCCCACCTTCTCTATATATAGAAGGATCTGGCAACTTCTGTTTCAGTGTATCTGAAGAAGTGTGCATGCACACGAAAGCTTATACCAAGAACTAACTTAGTTGGTCTTTAAGGTGCTACAGGAAGGAATTTTTTTATTTTGAGAGATGAAGCTGTAACTTGAAAGACAGTGTATGAGTGGTTTAAGCATTTCCATGAAGGGCGGCAAACTATCGAAGAAGACCCGCAATCTGGCAGACCGTCGACGAGCAAAGCGGCAGCAAATGTTGACAGTTCATGAGTTATTGATGTGGGATCGGCGTTTCTCCATCCGAATGATGGCGGAAGAATTGCATATTCCACATGAAATCATTACTGAGGTTACTGAGCTGCCCTACCTTCTATATTCTAATCTGGCCCCACCGGATTTCTTTCTTTTTCCAAAACTGAAATCTGCACTGAAAGGGCACAGATTTTCCAACATTTCACACATCCAAGCTGCTGTGACGAGGGAACTGAAAGCAGTATGAAAAGAGGACTTCTGCAGAAGTTTCCAACAGTTCTATGAACGTTGTCAATGGTGCATTGTATCAGAGGGGGCCTACTTTGAAGGCCTGTATGTTCGAATATTCTCACCGTCTAGTTTCTGTGACCATTCACCAAACTGTCGGGTCACACCTTGTATGTTACCCATATGACTATTTCTCTCAAGTCTGTTTCTCCCAGCCTACAAGTTTCTCAGTCCTTTTTGGTATGTCAGTGACAGTGGTTGAAGAAGGCATATTATTGGAATGCAAAATCTTAATTGTGATCTTTGGTAAAGGTTTGCTTTTGGTTTTCATGTTGCATAGGAAGGAGTTGGAGACACTCCGGATTCATATGCTTACGATGGGAATCGAGTGCGCAAATGGAATGTAACCACAACCAACTATGGTAAAGTGAGTGTCTGCCCCTAATTGTTTTCTTGCTGCACTAAGCATGTAGTCTGTGTATCTCTGTGAACCA
Organism: Podarcis vaucheri; assembly: GCF_965113315.1. Lineage (NCBI taxonomy): Eukaryota > Metazoa > Chordata > Lepidosauria > Squamata > Lacertidae > Podarcis > Podarcis vaucheri. The sequence goes on along the minus strand of NC_138760.1, from coordinate 75,225,886 downwards.
CTTCACTTGTTTCAAGAACTAGGAACACAGAAATCTGTTTTACACTGAATCAGATTATTAGTCTATCTGTTTTGGTAATCTCAACACTGACTGTCAATAGCTCTCCAGGTTTTCATAGTCTCCAGTAGAATTGGAGACTCTTATTGGGTGGTGTAGTCAGAATTTATTTGTTATTAAGCTTCATGTTTTGTATTTAATTTTATTGTGAAAAACCAATTTCTCTTCCATTGTGCATATTGGCCCACCAGCAGATCGAGTTTGGCCTGTCCAATCATGTCCACCTGTCAATCAGTGACATCAGTGCAGGTTACTGCATTGTTGTGGGTGCCTGTTCCTAGCAGGGTTAAACCCCTCACGCATCAGCTGATGAGCAATGGTTAAACCCTGCTCAGTTTGGCTGCGTGCATCTGTCCCTCCTAGGAACAGGCCACACAGCCAAAGGAAGCATTGGGAAAATTGGGTTTGCTTGTCTTTGAGGTGGTATTCAATGTTTAGTTCTGTTATGCCCTTTAATGTCAATGGTTCTGCTCTAACTTAGGTTCATGCATTTCATTGAAAGTACTTTGAGTAAGACTTAGTTGAATAGCACCCCCATTTTTTTATCCATAACTGGGAAGAAGACTGCTTTATGCAGACATTGGCTCTGATAGAGATTTCTCTCTTGTGCAGTGATGCCTGTATGATGCAGGGTTCTTTCTTCCCTGCCTCCAATGAGGAGGAGAGAGGAGAAAGCAGCACTTTGCTACCCTTGTGCTTGGAGCTTTCCAAAGTGCCAAGCACAGTGCTGGCTCCATGTCTTGTCCCCAAGCCTGCAGACTGTTTTAAGATGTAGGTTGGAGAACCCTCCTGTCAATCATGTGATGTCACATGCCATATGATTTGGGAGGTGGGTTGTCCCACTCACCTACCTATCAGAGTTGGCTCATGGGTATCTGGCCTGCGGTACCAAAAAGATCCCATCCGTGATATAGAAAGTGGCCATCCTACTGAGTGGGTGCTTGCAAACACATGGCACATCTCATATCCCTTGCCTCCTGTAATATAGAACTAGAATTCTGCATGCTGCAATATGCAACAGAAGGGGGTAGAAAGTAAAAACAATGAATCAGTATGGCAGCAGAACTCTTGACCTGTACAGCTTTTCTTGACTGAATTGGAAGCAATCTCTATATGTTTTTACAGTATCCTAGCAACATTGCTTGCATACCCCAAGTCCCATCTAATTACCTTTTCTTTTTTCTGCAGTCTTGGGCAGCAGGAGATATTGTCAGCTGCTTAATAGACCTGGATGAGGGAAGCATTTCTTTCTGCCTGTAAGCACCCTTATAGAACTATCCTAGATGCTGCTAGTCTGCTATATTCTGTCCTCTCACCTTCTAAGTATATTCATTGAGAGCTTAAACCAAGCTCCACTAAAGGGTAAATAGTTACTTCATTCTCAATAATCCTCTACTAAAATTGCATTCAACAAGGAAGGTCCTTTGCCTTACAGCATCTAAATTGTTTCATAAAGTTGGAGTGCATCACTTCTGAACAGGAGTTTAGATGCTGATAGGGAATGATTCCTGGTACAATGTTATTATGGGTGCAAGAAAGATGAATAGAGAAATAAAACTAGATCTACACAAGCAGTAATCAACATGAGTGGTTGTTTTCAACATGACTGTGTGGAGCTGTACAACACAGAAAGCTCTGTAGAGCACTTTGAGTCACTGCGTGGAATTCTTAAGCTGAACAGGACCTTGAACAGAGCTCCAGCAACAACAATTCATATTTTTCTAAGTGTCTCTGCAAGAAGTTATTTCCTAAGATCCTCAGGCAAAGCAATGGGAGAATTTTGCACTTGGGATTCAGAATCTGCTTTTATTTATTGTCATAATACAGAAGACAAGCTGCTAAGCTGTGACTGTTTCTCCCTTTGTGTAATGTCAGATAAATAAGTCTTTTGTGTATAGAATTCTTGGCAAGGTGTGTCAAAACTTTTGGGATTTGTCTCCTTCCCCTCTTTCTTTTCTTTTTCAGGAATGGTGTGTCTCTGGGGACTGCGTTTGATAACATCTCACGAGGCTCTGGCATGGCCTATTTCCCTGCTATCAGCCTATCATTCAAGGAATCCGTTGCTTTTAACTTTGGTAGCCGGCCTCTCCGATATCCTTTGACAATAGTTTTAGCCAAACTGTAGAAATATTTTCCCCGAGCAATGTTGGCATCTAAAAAGTATCATTCTCTTCTCAGGCCACAACTATGCTAAACCTTGCCAGCCATCCACTGCTTCTCAGTAACATAATAATAGTTAGGAGAAGTGCTATATAAATACTACATGCTTGACATACTTTATCTCAGTAAGCCTAACAATGCCTCCATAAGGCAGATTCCTACTATTCTACTATTATTTTTTTATCCTTATTACAGTCTGAGAGTGGCTTTCTCTGAGGCCAGTTTGTAGTTATTCTAAGATTTGGACAGGGGGCCTCTAGCTCTGTAGCTGAAGCTCTTCTTGCCATCCTGAATAAAAGTATGAATCTCATTCTTGTCAATATGTCAGAAATGTTATACCGTGGTACCTCGCAAGATGAATGCCTCGCAAGACGAAAAACGCGCAAGACGAAAGAGTTTTCCGTTTTTTGAGTCGTTCCGCAAGAGGAATTTCCCTATGGGCTTGCTTCGCAAGACGGAACGTCTTGCGAGTTCTTGCGAGTTTGTTTCCTTTTTCTTAAAGCCGCTAAGCCGCTAATAGCCGTGCTTCGCAAGACGAAAAAACCGCAAGACGAAGAGACTCGCGGAACGGATTAGTTTCGTCTTGCGAGGCACCACTACTCTCAGGAGGCAGTTTGGATCTCCAGCAGCAGATACTACCTTCTTGAATGATCATTAAGGTGATTATTGGTCAGTGTGAATAAGAAAGACATCCTGAATGAGAAAGTAGCAATCACCCTTGAATCCCTTTACAATACATGCTGTGCTTGGTACAGATTGCTTTGCAAGGGTGGGACAAGACCTGGAGGCATATGAAATACCAATAAATGTGGCAATCATTCTAGAAGCTTGGTGTGGTGGATGAAGGCAAGGATTGGCAGCAGAGGAAAGCCTGGGGACTTAGGATCATTCCTTGAAGGAGGGGTAGATTGCCTTCTGTGGGGGTTTTTATCCTTAATAATTTCATACATATCCAGTGGAGGGATATCGGCCCTTACAGGACAAACCAGCTGCAGATCTTGCGAAAGCACAGAAACTGTTGGGGTACCTGAAAAATGTTATTCATACTGGAATAGATGTTACGGTGAGATAATCTTTTCAATGTTATGTTTACTCAGACTTGCCTTGCCAAAAACTGTTTGCACATTGGATTGATTAGGTTAGGGGCATTTCATTTCATTTTTCAATTTTTGTTGAGGGCTTTTATTACCTGCTGTTTAGCTAAAGCTCTTCAACTGACTTACAAAGAAGAAGAAAATAAAAATACACCAAAACCAAAGCAGTGATAAAATTTGAGCACAATGTAAATCTAATTAGTCTCTGCTGGGCAGATAATAAGGTTTCCCTGGTACTAAAAGAAAAAGGAAGAAGATGGTGCCAGGTAAAACCCCCACAGGGGTGCCACAGGAAGAATGTAGTTGGTCAAGGTAGCAGTGGACTCAAAAAGGTTGAAAACCTCTGGCCTAACTGATGCCAAATCTGGCTTAGGATGGTGTTAGTGCAATCTCTGCAAATCCAAGGTGTATCTCAGAATCCCAGGGGCTTCCTCAAGCTTAAGAAACACTCTTGTAGAATTAGGATCTGTTAAAAATGTGTAACCCTGAGTTATGTATTTCAGGAAGGGAAGCTGGTGGAAAGAGAGGCTTCCACGTGGCAACTCCAGGGGGAACCGACTGTTTTAATCACCCTTGCACACATTTTTAACAGTTTTGCTCCCCTTATGGTGAGTTTCCTCCAATGTTACTTCATGTATTTCAGGATCCTCCACCACTGTTTACAAAGTTACAGATGAGAGTGAACTTCTCCTCTTCATCGGTGAATTCAGTTTTTAACAACAAATTCTTGGACTTAATAGAGGGCCACACCATTGGAATGTTTAGATCAGTTATTTACATCAGGAGTGGACAACCAGTGGTCCATGATGCCATCCCATTCCCTGAACCCCATCCTGCTGCAAGTTTTAGGCTTGAAAAAGTCTCCTGTTGATGGCAATAGGAGACAAAAGTCTAATTGTGGTGTTGGGGGGCATTTTCAGAAGAATCCCCATGCATTGCTATCCCCTCCCCACCAAAAATACACACCCCATCCTGAAATTAAGTTTGAAAGCAGTCTTCCATTGGCACAAATAGGCTCTTTTGAAGCCTGATTGCTGTGGGGGAGAGTGCAGCCAGGGAAGGAGGAGTTAACCATCCTCTCTCAAGCGGCCATCTCCACAAAGATCACTAGCATCCCTATCTAGCAATTAGGTTTCAAAAAAGCTTTGGTCAGGCCTAATTGCTGGGGGAGCAATAGTTTTCTGTTGAGAAGGTATAGACACATATGTAGGGGAGCATATAATAGATTTGAGTAGCTGCATCCTCTTGGACCACACCCATTCTTGCTTTGGCTGTGCTCACTGCTGGTATGTAGCCCACAAAGCATTGGCCAAGGTGGAGTGTGACCCTCGGGATGAAAAAGGCTCCCCACTGACAGGCAGCATTGCTCAGCCGTTAAAGACAGAAATCTGTGCCATCTCTACCTAGAGACACCAGGGATTGAATGTGGCATCTTTTGCATGCAAAGCATGTGCACTGCCACCGAGCACCAGCATTTCCAACTCCAGTGCTCACATACAGCGAGTGCTGCAGTCTGTCCTGTGCATCTGTGCACTTCACTCCTTTTGAGTAGATTAACCAGCAAGCAAAGGATCCCAGCCAGATGGGTGCGGTATAAATAATAAACAACTACTACTACTTCATTTATTATTTATTATTATATTATCATTATCATTAACATCTTTTGCCAGTTTGCTGCTGGGCAGAGTTCAAGGTTCTTCTGTCAATTCACAAAACACTAAATAATTTGGGCCCAAAATACCTTAAGGACGATCTGATCCCTTACGCTCCACCTTGGCCACTGAGATCCTCTGATGGGGCACTTATTGTGGTTCCCCACAACCACGAGGTTCAGCCAGCCTTTACTATGAACTGAGCCTCTAGTGTGGAAGGCTGTGCCCTGTGGAACTCCCTGCCATTTGAGCTTTGGCAGGCATCATTCCTACCTTCTTTTAGAAGTCTAAAAATGGTGTCATTCAGAGAGAGCTTTGCACTGTGAATTTCTTTTTACCAACCATTATTTATTGATGTTTTTATTGCTGTTACTGTAATTTTGTACGCTGTAAACTACTTTACTGTATTTTTTTTTAAAATGGAAACATAGTTTATAAATAATAAAGAAATAGCAACATTCTGAGGGGGGGGAGTGGCTCTTGGAAACCAGTGAGAAGGTGGATCCTGAGTAAAGGGACATTGTTGGGATGTGGGACAACCTGTCCTTGGAGTTCTCAATGTAGTCTAGGGAAACGGCTGCTGTGAGCCCCCTCAGAGCTGCAGCAGCACAGAGTATTCACTGTTCTTGACTCTGCTGCAGCATCATGATAAAGCTAGTCTGTTAAGTCTTCTGCTTTAATGAATTCTTTTCTGCAGTGCAAAGTGTACTTGGTGGAAGATGTGCTCATGAACTTCCTACTCAGCATCCTGGAAGGAGGAGGGTCTGTGGAAGCGCACCCTCTTATACAGCAGTTGTTGGATCTCATGTGGCTTCTCATGGAGGTGAGCTACTGGAGTGCTTTTACTCTCAAGGAAAGAGCTTCCTTTCTCCAGAGGAACTCCCTGACCCAGTATCTTCTTTCCTATTGAGTAAGAAAGTGTTTCTTTCCTCCCTCAGGATTACGAAGTGCATGAATGCCTCAAGCAGCTGCTGATGTCCCTGCTCAGGGCATACCGCTTCTCTCCCATTGTTCCTGATCTAGGCTTACAGGTGAGTATTATTCTGTTAAACACCGGTAGAAACCCTTAAGAACAAAGTTCACGCAGTGAGAGGGGAGCTGCTTTGGCTGACTGCTTACAGCTTTGCAAATGTTGTAAGACATTTTAAATATGCTGTTTTAAGAGCTCTTCCTCACATATCACTTCAGCTTATCTTGATTTCCCTTTTTTCTTCTTCTCTATCCAGATTCACTACCTCCGTCTCACTATTGCTATCCTGAAGCATGAGAAATCCAGGAAGTACCTGCTTCACAATGTCCTGTATCCTTTTTTATTTTTTTAAAAAGACGCAATATTTTTCACATACATCCAAATCCCCTGATGGTACAAACTTGCTCAGACAGATAAAAAGATTCATGTGTAGGCCCTAGAGAAGCACCACCCAGTAACAGGAGGTGGTTTCTTTTTTTCCTGTGACTGCACACACCTGCAGCTAAATTTAAGAGGCCCTAGTCTCTTCTATATCTCAGTGTTGCTATTTCCTTACTACCAGATGCAGCTCAGGAGTGCCTCTGCACAAATTGGAGAGGAAGGGTTTGACCAAGGCAAAATGGCTGCATCTTCACTCTGAGGTCCTTGAGATCACACTTTACTGTATCAACCATTCTTTGCATACATTCAGATTCAGTTTCTTTCACTTTCAGGGAAACATATAACCGTGATAACTTGGGCTATATTCTGTGCCATGGGACCAGAGAGAGGCAGCCAGACTAGCCAAAATAACCCCTGCTTCTTGTTAACTTCACCACTGCCACCATCTTTTTTTGCCTACTCTGTATTGCCTGCTCTGACTAGCAGTGGCTGTCAGGCAGAGAGGGTCTTTGCCATCACCTGCTGCCTGATATTTTAACTGGCAATGCCAGGGACTGAACCCGGATTCTTCTGCAGGCAAGTGTTTGTTGTGCCACGGAGCTGGGGTCTCTCCCCTTAATATTCAAATCTGATCCCAGTGTTCTCCAAAAGTAGACTGGCTGCATTCATGGAACAGCCAGCATGCCCAGAGGATTATTTTTCACTTATTCTCTCTTCCAACACTATACACCTACCTGGACTACCCTGCTAGATAAATGCTCTGTTCATTGACAATAGTTAAATAACATCTATGTATGAGCTGATCATTATTCCTTTGCTTCCCTTCCCCATGTGCCTTTTGTAATTATCCCAATTATTTGGAAGGGTGTGGCTTCTGTCTCAGTAGCATCACTCGAGACCGACCATAAAAGCACAAATTCTATAACAGCTTTGAGAACATACACAAGGTGGTCTCAGCAGCAGATTGCTAACATGGGGGAAGTGGGGTGGATAGCTGCTTCAATGCATTGGAAGCTCATGAAAATAAGCAAAAAGTTGCAGACGTTCCTTTCACAGTTTTTCACCTCTTCTTTCATTCCCCCCAAATACCCTTCTTGCTGCACGATACAGTCATTATAGCTTCCAAGTACCCTATGGAGTTGACTTGTTTTCAGGAAATCTAATTTTTTTCACGTGGTCCTGTGTGGAGTTATTCTTAACTTATTGCAGGGATGCTGCTTGTGACATAGATCCCACAGGTGCATCTATATGAACTACCACACAACTCCCTTAACTCTCTGCAGATTTGATGTGCTCCGCTCAGTTGTGTTTTTTTACATCAAGAGTCCTTTGCGTGTGGAGGAGGCTGGTTTACAGGAGCTCATTCCCACCACTTGGTGGCCAAACCGCTTCAACAAAGAGGTGAGGAATATGGCGCCCACTGCTGGTCGATTTAAGGGCTGTCCTAGCTTAACTGCAGAGATGTTGGCTTTATCTAGGTGTTTTCTGCACATAATAGCTTATGCAAATGACCATTTGTTTAGCACCTTTATACAGCTGCATTCTCTTATTAGCTGTGTTTGCGTTCATGAGCGTTTGCAGCCCTTCCTGTCCATCCTTTTTGGCTTCTGCTAACAACTCTGTTAACCTCGTCTCTTTTAAACACAGGGCAAAGAAAGTAAAGAGATAAAAGATGAGACTGCTGAGGAGAGACTGAGGAGGCGAGCGTATGAAAGAGGATGCCAGCGACTCAAGAAACGCATTGAAGGTCTGAGGATGGGATAGTGGCGTTCAAAATCTCATGGGCAATTTAGAATATGGCATGAAGCCATATTGATCAGTCCTAGAGTACAGCTTTCCCAGAGAATGGAGAAATAATTGCATGCCACGATTAATTAATTTATCGCATTTGTATACTGCCTTTTGTACCAAGACACCCACATTTGAAATATTTGAATAAACAAATGCTATAAAATATTAGCTGGGAAGTGCTGTGTTACAGGTGCCATTGGCACCCCTGCTTGCAAATGCAATACTAGTAACTTCATTTAGAAACAGCACTAAGTTTTCCGCTGATAATGTTTTTACCTCCTGTCATTCCAAAGACGGTCCAGAGCCACTTGGGAAGTGTAGCTCAACAAACTGATGTGTATAATAATTTGGGAAAGTCAGTTTCTTCTTGGGAGTTTCTATGCAGGGCTTGAATATGGCCACTGTCAGTTTCTCTGTAGCAATGTGGTGATGGCTGCTACCTGACGCAGTGTTTATTATTTCCGGTCCTTTTTATTCTTAGTGGTGGAGGAACTCCAAGTGCAGATACTGAAGTTGCTGTTGAACAATAAAGACCATGGTGGGGTAAGGATGATTGCATATATTATCTGCAGAGTATTTCAGTCACACTGGAGAGCAGCTTGCTTTTTGAGGTTGTCATGTATCCTCAAAGGGCCTTGCCTGCATCTCACCATAAAACAAGATTTAGTCACCTGAAAACTGAGGCCCCATATATCTGGAAGACTGTCTCCTTCCGTACAAACCTCTTTTGTTTGTTAAGATTGGCACTTGGAAGTTCAGGAGGTGGAAACCCGGGAGAGGGCATTCTCCATGGCAGCCCCTGAGCCGTGGAATTTCTTCCCTGCAGAGATGTGTCTGACACTCTTTATTATATAGCTTTTGTCATATGTTGAAGACTCAACACTTTACCCTGGCATCTAGCACCTAAATTATATATTCTGTTGTACCCACTGTCTTCTTCTGATTGTAAATTGTCTTACCTTTTACATTGTTATAATGCAATATAAATCAGTTCTGGTACCTTCTGGTGATGGCTGGGAAAGAAGTATAATAAATAATCATTGTAATAGTAACAAATGAATACCACATTCATTTCTGATAGCCTGATATTAAATGTAGTGAGGAGGCTCAAACTATTGTACACTAGAAGCTGTTTGCTCAGATTAGGCTATTAGCAGCTGATCTTCTCTACTGGGTACAATTCTAAACCTGACAACATTGTTTATTGGATACAGGGCACACAGGCTAATGACTCCTGCCCAGTACCCTGGCATCTCATGAGTCTGTGTGAAATGATTATGCTGAGAATATGAGTGGAATTTCTAAGAGCTAATGCGGTTAGGTGGGACTCCTAATAAAGGCCTAGATAAATGATTTATGAACATCTCCTTTGCACTGGCGACCAAATGATGGCAGTGTGGAACTGTACATATCCTGAATGGACTTCTTGATTAGGGAACTGGATTTCTGTACAGCAGCCAAAAAAGCTAGTAATGGAGGCGAGCAGGGCATTCATACAAGGTGACTTCTGTGAGGATAGGCAGCCAAAGAACACTGCTATGTAACTTGACTTTAGGATAGGTTTCATCCATGCATGTGCAGTATATCACACTCTCCTCATCACTAAATGACTCACAACTGATCATGTGAGCTGCCTCCATTGAAGAGGAATTGTCTTTGAAGTAATGACTGGTGACTTATTTATTTAGGATATTTGTAAATCACCAAACTTCCAGAGGAGCTGGAAACAACACACATCAACCATCCAAAACCCCCCACAAAGCATCTAGAATATAAAGAATTTAATAAAAAAATCAGTTTGAAACTCATACTGTTACTGCTTAAGTATTCAGCCTCTCAGTTTTAAACAGTAAATTCTTGGGTAAATAAAAATGTCTTCCGTTGATGTTTCAAAACCAATCATGTGAGGTGGATCTCTTTAACTCAAAAACACAAGTGCAACAGTGCTCCAGTTGATGTCACCCCAAAGCAGGCTGCATTATGAAGTGTGTATCCTAATGAAAAGGTTTGTGTGTGGTTCTTGGTCTGTGATGGCCATCACTTGATGTTGCAGCTCTTGAGAATTCTTTTTAAAAAATCGATTTATATAATGCCTATGTGGCCCAGTAGAACCCACAGGGCAGCTCATAATAAAACAAGCAGTAATAGGTAATAACAAAACCAGATATACAATTCAAACTGAACTCCAGTTTATTTTAAAACAGCCGTTTGAAACAAGACAGCAGCAGACAGCAATTCCCTCAGCTTAGTGCAAGTCTAGCAAGTTATGAGAATACATGTATACACTTGTCTTTAAGGACTTAGCCTGGAAAAGAGGAGGTTAAGGGGTAATATGATAGCCATGTTCAAATATATAAAAGGATGTCATATAGAGGAAGGAGAAAGGTTGATTTCTGCTGCTCCAGAGAAGCGGACACGGAGCAATGGATCCAAACTACAAGAAAGAAGATTCCACCTAAACATTAGGAAGAACTTCCTAACAGTAAGAGCTGTTCGACAGTGGAATTTGCTGCCAAGGAGTGTGGTGGAGTCTCCTTCTTTGGAGATCTTTAAGCAGAGGCTTGACAACCATATGTCAGGAGTGCTCTGATGGTGTTTCCTGCTTGGCAGGGGGTTGGACTCGATGGCCCTTGTGGTCTCTTCCAACTCTATGATTCTATGACTTACCTGTAAGGGCAAATTTCAAATCAAATGAGCAAATGATCATAATTCAGGCAAAACTAAGAAATACTGTAATTTTAGGTTGTTCTTTCACCTTAATGGAACTCAACTGACTTTAAACACTGGTTGTTTCAGGGAGGAGCTTCCAGATACATCTTTCTAAATAAGTTCCGCAAGTTTCTGCAGGAAAATGCCAGCAACCGAGGGGTAAGTTGAGAACAGTATCTTCATTCCACTTTGACTTCTGTCACACTTTCTGTTGGAGAGTCTGAAGAAGGACACAATCTTATATCTGTCAGAAGCCGTAGCTGCAGACATGTTTGCAGCTTGGACAGTATAGGTGCCTTGTTGAGTGTGTAATGACTTCTTAAATTTTGGGCTGATGGACTCCATACTACTGTTTTTCCTGTGCAGAAATTAGGAAATTTCCACACATCAATGGTTTACCAAGGTGTCGAGTTCATAGTGAATGATTTCTTTATCAAGGCCCCTCAACTCATGCAATACGAACACACGGTCACTCCTTACATTCTATTCAGTTTGGTTTTGTTATCTGACAATGTCAGTTCTCTTCACTCTGACAGACAATGCTCTTCAGATCTGCAAAGCTAGGCTTCAGTTCTGACCCTCCACCCCCCCCCTTATATCCCTATACCTCTGTTCCCCATTGACTGCCTTCCTACGATATTGGTGGCAGAACAATTATGCTAGGAATCTCATCTTTTTTAACAGAATGTAAAGAAATAGCTTAAGATACCTGGAAGGGAAGAGCAGTCAAGTTATAACTTCATAAAAGAAATGGTATCTGTGGGGAATTAGCACACACTTTGTATTGATGGCACATTCTTGAACAGAAGTCTTGGTTTTAAAAGTGGGTCTTGAAGCCTAAATGCAAATCATGGTGAAATCACAGAAGCTGAAGGAAAGTGGGATAATGCAGCTGTCAGAGTTTTCAATAGTCAGAGGACAGGGTTTTGTCACCCTATAGGACTTGATGCCCCTGTCCATTACTACAATGAATTATTGTTTCTATTCAATTAATTAAAACTTTGCATAACTTACTGAAGGTTCCTGAATTCAATTTTTCTTAGTATGTCATTTTGAGTCTTGCTTAGCAGAGCACACTCAGCCATGCCTTAAAGGTCTCTCAGTAAATCTAAGTGAAGGTGTCACCTCTCCGACATGGACTTTTAGTTCTTTCCTGACTGGGAGTGTTCTGTTGTTTCAGTGCCAGTCTTTTCTGGCAGTGAGGGAAATGTGCTTACTGGCGCTTGCTAACATGCCTTGGGGCCACCAGGTTGCCTCATCATCTCTTTTCTTGATGTACTGTGCTACTATGCTTTGAAGGGAAGATTCGTGCTTGCTCTTTCTTGTTGGGAAACAGGTGAGAATCAGTGATGGATATTGACTCTGTCAGTTACTGGAAATGTTCTGTGTTGCCTGGGGAATGCTATAGGCAAGGGTGTGCATCACACCCATCTGAGGGGATGGAGAAGCTCAGTTCAGCATGGCTCCTCTACTGTTCTGTTAACAGTAGAGCCTTGTCGTTTTTTGTCCTTAGAATCTGACTGTGCTGTGTCCTCCAGAGTATATGGTGTGCTTCTTGCATCGACTCATCTCGGCCTTGAAACATTACTGGGATGAGTACAACATGAAGAACTCTTTAGCAATGAGCAGTGAAGGTAATTTCCAAAGATGCACAAATGGGAATATTGGTTTTGGTATCCAGGAATTTCTGGAGTTGTGTGTAACCAAATTCTATCTCTTCACCCAAAAATGCAAAATTAGAGACATTCAAGACAACGTTTCTTACATTTTGCATCCCACAGTGAAACAATGCCCATCCAAAAGTGGACCTAGTCCTCACTGTTGTGCAGACATGTAGCAGAGAAGAAAGTCATCTTCATCAGAATGCTTGCCTTGCCATAGCCCCTCAAAGGGGCTATGTGTGAATGCATTTTAGCTCTCTTTGTTCAGTACCAATTTTCAGTGCTCTGTTGACTTCTCTTCCCCCTTATACCAGAGGGAGAGTTGGCTAGAGCAGGTGGATGTCTTGTAACTGTGGCCCTGATTATTTGCACTCATTGAAGATTAGCTTTCTTTGGCCTTCTCCGTAAATGCATATAAAACATCTTTCCCCACAGATGCATATGTCCCCCCTCAGCTCTTCTATAATGGGAAGGTGGATTACTTTGACCTCCAGCGACTTGGGGGACTCTTGTCTCATCTCAAGAAGACCCTCAAAGGCAAGTGCTTGTTTTGTTGTGTTCCATTAATTCATGTGGAAGCATATGATGTGGAAAATCTGTTGCAGGAGCAAATTATTGAGGGAAGTAAAAGATGGGCAGGAGTGTCACAGAATTAGCTTCATTTCTTTGTGGAGCTACGTATCTGTGTGTGAAAGCTTTGGTTCTGCCTGGTACTTGGACTCAGAAGCCTGCTGGTTTCTAGGTCCCCTAAGTGATCCCGGCAAGGTGAGAAAGGTCCTTTTCTATTTTCACTTTGTTAAATACTGTACTAGGGATACTGGAAACTCAGAATGTCATTTATTTGCTCAAACAGGCAGGTGCTAACTTGGCATCTTCTTCAAAGGCTTAGTTGTCTTCACTTGTGACCTTCCTTTAAAACTATGTATTTTAACTTGATTATCAAATAGCAGCCATGACATAAGTGTGGTAATTTTTTTGACTTGTTAATTTACATGCAAATCTATTCTAGCTAATTTAAATAGCTCAGTCCTCTTCAAGGATATGTGTACGGCCTCTGAAGCTAAAAACAAGAACTGCTCTCCTGGGACTTGAAGATAAAGTGGCAGCTAATGCCTCTTGGCCTGTGAGATTCCAATTAGGACTTGCTTCTTCCTCTTTCAGGTGCTCTTCAGATCAGCAGAGCCAGGCTTTAGGGCACTGGGGCTGCTTGGCCATCTGCTTGGTAGAGATAAGAGAATATGAAATACAAGCTCCAAATTACATTTTGAAGATTGTGTGTGACCCTTTTATGAATCTTGTTTTTGTTCACCCTGGGGGAGACCCAAGATTTCCCTACCCAATTTTTTGGCTCTTATTGGACTGACTTGTCCATTCCACCTAGGGTCTGGATGCTCCTTTCTCTGCCTTGGGAGCAGCCTCCAAGGCAAAATGTACACAAAAGGAAATAGCTATTAGAATCAGTAACACGATCTGGAAAAAGTACAGTTTGCATTTGGGAGAATTTTATTTTAGTCATTAAAAAAAATACTACCCTTCAGTTGTCTGTTTATAGGTAAAACAATAAAGCATAACAATATGGGTGTGTGTGTGTGTGTGTGTGTGTGTGTGTATAGGTGTCAGAAAGCATATTTGTTATTTGGTACTGCTCATATTGATCTAGAGCAGACTTCATCATAAAGTTAGCAGAGTAAAAACTTGAAACACATTGCAGGATTCCCAAAAAATAGACCAGAGGCAATTAATTCTTCATCCAGCAGAGCTTTACTACTGAAGGTAAATGAGCATAATAGTCACAAATCCATATGTCTTCAAGGTTGGCACAATCCATAAGAAATCCAGTTGCAGCAGACTAAACTTAAACTTACAATAACTTACAATAAGACTGAAACCTTAGCACTAAGCATGTTATATACAAACCACCACACCAGAAGAAAAGAGAAACTCCGGCTCCTTCTGGCCTGTTCTTCTAGTCAACATGACAGAAAAAGATAACAGAACCAGTTTGAAATGGCTGCTCATCTTCTCTGAAGGAATAACCAAAACATCAGGAATCTTCTGCTTGTTTCTAGACAGAATAGTATCTTGCTTGTCAGCTACAAACTTCCAGCTTGTATCACACAGAGAAGCTTCCAGAAGCTTCTTGAATTAATTAGAATAGAAAAGGTCTCTACACATTAGATCAATACTTTCTGTACCCAAAAATGCATACCTAACCATATTTGATTTTTCACAGCATGTTCTAAGTCTGTATAGAATGACTACTGGCAATGGGCCGTCCCACGCCACTTGATACCTTTTTTAAAAAAGTGCATAACAGATGCTTTAGCGTTTTCTTTCCCAGCTATTTCTCCACTCAAATTTGGCCTCTCCGGGTGCTTTTCTTCCTGAGAAATAAAAAAAAAATACAGGTTCTAGTATATTTTATCTTTGGGGGAGTTTTTGAGTGGACAAATGGCTGGGAAGAGCGTTGATCCTCTTCTATGCCTTTGCCACCAGATCTGATCATTTACAGTGCAGTCCTATGGGTGTATACTCAGAGGTACATCCCACTGAATTCAGCAAGTCCCACTGTGCATAGGATTGCAGCCTTAGTGAAGACACAGTAGCAGTATTGACACTTCTGATGCGTTGCACTTTGAGCTTCTGGTAGCTGTACTGCTGCTTTGAGTCCCACCAGGAAAATGGTGGGGTATACAGTAATAATAATAATAAGAATACTGAAAATAAGGCATGTGGTAAATTGAATGTGCATAGGTAATTATACCTAGCAGTGAATATGTTTGATATTTTATTCATACAGATGAGCTTGCTTCAAAGGCAAATATTCTGATTGACCCTGCAGAACTTCAGGCGGTGACAATGGATGATCTCGATGAAGATGAAGAGTCAGCAGTGTCAACAGCACAAGTGAGCCTAACAATGCCATGTGCAATGAGTTTTAACTTAGGCAGCTGTCAATGGAGTCTATAAGGAAGGATGGAGGAGCACTGAACCTCCTGGAAGCAGAAATTTGTTTTGAATGGATGGGAGAAGCAAGTAAAGAGAGACTTTTATGCGTTGTACCTAAGAAATTCGCCTTTCTAAGATTTGTGTTGAACGTATTGGTTGTACAGCAGTCTAATGGTGCCATAGCAAAGTGTACATCGGAATCCAGCCCAAAATCCTGACTCTAAGGGGCTATAATCAGACATATTTAGGCCAGGGGACAGTTCTGAAAACAAAGTTACCTGAGGTGGGAGGCTAGCAGGGAGAGGGACTTCTCAGTGTTTGGACCCCAGTGATGGAATGCTCTCTCCAAAGCAGTTGGCCTGGCACCTGCTTCATTCTCCTTCAGTGCCAAGCAAAGACCTTTTTATTTTCTCAGGTCTTTTATATTAATTTTAACCCTGCTGGCTCTACTGCAGGCCCAGAATTTTACAGGCTAATGGAGAGTTCTCTGTTTAGCAAGATCTGATGGTCACTTAAAGCTCCAACAGCTCTGCATTTCTCATTAGTCAGCAGCGTTACACTCTTAACCTGAGAATGCCAAGAATGCTGATTGAATGCTAGTTGCCGTTGGTCCTAACACAGACATCTGAGTCAGGATTTGGGCTTGCCAAAGATTGTAGTGATGACTCTGCAGTTTGAGTCGGGAGGTTCTAATATCAGAAACAAATATAAGGGAAACTGCAACATGATTTTATATAGAAGGCCCCATGTGTTGATTTGGCACAGTTGTCACCTGTTGTTTATGGTTTCCACCAATCTCCTCTTTCCTGCCCCCTGTCCTGAATTTCCTGGCAAACACAGAGAACTTGGGGAAATGGCAGGATTTGCAGACGTAGTGAGTGCCTTCTACAAAAATCCTGCATGAAGCCTGTAAGACTTTGGAAATGAAAGAAGCAGGGTGGAGGCCCCCTTGTTGCTTTCTCCTTCCCCAATGGCTGGTGTGGAACAAGAGGGGATCACTTGACAACAAACTCATATAGAAGGGGAAAGCAATGAAGGGGGATCCCGTCACTTCTTGCCTTTTCTAAAGCATGATGTAAAATGACAGAAAAGTCCTGTCTCAAGACTTCACTTGCCCTTGCTAGCAGAGGGTGGGTTTTATCTCACTTCACATGAGAAGCAGTGTCAGCCTCTACTTCCATTTTCTGCTTAATGAAAAAGCCTGCTACGAAGCGAAAGATTCCCCTTTCCAAATTATCTATAATTTGCAGAAAACTCAGGAAAACAGATATTTATGTTAGGGGGAAGGATGGTTCCCAAAGGTTGGCAGGGGCAGCCACCATAGTGACTTGGTGACTAAATCTGTAGAGCACAGTAAAGTGTGGGAAAAGCTCGGGCGGGGGGTGCTTTTAAAGGCTTCAGGCCTCTTCTATATATACCCCAGGAAAAGTTCAGTGGAAACTCAAGACCAGCTACTACTCTGAGAACTTTGAGAACTGTTGACACAGTGTGATGCAAGGCCTGATAAGATGAGGAATTCAAGGATTCAGTTTGTTAAAGAAAGTACTCTGTGCAAAGAAAGAAAAGTTCTTTTGTTTTGCTTGGCTTCAATTGCATTTTTGTCTTCATGTCGTGGGCAAACGTTGCCTTGCAGCTTGTCTTGTGTTCCTCTTTAGAAACTGCAGGCTAAAGTTCTATCTCCTTGGGATTCTCAAGGGCAAGGTTATAGGTGGTCAGGATTTCCCACTCCTAAAAATACGGAAGGATACCCCATGCTGGGCCCAAGAAATTTGAATGGTTGATACTTGTCTACTAGTTCACAGGGATGTCAATGTGAGCACAATTTCGCCATCTGTGACTGCACCCTCTGATAAGACCATGTTGTAAAGAATATTGTGTCCCTTGAATTTGGAAGCATACAGCACAGGATAGCTCAGTATTGCCATTACGTCTGGCCCAGTGCTGATTCTTTCACTCCAGTTGCTGTTTGGACCCGTAAAAGATTGATTCCAGTCATCAGCTGATACATAATCAAGCTGATGCATTTTGCAGTGTGGATTGTGTAAACTGGGTTGTGTGTCAGTTCAAAACCACCCTATTGAAATAACTGACGAGGGTACAAATTGTGCTCTCTAGTAAAAGTTTTCCTGTCCTGAATATCTGCCTGTGCTGTGCTTGCCTGTATGAGACCCTGGTTCTTCTTCTAGGTTACCATGAGTGAGAAGGAAATATTTCAGCTACTTGTCCTACAAATGAGCCTAACTAGAACAAAGGAGATTTGTGCATGATTCAAACCAGCTTGATTCTTCCCCGTTAGAGAAAGAGCTGAACAAATATTACTTCATATCTCTCAATCTCTCTTTTTCCCAGCGTCCAGCTGCGGCACTGGCAATTGGAGGTGCCTTGGCCAGACCAAGCTGGCTTAGTTCACCCACCCTGGGGCGGGCTAACCGTTTTCTCAGCACTGCAGCTGTTAGCCTTATGACTCCAAGGCGGTCACCAGGTGCCTTGGAGAAAGTTAAAGTTCGTACCTTGAACATGGAACAACGGACAGAGGAGGACAGTGAGTAGTGTGCATATATATATATATATATATATATATATATATATATAATCCTTTCTAATACACAAAAAGCAATAATAATAACAACAAAAGAGAGAAGAGATCAAAGCAAGAAAGGGAGGGGGGAGAAGGATACAAGGCGAGAGGAGGGAGGAGGGAGTGGTAGTATTCCAGAAATAGCATTATAATTCCAGACAGTTGCTCTTCATAAACATATTATGCAATAATGTTTTTCCAAAGAAATCCATGAGAAGAGAGTGGCTGCCAATCATGTTCCTTAATTTTAATGTATTCAGTAATTTCCAGGTTGTGTAGGGTTTGGGTAAATTTTGTTAACATTTTCTTTTTAAAACAATGGTCCAGATCTGAAGGTAGCAATAGTCTTGCAAGTCTCTTGTATCTTGTAGCTGTTCTTCATTGTTCTCAACCATCCTAAATTCATAATTGGTACTGTAGATAAGAGCTCTCTTGAATCATTTACAGTGCTTAGATCATTACAGCAACTGGACTTCTCAACATGATCAGGTGTTTACAAAATGATAACAAATGTAGGGTCATAGTGGTTATTGTTTTCTTTGTTATTAGGCATTTTTTGTGTTTTTATGCTGCAAATCGCTCTGTGATCCTCTAATAATTATTTATTGGTAGGTAGATAATTTCAGCCCGAAGTTCTGCCTTCTAACTGAGGGAAAGGATTTCTACCTGTATGCTAGCCCATGCCTGGATTTGTTGTAAAGGACTACGATTGTAATTCAAGCTATGTGCTTTCTAAGCAACAGAACTGTGTAGCCAGTGCAAATGATCTGGGAGTAAACAGTGTTAAATAAGTTATATTTAATTATTTTAGTAAACAAAACTGCAGGATGATGAGGCTCAGAAGGATAAATGTAGGTTCAAAGACATAGTCCATATGCCTCAAAACAGAACCAGCTGAACTAAAATGTCTGGTGACTTGAGGTAGCTGTTTGTTCAAGTTTTCCTTCAGAACAGAAAGGCTAACAAAACTTTATGGTTAAAAAAGAGAGAATACCAGACCAGCCTTAGTTCCATTTTCTTCACAGTGATGGATGTTTCATTGTTTTTATGACAGTTGAAGGCAGCCATGGAAATGAGGGCCTTTTACTGGGGAGACCTGCCGAAGAGCCAGAGCAACCAATCACTGAGAATTCTCTTTTGGAAATCTTGGATGGAATAGTCATGATGTACAACCTCAGCGTGCACCAGCAGCTTGGTAAGGTGAGCAGGATTCATTTCAGGGGAGTTTTCAGTCCTGTCCCATTCTCACAACTGGGATTGGAACTCACACTAACAAAGACACCATGGCCCACTGGGAGAGGGTGGGGCGCTTTTGATTGCAGCCACCATACCAGCTCACGATGCTTGCTTGCATTCTGCTTTTGGGTGGAACTACACCCTTTGGTGGCAGACCTGCACTTTCTGAACATGGTTGGCCACCACTCAGCAGTAACACAATAGATGTGCATGTATTTCCTTCTGAGGAGTAGCAGGTGTGAGAAGGGATGCTGATCCCCATTCCCTTCACTGGTATCCCACTTGCAGCTGCTTCTTTCCCCCTTCCCAAAGCAGAGATCTGTGATTGGCAGTGAGTCTAGCTGCAAGGGAATAGCCTTGAGGGAGAAGAGCTTTAGCAGGGATAGCGGCTGACAGAACAAGAGTTGCCAATTTTCTGTGGGAAATTGCCCTGCCTCCTGCTGCTTTACTGCCTTTTGGCAGTCTCCCACCTTCAGAGGTGTGGGTCTGTCTGCTGCCATCTTACGTAGTTCTGCTATAGGCCGTCAGCTGAAAATCTGTCTCCAGGAAAGCGACTGGTGGGAGGGGCTCATTGTGGAGTTGGGCCCTGCAATGTATTGATGCTGCCACAAGTTAAGTGTTTGGAAAATAATCCAGTATGTGCTATAACCTGTACAGAAAAGCTCTAGCTGGTACTACTGACCCTTATTTGTGTTTTAGATGGTAGGTGTTTCCGATGATGTGAATGAGTATGCTATGGCACTGAAAGACACTGAAGAAAAGATTAGCCGATGCCCAAAGAGGGTAAGAATAACACGGGGATAGTTATATTCACTCTCCCTTAAAATAGGCCTATATTGCCTGCAAGCTGTTCTCTTTCTTGAGAATCATTCAGGTGCTGAGCAGCACTCTATTGCTCTCACTGATTTTCTGAAGGCAGACTGAGAAGCAATGGTGGCTAATTCTCCATTTAGCTAAAATAGGATGGTTGTTTTGTGTAGTTAATGATTAATGATTAAAACAACAACGACACCTTGAGTGTTAAAGTAAACTTCGGAGCCACACACTCCTGCAAGATTTTGGCTCCCTTTCCATCAAAACATGGTTTTTATCTTTGTGGAAGGGGAGTCATGAATTTGCATCAGTTCTTGTCTCCTGTGTTACACTGTTCATGTGTGAGCAGTTGTTAAATGAAGTTGCTTTCCAAGGTACCACTGGAATAGATTCTCAACTTCTGTGGTGGTGTGTCTAATGTGGAACTGGTGTCAAGACTGCCTCCTGTTAAGATTCCTTGGATGTTGCTAGGTGTAAAAAGTTGTGTGCACTGTAGCTAGCCAAAGTGTGCCTGGGACTCCATGGTATACCCGATCTCTGTGTAAGGATGACCCCCTTGGGAAGCAGACCATGGCAGCTCATGCTTTTCCTGAACATTAAAAGAACATCCTGTGATTGTGGTAAGGCTTTTGTGAAGTACTGGACTTGCTGTGTACATGCTTCTGAAAGCAGGAAAACATATGCACCATTGCTCTTCATCCCCCACCCTCTGTGTCCAATTCAGAGAAGAGACATCCATGATGAACTGGAGAAAAGTCAGAAGGTTTTCTCAGAGAAACTTAATCACCTGAGTCGCCGACTTGCTTGGATCAACGTTACCATTTATTCAAAGGTGAGAAGGAAAGTAGTACATATAATATCAGTGAGGTGCCTCACCTAAGCTTGGGCCATAAATTCCAGTTCTGGCCTGGCCAATGCTGAATAGAGCTGTACCATTTCTTCCCAAGTCTTGTATGTTGTACTTCTGTTAATAAATCCTGGTAAAGTTCATTTTTATTAAAGAAAAATCTTGCGTTTTAGCAGTGAATTCATCTGCATTTTTCCTGCTTTTGCACAAAATTGTTGACCTCCTTTTCTTTTATTTCCTCAGTAGTATTTACTCTGATCTGGGTGTGGGGAACCTGTGGGCCCCCCAGTGTTGCTGAACTACAACTTGCCTCATCCCAGATGGTTAGCCATGCTGTCTGAGGCTGATGGGCATTGGAGTCCAACAACATCTGCTGGACCACAGGTTCCCTGCCCCTGCACTTAGGTATATTATTTCATGCCAATTGAGATACAAACTGACTAGGAATTGCTTCTTTTCAGGAGAAGATGCAAGATATATACTGGCTGCTACGGGTATGCATCCGCACTATTGAGCATGGAGACAGGATTGGTTCGCTCTTTGCTTTTATGCCAGAATTTTATCTGAGTGTGGCTATGAATAGCTACAGTGCTCTCAAGAACTACTTCAGTCCTGTCAACAGCATGGAAGAGCTTCCAGGTGAGGAGGAGAAGGAGGGAACCGGAGAGGGCCTCTGAGCAGGACCATCTGTAATTTTGCGTATAGAATTCAATGCACAAGAGAAAAGGGATAAGAACTCCACACAGAATATTGCACGCTGCACAGAATTTGGGTTGCAAAGAACCTTAGCTTAACGTGCCCTAGTGGTTGTAAATGTGTGTTTTGAAAATGTGCTGGCTGTGTTGTGGGGTAGTATTCAACCAAGCTTTACTCAGAGTAAACTTATTGAAATTATAGACCTAACTTAGTCACGTTCATTAATTCAGTAGGTCTACTGTTGAGTAAAAGTTGGGGATACTCTTGAGTGGTACTCAACTTTCTAATCACATTAGGTGCTGTTTAACTTGCTCACACAATTGTCCTGCCCTCCACACACACAAAACTACAGTCTGGGTCACCGGGTTTCTCATCTTGATAATGCCTAGTGCAAGCTATAACAAGCATTGTTTGCTGCTGCATCCTGAAGTTGATTAAATGCTATTAAGCCTGACTGCCTAACCTTAAACCTAATAACTTTTTAGTATTTATACATTATCTGAGTGGTGTTACCCTGAAACACTGCAGCGCCTGGTAATTTTAGTGATCCCCTTTTTGAAGGGTTGCAGTCATAAAGGACCTTTGTGTACAGTTTTTAGAATTTCATTAAAAGTCATTTAGCAATTTTGCAGGGCAAGAGTAGCAAAACATGTAGAAAATAGCCATTCTCACTATGCAACTTCATGGCGTAATTATGTTAAACAACTGCATCATATTGACTATCAAGAACTGCTCAAGCAAAGCATACAAATCAAGCCTTCCTGCTTACATCATTTTTTTGCCTCCTCAAATTCCAGTGATTATGCTTGTTTGTTCTCTCTGATTTTGGATTGGGTTGTGTTTTCTGCCCTCAGCCTGCAGTTACGTTGTTTTGGAAATATATGCAAAATACATTTCCTCCTTTTTGAAGTACTGTGAAGGGTGAGAAAATACTGTCATTTGTGTCAGAGCAGGCGTTGTGCAGTCTGGCCCTGGAGATGTAATTATGAAAACTGGTTTGGAAGATCTATTTTGTTATTCCAAACTCCTCCATCTGAAATTGCTCTGCCAAGAGCCCTTTTTGGCTGCAAGTTTTTTGGAAGTGAGGCAGTGTATTTCAGCATACTGCATTTCTCTGTAGATGGTACTCTATGAGAGCCACAATCTCTTTCATTTTGGGGTTGAAACCAGATATGACACCAGGAGATCTGTGATTGGATTGTCCCCTCCCCCCCCCCACCTCAAATGTCGAAAGCTTGTGGTGGATTTTAGATCAGAGCTACAGCACTGGGAAATAGGTTTTTAACCCCCATCCCATCTACAATTTCCCCAATCTTTATTCTTCTGTCTACCCCAAAGCTGCTCCATAACACAGTTCAGTATTCCTATTTTAGCTGCGTTATGAGGGTATTAGTCCTAATACAAAGGGACTACTGTATATTATTGCTAAGAATTTGCTCAACTGTAGGGAAGTGTCTAGGCTAATTTTATCAGATTCAACAACTGCTACTCCTGTATTGATTATCTGCATGTCTCAGAAAGCCTATACTACTTAAAGGGATGAACCCAGTCCACAGCCTGCATGGCTGCTTTCTGACCAGGTGTGTAAAAGAACTTCTAAGGACATTCCCACTTACTTCCGATGCTTCTGGTTAAGTGGTAAGGTAAAGTTGGCAACACCAAATGCTGCTGTGCAGACTTCCTGTCATCATTCTCTTAAACTTTAAGCTGGATTCCTGACTTGCCTGCTAGAGACTCAGACAAGTGGTAGCCCATCCTCCATACTTGGACCGTGTTTTCTCTCTGTAAATCTGAAAGCTCATTCTAGAAATTCATTCTGCTGCAGCTGCTATATCCTATAGCTGTGGGTTTTTTTTTTCCTGCATCCTGATATTCTGAACTTTTTCTTTTCAGGCTACGAAGAGACTTTGACTCACCTCGCTGCCATTTTAGCCAAGCACTTTGCTGATTCAAGGATTGTGGGAACTGGTAAGGCAGCTCCTGTTTTCCAGAGGTCATGCTGGGCTGTAGGTGTTATGTGTGTACATGCGTGCGCACATGCATATGTGATTGGGGGAAAGAAAATTAAGCTCATGCTTGCTGATTTTTTATTTTATTTCTACTTGATACTTCTTGAATAGTAAGGGTCTCTGTTTCTAATGTTTTTAACACCTCAGATCATTGCAGAACTCAATTATTATTTTTGGGTTTGACATTTGTCTTTATATCCTGTCCTGCTTACTAGTCCTGTAACTGTAGTAAGCTAAGCTTGCCATATTTCACACTGTGAAAATCCAGACAGGAAAGTTGCTGAGCTTTTCTTTTTCTTTTTCTTTTGCAAAATCACAAAAAATGCAGTATTTGAGCTATATTTATGGAAAATCAGCAACAATGGCACTACTGACATGGGTTGCCATACGTCTGAATTTTACTGCACATTTTTCCGATTTCCGCCCAGACACTACTGCCCACTGCAGTGTTCTGAATATGTCCAGGAAATCCCAGACGTATGGCAACCCTAAGTATGCAATTGCACCACAATATCTGAAGTATTTTTCTGGCAATCTGTGTCCCTATTATCCCTACTCCACTTACATTCTGTCTTGTTTCCATATTCAGACATCAGAGACTCCCTAATGCAGGCATTGGCCAGCTATGTTTGCTACCCACACTCACTCCGTGCTGTAGAGAGGATTCCAGAACTGCAGTAAGTTCTTGGTTTCACCATTCCTGAAAAATATTATATGTCCTGGAAGAGGATTATTTCTCTCTTCTTCTCTGAACCAGGCATGACTCCTATACTTACAATCCCTTTTGTGTGGAAGCTGCTGCTCCCCGTGTTTCCTCACATTGCACTTCTGATTCTTCCCTCTCAAGTAAATTAAACATCTTGCCTTGAATCCTTCCCGAACCCCCACTTTTTAACCTTGGTGCTGTTTTCATGGTGGTTGGCTGACTTGTTTGTTTTACTCTGGCAGGCGAATATCTATGATGAAGAACCTGCTGGCCCCCTATGAGCAAAGACCCTGGGCCCAGACCAACTGGATCCTTGTACGACTGTGGCGAGTAAGAACAGATAACCCTCTGCCTTCACATTTTGTTCAGAATTTCCAGCTTGTAGTTTTAAAACCAGTGGTTTCCCCTGTGTTTGAACTTTCCCTTAACTTCTTGTTTGAACTTTGTTACCTGCTTCTGGCAAGAGGGTCTCCATGTTCCTTGTTGGGAGATAATGCGAGGTCTTCTAAGCAGACATTTCTCCCTTCCCCCCCTCTCCTGTAGGGCTGTGGATTTGGATACAGGTACACACGGCTTCCTCACCTCCTGAAAACCAAGCCAGAAGATGCCAATCTCCCCAGCTTGCAGAGTGAGTGGGGGATAGGGAGTGGAGATGTGTTGCTTTGCCAATACAGCTTGTGGGTAAATGCAGTCCTGCAACTGAGCTTATCCTAATCTGGTTAGCTGTTGACTCTGGTACCAGAAGGGCAGGATCCTGTTGTGTGGTGCCCCCACACTGCTGCTGTCTGTTGGCACAATAATCGGCACCAGTGGATCCTGTCTGTGTAACTGCTGGGACCCAGCATGTCTGGGAGCTAGAGGGCTCCTGATGCCATGTAATATAAATAAGTTGTCTCTGTCCCTAACTTAAATGTGTGTGGCAAACTCAGGGTGAAAAGTTTCTTATTAACTTCCTGACCCAGCTCTCTTCTATTTTTGAGTGCAAAACCTTAAAAAAAACCCCACCTCCATATAATTGTGATCACCCTGATTGTTTTCACTGGTTCACTAGGTGATGACCAAGAAAGCTCTGGTGTATATTTATAGGAAACAAAACATTTTAGCAGCATATGGCCAGATCAGGCATAAATTGACAAAGTGTTAAAGCATCCCCAAAGGCACACCAGGTTATAGCTTTAAGGAGTAAAATTGATTTTTCTAAGGAAATCAAGTTGATCGGCATTGGTGGTACATTGGATCCAGCAGGCAGTGCTTCTCTTGCAGCTCTGAGCTAGTCCTCTTCTGTGAATGTTAGTCCTACTTTGTTCTGAGGCATTTGCCACTCACTTATGGCAGCCATGGTTTAGTAATCAGGCTGGTCTCCCAGTGTTACCACAGTACTCAGAATGGCTTTATATCCAGCATGGCGAGGATCTCTGAGAGACTCCAGTTACAAGCTGTAGGGGGAGCTTTGGCTTCTCCTCTGTAGTTACTGATCTAGTGAAGAGAATGATGGCATCTGTGTTGCTGAGTAGATGGCAAGTTATGAGTTGGTCCTGCACTCTTTCTCTGAGGGAGCGTATAATGCCGGGACAGAATGACTAACCTCACAGCCCAGCAGAAGGTGGCAATAGTAACACCTGCTTGACCCTTCTAAGAAAATTTGCATCTATAATGTTTCTCTCTTTGTTTTGTTTTGCTTTTTTCTTTTCTGCTTTTTTGGGGGCCCAGGAGATCTCTCTGTTGCTAGTTTCCAGAGTAAGTTTCCTGTTGTCTTCCCTTTGTATGGTGGTGACATAGTTTTATAGCCCTCTAGTAGAGCCTTTTCCCCTCCCACCCTTGGTGCACAAGCCAGTCCTTTGGAAATGATGGGGTAGAAAGATAAAGCGGGATGAGTCTGGCTGCACCAAGTGATGGTCCTAAGAGCCATCCAAATGTTTGTCATGGCGACCTGTCAAATGTGCCTCAGGGTGGGTGGTTAAGTATGCATCTCCCTTTAGTTTGGAGGGAATATTACGAGTGCACAGCAAATATGTGTAGGTGCTGTTAATGTGCTCTCCATAGCAGTTTCCCCTTGTGGCTGTGGTGTCAACTGTCCTTTTCCTCTTTATTCTTCTCCATTCCACTTTTTTTTTTTTTTTTACACACTTCTCCTTCTGAAAAGACGGACACAACAGGGAACAGAAAGGTTGAGCAGATACAGCTTCCCTGAAACTGCTAGCTCCAGTTCTGGCCCAGTTCTGCAGGCTAATAAGCTGGCTGTTTTTGCTGAGGCTGTCATGAAACTCCATCTCTGGGGGTGCGGTCATTGAATGATCTTGGGACACCTATGCAATTGGGTTCACTTTTCTAGGTGTCGGCAAGGTCATCACTGTCTGCCAGTGATTTCCTCCATGTGGCTCCGAAAGGTCTAAGACAGGGCACAGGATCCTTTGGCTAGTGATCCTGCTTTCTGCTATTTTGAGGTGTACTTGAATGAATAATTAATATCAAGTTAATTGAAAGGAGCCTATTTACCAGCTGTCCTTGGGACACTGCCCTAGAGGGGCCGAGTCCACCCCTCTCTCTCAGGTCTTTGTGATGCTGCAGGGAGAGATTGGAGCACAGACAATGGAAGACATATCAGGTGTGGTCTGGCCATTACTTGGGGTGGAATATCTGAATGTGAAAGTCAGCTCACCTCTCTGCCTGTCCTGTTACAATCCCTCGCCTTTTGTGCCTGAGTTACTGCTATGCTTGCCTAATGCTGATGGGCAATTTAGGGGCACACCAGTGATTAGTTGTCATCTGCTCTCCAGCCTCAGTTTATTAAGGGACAACTCATGCTCATTTCCTGTCTAGGGCCCCCTTTAGTAACTTTTGTTTGGCTGGCTCCTAAGAGAGGAGAACATGCACGTACATCCTTCTAGCTTAGTCCTCTACTGGCTAGTTTTGTGAGCCTTGAGTTATAGGTCCTGCTGTTAAGAGGTTGGCTAGAAGAGCTCTTAAATCTTATTCTCACAGATGTGAGCCTTTCAGCTGCATTCTCTTGAAAGCAAGCAGTGCTCTCACATGTGTGTCACTTTGGGATTCTCATTTGGCAGGGATTTCATTTCAGTGCCAAACTGAAGCTTAGATAATCCGACTCTGCCTGACAGCTTCCTCCTGGTTTACATCTGATCTCTAGCATGTTCCAAAGGAGGGGAAAGTGATGTAAGGTGTGCTCCTGGGGTGGGGTGCCATCAGTGTATCTCAGATTTCTTTTTTCACTGCTGCAGTCCTAGTGATGTCAGTAGTATCTGCTGCTGGGTTATAGTTCCATTGTGAAAAGTTTTACCTTAGCCCCTGTGTCTAAGGGAAGTGAGGAAACAAATGGCTCTCCTTTTAGACTCTGATGAGGAGGACTTATTAATGAGAGCTAGCAAAGTTCCTGTAGCTAACACACACACACACACACACACACACACACACACACACACAATTTAAAATGCACCTCTGTTTCGGGCTTGCTTTTGGGTTCCATTGGCAGGCTGGAAAAGAGTTGGGTTTAATTCCTCCTCCCCTTTAGATTTCTCGCCCTGATCGGAAATGGACAAACAAGTGTGAACATGTGCCATGCTGGCAGAGAGGAGTGGGACTGTCTGTCTTGGGTGCTGATTCCCTGCTAGGGAGCTACTGTGATGCTGCTTTCAGGAGAGATTAGTGCTGAGCCGACCTAGGGCATTGTGGGGATGAGCAGGAGGGATGCTTGGCTTGAGCTCAGTTGCAGGGCACAGCTTCTTACTTGCAGAGAGACAGCAAATGTGCATGACCACATCCCAGCTAATTCAGACCGGCATTATGGCAAAGAGCTCCGGGCCTTGGAGACGGGACAGGCTCAGAATAGTCCATGTGTGAGAGCTGGCCTTGGAGGGCAGCTGCCGCCTCTACTTATTGTAAAGAGGGCCTCTGCTGGGAGGAGGCTCCAAGAATTCCTTGTGATTTTTGAGAGGCAAAACCACGCTGAATGCAGTGAAAGGGGCACATACTTATAAACTTATAAACTGTTCCCCATTTCCACACGATGGCAGTGAAACAGGCTGGCCTTGGGCAGCAGCTGCCCAGCACCTTCCAGTAGTGTGGCCTCTTAAGAAGCCGCTATTGTTTCATTCCAGAGCCTTGTCCCTCCACCCTGCTGCAGCGACACATGGCGGACCTGCTGCGGAGTGACCGTGAAATGGCACCCAGTTTCCTCAACAGTGTGCTTAACCAGCTGAACTGGGCCTTCTCAGAGTTCATTGGCATGATTCAGGAGGTGAGAGTTTTGGATCCGGAATAAATCTGATTGAAGGAGTAAGCCTCTGCCTGTCATTCTGGAGGATAAAAACAAAAGTCCTTTCCTTACTGAGTGTCAGTAGCAGTTTGCAGCACAGTTCTTGTGGGATGCTGGGATTGAGCTGACTTGTGCATGAACTGGAAAAGGGGGAGAGTTAGGGGCGGGTGTGAAGAGAACAGCTGCTCCCCCTTCCAGATCTTACATTAAGCTGCATCTGTTTTGCTTGGGCAGATCCAGCAAGCTGCAGAGCGCCTGGAAAGAAACTTTGTAGACAGTCGCCAGTTGAAGGTGTGTGCAACGTGCTTTGACCTGTCAGTGAGCCTGCTCAGGGTCTTGGAAATGACAGTCACACTGGCTCCTGAGATCTTCCTGGACTGGAGTCGCCCCTCATCAGAGCTATTACTCAGGAGACTTGCACAGGTACTCACTTTTCCTCAGGAAAACATTAGGTTGGGTACATGGCAAGGGGCAAAGGTTTTTAGCTGAGGATGTGGGTGCTGTCATTTGGCATAGTCACAGTTTCCGGTGTGAACTATATTATTCTAAAAGAATGTGTCACCAGCAAGTTTAGGAGCTAACTTATACAAACTGCAGGCTGGCTCTCCCCTCCCCTCGCACACTACTGTCTTACTCTGTTAGTGATTATTGAGAGATTGTGTGTATGCATGTCTGCAGCAAGATAAAGGTCTCCAGTTCACTGCCCTTTTTCTTCTTTGGTAATTTATTCCTGGAAAAGAACTCCAGAGTAAAGACGGCCATACATTTCAAGAAGTGGAAGGATAAGCCAATCTGTACCCCTTCCCGATGATATTCCTAAGAATCTCTTTCTCTGGGCTTCAGCCCTTGCTTCATTTTTCAAATGCCTTAATGCCCCCTACGGTTTACTTAAAGCTTTTAAAGCATGATGTATTAGTAAATCATATTTTCTGTCAAGCATCAATTCATACTCACATGTTTTCATTATCCATGCATCAGACCCATCCAGTACAGACAGAATAATTCATTCATTCATTTATTTCAATGTTTTCATATCCCTCCACCTGTTTGCTCCAGATTGGAGCACAAGGTGGCTGTCAGCACAGCTTACAATGTAATATAATATAAAACAGAACAAAATTATAAGTTCATTAAGGAAAAATAGCAACACAAAGCTGAAACACCAACCATCATCAACAATATCAGATTCCAAAGGCCCAGACAGGTAGCCTTGCATGTTCCATTTCCATTGTCCATGGTCAGCCTGGCCACCAAATGACCAGACAGTTGATCAGCAGATGTCCTGGCAAGATTACATGCCCAACTTGAGTGAAGATGCTAAATCTTACAGCCATTAGCCATTAGGTAATAATGGAGAACATGAAACTTACAGATGTAGACACTGATGCTTAAAGATGGGGAGGGCAAGGTGTGTGTGTCACTTGGGACTTGCTTGCATGGGTCACTGTAGCAGATCCATCTGGAAACTAGTTTGAGTTGTCATGCGATGACTGTCCATGTAAAGAGGCTTGCGGTACACCAGAACCACCTATAAGCAGTTACATGCAGATGAAGTGACCAAACCACTCATATTTGTTCACACAACCTACTACAGTGCAGTGTTTGAAAATAGGTTGACCAAAAATGTCAGGTTTTAATTTTGAAACTAACTCTTTGAAAGGCTTTTATGAATTGTTTCTTCAGTGCAGTTTTCCCTGGAGGGGAAAACAATGTGCTAAATGTTATTTGGGTGCCACTTTCAGAATTCTGTCACATTCTAGTTGAAGCATCAGCTTGCTCTCTGGAATGATGACTCACTGCTGGCTATTACCTCATTTTGCTCAACTTCTTTAAATCAAATATCACTGCACAACCTTGCA
This sequence comes from Podarcis vaucheri, assembly GCF_965113315.1. NCBI lineage: Eukaryota > Metazoa > Chordata > Lepidosauria > Squamata > Lacertidae > Podarcis > Podarcis vaucheri. The sequence continues at coordinate 75,195,448 of NC_138760.1, read as the reverse complement.
TGTACCTTTGTGCTAAGGTTCCTTATTAGAAAGAGACCCCATCCATCCATGGAATTAAGAGCTGTTTTGCCTTCTAAGAGTTTTTTCATTGAAAGTGTCCACAGCCTGAGATGTGAGCTGATGCAACCCGAGCCACATTTTCAGTCTGTTATTGCTGAAGGCTCAGGTCTGTTGTCATTCTCATGGTTCACAGAGAGGCCTGTCATATTTCTTTTCTGAGCAGCCCTGCTGATGGGTATCCTCCACACCATGAAATCTAGGGCCACATAGAGCATTATCATTCATCCATCTAGTATCTCATCATCTGCTGTAAAATATATGTTCTTGGAAGACCATCCTCTGCTATTGTGGGTCTGAAAGGCAGACAGTTCCAGGGCATAAAGGAAGGAACAACCCTCAAGGCCCTTTCTGTATCCCAGCACACCTTATTACAATGCAGTGCCCAATATTGTGTCTGCTGTTGTAGAGAGATTTCTGAATCCGAGGGAATTGAGTTGTCTAAACCCTGATGATCAGACTGGAAAGTATCAGGAGTAACATATGAGCATCTCTGCAAGTGTGCAGAGAGAGAATTCCATCTTCTGCTTTAATCATCCTGCCATCTCTTCTTACTTCCCCACAGCTGCTAAATCAGGTGCTGAATCGTGTGACAGCTGAGCGGAACTTGTTTGACAGAGTGGTCAATCTTCGTCTGCCAGGTGAGCTTCCTTCCCAGCCCCCTTGCAGTCAGTCCTGCTTTGGGAGAGGGACCATAGCTCAGTGGTAGAGGATGTGCTTTGCATGCAGAAGGTTCCAGGTTCAGTCCCTGGCAGCTCTAATTCAAAGGAGCTCAAAGGTGATGGCAAAGCTGTCTGAGACCTTTCAGAGCCACTACCACTAAAGAGTAGGCAAAGCTAGGTAAGAAAGACAAAAACTCTGACCTGGTGTGAGGCAGCTTCCTTCATTCTTATGTGATCTAAATTCTCCCGTCATTCCTGGGAAATATTCCTCTCTCCTTCTACAAACTGAAATGAATGTTTCCAGTGGTTGTGGGCATTCATTGTGTCTGCACAGGGGCTTCACCCACTCCCAGTGTGGGTGAACCAGTGTGGTGTAGTGGTTAAGAGCAGTAGATTTGTAATCTGGTGAACTGGGTTCGCTTCCCTGCTCCTCCACATGCAGCTGCTGGGTGACCTTGGGCTAGTCACACTTCTCTGAAGTCTCTCAGCCCCACTCACCTCACAGAGTATTTGTTGTGGAGGAGGAAGGGAAAGGAGAATGTTAGCCACTTTGAGACTCCTTTGGGTAGTGATAAAGCGGGATATCAAATCTAAACTCCTCCATCTAAACTCCTCCTCCCAGTCCTTTGAACAAGATAGGAAATATCTGTGGGGAGAATTCTGTGCTGACCTTTTATCTCTGATTATGGTGTCAGTGCAACTTCCATTGATGCCACAGCTCCCTCCCATCCGCTCTTCAGATAGGCAGGAGCCCAACAGAGCACATGTGAGAATGAAAGATGGCATCCAATCCCAAAAGGAAGCCCCATGTGGTCTTGGCCTTCGTTGCTTACAGAAATGCATAAAACCTGCAATGATGGGAAATGGGATCTTTTGGCTCTAAACAGTAAGCAGTCATTAAGTGATGGCTGTGTGCCCACCTACTCAGGGTGAAGGAATCCATTCTTGTACAGAGCTTGTTAAATTGCAAAGTAATCTTTAGGGAGGCAAGATGTCCTGCTTCCGCACTAAAAGCTGTCAGAGAGTGATACCGGTGAATGAGCAGGAGCTGCATTTAACTGCAAAATTGCTGACTAGATTCCACTTACGCTATAGCTCCATTATCTTAAGCCCTTCATTTTGGCTGGTTATTCTGGTGTCTTATGATGAGAAAAGGACAGCACATGTTAGCAGTGTGTGCACTCTCTGCCTGTCCCCTCACCCTCCCGCAGAGCATGGACCCTTTTCCTTCACACAGCATTATTAAATAACTGCTGTGGCACACACTGCTGCAGATCTATGTCATACTGATCAGTATTAGGAAGTAAACAATATTGCTGAGTCAATGTGCCCTTGTGTTCCTTCTTGGGGAACAAGGGCTCAACCCTCATTGAAAATTGAGATTGTGAATGGAGAGAGCTTAAAAAGATCCACACACTTCCACACATTTTTGCACTTTCCTATTCTTTGATGGGTTTATTTATTTGGCATCTGTGTAACATAAGTAGTGTGATAGAAAGAACATTCTGGAATAGGTATGGTCGTAAGCATGTGGAGTAAAGGACCATATGAATAGCTGTCATCCTGAAGAAAGTTGTCTCTGAAGCGTGCCTAATTTTAAATTTGGACAAGCTTGTTTTACCCCCCTCCGCTTCCCTTAAAATTTTGAGCATTGCTTTAGTCATACCCCCATTATCCCAGCTCGAGCACCTCTGCTCTGTTGGAAACATGGGGCATATTGGCATGTGTGACCACCATCAAGTCTTCCACATTTCAAAGCATTGGCTACTTTCATGCTCACCTAGAAGCAGGAGAAAATTGGAATAATCACTCAGCACTTCTTCAGACCTGTCTTCAAGTGCCGTCTTCAAGGTTATGTGCATGAGAAACACTCTGTGTTTGGGTGACTCGGGGGATTGTATGCTGACTGGAAGGTGGAGGAATGCTGGACCACTACTGAAGGGCTTAGCAGCATTCCATTTTTTTTGCACAATCCTTTTAAGTGCCCTTCTAATAGAAAACCAGACAGTGGCGTTAGCAGAGATGAGCAAGTGCTTTCTCTAGTGTTTGTCACTTACCTCTAAGATTTCCTGTTTGCCAAGGAGGTTCATTCTGTTTTGTCCAGGGTTGTCCATACTGGGAGTGGTGGTGGAGGAGGACTCATTTGATCTTATGGTGTTCTAGCAAAGACCTGATGAAGCTGATGGATGTAGTAGTACAAATCTTTAAGTGAATTAATGCAAACATTTATCTCCTCCTGGTCTCCTGAAAACTTAGGCTGGTGGTGTTCCTCAGTGCAGTCCTATGCTAGATTTGTCCTCTGCTATAGTTAAGAAGATAAAAAGGGGTGCTCAAGGGAAGTCAACAAACTAACTTTTCATAGAACTGATTGTAATTTGAAATACCTGCTTTCTTCCCTAGGACTGGAGAGCGTAGATCACTATCCAATCCTTGTGGCTGTGACAGGAATTCTGGTCCGGCTGCTTGTTGATACTGACTTCCAAGGGTAAGTGCTGCTTAATTCCGCTCCGTGGGGATGAAGATTTCATTGCTTGTGTTCTAGTTTACTATTCTGAAATGAGCAGCCTGGCAGCATTGTGTATTAGGGTAATGATGCAGTCTTTGTCTTTGCCCCCTGTTTTCATATGCTCAGTCTAGTTGCAGGATAGTAAATTCCCAAATAATTTCTGTCCTGTACGTTGGTCTCTGGGTGTTTTTGTGCTGCGACTATAGTGTACTGGAGAGCTATTTAAAAGAAAAAAGGGGGAGACATCCTGTCAATTTAAACCTTCCATTGAATTATTTAAAGAGATAGCCAATGCGGTGCCCTCCAGATGTTGTTGGACTACAACTTGCATCATCCCTGGCCCTTGCTGACTGAGGCTGATGGGAGTTGGAGTCCAACAACATCTAGAGTATTAGCCACTCTCTGGTGTAACTTTGTTTGCTTTTGTTCTCTGCTTGCTTCTGTTCTCTGCTTACACGGCTGTGTAGCTCATGCAAGCTATACTATATTATGTTCCTTGGTTGTTGCGTGGTGTGGGTTCGTGGCAGATTCTGCTTAGGGGATGGACAGTTGGACAAGATGATCTTTAGTTCTACTCTATTCTTACAATAACTTTAAAGGGAGCTCTGTCCTATCTCTGTATGTTTCTCTTCATCTTCTTTTTCTAGAAAGAACAAGCTTTGGGATTTAGATCTGGGAATGGTCCTGCCCAAAGGAAAGCAGGCCATTTCTTTTTACCTTTATGCATAGGCACCACTCACATCATGCTGTAGCAAAAGAATACTCTTTCTACATATGCGGTTACCTTCCCAAACTAAGCAATGCTGGCATCAGATCGTTTAGACAGATAAAACTGTAAAGACATGCTGTGTTTGGTTGTGTTAAACAGTGAATATGTCTAGCTGCAGTAGCGTATGACAGTGGAAAATAAGCCAAGTCCCAAGGGAAAGTGGCTGCTGACATGCCCCTCCAGATCTACTGCAGTGTGGCTGATGGCATTCTTGCTTTGCCTTCATTGCCCTTGTTATGGTACTCAGACAGACGTGATGGACAAGTCCCTTCCACAGCTCTCAGGACTTTTAGAGACAGTGGGTTGACACTCGCTTGTCATCTGATAATCTCTTCTCCCATCCTGTTGTGTTTTTTTGAAAAAACAAAACTAGCCTTTCCTTTATAAATTAAGTACCGGTAGTAGCTTTTCTTCTGATTTCCAACCTAGAAAAAATCATGTCTCCTAACAGGCAGGGTACGTTAGTTGAATCCTGCCCTGTGGTTACCAGGACGGGGGGAAACCAGGCCAGGATATTAAACCATAGTTGGAAGGTGGTTTAAGAACCTGGTTGTTCTGATCCTGAGTGTCATAGTTTCATGGTTCAGACAGAGCAAGAAATTATGTGAAATTGAAGACCTCTGGGGTTAATTGCAACATGCTAAGACAGGAAGAAGCGGTTTGGCTGGCATAAGGTTTGTTCATATCTCGGCTGATTAAGTTTTGATACAATCAGCTGAATGAGGTAAACAACTTCTCAAATGCAGGCAGTCAATAAATACATTTTGCATTTAATTCCACTCTTTTTGATGTCTACTGTGGATCTTAAAGTAGCATTAAAAACAGCTTTCAGCACTTCCTCTCACCCCTCTGCCTACTTGGGGAAGGACTCTTTTACTTCCTGACCTTTCCAACTTGAGGAGGAAAATGGGAACATCAAGCTCCTGAAAAAGGTCCAGAGGGGTGTTTTAAAAAGAAGGGTGCATTCACTCCCCTGTGAAACACATGCAAATACCCATGATGATCATGGAGAAATACGTGCATAGCCTCCTTCTAAAATGAGCCTTAATTGCATTCAGGTCTAGGGATAGGCATTTGACAGGTCAAAAAGATTTGGCCCATTTGATCAGTCAGACTGTATAAGGAAAAAAGATATTCTCAAGTGGGTTGATACTTACGTTAACTGCAAAAACAAGTTAGATAACTGTTAACTGTGAAAGAATGAAATTACCTTTTTAAAAGCATTGCTTTGAATTACAGCTTTTAACATTGTTACATAAGGTTTCTATAAAAGTGAATGATTTACTGAGCAGTTCTCCTCATTGGCTTTTATCCTGGAACAGCAGGGCCAGCCTGCAGTTGGATTTTTTTGTTATAAAGGAAATTAAAGCAAAAATAAAGCAAAGTAACAACTATTTAATAACAAATGGCAGTTTTAAAGGCACATGCTAGATTAGCAGGTTAGTTCTTCAAGCAGCTTCAGTATCACGGCTACTTGGAATATTTGACAATCTTTTAGATTCAAAAAATTAAATAGGTAACCAGCCATCCAGTGTGGCAACTCTATTCAGATTGCTTTTATCTTGCCTGATGTTCTAGTTTAATCCGTCTCACTGAAATGCAGTCCATATGAAACTGTTGTGTCACATTTCAATTTCTCATTTGGCATGTCTTATTTTTTCAAAATGTTGTCCTTGTTTTGCAGACAGCTGAGCTCCATGTGGCTAGGCATTTTAGTTCTATAAACAGGCTATTTCTGATCCTCTCCACCCCCCACCAAGGCCTTCCAGATAGACACAAATCAACCTAATTATATCCTCCCTCCTGTGGTCAAAGCCACATAGCCCTAAATATAAATGTGCCAAGCGCACCATATTAAAGTGAATTTTTATTTTTTGGAATCTGGTTGTGGGAAACCCTATAGAGGCCAATCCCATCCCACCCAAATTGGGGTAACAAGCTGCCTCCACCCCTTACCTTTATATCAGCCACAGCGGCCTCAGCAGGGTTTCTGGATCTACCACAGCATCTAGTTTGCCTTCTTGCCAGACTGAACTCCTTTCATCATTGATCCTGTACACTATCTAGCTTCTACACTAGTTCCTTTACAGCCCAGCTGATATGCTGACAGCCAGATGCAATCATAACCCTCCCTGTCCCTGTTTCCACAGCCCATTTGCTTCCTGTTCTGTGGGGCAGACTAGCTGTTTCTTTTCTTTTGCCCATGTTGTCCTCATCTATAGTGCCCTCAATAACCCATTGCTTTTTGAGGAAAGGTCGTATTGCACTTTCATTGATAGGAGCAGACTAATGATGATATATTACTATTAAGCATTTTTAACATGGCATATGGGATCTACAGCAAATTCCTGGACAAGTTTCATGTTAACGGGAGTAAATCAACAGCCTGAGGACAGAGTAGCCTGCATTTTCCAAGTGAAAACAGCACATTGCTTAATAACCTCCAACAGATATTTGTTCGTTAATTGTAGTGAAATATGGTCCTTTTCTCAGCAGTGATTGCAGCTCATTATAGAGGCCTCCCTTGGACTATTGTTGCATCATATAACTTCTAAATTGTTTCTGAGGCATGAACAGTGGATGGGAATGGGCTAATTACCGTCTCTGTGATCTGTAGCTTCTTGATGCTGCTGGCTTTCATTGAAGAGGGATCGGGTTTTGTTCTGTTGGAAGACTATGGAGGGAGCGTGAATCTAGGGTCTTTATCTCTTAACTCCGTGACTTGAGCAATAGTATTTTCATAGCTGTAATTGCTACGAAATCATAATGGAGATGCTTTTGCAGAAATGCATGGGTGAATCAAGAGTTTTTGAGGGCCTAGGGCAATTAACAGAGTCTATAACAGGGATGGCTGACCTCCAGCTGCAAATTTTTCTGACCCCCAAGCCCCCAGCAATTTTAGCAGTGACAGGAAAAAGAAAGAAAAAAACATGATGCTGGGCTTTAAACCTCTTCTTCCAGTTTAGCAGCCTCCTGTTGATGCAAATTATCCTTTCCTTAGCTGATTTGCAAAGATCATCTGAAGAGGGGAGACTGTGTGTCCTGTGCATGTGTACATGGCCAAGGGTGGATGTGGCTCTAGGGCCAAAAACGGGTTCTCTGTTCCTGGCCTAGGGGGATATATATAAATAAGATGGTAACAGTGGGGGAAGGACAGGATTTGGAATCCTTGGCAGACCTATGGAACAGCTTGTCAGGTATCTCCTGATCAAGAACTTCCATCACACCAATTGATTACTTACATTACTTTCTCTTCAGTTTACTTGCTGTAGATACCCCAGGTAGAAATCCTCATAGCAGACCTGTACCTGCCATGCACTAATGGTACATTTGGTTAGAAGTCCCATTGATGCTTACGTATAAAATGGCAGCCATTCTTCTGCAATGCCAGGCATAGTGCCAACTAGTTACTTTCATGTGGAAGGCTGAGCGGCTTTGGTTTTGATGGAAAAGATCTGGGTGCCTTTAAGAACTCCAGTTGCTGACTTACTGTCAGACCAGAAGGGGGCATTGTGAACATTTAGTCGCTAAATGGATATCATTTAAGCAGTCCCAGAATATTAGGCTGAACTGCAGCATACATTGTGCTCTTTAACAAACTTACACTAAAGATTTTTAAAGGTTCTTCTACACCAGGGTTTACCAAACTTTGGTCTCCAGCTGTTTTTGGACTACAACTCACATCATTCCTAGCTAGCAGAACCAGTGGTCGGGGATGATAGGAATTGTAGTCCCAAAACAGCTGGAGACCCAAGTTTGGGAAACCTTGATCTACACTACAAAGTGAAACTGCTTTAAGCCAGTTTAACTATCATGGTACTGATTTCCTTCTAGTGAAGTCTGATAATTGCCATTTATTTGATAATTATTTTGGAATCTATTCTGGAGGCATGTGTGCCAGACTGAGATGTGGTATTCTGTTAAGGATGCTCTTGTTTCTATACAAATGTGTTAACCACTTCTAGACATCACTTTTTCAAGATTGTTAGATGGAGAACAAGAAGGCACGCTGGGAGAGACCTTAGGCCAGGGGTGTGAGCAATCAGTGGCTCACCAAACTCTTCGGGTGCTTGGAAGGCATTTAAACTTATCAGAATGCTTGTTTAACTGGGGCAGGCTGGAAAACTGGGCTGGTGACAATTACATGCCATCCTTTTCAATGAGCTCAGTTATATTACTATAAATTCCTATGATTTCCAGACCATGACAACTATACTGAAAGGCCTTAATAACATCTAAAGCAGGCATACAGAATTGAGAAGTGGGGATCTCCCATGTAGGGGTTTGCAAAGGGGATCACCGAGTCTTGGTGTGGCTAATTACACAACCATAACTTGTAGTTGCCACTGATCATTCCCTTCAGGGTGGTTCTCCTCACTTGCCACCCTCCTTCAGAAGCCTAGCAAGAAGGGAGAGAAGCTGCTCCAACTTTCCTCCCTTGAGTTGTCCTTGGAAGAAGGAAGGGTGCTTCTTCTTTCATCCTGGGCTTTTGAAGGAAGCACCAGTAGCACCTCACTACTGCTACCTCCTGCAAAAACCCAGCAAGAATAGGATCTTTGCTCTGGGCATGTAGTATAGGGTGAGGGGGGATGTTCTCTCATGAGTGGACTTCTAGAACCCTGGTTAGAATTACATAATGACCTAGGATTCAAAGAGCTGCTTTAGGCATGCCCCAAGGCCTGAGCCATGTATGCCTAATAGGAGTTTTCATTCCACCTCTACCCCCATTGGGCAATAGACCACAATACAAAGCATAGCCTTTGCTTGGAGAATCAGTTTCTTTTGATCTGCTTGTGCTAACATTGAAGAGAGTCCCATGGGTCCTCAGTTGAGCCTTAGATAAGGGCTATGGAAACTGGCACTCTCCACATGCCTCATTCTCTGCATCTTGAGTTGCACTTGACAGATGTTCTGTCCCACTGGCAGATTGTCCTCTTGGAAAAAACACACACAGCTAATATGTCAGCATGATAGTCTCAGGCAGGGATGTGAGTGTGCATCCTAGCGATTTGCTGGTTGCCATGGCTGTGATCAGTCACCAGCTATTGAGTTCTTGTCTTAACTGGCCCGTGCTGTTGTCAGCACATACCCCAGTGTGATTACAAAGCTGCAGGAGCAATGTAATGCATCTTGAGATGGGCATCACATGGCTCCCATTTCAGTTCATATATCTAAAGTTGGGGGAAAGTGTTGCTGTTGAACAGATGGCAATAATCATTAGGCTTTCCCAATTTAATTAGGAATGTTCAGCAGTGGGTGGGAATTGTAAATTATATGAGGAGAAGAGCTTCGTTATGGAAAGGAGGTAGGGTGTGAGCTGCTTTCTGCAGTTAGAAGGGCAAGGAATCATAGAATTGTAGAGTTGGAAGGGACCTGAAGGGTCATCTAGTCCAACCCCCTGCAATGCAGGAATCTCAGATAAAGCATCCACGGCAGATGGCCATCCAACCTCTGCTTAAAAGCCTCCAATGAAGGAGAGTCCACAACCTTCCGAGGGAGACCGTTCCAATGTTGAACATCTCTTACTGTCAGAAAGTTCTTCCTGATGTTTAGTTGGAATCTCCTTTCATGTAACTTGAAGCCATTGGTTCGAGTCCTACCTTTCAGAGCAGGAGAAAATAAGCTTGCTCCATTTTCCCTGTGACAGCCCCTCAGATATTTGAAGATGGTTATCATATCTCCTCTCCGTGTCCTTTTTCCCCAGACTAAACATTCCCAGCTAAACATAATCCTCCCAAATGAAGCACCTATGATGAGCTCTCATATTTTGAAGAACAGAGGAAAGTAATCTTCATGTTTTGACTTTGTGTGCCATTCATAGTTATTACTCTGAAAACATCTGAAATGTTCTCTGAATAAATATGTATTCATAAGCTGTACCTTTCGGAGAACATCAGACACTTTAGCCTATGGCTAAAAATATGGAGGAAAATGGCTCAACTGCAAAGCTCACATTTGTGCACAGTGTGATTAGTTCTAAACTGGTAATCTGTTTGGTTTTTTTCTTCCTAGGTTTGTGCATAAGAGACCATTTAGCCCTTATAATACCTGACTATATTATTTATAAAAATATTTGCTTTCTGCTATTCATAAAGAATATCAATGTGGTGTTCTGAATCAATGCTTAGACGTTCTCTGCTCTGTCACTGGTTTGAGAAGAGGAGTCCAGAAATTCCATCCACTGCATATCTTCAGTGTATATTAACATTTATTGACAAAGAGTACGTTTTCCTGGGCCTTTGGCTAATTAAGCAATTTATGGCCTTTTAAACTGTGTGGGGTTATTGTTTTTGTTCGTTGTTATGGTTTTGTGGTATGTATGTTTGTGTTTTTATATTGTAAACCTCCCTGTGATATTCAGATGAAGGTGTAGAAATAATAATAATAATATGGTGTTATGATTATTGTGTGGTAATAGATACATACAAGGATTACAGTTTGTGAGAAGCATTGACTCCTCAGTGCCAAAGGCAGACTCACATATCACAATGACATTAATCCAGTTTGGAGGTGACCAGCACATGTATCAATGTGGCCTGACTATCCGTAACCTGGGAAATGCCACAACTGATGAATCAAATTAAACCGCTAAAAGGTGTTCTGGGCCACATTTGCCCTTATTGGCAATGTTGGATCAAGGAAAACCCCTAAGCTATATACTTTAGAGGGAGTGTAACCTCACCTGAAGCAGGTAATACACCAAATTTCCTGGACCCAGGGACTGTCAATCCATAGTTCTGTCATCTGGTCAAGATTCGGCTTCAGTTTATTGGCTCTCATCCAAACCATTACTAGGTGCAGACACCAGTTCTGCATCTCTACAGCCTTGAGAGTAGATCTTTAACTGAGTGCTCAGGGTTAATTGGTTCTAAAGGGGACTGAGGTGCTCTAGAGTTACTGGATAGCGAGGTCTACTCAGGGAGCAGGATGGGGCAGGGTTTCATTTAGTACATAAATGTCAAATGAAGAGCTTGTTTTAACTTTCTCAACATGCTGGGTTGGGGGGGGTGAAGCTTATAGAACTTTCAGAAATGGGAAATTCCCGTTTCAGGGGAAATCAGGAAAAGCAGAATACATCAATGTAAATGTTGGTAGTCGGGGACATCCAGCCTCTTTCTACTCTTATAATTAGGCTTTTAAAGCTAGTCTGCTTCCAGCATTGTAGCATATATTCTCTGTGCATGGGCTGTTCCTCCTGATAAGGATGAGGCTGCCCTTTTTGTCCTGGGGTGATCCTGTGATCACAGAAGCTTTGTTTCTCTCCTGGTGCTGGGGATTAACAAATGTTTGCTAAAACCTTTGAAGATTCAAATTGTTCAGAACACTAATTAATTACAACCTCATTGCATTAATCTGGCATTTGGTAGTTCTCCTTTGCCTCACACCTGGTGAAATTAATAACTCCCTTTGTAGACATGTCAGATGCACAATTCAGTCAAGGAACAACTTGGTAGAGCAGGACTGATCTGTTATATGGATTTGTCTCTCTGGGCGACTAAGTGCTGTTAATGTGGGTCAGCCATCACTTAACTCTGGTGCCACATGTGATGGCTAATCAATAGCGTATCACTGATAGGGGTCTATACAGTAGCGGACGACATGGTGGTGCTCACCTAACCTTGTTTGTGTCACTGTTCCTTACTAAGAGGTAGAGGGAAAGGAGAAGGCAGTGGCAAGGTTGGCACGGTTCAAACTCAGAGTTATCTGGTCTCCTGCCTGGTGCATTTGCACCATGCCTACCTCACTGTCACCTCACCCCTCCATCTCCCAGTAAGCAGCCATGACACAGCCAAATGGAGGTCAGGTAAGTGCTGCTACCCCACTGTCCTCTACTGGGTCTGTATGAGGAGCTGCAGTGTAAATTGCCCTGTACTGCTAAATTAACATACCAGCCACTGATTATAAATGGGGTTTGGTGTGGCCAGACGCCTTTTGCTTATAAGGTATTAACAGAAGAGCTGATTCAGAACCTGCCTTTTCTAACTGTACATCCTGGGCATGAGAGAGACTGGCTCTCTGACTGGAGTGCAGATTGTGCTGCCATGCTGCCATTCAGCTGGCAGATTTTGTCTTTCCCCCATAAGTTTGACAGAAATGCAGGAATTGCAAGTGTGACTCTTGGCCAAAGGCATAGGGTGGTATTCAAAGTAGTGCTGAGGCGATTGCTCCATTAGTGCAAGCATTTCAGCTTTCCTGGTGTAACAGATCTCCCCCTCTTCTCCTTCTGTGCCCTGTTCTGGGGGTCTCCCAACTGCCCTACCAAGCCAATTTATGGGGGGTATGGGTGGAGGAGAGTGGGGGCAGTCCCCATTGCTCTAGCGGGACTCGTTGTGCTAGTACCTGCTAGAGCAACTAGTTGTTTAATATTGTGTTTTAATTGTTGTAACATTTATTATTATTATTATTATTATTATTATTATTATTATTACTATTATTTGGTTGTTTCTGGTCCATGATGTCACTGTCCAATTTCCATAGTCTGATTCATGTCCTTGGCTGAAGTAGAGTTATTTCCTCTTCTGTTGTGACTTACTAAATATGGAGCATTAGTAGAAAATGGAACCATCAGCTCTCATTCTTTAGGAATAATCTCTCTACAAAACAACCACTTTTGTGCTGAGTAGAGGTGGGGGCCGGGGCAGAATGACTCAACAGCTTCTTGCTTTCTCTTGGTAAAACGTAAGTGTTTTATGCTGACCCATTAGCTTGATGTATAGGCAGTTTAGAAACACCAAACTTGGCAGCAGTGTGAGTTCTCGATTGCTGTTGTGTTTGCTAAGAGACTGCGTAGTCCATTCCCAAGGGACATTCATTAAGCTTTCAAAGTCCTGTGTGTCAGAGAAGCTGGATTTTTACTAAGGCAACCCCAATTTTTAATGATGGATTTCTGTGTTTTAAAGCCTCTTGAACTCTGAAAAATTGTCTCTTAAGTGCAGCTGCTGTTAAGGAGGCTACCTAGGTGGTTGTAGCAAAACAGCTGGTTTTATTGATGCAAAAGGTTTCTTTCAATCTGCCAAGCTTGGCTATTTCACTCCATGTTATGTGGTTTTCTTCGGATGCCCTTATATTGCTTTCTTCTGCTCCTTGCTGGCTTCCCCCTGGCTTGATTTTGGCCACTGTAAGAACAGCAGCCTAAAGGGAAAATTTAAACTAAACTGTGGAGAGCTTGGTGGCAGACATTTGTGTACTGTGCTGTTTTATCCAAAGGGCTCAGAGCAGGTGATGGTATATGCTTAATTTTGTATTGTCACTGGGTGAGTTCACACATTCAGCACTGTGGTTAATGATAAGACAAAGGTGCCCTCCTGTGGTGAAAGAAGGGTATAAACCAGGGGTTTCAGGGACTAAAAAAATGTGATTTTACCACATGGGGGCGCTTTTATACACACCTTAAGAAGAATGGTGCGTAATGAATATGTAAGTTAATTTTGGACTATTAGGGATGGTGAAAGGTAAAGGTAAAGGACCCCTGGACGGTTAAGTCCAGTCAAAGGCAACTATGGGGTGTGACACTCATCTCGCTTCAGGTTGAGGGAGCTGATGTTTGTCCACAGACAGCTTTCCGGGTCATGTGACCAACATGACTAAACTGCTTCTGGCACAACGGGACATCATGACGCGTGCCACCTAGGTACTCATTGTTGTAAATGTCCGCTACTGCTCTCCATGGAGCAAATGAGGCAGCATTGGGTCTCTCCTCTTAAAATGTGAGGTTAGCTTAACATCTGTTCCAGAAAAAAAGGAAAGCATAGTTAAAGACAGAGTAATCAAGCATATACCAGAAGTAAGTCTTGCTGAAGCAGAACCAGTGTGGTTTCTGCAAGTGTAAGTTTTCTCTCATTTGCCTATTAGAGTTTTTTTGAGAGTATCAACAAGCACTTAGATAGAAGTGATCCATTTGACATTATGTATTTGGGCTTTCAAAAAGCTTTTGACAAAGTATCTCACTAAAGACTTCTGAGTAAGCTTAGAAGTCATGGAATAAGAGGAGAGGTTCTTTTGTGGATGAGGTTAAGAAAAAGGAAGCAGAGAGTAAGAATAAGTGTAAAGTTCTACCACTGGAAGGTAGTAGAAAGTAGAGTCCCCCAAGAAATGGTTTTGGGATGTGCTAGTTTAACTTGTTCATGGATGATCTAGAGCAGGGTTTCCCAAACTTGGGCCTCCAGCTGTTTTGGGACTACATTTTCCATCATCCCTGACCACTGGTCCTGCTAGCTAGGGATGATGGGAGTTGTAGTCCAGCAACAGCTGGAGACACAAGTTTGGGAAACCATGATCTAGAGTTGGGGTTGAATAGTGACGTAGTCAAGTTTGCTGATACCACATTTTTCAGGGTGGTTAAAACCAAATGGGATTGTGAGAAGCTCCAGAAAGATCCATCTAAACTGGGTAGTAAAATGGCAGTGAAGTGAATGGGCAGTAAAATGGCAGCGGAAGTGGTAGTCACTAGTGGACTGACCAGGAGTAAGACCTGGGCTCATAGCGGTTAACTCTGATGAAGACAGCATGGTAGCAGTCATTAGCAAAGGGATTGGAAATAAAACTGCCAATATCATAATACCATTATCCAGATCTGCGACACGATTACACTTAAAATACTGTGTATAGTTCTGGTTGCCTCACCTCAAAAGGATACTGTAGAGCTGGAAAAGGTTCAGAAAAGGGCCAGCAAAATCACCAGGAGTATGTTGGACTAGATAGGCCTAGCCTGATCCAGCAGGGATGTCCTTATGTTTATGTTCTTAGCAGGTCAAAGCTGGGAAGGTTTAGCAACACCCTTTTCTGATCAGAAGGCATCAAAGGCATTGAGACTGGGTGTCTTTAGGCAATGCACAGATGGTGGAATGCACTCATAGATGCACTTATGCTTTCATTTGCCTTTTTAAATTGAAAACAAACCTCATTGTTGGGTGTCTTAAATTGAAGATTAATTCAGATGGGAATGAAGCATATGCTTTCAGAAACTTTGGGTTGCTTTTAATGATGAGGGAAACTGCTCTGGAAAGCAATAAATAGCCAGTCATTAACAAAAACAGAAACTTTTGCCTCCAAACCACTCTTTGCTGGGGCAGGAGGTTACGTGCCCTTACTAAGGCTCATTCACATGGTGCCAAACTGGGTTCTAGCATGATCTCTGAACTTTGCCTCTGAGTAATTGGCCATCTCCTTAGCTAGGAGATCATTTTCCCATTGAATAAATGTGTAGAAGTGAGCATGTGGATAGTATTTCATGCTTTCTCATGCTTTTTTAATGGGTGTAGAGTGGGCACAGTCACTTAGAATGGAACTGCTCTTCTACTTCCCAGTAGGTATGTGGCTCAAAGGCCACTTTGTGGAGAAACAGGGGTTTTGACTTGTTTGCAGATGTCCAGTTCTTCCTAGTGGACATAAGATAGTCTGTCCTACCTTCTTCATTCTGTAGGAATGCAAGAAGCTGCCTTATGCCGCTTCAGAATATTCCATGTAGCTCAGTATTGTGTGCACCAGGGCTATGGAACTTCCAATTCAGAGGCCAAATAATGACCCTCCAGACCTCTCTAATGAGGCTTTGAGACTCTACCCAGCACATACCCCTTCCACAGGTCACACATCACATCAGCCTTGCTCCACACCCTCCTCACATGCTTTTGCATGTTCCTGAACTGCCTTGGTGCCTTTTGCATGCCTGGATGGAGAGATGTGTTCATGGGAGTGTGTAAAGAAACTTCTAACCGTCTGTAGCCTACTATACAAAGGTAGGGCTCACGCCTGTTGCTCACCCCACTTTTGCCTTTGGCACACCCACCAATGGCATTAGGCACCCATAAGGTTGTCCATGACGGAATGTGGTCCTAGGGCTCAGAAAAGGTCATGACCCCTGGTCTACACAGACTGACATGCATCTCTCCATCAAGGCATGCAGGAGTCTTTCCCAGCCCTCACTGGAAATGCCAGGGGTTGAACTTGAGCCCTTTGGCATGCACAATGTGTGTCCCACCTCTGAGCTGAGTGAGGCCCTTCACTTGTTGCTCTCTGTCTAAATTAGGGGGTTGGATAATACAGGGACACCATGGGATGTCTATATCTCTACCACATCCTTTTACTCATCTTCTCTGTGCTTAGTTGTGTGTTCAGTTATTATATTGCATTGTGGTGAAGGTCTTTGGGGTCAGGCACAATCTGGGCTTGGGAAAAGGTGTACTTATACTGTATATTATATGGTGCCTTCCAATCCAATCCAAGGCAGCTTTGAACCATTCAAATCTCATCACAACTAGTGGACGTTCAAAAACTAGAAGCTAGATCTACAGCTGCTATGAATTAAAACGCACTATAAGTCTGACAGAATAGAATCTTAACTGTTCATGCAAAAGACATCAAAGAAGGAGCCAGTCTAACTTCCTTAGGAATGAGTTCAACAATGGGGGTTCCATTACTGAAAAGACACAGTCATGGGCCTCTACCAATCATCTCTCTTGCTGACGGAATGTGAGCAGGGCCTGAGAACATTGGCCATAATTCACAGGCAGATTTTAATGCAGGATGTTGTTGTGATTGAAGGAGAATTCTGTCCATAGTTAGGAGAAGGGACAGTCCCAGAGAGCAGACTGATTTTTTTGTAAAGTGCTGGTAATTGGAAATTCATGACTATACTCTTTAAGAGATTCTGAAATTTAACTGATCCCCTGGTCTACTGTAGAGCAGTGAGGAATACTGTATAATAACATGAAAATTATTGAAGAATTTTATGCACTTTATTGTAGTATCTGCAGTTTATTTCCTTTAACTAGAAGTAATGATAGCTAGCTAGCTAGCTATAGACAGACAGACAGACAGAATAGCTAATTTCCATTTTACTGCATGTATCACGATGACTTCCCCCCTCTTTCTTTCTTTGCTAAGGAGCACTTCAGTGGACAAAAACTGTAGCCTTTTTTATTCTCAATTTGAGAATATCTATGAGAGCAGCCATGGGAGTAAGTAATATGAGCACCACTCCTCCTCTGCCTTTTTTTCTTGTGGGATTAGCTTCTCAGTAGCTAAGGCTGCAATCCTATGTAGACTTACCTGGGAGTGAGTAGTACTGAACTCAAGGGGGCTTACTTGAATAGACACATACTAGGTTGCACCTTAAGATTTCTGCCCTGAAGCTCAGTATGTCTGTTGTGATTTGTTAGTCAGAAGCAGCAAATGCATTCCTACATCCTTTCCCGCTGGATAAAAGCTAAATTGTAAAAATTGTTGTTGTTTTTTGGTAGTCTATCCCATTTCATCCCAAGGTTTGGATTATGTAGCAGTAATTATATGAACAGATTAGAACAAATAAAAACTCTCAACCACACATTTCTTAGCCTCCAAAACTGGATAAATAGGATTTTAAAAAATGCTGCTGCTTTGATCTCTTGTTACTTATTTTTTGTATCTTAACTACTTCAATGCCTATCCATTTACAAATTGATTTTTAAATATGGATTTTTAAGGAGTTAAATGGTGTTTGACATGTGCACATATGAAAAGAAGCAAATGTTGCTTAATTCAGTTTTGACTTGTGTCAAGTGACTTACTAGCTTTTTCTTGGCAAAGAACTGGGGGGAGTAGGGCTGTGATACAGAATGCTGCTGTCTCTGACAGTTGCTTGGTGTGCTACTCTTCCCAGGCTCAGGTTGACTCTGTCCACAGACAGCATAGTAGGAGCATCTCAACAGCATAGAACATCTCAAGTTCTGGAAATCATGGCTTGACATCTCCTGCTGCTTTCCCCATATTCTGCTTTGACCCTGGTGTGCAGAACCACAGCATAAAAATATGGCCAAACTAACGATCCACATCTCTCTATGTTTTGAATATCAGGAATCCTGATTCAGGATTGTCAGTGGCTATATATGCTTCTCAAGATGCAAGCAAGAAATGTTAATAGAATAAACAATCTTGGTTATTTTTCTTAGCTTCTGGTTTAGAAACACCCCGACCCAGATGATCTTGGAAGATATTAATATCTTCCCTGGATTTTTCTAGCCTCACGTCAACAACATTTGTGGCTGTCTAGAATACAAGTTTGTGAGAACCTCTGGCAGTGGATAGTTTGCTCTGTAATGTTCATGGAATTTCATATGTTTTCTTCCTTTCTCAGTCTTGGACCACCCCCCCCCCACATACACATACATGTGTAAATATTTGTTTGTGTATAATGTGTCAAGTTCTTGCCCACAGACTTAGAATTTTGTGTTGCATTTCTTTCTTTGCACCTTCCAGCCTCACTTACTGTGCCAAAATTAAATTGTGTTGTAATTTGGTTTTAATATCAGAGACATCTGTAATATTTAGAGTGCCTGGGTTTAGACTGGTATTTGAGCTCCTTTTGTGTTAAAAGAACTAGAACTTTGTATATGGAGCTTTACCTGGCCACAGACAAGGGAGACGAAGCCTGCACCGTCTCACACCGTTGCAGGGCAAAG
This sequence comes from Podarcis vaucheri, assembly GCF_965113315.1. Classification (NCBI taxonomy): domain Eukaryota; kingdom Metazoa; phylum Chordata; class Lepidosauria; order Squamata; family Lacertidae; genus Podarcis; species Podarcis vaucheri. The sequence goes on along the minus strand of NC_138760.1, from coordinate 75,177,019 downwards.
ACAATTTCAGATGCAGACAACAACATTTTATAATAAAAGGGCATTTTTATTTAAATGTAACCCGAGAGGAAATCTACCCCCCGGTTACAATTATTATCATTACATGGATTAAAGTACTACCAAAATAGCTAGATGCTTCATTCTCCCAAGCACATCTGCCCTTCTCAAGGAGAAAAAAGGCAGGGAGATGGTTCATTTAAGCGCAGAGCGGAGCGGAGCGGAGCTGGCTTGTTGTAATTACACTAGGTGCATGAATAATCTAATGCATTCCTGAATTTGATTATTTACAGCAGCTTTTGGGGCAGGGGTGGGTGGGGAGAAACAAAGTTAACTTTTAATGGCTATATTAAGTTATATAAAAAGGTACACTAACCAAAGCAGTGCTCTTGTCTATCTTATCCAGTTATCTGAATTGGCCAGCCATAGGTTAATTGTACATTTAAAAAACATAACACAACATCAGCACTGTGTCTAGAATAGCATCCTTTTTAACCCTGTCTGGGATCAAACTCCTCTTTGCTGTGATGACAGCAAAATAAATAATTTGCCCTTCTCAAGTCTAACCCAAGGATAATTTTCTGGCACCGATTTTTGCTTTCTGTCACAGTGATCCAAAAGCACAGGATGCCCGAGCTCTTAGAATTTTATTGTAGATACGAAGAATTCAATCTAGGGAAAAGGTTCCTCATTAAAAGCAAACCCAGAACAAGGTGCTTTTAAGGGGCAGGCAGTAATACCAAGCAGTTTTGTTAAGCTGATTCAAGCAGAAGACTGACTCTTACAGTTTCTGACACTTACGTGGCTGACTGCACATATCCAAAAGGGCGAGGTGGTCATCTGGAGCAGGGCTTGTGACCTCTGTAAAGGGAGCAATTGCTTCAGTTTTTAGCCATTATATGACTTGTTCCAAGAAGCCTAGAAGTAAGTTGAAAAGTATGGGCTCGGGAACCTACTTTCCAAATTAATATTAGAAGCAGTAGCTGACAAAAGCAGTTAAAAAGTAAGAAATGGCCCCCTCTTTGGTCCAGCAAGGACACTCTTTCTTCTCCAGAAATAAAAACAGGCTTGCTTATATAGCAAATGTTTATTCTCTGAAAGTCAAAGCCATTACACAATCTTGTGTTCCACAGCAGTTTTCTAAAGGGGGATGGTACTCTCTGCTACAAGTTACTGTCTCTACTACTGAGCAGGCTGTAGTCATCTGGGATGTGTAAAGAGCATTCAATTCTTTTTTGTCAAATGGATTCTGGGACGGTCAGACTAGAATTGTTAGAAGAAAAGGCCTCCACCATTTCTAGGGGAGATGAAGGAAATTAAGAATAAACCACAGTAGTCCATCCAAGGGAGATAAAGAGAATTCCTCTGTGCTTTTCAGTGAGGAGATGCTTTGTAAATTTTTATTGTCTTTTCTCTCCCTCCCACAATGGATATGGGATTTGACCCCACTCCTTCCCCACTCTCCACCTTGGCTGCATCCTTCCTGTGCATTTCTTCCTATCCATCTGCCGGTGTCTGTTCTCGTTCCTCATAGGACATGATGAGAGGATCTGAAAAGACTGAGCTGATTGATTCACTGTCCAGCTTGAGCTGTAAGAGTCTGGGGCTTTTAGCTTCTGGAAAGTCCTCACTGACGGCCAGCCTGACCTTGCCATTCTGGGCTTCCTTGATGGGCTCTAGGAAAACAACGTGCTTGTTTGCGCTGATCTTGCGATTTGGCCCATCTGTGGCTGGCGGGGTGGTACTAAGGATGGATGATTGGGCGCTGCAGTCTGGAGGGGGGCTTGCAGGCTTCTTGAAGCACTTGGAGCAGCGACATGGTGTGAGGTACAAGTACATGAGGACAAGTACCAGAGTTACAACACACCCTAAGAGGGTTGTGAGGCCAGTATTGAAAGACTCGGGTGGTTTGGGGTATTGAAATGTGATGTTGACTTCAAACGTCTGGTTGATCTGTTGGAGCTCGTTGATGGCTATGCACACATAAACACCGGAATGGGAACGGTTACCCTTTCTGATCAATAGGCTTCCATTTCTGAAAGGTTGATGCTCCTGATTACTGTGCTCAGGGTACATGAATAATTCATGTCTAGGAGAGATCCATCTGTAGTTTGTGGCATTGTCATTATGGAGGCTCGTGTTGCAGTCTATTACCAAGGATTCTCCCACTTGGCAGAGGATTTGGGGAATGTCAAATTGGTTCCAGGAGCAATCTCCAATATACTTGTTGTAATTGAAGGTGTTGACTAAGGAACGTGGCACATTGGGGAAAGCTTTGCAGGTGTGCTCCTCTACAAAATCCTCCGCAGAACTGAAACCGCGGTGCTTCCATTCCTGGAGCATCAGATGAAGAGAGCAGTCACATATCACAGGGTTGTTGTGAAGGTACAAGCCATTTTTTATGTACCCAGGCAAAGTTGCTATTACTTGAACAGGAATGCTGCTTAGGTTGTTAGCAGACAGATCCAGGGTTCTCAGGTATGGGTGTTCAAGTCTTTGAATGGACTCAAATGGAAATTTTGTTAGCCTGTTCCAACTCAGGTAGACTTTTTGCAATCGGATTAACTTGACAAAAGCATTTTGATCGACTTGTACAATCTTGTTGTTGTATAGCAAGAGCTCCTCCAACTTCACAAGGCCATCAAAGTAGTACTTCTCCACAGTGCTCAGGTAGTTGGAAGACATGTCCAGGTGTAAAATGTAAGTGGCATTGTGGAACACTTGCCGGGTGATATTGTGGATCTTGTTGTGGCTGATCCTGAGAGTCTGGAGACGTGGTAAGGCAGCCAGCCAGTAGTCATTAAGCTGAGTAATGTTATTGTAGCTGAGGTCCAAGGTAGTGGCTGTGGGAAGCAGGGTGCTGGGGACCTGTTCAAGATCCTTCTTGGCACAACTCATGAGATCAGCAGTACAAATGCAAACTTCAGGACATCTTCTGAGAGTGCAGTTGTTTAAGGTGCTGACTTGAATGCACAGGACAAAGAAAACTAACAGCTTTCCAAGCAGTTTCCAAATAAATAAAGCCAAGGTCAGTACATTCATCATGTAACAGTGGAGCTCACCCTGGTTTGTCACTAGCATGGAAATAAGTTCTCAAAGTCAAATTCACACTGAATATAATCCTCTTGCAAGACACTGATGTGTGAAAGGGCAACAGTAGAATGAATCGGTAAAATCAGATGGTGCCTAAAGACTCTGAATTATGCTCCTTAAAATATTGGGTTGTCTCACTCAGAATAAACAGGCATTTAAGAAATATGCTGTAATCAAAGGCCAGCATGTAACTGCTGTTCTGCATGCCTCTCTTGGTAGTTGTAGAAACTGGCAGGAGTCTGTGTGCATGTATTGCCTCAAATAATTTCAAAAACAAGGTATGTCTATATAGATCATCTTGAGCTCTGATTCAAAAGCCTTGAGCATGTTTACAGGATTTGTCTCTAAAGTGTCTCTCTCCAAATAACCCAACCTTGCATCTATTTGAGGCTACTCCTTCAGTAACATTGGTCCAGGGAGAAGCTGGATCCATATTTTTTTTGCTTTGCCAAGTCAAGTGTCCTTAGATCCCAAAGTTTCCATTAGTGGATCCTTATCTTGAGGCTAAGCAACTCCAGTACAGATTCATCATAAAAGGGCCAATGCGAGCCCATTTCTTCACCTTTATAATCTCATATAGAAACGCCAAAGAAAGCAGCTCTTACCCGGATATCTTCCTTTCTGGGTTATATTGAGCAGCATCACTCTTTCCTGCCAGTTGTTTCATCTTTCAGCCGACAGCACTGTATGCAAACACTTTCACCCTCTTCTGCTCCTATTTACAAGCTGCCTGTGAACACTGAAGGGTAAGCTTTGTGGACCAAGAAGAAATCCTATTGGCTTGTGTAAGAGGGAGTGGTGATAAGAAGAGAGGGGAAGGGGAGGACAGTAGCGAAGGGTTTTTTTTTCTGAATGGCATGTAGTTTCTTTGTTGTGCCATGTGGGGGCAGAAAAATCCTTCACAGCTATCCTTGGACTGGGTATCAGAGTGGCACATGAGAGCTGCAGCAATTTGCGCCAGCAGCACTATTACAAGGGGAGATAAAGAAGCAGGCTTAGTAAAAGGAGGGGTGGGTCTTGCGAAGCAGCCCAAGCTCCTCCGCTGTTCACAGTTTCTCAGTGCATCTATGTAAGTCTTTGCGATTTTGTAATCTTTGGATCTTGGTTGATTTTTTTTTTTTTTTTTTTAGGGGTGGGCATGGAAGAATAGATCACACCGTAGCACCAAAGGACCACAACCAAGATTGTGATCCTATTTGTTCTGGATAGTTTGCCCCCCAAGAGTTAGTCATTTTTGTCTGTCTAGAACTTCACACATTATATTTGTGACACATGTGGTCGTAGTTTCTTTGTGACCTTCATGACAACTTCTGTGATTAGGCCTCTTAACTAAAATATAGTTTAAAAAGAACCTTATGTCAGCATCACAGACTTTCAGTGTATGCACACCTGAAAGCTTGTTTTTTAATACCCAAAGCACAGCATAATGTATAAATACACATTCATACTAGAATGTAGATTTTGGCTGAAACTTAGGAGAACCTTCTGAATGGTAATAGCCATTCAGCAATGGAACAGACTAACAAAGGTGGAGGTAACTAAGCAGAGACTGGATAGTTATCTGCCAGAGATGCAGATATTGTATTGACCAGTGGGGTGCCCTTCCAACCAGCAACAGCTGCTGGGGCTGTGAAAGCAGCTTCCTAGCAGCAGCATTGCTGCGGCTTCTCAGAACAGGGCAGGGCAGTGGCAAGCTTGGGACTCTCTGTCCCAGTCAGCAGCAGTGCTGCCTCCGTTAGGAGGTTGTGTCCACCCTGCCAGCCACTTCAGCTTCCAACTCCTTGATTCTGTGAAAGCAAATTGAGCTTGAGGCTTCTGTTTTCATTGCGACTGGTGTGTTTGAGTCTTTAAGCCTTTTGAAGTTAACAAGTGACTCCCCTGGCACAGTTCTGAAATTTTCCTCACTGTGGTCCTTCCCAGGATATGGTGTCCTTAGGGAAGGCTTATGGCTGGAGGCAGTGACATCCTTTTTGTTGCTATGCCAGATTATCACCTCGCTCTGTTTCTCCAACCTTCATCCTTTGTTGTTACCTTGGCTTCGTACAAGCAGTGTACAACCTCATTATCCTTGCAGTATGCTTCTGTAGTGGTATACAACCACACTTTCTGTCCCTGCCAAATTCCTGATAGCAGTAGAGTGTTCGGCTTTGAATTCGATCAGTGCTATCTTTACACTTTGGGGTGAAGTCATGCATTATAATTTGCTTGGCTGTACTAGATCAAACAGACCTGTTCCATGCCATCAAACAGACCTGTTCCATGCCATCACAGGTCCTTTTGGTTATCCAGCTTTTCAGTTTATCTCATTTTTCAGTTTTTCTGCATAAGGAAACTGATCATAGAATCATAGAGTTGGAAGGGACTCCTGAGGAAGGATGATCTAGTCCACCCCCCTGCAGTGCAGGACTATGCAACTGTACTGTAGGGGAATCAAACCTACAACCCTGGTGTTATCAACACTATGCTCTAACCAACACTATGCTCTAACCAACTTAGCTATACAGCAAATCATTGTCCTTGAGCAGATGTGCAGAACCTTTGGCCCTCCAGATATTGCTGAACTACAACTCACATCATCCCTGGCCATGCTTGCCGAGGATGATGGGAATTGTAGTTCAGCAATATCTGGAGAGCCAAAGATTCCTCACACCTAGGGTTGCCATATTTCAAAAAGCGAAAATCCGGGCACAAAAGTTGAGCAACATTCAAAATGCCAGCATTAAAAAAAAGTTGACTCTCCATTCAGATTTTGCCCCTTCTCTTCATTTTCATTTTCTGTGTGTGCTGATGCAATTATTATTGGCTGTTTATTGTGTGGATGATCTTGCTAAGGTGTTAGCAAGTGTTGTTCCTGTGGAGGAAGCAAATGTGTGTGAGAGAGAAGGAGGGAGGGAGGGAGAGGGAGAATGAGAGAATTCTCAAGGGCAGATGCATAGATTTCAGAAGCCAGATCAAACTCCTTACTTTTTTTTGGAAAATAATATTTATTACTTTTCCAACAATTGAAACACTACAAAAAAATGAACAATACAATACAATACAAAAACACTACATAACACTAACACATTAAACTAACAAAACAAAACAAAAACAGTTTAAAACACATCAAACAATTTCAATATCTATCTTTCATTCACTTATTTCAACGACCTCCTCACACCTCCCTTTTTGTATTCCACTTCTGTTAATTGTTTCAGCAATTCCTTTCCATCTTCCTCTGTTTTCTATCCTATAATCATCTTAACACATTCTAACCTTATTTTTCCTTTAATACTCTATTAATCTATTTATACTTAATTCCTTATAACATTTCTACTAAAGCCATATAACTTCATTCCAACATTTTTCTAACATTCATTAATTTTACAGTATTTCTATAGATAGTCTTTAAACTTTTTCCAATCTTCTTCCACCGACTCTTCTCCCTGGTCTCGGATTCTGCCAGTTATTTCCGCCAGTTCCATATAGTCCATCAACCTTCTTCGTATTTATACAGAAACTTTACTTTATCTTCTACTGATCTTATTTTTACTTTCCTTCCTTTGAAACTGAAAGACAGACCTTGGGGAAACTCCCACCCAAAGATGACCTTATTCCCTCTCAGCAGGGCAACAACATCTCCACAGTTTGGCCCAAGATCCAAAAGATATTTCGGGACGTCTTTAAAAATTTCCACTCTTGACTGTTGTACTTCTAGGTTCTTCTGGTAGTGCCAACCCAAAATTCTATCTCTCTCTTCTTTAGTTCAAAGAGTGATCAAGCAGTCTCTTATTCTATTCTTCTCTTCTTTCCCTCCTCTTCCAAGTCTGAAGGCCCTCACAATTCTAAACTCTTCTTGACCCAAGTCCAAGTCCCAAAAGTCAGCAAATCAGATCAACCTTACAACCATTGTCTTTTTTTAGTCTGTGCTGTATGTCAGTATCTACATAATTGGTGAGGCACAGGTTATTGATTTTCCTCCCTTCATCGCTATTTACATATTTGACATTTGTTGAGGCTTTTATACTTTTGGTATTGATTTACTTGACTATCTTGGATTTTCATCACTTCATGGTTACCTGTGGCTGAACCAATAGTGTGACCTCAACTTGCATCCTTTGAACTGGAGGCTGCATTGGTGCCATCAGTCATCAGGTGAGACTGTTGGACTGTTGGAGAGAGGTCCAACTGCAATAAGTGATCTCTGATCAAAGCAGAGGCAGAGGTGACTGAGATTTGTCCAGTAATTCCAACTCTGTAGAAACACAGTTTGCTCTCCTCAGTGGACAGAGGGCAAGAGAGAGACTGCATGCCATTGACTTACCCTTTGCCCCTGAACAGATGCTCAAAGTTGAGCAGGCATGTCTGTAGAGTAATTGCTGGGGCAGAGAGAGCAGCAGCTGGAGGGCAATTTCCTGGGAGATCCAGGCTGCTTTATTTGAGGAAAGTGAAAATCAAAGCAGAATAATTGGTTTCCATTAGTACAGCAAATGACTAATTTGGCTGCAGCAGCTGCAGGACGTAGTGGGTGCTTAACCCTCTATTTTACAAGTTGCAAGGGAGATGTTTTGGGGAAAATATTTGCCAGATGCTTCCCTATGTAAAGCTGCTTGCATGTTTTTGTGCAGCTGCTTTTAAATGTGCAATCAGAGTGACCCCTTATTGCTGAGTGGCTCTGTCTCCCCTCCTCCTAGCTTATTCCTCTGTCTCTTCCAGAGGTGAAATACTCCTGAATCAGAGTGGCCATGTGTTCTGTTTACAGAGGGCAGCCTCTATTTGAAGTCATCCTCCATTTAAAGGGCTCTCAATTCAAAGTCCAATTTAAAGATAAAGAACCATGAAAGAGAGCAGGAGAGGCCTTGATGTTGCCCACCAGCAGTTAGCGCCTGGACAGCAGACTGAGCAGGCACACAAGTCACCTTCTCCTCTCCATTATGGTGAGATTAGGTGTATTATACTGGCATCCCCCAACTTACGGGTGTTCTACTTGTGTGTGACTGTGTATATGTGCAGCACAAGAAAGTAATTAAGTCATTCAATTCATACCCAGAAGTGGCAGGAGAGAGCTGGAGAGTCCTCTTGGCTCGTGAGGAAGCCCCAAAGAGACCAGAGGCACAGCAGGGCTCAGCTTCCCCACTTAACAGCTGGTGTGTGGGGTAGTGCAGCAGCAGCTTTCCCATGCATCCTCTAGCCTCCTGCCAACCCCAGAGCTTCAGTTCTTTGGAATACGTGCAGTATTTTTGATATGAATGAAAAAGAAAGCATTTAAAGGGTGTTTAGAGGGTGCTTCCCTCTTTACACAATTTCACTTACGGGTGCAGGGGCCTGGGATATAACCCCTGCAAAAGTAGGAAGTTCTGTATGTCTGTTTAAATTTTAGTAACTATTTCTGATGTTGCAGCTATACATATAAATTAGTATATGTGATTTTTATGCAAGTCTTTTTCTTTGAAACATTAATCTTTTGAAACCTGCCTCTTGCTTGTAATGCAAGATTGGCTTTCTTTTGGTGAAGGTGGGGCCATGTTTTTTTTAAAAAAAATACTTTAAATTCATTTTCAAATATAGGGATGCCTTTATACGTATTCATTTTCTCTGTAACAATAGTACAATTAAGATGTATCCTACATTTAAACTGATGTAAAAGTAACATACCTTCCTCCCCCCAACAGAAAACTAACAAAAATTTATGTGTGTGAGCCAAAAAATGAAAGATGTAGCATCTAATTCATGTGAAGTAAGAACCCTGAGGAAACAGTGCATTCATTAACAACCACTACATATGCTAAAGGGATCATGATTTAAACATCTAAATAGTTCTAAATGCATGTGGTTGGGAACCAACACACTCTGCTTTTAAGTGATATGCATCAATTTTAAGTGATCTGCATAAAGGTGGTGTGGCAAGTGCATGGTAAATTGACTGCATCCAAGCAAGTGCCCTAAACTTATTCCGAATTGCCAAATGAGTTGAATGCTTCTAATGCAAAGATTTTGGGTTAATCAAAGACCTTTGAGTGCACTACTCTAGCTTGTATATGGGGTTACCATTTAATGGCCAATGTTTTTCTACTCTCAGCAAGAATCAGTAGTGACTGCTGCATTTTTATAAGATAAATTCAGAGTGTGTGAGATAATTGCCTTTTCATTGTTAAAAAAGGAGATATTTTCTTGGTAACTTTCCATGGTGACATTACTATAGGCTGTTAGACATTCCTTGAGCTGTGCTCCTGACAAATTACTGAACGACAGTGTTTCTCAGGGCTCCAATTTAGGCCTGATGTAGTCTGCATTTGAAATCTGTAAGAACTATGTTACTTTTGTTTTGCAACCCAAAATGTAATGACCTTGAGCTGTCTTGCTCATCTTTGCAGTTGGAACAATAGGACTGTACTGACACATCTCTTAAAGGTGACAAGTTTTCTTGAAGGTGAAGATCTGAAAAGGGAAAGGAAGTGAACTTTGCAGCCAAGAGAGATGGTGTCTTAGGAGTTAATGGTGCAGGCTTCTTAGTCATTTCTGCAATCCCATCCAATAGAAATTAGGCTGGCACTCTGTCACTTCTACAAGACTCCCTTTTCCCTCTTAACTTCAGAGTTGTGCCTAATCCCACTGATCATATGACTCAAGCAGTATATTAAGGCAGTGTACTCTTATTCCAGAAGTGAGGAATCTTTTTCAGCCTGAGGGCCACATTCCTTTCTGGAAAACCTTCTGAATGCCACATGCCAGTGATGGGTAGGGACGGGGCAAAAATGGACAGAGCAATGAATGTGTTTGTGCCCTTTTTACAGTAGGCTACTTTCTACAGACACATACAACCCTCTCTGTCCTCCATCCAGACAAGTTAAGAGGCATTATCAGAGTACAAGGACACATTCCAGCCAGGCAAAAACACTCTGAGTGAGGGGTAGCCTGGGGAGAATTATTGGGGACAGAGAGAGCAGCCTAGACTAGGGCTGTGCTTGACCCTTAGACCTGAGATTCCCTGCCTCTGTGCTATGCCATTGTTCTTCAACTCATGAGCCACAACTGGGTCTGATAGAAGGTGGATCACGCCAATGGTAACTAAGAGACAGGCTGCAAATAGATTTTAAAAGGGGGTTCCCCATTCTTCAGGTTGAAATGAAAGGCCTCTCCTGGATCTGAAAAAGGAAAGGCTACTCTGGACAGACGGCACTTTCATGAAAATGTTGAATGAAAGAGAGTGATACAGTAACTTAGGGTTGCCATACACCTGGATTTTCCCAGACATTACTGGGATTTCAAAGGTGGAATTGATGTCTGAAAGGAGGCGCTTTGTCCTGGATCTTAGGCAAGTCAATCAAAACAAAATACAACTCATCAACTTTCGGGGTGTCCTGGATTTTACTTTTTGAAATATGGCAATCCTAACGTAATTTCCATAGACAGGGTTAGCTCAAATTACCTAATGTTTAATTTAAAAACAACAACAACAACACAGCCTTTCTGTAATTTTAATATTCTTCTGGTGATATAGTGTTTTTCTTCCTGAAAACCTTGTAAATATATGTAAAATTAATCTCTGCCCCCACTTGCAACCTTTTTCCTCTAAGCAAATATTAAGTGTTCTGTTTTTCCTTTGTGCATGTCTTTCTTGAATTGTGATTCCAGAGTGTGTGCATATGCCCTGAAGTGAGCTGTAAATGAATTGATTTCTCCTCTCTGATCTTGAAGTGGTATATTTTCCAGGGAAGGGAAGTGAAAGTGTTGTTGAGACCCAGTGTCAAACATACTTCTCCACAAAATGGATGATGCAAAGCAGCAAAACTTTTACAAGAACTGAGCTGTCCGTAATCCTTTATCTATATATCCAACAGTATGTGAAGTCAGACCTGGTTAGGCCCATGAACTTTACATTCTCCATATAATTGATGAAGTAGGCTTGAATGTTGAGGTCATTGAGCTAAAATCGTCATCTGAGATGATGCAGATTTAAGCATTTAATTTATTAAAGAAATTGAACAAAAATATCCAGTTCTCTCTGAGAGCGAGTGGGGATTCACGTGATGGAATTTTCCTTTGTTCATGGAAAAAAAATCCCTCCCTTCACCTAGAAAACTAGCATGTCAGGAAGAAGGCCTCTGGTCTGGTTTTCTCTCTGGCATGCTCATTCTCTATGTGTAGGGGAGCATCCCAGCATGTGAGCCTCCAAATGCACTGTGAACTGGTACAAGTGAGACACATGTTTACCACTTCAGTGAGAGCTAGGTCACTGCTATGTGGCAGGCTGAGCAGGAAGAGTAATTCAATTAATATCAAATAAGTTTTAGCCATCAGGAAGTGATCTGTGGGTTGTAATTCCATTAGGCCTAACATGCTTAAATTGGACTTTCCTCTCACAATTTTTTTCAAGCTATGCAAAGCTTTTCAGTCTCAGCAGCTGGAGAAGACAGCACAAAACCCATTAGCAAAATACAACATGACCATTAAAGCATCAGATGTTTTCTGGAACGATATAAGATTCCTCAGTAGAAATAGTCAAAATTCAACACAAAACATTGGGTTAGCTCAACCATCCATTTCTTTGAGGTCTTTGGAATTGCCTGTGTTTGGATTTGCACTTTGGTATTGTATCATACATGTATGTGGCGGTAGACATGCCACATACAGTCTTTTACAGGGCCACTTTGTTTTTGCTGATTTCCCTATAACAAACACAAGTCCTGAACACTCTCCTAGAGAAGGTCACCTGAAGCCCCTTTCTCCACGGCATGTGCAGCCTCCTTTCCAGGTGAGCAGTCTCCCCATCTCACTGCAGAGTCCTCAGTTATGGCACCATTGTGTGCCCCACAGGTTGAATGAAGCAGGAGGCCTGGCTCTTGAAACAGTTCAGTTCAAAGTGCTCTGGCTGCTCTCCCTGGTATTGGTAAGAGACTTGGCGCAGGTTTTCAAATGAGTGGTGTTTTGGCAGCACCCTGACTGCCTTTCTCAGCAAGGAAACGGCCTTCCTCACTTTATGAGTAGGAAAGCTAATACAGTGGTGCCCCGCAAGACGAATGCCTTGCAAGACAGAAAAATCGCTAGACAAAAGAGTTTTCCGTTTTGGAGGTGCTTCGCAAAACGAATTTCCTATGGGCTTGCTTCACAAGACGACAGTGTCTTGCGAGTTCCTGCGGGTTTTTTTTCCCTTTCCCCCCTTTTTCTAAGCCGCTAAGCCGCTTATCAGCTGATCCGATCAGCAGATAAGCCGCTAAAAGCCGCTAATAGCGCTAATCCGCTAATCCTTCAATGGGCTTGCTTCGCAAGACGAAAAAACTGCTAGACGAAGAGAATCACAGAACAGATTCTTTTCGTCTTGCGAGGCACCACTGTAGTACTCGAAAGCAATTCGGTCCCTTCTTCTCTACACCCAAGTGCTGCATTGCTGAGCAGTCTGGATCATTCTGCCCTTGACAAACCAAACACAAAGGCCCTTTCTGAATGTTGACTTAGTCTTCCTTGGAAGAAAGGGGTGCCAGACAGCAGTAGTCCCCACTGGCAGCTTTGCACAGCCATAAAGTTAAGTGTACAGTAGAAACAAATGCATGTTCCTTGGAAATGCACTGGCTGCATCCCAGGAAGCAGGCTCACTGCTTCTCTCAAGGACGGAAAGTGCTTCTTTGTATCTGTAACCAATCCCTGTATTCTGATGTGGTCCAACAGTGACCCACAGAGCAGACTGGGCAACCAGCAGCCCTAGGTCCGCATAGGACAAGGAGGGAGGAAAATGGGGGAAGAGGGAGCTGTGGATAAAGAGAGAGCGAGACAAGGGAGTAGCAGTGAGAGAGACAAGAGTGTGAACCACTCCAAAAGTACATCAGCACAGCGTCCTGTAAACCCCAATTTCAAATCAGTGGTCTTCAGGAAATGATGTGACTTTAATTCCCCTATATGGTATGTTGAGGATAGGAAGGGCCCCGTGTGTTTCTCTGTACAGTGCTAGTGCAGTTCATGCTTTCAAATCATCACAATAGCTCCAAGAGTTTATACTGGATTACCAGGAAACGCTGTCCATTCTGCTTCTGGCTGCCATGTGCTTAGCATTGAACCGTATACATTCACTAAAAATGGAGAGCAGGAGAAAGGCAGGGCCAGTACTGTTGCTGCATATCTGAAATCTGGGCATTGAGTGGGACGCCAGAAAAGGGTATTGTACAATTGTATGCAAATAGACAATTGAGATGACAAGGACCCCTGCATGGTCGAGGTGTCCTCACATAAAGTGCCTTTCCATGTACATGCATAGGTGTGCCTTTGCAGAATCCCACTCAATGTGCAAGTGTCAGAGGTATAGCAACATTGGGGCAGGGCTAGGAGAACACAGCACCGTCTCCCTTTATGTGTATGCATGGCGGCACACGTGAGGAGGGCAATTGTGCCTTCTGATTTTAATCATAGAATCATAGAGTTGGAAGAGACCACAAGGGCCATCGAGTCCAACCCCCTGCCAAGCAGGAAACACCATCAGAGCACTCCTGACATATGGTTGTCAAGCCTCTGCTTAAAGACCTCCAAAGTAGGAGACTCCACCACACTCCTTGGCAGCAAATTCCACTGTCGAACAGCTCTTACTGTCAGGAAGTTCTTCCTAATGTTTAGGTGGAATCTTCTTTCTTGTAGTTTGGATCCATTGCTCCATGTCCGCTTCTCCGGAGCAGCAGAAAACAACCTTTCTCCCTCCTCTATGTGACATCCTTTTATATATTTGAACATGGCTATCATATCACCCCTTAACCTCCTCTTCTCCAGGCTAAACATGCCCAGCTCCCTTAGCCGTTCCTCATAAGGCATCGTTTCCAGGCCTTTGACCATTTTGGTTGCCCTCCTCTGGACACGTTCCAGTTTGTCAGTGTCCTTCTTGAATTGTGGTGCCCAGAACTGGACACAGTACTCCAGGTGTGGTCTGACCAGAGCAGAATACAGTGGCTTTGAGATTCCACTTTATGTTCTCACATTTCACTCTTATGAGGTTGGTAGCTGTTGTAATAGTTCTGTGTAGGGCTGCATAATACTTCCCATAAATTTCATCTCTTCAGTTCTTTGTACTATTGGCCTGCTTGTCTTATTGTGACTGCTTCATTTGCTGATTGTGGGAGCATTGTAGCCTTATAGTAATGAGACATATCTTCTAATGCTTTGTGATGAACAAAGGTTGGCTTTCAGTTAGGGAACATGAAAAACTGAACTTTTTAACAAGTAATTTTTATTAAATTCTTACTGTAATAATACAAATCTATAATAACAAGAATACCAACAAAGAACAAAAAAAGCTAATAACAAGAAATTAATGTTTGTGTGTGTGTGTTTATGTAAAAAACTGGCAGAAATATAACTCCTGTTGCAAATGATATGTTCTATCATGAACATATCATTTCGTGTACCATCATGAAATTTGAGGGTTTAAGTATTCTGTAAGACTTCTTAATCCAACTATTGTGTTCACCTGTTAAGACAGTTCTTACCATATTTAATCTTCTTTGAATGGAAAGAGTAGGAGGAAGTAATTAAAAGTTCTGAATGGTCATTTTGATAAAAGATTATATTATTAAGCTGCAATTCTACATGTATTTGGTAAGTGGTAAGTCAAAATGGCTGCAGGAAAGTAGCAGAAACCCCAACTAATTAGTGAGAAATAATACATCACAGCTGATCCAGTGTAAATAAGGTGTCATAGTCATTACTTTAAATTCATAATTAGTAGTCAGTGCAGATAAGAGCTCTCTTGAATCATTACAGCAACTGGACTCTCAACATGATCAGGTGTTTATGGCAACAAGATGATAACAAATGTGGTGAGGGGGGTTATTCTTTCATTTGGTTTTTTTTAATTGTGTTTTTATGCTGCAAAGCATCCTGTGATCCTATGATGAATTAAATATATAAATATATAAATAAAAATCCTTTTTCAGACTGAGGGTTGGTTTTTTTAATGGTGGATTTCATTAAGTATAACTTTAATGCCTGAGAATTCATTTTTAATTACCGGTATTTTGCTCCTTCAGGGCAGCCGCTTTCTCTCCTCTCACCTGTGCTTGTTTACAAACAGACAACCTGGCGTCAGCATGAAAATAAATATACATAATTTGGTATTTACTGGTTGTCCTAATCATCTCCCTCATAACAGAGATAGTGAGAGGAATTCAACATAGTGATAAGGAGATCATTCCATCAGTGCAAGCATTTCTGCTTTTCTGGTAGAACAATCTCCCCTCTCCCCTCCCCCCGTTATGGGCGTTCTTCTGACCCCCCCTCAGCCAATTTGGGGGTGCATGCTGGGAAGAGAACCAGCCTTTGCTCAGGCTTCCACTAGTAGGACGTGTTTGTTGAACCTGACCCAACAAATGGCTGAAAGAGGTGCTTAAAATGTATGGAGGTTCTGCTTCCTAGTCAAGACAATTCATGGTGACATTTCCTCCCCCCGCCTGCACCCATTCCTGTTCTTCCAGGCTGCAGCATATAGCAAATGCAGTATGTCAGTCAATCTAGTTGCTAAACAGCTGCCTCTTGCTCTTGAGTTGAATATCAATCAAATGAAGAATGCAATTTCTGCTGTTCAAGACCTATTTAATTTGCCAGGATGCTGTTGCCTTTTGGAGACATTTGCCCTCTGATTGTGTGCAACTTGTACACCAAGGTGGCTGGAAAATTTGGTGCTCATTAAGCTGTGCTGCATGTCTATACAAAGGCCATTGGCTTCTGAGGGACCAGCATCTGGAATTAAGCAGTCCCCATTTTATGAAGCCTCATCAACCTAGAAAATAATGCATACGATGTTAAGTCAGGTGGACCTGTCAAGATGTCCTACACTTTGAGACCACCAACTCTGGCCAAGAGGGAGTTCCAGATGTCTTTATAAAGCAGCCTGACCCTTAGGAGGCACCATATGGGCCCATTCTCTGACTTCCTGCCTTTTCCTCTCCCATTGCCATTGGGTCTGCACCATCCATTGCTGTGCTAGGCCACCAGTGAGCAATGGGAGCAGCTTGTGATGGCCTCAGGGCAGGAGGTCTGACAACAATATTAATGAAGCAATATTGCTCTAAAGACCAGAGAGTGTGTCCTTTACTCCTAGATGTGCCAGTTCTCATGAACACAAACATTGCCATGTCACACAGGGATTGCTGAGAGCAGCGAGGTGTGCTGCCACTCCAAGACAAGGCCTTCATAAAGCATGTCTGTCTGTCTTTCCAGGGCTGAGCGGGCAACAGCTGTGCTGCTGGCAGATCCCTGTTTCCAGCTCCGTTCTATTCAGTACTTGTTGGGGAACACGGAGCCTCTAGTCTTGGGGATGGCATCAGCTTCTGCTGACAAGAAACATTTCTCCCTGCAGAGCTGTAAGTATCTCCCCTGATTTTCTGTGCTTAACATACGCCGTGAGTTGCTTGTTCCTGCATGGCTCCTTGTTGCCTGCCACTTTGCCATTTGGGTAACTCCTAGGTGCCTTTTGTAGAAAGGGTGATCACTGAGATCTCCGCTACAGAGCCTGTAAACAGCTGTCTTGTCCTTGCTACCTTGCTGTGTGTCTCCTCCCTCCTTGCCTGTCCCTGCTCTTCACAGATGCTTTGTGTATTTGAGGCCACCAAATATATTTGCCCTGTGGCAATAACATGGGAATAACTCCGTTTTCCTCTTGCTGTGCCTCTGCTCTCCAACAGCAACAGCAACAACTGTTCCATCCTGTTTCCACAGGCATATGGTTTCCTACTCTGAGAATAGGATGCTGAGCTAGATTAGCCCACTGGCCTGATCCATCAGGGTCCTTCTTACGTTTCCTAAGAAGGATCAGCTAAGAATTCAGGCAAAAGAATAGGTTTTAAAAGGAAAAAAAAAAAGTGTATATACATATATGTAAGCTCATTAGCCTCTCTTCTAAGAAGTATTCAAGGCTGCTTTTCCATAAAGCCACATGGAAAAATAAAGCCACACTTTAAAATGCATCTGCTGTAAAATAACAACACAATAAAACAAGATAAGACACAACACAGTAAAACAAGATAAGTCACAAATTGGGTGGTGAGCTGACTGTAGCTCCGTGCATAGAGCAGGTGCAGGGGGGTTTAGCAGAGCAATGTGGACTTGTGGGATGCCCAGTGGTAGGGCACAGGATTTGCATGCAGGGAGGTCCCGGGTTCAGCCTTCTTACATTTCCAGGTAAAAGGATCAGGTAAAAAGGGATGTGAAATAGTTTTGCCCAAGACCCCCTAGAGCTGCTGCCAGTTAGAATAGTAAACTATACGAGGCTGGATTGACTCAAGGGCCTGCCTCAATAGAAGGCAGATTCCTGCATCAGCAATGCCAGCAACAGAGGCAGCTTATTCTTCAGCTGCTCAGGCCCACTGTCCTGTGGCACAGCAGAGCAGCACATGGCACTGCTTATGGTTCCCCGGAGGGACCAGTCGTGGCTGTGTAGAGTACCCACACTGTGCATCCGCCCCACTGTGTGTGTGTGTGTGTTTTCAGAGAAGAAGTAGTTTGCATCTTTTCTTATTTTATTTTCACTTAACATTGCCCCACAGCCCATTTTAAGGACCCAATCCTATTCGCTGAGTAGGATAGCAGCAAAAAAAAAAAATCTATAGCGAAAAAATACGTGCTGTTATGTATGCATTTGCATACCAAACTGCCACATGCCATCTCTTAAAAGAAATGTGTGTCCAGCTGGAGAGAGAGAGAGAACCAAGCTCCTGTCCTTGGCTCTGCCCATGCCCTTGAAGTTTGCTGAGATAGAGGAAAGCAATTGGAGCGCTGAGATGGAGGAAACCGTGATCCCTAAGGAATAGGGCAGGCTTTATTTACACAACCTCTAGAAACTGTTAGTTCCATGGAGATCTTGAGCTGATGACGAAATAAGGCATTATGTGATTGGGGTAGTGGTGCAGAGCTGCTGAAGTGATTGAGAACTGTGGAAGATTACTGCAGCAGGCAGCAAAGCTTTCTCTTTCTTTTAACCTCCGCTGAATTGTGGCCATTATGATTTATCTCACTCTCTCTATGAAAGGCTGGCTGAAGTCCTCCTTGCTCAGGCTTGCGCGGAGGGGGGGGGGAGGCATTTCCAGTTTTTGTTCTCCAGCTGCGAATGCATGCAAACCAGGGCCAGCCCTACCATTAGGCAGAGTGAGACAGATACTGTAGGATAGGAAACAACAGCAAAGTGCTAAAGGGCAGAGCCGTTGTGTACAGGGCCTGCTCAAGATAATTTGCTGCCTGAGGCAAATGACTAGATGATGGCCTCTCCCCTCCCTCACCATTCCATGCACAGAAGTTGACTGGACTGCAAGCTGCATCAGCACTTGTGATGGGATAGCATAATTCAGCACCTGAAGGCAGCAAGCTAACTTAGGAAGGTGCAAGACAGGCCACATGGCACACACAGCTCTGTCCTCCCAAGGTGGGGAGCTGCCAAAAGGACACTGGAGGACTGGCCAGGGGATGTTGCTTATCCAGCATCTGCTGCCTAAGGCGGCTGTTGCGCTCTGCCTAATAATAGGACTGGCCCTGTGTGATTGCCGTGCAATCTGCCCAACGCCCACTGTGCTAGGCTGCTGTCCTTGGGTGCAGTGGAGGACCCCATGGTTACTGTTGAACTAAGATTCAGTTGCCAGTCTGGTTGGATTTTATACATGGCATGGGAAGGAGGGTGCCATCTTCTCCTTCAGACCTCAGGCAACAAAACGTCTTGGTCCAGCCTTGATAAAAAGCAATACACTTCCAGGTTTTTACAGAACTAAGGCATCTTAGAGAGGCCATTTAGCCAATATGATAAACCGCATCTTTGCTCAAGTATGATCTCTGGTTTCTTCCCTTGTGAATCTCTGCTGAGCCCAGGAAAGCTAAATCCAAGAGAAATGGAAGGGGGTAATGACAATTACTCTACCATGTCCAAATATGCTCACTGTTGAGTGCTTGGAAAAAATTTGAAGCAGTACTATGGAAAGTTGATGATGATCCTCTGCTGTCAAAAAAAAAAAAAGGAAAGTAATATTAGAAAGTGCTCTGGGTTTACTGTTAACTGGGAATCCTAAAGCTAAGGGGATGCCTCACATGGAACAAGGCTGTGCCTTGGGGTGGTTGCTGCTGTATTAGAGTCTACGGGGAATATAACCACTGTCCTTTCCTTCCTGCTAATGTCATTATTAAGTGGGACTTCCCTGCTTGCCAACTGCAGGTTCCCTTTTCCTGCTGATAGTGTGAAAACGTGTGCTAGAGGGAAGGCAGTAGCCTGCAGAGGACACCACAGGCAGATTCCCTTTTGTTTTCCGCAGTGCACTGTGCATTATATCTTAAAGAGGCACTGTTAATTGTTTCCCAGAATGGAGCAGGCTGAGTCCCCTGCCCCTCCCCCGTCAGTCTAGCATTACCTACTGTTGCACCCTCTTGCCTCGCTCTGAATTCCCTTACCCTACAGCAGAGTGCTTGTGTTCCCATCCTATTTCTGGGCTGTGGAGGGACTGTTCCCGCCCCACCCATCAGAGAGTGTCTGTCTAAAAGCCTGATTCCAAAAATGCATGTACTTGTGTATCTGCCAGCAGCACCACCTATGCTGATACTGAGCTGGCCCAGCGGCTGATATTCTCTGCCATAGGCAGTCTTTGCAAATATTAGATCTGCTTTTGAAGGTTGCTTCATAGACTCGGGTGTATGGGCATGGCCAAAGTTGCCCTGTGCCTTCTCTGCCAACCATTTTTTCCTGCTCGGACCAGTAAGGAAAACTATGCTAGTTCTCGCAGGCGCTTTGCTGTGTCAAATCCCAGAGGCCTAAGGAAACCAAAGAGGCAGAGGCAGAGGTCAGAGGCAGTAATACTTCTGAATACCAGTTGCTGGAAACTGCAGGAGGGGGAGGTGCTCTTGTGTTCAGATCCTGTTTGTGGGTTTCTCACATCTGGTAGTTCACCGTGGGTGGACTACATGGGCCATTGGCCTGATCCGGCAGAGCTCTTCTTATGAAGGCTCCCCCAGAACAAACACGTGCTTATCAGAAATGTGAGGGGTGGAGAGAGAGGCGGAGGGGGTGTGTGTATGCAGGAGCATGCATGCTTCAGAAGATCTTTCTCACATATTATAGCCAGAGCCCTTAATGGCATTGACCTTAATGGCATTGCTTAACCTTTGTAGGATCACTCCTGTGTTCATGAGTTGCTCAGATAAGAAGCTTTGATTGCCCTGTGACAACTGAAGAGTTTTCACCCCTTTCATGGATGCCTTGCCACTCTGGATGCAATATTTAACATCCATTTCCTTGTCATTGTCTGGAGGACTTGGTCATCTTTGATCGCATGGTCTATAGCAGTGTTCCCCAACCTTGGGCCTCCAGCTGTTTTTGGACTACAATTCCCATCATTCTTGACCACTGGTCTTGCTAGCGAGGGATGATGGGAGCTGTAGTCCAAAAACAGCTGGAGGCCCAAGGTTGGGGAACACTGGTCTATAGGGTTCTGAAAGCTTGCATATTTTAAAACATAGACTAGTCTTTCTCTTCAGCACTCTAAATCTCTGGGTTGTGTAATTGTAGCAAGAGTTGTGGCCACAATATGCCCAGGGAAGCTATACCTGCATGCTGCTTTCCATGCATGCTGTCAAGTGGTGGCTTTTGAGAACTCTACCCTTGTCCCTGTCCCATAGATCACTACTGCGCAAAGCCATTTCCTCTGTCCTGTGATAACACTGAGAACAAGGTGCCTCACCTCTTTGCGCCTCACTTGGTTAACAGATCAGCTCATGCTGGGCTCTGCCACCATGTGGCCAAACACCTCCACCGCAGCTTCATTTTAATCCCTCCCAACCAGTCATTGGTGGGATGGGGCTGAAAAAAGAAATCTGGAGCAAGGCCCCCCACACCCCCTGCTCTGCATAGTAATCGTAGAACCTGTGCTGCCGCCCCCCCCCCCTGCTGCCACTTGTCCTTCCTTTATCATTAATCTGTCTTTTTCTCTGCAGACACTGATTACATCAGCCAGGAAGAGCTGGCCAAGGTGGAGCAAATGCTGGGCCACCTCAGCGAAGAGTCCAAGCAGGCTGCAGCCTCCACCTTGGTAAGCTTCCACCTAATGAACTGAATGTGTGTGGCCACTTGCCCAAGGCACCCTCCATAGCACCACCCCTCGCAGGACCTCAACCGAGGCAAAATATCAAGCACCGGCCCTTGCTGCATTGCCCGAGGGAAGTGAAGGCGCAGCATTCACGGGGTCCTGCAGATACAAGGGCCGTTACTGACCTTGCTTGGCAACACTGGGTACCTGGTTTGGCTTGGACATGTTAAAACCATATGGGGTAAGTGTCCACGTTCCATGGCAAAGGTTGATGCTGACCTCTAATGCTGTAGGGCAGCAATAGCCAGTGTGGTGCCCTCCAGCTGCTGCTGGACTCCAGCTCCCATCACTGCTGACCATTGGGAGTCCAACAGTATATTGGCATCTCCTTCATAACCACCCCTGCTTTAGGGCTAGTTCTGAGCCATCTGTAAGGAAAGTGTGTTTTCCTGTGGAAGCAGGATCTGAGAATGGGCACAGGTAGATGCGTAGCATACATATGCACAGGTGCTAATGCACTCTTACTAAGCTAATAATATCCTCAACTTCATTAAGCAGCGGTGGCTATTCTTTTTTTTGGGCTGAGAGTCACATTCATCCTTGGCCCATGCTCTGAGTTTACATGCCAGTTGTGGGGGTGCACACATACATGACACACTCAAGAGCCGCACAGCCCCCCCTTCTCAGCTGATCCATGCTGATCAACCGAGGAATTGGGTTATTATCCCCTTTCTGCTCATCAAATGATCTGCCTGATGACTAGGAAGGGGGAACATCGAAGGCTCTGAAGCCCACCTACCTCCTACCGAGTGTACTTCACTGTTTTTCCCCTTTGTCTGGCACTGCCAAAATTGGTGGTGGGGAGTCAGACAAAAACTGACTGAGGGGTCAGATCAGGCCCCTAAACCAGGGTTTAGCCAGCCCAGCAGTAGTACAACATAGAATGAATATGAGAGTCAAAATTCCTGTGCTATGTGCTCACTTAACAAGGTCGCTGAGTACAGCACTTACTTATGACCACTGAAATATGCTTGTTCTGTGTGTTCTTCACCATCTGTAATCTGCAAACACCCAGCAGCCAAGCAGATATCCCAGTGGGAAGAGGTTCCACTGTCTTCAGGGAAGTGAGGCCTGAGAGCTCCATTCTCCCTCCCCTACCACCCACCCAACCCAAATCTTTGCCCAAACAATTCCAATTTCTTTTGAAATTCTGAACCTTGGAAGCAGAATAAGCTGTTCAAGATGAATTTGCAAAATTGAAGACACAGAACTGGGTTTCTTTGTTGGAAAAAAATTGGACTGGATGGGCACGGAGGGAGGAGGAGCTTAAGCAGCACAGAAGCTACCCAGATGGACTCCGGCTGCTGAAGCAGCCCCCGCGTGTGTTGCTGTCTGGGTGACCTCCAGAGAGAAGCTGTGATCCAGGAAGCAACCTGATCTCTGCCAGGGGTAGGATCTGAATTATTAATGTGGCTGCTCATCTTCCAGCTGCAGTTTGGAGCTGCATAAAGGCTGCTGCAGGAGGACAGGGTGGGGTGGGAGAGACAGCTGATGGGATGGGAACACACTGTCCCTGGGTTCAGTAGGAACTCATGCTCTTAGCCTAGGCCAAACCCGGGGCAGGAAGCAAACCTTCATTAAGGACCTCAAGCTAAGCTGAACTCTGTGCATTCTTTGCACAGGGAGACGAGTGCAGAGAAGTTGACTAGCTCCGTATATTCTTTACTACTGCTTCCGCTGCTGAGATTATTAGCTCTCCCAAAATTATATTGAAAGATAGCAGGATATGTATAGGTGCACTTAACGGTGGTCTTTACAGGCAGTACTCATGGTCCATGCTCCAAGGGGGAGATTCATAAGAGATACATTTATATTGTTATCTTTTCAAAACTTTTTAAAACTCTCACTTTCTCCCCCTAGTGGCAGCAGTCTGCTCACTGGGATTCCCTCACCTCTTGAACAGACAAGGCCCTCCCTTCCATTATGACATCAACCGGGAGAAGGAGTCCCCATAATACCCAAAGGAGTGCAGTCCCTACGGTCATCAGCATTTTTATAGAACTCCCCAGTGAAAGACGTTACATTTAAAAGAAGAGGAAATAAAATTAATAGCTTACTTTTTAAAAATACCTTTCCCCTGATTACAGAGCATAGTTAGCAAGGAAACGTGGGCTTCACTCCACAGGCCAGGGCTTCACATCCCAGTGGCAGTGGGAGAGAGGTTCATCCGCTCATGTTCCTATAACATTTTGCACCAAGAGCGAGACAGACCTATCACACTCCCCCTCTAGACATCCAGGGCCTAATCAGGCCATGAGGAGGAGCAATCAAAGGTGGACACTGCCCTGTGAAGAACAGGACACAGGAGGCTAGAATTCCTGTTTTCTCCTCTTTCCTTGGCCATGGAGGTAGAGGTAGCCCTCCAGTTCATGTAGCCCTCCTGAGAGTAGAGCCCTCATAGCTGATAGTGGAATCTTCCTGGAACCATTTCCCCTCCTACCTCACTGGCAACACTCTTAGAGAGTTGCTGCATGGAGCAAAGCAACACAAGTGGTTCTGATCTAAAATTTGGAGCAGTGTCTTAAGTAAGCCCTGGCATGAAATGTACGAAGCCAACCAGCCATTTCAGTTTCAGCGTCTAGTGCAGAACCTTCATGTTATTAACTGTTAATGAGCTGCTGTTCTTCTGCCATGTGACGCCTTGCATTGCACCATGATGTGGGCTGGGTGTTGGCAACTGCCAATAAACTGAGTGGATGTGTTGCTTCTTTTGCAGCCCACCAGTGAGGAGGACCTGTGCCCCATCTGCTACGCGCATCCCATATCTGCCGTATTCAAGCCATGCTCCCACAAGTCCTGCAAGTGAGTAATCCCTTGGGGGATGTGGGCTTTTCTCTACTTTTGCTTCCTGGTTGGATGGAAGGGATCCTAGAAGGTGCCCCAGACCATAGCTTGAGATTTAATTAACGGATTTTGCCATTTGAATTCTCTGAAGCTTCCTAGCTGAAATCTCCTTTTCACTTGTTGCCCTAATGGAAAGACACAGCAGCATAGTGCTTCTGAATAGCTACTTAGGCCAGCTCTCCCATATGCAAGGCTGTGATTGCACTGCGCATGCAGATTCAACTGATTTGTGGTTTTTTTAAGCTAGCATTTTAACCTATTGGGCTGCAAAGTTTGGTTGATAAAGTGTGCCATTTGTAAATAAATCTTAGAAGCCATGGGGAAGGCTGATCAGGATTCAAACTGGCTGGGGGCAGGGGAAGACTTCAGTGTCTCCCATTCCTCTAAGTCATTACCATGACTTAGCACATGCCCCCAAAACAAATTTGTGTAATTTGTTTTATAGAGAAGCTGTAGAATTTGATTTTAAGAGGAAAGTGGGCATTATCTTGCATGCACAGGACACTTGCACTCATTTATGCCTAGCAAGGGACTTTTAGGTACTTTGTTGGGCCAAAGCTTGGCCTCTAGCTGTGAACAAATGTCCAAGGCCTCCTGCTCTTGTCTTTCTAGAGCCTGCATCAACCAGCACCTGATGAACAACAAGGACTGCTTCTTCTGCAAAGCCACCATCACGGGTGTGGATGATTACATGAAGCCAGCCACCTCCTAGTGCCTGGACCCTGCAGGGCAGGGCCGCATGCCCAGGCAGCTTCTCCACAAGATGGACTCTCCTTGCTTCGAGAGCACCTCTGTCAAAGGCGGCTGCTGTTCAGCACAGCTGAGCTCAGTTGTGTGTTTTTTTAATTTATAACACTTCTTGCAGGCCAGGCACTGCCATATGCATCCCCTCGGCCACATCATATCCTTCAACCCCCCTGAATTTAGGTACACCTCCTGTTGCTGTCATTGACTCCAAGCCAGCAGGCACTGGGCTTTTCCCATGGGGCATGTACAAGGGGGCTGAACATGCTCAGGTTTTCTACCTCAGCCTGAATCTGTAGCTCCTTTTCTGCATTTGCCCCAGGAAGCCTGTCTCGTACTGTAGCTGGGACACATCCCCTTTGGTGTGGTGCTTTTCTCGATGGGGTAAAAGCTGATCTCACAGGCAACATCGCTCCTGTGAGCCCAGCTGGCCACTAGCAAAGTGTGTTTTTTGCTGCAGCGCTTAGCAGCTGTTTTGACAAGTGTGTGTGTTGCTCAGAGCTGGTTGAGATATTTACGTGGGCATATCGTGCAGCAGCCTGCCCAGCTGTGCCACCTGATATGCTTTGGTGACGGAGGGAGATATTGACAAGCCATTCTCCCACCTGCAATCAGATGCGCTGGTAAGTGAAAGATTGTACCATCTGTCCACTTAAACATTAGACTCTGCTCTTTGTGCATATAGCTCCTTTCCTTTGCAGGTAGGGACTGCTAGATACGCATAGCAAAGACACAAGGCCCAGTTTTTGGTCTGGGGAGCTTAGTGAATGCAACAGCAGGCACACTATGCCATGACTAACAGAAGTGCAGAGATGAAGCCCACAACAACCAGAGGAATGAGTCTGAATAGACTCCCAAGCTTCTCCAAGAAAAGAAAAACAGATATAGCGGGGGCCAGAGTTTGTCCCATGCATTGTATTCTGGTTGGGAGAAGTACGAGCTAGGTTGATCTTTATGGGCTACTGCAGGGGTGAACCTGATTGCACTGCTCTCTTCCACCAGCAGAAGGTGCCCATGGCACCAGCCCTTCACTGTGTGACCAGGCTGCCTGTACTATCCAGGAGCAGACAAGGATGGTTGCTGTTTTTTAATTTACTAACTGTGTGTGACTTGTAACCAGAAGTGTCGGGGAGGGCAGCAAGCATTGTGCTTGAAGCAAGGAATTTTAACTTATGTGCATCTATGATTGTCTCTCTCCCCCACCACCCTCCAAAGTGGAAGGGGTGTTAACTTCCATACAATGGAATATTATTAAATTATTATTCCTTAAGGCGGTGAGCTATGTGTATTCTTCTCTCCATTTTATGGAGCACTGTCCTAAAGGCTGGCACAGCAGCAGTACAAGATGGGATTGGCTGCAAGGAAGCAGCGGTAAAAGTGAGATGCCATACAAAACTGCCATTGTTGTTCCCCAAGCGGAGTTAAAGAAAACATATGACACACCACAGCTCCCATTCTTCATGACAATATAATTTCATTCCCCGTCCCCATTAATTGACAGAGCCCTTTCCAGAGTTCTTGAATAGTAATAGTTAGTGATTATTGGCCATATGGAGGGAAGAGAGAGGGATCAGTCTCTGTAAGGCAGTAGAGTTCCAAAGAAGAGGATTGTATTCTGTCTTCCCTTTGTGCAACATGAGCAGCACATGTTATCCTGAAATAAAAGCACAGCATGCTGTTCTTTCTCCTCACCGGGCCTGCCTGGGACTGTTCTCTTGCAGCAGCTGAACTCCTACTGCAGAACCACACAAGCAAGCATTTTCCTCTTTGCACATTAGGGTTACTTTCCCGTAGTAGCTCAACGGCCTGTGGCACTGGACAACCCCTGGAGCTGGCCCAGGTCATTGTGCCTTATGCTAAGCAGTGATTCTGAGGAGCACTCCAGCCAGCTTACAAACCTCCTTATCCTACTACACTCCTAGGATTCCAGCAGAAGGTTAGTATTTTCTCAGCATAAAAGTCAACAAGGAGCCCCCGCTCCCAAGGCACAGGGTGGGGATTCCCCTTGTAAGAGGGTAAGACAGGGAGGGCCCTCTCAGCAGGTCCAATACTCAAGGCCCAGGACTGCTACATGATGATGCGTGGCTCTGGTACAGACTCCGCAATGGATTTGTGAGGCAGCACGTTGGCACCGTTGAGGTAGAGTTCATCGTTTACAATGACATCCTCTCCCAGCACTGACACATTCTCCATCCGTACCTGAGGAAGGGCGTGACATACAGTTAGACAACTCTATGCTGAGCTGGGGGGAAGTAGTATGTTACAAGATAGACTTAGGCTAAGGCAGTTATTTGCCTCCATGGTACAGTCCTATGGCTACTCAGGAGTCTGTTTCTAACAAGTTCTGCCCTTGCTTTTCTGGCTGTGGGCTGCTAATTAAAAGCAGGAGCAGCCAGAATGAGATGCCATGAGAATTAAACCTGTAGAGTTTCCCTAAATCTGGTACCAATTCAACTCATAGGGAAAGGACAGCTTGATACCTAGCACAAAGCAGCACTGAAAGATATTAAATTGGGACTTTATAGGGCATGTTTCCCTGTTATAAATGCAGCTCTCATAATAATAAGGGTAGTGAGTATGAACACACAACCACTGCAAAGCTACAAGTCCATCATGAGTGAGAAAACAAACATGCAGGCATGTGAAGAAACTACATCACAGTAGCATTTGTGTGGACTGTGCACTCCAGCTCACTCATCAGTAAAAGAACTAGTTAGTCTTGCTAAGATGCAGCTCTGACCAACAGTGCAATTCTTAAGTCCCAGACACACTGGCTGGGAGAGGTTATGGTATGACCTGATCTCCCCACCCCTGTGTCTCGGGTGGCCTTAAGCTGGCGACTTCACCTGGCTGAAGTAAAGCTCTCCTGGCACAAGCTATCCCAGTGTGCAGGGCAAAAAGGGGGTATGTTAAGGCCAGCAAAGAGGCAGATTGGGGCCCCCGAGAGGAATAAACAAAATTATCCTGCATTCCAGCTCTCTCCATTTACTGGTCCTGCCCAGAGAGGTAACATTTCCCCATAGAAGAGCAGAAAATGTTTACATTCCCTCAGCCTACAGCAGTTGGGCTGCAGCTTCACTTTCCCCAGTGTGTATCTGCCTGATGAGGATTGCTCTGTCACATAACTCACCCACTGGCCTACAGAGGAGCTCCAGCCAACGATGCAGGACTCCAGCCACGAATGAGACCGGATCCGCGACCCCTTCAGCACAGTGCAACGTTTGATCCGAACCCCGTCCTCTATCACCACGCCTGCCCCAATGGTGACATTGGGACCAATACTGCAGTTCAATCCAATCTTGGCAGTTGGGTCCTGAAGTGGAGGGGGGAAATTGTGCATGAAAGTAAATTGGTGTTTCTTGAACAGCTTCCACAGCTCTGGTCTGGGAAGTAGCTTCCTCCTCCTCAGAGGAAACTAGATGGGAGAGAACAACATTCCTTCACAGCTCTAGTCCACAAGATGGTAGATGTAATATCAAGAGCTGCTGTTGCCTTGCTCAATATACTACCAGTTTTAGATCAGCCTTTAATGAAGTGCTACCCACCCTCGCTCCAAAGAAATACAAGAATAGAATTACCACTAATACATTCCCCATGAAACCCGGTCCTGAGTGCAGCCTCTCGGGATGTTTCAGCCGTAGATATTGCAGGTACATGCACATGCCGGTTAGAAAGTCTTTGGGCTGCCCAATGTCCATCCAGAACCCTGTGATAACAAAGCTGCATTAATAAGACACCTGTCTCCATTGATGGACCTTATACCAGCCTTCCTCCCCAA
Source organism: Podarcis vaucheri (assembly GCF_965113315.1). Taxonomy (NCBI): domain Eukaryota; kingdom Metazoa; phylum Chordata; class Lepidosauria; order Squamata; family Lacertidae; genus Podarcis; species Podarcis vaucheri. Next base: position 75,148,495 of record NC_138760.1, on the reverse strand, counting down.
AGGCAGCATATAGCAAGATGTACAGTGAAACCGCATTACGTTGTTTCATTCAAACATTGCCCTACGGGGCCCTTGCATGTTATGTGGCATCTTCCACATCTTGATCTTATTTTTACTTCTCAACTCCAGTTCCAGGTCATCACTGACTTAACATCTAATTGTCTAATATGCCCTCTCCTCAAATCACTGCCTACAGCTGTGAGAGCCCCTTAGGATCAAAGTACCATTCCAAATCCTTCCATGTGTCCTTACCCTGCAGTTCCATGGCATAGAGTTGTCCTTGTTCTGCCATCACTGGGAATATCTCCTTCTCAATCGAGGTAGGCCGCAGCTAAGGGAAGACAAGAGTACTACCAGTTGGCCATTTATGTTGTAAAGAATAGAGATGTACTGTTCCCACGGACATCATCATCCTTAATCTCACCGGCATGAAAAGATGAGGTGCCCAACTAAAACCAAAACCCCAAACACCCCAGCCAGTCTGCCCTGTGCAAGATCCCTGTTCCACCCTTCCTGCCTCATACCTCGATCCGCTGTAGCACACTTGGGTTTAAGATGTACATGCCAGCATTGATCTTGTTGGAAACAAAAACTTGGGGTTTCTCCACAAAGCGGTGTATGCGCCCTGTATCTGACTCGCACACCACGACGCCATATTTGGAGGGCTCCTCCACTTTGGTCACCTGCAAGGCAAAACTGGCATCACACCCAGCCATGGTACTCAGAGGGCACAGAAAGAGCTCGCTTGCACTGCCATGCCTAGTTTACTATCCTGATCTCTTATTTTATAAAGAACCCCATGACCAAAATAAAGAGTAGGACAGGTCCACATTCACACAGAAGACCTTTACTCCAGCCACTTTTGTTTCTGCATTAGAGAAAGATGTGGGTGTGCAGTTCATCCCTAAAATAAGAACACACACCCTAATTCTTCTTTGTTTATGAACTAATAAGCGTGCTCCTGTGCATGTAAACAAGGGGAGGCATTTATAACACCCACAGGAGGGGCTTGATTTTTTTTTTAAGTGGGTTGCAGAGGGTTGGACTAGATGTCCCTTGGGATCCTTTCCAACTCTACAATCCTATGATTCTTTGTTCCTGCAACTACGGTTTTTGCCAAGTATTAAGGGTTTGTGGAAGTGATGGAGCTCTTTCCACCTATGTCTCCAGCTGGCCTGCTAAACTTAGCTTTCTGGCAGCTCTGCAACCAACAGAAACTAGGTGGTCCAAGGATCCACGGGCAATTCCAAGCAAAAGAGCAAGGGATCTACCCTTTGGCTTTCCAAAGATGTTGGCAGACTACAGTTATCATCCCTGACTATTGGCTCATGCTGATGGGACCTGGAATCCAGCAACCTCTGGAGGGCCACTCCAGCAATGGAGCATTGCAAGCATGGAGTGGGTGCCCCACAGGTACCGTATTTTTTGCCCTATAGGACGCACTTTTTCCCCTCCAAAAATGAAGGGGAAATCTGGGTACGTCTTATGGGGCGAATGCAGGCTTTCGCTGAAGCTTGGAGAGCGAGAGGGGTCTCCAGGCTTGGAGAGCGAGAGGAAGTCTCCAGGCTTTAGGAAGACACCCGCAGCCTAGGCAGATAGCAGCCTGCTTCCCGGAGCGCTGGGCGCCCTGAAGCAGAGCGCCCCTCGTGCTGGGCAGACATCCGCAGCGTGTTGGAGCCCTGCAGGAGTTCCCCGCAGGGCTCCCCACGCTGCGGATAGCAGCCTGCTGCCCGGCGCGAGGGGCGCCCTGAAGCAGAGTGCCCTGCGTGCCGGACAGACATTGGCCAGCCCCACAAGCTCGGGGGACAGCAAGGAGGCGCAGCGCCGCCTCCCGCTGTTCCTCGACCTGGTTCGGTTTCCCTGACCTGGTTTTGGGGGGAAATAAAGGGGATTTTTTTTTCCTTTATTCCCCCCCCCCAAAAAAAAACCTAGGTGCATCCTATGGGACGAAAAATATGGTACTTACCACAATGGTGCCCTCTTTTCCATGATGCCTGTGGAAGTGCACCATGTCTTTGAAGGGGAAATCGCAGATCACATCACTGTTGAGCACAAAAAAAGGCTCTGCATTCTCGGTCAACAGCTCCCGCGCTAGTGCCAGGGGTCCAGCTGTGGAGGAAACCAAAGCCCTCAATATTCACCTATTCATGTGCCCTTCAGCAACAACAGCCAGCAGGCACTGCTCAACCCGCTTTAGAAAGTTCCATCCTATATAGCTCCTGATCAGAATTAGTAGTACCCAATCCTCCACCTGCATATAGCCCGGACACTCCAGGTTGCCACAAGTTTTGATTCTGATCCCACATTTACTCCCCCTATAACCTCACTTCTCCACAAGAAAGTGGCTGCTTCAGTTACCTGTGCCCAGTGGTTCCTTCTCATGCGACAGGGAAATGTGAATGCCCAGCTAGGAAACAAAGTAGAATTTGGAAAACAGAATTAGAAGGTGCGCACCACCAACAGAATATGTGTGCCAGTGACCTGGTTATATACCCTTCCTTTAGTCATCAGATTTTCATAAATCCTCTCTAATAGAACTAAACAACCATATCAATATTATTCAATGATGAATTTATGGTGACCTACAGATTGCAGGCTCCCTGGCTTTGTGGGGGTACTTGTTCTAATGAAGCAACAGATGAACAGCATAAATTAAGATGAAATAACTAAACTTTACTTTCCCTCTTAGAAAGTCATGTAACACACCATCCACATTTGAAAGCAAGTCCATTAATTCCAACAGAATTTCAGCTAAGTTAGGTACACTAAGGGTCAGAGGGGTTGCTGCATTCACAATTACAAAGAGGAGATTAGAATCAGTGGCTTGGATCCTCAGATAAGTTAACTAGAGGAAGTTCACAGAATGAAAGTTTCCTGTTCCCTCCTCTCCCTGAAAACCTCCCTAGAGCAATGGGGGGTGGGGATGGGGACGTGCTTGTAAAATGTGGGATGGGGCATGGAGGATGGCTGATAACTGCCCTAAATTTGGCTTGAATCCTAAGGTAACTTTGAAAAGTTCATAGAAGGAAGGTTTCCTAACTACTACTCCTCCCAAAGTTGCCTGCACTTTGTCCCACAATTGGGGACCCCATTCCTTCAGAGAAGCTACTGGAGAAGCATAGGTGGCTGTGGGTGTAGATAGGAAATGGGAAATCTTCCTTCCATGAACTTTCTAAAGCTGTCTTGTCTTAGGATTCAAGCCAATAGGCACATGGCACCCTTGAAGCCCCAAAATAAAAAGAATGCAGTCAGTGGGTAGAATTCAGTGTTACACTACAGTGGTGCCTCGCAAGACGAAATTAATCCGTTCTGCGAGTCTCTTCGTCTAGCGGTTTTTTCGTCTTGCGAAGCAACCCTATTAGCGGCTTAGCGGATTAGCGCTTTTAGCGGATTAGCGGCTATTAAAGGCTTAGCGGCTAAAAGGCTATTAGCGACTTAGCGGCTTAGAAAAAGGGGGGAGCGAAAAAAAATCGGAACACTCGCAAGACGTTTTCGTCTTGCGAAGCAAGCCCATAGGGAAATTCGTCTTGCGAAGCAGCTCAAAAACGGAAAACCCTTTCGTCTAGCGGGTTTTCCGTCTTGCGAGGCATTCGTCTTGCGGGGCACCACTGTACTATCTGCTTGTACAATCCCCCCCCCCCCAACAGACACTCTCTAAATATGTTCTGAAACCCTCTGGAACAGATTTGAGGACAGCACAGTGCATGGTGGGCGGGGGGGTCCAATGCATTAGTACTAATCCTTGAGCTAGTGCATCTATTTTGAATACCACCCTGTCTTCAAATAGTTATAGACAATAGGTTCCATCTATTTGAAAATAATAGGTTTCTGGCCAAAGTAATCTGCCAGTGAATCATATCAAATCATAAAAAGGGAGTGCTGTTGTTAAGAGTGTACCACTAGCTAGATCTTTACTGAAGGAAAGTTTTCTTGCTTCTAACCAACACTTGTGTAGCTGGTATTGCCAATGAAACTGAATCCATAAACCTTCAGTTACAGGAAGTTACAAAAAGTGGTATGGCACGGTGCCAAGAAAAAGTCACACCCTGTTTTTTACAGTGTAGGAAGTGAGCAACATTTATGGATATACTTGCACAACATGTGCTTATTTTGGCTTTGTTGGCTTCAGTTAAAATTATAATACATTGTATAGTTGTAATCTAGTTAAAGCTCATGCACTGCACTATAATTAATTTGAGTTTCACATAGAGGCCCTAGCACATACAGGCTATCTAACTCAGCAAAGTCCAAAACGAACCACTTTCCTTGCAGTTGCAAAACTCCCCAAGAATAAAGTGAACTATCAAATGCCCACCTCATGAACACCGAAAGATAATCACTAGAGTTAGTGATTCACAAGGCTATGCTCTGTGAAAGCAGCATGAACTTAGGTAATGCTATTGAGCCACTAGCTTTCATAGAACCTCAGCCACATTAAGACAAAATGCTATAGCAAATGAAGAGTTCCAATCAACTCCTGCACATCTACAGGACCCCCAACCATCAGGTTCAGGAAAGCAGCCTAAGAACTATCAACTCAAAACTTACCCTTTGCTCTTGTTCTTTCATCTCCTTTTCCAGCAGTTCTGACATATAACTGACAGCAAGAATCACATGGTTCACACCTGCCTGTCAGAGAAGAGGAATAGTAACTCCAAGACACTCAAACTACGCATGCAACTGAGGTGATCAGGTGTCCAGACCCAGGGAGGCAATATCCATCCAACCGGACCAGAGATCATAATTATTTAGAAGATGTAAGGGATGGTTATGCAAGATTGGAACAAAGAGAAACATTTCTAATCCTTTCCCCATCAACTCACTGAGCAAAAGGAAGCTAAATCAGCAAAAGGGCAGCAGTTAGAATTCACACATTCCACTCTTAAATATGGAAGAAGACCACCTATCACTTAGGTATTAGTCTGTGATGCATTTGTATGAGCCACTTTCCCTGGCTATAGCACAAGTTATCCAAAATGTACACCCATCCCTATTTATCTGTATGGTAAAGCAAAGTAATTTATCTTCAGCTAGCACAGAGATGGAGAGATGCCTAGAAATGCACAGGAAACGTGGCAGAGGGCACAGCACAAGAAGCCATCCCAGATATGTGCAGGAAACTTTCCCATGGAATAACTCAACAGCAAAAGCTTCACCTATTGAATTCCAGTCTGCCATGCAGCTCTTAAAAGGCACAGCGCCCTTTTCAGGAAAAAGAGGCCCCTGAATCTCTCTTCTCCCCCGCCCCCCGCCCCTCTAAGCGGACGGCAGCCTCACCTTCACCCCCCCACCCAAACACAGAAGGTTGGTGCTCAATCCTACCTTCACCAGAGCCTCCACCTGGTGCAGCAGGATAGGCTTGTTGCAAAATTCCACTAGGGGCTTCGGGATGCTGAGGGTCAGGGGCCGCAGCCGCGTGCCATAGCCCCCCACCAAGATCAGCGCCTTCATCCTTGCCTGAAAGAGGGCGGAGGAAAGGGCGAAGCGTCAGACCCCACGCCGGCCCCGCTGCCTGTCAGGTCCCCTTCGATGGTCCCCCAACCTCCCCGCGTCGACCCCCCGCCAAGCAGAACTTGCCAGCGGCACCTCGAGCTCCGAGCCCAGCCGCCGCCGCCCCTGGAGCCCTAGGTGCTCTTCAGGACCGGACCCAAAGGCCCGTAGTCGTAGCCAACGTCACCCCCTCCGCCCTCGGCCCCGCGTAACTCACCTGACCCGGCCCGGAGGTGCCACTCCGCCTACAGCCGACAGAACCAGCCACCACGACATCTCCGTCAAACTCTTTTCCGAATCGGTCAACCAATCAGTGCGCCGGACGTGTCCAAGCATCCTAACCATCCAATGGCGGCCGAGAGCTGCGATGCTTGTCGGCCAATCAAAACGCTAGCTACCGCGTTGCCGCAGCAACGCGGACAGGTTAGAAATGCGACCGCCTTGCGTCATTGCCAAGGCGCCGCAGCAGACACGTCTCTAGGAAGGCGGCTTCAAGTTAAAGCCCCGCCCCTCTTCCCCGTTAGCCACCGCCTTCAGGCGGGCGGGGCGTGGTGTCGTCACACGCGCGCGACGCCAAGCGAGCCCTAGCAACAAAGGCTTCAACCTCCTCGTTCTCCGTAGTAGTGGCAACGTTCGTGACGTGCGGCGCTGCCATGTTTGTAGTGGCTTTGCGCTTGCTAAGCGGGTGAGGGGAAGCCGTAGCGGGGGGAACTGCTTCGCTCTTCTCTGTCGGCTTCTCTACCCGCTTTAAAGCAGGAGGTTGACAGGAGGAAGGAGGAGGAGGCGCGAGAGCGAGCAGGGAGCGGCTGCAGGCGAGTCCCAAGGATGCGCTGGGTGGGCAAAGGAAGGGCCTGGACCTGGGCGCGTCTCCGCGGGTGACGACGGGTCCGTTACTCTCGGGGAGGGGGCTTAGCGTTGCTTGTCTTGGGCTTTAACCGGGAGTGGGGCGAGTGCGTCCGTGTTTCTCTTCTTAGGGAACGCTCCGGCTTTGCTAAGTAAAAAACCGAGCTGCATCGTTGACAGTAAGGAAGCCTGTGTGGAGGGGGCCATCGTTATATTATTGCTACGTTTTTATTGCTAAAATGTTTGGTTTACTAAAAATAAAATAAAATAGTATGCAAAACCTTGAAGGAGCTTGATCCCATATGTCTTTAATCAGAAGTGTACCTCACCCCCGAATGTGATGTGGCTTACTTCCAAGTAAGCATACATAGGATTGTACCTTCTTGGTTTTATTGGACCATGGCCTTTCACAGCAGGCAGTATCAGATACGTGAAACAAAGCTATCATGCTACTGGGTGATCTGCAGAACTTGCTTTGTTGGTGGAATATGATCCCCCAAATACACATGTTATAGTCATTAGTAGTCTGCATTTGTATGGAATTCTGAATGGATTTTTGTTGCTGGTATGTGTGCTGCCCTGTGCTTTACTATTCAATATATTTACTACTACTAATAATAATAAACGGGTCAGGTTCCTGAGTTTCAGTGTAGGGAGGTGGAGGTTGTAATATTTATGTGCTGCTTAATGGAGTCCACTGCTCTCTTCCAGCATGGGGACCATGGCTCATGAGCCTGTTCCCTGCATTTTAAAGAGCCCAGTCTCACTGCAAGTGGGAGACATGAGGACTGAGCAAGGCCGTCCTGGTGTTCTGGTGATTGATGTTGTGCTTCCACACTCACAGACCATTGATGTAAGTATGGGAGGAAACCAAGTGTGTGGGGCTTGGAATTGTCAGATCTTATGTTTGAAGTCTCTCATTTTAGTTGTAAAGCTGATACAGAAAATACGATGGTGAACCAGGAAGTACCTGCTTCAAAACTCACCTTTGTTAACTCACTTGGTTACCCTAGGCAAGCTTCTCTACTTTGCTCCAAGCTGTAATTTAGATATTCAAGCAATGACCTGCTCCAAGGGTTGCAGTAATGTTTGTGAACAAGAAAAGGAGGAATCCATGACAGTCTTCCCCTCGTATTGCTATCCTCAGTTGCAGGAAATAGTATTCAAGAACTATTACACAGCCTTTCTGACTCTACGGGTGCAGCGTCGAAACCCTGCAGATGGTGGGAATGAAAGTCCTCCCAAGTGGGTTACTTGTCTGCAGAATTACTGCTTGATGCCCAACCCTCACACAGAAGAAGGCTCTCAGGATTATTTCTCTCTCTCCAGACATCAGGTAAGTACAGTCATACCTCGGGTTACAGACACTTCAGGCTGTGCGTTTTTGGGTTGCACACCGTGCCGAACCCGGAAGTACCGGAACGGGTTACTTCCGGGGTTTGGCACATGCGCAGAAGCGCCAAATCTCAACCCACGTGTGCGCAGACACGGCGCTGCAGGCTGTGAACATGCCTCACGCACGGATCACGTTCGCAACCTGAGAGTCCACTGTATTTCTGTTGGTATTGTACATAAATCATAGAATTGGAAGGGATGCAAGGATCATCTAGTCCAACCCCCTGCACTGCAGGAATCTCAGTTATGAGATGATTCAGTTATTCTGCTAATTCATATTGTTTCCTGTCTGAAATGGCAACCTGTGCTCCCCACAACTTTCCTGGTTTATTTTGTTGCGCCATCACACTTTAGCTACCACTGAGTAAATCTTGAATAGAGCTGGGATAGGGAACTTGTGGCTTGCATATGTTATTGGACTCCAACTCCCATCGACGCCAGCCAGCATGACTAATGGTCAGAGATTGTGGGAGCAGTAGTCTTGCAACGTCTGGTGGACAACAAGATCCCCACCCCTTCTTTAGTGTGCCAGATGATAGTTGGGGGAATGGTATGGACTGTGTGTTTTTTGTAATAGAATTTCTAAAAAATTATAAAAGTCTGCATGCTCTTACTGCCCATAGGGTACCTTTCAGCTCTGCCTATTACAGGCACAGTTTTGGCTAGTCTTATTAAAATGCTTCAGCTACACTGAGTGTTTTGTATTGGAGAAATGCAGAACCAAGGTAATGCTTGGTAACTTTCAGGAAAACAAACTGTTAATGATAGGGATCCCAGCCAAACTTCATTTTTAATAGTGTAAGTTACAACCTAGCCCACCAAAACTTCAAGAGTACTTAGTAAAGGTTTAGGTACACTGAGGGGAAAGGATTGACAGTTGTAATGGTTTTGCAGTCCCAAAGTAATAGGCAAAATGAATGTCTGTTTTTAATATTTTTCTATAGGTTTTTTTTAGTATGCAAAGATCTTTACAGGTCTAACTTTTTCCATTTTTGCAACAACTTGCAACTAAGATTTTAACAATCTGAGACACAGAAATGCTGGTATGCCTGAATCCACCCAGGAAAACTATAGCTGAGCCGAGATTTAACTAGATCTACAAGGTCCAATGCTCAGAACTGAACTACTACTATATGTACCAGACCATGATAATACCCCTACTTGGCCTTAATTCCTGGCCCTACTGATACTGTATTCTAGCTAGTTTGGAATGATTCCCTATTGTTTGTATTAAGGGAGAATTTATTAGAAGCTCTTACAGTGTTACAGCAAATCATTGTTTACTTTGTTTTGAAGGGATATTGGGCCTTGGCGCAGGTTCAGTGATGCCTTGTCTCCCTTACTTTGCCAGATGCTCTGTGATGTGGACCGAGTGGCTGCCATGCGTCTCATCCTGCGTCAACCATCTCCAGTATGGCTGCATTTCACCATTGAGGAGCTGCAGCTTTTCCCTGGGGGTCAGAAGGTACATGCTCAACTCATCCCCAAAGCAACTGTTCTTTCTATAACCATTGTTCTATGGTTGTAATGGCTTGCTCACCACTGAATTAAGCCTTCTTCAGAACACAGTCTAGGCTCTGATAACTGGCTGAACTCAGGCTCTCTGTGCTTTATTCCCCCCCCCCCCAAAAAAAAAATGCTAGGTCACACATCTGAACTGGAGAAGATGCTGCACCTAGATCTCTTTGATTCTGAGCTACCAGCTTCTGTCCTCCTTTTCTAGCCTTCAGCTTCTGTGGAGCCAAGTCTCCTGTTCTCTTCTGCTGCTTGGCCTGAGTTTTATCAGAGTTTCCTGTGTAATTCAACTACTGTTCACTGAGCTTGTTCTTCTTCACTCTCTTAGTTTAAGATCTCTGCTACCCATGGAGCAAGTTTATTAATGGCTCCCCCTGCCAATTCATTCTAATTTCCATGCTATGAATTTCACATCCTCACCAATGAAACTACCAGAGCCCCTCATGTACATAATCCATGTTATTAACTCTGCAGTTGCCAGGTTCAATTCTAAAGCTGATTTTAGAGTAAGCTTTCACCTGTGAAATCCAGATGGGGGAAAACATTATCCTGGACACTGTACCTCTACAGTGAGAATTGCCGCCCCCCTTGTCCCCTGGTAAATAATGCTCCTATGAGAGCTTAAGGTAAATAGATTGTAATAGTTCATAAGAGTGAATTCTGCACTTTCCTGTGGGCAGTAGAGACAAGTATTTATGTCTTTAGGCAGCCTGCTCTGAGAGAGTAAATTGGTGAAGGTAAAAAGGATAATGTGTATAAGTGCAACATTCCAGTTGGTAGAGAATCAGCAGTGTTTTGCTCTGGGGCTGTTTTTATCTTCCAGAGTCCACAAAAAGGCTTCCCAGCTTGGCTTTCTCACCCATCTCCTCAGGAGCGGCCAACAAATCTGCGTGATGTAAGTATTGTTGGTGACACTGGGGGTTTTGATTTGCTGACAGCCTCCTGGCAGGGAATGGCTCTGGGGAGATGCGATGTTTTATCAACAAAAGCAGTGGAGAAACTGCTTTATATGAATATATAACTTTCCTTCACTTTCAGGGACTCCCTGATGCTGACAAAGTGTCTTCTGAACTGCAGCAAATGTGGGTTTTGACTGAGATGCTCCAAGCCAACCAGCCAGCAGCACAAATTGGCCGTTTTGATGTTAGTTTCATATTACTTTTGCTTCTTGTTTGGGGAGTGTGTCCTTCACTGCAGTCCAGTTAGAACTCACACCCCTATCTTGAAGACTTACTTCAAGTTTACGCTCAGCCTTTGCAGCCCACAGAGCATACACATTAACCTTAGAAGAGCCCTGCTGGATCAGGCCAAAGGCCCACTTTGCTTTCCCTGTTTCCAGCAGCGAATCAGGAAAGCTGCAATGAAAGAATTTGGCAGTCAGTATGAAATTTCTGTTTATCGTGTATCCTTCTTCCTCTAAGGAACTTAAGAATGGCTTGCATGAAGTGTTTGTATTTTAACCTGGGGCAATTTGGGCTACAGCATAGTGACTCCCCCAAGGTTACCCTGTTGGATGAGTAGAAATTTGAATTCAGCTCCCTCTAAGCTCAAGTCCAGCATTCTGTCCACTGGAGGGAATAGAGGCTGTGTGGGAGAAACATAAATCCCGTAACATTCCCAGTGTGTTGACTCTTTGCTAAAAACAATTCCCTGTACCTTTCTTGTTTCAGGTGAATGGCTCCTATGACCTTAACCTCCTTTCCTACACTTGAGTTTTCCCAGGACTCAAAGCTGACTAAGTTCCTAAGAGCTGAACTCACTGAGCTGCACCCCCACAGTGTTGGATTGGCTTGAAGCAGGAAGAAATGATGGACAAAGTGTGTTGCCTTCATGTTCCAGTCCTTCCCTTTTCCGCTTCATGGAGGTGGCCTTTATGGGAACTCTCCAGCTCTACTCTGTTCTTCCTGCCAGGTCTTATGTGGAGATTGTTCTCCATTTTGCACTGGACCCTGGAAGGCTGTGTTCCCTTGAACTTGAAGGTGCTTTATTTGGGCTCTTCATCTCCTGGTCTGTTTCTTGGAAGCCCTGCTGTGCATGTTGGTGCATGTTTCTTTTGGGGGCAAAATCAAGCAATCTTTCAAGAATCTGGTACTATGATGGGGGCGGGGCAGGGTGGAGAGAAGAATCCTTCATTTTGGCAAGAGAAATGACTTGAAATGTCTTGAAGCTGACAAGACTGAAGGTTTTACATTCTCAAATTCACGTGTTAGCGTTCCAGAGAGAATGAGAACTCCCTTGTTGCTTCCTCTGCTATGGCTACCTCATTTGCAACCTACACTATGTAATTGTGTAGGGTTTTTAATAAGTGGGTGGCAATAAGAAATGCTCCCTGAAAAGTTAACCCCCACCTCTTTTTTCCTGGAGGGATGCGAGTAGTTTAGTTGTGAATTGTACAGAGCTAGCCCTCAACAACCTGTCACTAGCCGTGGCTACAATATTGTAAGGGCCACATTAGAGAAATAGTTTACCCTAGTGAAATGGCAGTGCGAGACTGTGCTGTGTTGGTTTTTAGCTGAGTCCTGGAGCACCTTGTCATTTTTTACAGCCACAGCTATAGATATTTCAAGTAGCGAAAATAGCATCCTGGTGGAAAGCCTGAAAAGCCATGTCCTTGAGAGCTCCCTTATTTAAGCCGAGTTGCAACCTGAATTACCAGCTGTCACCTTTGTATTCTTAAATATTACCATATTAATCTTTCCAACTCATTAGATAACCCTTGCATGGTTGTAGATGCTCATTTCCAGTCCATGAATTACTATGCTCAAGAATGAGTGTTGAAAGCTGAGGTGAAAAAATGATTATGGTAAAAGTCTGGATTTAGATCCCTGCTCTGTCAAGGAGCTACTAGACCGCCTTTGAACGATCACTTTCTCTCTACAGTATATCTTAAACTGCCTTTCAAAGGGCTGCTATGATGATTACAATGAGAATATTCAAACACGTCCCCATACTGACAGGCAGAGATTTTTTGAACAGAACAGCACTACGTTGTTTCTTAGCAAGGGTATCTTCTTGTGGTATGGGGCACTTCTTGCAGTAATGTCCATGATATGTAATAGTCTGGTGGACCAAGCTGCAGAACAAAATGAATTAGTGCAGTAGGATGTGTAGCTGATTTTTTTTTTAAAAAATGCTGGACTTTAGATCTTGGGAACAACCTCTTTTCCATAGCTGTGTAACTTCCTTTCTGTTATTTATTATAAATTATGTATGCTACTTTATTTATAGTTGGAAAGAGCCACAGTGATCTTCTAACCCAATGCAAGTATAATAAACTTTTGCTGAATACAGTGAAAGACCTTTGCAAATGATGTCAGGAAGCTGCCTTATTGGTACCTCTAGCTCAGTATTGTCTGAGCGCCAATGTCTCTTCAGGGTTTCAGACAAGGATCTTTCTTATCCTAACTTGGAGATGCCCAACTTGGGAGCTTCTGCTTGTAAATAATGTCCTTTGCTACTGAGCTGCAACCCTTACCCATTGCATTAAATCAGGGTTAATGTATTTGAAGTATTTTTCAATGGATGATTATCCAGGCCAGATGCATCACAAATAAAAGATTGTTGTGTTGTATTGATTGTATGTGCTTGGTGCATTGTACTTGTCAAACCTCTGTTAAGTTTATTTATGAACCTGTAATAGCATCTAAAATTAGGAGTACATGGGCCAATGCTCTTTTTCCCATGCTAGATGCCGAGCAACCAAAAGGGGGAGTGGCAAGTGGAAAGGAGAATAGAAGCAAAGGCCACTGTCTAATTCTGAATTGAATATGACAGCTGGATATTGATAATTTTTTTAAAAAAAGAAAAGCCAATTGCTTCCAAAACCTTCCCTGTTTTAGCAAACATCCCAGATAACCTGCAAAATAAGGGAGGGAAATACCAACACACATTCTGGTGTTCCAGGCTGCTTTGATCCTATGTAGTCTGTTTTTTATTCAATCCAACTGATTCATGCATGCTTGCTTAATTGGAAAGAAAAAATGCCCTTCCTGATTTAGTAACCATTTTCAGTGCTATCTTTGCTTTCTATATTCCCTTGTCTTTAAAGTAAAAGTACGGTAAGTATTCTGAAAGACCTGTAATTTGGATTTTTAAGCAGCTAATTACAGTACATCTCATGCACTCATGTTTGTTAATACCACTGTTGCCTAAGCTAATACTGCTATCCTTTCTGTATTGTAGTCTGCTATTGATTCACTTGGTTAGAGTTACTATCTAGACTGAACCCTAAGCAGCACTAAAGGCTAATTCCCTGCTCCAGTTGAGTGATCTGGGCATCTTCTGTGCGTGTAAAGAATTAAGGGAGAGAGCGCGAGAGCGCTATCCCTACGTTTTCTGCTGAGAAGCCCTTACCTTGCACCCTTTCAAGACCCTTGTCATTTTGCATACTCCTCAATCTTCCAACTGAAAAGAATGGCTTCAGAAAGGGAGCGGCGTGCGCGTCTCTCCTTTTCATCTTCGGCTGGGGAGGGCGAGTCCTCTGGTCACTTGCCGCTGGAAAGGGACTACATTTCCCAGGCTCCTCCCCGGGACTTGAGCTCTGGGCCCAGGGGAGGGGAGGAGGGGCTGTCCTCTCCAGCCATGTCGTAGGGGCGCCCGGGAAAATGCTTCGGGCCGGCGTCGGAGCTGCTGTTCGGCTCGCGGCTCCCGGCTGGGGGTCCCCCGGAGCTGCCGCGCGCGGGAAGCGGGGCTACGCCTCCGGGCAGGTGAGCTGGGGACACCCGCCTCTCCTCCCACTCGGCTGCAGGTGTGCGCTCCGAAGCCCGGCAACAGGCGAGCCTTGCGCGGAGTTGGAAGCGGCGGAGCGCGGCTGGCTCGCTGCGGGCATCCAGGGAAGCAGCCGTGCCCTGGTGCCGGAGGGAAGGGGGCCAGGCGGGGGACTTTGGGTTGGAAGAGTTGCGCTCTGTTTTTCAAACGCTCATGACTGAAACGGGTCAACCGCACAACCTGCTTATTGTCACTGTTTTAAAGTTCGGGGGATATCTGAATTGGGCAGTCCCAGAGCATGTGCAGAGTGCATTGCTTTCGCATTAGCTCTCGCGCATCGGAGATTCCAGGACTAGCGAGGGGTCCGAGGAGGCTGCCTTCCCCAGGCAGGCTTCATTTCCAGCATCTTCCCGCTTTAGAAAGGGAGCGCTGATCTTGGCCTGGTTTTTGTGGGGAGACCGGGTGAAATCAAGGGATCTCCTTGGGGGCGGAAAAGGCTAAGGAGTCTCGACAGAGCCCTCGCCCGCCCGCGCACCCCTCGCGTCCTTTTGGTTGAGTTGGAGGCAGGCGCAGTTCCGTGGGCATTCTAATGGCGAGGGGGCAATTTCACAGCGGATGCTTCTAAAGAAAGAGTTTATACAGTAAGATGCTATTCTCAGCATTAAGCACTTGGGCTGTAGTGGTAGTGGCTTCTCCAACAAAGTTCTTCCCTGGTGGTGACCCAAGAATTTCCTGTTATGAAGTGGGGTGGATGGGGGGAGGGGGTGAATGGAGGAAGAAACCTTCCATATGTGGGGGTTGGAGTGGAAGTTGGTAGAGTCTCCCCTACTGAACCCCTTGACCAATACCGGTGGTGAGCGAGAAACAGCAACTTTTTGCCCCATAATAGGTGCTCACCACAGCCATGGTCGAAAAACAGCAGACGGTAAGGGGGAGGGTGTTAAAGAGCAAATGTGATTCCTTTGGAGAGCATGGTGACTGTCTCCCAACTGTGCAGGCCAGAGCTTAGGCAGGTGGGAAAGTGAGACATGAAAGGCTTTGCAGACCTGCAAGAGGGGGTTGGGTACAAAGGGCAAGCAGCTTTATTTTCCTCTTGACATTGGACTTCTGATAAGGCACTAAGCAAACAAGCACTAATCACAAAGGTCAAAGGGAGCTTAGAGACCAGAGCTACCCCTTGTTCCAACAGGAAAGGTTTGGTCCCTGGGGCTGGCTCTCAGCTAGGAGGTGATGGGTCCACTCTCCAAGACAGCTGGAGGTCAGTGTCTAGCCTCTGAGGCCACCCAGGGCTGCCCACATCAGTGCTTAATTTAAGCAGAACAGGTATAAGTTGGGGAAGGTCAGGATATTCTTCCTTCTGATGAGGCCAGGGTTGGGAATGACAGTGGTGCGAGTGATAACGAATCCTGGTTGGCCATCTCAAGACTGCTGACCTTTCGATGATCTCAGATGGGTTGCTGGCACCTGCCAGTCAGAACATGCCTTGCCTTCCTCTGCAGGAGAGCCTAAAGCAGACGCCCCTCTATGACTTTCACCGGCAGCATGGCGGGAAGATGGTGGCCTTTGCCAGCTGGAGCCTCCCAGTGCAGTATACACACAGCCACCTGGAGTCCCACCTGCACACCCGCCAGCACTGTTCTCTCTTCGATGTGTCTCATATGCTGCAGGTAATGCTGGAGGAAGCCAAAGGTCATTGAAGTTCCAGCCTTTCCACTGTGGGGTCATCTTCAGCAGTGGGGCAGTGCTCAGTTTTGAAGTGCAGTAGCTCACCATGACAGCCCTCCTAGCCCCCCCCCATACACACCAAGAGAGTCTGCAGCTAGATCTCCAATGATAGTCCACAAACGTGGGCAGCTGTGTTTGTCCCAAAAAGCATCACTACGTAGCATAAAACTCAGTTTTATAAGTATCAGCTGACAATCTGAGATTCATGAACTGCCAAAGGGTGGTGTGGTAAGAAACATGCTGAACTTTGGCTGGGAAGACCTAGGTTCACGCCCCTGATCATCCATGAGGTTCAATGGATGGCCTTGGACCAATCAGTGAGTTAAGCCTACTTAAAAAAGGAATTATGCCCCATGCTCAATCTGTCCTTTCATAAGGCAACTCCCGTTTTAGCCATGACCAATGTGTGTGGGATCACACACATACACACAGCGCCAAACCCAGAAGTGCCCCAGAAGTGTCATAAAGATGTCACTGAAATGCCACTAAAAGGGCAGAATGGGGTGTTTGCAGGCTTTTTCAATGGGTTTCTGATTTTACACCATTTCACAGAAGCACGCAATGGCCTGGAAGGCAATGCCCTGCATAAATAGGGGGTGGCCTGTAGTATGTTGGTTAGGATTATGTTTTATTTACGATACATGTTTTGTGTGTTTATATCCTACTATACATCACCTTAGGTCCCCTGGGGAGGAAGGGCAATCTAGAAATGTGTCTAATAAATGGAAAAATAATAAAGCCCAACTGTGCCGCACCAGTTGAGCTGCCTGGGAGCACCAGGCTCAGATGTTTTGTTCAAGGGTGCTGTCCTTGGTCCTGCATAGCCCCCTGGTGATGTGAGGTTGACTCTCTCTTTTACAGACTAAAGTGTTTGGCAGAGATCGGATTAAATTCATAGAGAGCCTAGTAGTTGGGGACATAGCAGAGCTGAAGCCTAATCAGGTATGTTGGAGCCCAATGTGTTACACCCTCGGTGGGAAACCTTCGGCCCTCTGGATCTTGTTGAACTCTCATCAGCCCCAGTCAGCATAGCTGAGTTAGGGATGTGGGAGTTGTAGTCCAGTCCAGCACCACAGGATTCCCATTCATTAGGTTGCGCACAAGTGTAACATAATGGATGGCATGCTGAATTTGGATGTGGAACATCCCACTTCAAATCCATCAACTGTGTGATCTTGGACAAATCACTGTTGCTCAGTGGGCCACCTTATAGAATGGATGGGAGGGGGAAATGATGTAAAGAAAGATTGGCACTTTTCAAGCACCATTGAGCAATGACAGGACACAGATCTAAGTAATACTTTTACAGGACTTTTCTATAAGATCAAAGTGTTTCTTAAATGCATGTAATTCATTGAAGGCTACCCCTGCAAACTGCAATCTAGCACCAGTAAAACACTATTTGCATTTAATGGATGAGGGGGTGAGATGGAGAGAACCTTGCTTCCTGGCGATAGCTATATAACCATTGTAAAAAGGTAAAGGGACCCCTGACCATTAGGTCCAGTCGCGGACGACTCTGGGGTTGCGGTGCTCATCTCGCTTTATTGGCCGAGGGAGCTGGCATTTGTCTGCAGACAGCTTCCGGGTCATGTGGCCAGCATGACTAAGCTGCTTCTGGTGAACCAGAGCAGCGCACGGAAATGCAGTTTACCTTCCTGCTGGAGCGGTACCTATTTATCTACTTGCACTTCGTGCTTTCAAACTGCTAGGTTGGCAGGAGCAGGGACCGAGCAACGGTAGCTCTCCCTGTTGCGGGGATTTGAACCACCGATCTTCTGATTGGCAAGCCCTAGGCTCTGTGGTTTAACCCACAGCGCCACCCGCGTCCCATATAACCATTGTACTTCCCTTTAAAATAGAAAAGGGGGGAAAAAGAGGATGAATAGCAGGAGTCGAACACTCAGCATTCAAAACTAAATTATTAAAGGTCCACAAAATGGCAAGACATTTAAATTGACTAGCTGCTCTTGTTTGAAAACAATAGAGGTGGTGGCTTTGTGAAAGAGAAGAGTGAAGGGATCACTGCAGAAATCACTGTTTGTAGTGACGCACAATTACGTAGGCATGAGGGAGAGAATCATATAATCATTGAGTTGGAAGGGACCCCAAGAGTTATCTCATCCAACCCTCTGCAATGCAGGAATCTCAGCTAAATCATCCATGACAGATGGCCATCCAACCTCTGCTTAAAAACCTCCAGGGAGTCCGTTCCACTGTCTAACAGCTCTTACTGGCAGAAAGTTCTTCTTTATATTTGGTTGCTTGTTCCTCATGAGGTCACAGACACTGGCCAATATGGGTTTGCATATCTTAATACAACTGTATTCCACATTGCTGTCACAAAACAAGGAATGTACTATAAAGAGGGAAATCATTATGACTTTATTATTTTTACTGCATGTCTGCCAAAGCCTGGCTTCTGTTACACGGTAGCCACTCTTGGCAACCAATAACTGAACTGTGCTTTACTTTCAGGGCACTCTGTCTCTGTTCACAAATGAAAGAGGAGGCATCATGGACGACTTGATTGTGACCAGCACCTCGGATCAGCACCTCTACGTGGTCTCCAATGCAGGTTGCAGGGACAAGGATTTTGCCCTCATGAAGGTATGTGTTTCTTACCATCCAATCCTACAAGGAATTGTTCCTAGATGAGAGGCGGCAGCAGAAACACAGACGATAGTTAGGTAGTTCAAATCCTTTGTCCCTTGCTGCAGCTGATGCTGGACTTAGTGAGAGAGAGAATGGGATGGAAGAGAGGAAGATGCCTTCCCCCACCCCCAAGTGGGTCATGACCTTGCTGCTCTCTGTTTCTGCTTGCAGAACAAGGTGAAGGAAATGAAAGCAGCTGGCTGCGATGTGGACTTGGAAGTGTCAGACAACGCTTTGCTTGCTCTGCAAGGTAAATATTATGTACCTGTGATAACTGCCCCTACTATGGGAAGCAGCAGACAAAATATCCAGGCATTTGCCTTAAGGGAATGCACAGAACTGCTGCTTAATTGCTTGGATACAGTAGCATCTCCCAGACCAATCAATAGCCTTACTGTTGATCTTCCTGGGACAGCTAATCCCATTGTCCAAAGCAGGGGTCAGCAACCTTTTTCAGTGTGGGCCGGTCCACCGTCCCTCAGACCATGTGGTGGGCCGGAATATATTTTGAAAAAATAAAATAAAATGAACGTGCCCCACAAACAACCCCAGAGATGAATTTTAAATAAAAGGACACATTCTACTCATGTAAAAACATGCTGATTTCTGGACCGTCTGCGGGCCAGATTTAGAAGGCGATTTGGCCGCATCCGGCCCCTGGGCCTTAGGTTGCCTACCCCTCATCCAAAGCCTTCCCCACTTCTACCCCACTTTTATTTTAATTTTTTGCATCTTTAGGCTCATTGGGGCATTGCAAGGCCAACTTGTTGCTAACCTACAAGCCTGCTGACTTGCCTAGGGCCTTCGAATATGACAAACCCACTTTCCCCTGTGCTTCTCTGCACCCATAAGAGCCCAAGGGCCCTGCTACATCTGATAGTCCATCTCATCCATCACCCTGTTCTTACCAGTGGCCCAGCCCAACAGGTTAGGATGGCAATAGCCCTTTTCTTTGTCCCCAGCATCTGATACTCAGAGGGGAGAGGACTGGCCCTATCATTAGGCAGAGTGAGGCAGCTTTCCCAGCAAGCAGATCCTGTGAGGGCAAGGAGCAACAGCAAGGGGTTAAATGGCAGAGTTGTATAGGTACGTCAGGACAAGATAGAGCCCTTCTGCCATTCCATGTGGGGATGGACTCAGGGACCACCTGATTCCTTGTATCTCTGTCCAGTCCCTAAGGTCTTTAGGGAGTGGGGTGTTACCTTGTCCTTCACCTCAGGCAGCAAGATGTCTTGGGCTGGTCCTGGAAGGAGTGTGGACTGTTACATTTACCTGTTGTGGCTGTTAATGGTAGATCACTCGTCCATGAGTTTGCCCTAGCCTTTTTAGAGGCTAAGCTTGTGCCACATCATGTGGCAGTAAATTCTATCCTACTGCCGCAGTGGCAATGATGTGCCTTGACTGAGATCAGCAAGGGCAACACCCTTTATGTGTCTGAGCCCACTTCATTCAGCTTGAAATGCCCAATTCCTTCCTCCATCATTTAACTCGGACTTATTGAACCTCCTTTGGGGGGGGCGGAGCCTGGTGAACTAACACCTCTTCAAGCTCCTAGCCATTTCCCTTCTTCTTTCTACCAGGTCCTGCCATGGCCCGAGTGCTACAGGCTGGGGTGTCAGACAACCTGGCTAAGCTGCCCTTCATGACCAGTGCAGTGATGAGTGTCTTTGGAGTGCCAGGCTGCAGGGTCACCCGCTGTGGCTACACAGGCGAGGATGGCGTAGAGGTACACGGTCAGGGAATGGGACGTGGGTGGTGCTGTGGACTAAACCACTGAACCTCTTGGGCTTGCCGATCAGAAGGTCAGCAGTCTGAATCCTCACGACGGGGTGAGCTCCCGTTGCTCGGTCCCAGTTCCTGCCAACCTAGCAGTTCAAAAGCACACCAGTGCAAGTAGATAGGTACCGCTGCAGCGGGAAGGTAAACAGCGTTTCCGTGCGCTCTGGTTTCCGTCAGTGTCCCGTTGTGCTAGAAGCGGTTTAGTCATGCTGGCCACATGATCCAGAAAGCTGTCTGTGGACCAACACTGGCTCCCTCAGCCTGAAAGCGAGATGTATGCCACAATCCCATAGTCACCTTTGACTGGACTTAACTGTCCAGGGGTCCTTTACCTTTACCTTTACACGGTCAGGGCTTGGCTCAGATAAGCAAAAAGATGTGGGAGGAGCAGGAGCACTGATGTTGTGCACTGAGAAGCAAAAAAGCTATTTCAGGCTGGAAGGACAGCGTATTGATGAAGAAGGGGATTACTGAATCAGGTTGGCTTGGGCGAGAAGGGTGTCAGGCAAGCCTGGACATAGCCTCAGATTGAGCTAGCGTGCAGGATTGGGCCAGGTGACTTGAAGTTGGGAGTGGGGGGGGGGAGGGTGGCAAAAATCACACGGACCAAATCACTGTGCTCCTCTGTACCCAGATCTCTGTGCCTGCAAGCCGAGCTGTGGAGCTGGCTGAGCTGCTGCTTAAGGACTCCACTGTGTGGCTGGCAGGACTCGCAGCCCGGGACAGTTTGCGCTTGGAGGCAGGTCTGTGTCTGTATGGGAACGACATTGATGAGAGCACAACCCCTGTGGAAGCCAGTCTGATATGGACCCTTGGTAGGTGCTAGCTGAAATTCTGGATTTCTCTCCCTGCCCTGCTTGCCTACCCATTGACATTCCTGGCCAATATCAAATAGGCAAAAAGTTACCCATTCCTGCACCCCAGAGTAGACTGGGCATGGAACAAGGGTGTTTTTTTGGAATGGGAGAGAAGCTGCACTAGGCCTTCAATGGTGATGGGACACTATGTGGTGAGGGTAATTTGGACCACAGGCGGGGGAATTCTTCTTCTGTTGGCCTTAACAGGATACCTTATTTCCAATTGCTTCTCAGGGAAACGCCGCCGTGCTGCCATGGATTTCCCTGGTGCATCAATCATACTGGCCCAAATCAAAGAGAAGCCCAAAAGGAAACGTGTGGGGCTGACTTCTTCAGGGCCTCCCATCCGGCAGCACATGCCCATTCTCGGCCCAGAGGGCAAGGCCATTGGTAGGTTCTCCAAGCTTCTGAGTACTGTTTAGGAAGATGACACATCAGCCCTCTGCTACAACAAGCCCCCCAATAAGCATGTAATACTTGCTGTGCTTGGTCATACTGCAGGCAATGGTGTTCAGTGCACAGCTTTGTTTAGAACTAGCAGCCTTGTACTCATGAATTCTTGGAAACAAAACCAGTGCAAGTTTTTAAAGGCTGCCCACCATTTCCCTTCAAAATTGTGTCCATTTATATATGAACATGGATGAAAACCTGCTCCTTGATCTCTCAAACCACCATGCCAAATTTGGGTAAGGTGTATTGAGAAGTGTCCAAAGGCGTAGGGGACAAAGCTTTCAAAATATATAGTGGATTTGCTTCTATTAACTCCCTCCCCCTTTCAGGCAGCAGAGTAGTACATTCTAGTAAGTGAACCTCGTTGAAGATTATTGCAGAATGCAGCCTTTTAGAGGTGTTCTATTGGAACTGCATACAGAAAGCAGCAACAAACCTTATGGCAGTATATGCTCTTCATAGCTTGTTTGCATTCTTCTTGTCTTTAGTGGATCATTAAAGGGCCATGCATGTTAATTGCTCTTAGGGCCATTGGTGTGTGTAGAAAACTAGGCTCTCCACCCTACTTATAGAAATTGGGAAGAAGTTGCATTTTTGGCAGCAATGTTTATTGATCATTTAATGCAGAAATTGTATGTTTGCTTTTGATAAGTGCCCTGTCCGTTCCTCCATGCGCTAGGTGAGGTCACCAGTGGCTGCCCTTCCCCCTGTCTGCAGAAGAACATCGCCATGGGATACGTGGAGAGTGACTACAGCAAACTGAGCACAGCCCTCACTGTAGAAGTGAGGAAGAAGAGCTGCCCTGCTCTAGTGACCAAGATGCCCTTTGTAGCCACCAATTACTACACAGTGAAATAGGCTGCTGCTGGCACTGGCTTTCAGTTTTGTATTCTGGTCTGCCTATAAAGGGTCCCTCAGTTCCATTAGGGCTCTGCCACAAAGGTGGTTACTGAAAGGAAAACAACCCTAAAAAGAGAGAAACTATTTCAGGGGATGTTGGGGACGTTAACAACTGAAGAGGCAGGCAACTGAGAAAGACTTGACAACATGCTCCAGTCTCATCTGCCTCTTGGCCTATTCCTGAAGGCAGAAAGATCCCAATGACTTGATCTCCAGAACTCCACCCACCCCCCTTTTGCATTTATCCCCAAATATTAAAAAGTCCTTGAATTTTCTTCTGCCCTTTTCAATCTGCTCCTTTTCTTGAAATGGTCTGATGCATGCTCAGCTAGCAGGAAGAAGACCCTTACATTGCAACAAAAGTAAAGAACAAGCTTCTTGGTTTATTCCTTCTATTTCCCATACGTAGGCTCAGCGCATTCATTTTACCAGTTTGGTAAATATTCTCCCTGTAGCGTAGGGGAAGAAAGATGTACTTGCTACTTCTCAAAAAAGAGAAATCATGCCCTGATGTGGGCTTCTTCTTCCAAATAATGTTTATCCCAATTAATATGTAGCCAAAGGCCTGCTCTTCTTACTATTTTTCTGGAGGGGGCATATTTAAATAGTGTTTCAGCTTGAGCAAACCCCTTTGTTTTCTTACTGCCATCTAGCCTAGAAGATTCAGAACTACATTTGAAGGAACCATTTTTTACTTTGGATGCTGAAGACACTAATATTGAGAGCTGCTATGAACTGCTCCACATAAATAGAGATAAAATACTTTTTGTGCAGCAGCTATCTTGGGGAATTAGTATGTATTTATATGCATCTCAAGGAATTTTTCAAACAGTACAAAAAAAAAAGATCTTCAGTTGTTTATGGAAAGTACAGATAGCAGGCACCTATCATATTTGAGCAGGAATGCTGTTCAACAGAGGCAGTCACACTGACAGCTTTGCTCTGAGTTACTTCAGAGCAAACTCTGATATTTTGGAACTTTAAGTAAATACAAAAAAACCCTAATCTATGTTCTGCATATGTACACAAGTACTCAACAGCTATTGCAATAAGAGTCAAGACTATATTCAATTTTTCCATCACTCTTTTATAACCCATACATTAAACCCATACATTACACACAACCGGGGAATAAGAGGGCAGTGGATGGTAAAATAGAGGGATGCTCAATATCACATCAGCAGCTCCAGCATTACATAGCTACAGAACACACACAATCACCTGGCTCTTCCAGGGATTGAACTCCAAGTAGTATGATTTTGGAGCAGAACTATTTTAGAACTAGTGAGCTCTAAGATAGTCATTGGCACAGACTGCAAAATCTGACCAGGGGCAAGGAACCAGCAAGGGTTCGAATCGGTCAGACTAAGCAAGTCTCTGTAGCTTTCCAACACAAGATTGGGGATACTTAGCAAAGAGCAATTTAAGCTCAGCTGGAGAAATAATTTCTTCATCAGCTCTGGCGTCTGCCTCTCTTACAAGTTGAGGCCGGTTCAAGGCAAGGGAAATCCAAGCACCACTGCAGAAAGAAACAAGTTCCAGGCCAGCAATGGGTTTGATATTTACATTGAAGAGAGGCAGGCTCAAGGTCAGTCTGCAAAATAACTTGTGGCAGAAGAAGAAGAAGAAGAAGAAGAAGAAGAAGAAGAAGAAGAAGAAGAAGAAATGCAGACAGCTTAATGAAGGGGGGAAACTGCAGCTTCCCAACCTGAGTAGAGCAATCCTGAGACTCAGTACTTGGTTAAATGGATGGACAGTAACAGTTTTCACAGCACCAGCGTTGACCAGCAGCTCAGGCCACAGGATGAGAGAAAGGGCGACTATAGCTGCTGTCTCCTCAGCACTGAAAGAGCGAGGCCTCTGGGCGGGCAGGCAGGCGGGCGTCAGCGTCCTCTATGCTCCTAGAGCAGCAGGAGCTTGGCTTAGTAACCTCTGCCATCACTCCCGATGCGTTTTCATACTCTCATTACTTGAACTTTCCCTAAATGAAAACAAAACAGACCGAAACTTTAAATCACGAGTTAACAGGGATTACACATCCTGTATTCCTCCAGCATCAGATCCCCATGAGCACCAATTCCATCATCTGGAGGGGCTGGAAGGCAATGGATAAATCAACTCACCACATTGAGAAGTGCGAGGATCCATCTGGCGTCCCTCCATTCTGCCCTCCCGGACCTGAGAAGGAGAAGAGAATATTGTTAGTCAGGAAGACTTCTCAACTGGCAGTCCTTTGACTCCAAATAGATCAGCTGGTAATCAGTGGCGGCTGCAAATCCAGCTTCCTTTGCGAACACAATTCGAAATCAAAGGAAATGCTGCTGATGTAAACAATACTGAGGTCAGGTGAAGCAATGGGGTGGCCTGCTATAAGACCCCTTCCTATATTCCTAGACACATGAGAGGATATATAGTTTAATCCTGACAATTAACTGATCGTTAGTTTGAAAAGTTTTGACCAAAAAGATTACCAAGAAAAGTATGTAACGGATGAAAATAAAAATTAATACCAGTCAGTTATTCCAAAACTCTCCCCCAATTAACATGACCTCAGTTTTTGACAAGAGAAAGGTTGGATAGTAAAGGTCATTTTTAATATGATTTTTTTTTAGTCCAGTTCACACAAACCCTATTAAATTAAAGCAGATAGATTTAAGGTGAATGTCCCATTGAAGGCAGTAGAACTAAATTGGCTTAAATCCAGGCACTGGTTAAACCAGTTAGTGGATTGCAGTCATAAGCTTCTGTGACATTTGTCTTTGACACATGACTCTTAACTTGGGTGCGAGGAGCAAAACAGATGTTGAAAGAGGTGGAAAACATACGACACAATATTTGCAACATATTGCAAATATTGCAAACATATGTTGCAAATATGGTGTAGTAAGTTTTCTACCTCTTGGTCAAGACATATGCCTAAAAATTAGGGTGCAATATAGCTACTGTTACTTGTTTGGGAGCCACTTTATACTGCAGGTTACAAAGACAAATCACAGCAGAATACAAATCACACACCATTATTTCACGCAAGAAAAGTGGTTAAACAGCTCTTTGTGTTATGATTATGCATCCCAGCAGTTGAGGAGAAGGACAGAAGAAATACTCTTATTCAAGCACCCAGCAGTCTCAGTCATGTATTACAAAAGGAAGGAGAATCTTTCTGGAGGTGTATTTAGGGGATCTGCTTGTTGGGCGTTTTATGGGGCAGGCTTCTTCTTTTGTGCATGGAGGGGGGAGCTCCCCCCCCCCCAGCTATGCCCATGGGGTCCCTGATGTCAGCAGAGAGAAACCCAGGTAAACAATTGCATCTGGGTGCCAGGCACATAGCAAAGTACCTTTCAAAACTTGCCCCCTATCTACTATCTCACCAGGGTCAGTTTAGGACCTGGATGGTATCCAATTACTGTACAATTCTGGAGTCAGTCAGCAGCAGGATATGTAGAATTGGTATTCAATGTGGAACTAGGAACAGTGCCCAGCACGGCTGCTGTTGTGGCCCAACATGACAGGACAAAAAGGGTCATCTAACAGACTTGGACGGTAACAGAATTGGCCAGCAACTTGTTTTAGAAAGGGCCACTTCAAAGAGAGGATGGGCCCTTAAACCAGATGGGGCCTCCACTGTGTAGAATAGTTGGCTGTTGCAACAGAGCTTGGCAGCCATCTCCAAAGCCCATCCTTTCTTTCTTTCTTTTTCTTTTTTTAGTCTTAAAAGTGGTCTGCCTCCAAGTCCACTTGCCACGGCTCAGCAAATATGCGCCTGCATCACAACCGGGGCAGCCACTGTTCATCCATAAGGGTTGCATTTGGTCTGGGGACTCGGGCACCGACCCTTAGCAACCTGCAAGGTCGAGGCTTCGAGGGACCCAAGAGAGCCGGGAGAAGAAGCGCGAGGCGTAGCCACGGGGTAGGAAGCGAAAGAGGAGCAGCAAAACAGAGGCAGCTACCCCGGGGCGGGGATTACGCCGAAGCGAGAGGAAGCGCTGGGTGGGTCACGCGAGGTAAACAAAGAAGGCGGCGGCGGCTGCTGCTGCAGCGCCCGCCTCGGAAGGGAGCCCTACCTTGCCGGTAGTAGAGACCCGTGACGGTGTTGCCGTAGACCCGCCAGGCCACCTGGATGCCGAGCAAGCTCACCAGCAGCCAGAGCAGGAGCAGCTGGAAGAGGGCGGCGCGCAAGTCCTGGGCCTCCCAGTCCGACATGAACTCCTGCCAGAGCCAAGTGAAAGCCCGCAGCGCCTTCGTCGGCACCTCCCACTCCGCCGGCCCAGAAGCAGCAGCCGCCGCCGCCGCAGCAGCCACCGCCTCCTCCGCCGTGGCCGCCGCCATCCCACTCGCAAGGGCGGCGGGAGAGGGAGAAGCGCTGCGCCACAAGCCCCGGGGAAACTGTCAGCGGCGCCGCGCGTGCGCCCCAGGGAAAGATCCAGGCCCCGCCCCGCGCGGCTCTCTTCCCGCCTCCAGTTCTCTCCCCCTCCCACCTCGCGTGCACCGCTTTTTCCACTGGGCGCGTTTACTCGGGTGCAAGTCCCCGTTATGCTCAATGGGACTTTCTTCCTGGTGCGGATCTGGTTAGGATCTCACCCTTATAACCCGATCCTGTCCTATTTTGCCCGCGAGTAGTTCCATCTCCCCCCCCCCCCGCTTTCAAAGAGGTTCGGGTGAAACGGGCGCAGGGCTGAGTTGCACAACTTTCCCGATATATTGTTATTGACTTTTGCTTGCTTGCTTGCGGCATTTGCAAGGCATCACCTTCCAGGCCCGGCGTGAGCTAGCTAGCTGGCGCGACGAGGGAAGGCAGGTGCTGTATAATCTTAGGAAACACTGCTCGAAAGAAAGCACCACACTACAGTACCGTGAAGCAACGCCCCCGCCCTTCTGTGAGAACCTTTTGAAACTTTCCCTGAAATGGCTTCGCTATTTTTCGTAGCCAGGGGTGACAACTTGAACAAAATATTGTGGGGGCCCAAGATAAACCCCACCCCGCCCCTCATAATGGATCACATGACGCAGAACGCACACATCAATTTTGGTGGGGCGCGGCCCCCTCAAATATTTTATTGTAGGGGCCGAAGCCCCCGCGGCCCCCAGAAGTTGGCTCCTATGTTTTTGGAGGTCTGCTGCCAATTAGTGTAGAGAGCAGCACTGAACTATGTCGACCTACATATGGTGGGAGCGCGCCCGGTTCATGAACCAGGAGTTCAGCCTCCCGCTGCCCCAGTGACTGGAAATCAAGCAGATTGGGACAACCAGTTTCATTAAACTGTACAAAGTACAAAGCCGCTACCGGGAGACCCTCCCACAGCGAGACTTCGGCTGCGTCTGGTTTTGACTCTCTCTTCTCCTCGCCCGCCCCTTGATTCAAGGGCTACTCATACTGCTTTGGTTTCAGAGTAGGACTAGGAAGGAAATAAAACAATAATGAACGTGGGCTAATGGCCATTCTAAATACAGTACTGCCTTCAATTCCTGCTCAAAGTCGCTGCAAAGAAACTGAGCCACCGCTGCGCCATCCCCTGGCTGCCGGGAAAAAGACCTCACTTTCACTTTCGTTTGTCTCCGTTAGGGAGGGAGAAGCCAGACTTTGATGGGTTGGAGAGGATCCTCAGTAGCGTTGCCGTCACCCTTGAGGCGCTTGTGTCTTTGCGTTAGAGCCCCAAGTTCAGGTGAGGCTTTAATTTCCCCTTGGAAACGATCATTAATTTTCTTTCGGGGTGGTGCTGCAAGTGAACAATATCGCATTTTATCCTTACAAGCAAGAACACAACGTGGAATAAAAGGTAAGCTGTTGAAATTCCTGCATCGCAGGGGGTTGGACTAGATGACCCTTGGGACCCCTTCCAACTCTACAGTTCTGTGATTCAATGAAAAGAAAACAATGACACATGTCAATGTGGAAAGCCAGTACTGAGATGTCTATGTTATGCAGGTAAGTATAATTGCATTTCTGTATTTAATCAGGAAGACCATATTTCTCTCCATGGTATGGGAAAGGAGTAGGTTGTTATCTGAAACATAAGAAATTATGATCCACCAGGTAGCATAGAAATGTTCCACAGGTTCTTCATCTTTCATAAGGCAAAGTTTATGAGTTATCTTCTTGGTGATTACAGTATTCCATATGTTTTCATACCATGGTTGAAGGGATAAGCCATAAATATTCTCCCACTTTTGAGCTATAGACAATCTAGTGGCTACCATGGGTGTAGCCAGGATTTTGGCTATGCCCATGACTGCTGCTAAGAATCAAGTTAATGAGCATTTATTTTAAGGTGAAAAAGAAATATGAATTCTGTGGTGTTCTGCTGCAGTGCCTCTTGTGGACACTGGGGGATTGCAGATCTGGAAGAACCCAGAAAAAGCATCTTTTCTCATGCTTTGCGTTGCTTGGTGCTGCAGTTACACACTAGGATGCCTCCCTTCTCTGTTTGGTTTCTTGGGGCCAACTTTGTGTTACCTGGTCAGGTTTGGGCTAAGCTAAGATGTGGCAGCGGCAGACAGAAAGGTGGATTTCACACATCAATTTTACGGCTATGTTCAGGCTGCTGTGGTTATTTATGTATTTTATTTATTAAATTTGTATACCTCCCTTCATCCGAAGATGTCAAGGCAGTTCACAGCATAAAAGATCAGTCCCATTTACCTTGGTATTATTCCTTTTGAGTAGACATGCATAACATTGCACTGTCCATTGCACACACATACTGTACACCCACTCACACACATGAGGGCAACGTTTTAGTTCCACTGTATGCCTCTGAGTGCCATTGGCTGGGAATTGCAGGTGGGAGAGTATTGTTGTGTTTGGGTCTTGCTTGCAGGCTACCCACGAAAATCTGTTTGGCTAGTTTGAGAACAGGGTGCTGGAATAGATGGGCCAATGGCTTGTCTTGCAATTCCCAACAACTGGTATTCAGAGGCACAATGCTTCTGGCTGTGGAAGCAGAAAGGAATTTACTCAGCTTTTTCTTTCTGATGGGCAGGAGCAGAATGAGTGCCTCAATGAGCCTTCCTGAGATCGACGAGGACCTGTACTCTCGCCAATTGTAAGTCTTGCGACACATTACATAAAAGCATTCTAGCAGAGCTGAAAAGGGATATCGACCAGGATCACCTCCACACCTCTACTGTTTTTTTGAGAAGGGATTCCACAGCATACTGGGAACTTCGGTTTGTCCAATTAAAGTGGATTAAAACACCCAGGCCCAAGAAACCCACTGTAACAACAATCAGACTTTTTGCAGTTAGGAACATGGTGGAATAATGATTGACTGATGGGAGGAAGCAAAATACACCACAGTCACTACCACAACCAAATCAAGATGAATGCTCATTCACATATAACCTCCCCAGAAAAAATCAGAACTAATTATAAGCAAAGAGCAGACATTGTATAACCTGCATGCCATCCTTGTGCATGGAGATTGGGATGCATGCTCAATAAACAGATTGTCGGGAGGAGACCTGGGTGGCTGAAAATGATCACAGTGCTATGACTGGGGCAAGATGTTACAGAGTGAGCAGTGATATGAATGTATTTTGTTGGGGAAATATGGCAGACTAAGCTGAACTAAGGTATGTGTGATGGGGGCCACATATCCTACTTGGCAGAGAACAGTCCTCTAGTTGATTGTGTTGCTGTTTGAAGAGCCGTCCAGGCTAATAGTAAAGACCTGAAGTTGCCTATCATCAGTTAGTACCTGGCTAGCAGACCAAGCAAGCACGCAAGTCACCTTGGTCTAGTTAAATTCTGAGGGAGGATAGCTTTGTTTCAAACTGTGAAAGGGTTCAATCAAGCAGTGTCAAATGACAAAAATAATAATAAAAAATGTATGCTTCCTTACTTCTTAATACCCACTGGTGGTGATATGTTAGTCATTCAGCCACTGCTGTATTCCATACATTCCAATACCATAAGTCCAGGTCCAAACCCTCCACTGTCTTCCAGCTTTGTACAATGGCTAACTACACTGCAATACCCGGGAACGGTAACAAATCTTTGGATGCATGTGTAAATTGTAATTTTCAAACATGTTCAAAAGGAACAATGAGAAATCTACCAGCTCATTCAAAATGATTGACATTTCTTGCATTGCTGCAGACCAAAAATGTACCACTGTTGGACATTGCCACCACATATGCATGTATGTGCCCTAACACCTATAATGCCTCCAGCAGTTCTTGGATGTTCCCACAATCATATGGGAAGGCTGTACTGGGGCTCTGAACCATAGGTGTGTTTATGGTTTTAAGAGTGTTTTCCAGAACATGTCCCCTTCTAGTATTCCACTGTTTATTGGTGATCAGGGCAGCTGGAAAATGCTTTTTAAAGAATCTGGGGCTGGAGCAGCAAGATTCTGTTTCTACTCCCATCGTACACCCCCCCAATTATTTCTAAAATTGAATCTGCACATATAAATTAGCATGTGTACATTTCATGCAAATCTGTGTCCTCTTGTTTGTGACCCATTTCCTCTTTGGGGGTAATATGTTAGTGACTACCATAGCTGAGGTGGGGGCAGGTACAAGTGGCTGGCAAGGGGAAAGTAGAGGTGGAGTTTAAGGGAAGCTGGTGAGGGAATTCTACTGTCCAGGACTTCATAACTCACCATATTTCAAACACAGAGCTGTGCTTTCCCCCCTAGCTATGTTCTGGGCTATGAGGCCATGCAGAAGATAGTGGGAGCAGCTGTGCTGGTCTCTGGAATGAAGGGCCTGGGGGTGGAGATTGCCAAGAACGTCATCCTTGCAGGAGTGAAATCTGTCACTGTCCATGACCAGAGTGAGACTCAGTGGAGTGACCTTTCTTCACAGGTATGCAGCCCAGGGTGAAATCCTATATCTGCTCAATGGTGTTCTGAGTTTACATGTGTAGGATTGAACATGTGAGAGGCTTTGCCTAGCAAACAAGGAAATGTGGCACAAAGTCCTCTTCCCTTGATGGCACTGTTAACATACCCTATGGCTTTTTTTCTATCATTTTTTCTATCATTGTTGCATTCCTCTGGGCCACCCCCCCCCACTTCCTTAATATATATTTTCGGCAGTGCCTCTCTGAGGCAACATCCTATACATGCCAAGTCAGAAGCAAGCTCCCCATCTTCCTACGTAAGTGTATAGGATTGCAACCGTAATTTCCAAATTAGGACCTAGTAAAAGGAGCCCAGGATTCTATACCAAGGTTATATATATATATATATGTAGAGAGAGAGTGTGTAATAGTCAAGGTATGAAAATATAGACTGCATACATTTTCCATTATTTGATAAGTTCTTGTGTATGACGTGTTTGCTAACAAGTCCTTCCAGAGCTCACACTGGGTATCTGTGGTGACCTTGTTGTTGACTCTAGTGATTTTGTGCCAAGCTATTCACATGTATTCTTCAATCCTATATTGTTTTCATATAATTTTATTCTGAAACCCAGAACTCTGTGAGAACTCTAGGCAGAGCATACTATTAGTCCAAATAAATTAATCAATATGCTGTCGTGACAAAGGCTAGAATCTATCACTTATACAGCAAATTTTGCTTCATTTGCCCTTTATGTCCCAACATTCTATATTAAATCATAAGTCACCTGAACTTTTGACTGATCCCAGTCTATAGCCCACTGTAATAATAACTACAATTAGATGCCCCCCCCCACAAAAAAATATTGGTAGTTTCATGGCTTCCAGCATAATCTAGTCATGAGATTCAAACAAGGTTGCATAATTTGGGAAGTCTGGTGAGTCAGTTGCTGCTATTATTAAAAGTAGTCAGAACTGGAAATGCTGCTACATTAGGCTATGAATTTCACAACAGCTTGTTTTGAAATTAATTTTAAAACTCCACCTTCTGGTACCCTGGTTCTCACAAGAAACACAGCAAGGTGCCTTATACTGACTCAGACCATTGGCCCATCTAGTTTATTATTGGCCGCACTGACTGGCAGCTGCTCTTCAGGGTTTCTGTACTGAAGTCTTTCCCAGTACTACCTGGAGACTCCGGGGTTTGAACCTGGGACCTTCTGCATGCAAGTCAGATGCCCTACCAATGAGCTACAGCCCTTCCCCAATGTTCTCAACGTCTCCTTCAGTATATTTGGTTTCAAAGACTGGAGTAGCATGTTTGCAATGTTGGTTTAACAACATACCTATCCTAACCTAGAATCATAGAATCATAGAGTTGGAAGAGACCACAAGGGCCATCGAGTCCAACCCCCTGCCAAGCAGGAAACACCATCAGAGCACTCCTGACATATGGTTGTCAAGCCTCTGCTTAAAGACCTCCAAAGTAGGAGACTCCACCACACTCCTTGGCAGCAAATTCCACTGTCCAACAGCTCTTACTGTCAGAAAGTTCTTCCTAATGTTTAGGTGGAATCTTCTTTCTTGTAGTTTGGATCCATTGCTCCGTGTCCGCTTCTCTGGAGCAGCAGAAAACAACCTTTCTCCCTCCTCTATGTGACATCCTTTTATATATTTGAACATGGCTATCATATCACCCTTTAACCTCCTCTTCTCCAGGCTAAACATGCCCAGCTCCCTTAGCCATTCCTCATAAGGCATCGTTTCCAGGCCTTTGACCATTTTGGTTGCCCTCCTCTGGACACGTTCCAGTTTGTCAGTGTCCTTCTTGAACTGTGGTGCCCAGAACTGGACACAGTACTCCAGGTGTGGTCTGACCAGAGCAGAATACAGTGGCACTATTACTTCCCTTGATCTAGATGCTATACTCCTATTCATGCAGCCCAGAATTGCATTGGCTTTTTTAGCTGCCGCGCCACACTGTTGGCTCATGTCAAGTTTGTGGTCAACCAAGACTCCTAGATCCTTTTCACATGTACTGCTCTCAAGCCAGAAGTATTGAAATATTGAGCCCGGACATACTGGAATTAATAATCTGAATAAATAGGCACATTTTTGCATAATTTATTGAAGATATGGGAAAAGCTAGTGGCAATTCAAGGTGCTGAAGTCCTGCTCCTTGACCACTGGAATCCCTGACAAGTTTCTCTCGGGACTCCTGAGATTTCACTAAGCATTGCTCTCACAGTTTTAAGCCTATGCTTGCAACAATTAGGACAAGAAGCTTGGTTTTTTTAAAATAACAAAATCATCAATAAAAGCTGATATTCTCACAATGCTCTTTTCTGCACCCTGTTTTCTGGTGCAATCACATAATGAATTGCAACCCGCCCTATGCTGATGAAGAAATAGGCACACTCCCTTTTTAAAGCATATATCTGATGATGGATGGAGTCTGTGAATGGAGCTGGAAGCCAAATTCTGAGTCTGCTCTAAGCCAACGTAGTACTGAAGGCCTAACTGCGTGTGACATTGATAATGCGATTTGTGGTGGCGTTTTTTTTAAAACAACAACAACACACAATGTGTGGGGAGGGGCATTTCCCCCCCCATAGATCACAGAATATGGAGATGGGAGGTTTAAGCCTTCTCTCCAGCCATAATCTCTCTGAAACCCCCCTCCCTGCTTGTGTTAATTACCATTAGGGGGGAAAGCTCCCATTGATACTAAAGAGTGACTCCCCCCCCAGTGTGCTTAAACCTGCCTTCCCTGCATGCTGCCATTTTTGAAACAATCTCCCACCTGTGCTCAGGATTGAATATTTTTTAAATATTTTTAAATTTTTTTAAAATAACATGAATAAATATTCATGTTAAATAAACATGATTGCTAATGGCATTGCTAATATCCTATGTACTGTAGCTGGGTCCGGAATTTGGTGGTAGGGCAGTGGGTAAAAGAGTAAAATCCAGTGCTTTTTTTTCTTAAAAAATATATTTAGGGGTACTCTCATTTTGACTCAAGAAAATAACCGTTTTATTGTTCAAATCGGGGAAAATAAATACAGTAAGTGGACAAAAGTCCAAAGATTCACAAAATGTTTAGGGGTATGCGTCCCCCTGTGTTCCTCCAGAAAAAAAGCACTGGTGAAATCCACTCAGCTCCACAATGCGATCCTCCCCCACCATCCTCACTCTTAGCATTGCTGTTTCTCTGCAGTTCTATCTGTCGGAGAATGATGTGGGGCAAAACCGAGCTCTGGTCTCCCAGTGCCGCCTTGCAGAATTGAACGCACATGTCCCTGTGCATGCCTATACCAATGAGCTGTCTGAGAGCTTCTTGTCTACTTTCCAGGTAAGGACAGAGCTGTGTGTCTCATGTCATGGGAGTGACTCTAGTGATGATAAAAAATCAAACTCACATCCACACTGTCCATTTAAAGTGCATTTCCCCCACCTCTAAAGCACATGACTTCCCCCAAAGACTCCTGGGAACTGTAGTTGGTGAAGGGTGCTTGAGGGGAAGCCACAGTTCCCAGGATTCTTTGGGGGGGAGCCATGGGGTGCTGTGAATGTGACCACTGTTTCCAGTGCTTCAGCAGGCTCTGACCTACATCAGCGGGAGAGCTTTTGCTCTTTACCCAATGAAAGCAACAAGCCTGTTGCCCATGCCCAGCTGTTTCTCATAGTGATGATTTATGGCCTAGTGATCTTCAAGTGCCACTGTTTTGTTCTGAGGCTGCACCTGAAGCTCAAAGTGGGGATCAGCTCTCATGTCTGTGGTTGGTTGGGATAGCTGCAGTGTGTTGGGTGGTGTTGTTTCACAGCAGGGTTATCTCATGGGGCCAATTATGTACATAAGCTGTGCTCAGAAATAACCAACCAAAATGTCATAAACTGAGCAAGCTTTCGAGACCTCCAGAGATCTTCATCAGATTGGTTGTTGAAGCAAAACAGATGGGGTGAGGGGGAAACTGGCTCAGTATTGATGTTGAGAAATTCTGCCTGGAGACAGGGAAGCCTAGCAACAGGTGGTGATTGGCTCCAGGATTTACCACTACATGACCCGTAGTCATTGATGGGGAACAGAGAATCTGTTTGGAAAGTGCTCTCTGTCGTGCTGTTTCTTAGCCCCTTACGTTATGCAGATCACTAGTCTGATACCATTCTGCACCAAACTTTACAGGTTGTGGTCCTGAGTAACTCACCCTTGGAGGAGCAGCTGCGAATCAGTGATTTCTGCCACTCCAAGAATATTTGCTTTGTCCTAGTTGACACCAAGGGCCTGGCTGGGTAGGTGTTGGGGCTTCTGTCCTTGTCCTGAGGCTGGGATGTTGGAGTGGTGCAGTGATTCTCGGCGGAATAAGAGGTGAACTAAGAATTCGTAAAAGCTGCCAGCATTCTGGCTGGGCACCTCAGGGTAGGGATGGGGGAGAGATTTGATTCAATTTGCATTTAAGGGTGAACTCAATTGAGTTCGTTTTTTTCTGAAACAAGATATAAACCCAAGCATACCCGTCCTTCAAAATTTGCACGTCTTTGAATTTGCCATTCAGTTTTCCAGCCAAGCACTGAGTACAAAAATGCATTTTAGGCATGTCCAATTAACATGTGATCACCCACACGTGGGTCCTTTTGGACCCAGAAGAGGAAGGGGGCGCTTATACGTACTCCCCCCCCCCACGGGCAAAGGAGCCTGGAATGGAACCTGCGCATGAAATGATAATCACCTGTAAATTGGTAAAGTGTGCATATGTTAGTTGAAATATAAAAAATGGCACTATATTATAATAAATTGTTTTGTTTTAAAATGTGCATTGTTGCACACTGCCCCAATCCCCAAGCGCTGTGTGATTCCAGGGGTTCCCGTGCTTACCCAGGGTTCAGTTTTCTTTGAATGAGGGACAACAGAGACAGTGGTGTCTTTATGAGATATGGTTTGTTTACACATATATACATCCTGAGCCTATGATGGAGGGACTCACAGCATTAGCACCCCAATATGGTCTTGCTTCTCCCATAACTATAGCCTTGCATTCCAACAGAAATCAAGCCTGGCTCTCACTCCGTTTCTGGTCCAGCTCATTCTCCCCTGGCTTTTGCCTGGCTAGTTCAACAATGGAATCCTCCACTAGATTTTAACCTTTTGCTGGATCTAGGACCCCAGGCATTAGAAGGGACTCAGGTACCATGCAGACTAACCCCCTTCCAAATTCTCAACTGTATATTAGAATTTGCACTAATATTCCAATTAATTTTTGTGTGGGCTTTCAAAAAAATACTTGCAAACAGAGGTGGAAATTTGGAGAACTGAACTTAAAACTGGAAAATGGATAGAAAGTGAAATTGATACCTTCATCCTTCCGTAATGGAGGATGAAGGTTCTCTGAGCAGGTAGACCCCATGGGTGGAAGTGAAGGGGCTTTCTCAGGGTGGAGCAGTGACTGAGTGTAGGGAGGAAAGCGAAGTAGAAGTCTGACTTCTTGAGCTTTGGTCTTTTGGCTCCAGGCAACTTTTCTGTGATTTTGGAGAACACTTCATTGTGCACAATCCTTCAGAGGATGAACCTGCCTCTGCTGCCATTCACCACATCACCCAGGTAATGTCTCTTCACCCAGATAACATCTGTCTCCTGCACTTTATTGCCCTGCTTGTGTCACCCTTTCTGAGCTCATGTCCTTCACACCCT
Source organism: Podarcis vaucheri (assembly GCF_965113315.1). NCBI lineage: Eukaryota > Metazoa > Chordata > Lepidosauria > Squamata > Lacertidae > Podarcis > Podarcis vaucheri. Next base: position 75,111,705 of record NC_138760.1, on the reverse strand, counting down.
GGATTGAACATGCCTCCTTCCAAAGAAGCCCCCAAGATGTCTTTCCAAGCTTGGATAATAATAATAACAATTATTATTTATTATTTATACCCCACCCATCTGGCTGGGTTTCCCCAGCCACTCTGGGCGGCTCCCAACAGAATATTAAAAACACTATAAAACATCAAACATTAAAAACTTCCCTAAACAGATGGAGTAACCATCTAATCAGATGCAGGCAATCCTTTGATCTCTCAACCAGAGTCTCCTGTTTTCATTGCTGTGTTGTTTTATTGTGATTGTTTTATTGCATATTTTAATTATGGACAATTATATTTTAATGTGTTAATGCAATTGATTTATTGCATATTTTAATTATGAGTATTTATATTTTAATGTAACTGTTTTTTCTACTTTGTAAACTGCCTAGCAGCTTGCTTTGGTATTAAGTGATGTATTTAACCGTAGTATTAGCAATAATAATAATAATAATAATAATAATAATAATATACTCTTCCTCCAGAGTAACCCTGGCATAGTGACTGTGGCGTGTGACAATGAGGAGAGACAAGGCCACCGCTTTGAGGATGGTGACTGGGTGAAATTCTCCGGGGTTGAGGGGATGACAGAACTCAACACCTCCGAGCCCTGCATCATCCGTCTGAAAGGTAACGGGCCCTCTGTTTCCTCCTTCTCCTCATGTCTCTAGGTACAGTGCCTGCCTGCACACAGAAAGTGTCCAGAGGAGAATAGGAGGACAGATGTGGATCAGGAAGATGGACAGGCAAAGATTATGAGAGTGGAGTTTGACAGAAGGATGGGGTGGCACTGCGTTGTGGGGAAAGAAGCATTATGTCACTCCTATTAGGAACCTTGTGGGACTTCGCTAGTGAGTATGAAAGCACCTGATAGGACAAGAGACCTCCAGAAGAAATGCAGAGAATGGGTTTATATCATTTTATTTGACTTCAGCCCTATTGAACAACTAAGAGAACAGACCTAATGTTTGTGATCTGTGTCTGTTTAGGAACCTGCAGCTTGGAAGTTGGAGATACGTCTTCTTTTTCTCCATACAAATATGGTGGGATCATCACCCAAGTCAAGATACCTCAGAAACACTCCTATGTATGTTCTCTTCTCTGGTGGTGGTGAAAAAAAGTGGTTATTCTTTTCTAGCTAGTTCATAGGAGGCCAAGATGGGCAGAGCTTATTGCCAGGGCTGAGCATTTTAGCTGGAGGACTCAAACAGGACTACTTCACCAGGGAAGAGACCTCAAAACTGCTGTTCTAGAGCCTGGGTGCAGAACGCCAGCCTAGGCAGCTAGGGAGAGGGTCGAGCTCTGTGCTCTGCATGTTGAAGATCCCAGGTCCAGTCCACAACATCTGCAGAAACAGCTGGGAAAAGCTCCTGTTTGAAACCCTGGAGAGCCACTGCCAGTCAGCACAGACAGTATTGAGCCAGATGGGCCAGTGGTCTGGCATGGTTGGTAAAGCTCCTATGTTCAGCTATGGTGAGGAGAGGCATTTCTTGAAGTGTGTTGCCTTAAGGCAGGAATGGGGAAATGCAACCCAAGGGTCACATTATCTCCTGGACAACTTTCTGAGGCCCCCATGTCAGGGGTGGGTGGGTTGAGACTCAAAAAGTGGGTAGGGAAATGGATTCTGTGGCTTTTTCTTTGTACAGTAGGGTACACCCAGGCCACGCAAAGGTCTCCACACTCAAGGAGGATGCAGAGCAGGGCACATGAAGAGCATAGCCTGAGGAGAGGACGGGGAGGTGACTTGGAGAGGAGGCCTAGCCTGAGAGAGTCCTGAGGGAAGGACAGTGATGTCTAAGGAGCTATATTCAGCTCCTGGACCTGAGTTTCTCTGCCTCCTACCTTAAAGAGAAGGATGTGCATTAGGTAGTTCTTCTACTGTCCACTAATCTCTCTGTATTCCCAGGAATCCCTGCGTACCTCCAGGGCTAATCCTAAGATCAGGATCCCGGATAAGGGGAAACTACCTCGCTGTCGCTCCCTCCATGCGGCCTTCTGGGCACTGCATGTCTTCCAGAGGGAGATGAAGCGGCTGCCTAGGCCCAGGAATCAGGCAAGTCTCCCCAGTTGCCTTTGTTCTTCTTAGCAATCCCAACCGGCCTCCCAGGCTTCCTCATGTTTCCAACCCTGAGCAGGATATTGTCTCCTTCCGCAGAGAACGTCGTTACTTTTCCTGCAAGTAGCTCATTGTAAGCCTCCTCAGATATACTCTTTTCTCATCTTTGCTCCTCAACAGGCAGATGCAGACAAGATGGTGGAACTGGCACAGACCGTCTCTGTGAGCAAGGAGGAGGAACTGCAAGAAGACCTGGTGCGGACATTTTCCTACGGATGTTCTGGTGACCTGAGCCCTATCAATGCCTTCATTGGAGGCCTGGCTGCCCAAGAGGTGCTGAAGGTGAGTGGCAGACCTCTGTGAAGAAGGAAGGCAGCTTTTTGAGCTGCTTGGAGGTCACTTTCCATGAGGCATCTGTGTTTCAAGAAGCTGCTGCCAGCATGGGGAATGTGTGAAATACTAAAGTGGTTCGAGTGTGGAACAAGGGTTCGAATCCCTACTCAGCCATGAAGCTCACTGAGTGACCTTTGGACAGCCACTGCCTCTCAGCATAATCTACCTCACGGGGTGGTTGTGGGGATAAAATGGGGGAAAGTGTGTATGCCACCTTGCGCTCCTTGGAGGAAAGGCGGGATATAAATGTTAATAATAATAATACAGTGGTGCCTCGCAAGACGAAATTAATTCGTTCCGCAAGTTTTTTCTTCTTGCGAGTTTTTCGTCTTGCGAAGCACGGTTTCCCATAGGAATGCATTGAAAATCAATTAATGCGTTCCTAGGGAAACCGCCTTCAGACCAGGTCCGGGGACAGTCTCTTCTGAAGGCTGGGGGGGGGGAACAAGGGCTTTTCTTCCCACTGCCAGCCTTCAGAAGGCTGTTCTGAAGGCTGGCGGTGGGAAGAAAAGCCCTTCTTCCCACCTCCCGCCCCGCCAGCATTTTAAAAGCCCCTGCTGTCCTGGGGAGATTTTAAAATGCTGGCGGGCGGGAGCGAAGCGTTCGCTCCCGCCCGCCAGCATTTTAAGATCGCCCGGGGCAGCGGAGACTTCTCTGCTGTCCCGGGGAGATTTTAAAATGCTGGGCGTCGGCAGCGAACGCTTCGCTCCCGCCCGCCAGCATTTTAAGATCACCCGGGGCAGCGGAGAAGTCCAGGACCTCTTCTGAAGGCCGGCTGTGGGCGAAAGTCTTTGCTCCCAACCGCCAGCAATTTAAAACAGGTCCCCGGAGATTTCCCTATGGGCTTTCGTCTTGCGAAGCAAGCTCATAGGGAAATTCGTCTTGCGAAGCGCCTCCAAAACAGAAAACCCTTTCGTCTTGCGGGTTTTCCGTCTTGCGAGGCATTCGTCTTGCGGGGTACCACTGTAATAATAATAATGTGGTAGCTAAGAGAATGAGGGAGGCCCCAGTCTGAGGCTGTGTTCACACTTCCATATAGTATACACTCACTGTGTTTCCGGGGCCTGGTTTTTAATCTGCTTCAACACCAACTTCACACTTGCTGGTGCCCTTTAGTCATTCCTAATCCATCTCTAGCCAGGGTGTGAACACCTTTGCATAGGGTAAAGACATCCCTGCCCGTCCACGCCCCCTGGTGTGTACAAACAGAAATGAATTTTCACACAATGAAGCTGTGGTGGCATGAGCAGCTGTGGGGGGGGGGCAGGGGGAGGTAGGAAATGCTCCTGAGGGGAAAAACCAAGAACTTCATCGCAGTCCAAGGCGTTTTTGTGAACACACTTTTGAGTCTCACCTGTGCCATGAACTCATTTGGTGGCCTTAAGCAAATCACTACCACTCAGCCTGTTTTCCAATATGTGCAAACTTCTGCAGTAATAATACTGATTTACCTCACAGGGTTGTTGTAAGAATTTCCATTAGATAACACATGTGAAATTCTTTGAATGCATCACAGCACAAATGTTAATGATTGTTATTTTTCTGTTATTTATTTAATACATGCACGCACGCACACACACACATGCACCACTTCATAAAAGAATCCTTTTAAGAAGTTTACATAAAGTGTTCATAAGGAAATACAATAAAACTACCAATAAAAGCAACAGATTTTAAAAAATAGATATTATAAAATCATATATATATAGAGGGAGAGGTATTACGTTTAAGTAAGAAGCAAGGAGCATCCTGAAGCTACCCAAAGGACAGGCTTCCTATCAGGTATGAGTGAATCACCTGAACATTTCCTGATGGAGCCCAGAAGTGGCAGGTGCTTGAGTTTCATGCTCAGAAAGGCACTTGCCCTGTCCTCTGTGACCCATTTGCTTCTGTGTCACTTCTGAGTTCAGGCTGCTGCCTGTCCTCTTTTGTAAACCAATCTAGCTGGTTTTCTTCTGGATTTGCCAGTTTAGGATCATCAGCTCACAGACTCAGCTAGGCAGTTTTAAATGAGTGCAGGTATGTGGCAGCTGACATGCAGTTTTGCAACAGCTACTACTTTGGATCATCTTATACAAAGGAAAGAAAACTGTTTCGTTTCAGTGTTAACTTGGGAATCGTCAGACGGGGCACACCTGTCCCTTTATAGGTTATTAGAAGTGCCAGGTGGTGACTGTCCAAATGCCTTATGCTCAGGGCTGATTCCATGTTTCAGGGGATTCTCTGCAAAGTGTCTCCTGGTGGGCCCACTCCTCTCTCAGAGGGCCCTGGGGGGCTCATCGGACTGCAGTGGCAGTGCTCTAAGCCAGCAATGGGCACCTGTGCCTGGCCTACTTTTTGCTTCCCCACAATGCTCCAGAGCAAGGCCAGGTCAGAGGAAATTATGGGGAATTAGGGGAAACGGAAAGGTTGGCTAGATCCAATCTGCATGGGGTGCAAAGTCAGGGGAAAAAGATTTTAGGGGGGCATCAGGAGTGGGGTCCTGACAGCTGTCCAAGGATACCACATAGTGATGCCACTCCCGTTTGGGTTTCTGTTATTTAAACCTATAGTATAATTCCTGAAGAGCTACATAGAGCTTCTGAATCATGCAAGTTCCTCTTTGTGTATTATACTGGAAGTGTGCAAAGTGCAAGGATTGAGTGCTTATGCATCAGGAAATAGCTGCTTGCACAAATTATTGCTAACTGCTTCCCAGCATTTTCAACGATGGGTGGGGGATGTCATTTCAATAGTATCCTTCACTTGCTTTAAACCTTTTCTTACAAGCATTTATTGTTTAATAATTTAAACAAAAGCATACTGATATCAGGCTGCAGTCCAGATCCCTGGCTGGCAGCTGTAGGGCTTGACAGAGATGCATAACCATCGCTGCATCTTCAACTCTGCTGCTTGCACTTCCCGGGGCAGACTGAAGTGGGAGGGAAAACATGGTCCTTCCAGGCACTGGCTCCCAGACTGGGATAGCAAAGAGACCTGAATTGGACCTGTTGCCATCATGTGATGACAGCAAGGCTGACTAGATCCAGCAGACAGATCCGGTGCCTGCCCAGCCACCCCTGAAACCCCCTGTTTCATGGGTGTTTGTTGGCTCTTGCCAGTTAGAATACTACTGGTTGTAGCTTCTGCCCACCGTTTGGGCAGGCACTGTGAAGCTTCACTTGTTGGTGGGGCTCCTCCACCAACTGTGGAGCTAGCTCAGTTGGTAGGGCATGAGACTGTTAATCTCAGGGTTGTGGGTTCGAGCCCCATGTTGGCCAAAAAGATCCCTGCATTGGAGAGGTTTAGACTAGAGGACCCTTGTGGTCCCTTCCAACTCTTTGATTCCCCCTGAGCCAAGCAGGGCTGGGTTAAGGAGGGACAGCTTGGAAGTTTGGACAGCCAATCATGTTGGGAGTGGGAGTGGCCCAGGCCTTCAGAAATGTATATAAGCAGTTGCCTTGCCCCCGTTGTCCAGTTCTGTTTGTTCAGTAAATGTTTTTGCTGTTATCACTGTGTCTTGCCTTGTGGGAACCCACCTACACCATTACCTACTTGTCTTTCATCTCTCATGCATAGGTAGTTTTTGCTATAACTTTGGTTTAGGGGGTAAATCAGAGAAGGGATATGCAGTGGATTATTCTTCATAAACCTTATTTTTGTTCACTTACGAATGTAGTGTTTTGCTGCTGCTGCTACTTTATTTTGCTTTTTTTTTACAGTGTCCACCAAATGGCATCATAAGCTTTGAGGATTTTTGAAAGTTAGGTTTCTATCAGCTAGTTCCCTTATCTCTGTTCAGTCAGCTGTCGTTGACTGACTGAGAAAGAGATCTTGGGGTCTTGGTGAAATTGATGAAGATCTCTACCTAGTGAGTGGCAGCTGCTGTGAAGAAAGTGAATTCCATCTTGGGAACAGTTAGGAAAGAGAATTCGAAAATAAAACTGCCCATATCCTGATGTCATCACTTGGAATGCCATGTATAGTTTCTGGCCACCTCATCTCGAAAATTATATTGGAGAGCTGGCAGAGGTGTAGCAAAAGAGGCAGTCAAAATGTTCATTGGGCAATGAAGAATGGCTATGATGCTTGGGGCTTTTTAGTTTAGGAATAAGTAGGGGCATGATAGAAGTATATAAGATTATGTTTGGTGTGAGGAAAGCAGATAGAAACCTCGAGATTTAGGCTGCAATCCTTACACAGTCACCAGGGAGTCAGGCCCATTGACCGTGGTGGGGCTTACTCCTGAGTAGATGTGCGCAGGGTTTGAGTTGTACGGTGAGTGGTTTTTGGCAGCCACAACTTCAATAACTACTTCAGTACTGGCTCATTTCCATATCTGTGGCACCGAGCTTTCCCATCTTGGCACCTTCTCCCCTTCCCTTCTGCTTTCTCAGGAGCAGATCCAATTAAATATGATTAAAGGGCACGTTGACAGCTGGGAAATCTCTGGCTCGAATATTACACCTGCTTTCTCAGCTCACTGGTGGCTTTAGGCAAACCACGAGATTGCAGGCTCCATCTGCAGCTGTGAGGAGATGGTAGTACTTTGGAGCAGGGATTTGGGACCTGTAAAAGTCCAGATGTTGCGAAACCCCACCTCCCATCATTCCTGACCATTAAACATGCTGGCTGGGGACTGGAGCCCAACATCTGGAAGGCCACACAGGCCCTCCATGTGTGCCTTGCATGGTTTTTGTAGACATTAGCGAGCGAGGCCAAACTCAGTGTGATGTTTATCACATAGGTTTCCCTTGAGTTTGCCTTTTCTTTCACAAATTACCAGTGCAGAGCACCTGATCAGGATCGGGACACTGGCATGCGGTGGGAGTGGGTGGGAGGGAGTGGGTTTTAATAATTTCCCACTCCTCACACTGTGGTCCCATTCTGGATTGTGCGCCTGCAACTTGCATTGGGAGAGAAATGTTTTCATTTGAGTGCTTTGAACGTTCTTACCACAGTCAAAATAAAAAAATTCCTTCCAGTAGCACCTTAAAGACCAACTAAGTTAGTTCTTGGTATGAGCTTCCGTGTGCATGCACACTTCTTCAGATACACAGTGTATCTGAAGAAGTGTGCATGCACACGAAAGCTCATACCAAGAACTAACTGAGTTGGTCTTTAAGGTGCTATTGGAAGGAATTTTTTTATTTTGACTATGGCAGACCAACACGGCTACCTATCTGTTCTTACCACACTTATAGAAAAGCATAGTTTATTGGTTGCCAAATATCTTGGGGTCTGGGCCAAATCTGGGACTGACTGCTGAAGATCTTGAAGCACAGGTTGGGCAAGATATTAACATGCTGTTTTCCAGAGTGGAATATCTGATTCTCTTGAGGTGTTAAATGACAAGACAAGCTGAAGGGTATCTGGGTTGCCAGGAAGGGTGGCCATGTGACCTACTTTGCAGGGAACAGGCCTCTGTCTGAAGGTGTCCTCTGTTTGAAAAACTGTCCAGCCCATGTCTGGTTTCAAGATACAGAGAACTGCAAGAAGGGGGAGCTGGAGAGGCCTTGGAGTTGGCCATCAGCAGTGAGCAGCAGGCTGAGGGGGCACAAAGGGTCACCTGGTCACATTCTTCCCTACCATGGTGAGATGTAATGCTTGCTGTTCACAGCAACATACTGCCCCGGACACATAGCAGTTGTGGCTAGTAGCCACTGATAGCCTTTCCCTCCATGAATTTATCTAATCCTCCTTTAAAGTCAAAGTGGCCACAACTGCTTCTTGTGGGAGCGAGTTCTAGGCTTTCAGCTATGTGCTGCGCATGTGTGTTTTGTACTGAATGGATCCAAAATATAATGGGGGTGGGGAGAAGAAACGCCTCGGATATAAATTGGAGCAATACCTGTTGTTAGAATTTCCGTTGTAATTTTCATACATGCTTTTCGGCTGCAGGCGAATTTGTTGTCTTTGCTGCAGAGATAGGTCATTCAGCTCCCAGCATGACTGGGTGCCCAACAGGGCTGCTGCCAACATGACTAGAGTGGTGTGGAATGACGAGAGTTACCATCTCCTCACCCCAGCAGTGCTCTTGTGCCTTAAACAGTGGTGTAAAACATAGAAAACTGAAATGTGCAGCTTTTCCTGACACGTAGATGAGAAGCATTACCTGTTGAATTTTGGCCTGATGTGCAGCTGTTAAAGCACAGGAGCCCCCTCCAGAGGAGGAAAGCAGGAAAATTTGAACAGTATGTTCCATGAGTTTTTTGTGTTCATTAAGAGTGGCTGCTCCCTCTTCTCAAACCCAAACGTGCAGTTATAGGAAGGGCTGAGCAGTTCCCTCCTTTTTTCCCTCTGTCTGCAGGCTGCCTCAGGGAAGTTCACTCCTTTGGACCAGTGGCTGTACTTCGATGATTATGAATGTCTGCCTGAAGAGGAAAATACCGTGCAGCTGACTGAGGAAGACTGTGCTCCAGTATGTGACAAATTCTGCAGTTTGTACTTTTCCGTTAGAGATAGGATGGGATCACAGTTCTTTTTCTGCCTCTTCCAAGGCATTCCAGACTTTTCCACAAAGGAGTTTACTGTGTGTTTAGAGCTGTTTTTGTTGCCATTTAATTTGTGTAGTCCACATGATGTTACCCTCAAACAGCACCAGTCTCAATGCTTTCCCCTACACATTCAAGTTTTTTTGATTTGGAGATAATCTGATTAAACTGAGGAAAATTGTGCTCCAGACCTCTCCAGTCAGGGTTGCAGATTGTTTGCTTTGGTGTTTGTGGATGAATGGATCAGTTCTCTTTGCTTCTCTTCTTTAAAAACCCACTAACTCCTCCATGCTTTCATTTCTTTTCTGGCCATGCTATTTCCAGTGTGCTTCTGAACAGTGGTACCTTCCGCCTGTTTGAGCCCTCAGATTTACACAAAAGCAGAAAACGGCAGAAGTGTGTACTGAGAATTTACGTTTGCCTGACAGGGTGCTTTTGCACATTTCTTGGGTGGGGAAGGGATGTGTGCAGCTACCTGTGTGTATGCCTTGTTGTTGCTTGATTGGCATAATTGAACCAACAAATTAGAAGGCAGCAATAAATAGAAAAGGGAATGACTGGAAAAGGCAGAAGTTTCTCCTCATATCCAAATTCAAATATGTGGGAGTGTGGGGCTACTCTGATCCAATTCAAGTGTGGAAAAAGTAGATTAATAGCTCAGTAATGCTCAAACATGGACAAACCTTCTGACAGTGCATCTACACGCCCTTTCTCATGCTGATCTCTCTTTACTGGAGCTGGCTAGGGCTGATGGAAAGCTGCAGGCTCTACATTCCTGACATATAGGCCGCCCTCTCTCCTACTTGATTCAACACCCACGCAGTGCCCAAATTCTAAATCTGTTAGAATGAGGGATTGTGTTGCTCTCCATCTGTCACCTGCTGGGTCTCTAATGTCTGTCATCTCTCCCTTTTGACAGCGTGGCAGCCGCTATGATGGGCAGATTGCTGTCTTTGGGAATACCTTCCAGGAATGGCTTGGGAAGCAGAAATACTTTGTGGTGAGTTGGGGCAGGCTGGGTGAAGCCAGGTTCTTCCCACACAAGGCATCATGAATGTATGTAACTCTCCGCCACAAGGTCTCTCAGCCTAACCTACATCCCAGGGATGTTGCAAGGGTTAAATTGGTGAGGAAAGACATGTGCCGCCTTGATAAAATTGGAGGAAAGGTGAGGTGTAAACATAATAAAGTTTTGACATCTGTAGTTCTTCCTAATGACCCTGACATTTAAGATTGCATTTGGATTACCTATTTTGGACTAGGGTTTAATATTGAAAACGCGTTGTTGAATATTGCAAATGGGTTGTTGGCAACAGAGGTTTTTTTAGTGTATCAGATTTTCTATAGAAAGGGTAAATCTGAATTAAATGGAGGAGGAGGTGGTAGGGAAATATAGGCTGGTCTTTTGATGTCAACAACATTGGGCGGATACTGCCAAATACTTGCCCACATGAGGGGCACTGGTCTCACCTGAAAGCCACCCACCTTAATCCAGCCACTGATGAGAGTTGGTTGACTTTTTCACTTAACTGTAGTGCTTATTTTTCCAGTGTTTTCCAGTAGAGGGAGTGTTGACTCCTTTAGTTTGAGCGATGACACTAGCTAGAAGAACGATTTTTGTATGATGAGTAGCTGACCTAGATCTGTTCTGCAGCTGTTACTGAAGTTTCTTTGTAAACATAACATTTGCTAGCATAACAACCAATGCAGGGATTTTGTCCCAGTTAGCAGAGTCAATTGTTAAAGGTGGACTCCCAGTTGTTGGTTGTTGTTTATTATACCATTGGATTATAGTGCGAACAACTACAGTATAGCAACAGTCACTAAGAGCTGTATTCCGAGGGGTCACTTTCTGTAGACCTGAATGCCTAGAAAAAGTGGGCAACTCTGCCGTGTATCCCTGAGAATGTTGACCCAGGAAGGGAAAGAAAGATGGTGGACGTGGGTTCAAGCTTCTGTCGCTTGAAGGGAATACAGTCATACTTTGGGTTGAATCCAGAAATTATGATACAGATAAAAACACCCTTCATTACAGTGGTACCTCGGGTTAAGTACTTAATTCGTTCCGGAGGTCCATACTTAACCTGAAACTGTTCTTAACCTGAAGCACCACTTTAGCTAATGGGGCCTCCTGCTGCTGCCGCACCGCCGGAGCACGATTTCTGTTCTCAACCTGAAGCAAAGTTCTTAACTCGAGGTACTATTTCTGGGTTAGCGGAGTCTGTAACCTGAAGCGTATGTAACCCGAGGTACCACTGTATATGTAATTAGTGCATAAACTGACTAGATAAAAATTCTCAGTATTCTTTCTTACCCAAAATTCTTGGAAAACCATCCCTAAAGTTTCATAACATGTCTGCTGTTAGGCCATGTATGATTTACACTTGTAAAATGCATTTCTGTATTCTGATTGATTTATTGCTACCTCTGGTGAAAGGTGGAATTTGGTCCTCCTGCCCTGCCAAACTCATCTGTGCATCCCATGTATATCTTTTTGTAAACCGCTTTGAGGTTTTTTACAATCAAGTGGGGCATAATTTTTGTGAGATAGATAGATAGAGATAGATAAATAAATAAATAGAACCATTGTAGCATGCAGTTAACTTTTATAAAGGTAAGAGCATGGTGAGGTCACCAGTAAATATCAGGCAGTGTGCCGCTGAGTCATGTTCTGGTAATCCTGCACTTCACAACAGTTTCAAAAAGAGCTGGTAGATAGTTGATTTATAAGATAAAAGAGGGTTGGGTTGATGTTACATCCTTGTTTTACTCCTTTTTCTTGTTTGAAGGTCTTGTATTGTTCTCTCTGTGTTACAAACATTGGAAGAATTGGCACATGGATCTAATGAGATTGTGGGTTTTCTTTCTAGTTCTTGTTTTGTAGCAAAATTAGGACTTGGTACAGAATGCCAGATGGAGTCAAAATGTATTTCGAAGTCAAATATTTTCCCTTGCCTTGACATGTTTTGGCTAACGAACATCTGTTGTAGAAATTGTGGCCAGAGGTTCACTTAGACTCATAGAATCATAGACCTGTAGAGTTGGAAAGGACCCTGAGGGAGATTGTTCAGTTTGTCATTTCTTATAAAGTGAGCATCCATGCTTTGGAACTGCGTTAGTAAACTGTTTCAGATTCTACAACAGTTCTCGGGTGCTGTTGCAAATGCCTATTCCAGCCTCTGTAATTATAATGCATTCTCTGAGAGAAGTGCAAACGTTCCATCTGTTTTCAGGCCTCATTGAACATAAGGTTTCCTTCGATGTGACAAATACACAGTCATATAGAAAACTTTTTGTCAGAACTGAAAACCAACAAGGAATGCCTTGGGGGAAAGGCTATTGGAATTTCATGTCTAGCCTTTCCCTAAAAATAATAATAATAATAATAATAATAATAATAATAATAATAATAATAATGTGTGTATTTTGAAGTTGTGCATAACTTAGGGGGCTTCCAGACTAATTTGGGGTGGGATTGAATCACATACCAGCAAATTCAGGTTGATGCAATGAGAGTTGATTGGGAGGGCTTGCATAACAAACCCACTTCCCCAAAAGATCTGAATTTGGAAACCAATGGGGGAATGCCCTGGGAATAATGCTTGATACCTAACCTCCCTATAAACAAATCAGAGTGAATGTTTGTTAAATTGCCAATGTCAGCCAATCCCCTGGCCAACAAACCAAGATGAATGCTCAATAAACAGGTAAATAAATGGGTCATCCGGGAGTGCCCTGATTCCTATGTGTTTTTCCTGCATGGCAACCAGCCCAACAGCACCCATGTGGAGCAAAACGTTATACAGTGGTACCTCGGGTTACTTACGCTTCAGGTTACATATGCTTCGGGTTACAGACTCCGCTAACCCAGAAGTAGTGCTTCAAGTTAAGAACTTTGCTTCAGGAGGAGAACAGAAATCGTGCTCCGGCGGCACAGCAGCAGCAGGACGCCCCATTAGCTAAAGTGGTGCTTCAGGTTAAGAACAGTTTCAGGTTAAGAATGGACCTCCGGAACGAATTAAGTACTTAACCCGAGGTACCACTGTATCTGAACCAGCCACATGTAACTTGGAGAGGTATCTCCTTGTGTCCCCTTGCCCCAGTCACTTGAGTCACTGAGGTCATCTTGGCTCAGAGTGCCATGGGCCTTCAACCAATCTTATTACAATTTCCTCAGGTGGGAGCTGGTGCCATTGGCTGTGAGCTCCTGAAGAATTTTGCCATGATTGGCTTGGCTGCTAGCGAGGGTGGGAGCATCACTGTGACGGACATGGATACCATTGAATATTCCAACCTCAACAGGCAGTTCCTCTTTCGACCAGGGGATGTGTCGGTAAGTCTTGCAGCAAATATGGTGGAAAAGAGGTTTGGGTGAGGCGGTGCTGGGGACAGTTTGCCCAAGGAATAAATCTCAACAGACACGAGAATATTCACAAACCTATTTGTAATGTTACAGGGGAGAGGGTGGGTTCTGGCTTGACTCTCGTTAGAGTGCCCTGGCCAGTGAACCCAGGCAATAACCAACTTCTTTCTACCCTGGATCTCCCTAGTAATATTCCCTTTGTTCCTGTAGAAGCAGAAGTCAGAAGTGGCAGCAGCTGCCATAAAACTCATGAACCGCCACATCAATGTATCAGCACAGCAGAACCAGGTTGGACCAGACACAGAGCACTTCTATGGGGATGACTTCTTCCTTGGCTTGGATGGCGTTGCCAGTGCCCTGGACAGTCTGCAAGCCAGTGAGTGTTTCATACAGAATGCCTGTGTTGTAGCCACCAGCTCCCTGTAATAAGCATTCCATGCTCAGAATGAATTACGTTACGCAGGCTTCTTTGAAAGTGCTTATTTTATATGATTAATCACCTACTTAGCATTTCCCTAACCACTTGCAAGTATTGAAAGCACCACACAGACATTATGTTTGCTTACAACAGCCCTGCAAAGTAGGCCAGTTTTTGTAAATAATAATAATAATAATAATAATAATAATAATAATAATAATAATAATGTGTTAGTAATTTTTTATTATCCCCATATTGGAAATGGAAGGCTGAGGCAGACTAGCTTAAGGTCATGCAGTGAGCTCAGATGACATTTAAATCAGAAACCTTGATTCACAGTGCAATCATTTGTGCATTTACTCGGAGGTAAGCCCCTTGAATTGCCTAGTAAGTGGGTATAGGGTTGTAGCCATAGCCTCTGTTCCACACTGTGATTTCCTTGTGGGTGGGGGAACGGGGAAATAATGTATACAAATTCTAGTACTGTTGTTTCTCACAGGATGTTGACAGTTTTTGCAGGCTGGCCTAGAGTGTAGCGCAGAAGGGATGGCGGGAAGCTGCAGGCAAAGGCAGTATGTGTGCAGAGCAGGCATACATAAGCTGGAGGTCATCATGATAAAGGCAAGGACAGGGAGTTGTATAGGTGGACACAGAAGACTCTCAACTTTTTGTCTCCTGGTCACTTTGCTCACGGACACGTCAGCTAATGAATCATTAACATAACCTGCTGCACACATTTTTCAAGCTTTATCCTATGAACTGGCAGACAGAAAACAAGCACATTTTTTTTTAAAAAAAGGAACAGATGTTGAGAGATTGACACCCGTGAGCGTTGGGGGCTGCCCTCTAACCGGATCCAGACTAGATGGACCTGCTGCTGCTGTGGGCCAGCCACCTGGTGCTTCTTACACAGAAAGTTGATCCATTGCTGGGGGAAGAGATCCCATGTTCCTTTGTGGTTGACTGCAGTGTGTATCTTGCTGATAGATATTAAAGGGGAGGTGAACCTAGGGAGCTAGAGTCAGGTTGTTGGCCCACCCAGATCAGCATTGTCTCTCTACTGACTACGTAGCAGCAACTCTGCATGGTTTCAGGAAGCAGCTCTTGTCCAGCAAGACTTGGGAGAGTCCAGGGATTGAACCTGGGTCCTTCTGCATGCGAAGTACCTGTGGCCATTCCCCTATGGGTATGTGAGGCAGGGCCGGCTAAGTCAAGGAGCTAGAAGGCCTGCATAATAAACAGGGCTGCTCTCACTTCTTGCCGAAACTGCCAGAGGCATCCCAGACCAAATCCAAAGTCCAGAGTCTTTGAAGTGTCTTGCAAATGCAGGCCCACAAAATACACACAGTGCTGATAAACAGGAAAGCTTTCTTGCTGTGTAGAGCAGGGAAGTCCCCATGTCAGATCTTGAATCAGCTGTGAACATCCCTGGCTGGCCTTAGGCAAACCACAGTCTTTCTGCTTCATCACCTTCCTCTGTGCTGTGATAATCCTGGCCTACCACACAGGATCGTTGTAAGGATGATTGAAATAGCTGTGTGTGCTTTTAATAGCATGCAAACACTGATAACAGACCCTCCAAGTGTCCCTATTTTCCAAGGACAGTGCCGGGTTAACAGACGCCATCCTGTTTTCTGATTTGATCCTGGAATGCCCCGCTTTTCCTTAGGATGTGTCCCGATTTTCATAGGAGAAATGTTGGAGGGTATGTGCTAAAGAACTTGCAAGTGTCACTGTCATTAATTAACGGTCATAATACCCTGTTGGGGTTCAAGCCACAGACCACCAAACACACACTGAGCCATTATCTCCTGCTTTGCACATCTATAAAAAATGGAGGCTTTGTATGTGCTGAGGAGACTGGAATGGCTTGGCATCTACAAAAAAGGAGCCAGCAGACCATAGAGACAGAAGAGTGTATTTGAGTGACAGAGGCTCTTTGTAGAGCTGGACCAAAATGTCTTGGGATACATTTTTTGAAGAAAATAATATATTGAGATTTCTCTTTTATTTTCCCTCCCTCCCTCTCTCCACCCAATCAGAAAAAGAAGTCCACTCTGCAGAAATTTGTCCAGCTCTTTTCCACCATTTGTGTGTGTCAGCTGCCATTTCTCCCTGAGTAGGGATGTCAGGGAATTCTGACAGGAAATTGCTGGTGTGTGTGTGTGTGTGTGTGTGTGTAAGAGAGAGAGAGAGAGAGATGAAGAAGGTAGGGCAATGCAAAGGATCTTGTGTCCTGTCTACCTCCTCTCTTTCTTCCCCTTTCCTCCTGCAGGAAAATACTTGTGCCAAAGGTGTGTGCAGTACCGCAAGCCTCTGCTTGATTCCGGAACAGAAGGCACCCGGGGGCACGTCCAGGTCTTTGTGCCCTTTCTGACAGAGTCCTTTGGCCAAGCTCAGGAGGAGGAAGAGACGCAGTACCCTCTCTGCACCCTGCGCCACTTCCCCAGCACCATCCAGCACACACTACAGGTGGGGGGGCGGGCGGGCGGGAGGCTGGTTTTTTCCTGGCCTCCTCAAATACTGTTACTTATTCTTTCAGCCGCAGATCCACTCTGCAGTGCCTGTTGCTGCCAAAGAGACCCCTCTCCTGCCTTTCTCTCCAGTTGGTCCATGCCTAAAGAGGGAAAACTCTCAGCTGCCAAGCTCCTCTTCACTCCTTGCCTGGCCCCTTGGCTTCATTTACTCTTTCCAGGCAGCTGCAGGAGGGCCAGGGCTGTCAACAGCATTGACGGCAGGATACGGGGTCCAGCTGTTTTGCCCAGAAGCCAGGCCAAAATCCTTCGCCCTTTGCAGAGCTTCAGCTGCTTCTCCTTTTTCTGTGGCAGGGCCAGACAGACCTCTCTCTCTTTTTATCTCACACTGCCCTGGTGCCTTTGCATGCCCCTGCTTCCTTCACTCCGTGGAGCAAGAGATGCTGAAGGGGAGGCTGTCTGGCTGGGCCTGTTATTTAGCATCAGGACCCTGAGGAGCAGCAGGGGGCAGGAGTTCAGTTTTAGGGAATGGCACCAGAGTTCCCAGACTGCACTGCAGCTCTCAAGCACAAGTCCTGCTCAAGGGCTTCCACTTGCACCACAGGGCCTTCCTTTCCTCTTAGTGCCCACCATGATTGGCTCTGGGGTGGGGTGGGGTCAGGAGAACCTCCAGAACTTCGCATAATGGGAAGAGAACTGCAGTAGCTGCACTGACAGGACATTCACCACAGTGTGGTATTGAATTACAACCTATATCTTTAAAGCACATTTGAAGCATATTTCCGCCCCTCAGAGAATTATGGGCACTGTGGTTTTTTAAGGATTGCTGAGAATTATAACTCTGTGAGGGGTAAACTACAGTGCCCAGAATTCTCTGAGGGAAAGAACGCGCTTTCAATGTGCTTTAATGTTAAGTGTGTAAGGTAAAAAAGGTAAAAGGGAAAGGACCCCTGGACAGTTAAGTCCAGTCAAAGGTGACTATGGGGCTGTGGCACTCATCTCGCTCTCAGGCCGAAGCAGTGTGTGTATACTGCCTTAGAACCAAGGAACAACTGGAGGAGGTGGTCTGAGGCTGCAGTCTAGTGCCCATTTGCCTGAGAGTAAGCCCTGCCTTTTGCCTGAAAAAATGTCCCTAACCCCTGTTCTAAGGGACCCCAAGTAACTGCTGACAAAAACTCCCCTGCCCCCATCTTTTTCTCTTGCAGTGGGCCCGAGATCAGTTTGAGGGTCTTTTCAAGACAAAAGCAGAAAACGTCAACACATTCCTGAAGTGAGTATGGGGAGCAATCTTGACTGAGGTGATGTGGTAGATAAATGGCAGGAGGGAAAGCTTGGAGTGGGCTGTGTAGGGAATAGAGTGGATTTTGTTAAGGAGTCTTCTGGGTGAGGTAGAGGGAAGTTTACCACACATTCATATCCCACCTCTGAGCTGTAGTAGGAGCTGCTGCCTCTGGAGTGGAAGGTGGAACTGCCTAGTGGCAGGACCCACTCAGAGCTCCACGTGCAGAAAATTACTAGTTATACATTCAGTGCAAAAAAGGGGGCTCTGCAGCCGCCTAGAAGACATATTGATCATTATCCGAGTCCCATGATGACCACAGGTGGAATTTGCCTTGTTCCTAGTGGTGCCATTTTGGTGTGCTATACCAGTATGGTGTAACGGTTAAAGTATCTGAAATATACTCAGAGTCGCAAAGTGATTTCATGCTCTTTATTCAGCTCATAGTGGTGAGGAGGAATGAATGAAAGTCCCCTCAAAGTATCTGCTTTATATACATTATTTACACAATGGTCTGCACATGATTGGCTAATTCCGGAATTCTACTGTAAGCCAATCAGGTTGTGGATTCACTTATATCTGGAGCATGATTGGGTGGTTCCTGCCAACCAATCATACTGCTGCATTGTTCTTGGACCAATCAGACTGCTGCATTCTGAATCCTATTGTTCTAGGACCAATCAGACTGCTGCAATTTGGATCCTATTCAACTCAGTACATAACAGTATCAGATTTGAATGGGGGGGGGGATCCTAGCTGCCCTATGAAATTCACTGGGTGACCATAGTGGGCCAGTCCCTGCCTCTCAGCCTAATCTGTTGGTGTTAATGGAATAACCCCCATTCACGCTGCTCCTTGGGGGATGGTTGGGATAATACATGAGACAAACATGCTCAGAAACGTTTCCCTCCCTCTGCCCCCTGCTCTTGCCTTTTAACTTACTTGATGTCAAAAGGCACTTGGCCACTTCATTCCCATCCTGATTGCTTGTGTTGGGAATCCACAAGGGTGAGGTTCCTGGGCTGGAATTCTGATACCTCTCAAAGAAGGACCTTCATTGCCCTAAGACTCTAGAGCCAACCTCCAGTTGGCAAGCATGAGAAGAAGATGCTAGACTAGATGGGGCTTTGGTCTGATCCAGCAGGGCTCTTCTTATGTCTTAAACTATTCTGGACATAAGACAGACAGATCGGTGTCTGTTAGGTGCCCCGGGCATTTGGAGAGGCATCATAGATATTTCTAAGCATGGAATTGATAACAAACTACCTACTAGGAAGAATTAAGAGCAATGTTATCTCCAAATTCTGCCACAAATGAGGTCTGCTGTTGTCCACAGGGACCCCAGCTTCCTAGAGTCCCAAGAAATGGAGGCTGTCAAGATGCTGGAGTCAGTGCGCATCAGCTTTCAGGAGAAGCCGTGCAACTGGAGAGACTGCGTGGTCTGGGCTCGGAGACTTTGGGAGCGTCTTTTCTCCCATGACATCCAGCAGCTGCTGCATAACTTCCCACCTGAGCATGTATGGGCCCTGCCTCTTTCCCTGGCCATTTCCTGGTCCCCCAGTGTGGTGCTTTGCTAAGCACTCCTTTGCCTTTCTCTGTTACAATCACTCAGCACTGGCTCTGAGCGTTGGAATCCAGGTGTCTGGAACCAAATGCAGCAGACTTCTGTTGGCAGCTGCTTAATGTGAGATATATTAAGACCAAGTGGTAGTCTTTGCAAAGCCCATCTTTCAGTGAAGCAGGCACTTGGTTGGTGTTGCCTTCCAGCCACCTGTAACATTAAGCCTCTGGTGGGAGATTCCTACTCACCCTTAGCCTTAACACCAGTAGTTCTCACTCTGGGCTCTTTCTAGGTGGACCCACATCACCATTTATACGACCTGGTTCACATACAGCATCTCCAGTGGCTTTAATTGCACAAAGAACCAGCTGCTTATAGCTTTTGGCTCCACAGCAAGGCACAGGATGGTCACAGCAGGGCTGGCCCAAGACGTTTTGCTGCTTGAGGATCACATAAACACTCCATGACCGGAAGATGACTAGAGTGCACTTGAATCTTAGTTCAACACAGCCAATGGGGTGGTGTCGTCCACTGCACCTGAGGAGAGCAGGATTGTTTCCTGGGTATGTGACAGGCCTGTGGTACTCATAGCTTTGATCTCCAGTCACGGCTCAGGAGGAACGTCTGTGGCCCAGATACAGTTACTCACTCTGCCTAATGGTAGGGCTGGCTGTGGGTCGGAGGCAAACTGCACGGACAGTTCCTGAAACAGCAACTGAGAGGCCAAAGGCAGGCAATCTGGTCCAGGAAAGCCTGACAAAGCAGTCTGTGTAACACCTCAAGCAACAAGTTGTTAAACCTAGGACAGTTCTTATATAAGGTCAGCAGGGCCCTTCTTAATGATGGTGCCATGGGTTCTAGAGTACATTCTCTGGGCACTGAATCAGTTGCTCCCCTCCCTCCATTATGAATCAGGCTGCTTCCTTTGGACCTGGCGCACAACACAGGCTGGTATTTGACCTCCTTGCAGTCCCAGTGACTGGACAGCACTAGTCACCAATGATTGGCTGAAATAATTTTGTGGTTGGTGGTTATGTTTTGTCCCAGGTGTCTTGGTGGAGCGAAATTATATGGTTTTGGCATATGAGTGAGCCAATGTTCGCTTTCACAAGGAACGTAGTACTGCTGTCTGAACTCTGGAAAATCAACAACATGCATGTTTACATATTTTTTCCTTGGCTCTTGACTTGTTCTCTCTTCCTTGGCTGTGCACAGTCTCTCTCTCTCCCTCCCCCTCCCTCTCTCTCCAGTTCCCATCATTTTAGGCTGCAGAAACCTTTGGCCCTCTTCCAGCCCTTGCTTGGCCTGTAGAGTTTCCTTCCTTGAACTTCTCCTCCTCCCGCCCCCTCTGATGCTTCTTCCTGACTGATCCCATCTGTCTTTGTCCCCAGGAGACAAGCTCTGGACTTCCTTTCTGGTCAGGGTCCAAGCGATGCCCACAACCGCTGAAATTTGACAGCAGTCATGTGAGTGGGGAGCTCAGCTTGAGAAGTGGGGGGAACTTGGGATGCAATGGAGGTTGCACCCTCAGCGAGGAACATCTTGGAGAGATCAGGGCATTTACACAGCTAGGTTCACCACTTCCTAGTCTCATGGTCAAAGAAAGGGACGAATGTAACTTTTCAGGAGGGGGGGGGAGAAAAAGCAATAAATGGAAATTAGTGCCTTTTTTATTCTTGCTGTCTAGAGCAGGTGGAAACCCCTTATCTTTTTTTCCATCTTATTTATTGTGTAAAATAGCACCAACATGTTCCATGACACCCTAATTGATGAGCAGGAGGTTGGCTCTGTTTTTCTCATTTGATTGATCTGCCTAGTTTAAAACAGTGAACTGACCATGAACCAAGCCCATCTTATACCTCTGTAGAAGTGTTGGTTGCAAATGACCCAGGATCCAGCACATTTGGCATGTAAGATTCCCAAAATCATTGTTCCCACCAATTTGGCCTTGTATCTATTGTTGCATGGATACACTTCTACTGTGAGATTTCTGCTTCCTTTCTTCTGCCTGCACGCTCCCAAAAACTGCTCTGGAGGCTCCCTCAACCCTTTGGACCAGATTTTGGTGGTGGCTGTAGCAGGGAGGAGAGGAAGGGGAAGTTCTGTTGTGCAAGTGGAAGTCTGTTTGAGTAGAGTGGAAGAGCAGGGTTGAATATAGCCCCCGGGTCTGAATCTGGCAGCAGGCTTCCATGAGTTGGGATGCTGTTTTGACTGTGTAGGAGGGAAGAGGATGCTTAGCTGAGTTGGAAGGAGTCTACATTTCTGGAAGAGCAGCCAGTAGAGCCAGTTACTGGTTGTCAGGAGAAGGAAACAGTCCATAGTGGGGAAGGGTCCTGCTGTCTCTGATGCACCTTCTGTGTTTTTCTAGACCACGCACAAGACCTTCATTTTGGCTGCCAGTCACCTCTTTGCCAATACCCACAAGCTGTGTGTGAGTGAGGATGATTCTGTCACTTCCCAAGTCCTCTTTGGCTCGCATCTGCCACCTTTCCAGCCACTTCAGGGAGTGCATATCCCCCTCACTGACCAAGAGATGCAGAATCCACAAGACTCAGTTGGTAAGAAGTTTGCTGAAGGGCAGGTATCTCAACCGTTCCAACCAGACCCTAGCAGGGAACCTGTGTTGTTGGACACCAACTCCCATCCCATCAGCCCCAGCCAGCCTGGACAGTGTGGTCAAGGATGATGGGAACTGTAGTACAGCAACATCTGGAGGGCTGCAGGTTTCCCATCCTTCCTTAGAGCAGTCTGCCAACCGTGTCACATATGTGAATGGAGTGCCAGGAAATGCAATGGGAATCTCTAAGGGTGAGATGAGACTTGGGCTTCCCACACAGTAGACCCAAGCCAGAAGTGGATAATGTGCTTCTCCCTGCATTGCTCACATCTCAGGCCACTGCTGGGCTGTGTCCCCGCCTACTACCCCTAACTGTGTCTTTCAGATGAGACAGAGGTGGGAGAGATGAGGAAGGAACTGGCAGCACTGAGGCAAGAGCTGGAAGAGCAAAATTCCCTCATGTCTAATGCTATGGACCCCATTCACTTTGAGAAGGTAAAAAACGTTCCTGCGTGTTTCCATCTCTCTTTGCATTTCCCTCTGAGCTCCAGGTTTCCAAAGGCGGAAGAGCATGACCCTTCTTGGAGGAGAGAGGGTGTGGTGTGTGACTCTGCTGTTCCAGCCATGACTTCCCCTCCTGCAGCTCTACTTATGCCTCTTAATCCTCAACAGGTTAATTTCGGTTAAGATCAACAGTGCTTTCTTGAGATGACTCACAGACAAATTTTCCCAGTGCCCCAGTATCTGTAAAGGGCAGGCACAGGCAAGATATTTTACGTTCAGGGTTCAGATGCCCAAATAAAAAATTACTATCTGATTTCATCATGTGCTAAAAGTTTGAGTATAGAGGCTTAGAGGCTGAGCTACAAATCAGGATGCCTCGTTCTGAATCTCATCTCTGGCATGAACTCGCTGATACTCAACAAGCCACGGTCTCTGGGTCAGCCTTCAAACTTTATAATAAGAGTCAGAATACTGGCCTACCTTGCAGGATACGTATATGGATTACTACAAGAAGCAATGATGAGTAGACCGTAGGGTTGCCATAAAGCCAGAATACCACAGTGGGGAGCAGTGTCTGGGCGGAAATTGCTGAAAAGTCGGGGGGAAACCAGACGAATGGAAACCGTTGTTGGAAGTTCAGATTTTGTTTAATTAATTTTTTTAAAAAAAATAATTTTTGAAATACAACAACCCTGATAGACAGATACTTTTAAGAAGTATTCCGAAGGAATAAACTACTGTATGTTTAAAATGTGAATGCCCTATATAACCAATGTTATTGCAATTTTGCCAAAAAGAGCTCAACAACCTTTGTGTGCGGATTTCCACTTTTTGAAATATGGCAACCCTAAGTAATAATGACACAGGAAATCATGGTTTGTCATTACGTCTGAACCAGGCTAATTTGTTACAGTCCAGACCACTTGTTCTGTAGCCCCTATTGGACACTGAATGAGGAGCTGCTTTCTGTAGGCAAAGCATGTTTTTCTTCTATCCCCTATCTTTTAGTTCTGTATTGTAGCTGAGAGACTGTTTTATTCAGCTAAAATGACACTAGTAGCTGAATTGTGGGGGTTTATTTTGTTATTGTGTTTGGTAGAGTTGGGAGAGGGCCCACTTCTACTCCACAGCTGCTGTTACAGAAGTTTCTTCATACAGTGAGCATTTGTCTGCACAACTGCAGATGTAATGTGGGGAGTTTGTGGGGATTATATCCCAATATATCATCAGCTGCCAGGATTGGGGCCCAGATTTCAGTTAAGGTAGAATATTTTCCATATATTGGAGGTTAAGTTGAAAGCTGCTGTCAAACAGCCCTAATAAAAAAAATCTGGTTTGTATGGAATGTTTTGTTGCTTTGACCTTTTAAGGGTTTTTGAGGGGTGGGGGAGATTTGTGCCTGAAGTTTAAAGTTGTATTTTGTGTAGCTTGAGATTCAGGATTTACATATGCACTGCCTGCCACAGGTTTCTTGAATGTATGAATTTCATTTCTGTCTTTACTGGTCCAGTAGAACTAAGTACCCAAGTCCCACTGATTCCACTGGGAAGGGTTTGAGTGGATATTTAAAACTCCCAAGGTTGTGTACACGTTACCAGTTTAAAAAGCAGCTAGGTTGTACTTTTTTCTCTGGATAGAAACTGGTCTGGACGAAAATGCATCAAAATGCAGTATTTCATAAGAAACAACAGGATAGATACAGATTGTGGCAAACGTTGCATGTACAGCACTTCCCAAACCAGTGGTGAGAGCACACTGGATGTAAACGGAGGTGGAGGGTGGGTGTTGGCACAGCCAAAGATGTCCCTGAATTTGACAGTTGCTGTAAGCTGCAGTTCTTGTGTCCAGCTTTTGGAGGTGCCAGAGTGCCAGGAATGGGTTGGGATGAGCCTAGGGTCAGTATCCCTCCCGCAATCTGCGTAGTACCTAGCCTACTACTCTCTTAGGCTGTGTACGCACTTCTGTTCACATCCAGCACCATCCCACCACTCTTTTGGGAAGCGGTGTACACACAACATAAGCCTCTATCCTGCATCTATCTTGTAATTTCTTATGAAATGCTGTTTTGATGTGTTTCCTCCACAACCAGCTTCAATCCAAAGTGAGAAAAAGGACAACCTAGACATGTTTTAAAATGCTAATGCGTACACAGCCTTATACCCAGCCCTGTTTGTGGTTTGCAGCGCATGACCCACCCTCCTACAGGCTGTGTTCTTTTCTGAGTGCAGAACAAACGAGCCAAGAAGGATCAGAAGAGTCTGTTCTTGAGTACAAAATGGCAGTTGGTTATCAAGCCAGGCAGTGGAGTCCTTCAGCCAGGAACTGTGTGTTTTTGTCACTTTCATATTATTTCTATAAACAAAGCTTTCTCCAATCATAGTACGTAAGGACTAGGAAGCTGCCTCATCAGATTATTTGTTTTGCTGACCCAGTGCTGCTTGCCAAAACTGGTAGAAGCTCTCTATCATCTCACCTGCAATCTGATTTTAGCAGCAGATGCCAAGGGCCTTCTGTCTGCTAAGGATGGCCTCTGCCCTGTAGTGTGGTCTGCCTCATACACTGGGGGAAGCTTATGTTGTACCATGGCTACTCAGTCAGATTCTGTGCCTGTGCATGTGGTGCAAATTTGTGTATAGTTGCTTGTGATTAGCACATTTTATTCTGCTCCTGCTATTCATGGGAAAATGCAAAGAGTTTTGCAGGGAACTGAAGCTATGCCTCCTAGACTCTAGGCCTTTGGCTCTTCAGACATTGTTGGACTCTAATTCCAGGTCACAGTGAGAGCTGTGGTCTAGCAACATCAGAGAACCAGATTCCCCACCCCTTCTCTTCTATGGTTAAAACCATGCACACAAACCCTGGCTGTAACCTCTGTTAAGTTTCCTTGCCACCCTTTGTAGACCTTGCACACCCTTTGTTCTCATCCTCATCCCACTAAGATCCCTTCTCTTTTCCCCTCTGTCCTTGCCACCCTTCTCTGGCCTCGATTGATTCTGCAATTTGTTGGGCCCTCAGGGGAACGACATTCACTTGAACTTCGTCATGACAGCAGCCAATCTGCGAGCTGAGAACTATGGCATCCCTCCGGCTGATAAGCTCCAGGTGAGGAAAGGAGGCGGGGCTTTGGGAGTCATTTTCCCCAGTTGCCTGCCAGCTTCAGGAAATAAAGTGGGGCGGGACGCATTCATGTGTCTGTCTCTGGCCTAGCAGCATCCCTCCCTCCAGTAACCTCTGGTACGTTTTCCCATTCACTGTCTTCATACTGAAGGCCCAGTTTGATTTCCACAGGCGATGAGGATCGTGGGGAGGATTGTGCCTGCCATTGCCACAACCACAACAGCTGTAGCTGGTCTGGTGTGCTTGGAGCTTTACAAGCTGGTGTGGCGACACAGGCGCCTGAGCTCCTATCGCAACAGCTTCCTGCAGCTCTCGGAGCCCCTGCTCAATCGCTTCCAGCCTCTCTCGTCTCAACCAATATACAAGGTGAGGCCTGGGCTCTGGGCTCATCATGCTTTGAAGGTAGAAAGAAGCTCAGTAGGGCCTGCTTATCCTAGCAGACTGGCAGGGAGGGCGGGAAGGAGAGAGACACTATGCGCATTTAGATGGGCTGCTGTTCTTTACACTTAGAGCTAACTCTGCTGAGGTTGTAGATCAGAGGCAGAAGACCTTTTTCAACTCAAGGGCCATGTTCTCTTCTGGACTGTCACCTGGGGGCCACATGCCAGAGGTGGGTGGAGCCAGAGGCAAAAAGCGGACGACCAACAGATGTACATTTTCACTTTGTACAATATACACACACCTCCCTGTCCTCCATCCAGGCAAGTAAAAAGCATTATTGGAGTTCAGTGACACATCCTAGCTAAGCAAGATTGCTTGAGGAGAGTGTGAGGTAGGGTTGGTGAAGGATGTGCGGTGGGAAGAGGGCCGTGGCTGGCAAGGGACAGACTTGGAGGTTCCCAAGTCTCTAGAAGTGAGAACATGGAGTGCTGCAGTGTGGAGAGTAAGTCATTCAGGAACAAGAATCTGCCTTCCCCAAGGCTAGTGCAGTATCCCATATAGCTGGATTAGAGGCTCTGTACCTAGGAGCACTTCTGTGTGGGCACAGGCATTGATCCAGACAGGTATCTCCTGAATTCCCTCCCCCCTCCAGCTCTTAAAAATCTAAATGAAACAGCAATGGCTTGCTCTTGTCCTGTGCTGCAGAGTGCACTTAAGAGCAGCTTTGGATGTTTCAAGACAGATGTACAGTACCTCATGCCTTTAGTTCTTACGCTGCTGCCGTGATGCCCAAAGCCAAACAGGTATGGAAAGATTTGCATGTCCAGCCTGCGAACCTCTCCTGACCAAGTTCCCCTTAAGACATTACAGCAGCAGTGGGACAACCACTGTAGCCCTTGAGCACCACTGTGATGGTGGTGCTGTGATGCTTTCAGGCCTGACTGCCGTCCGTTCCCAGAGTGCCCAGCTATACCTTATCCCTGGAAGTGGACCACGCAGTCAGAACTTGCGCAAGCCTCGTCAGCTGGAGCTGGTGCTAGAATGGCTGCCCCGTAGGGATGTCAGCAACTCCCAGACTGTGTTGAGGGGGAGACTTCCTACTCCATCTCTCCTGTCTGGGTGCTGGGTACTGAGCAGCTTGCCAGGAGCCGATGTGTGGGGGAGGACGGCTGTTCCCACTCAGCTGCTGACCCTGCCTTTCCTGAGCCCCTTCTGGCAGGCAGAAGGCGAAGGAGATCTAGTTTCAGAAGCCGGTGCCTGGCGTGTGTATCAGGCTAGCAGCAGTGTGGAAGGAGAGGCACAGACGGGGCTGCCTGTGAGCTGTCAGACACAGGAAATGGTCTTTAACCTGCAGCTGACACACACACAGCTGGTGCCAAGCTGGATCTGTGGCTCTTCTTGCCCTGGCCTAACTCAACACCCCTTTCCTTTAGCCTCAGCCCCAGATGCTGGTTCTTGACCTTTCCGCACAGGCATCTGTGCATCCACTGGGTGTTCTGAACCGCTTTGACTGAGAGGTGTTTCTTGGAGGTATAGCCAGCAGGCCCAGTGAATCCAGAATGGGCCCTCATGCAAGGCAGTGAGCATTTGTTTCCCTTGTGCCTTGCAGGCATGCAGTAGATACTTGGTGGACATCTTGAGAGCAGCATAAGGTGATAGAATTTCCCCAGCCGTACTACCTTCAGCCGATAGACAAGTTGTTGTGTGTGAATAATTATGGTAGGTTTGGCATTACTGTCAAAGATGTAGTGGTGAGCTGGACAAGGGAATCCTGGCAAGACCCTGGTTCACGTGTCCAAGAAATTGCTGAGTTTCCCAGGATGGGATTGCACTTCCTCTGAAGGAGTAAGCATGCAGTCTGGAGTGGCAGCTGCATATGCTCCTAGACCTGGGTAACGTGGCCACAGTAGTCTAGGCACTGGTAACTTCAAGATTGGCTTGCTGCAATGCACTCTTTGTGGGGCTTCCCCTGTACTTGGCCCATAAAGTGCAGTTGACAATGCTGCAACACAATTGCTGACAGGAGTGCCAACGTATTATACCTCTTCCTAAAGATCTTCACTTGCCGCCAATTTGCTACTGAGCCAAGGTCATGGTTTTACTGGTAGTATATAAAGCTCTTAACAGCTTCAGACCAATTTAATTGAGACATCCTTGCCCCATATGTACCTACTTGGCAGCTTCTATCAACGGAACATGCACTTTTACAAGTGCCATTTAATACGTGTTCGGCTTCTGTGAAGTTTTGGAACTCCTTAGCATTTAACTTCAGTCAGGCGCCTTCATTGTACTTTTAGACTCTTGCTTTAAAAAATTATTTCAGCGAGCCTATTTTGACATATAATTAAGTTATGGCTAATCTTTTTAAAAATTCTGATCTTAACTCCATATTATTGATAATTATTTTACTGTTTAAATATGCATCACTAAGATTTTTTTATTAAGTGGTTTATAAAATTTCACACACACACACACACACACACACATATATATATATATATGGATGGGGTGGGGGTGCATCTTCTGACAACAGGGTGACTAGCCAAGGAAACAGAGAGCAGACATACATGCTGACAATTAGGAAGTGCAATTCATGTTCATCTGTTCACGTTTGTAACATCTTACATATCTTTGGATGCAATTCACTGGCTTCAGTTTCCATGTAATGTTAAGCCAAACCATGGCTTAGCGTAAATGGGGTAGGCTCCTAGATATTGCAGCTGCTTTGTTACACTTCTGCTCCTGCTGCTGCTATGCTGATGTGAGCAGCTTAGGGTTTAATCAAAACCCGGATTCATGGTTTATTTCCTCCAGACAAACCATGGCTTGTTAAGCCAAGGACAAAACTTGGTTACAGGTCGTGCTTTATCTGGAGCTCAACGAAACATGAGCCTGGGTTTGGACAGTATGCTAAGTCGTGGTTTAGCAGTAGCAGGATCAGATGAGAAGCAGAGGTCACAATCTCATCTATAGACCATACATTTGTGCTGAGCTATTTTGTGCTGACTGGATCACTGTATCTTGTTTTACTACTGTCAGTGGTGAGCCTTTTCCAGGAAAGGACATAGCAAGACATAAGCGGATGTTTGTTTATTACTTGTGTATCCTGCCCTTCCTCCAATGAGCTCAGGGTTGCATTTGTAAGATTCCTGGGCAGCCTCCCATCCACTCCCCAGACCTACTTAGCTCAGAGTTGGAATTACGGCACTTTGGGCAATGCCCTAAGCCGGCCCTCACTTATTCTATAGGGCTGCCTTACCAGCAGTGCCATTAACAGTCCTATACGATGGCTTCTAGCTAGCTGCCTCTTCGTAAGGCATTCTGCCATTCATTGTATAGATGTGGGTGCATATGTGTGTACATGTGCATGCATGAGCTTGCACACATGTATGCAAACACACACGCGTACACAGACGTAGACTTTGGGGGTGCTTTCCCCCCTTTTTTGTGGCAGCCCCAAGACTTCACATTCAGCCTTGGCTTCCTTGCAAAAAAAACCCCCAAACCCTCCCTTTTCTGGAGAGAGAAACCAGAGCTTGGATGGAGGGGGGGGGAGTTGTGGAATCGGTGAGGAGGGCGGGAGAGCAAGAAGCTAAATTAAGAGCGTCTGTTTGAATAGAAGCCTTTTTGTCTTGAGTTTATGGAGTGCGAGGCTGGGGCTTCCTGCTACACAGGAAGCGCAGATTGGAACCAGATTGGTGGGACCGGAGCGGGGTGGAGGGGCGGGCAGGAAAGACGGGGTGGGGGGGGGGAGGCCGGCTCTTCTATCGCCACAGATTTCCACGGCTTCGGCTCTCGGCGCCTCTGTTCCTCCTCCACCACCCCCCTCCACCCCTCCCAGTTCAGATCACGCTGCACGGCCCGAGGGCTTGCTGAGCGCGCGCGCAGGCCCCAAACGTCCTGTGATTATTTTTTTTAAAAGGACATCTCAAATTTCTTAACAGCCCAGCTCCGCAGAAGGGTCCCTATATAAGCAGGAACTTCAAAGCTTCCCTTGTGACGCGGGGGTGGGAAATGATTTTTTGTGTGTGAGAGAGAGTTTTTGAATCTTGGAGCAGCTGTGCAGTGTGTGCGCTCTCTCTCCCTCTCCCCTAAAGTCTTTAAGAGGAAAAGGCCTGGCTGCAGCGAAGTGGCACCGTGCCCAGTTTGCCCATGTCAGCCCTCTGGGAATGGAGGGCATTCTGGTGGTGCTATAGATAGAACCGCCGTCGGAAAAAAGGGGGAAGGAAAAAGAAACCAGAGCAGCAGTGGTTGGGTTTGCAGTCGTAGGACCACTTGGGGCAAAGGACGGTTTGCTTCCACTTTCAGGAGTGAGTTTGCCCCCCCCCCAAGTGAAATCATGAATCCATTCCTGAAAGCAGCGAATCTGAAATTGCTTCCCCTCGAAGCTGGGTGGGTGGGGAACCAGGAGAGGAGGGGAGCCGATGGAGTGAATAGAGCGCAGCATCAGGAGGAAGGGAGCAGCTCCAGATGAGGAACGGGGCTGATTTGCAAAAGGGAATCGAGAGCGGTGCCGGGTCCAGAAACGTGTGGAACTGATTAAGCAGCATATGGGAGTCATTACTTAGCAAGGGCTGGCGACTGGGGGAAGGGAGCTCTTACCCTGGCGCCAAAGGATTCACGCCTAACCCCCCCCCCCCATAAGATTCATTGGACCTTTGCTCCTTAGTGCCTGAGCCGATTTTTTAAATTATTTTTTTGGCGGGTGGGTGTGAGAATAAGAAGTTTGCAGGGCACTGTAAGGCAGGCATGAGCAAAGGGGAAAAAAAATCAGGCAAAAGGAGGTTTTCTTTGCATCGGGACATCCAGCCAGCTGGGGGACGCATAGCTTAGAACAGAACCCGACTCCTGTTGCCCCAGTCTCTGCAGGCTGGTGCTTTCCGGCATGAAGCTGCCTGGTTTGGGGGGGGCACCCCCAGAATATCTTCGGTTCTGCGTTGCTGTGGAAGCAGCATGAAGGTGCTGGAAGGTGAAGAGCTGAGCAAGAGGTGCTAATGAGTCCCCTGTCAGTGTGAAAGGCCAAGCCCAGCCATATGGTTCTTTTGGAAGGATGGGAATCTGCCCTCTGGGTTGGCAACAACATAGAAGAGCAAATGGGATGGACCATATGGTCCCAAATGGCCAATATTTTTTTGCGGGGAGGCAACTTTCATTTCCAACTCTAGCCTTCCTCCTCCCATTCATATTCTTAAAAAAAAAAAAGAAGGTACGGTCAGGAGCGAGACTTTGCATGTTTCAAACCAAAGCATATCCTCTCTCGTTTACAGGGGTTTGGGTTTTGCATGCACGCTCTTATTAATGCTTTCAGAAAAAATGGCCACTCATTTGGAATAATATCTCCAAGCAGGTGTACATAATAAGATAATTATCAATAAAACACAGATTGCAACCAGCAAAACATTTTTAAAAGAACATAACTGAATGATGTGTTTGGATAGTCTTGCTGAAATAAAGTTTTCAGCTGGTGTCTAAAACAATAGGAAGGGCAACTTGCAGGGCACCAATGCATAGCTGCTACCACACTACAGCTGAGCTTTTGTCCATCTTGCTGCACCAGCCAGCTGAAAACATGAGTTCCTCCTTCCTGCTTCTGTTCTGTTCCTTTTTGTAATTTGCTTTCCGTTCTGCAGAATACCAGCAGCACTTCCCAGGGCTTGCAGGAAGCATGAGCGAGTACTGTATGGTGCTCCTGTTTTCCATTGTTCTGCATCCACCCCTCCTTTCCATGAAATCTACAAAACCTCAGTGTAAATTTGAAATAAGCTGGGAGAGAATGTTTGGCCCTCCAGCTGAGTTGGCTAGAAACAGCATCTCAACAGAGCAAAGGACAAGACCCCAGATCCCAAGCAAAGGGTGACTGTGATCAGACCTTCCCTCTGAAAGCATGGGCTGGGTGTGGGATCAACCATGCTGGCCTTGCTAGCCCGCCCAGACCTATCGATCTGCTTGTATTCAGCAGAAGAACTGAAAGGGCTTCTTGCAAACAGCTGTTTGGCTCCTCTATCTGATCAGGGTTCTTGCTCCCATGCAAGAACATGTGTACATGCAGCTGTACACATACAGAAACCCCCTTCAGATATGAAATCATAGAATTGTAGAGTTGGAAGGGACACCAAGGGTCTTCTAGTCCAACCCCCTGCAATGCAGGAATCTCAGCCTGCTGGGCCTGTGGAGGAGGAAGGGCAGAAAGTGCAATCCCCCCATTCATTCCACAGTCTACATGTGGACAGAACATCTGAAAAGGGATTCCTTCCAGTATCACCTTAGAGACCAACCAATAACAAACTTATTTGGTCTCTAAGGTGCTACTGGAAGGATTTTTTTATTTTGTTTTGACTACGGCAGACCAACACGGCTGCCTACCTGTAATCTGAAAAGGGGTTAGTAGTATACTTTGGGGTGGAGACTAGCGCAAGAGGACATGGCTGTACAGCCTCCCCAAGTACAGAGTCCCAGGTGCGTATCTCTGGGGGGGGGGGGAGTTCCCTCCTACAATCTATGGCTTTGCTGCTGCGACTGGAGTTGATGAGACTTAGTGGTGTGGAGGCCTGTGCCCTGAAGCTAGCATGAGAGAACAGTAGCCCTGTACTTCTCTGGCTGGCAGAGGAGCTCTGTCTCCATCCTGTTGAGAAGCAGGCGGAACAGAAGGCAGTGCTCTGGGGCACGGGCCCCATTTGCACTATTCATTTAAAGCAGTATAATACAGTGGCGTAGCGTGGGGGTGCAGGGGGGGCCGGCCGCACCGGGCGCAACATCTGGGGGGTAGGGTTAGGGGGCGCAAATCCACGGGTAAGGGGGCGCAATTCCACGGGTTAGGGGGCGCAAATTACTTGCCTTGCCCCGGGTGCTGACAGCCCACGCAACGCCACTGGTATAATACCACTTTTAACCGTCATACCCCTCCCCGAAGAATCCTGGGAGCTGAACTTTGTTAAGTGTTCTGAGAGTTGTTAAGAGAGCCCTGTCCCCCTCATACAGCTACCATTCCCAGAGCGGATTAACAAACAACCCCTCTTTCTGGGGAACTTGGGGAAATGTAGCTCTGCGAGGAAGAACACGGGTCTCCTAAGGACTCTCAGCACCAGTAACAAAACCCAGTTCCCAGGATTCCTTAGGGGAAGCCATGGCTATTTAAAGTGGTTTGACACTGCTTTAAATGTATAGGGTAATTGGGGGCACAGTGTCGTGCGCAGGAACAGAGGGAAGTGTTTCACTTTTATAGGCTTGTGAGAGTGCTGGGCAGGGGTCTGATGGTACCTCTGGCAGCTGCTTCTGTCCCCAGATTTAGGGTGGTATACATGTCCATGTGTCTCTATATATATTTCTGCCGTTTTTGACAAAAAAACAGATTTGCTTTGGAGACCCAGGCGAATGCTAGCGTCCAGGCCAGCCTTTCTCCTCCCCTGCTGGCCAGTGAGTTAGTCCAGGACAGTATCCCTTTGTGCGACAGTCTGACCCCACTAAGTTCTCTCTGGTCAGGGCACTTCCTGCTATGAACCGCTAACTAGCCCCAAAGGGCTCCTTGTGAAGAGGACTGGCTGCTTCTTGTCCTCCTCCTCTCTCTCTCTCTCCTTCTCCTTCTCCTTGCCCAGGGCCAAAACAGGCAGGCAGGGTCAACAGTGCAGGGGGCTAAGAGGTTCCACAACATCCTGGGCCTTGTTCTGAAGAAAAGGACAATTGTGCATAGGCAAGGCGCCATCTCAATGTGTCTTTGTGCAACAGAGAGCCACAGATCATGAATGGACAGAAGGCAGCCTTAAAGAGTCCCCTCCGTTAGGCCTGTTGACAGTTAGCGCATTCAGAGCCGTCACGACAGGAAAGAACCATTTCATCCAGATCTGACTTCCTATACATAGTGCAGGAGGGTTGACTTCCTTTGGTTCATAGGGAAGATGCCTCATGCTGGCCGCTGGCAGCCTACACTGACAGGCAGCAGCTCTCTGAGATCTTGAACATGGGAACTTCTGTGCGCAAAACAGATGTGCTACTGAACCACATCCCTTCCCTTTCATATTATATGCCACATCTGTTGCAGTGGACTCCACTTAAAACATTTTGAGGAGAGGGCTGGTCTTTGTTTGGAGCCTGTGAGGGTTGTGCTGCTTTGCTTCTTAGAATTCTACTCTGTCCTCCCTCCAGATGTTTAAGCCTCACAACAGCCATATGAGGTGGGTTAAGTTGAAAGAAGAGTGAACTCTATGGCTGATTTGAATCTGGGTTTCCCGTATCCAAATCCAGTGTTCTCCATGCTTTGGAGAACCCTCCGATCCACCCACTTCCTTGGCATTGGGTGTTGCAATTGTTAGTTGCCTTTGCTGTTTGAAATGCCGCGTCAGATCAGAATTTGTCTGGTTTTATCTTTTATTTTTATTGGAGGTTCTTATGTTCCTCTTGGCTAGATTAAAGCACCGCCCTTTTGGCACTTAAAACTTCTCCTCTGTGAAGGTGCACTACAATCAGTTCACCTCTTAACCTTCTTCCTGATAAGGTGAACAGAATGAGCTGCTACAATCCTTTGCTGCAAAGGTTTCCTTTGCTACAAACAGCTCTGTTTTTTTTAATATTTGAATCGTAAATGAACTGTGGAGCCTGAATTAGACATGGTGCTTGTGATCTAGCAGTTGTGTCTTCGATGTTAAGGGTATTAAGGCTTTCGTTTAATAAAAAGATCCTAGCAAGTCTAGTCATTCAAATCACTTTGTACTAACAGTCTGTGGCCATTTGTAGTTACCAATATGGGCCTTTAGGCTATAATCCTATGCAAACCTGCTTGGATGTAAGCCCAGCACACAAAGCTGCATGACATTTTAAAATATGTGATCTGAAAGGATTACCATATGTCCAGAATTTTCTGGACATACCCAGAATGCTGCAGTTGGAAGCTCAACAACCTTTGCGGCCAGATTTTTACTTTTTGAAATATGGCAACCCTAGATCTAAGGCCTTGACCCACTTGGCTCTACAGGAAATGGCTCCTTCATCGGTTACCTGGTTCATGCTGCAAGCGTGTTGGGACATGGTACCTGCTGGGTTGGGTGATCCATTTAATTTTAGAACTGACCTTCTTTGGGTATCTGCTCTATTCTCACGCACCTGGTGAAGTGGACTGCAGTCCACCAAAGTTTATGCATTACTAAGCATGCTCATCTTCTTATTAGTCTTGCCGCAACACTCTTCACTGATTTTGCTTTAATCTCAGTATCACCAGAAAGAATGGAGCTGCTGGGACAGAATTGAGGTGCCAGGTGTCGATGCCGAGGGAAAGGAGATCACCTTGAGAGACCTCTGCAAACACCTCCAGGTGAAGAGGATGACTAAGTAAAACGTTTCATAGGCAGGTTCCCTCAGGAACCCAGGCAGCATATGCTGGGATGGCCCATGCCACTGCTACCATCATGACCATCCTCATTACCATGCATGCTGGGGTTGCAGCAGTGGGTCTTCTCCTCTGTGGCATCCTGAGGTCCATGAGAGGCCAGTGGGCACAGCACTTCAAATGGGCACGTTGCACCTTCCAGCATTAACAAACACAAAGGTATCCCTTACCAGGTACCCTCATTCACTCCAGTATCAATGAGATGCCCCTGTTCTGTCCCAAAGACCCCATTGCCATAATCCAATTCAGTTTGCTCCCTGCTCCTACTTTGCTCTTTTTTTCTGGTTGCCCTGATTGTCCCACCCCATCCTCTGCTGGTTCCCAAGACTGCGCTCCCATGTCATCCTTTTGAAATTAATGGACCCAACTTAACCATGTTCGTTAATTTCAGTGGATCTATTTTGAGAATAACTAGTTGAACGCCACCCTCTCACAACTTGTGCTTAACCTGGTGCTCCTGGAGCTCTTTCAGTTGAGAGTTCTGATTGTCTCTGTGTGGTGCTGACTCCTGCTCACTTTCACAGATGGAGCATTCCTTGGTGCTGGAGATGCTACTATATGGAAAAGCTCTTCTGTATGCTGGCTTCAGGGAAGAAAAGGCAAAAGAACAGCAGCTATCCAGCAGGTAGGAGAATCCAAAGGAACAGAGTTTGGGGGTCACAACGGAACATAAGAAGAGCCTGACTGCTGGATTAAGCCCATGACCCACCTCATCCAACATCCTGTTTTCACAGTGGCCAACTGCATGCCTGGGGGAAACCTCCTGTTTCCACCTTCTGCTCCTGATTCTCATGAAGCCTGAGGGGGGCCAGAGCCCCGGGT
Source organism: Podarcis vaucheri (assembly GCF_965113315.1). Lineage (NCBI taxonomy): Eukaryota > Metazoa > Chordata > Lepidosauria > Squamata > Lacertidae > Podarcis > Podarcis vaucheri. The sequence goes on along the minus strand of NC_138760.1, from coordinate 75,075,914 downwards.
ATTCTCAAGGCATGGCTTAGGCAGAGAGAACCTTCCAGTAGCTGTTTCTGATGCATGCAGGGTTTGTTTTTTACAGAGTCCACACAACACCTTCAACATCAAAATGCCAGCCTGTATTCATCCCCTCTGCCCCTAAATCCAGGTGTACCCCTTTCTCAGGAAAATCCAATACATGGGTTTATTAAAAAACAAAACACAACTCTTATCAGTGACCCATTTGCAATACCTGAATATCATTTTTGCAACATTAACACCACCCCGGAAGCAGTCAGACTCTCAGTGAGCCCTTCTACATTTCCTCCTGCCTGCAGTGGGGCTGAAAGTGGCATTCGGCCTGTTTTCCTCCCTGCTTGCCCGTTTTCTAGGGGCTGGGAAGCCACTGCCCTGGAAGAGGGCAGAGGGACCCTCAGGAGTGTGGGATAGCTAGGCCATAGCTGCCCCCACTACAGGCCCCCTGCCAGAACAGCCTAGGTTACTGTATCTGCAGCAGCTGCAAAGCCTCTGCGTCCTGTCCCTTCCACGCTGGGTAAACATCCTGCTGTCAGTGCCTCCTCCGCTGCTTCCTGGGGCAGACCAAGCTCTTCCCACCCCCCAAACGCAGGCTCTCCTGGGCCTCTGCCATCCACATACATCCAGAGGCAACATGAGTCCCTTACTCTATGATCTTTCTAGACTCCTTGGCAGGCTATCCTTCTCTCTGCTCACTCACTCTCCCGCCTTCTCCAAACCCCCATTCCCACCCCAAAACAAACTGGGCTGCAGACTCGCTCAGGACGGATAGTTTCACTTTGGCTGCCTCTGCCATTTCTTAAGCAGAGAGCAAAAGTGTGCTTGGTTTTCTGGTACGGGTGGGTGCAGTGCAGGAGGAGGCTGGGGAGATGGCAAAGAAGTGCTAGCATCTCTCCTTCGAGAAGCTGCGTTGATTTTAGCTCCTGCTTCTGAACCACCATTCCAGCTGTATTCAGAGAGGAGAAAAGAACAAGGCCAGAGTGGCAGGGAGGCAGCACTGAGCACTGGCAAGCTGGGTGTGCCAGTTTCTGGGTGCTACACAGCAGGCTCTTGCCTTCATGTCCTGCTTATTATGGGGTCCCCAGAGGTCTCAGCTCAACTACTGAGCGAAACAGGATGCTGGAACAGATCAGGCTTCAGTCTGATCTGGTAGGGATCTCTTCTTACATCCTTAAGGCATTTTCTTTTTTGGTACATATATATATAAGGGACGCGGGTGGCGCTGTGGGTTAAACCACAGAGCCTAGGACTTGCTGATCAGAAGGTCGGCGGTTTGAATGCCCGCAATGGGGTGAGCTCCCGTTGCTTGGTCCCTGCTCCTGCCAACCTAGCAGTTTGAAAGCACGTCAAAGTGCAAGTAGATAAATAGGTACCGCTCCAGCGGGAAGGTAAACGGCGTTTCCATGCGCTGCTCTGGTTCGCCAGAAGTGGCTTAGTCATGCTGGCCACATGACCCGGAAGCTGTACACCGGCTCCCTCGGCCAATAAAGCGAGATGAGCGCCGCAACCCCAGAGTCAGCCATGACTGGACCTGATGGTCAGGGGTCCCTTTACCATATATATATATATATATATATATATATATATATATATATATACCCCCTCCCCACCCACAAAAGGTCTTGTGAGTAGCAGTCCCTGGGAAATGTTAGCTAGGCCGTTCCTGCTTATGGTTGCAGCTGCTGGATTTGAGACGATAGTTTGGGTGTGGCTCTGCAGTTGTTTCAGGACCTGAGCACACCTGGTGAAGGATGTGTGGCAAACATCAGTACTGTAAGTGACAGGAGATTGCCTGTTACCTGCCCTCTTGCATCTGCCCTCCTATTCACCCTTCGCTTTCACTTTCTCAGACTGACTGAACTGGTTCGCTGTGCCACCAAAGAGGCTCTTTCCAAGGAGTGCCGGCTCTTGGTGTTGGAAATAGTCTGTGAAGGTGAAGAGGACGATAGCGTCTTACCGCCTGTTCATGTCTGGCTCCGACCGAGGGATCCAATCAATGAGGAGTAAAGGGAACTGTGTATATGTGTAATACAATGGAAAACTTTGGACTGGATAACTGCAATCTGCTGGATGTGGGGCTGCCCTTGAGGATGGTCTGGAAGCTGCCGCTGATGCAAAATGCAGCTGCTTGGCTGCTCACTGGGGCAGGATACCACCAACACATTACCCTGCTGTTCAGAGAATTCCTCTGCCTGCCAGCTAGTTTCCAGACTAAGTTCAAGGTGCTGGCCTTGGTGTGTATAGCCCTATTCAACTTGGGACCAGGATACCTGCAAGATCGCCTAGTCCATGGGTAGGCAAACTAAGGCCTGGGGGCCGAATCCGGCCCAATCGCCTTCTAAATCTGGCCCATAGACAGTCCGGAAATCAGCATGTTTCTACATGAGTAGAATGTGTCCTTTTATTTAAAATGCATCACTAGGTTATTTGTGTGGCATAGGAATTGGTTCTTTTTTCCCCTTCAAAATATAGGCCAGCCCCACACCAGGTCTGAGGAACAGTGGACCGGCCCCCTGCTGAAAAAGTTTGCTGACCCCTGGCTAGTCTCATCCCTTATATACTCAGCTGATCACTGCGCTGTGCAGGTGAAGACTTCCTGTGACTGTCTTCTTATCTGGAGGTTCACAATGTATGAATTGGGCATAGGAGCCAACTCCTAGTGGCCAAGGTCTCTCTGCCCTCCCCCCAATAAAATATTTGAGGGAGCCGAGCCCCTCCCTAAAGTTAATGGGCTTTGCCATTCAAATGATGTGCATGTACCACATCATTTAATTGATTATGCAGGATGGGGCCTACCTGGCCCCCCCCCCAATATTTTATTCCAGTTGGCACCCCTGGAATTGGGTCTTTAGAGTGGTGGCACCTGCTCTTTGGAATTCGCTCCCCTTGGATGTTAGGCAGAGGCAGCCTCTGTTGTTGTTTTGCTGCCTACTGAAGACCTTCCAGCAAGGGTTTTAAGCTGGAAGCTTTCCCAGTCTGTTTCTATGTTGGAATTGTTTTTTTTCAAATGTTCTTGTTGTCTTACCATTTGTTGTCTGGCACCCTGGGCTCCTTTGCAAGGAAGGGCAGGATGCAGATTAATTTAATAAACGTGGGTAATATATGGAATGAGTAATGTGTATACACTGACTGTGATTAACCCAAATTCTGTTTAAAGCAGAGACACGCTCCTTGCCTGACGAAGAAGGTGAAGAAGCATCTTCTCCAGGGACTAACCCGTGTCTGCCTGCAGGCCTTTTCTTGCTCTTGGGGTCTGAGCATAGCAGAGGACTAAATAGGAATGAGCTCACTGTGCAACCCAGAGGCTTCTCCTTTTGAAATTAAGCATTTTCTTCCCAATACAACTATTAAAGGTGTAGCAGCAATGAAGTTGTAACACAGGATGGGGAACCTCAGGCCCAGGTAGTCGGGGTGAGCCAAATGTGGTTCCTTGCCTAGCCATCAAATGACTCTGTAGACCTGGGATACACCTCTCATAATCTCTGCTCTGCACCCTCCTTCACTGCCTTCTGGCTTGAAAGAGAGGGAGTAGTATGTTTGCGTGTTGGTAGAAAAAACCCTCTGGTTTTTGTGTGGGTGGAATATAGCCACAAAAGTATGAGTCACATCTGTTGCTCCGCCCACTTTTTCATCTGGCCCCACCCATTACTGGCATGTGGCCCTTGGAACGTTACCTGTGATGGAAGATGGCCCCCAGGCTGAAAAAGTTCCCCACCCCTGTTATGGGCATTAGCCTGCTTTGTTCCGACAGCAGCTGCAGGGGAATGGGATAATTTCGTTTTCTCTGCATGGAGCTAGGAACCATGTAGGGAAAGGGGCACATCTCAGCAACAGAGCCTCCTATGCTGCTTCCTAGAATTCCCTGGAAAGAGAGTCAACTATTAAACCGCTCCACAAGTCTTAGTTCTGTAAGGGAAAGAAGGGTTTCCTACTGATTCTCGGGATCTTTAACAAACTGCATTCCCCAGAATTCTTTTTGGGGGCAACCACATCTGTTTTAAGTGTTAGGATTCTGCTTTAAACCCTTAACGCAGATGGGAGTCTAAGTGCTACACAGAATTTGCATTTAGGTTTGCCACTGCTAGTGCTGAGAATCACTCTTTATAAATTCTTATAAGACTGTGCAGCTGTTCTTAACATGTTTGACTATTCCACGCTTTTGGTTTGATTTTCAGGAGCAGAAGGGGGAGGGTCTCACACATATATTTCCTCCAGCAGCACTACTGATACCATCAGATAAGGGTAGCTGAGCAACTGGTGGCGGCCTTGTTCTGTTCACATCAAATTTCGGTGAAATAGCTCCCTGGTGTTTATGTTAAGTTGGGATCATTATGGCAGTGTGCCCTCAGATGGATTGCATCTCCTGTTTACAGTAAACCTTGAGCAACACATTAGTGTAATGAGTCAGGCTTGCTGGGGAAATGAAGCTCCTTTGATTTTAACAGTGACCCTACACCTACAGAAGCTGTTTTTGCAGCCGAGACAGGACAGTGTATCCTCCTGTTCTTCCATCTTCTTTTCCGAGCTCTCCTGCAGATTGGACATTTCAAGAAGACACATTACAAAACACTCTCCAGGAACTTCCCTTGAAAATCAGGATCTGCTCCCTTGCCCACTCCCTCTACAAAATTTCCCTGTTCTCTTGATCACAGTGAATGACTCAGATCCAAAAGGTGTCTACAGCTACCATGAGGCATAGGAAGCTGCCTTATCCTGAGTCAGTCCATTGATTTCTATGTAGCTAAGCACTGCCTATGCTGAACGGAAGTGGTTCTCCAGGATTTCAGACATGGAATGAGTTTGGAGATGATGGGGATTGAAGCTGAGACCTTCTGATGCAAAGGAGACACTGCCACTGAGCTACATTTCTGGGGGAGGAAGCAACCCGGATTTGAACTAGGGACATCTTGATTTGAATCCAGGCCTATCAGTACCATTGTGTTGCTACAGTTCTCAGGCATGTACATCAATGGTTCACAGTGCCCAAATTGGCATTTTGAATGATGCAGAAGTAAGCGACCCCCTGTTCTGCCACTGATAAGTCACTGTTACCAATACTGGATGTAGTATAACATAACCGTTATGACTAGTAGCCAATGATAACAGTCTTGGCTTCCATTAATTTTTAAAAATATATATTTATGAATTTATAAGAGTACAAAATACAGAACTGAAGAAGAAAAAAGTGAAAGGAGGAAGAAGAGAAATAGATGCATTACATCATTCTGTTCCATTGACTTCTCATCCATCCTTCCATGACTCCCTAAATTTTCCCATTTCTGCTGCATAATCTATTTTTTCTAACTATTTAAACATTCAAATTCTTCTCATTATAAACTATAACTCCTGAGCTTACTCCAAGCTGACTCAAGTGCTAACATTTTTACAATTTTTTTAGGTAGTCTACAAATGCCTTCCATTCCTCTTTAAAACTTTTCTCTTTGTGCCCTCTAATTTTGCTGGTTAAGCTTGCTAATTCTGCATATTCCATTAATTTCATCTGCCATTCCTCCTTTGTAAGGACTATCTCCTCTCTCCATCTTTGTGCATATAGGATTCTTGCTGCTGTAGTGGCATACATAAACAAATTTATTTGTTTACTTGGTACCTCAGACTTTATTATTCCACCAGGAAGGCCTCTGGCCTCTTTGGGAAGGGCTTCCGAAATATTTTTTTCAATTCATTATACTGTATTTACTCGAGTCTGATGTGTCATCAAATCTAATGTGCACCTCAATTTTCAGAACCTTGAAACCAAAAAAGTATTTGCTGGTGAACGTAAATGTGCCATCAAATCTAATGTGTACCTTAATTTTTGGAACATAATTTGGCCAAAAAAAGTGAGCATTAGATTCGAATAAATATGGTATATTATTTCCCAATATTCTAACTACTCTACAGCTCCACCACATATGATATAAGGTTCCATCCATAGCTTTACAGTTCCAACATTTACCTGATTCTGACTAAATTTTCCCCCCTCTAATTTTCCCCTCCTCTAATTTATTTGGCATCAGGTACCATCTGTAAATCATTTTCCAATAATTTTCCTTAAGAACATAGCAGGCTGTGAATTTTAATCCTGTTTTCCACAGCTTTTCCCACAAATCTAAATCTATATTGTGGCCCACATCTCTAGCCCAATTGATCATTGCAGTTTTCACCATTTCATGCTTTCTTTCTTTCCCATTCTAATAGTAACTTATACATTTTAGAAATTTACTTCTCATTATTATCTGGCAGCTCTTTCTCAAATTCTGAAGTCTCTTCTATAAAAACCACATTGTTTATCATTTAAATATTTCATTCAATTGACAGTATTGCAACTAGTCTGCCACCCAGTTACCAACTTCTTCCATCTTCTTCAGGCTTACACTTGTGTCTGTAAAGTCCACTAGTTCTCTATATGTTGCCCAAAGACATGCATGCCAACCAAATTTAACACCGTACCCCTCGAAGTCTAGCAGTTTTCTCCAACTTTCTCCAATCTTTTAACCAGCATAAACAAGCCGCCTCATAATATAAACGCAAATCTGGCAGTGAGAAGCTTCCTCTTTCCCTAGTGTCAATCAATGTCTTATATTTAATTCTTGTTTTCTTCCCCTGCCATAAAAATCTAGAAATATCCTTCTGCCATTCTTTAAAGCAGCTTAAATTATTTATTAATGGGAAAGTTTGAAATAAAAATCACATATTTGGCAACAGGCTTCCATAAATTTTGGGGCATCACTGCATCTCACAGTAATGAATTCCCTAGTTTAACTACATGCCCTGATATCTACAGAAGAAGCGAGGTATACAAATTTAAAAATAAAAATAAAATGTGCTGCTGTGTGAATAAGTGTTCGCCGCTGAGTAGCTCTTGCAATCTAAGCTTCGCACACTGGGAAAGATTCCCCTCTGAGAAAGTCACTGCCGACCAGCATGAGAAACATCAGGTCAGATGAAACAACATCCTGACCCAGCATAATGTATACATACATACTGTATGTATAAACATGGTTGAAGATCACATTTCCCTTTTACTTTCCATTATGAGCTCAGACCTCAGAAACCACTCTTCAGTAACATTGTCTGCGCTCTCTCTCTCTCTCTCTCTCTGTGTGTGTGTGTGTGTGTAAGCATGCAGAAGTACAAAAATATGCCACAGTAAATAGCTTTTGAATGCTAAGCTCATATTCACATGAAAAGGGAAAATGCAGTCGTCAGTAGTATTAACTGGACACCACACTGGAGAAACACACTGTATTTTCTCACCCTTGGGTATTGTTCAGCTGGCTGTATGGTTCCACTGTTCACAATGTAAGGAAGACATTTGAGGAACTGCAGTAAGGCAGATTTCCCTAGGCTGGTACCCTTCAGATATTCTGGAATGTAGTTCCCCTCCACCCTAGGCAGCACTATCATAGTCCCATCATAGTGGGCACCAGGTTGGGGAAGGCGGTAGTAAGGGATGGCTCCTGGAAGCCCCCCTAAAAGTGAGAGACGTGAAGCATCTGCAATCTGTGCAAATATGCAAAAGATAAGACCTGGGAAATAAATCTGATCAAGTATGCTATTTTGAAAAGGTGCTATTTTTAACACTGTAGGTGATTAACAATTGAGGGAAAAGCCTAACAAAGGTGTGAGGTTGGTTTTTCCATGGGTGCAGGGGTCAGATCCTGGCTATAAAGCCCAATAGCTTCGATGAAGGGGGAGGAAATAGTGATATATTACACCCAATAGCCTGCATTTGGCTGTTGTAAATAACAGAAGAAAAATCCCCTTGGCTTGTGTTGCACTGAAGGTCAGACTAGACGGTGTTTTCTTGTAATCCTTTAGATCTACTGATTCAAGGGAGAGGCGTGTAATGACTAGAAAAAGGTTTGTTTTTGGAGCGCTCTCGCTGGCTTGTGATGCAACTTCCCGAGCAAAATGAGCAGGGTGATGGCTCATAAACGGATTGTTTTAGGACTCATTCACATAAGTGTGCTAAGAGGGACAATGCTACTGACAAAGAAGGGGGTTTACCGCTTATCCCTCAGTCGCATGTGGGTGAAAATGAGGTTCTGTTCAAAGAGAAGAGGCTGCATTCAGCAACCAGATACTGGGGGTCTACAGACAAGTGGAGTCTCAAAAGCATGAGCTTTTCTTATCACCAGGGATGCATCATACTAGGAGAACAATGCAGTGCTATTTCTGTACCCTGAGCGTACATGCTAAGGCTTGTTGGGTTTCTTTTATGATGTGTCCTCCCACAGTTTCCGGCCCTGTTGCTGTGGCCTACGCGTTCACATTCGTTCTTATTTCACGACGCCCATCCAAATGGCCAAAGAGAGCAAAGAAACAATTTTAAAAATAACACCTCTCTGGATAGGTGTTGTTGTTGTTTAGTCGTTTAGTTGTGTCCGACTCTTCGTGACCCCATGGACCAGAGCACACCAGGCACTCCTATCTTCCACTGCCTCCCGCAGTTTAGTCAACCTCATGCTGGTAGCTTCGAGAACACTGTCCAACCATCTCGTCCTCTGTCGTCCCCTTCTCCTTGTACCCTCCATCTTTCCCAACATCAGGGTCTTTTCCAGGGAGTCTTCTCTTCTCATGAGGTGGCCAAAGTATTGGCACCTCAGCTTCAGGATCTGTCCTTCCAGTGAGCACTCAGGGCTGATTTCCTTAAGAGTGGATAGGTTTGATCTTCTTGCAGTCCATGGGACTGGATAGGTACATGTCCACAAATATATTTGGATTTAGTCAATTAAGAGTCTGAAACACAAAATTGCTACCATCATAAGGCTCTTTGGGGCAACCACACTTGGAACGCTGGGTTCCGGCTGCCTCAACTCAAAAAGGATATTGTGAAGATAGAAGGTTCAGGAAGAGGCAAGCCAAATGATCGAGGCGGTGGAGAAACTCCCCTGCAAGGAAAAGTTGCCCACAACATTTAGGTGGTGTTTTTTTATGTGAGCAAGGGAGGGATGTGAAAGAGATGCATGGTGTGGAGAAAGGGGATAGTCCCCCTCTGAAATCATAATACTAGAAATCAGGGCCATCCAATGAAGGTGAACTTCAGAAAACGCAAAAGAAAGTGTTTCTTCGCCCAATGACCAGATGACATTTGCTCCCAACCAGCATGGCCAGTGATGATGGGAGCTGGCAGTCTGGCAGCATCCTGGAGCACACCACGTTGGCTACCCTCGCTAAATACACTTACTTCTGAGTAGGCATGCATGGGCTTGCATTCTTAATCTGTTTTAAATGTTATCTTTCTAGTCCTCATGATTGCAGAGATGAGACTGAAATTCCTGTGGGCAGCTATCAGCAATATTTCATCACTGGGCGTTCCTTTGTCAGGGGACAGGACCACTTAACTTCAGTAGCTTTAGTTTGACTACTCAAATCTCTGTTAAACAATTCGTAACTTCATCAAACCAATTGCATGCAGAGTCATGCAAATTAAGGACACTGATGAAATATGCATAACATCCAAATTCCCTTGATATATTTGCATAATTAAGCAATGAAAATCACTCTGGCGATATCCTGTGGCTTACAGTGTGGTGTGTTTTTTTTTTCATTTAGTTTTTAGGGATTGAGTGGATGGGGAAGCTGGTACCCTCCATATGTTGCTGGTATCAGATCGGGGAAAGCTGTTGAAATGGACCCGCAGCATCACAGCCAGTCTCCAAGGACCAGGCAGTGAAGCTAATGGGCAGAATAACTATCATAGCCATACTTGTTTGTAGGTTTCGCGGGGCATCTTGGTAATTTTCTGTCGGTAACAAAATGCTTGATGAAGGAAACATCTTGTCTGATCCAGCAAAGCAATTCTTATATGCAGGGTTTTGTTTGGTTTTGAAGGCAGATTCTCCTGTATGTTTATGCTATCACAACTTCTCTATGCTTCTTAATTTTGACATATTTCATCCTTGTCCTTGATATTTTGTGCCAGGAATATACACACTTTCCCCAGATAGATATCCTGTAATTTGTGTTATCGTGTGCTTTCTGACTCATTCTCACTATTATTTTAAGGGATGGGTAGGAACAACTGGATCTTGCAGCTTTCATGTAACCTGGAAACATAAGAAAGGCTCTGACATGCAATTAGTCTTCAGTAGTCCTTGTTATCCATTCTTCACAGGTATTTGATGTTGCTGATGGGATTAATCAACACTGTTAGGTGTTACTGTGGTTAGACAGTATTTTTGCATACTGTTATCTGTTCCTAGCTTCATCAGTTATGTTTAATGATAAAGCAAACACATTTGTCCATCAGTTCTAGGTATTTTTGAGTATCATTTGAGTATGGACACATGGTAAATTTGAAAGCTTCAGCAAACATTGGTTTGGAATAACTGGTTGGATTTGTTGTAGTTTGTTATTCTGCTCTTTCATAACTGCAACTAATGAACATCCCTTACAGATGAAGTCCCTATTTTTATGTGAGCACTAATTGCCATGCTATGATTATTCCTTTCACCATTTTTATTTGGGCACCAGAACTAGCTAGCGGTCTGCTCTACAAGTGGTACCCACTATAACTGCAGGTGTATGCCGGAAAGCAAGTGATTCTTGACATCATGTACAGCTCCTGTCTTGGCCCTTTTGAAATCTCCCTTGATGGAAGCATAGACTGGTTCTCCTCCTGGCTGCTTTTCAACAATTGTACTGAAATCTAGCACAAAATGTTCTGCACCATTTTATCAACCTGAATTAACTATCTTAGGAGTGTAGCTTCTACTCCTTCCAGTTTCCAGTTGGCACAATGAGAAACTAAAAGAAGAAACTCTGTTTTAGCTGAGCCTGCAAAGGAAATAATCTTTACATTTGAGGACCGCACACAGCAATAATTCTCTACATCAAATCCCTCAAGAGTTGCAATTGCATTGACAGACTATCCTGTATTTCAAACTTCATGTTCTCCAACAATCGAAAGGTACTATACTGATATTTGCCAGACTGATTTGAAGTCTGTAGTTTAAGACAGGCCAACCCATGTCAAGAAATCAAAACATGACATATTATCAACTTCTAGGGAAATACTTTGGGCTGAAAGTTCATTGTTCCTTGCCTTCTTATATTTACTCATGTTATTATTACATTGGCATTTTAAATGATGCTTCCGCTACAGACAAGACTGGCTGTGTTGACTTACTTGGGGCTGACTCCGAGAACAGCTAAAATGTAGTTTGGATCAAGCAATGCCATTTACATGCACACACACCAGACAGATTTAATGTAGAAAAAAGACATTTATTTACAGAGAACTGTAAAAAATATAAATCTGTTCCATTAAGAAAACGAGCATTAAAAAAAGAGAGGCAAGGCTAGATGTAGCCAATCACATCATTGCAAATGATTGGCTGCCGGCTCCGGCAGTTCATGAGGGCAGCAAAGCTGCTACAGTCTGTGGAAAGCTCACTGATGTTGGCGTAGGACTGGTGGAAGTAGGGTAATGGAGGTCGCCCTCCCAGACCTGCAGGGCAAGAGAAACGCTTGGTGCCGTCAGGGTCCTGTTTGGCCCGCTCCGTGCGCGAGATGCCAGCCAGCCTGCGGCGTACATTGCCAGAGAGGTTGAGCAGGAAGCCATGGGGCTTAGCCAGCCAGCGCTGCAGCCGCCCCCGTTCCCCACTCTCCTCAGGCAAGTCCATCCAGTTCTCAACCAGGTCAGCAAAGCAATTGTCCCCCAGCACTAATGGCTGCCGGTTGCGGCTCTGTGACAAAAGGGACACGGTCCAGTCCCCGGCATCTGTGGGCTCGACATCCCGCCACCGCTCCAAGCAGGCATCTGAAGCAGATTTGGGCCTAGGCCTCCTGGCGGGTGCCCGGCGGCGCAGAAAGCCCCCCGAGGAAAGCTTGCTGGCTCGCAGGGGTGGGGGCCCTTCCTCATCCCGCCAGCTGCTCCCAGACACTTCAGAATAGCCCGAGTCAAACTCCAAGCTCCGCTCGCTGCTCGGAGGAGAGAAGGCAACCTCTTCCTCTACGGCCGTCTCCAGGCAGCAGGCAGAGTCTGCTTCCGAAATGGCGGATACCCGTGGGCTGGTACACTGCTTTGGGGAAGGCATGGCGGAGAGCGGCCTCATCTCCTGGGGGTCCAGTCGGATGTCTCGGTCGTGCACCCTCTTCAGGTCGTGGAGGGTCCGCATCATGCACTGCATCTGGCCCCGCAGCACCTCGCTCGACTCCTTCAGGCACAGCTGTGAGGGGAGAAGACAGACACACGGTCATCTTCCTACCACTGTCACCAGCACAACATAATAGACGATCTACTGCCCATAACATTGTGGGGAAATGGCACAACACAAAATTGTATTCAGGTTGGAGCCTTCAAACATACTTCAAGCGGACTGCTACTTGCCCACTGTGGTCTACTTCAGAGTATACTTGTATAGGTTGTACTATTAGCCCATGTAGATTTAATCCTACAGGCTACATTCCCAGAGAGAAAGCCCTGGGTGGATCATGAGTCCAAATAATGCAAAAGGCAGAAAACTGGAGGATCACCGACTGCCGAGAAATGAGCTCCTGACCCCGCATGACCCAGGCCTCCTCAGGCAAAAATCAGATCATTTGCTTGAATTAATGCCAATGACTGTCCTCTGCCTCCACACATCTATTCTCTGGCTCCCCGGTAACATTATTAGCACTGCGCACTTGTGTCCCACAAGCAGCTCTCTGTTGCACTCGGCTTACCCAGCCCAGGAGCCCAAGCCTCTCTCTCTCTCTCTCTCGCCCAGCATGTGCCAGCGTTTCCAAGGCCTGCCGAATGCCACGAGCCTCCTTGCAGTTTTTACCTTGATGTGTGAGGGGCACAGATCTGACTTAGCCTAGGTGTGGAATTGGGAGCTGGAGCCGCACGCGCAAGCCCTTGCCCCGTCTCGTCTCGGCAGGCCCCCAGCCCCGAGGCAGAGCTTTTCGGCAGCTCCTGCACGTTCCAAGCCCATCCCCAGCTGTGCAAGCAGCAGCTTGTTGCAGCGAGTGAGCCGCCCTACCCGGCAGAAGATGACACACAGAGGGTGTGTTGAAGTCTCCAGGTATTGCACAAGCAGTCCCCGTCCCCCCCAGCCAGGCAAGAGGAGGGAAAAGCCGGGAGAGGAGGCCACAGAAATGAGAGGAGTAATCAGCTGGGCCTGGAATGGGCAGGTATTAATCTGCAGCAGTTTAAACAAGGGTGTGAAGTTCAGGTGGGAGCTATAACAAGCGTTACAATCCTGCACCCCTTTCACCCAGAACCACCTGGGGGTCTCTCTTTTATTTCCCTGTTGTGCAGGAGAAGGGCAGGACATCCAAGCAAGCCAGAATGATGCAAACCATCTTTTCAGGAAGGACCAGAGCATTTACTTTGCTAGCAGAAGATCCCAGGTTCAGTCCCTGGCATCTCCAGATAGGACTGGGGGAGATCCCTGGAGAGTCACTGCCAGTTAGTGTAGACAATACTGAGCTAGATGGACCAGTGATCTCATTCAGAATAAGGCAGTTTCCTGTGTTCTCTTGTAAAAAAAAAAAAAAAAAAATCCATAGGAAAGCAAGGGGTGCATATGCTCAGTCTCCAACAGGCAAGCATATTGAATAGTGACAGACCTCTCCCAGGGGCTAAGGAAAATGTGGGTCAGCATGAAAGAGATGGTCAGAAGTTACTACAGTGGTACCTCGGGTCACATACGCTTCAGGTTACATACACTTCAGGTTACAGACTCCGCTAACCCAGAAATAGTACCTCGGGTTACGTACTTTGCTTCAGGATGAGAACAGAAATTGGGCTCCTGTGGCACTGCAGCAGCAGGAGGCCCTATTAGCTAAAATGGTGCTTCAGGTTAAGAACAGTTTCAGGTTAAGAACAGACCTCCGGAACGAATTAAGTACTTAACCCGAGGTACCACTGTACAGGGTCCCTGTGTGTGCTGGAGAGAAAGCACTGCAGAAAGAGATGCGTAAAAAGGCAGATTTCTCACAAGTCCACAAATGAACCCTGATTATCCCTAACAGCTGAAATGTGCAGAGGTAAATGTTCAAATGCTAAGGCCACCAGAGTCCTGGTATCTTATTTCTTCCGCTCTGTTCCTCCAGGCCCACTTCCTGTCGTTTTCTAAAGTCTCCACAGTTCAGCAAACAGCAGTGCCGTAAGGAGTCCCCTTGGCCCCTCCAGGCAAAGTAGTGGACAACTGATTTAGTCGGTCCGATGGTGACACAGCTTGCAATAGTCCCCAGCGGCTGGGCTGAAAACCTGGAACCCATCAAGACGTCTGTTTTGGGTTAGGCTCCAGTCGCAATTGCAAGGCTAACCATGTGAGCCATAAAAAAAGAAGGGGGGGAAATGCCCATAGATCATCTCTTTCCTCCCCCAACTCCTATGCATAACACTTCCTGTCAAGGAAAAACACAAACTCCTTTCTTAGGCACCGCATCAGATAAACTCTATTTACACAGCGACGGTTAGTCAGCCGTTGATGGGATTTTATGAGAGGACAACCCCCTATCTGAACACCACACAGGTTAGGAAACAACGGTTGTTTCAGTGCTCGGGAGCAGCTGCAAAGAGATGGAATTCTTCTGAGTCAGTATAACACATGCGCATTGCCTATGACTCAGTATGCTCCCCCAAGATTTGAAACCCTGTCTTGGGATCTGGCTAAAAGATCACACTGCCAACAAGCCAGATACTCCCAAGTCATTTATACCAAATCAGATCAGTGGTCTACATAGCTCAGTATTGTCTACACTGATTGGTAACATCAAGGTTTCGGATAAGAGACATTTCCAGTCCTACCTTCCGCATGCAAAGCGGATGCTCTACCAACAAGCTATGTCCCTTCCCAAGCAGTACGTTTTCCTTCTGACCTGTGGATCAGGCCCATAAGTTGCAATTCTTGAGAGGACCAACTCTGGACATTTGACCCACCCTGTGCTTGGTGTCTCCTCTCTCTTCTTGCCATGCCTCCTCCTTTTACCTGAGCCACCGCCATTGCATCTCTGGCCAGGAAGCGATTGTGGAAGCATGCATTCCAGTTGCCTAGCAACCACTTAACTTCTACCTCTTCTGGACCAGTCAGGATGATTAATTGGGGGGGGGGAGGAAAAAACAGGACAGCACATGGGTGCTTGATGCCTTCCCAAGACCAACATCCATGGCCAGCTATGAGGAAGGGCCATAATTCAGTGGCAGAGCATCTGCTTTTTTCAGTTTCAATCCCCGGCATTTCCTGGTAGGGCTGGGAAATATACTGCTGAAGCTGCTGGATGGACCAGTTATGTAATTTGGTATAAGGCAACTTCCTATGTTAATGTCATATCGCCTGGCTGGACAAGTTTGGGAAGGAGTAAGGGGAAGAAAGAGCCAGGTGGCCTCTTGAGCATTCATGACTGCGAAGCCCTGGAGCCTCTTATGTACTGCCAGTCAGCACAGACAATTTCCCAGGCAAGGCCTCCAGATGCCAGAGGAGAACTCAAGAAATTGATCCACAAGCTTAGCACATCCAAATGGGAGACTAATGGCTCCATACAGGTCGGCTCCACTAGGTCTGTTGCCGCTAGACCATCTCTGAGCAATCAGCTGTTTGCAAATGCCTTGAAGTCAAGTTTAAAAAACAAGATTCCTGCAAAATCTGTCAGCCGAAAGGTGTCGGATTTCCAAGTTCAGCATTAGCCATTTCAGTCCTCACATTTATTTATCTATTTTCAATATGTTTAAGGCACTCTTGTTCTGTTTTTCAGCAGAAGCTTGAATGATTTAAGGCTTGATGCTTGGTTTTTGTTGATGTGCTTTTATTATTATACAGTGGTACCGTGGTTCTCGAATGGCTTAGCTGCCGAACAAATCGTTCAGTTTTCGAACCGTTTCAGGAGTCGAACGGACTCCCGGAATGGATTAAGTTTGAGAACCAAGATACCACTGTAGTTCTGTCAGTTTGCTGTCAGCTGCATTCATCTTAAACGGCAGGCTTGACACCTTCCCCTGAATTTCCACAAAATACATAGGCTACTTAACATCCTTTGGCAGTGGGTTCCAATGAGCAATCATCATGAAGGTCCTGCTCTTAGCTGTTGCAGTTATTAGCTACAAGCCCAGAGCTTGTAGTCCCACTCTTAAATGGCATACAGCAGTCCTGAAGGAAAGGGGTACAGTATAGGGAATCTGTGGCATTCCAGATGTTGTTAAGACTGCAACCTCCATCAGCCCCAGCCAGCATGGCCAATTGTCGGGGGTGATGGGAGTTGTAGTCCAGCAACATCAACCCTATGGGTCTCTGGATATGTACATCTCGAAAGGTTAAACTTTAACCATAAAACTTCAAACCGTTATAGGCAGCGCCTTTAACCGTCAAAACCAGGGTTGGGCCCAGAAGCAAAACAGCCAATGCTACACTACAGGGAAATAAGCTTTTATTTATTTAGGAAATTCCTAAACCATACCTTCATCCAAACATGGATTCCAGGGCAGTGCAAATAAGAATTCCAGCTGCCAATACAATACAGCAAAACAAATTTCCATTACACATATAACCTTCCTTCATCACAAAATACAGAGAATGCCTTTCAGTGATGCATGTTGGGATAATGTCCATGGCCTACAAGCTTCAACCAAAAAGAAACATGGGGGGGGGGCATTGCAGCAGCTATCACACATATCTATAGTGGCCTGATTTTCGAAACAAAATAATGCTGCTGCAAGCCTCACAGTATGGCTTTTGCAAGGGAGCTGCCATGCCACTTATAAGGATGGCATTGATAATGTCTGTCAAAGTGCCCCTCCCTGATATAAATATGAAACAGAGACTGCATTAAGCTTTCTAGAGACTTTCATCTTTCACAACAGCCTCATTCAGAGTTCAGTAAATACACTGGGGAGGGGACACACACCAGCTTCACCCTCGCACATACTGTGGGTTCCCCACCCTGATCTTCCAGGGTTCTAAAATGTATGGGGATGGTGACAGGAAGTTCCCCTTGTCAGATGATCACCCTCCAACTTGTGGAGAGCAATCGATGGACAGGACAATGAGGAGGGGGAAAGCCTGCCATGTCCCCCCTCGTGTGTTTACTGAACTCTATCAGAGAAAGTCTGAAGAGAGCTGACATCTGCTGGCCTTCTGGTTCTGACTCAGAGGAGAATTCAATAGCTGAGCAGCTCAAAACTCCTTCCATCATTACATCACTTCCTGTATGAGAACTTCCCCTCTCTCATATTGTTACACAGAACAATTTGGATGGTCCACATGGATCCTCTGTGTTTTGGCATACTCAGGTGTGTGTCACCTTGGAAAACCGTGATTCCTATTCAGATATGATACAGAACTCTATCTGTCTCGGCTGTGTTTCTTTCAGGAATGTGAAGGAGATGCCACAGTCTAAGAACACCCTGATTTTGGGGAAGAAAACCCACCTAACATTGCCCTTCAATGGTCAAGCTCAGCATTTCCTACTGGGTGAGAACAAAGAGGGTGTGGAACAATAGAGGTAGCCAGGGCAGAATACTGGCCCAGTTGGGACATGGTACCATTAGCCAGCTGCCAGGACTCCAGCAAGGCCCACCAGTGCTGATTCCTGAGCTAGGCCACCTGAGGGTCTTAGGCCACCATTTTAACTTCCCACAATGCCCTGAAACTTCTGCATTGGGACCATTGCGAGCAATTTAAAATGGCAGCCTGCAGATGCTCACTGCTTCCAGGATAAACTCACCAATGCATGAAGGGATCCATCAGAGGAGATTTACTCAAAGGCCCCTTCGGTTCTGGAGCTGACTCTAGTAGACTCGCATCATCAGAATATCAGGGAAATCTCAGAAACTATTCTAATCTGGCATAAGCACGAGATTTCACATGTAGACTACATGCAGCCATTTCTTACACAGAAATAAGGGTGCATATAGAAAGCCTAAGCCCTCTCCTTCCAGACACACAAGACACATCCATAAACCATCCAAGTTCTCTAGAGTGGCAGAATCTTCTCTAGGGACTGTTTACAGTCTGCAGTACCCAGACCGAACCCTAGAGGGTAAGCCCCATGGATGGGCTTGTTTCTAGAAGACCTCAGGATACCCAACAGGGAGAGTCCTATTCCCTCTGTCCGCCACAAGTAACAGTGTGAAAGTGAGCTGGGCTGTTTAAATGAGAAACTTCGAAAGCAAGCCTTTCCTTTGTCCATAAGCAGGCATCTCCGTACATGGGGGATTTGCAAAACTCTATTTTACGAGCTGATTGCGTACCTTCCTCCTGTTTCATGTTTCCCCCCATAAAGAAAGGCCAGGGCAGGGATCCCCCTTGTCTTCCGCCTCCCTCTTCAGCACGCAAGGCTCATCTTCACCCTGCGAGATCTGTTGCAAGCTGAACCAGGGATCACCCGGGTTCCTCAACCCCAGAATCTATTCTGATTGGCAGGAACGTAAGAAGCACCGCACAAACGCGCGCAGAACCCATTTCATTCACTATTAAAATTACCAGACCCTCCCCTTCTGGGATTAGCGGGCACGGATTTCTAGGCGTCCGTTGTGCAGCGTGATCGTCACTCTGCAACATACCCCGCCGATTTCACCGGGGTTGGCACCCAAGTTAGCCTACATGGGATGGACTTCCAACATGCCGCGTCCCTTAGTAAGAGCGCACGACGAGCTCCACGGGACTTACTCCCATGTAGACGCGCCCGGGATGGTAGTCTTAGCGGCAGCGCCGCCGGGATGCCGACTCCTCCGCAGCTAGATCAGGTCTCTGAGGCCAAGGAGGTCACCTCCAGGGACAGCCTTGCAGTGGCATCGGCGCCAGGATAGGGTGACCCGCCACCTCATTAGCCAGAGCGGAGGACGAAACAGCAACGTCTGGCCGAAGAAAGAGGCAACGCGGCCGGCGCTGACAGCTCCCTCAGCCAGCCAGGGCGGGACGCAACCCGCACCCTGCACACAGGCGCCGAAGCCGCAAGCCCCGTCTTGCTGCGCCGGCGCTTTTCGTGCAGAAGGCTTTCTCCCCGGGGGAACGGCCGTCGCAAGGTAGGCGCGATCAAAGGCACCGCTCCTCGTCCAGGCTGCTTTCTCTCGGCGCCCGGAGCCCCCCGACGGCGCGTCCCCTGGCTTCTCTCCCCCCCCCCCCCCGAGCCCACCGCGATCTCCCCCTGCTATGGGCACCTCCCTGCACTTACCACTTCTGCGCGGAGGTGGCTCACGAAGGCGTCGAGGCGGGCGCTGTGCATGCCAGAGCCGGGGGCGCTCAGATGCCTGCCAGAGGAAGGGGGCTGCTGCTGTCCGAGGGACTCCAGCCAGAGACCCGCGCGCCAGCGAGGAAAGTTTCTCGCTGTCTGGGCGAGACTCCGACTTTCTCCCCAGCTCAGTCCTGAGCGGGCAGAGCGGCCCGTTTGGTTCGGGCCGAGCCCCGCCCCCGTCTCGCGAGCGGACCAATGAGAGCCCGAGGCACCGTCTCTGCTCCGCCGACAGCCAATGAGCGGGCGAGGTGGGTGCCTGTAACCCGAACTTCCCCGGGTCTTCTGTAATTTAATTAGAGCCCCATATTAGGAGCCAAAAGGTGATGCGGGTGGAGAGACGGGGGGCCGCCGCAGCAAACGGGCCGTTCGGGGGTCGGGACCCTTTTGGGCACGGAGCAACTGCCGCTGCGCTGCTGCAGCCCACGTCCGGCAGGGAGGTTGCATGCAGCTTCCGTAGCGCTATGATGGCCAAGCCAAGACACAAAAGAAACGATTCCACTTCTGCACAGCCCTAAGTTCTTTATTGTCATCGAGCGCGTACTCTCCATATAGGGTTTTCGCCTTTTTTTTTCCTGGGCAGGGTCCCTGTGCTATTTAATAGTGGAGCAGCAGGCAGAGATCCAACAGGTGATGCTTTCCCACTCATTGCATGGCCCTACTGCCAAAAGATTTTCTTGTTGGACTTCTCATAGACGTCTGGTTGGAACTAGGAAAATAAAGTGCTAGATTGGATAGACATTTGGGCTGATCCTGCAGATCTCTTACGGTCTCAACTTCTGCCGGCCATGCTGCTTTTAAAGCCGTAGGAGCCTGCCAGAAAAAGAGATGCCCACTTTCACCATCTATTGGAAATTACTCATAATATGTACTACTTGCTCTTAGATATTTAACAGTGGAGCATCTTGGGGTCTCAAATTTCAGCGGTGCCCTGTGCAGTACCCAAATTTTGTGCCTCCTCCCACCTCTCACCTTCCATCAGAGTTACAGCTCAGTGCTTAGTGTGACTGAACCACTCGCGCATCCCTAAACCAGCCTCTGTATTTAGTGTGCCTAATTCTGGGGCATGCTTTTGTAACTATCTGGCAGAGAATATCAGTTTTCTTCCTGTTGTACCACCCATAACAGTCTAGTTTGGCTGTTAATTTCTAAGGGGGGTGGGAATGCTTTAATTGCTCAAGAAAACAACCAGATAAGGGGAAGGTCTGGATGCAGTTATGTGACGGAATTGCATTCTGTACATGCTTGCAACACTAAAATTCCACTATGCCTCCACCTATTCTAAAGCTAAACTGGCATGGAACTCTAGACTAATGTTTTGAAATCCTCATCTTAGAAGTTTGGCAAGCCAGATTTATATCAAATGCGAAAAAGGGAGACAGGTCTAAATAATCATTTTCACAGTGACAAAATTTGCAGATTTTGGGGTTCTAAATGCTTTTAGTTAAGCATTCCTATCCCAAATAGATATGCACACACTGTGCCTTGCTGTCGGTAGCTCCTTCTCTGTCTTCACTGTGAAAGATGCATGGAAGGAATCTATGCCTGAACTGGAGGAAAGGAGTCTTTGGGTACTTCCGGCCTGTTGCTATTCTTGAGTGAGATTCAATCACATGCTGAAAAACTCAGGTTGCACAATTAAGACTGAGCTGAGGCTCTTGCGCAACAAACCAATTCTTCAAAAGATCAGACTTTTTTGTGATAAGTGATGGGAAAATGCCCTGGAAACTATGAGATAATGCTTACATTGACTCAAGGTTGTCGACTTTCTTTGCAAACAAATAACTGCGGAATACTGTGAGCGGTTCCGGTTGCCACATCTCAGAAAGAATACTTTGATGCTGGGAAGCAGGCAGAAGACAAACAGAATTATTTTGAGGCTGGGATTATTCCACTGTGAGGAAAGGTTACAAAATTTGGGGCTATTTAGGGGGGAAGTGAGTAAGAGCGGATATGATAGAGGTATGTAATGATGCATGGTCTGGAGAAAGCAGATAGATAAAAGTTTTTCTCCTCCCCTCAAAAGACTTACCGGTAATTCATTCAAAGAGACTGAATGCTAGGGTATTCAGGACAGACACAAGAAAATACAGTGGTACCTCGGGTTAAGTACTTAGTTCATTCTAGAGGTCTGTTCTTAACCTGAAACTGTTATTAACCTGAAGCACCACTTTAGCTAATGGGGCCTCCTGCTCCCGCTACGCCACCAGAGCATGATTTCTGTTCTCATCCTGAAGCAAAGTTCTTAACCTGAGGTAATATTTCTAGGTTAGCAAAGTCTGTAACCTGAAGCGTATGTAACCTGAAGCGTATGTAACCTGAGGTACCACTGTACTTCTTCATCCAGCACATAGTTAAACAGTGGGATTTGCTACCACAAGAGGTATGGTAACTCCCAACTTAGGAGTATAGACAAATTCATGGAGGAATAAGGTTAACAGGCACTACAGGCTGTGATGGTTATATATTACCTCTAGTATCAGAGACAGAAAGTTGCTGAATACCAGTTGCTGGGGTTCACAAGCTGAAAAGGGCAAATGCACTCACGTCCTGCTTGTGGGCTTCTCAAAGGCACCTGGATGGCGACTGTGGGTAAGAGGATGTTGGGTTCGGTGGGCCTTTGGTCAGATCCAGTGGGACTCTTCTTGCCTTCTCGTTGTCTTCTTCAACAACATAAAACTATATGTATTTTTAATGGATGGATTATGGGTGAAATATGGCCCTTAGTGCTGGGAGATGGAGCAATTGCTGGTCCAAAGCAGGGAAAGTGATAGGAATGTGTTGGCAGCAGAGGTACAGATGCCATTGCTCAGCTCTCTTTGCATGGTACCCACAAGGGTGATAGGATAGAGAACATATACACAGCTCCTTTGCCAAGATAAGCTGAGGCCAGGCTAACTTGACCATGCCAAGCAAAGCATATTCAAATCCCACTGAAAAAGGAGCTCACTTCTCCTGTCATTCAGTTTGTGCAATGCTCCTAAAATCCTTCCACTTGGCTTTCTGTCCCCTTCTGTTTCCAGAACAAAAGCCCTCCTTCCCTCCTTGGTTTTGTCCCACACTTGATATTAGTCTTGTTTTCTATCGACTCCTGACCTTTGCTTTTCCAACTCCACCATCTTCATCTGCCCAAATATCTCATGCTCTTTAACATGACGCCGCCCATTCCCCCCTATGCATGATGGAACAATAATGACCTGTATGTACATAGAACTGCCTTTGCTCACATTCACCTTTTGTGACTCTTGTCTCCTTCTGCCATCCTCTTATCTTCCCCTTTGTCTGTTTCTGATTGTAAACTCCTTGGAGCAGAGAGCTATGTTATTTATCAACTCTGTAAAGCATCATGAATACTGAGGGTACTCTATGTTTGCATGTATTAAATAACTAACCAGACTCCAGGAGCTGCTGTATTGTTATCATCATATGCCAGAGTCATTAGACAAGCTCAGTAGATTCCTCTAGTTTTGATTTGGAGCTGAGCTCACTGGGAAAATCATTTCCTTCTTCTGCATCAGAATTCCTGTGATTAATACCCTTGGATTCCAGTGTCTTCCCTTCCTCTGCACCTAGATTATCTTACCTATCCAGTTGGAGCCATCTATGATGCATACAAACTATACCATTAAAACACATTTTCTACTTCAAACAAGTCCAGGCACTGTAGTTTGTTAAGGGTGCTGGGGAAAACTACATTTCCTTGAATCGTTTTTTTTGGGGGGTGCGCGCTTTGAATGTGCATTAAAGGGATAATGTGTGCCATCTTACTCATTCATCCATATGTCATTTCCTCTATCTTGACCATTCAGGCTAGGAACTTCCCAGACCCTACCTGCCCAAGTAGTTATTTGAGCAGTGTTAAAGCTTGACCTCCATTCAATTATCAGATGCTACCTCAAACAATGGATAAAGCACCAGAGTTTTGCATTGCCAGTATTATGCAAATATTTATAACAGCATTAAAACTATCTTTGTGTACACATCATAAGCTAGCTTTAAAATAATTAGGTAATCCTCATAACAGAAGAAGGCATTCACCTGAGAATTCTGGAAAACTATGTATTTGTTATCTGCAAATGTACGTACTTTTTCTCACACCCTGCCTTTGGGGAAGAGGGGATTATTTCTAATGGAAATCATACTAATTTGCTCAGTTACTGAGAAATCTCGAACGTATGCTCTTCCACCAACAGAAGCTGGTCCAACAAAAGGCATTTCACTGTCATGAAAAAGTTAATTATTATACTAATAATTTGCCACAGTGTAGGACCCCAGTCAAAAATGGAGCCCTATTTTCCAGGGGCAGTCCTGGATTTACAGAAGCTGTTCTGGTTTCTGATTTGATCCTGGAATGTCCTGCTGTTCCTTAGGATGTCCCTATTTTCATCAGGAAAATGTTGGAGGGTGTGATAGGACACCCCTATTTTCATTGGAGGGTATGGAGCTATGCGACCCCCCTGAGCCAAGGAGATAAGTAACTATACAACTGTTAGAAGACATCTTAAGGCAGCTCTGTATGAGGGAGTTTTTACATGTTTAATATTTTATTATGTTTTTATATATGTTGGAAGCCGCCTAGAGTGGCTGGGGCAACCCAGTCAGATGGGTGGGGTATAAATAATAAAATTGTTGTTGTTGTTGAATAGGGTGTCCCTGTTTTCACCGGATAAATATTGGAGGGTATGTGAGCCTTGAGTAACATTTACTGGAGAGGTGAGATACAAATTCAGCAAACAAATTTTTGTGTGCTTAGTGTTTTGCTAAATTGGAGACACATTGGCCACTGGCTCTGTGAAGCAAATCCTGAGGATTAAGACAGAGGCCATGAGTGAGGGTTGTTCACATGCAGTCCCTCTCTTGACTGACCTCATCTTCAGCAGTTTAACCAAGAGAATTTTCACCACACGTGTTTCTACTTAAAGACTATCTGATGTCAGTGAGCTTCATCATACCTGAGGTCCCAGAGGTACTTGTCTGCTGGGGATGTAGCAACAGCAGCATCTGATCTGAGCAAAGAAGATGACAGAGGTACTACTTCAACCCCCTGCTCATGGGTGTAGTCAGGATTTTTGTGGGGGAGGGCAGGCCTTTTGTTGGGGTGTGTGAAGAACCTCAGTTACAAAGGGACCCCTGACCATTAGGTCCAGTCGTGGCTGACTCTGGGGTTGCGGCGCTCATCTTGCTTTATTGGCCGAGGGAGCCGCCATACAGCTTCCGGGTCATGTGGCCAGCATGACTAAGCCACTTCTGGCGAACCAGAGCAACGCACGGAAACACAGTTTACCTTCCCACTGGAGCGGTACCTATTTATCTACTTGCACTTTAACGTGCTTTCGAACTGCTAGGTTGGCAGGAGCAGGGACCGAGCAACCGGAGCTCACCCCATCGCGGGGATTCGAACCACCGACCTTCTGATCGGCAAACCCTATGCTCTGTGGTTTAACCCACAGCTGCACCTCCCTGGCCCCCTTTGGTTATGCCCATGCCCCTGCTGGTGATAGTAATATAATCAGCTCCACCTCCAATGACAATCCCTGTTCCTGGCTTAAATTCAGATCCTCTGCCTGTGCCATTCAAGATGGGTGGTGGCTAAATGTTGGGTCGCCCTATCACAGGGAAAGGGCACTTTTCCAAATCCAGCTGGCAGGCTGCTTGAAGCACTGTGGGTACCCCACCCAGACTGGAGGCTCTTCTTCCTCCTCTCCTCCTACTCGTTCCTCAGGGCTCAGGCTGTCAGGTGCAAGCTGCAGCAGCTCCCTGGTACACACCCACTGAGAAACTGAGGGCAGCTGGCCTCAGGCCATTTCTATAGCAGGAAGTTGGGCCTTTTCCTCACAAGATTGTGAGCGGGGCGGAGTGCGTGGGAGAGAAGGGCATGAGCTGCATTGTGGGTAGGTCTTGCTGGCATTTGAAAGTAGCACAGGTTGTTTTGCTTTCCCTTATGGGACTATTTTGGGACAGGCTTGCCCTTACGTTCGCCACGGTGACAATTTGACAAGATGCTTCCGGCCCTTGAATTCCTTCTCTCAAATCCTGACTCCAGATACCGCACTGGTGCCTGCATTGCCATTTAAAACTCAACGTGTTTCACATAAACCTTTCATGGATATTATTGCATCTGGGAACTTTACGACAGAATGGGAATCTTTTGACAAAGAGCTAGCTTGGCCAGCATCTTCAGACCAGAATCCTTTGGTCAGATAGTTTCCAAGCAGAGACTTGGATTCTGTTATCACCAAGCTGGGCACTGCTTTCCTTTTGGGTGAAGACAGAGGCAAAGTAGATGTTGAGCAGTTCCTCCTTCTCTCTGTCTCCCAATAACAATTATCCGTCTTCTTCTCTCTTTTTTACAATAATTTTTATTAAGTTTTTGATTTTACATTAAAATTTTTTTTACAAACTTTGAAATATCCAGTGACTTCCTTTCTTCTCCTTCCATGGTTCATTTTACATATCATACATTCCTGCATATCTTACTGTAACCGTTCAGATCAGTTTTCCACTTTTACATCAATCAAATATTATTTACATGGATGAATTTATCTTAATGCTGCCAATGTTTTCAGCTGTCTGCAGTTATTTTCCATATATTCAATAAATGTTTTCCACTCTTCTTTAAATATATGTTCTTCTTGCTCTCTTATTCTATGTGTTAAATCTGCAAGTTCTGCAGATTCTTGCATAAGTTGCCAATCCTCTTTAGTTGGGACCTCACTCACTTTCCATTTTGGGGCTAACAAAACACAGGCCACAGTTGTTGCATACATGTATAACCTTTTCTGACACCTAGGAATTTCTGTCTGGGTTATTACCAATAAAAAGGACTCTGTTTTATTTGAGAAAGTAATTTTAAACATTTCCCCCCCAACTCATTATAAATCATTTTCCAATATACTTTTACCTTTTTACATGTCCACCACATGTGCAAAAAGGTTCCCGCCCTTCTTTACACTTCCAACCTGTACTGTAAATTGATTATCCATCTTCTTCATACAAAGGATGTACTACTTGCTGTTCTTCTTCTAGCTTCAAACATAGCCAAAGAAACCTTTATTATTATTAACCTCTCTTGCTAGCCTGAGTTCATTCTGAGCTTTGGCCCACTTGACCTTCTCCCTGCAACAGTTGGCTACTCCTTTATACTCTTCCTTCATGGTTTCCCATTTCTTCCATTTCTTACACATGCCCCTCTTACATCTGCGCTCATCTGTAAGCTCCATATGCAACCACACCACTTTCTTTAGATGCCTCCCACTTTTATTTCTCATTGGAATTATCTGCCTTTGTGCTGTCAGTATTTCACCTTTAAGACACTCCCATCCATCTTGGACTCCTTTCTCTTTGAGTATTTATGACCATGGTACAGTGGTGCCTCGCAAGACGAAATGAATTCGTTCCGCAAGTTTTTTCTTCTTGCGAGTTTTTCGTCTTGCGAAGCACGGTTTCCCATAGGAATGCATTGAAAATAAATTAATGCGTTCCTATGGAAACCGCTTGCCAGGCTGGCGGTGCGGAGAAGGGCTTTTCTCCCCACCGCCAGCCTTCGGAGGAGCCTTCCGAAGGCTGGCGCGGGGAGAAGGGCTTTCCGCCCCACCGCCAGCCTTCGGAGGAGCCTGCGCTTCCCCGCTGTCCCGGAGATTTCCCTATGGGCTTTCGTCTTGCGAAGGAAGCCCATAGGGAAATTCGTTTTGCGTTTTGCGAAGCGCCTCCAAAACGGAAAACCCTTTCGTCTAGCAGGTTTTCCGTCTTGCGATGCATTCGTCTTGCGGGGTACCACTGTATCACACCCTATAGTTCCTTAAGCTTTTTGAAATCAATCTTCTTAAAGTCCAGAGTGTGTGCCCGACTACACTCAGCTTTCCCTTGCTTTTGTATCATGAAACCCAGGACATGATCACTTCCTCCCAAGGTTCCCAGTACTTCCATTTCATTTATCAGTTCCTCCCTGTTGGTGAGGACTGGTGCTTCTACCTTCTGGAAAATTGTTAATGTGGCAATTGCGAAATATGTTGGATCTTACATTGTCCATGGAGTTTGAGTTCCAACAGATATCGGGATAGTTGAAGTCTTCCATGACTACCAAACCTCTCCTTGCTGTTAAAAACGTTTAAAACAAATGTTTGCTAATGTACTTTGCAGCAACGCTTGTCTGTGTTTATGGGTCTTCCTCTGGCTCTGCCACAGCTGTTTGTAACACATTCAGGCAGAATAAATGCAGGGTCAGCAACTTTTCAACTGGCCTTTAACAGCAGCGTGGTGTGTGTGCAGACATTAGTAAGTGATAGTAGTTATCTGCATGGTGTGAATCTGCTGTTTTCTGTGCATCCAGATGATGTTAAAAGGCATAACAGCAGGACTGGCCAGTCCTCGACCACCACCTGGTTAAATGGCAATTCTAAAAATAACATG
Source organism: Podarcis vaucheri (assembly GCF_965113315.1). Taxonomy (NCBI): domain Eukaryota; kingdom Metazoa; phylum Chordata; class Lepidosauria; order Squamata; family Lacertidae; genus Podarcis; species Podarcis vaucheri. The sequence goes on along the minus strand of NC_138760.1, from coordinate 75,048,335 downwards.
CAGGTAATGTACGAGTAGGTTCTAGATATACACAGATTCTCTTAACAGAGGCAACATACACATGATATTTTATTCTGGAATCAATGGAGACTGAGTACTTGTTTTTCCTATGTTGTCTACACACAATGTAGAAATATTGCAATTTTTTGCCCCTGAAAAACACTCCTTGAAAAACTGGTTTCATTCTGAAAATGAAAGCTCATTACAGATTGATTCTTCATTACCCTGCAGTGTGTCCGTCTGAAAACAGGTGTAGGCAGTCCTGGCAATGGGAGGGAGATATCCACACCTGCCCAATGACATTATGGGTAGGTGCATGCCAGGATCACAATCACCATTTCCTTCTTCATTCAGCTAGGGCATGTTAAGGAAGGAAATAACCTAATAACCTAGAGAACCTAATCAAGGCAAAGGTTTTCAAATGCATATCAAGTAACCACACCCACCTTTGTGAGTGGCAGGATCTAGAATCCATCTAGAATGGAAGCAAGCAGCATTTTGAGGTTGAACATGAACTATTCCAGATTGAAGAAAACAACATTTCTGTGCTACAAACAAGTTGCTGTGTACATGTGTATACACAGACTCAGTATGCAGATGTTCATTCAGTGGTGTACTTCCATTATGTTTTAAAACTCCAGCTCCGATCAGCCAACTCCCACCTATCACGGCCAATGCTCAGAAAGCACATCTGGAGGGCCATAGGTTCCTCACCCTTTCCTTAAAAAGGTAAAGGGACCCCTGACCATGAGGTCCAGTCGTGACCGACTCTGGGGTTGCGGCGCTCATCTCGTTTTATTGGCCGAGGGAGCCAGCGTACAGCTTCCGGGTCATGTGGCCAGCATGACTAAGCCACTTCTGGAGAGCCAGAGCTGTGCACGGAAACACTGTTTACCTTCCCGCCGGAGCGGTACCTATTTATCTACTTGCACTTTGATGTGCTTTCGTACTGCTAGGTTGGCAGGAGCAGGGACCGAGCAACGGGAGCTCACCCCGTGGCGGGGATTCGAACCGCCAATCTTCTGATTGGCAAGTCCTAGGCTCTGTGGTTTAACCCACAGCGCCACCCGCGTCCCTACCCTTTCCTTAGAAGATCAGAAAAGGAAGCTTAACACACCTTTGCTGTGTGTACACCAATGTTTTCTGCAATAACACAGAAAGAGCAACTAGCAAATTATTCACACTTTACACGTTTGCTGGGGAAACACTGGTGTGCATGTAGAACTTGTGTTTGCTGTGTGAAGTGAGGAGGTGCCCCAAGTGTACCTGGGGCACATGGCAAGAACAAGCATCTCAGTTCCAGCCAGCCAGCCATCCTCTTTTTATCAAGTTCTCCAGCTTCTTGCTGGATGTATTTTTCCTCTCCAGAGTCTCCTGACTTCCTAAGGCTTAGCAGCTAAGCCAAGTCTTCCTTCCAGACTTTGCACAGTATGTATGTATCTTGTGAGCTGGGCACTTCCTTCACGGCAGAAACGGATACGCAGTTCTCCCACCCCCACTCCTTGGCAGTTCTCTTCCTGTACAAAATTCTCTCCCAGTGCAGACTCCCCCCCATCCCCCCATAGGGCCTCCAGCCAAGGCCAGGAGAACTTCCTCTTTCAGCCATGATTTCACACATGTGCAGGACACATAAATACGTACTTAAAACACACACAGAGAGAGAAGCAGGGGACAGGAACAATCCAAGTCACAGTCCCTTTACATTGATCCTCATTGTAGCCCCCAGCAACTTGCCAGCAGTTCCCATGAGCTGTCAATTTCAGTTTTCCCACTTCCTCACTCTTTTTTCATGCTCTACTTGCAGGTACTTCTGGACAATCTGTTTGTTGAGCATTCATCCAGATTTGTTTTCAGTGAGTTTAGATGATGTTGCATCAAAGCAGTTGTTATGCCACACTTTACGGTGCAAAAAGATTTATCTTTGGGAGAAGACCTCCCAGTCAACTATACAGTGGTACCTCAGGTTAAGTACTTAATTCGTTCCGGAGGTCCATTCTTAACCTGAAACTGTTCTTAACCTGAAGCACCACTTTAGCTAATGTCGCCTCCTGCTGCCGCTGCACTTCCAGAGCACGATTTCTGTTCTCATCCTGAAGCAAAGTACTTAACCCGAGGTAATATTTCTGGGTTAGTGGAGTCTGTAACCTGAAGCATATGTAACCTGAAGCGTATTTAACCTGAGTTACCACTGTAATTGTGAAACCTGAATTTGCTGGGATGAGAGTGAATCCCACCTGAAAATAGCAGCACTCCATAAGCGCCTATTATCCCAGCCCACTTCTACGCCAGCCTTGCAATCTCCTCACCCATTGCTTAGGCTGACTCCTTGCATCCCCATATTCCTGCCATCTCACTTCAGCTAAATCCCTCAATCTCTTTCTACAAGCAGTGATGTAAGGGGGTTAGAACATGCTTTTATTGAACTTCAATAATATCTAAACTCAGCAATGAATGTGGATGAAATGTTTATCCAAGGCTCCATCATATTTTCTAGAACCCTGTTTCTGTCCACTTCAGCCACTGCCTACAGGGTTTCCTTTCCTGCTCCCCACACCCACATGGCCCTGGCCCTGGGTTTCCTACACATCAAGCTTCAATGGTGCCCATCAACTCAGGTCACAGCTACGTGTGCATAGATGTACTGTACAGCTATATTTATCCAGTCCGCTGAAGCTTTAAAATACATCACAGGCTTGCAAACATCTCCAATTACATTTACTATATATACATATAAGCCAAAAAGAGCAAAATCTGGGAGGGACTGTGTAGACATGTTATTTCTATGTGCCTAGTATAGTAAAATATTCCTTTCCTCCTGCATTTTTGGGAATTATTTCTATCTTCCCTTTGCTTCTAAAACAGACTATAAGACCTGTTTATAATCAATCACGCTTCTCTCCCTCTCTTTCACGCACAAGGCTAAAGGTCTGTGCCTGGCACAGATCCTTTTGTATATCATTCCTTACATACCACACTTGTCTCTTTTAGTTCACCTTTAGTTCACAATGATGTGTAAATCACAATGATGTGTTAATCCTCAATGTATAATTAATTGTGTGAGTTTATATAACAATCTAAACATTAGTAAACACCTTAGTCATAACATTATCAATCTTAAGTCATAGGTGGATTAAGAGTTTATATGCCTGTCTAAATACAGCTCTAACATTCTGTCTTTCATGTGCCAAAGATCTATGGAGCTATGTAAGCCCGCCTTACATACAAATGAGCCAATAGGATTTCAGTTTCTTTGTCTTGTATTGAGCCAATCAGCCACTGGCACATTCGTGGCCATGCTTGTTGTAACTTTGAATAAAAGGAGATGCTGTGAGGCTGGAGGAGGAAGAATCTCTCTCTCTCTCTCACCTTCATCTGGCACACACGCAAGCTCTCTGAAAGAAAACATCTCGTTGTCTGTTTTTATTCATCTCTACAAACCCCCAAAATCCACATCTGGTGACCCCTTGACGTGATCCTGAAGAAGGGTAAGTAATCAGATCCCAATAGAGATCCCAATAGAGATCCCTTTAGAGCCAAAAGCATTCCTCATACTAATCCGACTGGGAAAAAGTCTAAAGCGCTTAATTCGTTAGTATGGGAGGGGATTTAAGTAAGGTGCAAAAGGCTCATGCGAAAGAGCTTCTTTCGTTAGTAAGACATACAATAGACAAAGTCCAAATTTCTCTAAAAGAGATTGAACAGCTGCTGCAGGAGATAAATCATCAATGTCCTTTTTATAAAGCAGAAGGCACATTGCAAATTAGCACATGGGAGAAAATCGGCAAAATTTTATTTTCTGAGCCACGTGCCCAAATCAGCTGCCTACTCACGTGGCAAAAGTGTGCTACCGCCATAGCGAAATTAGAACAATCTTCTCTTTCAATTTCTTCACTGCTGGTAACTGAAGAAATCACTTCCCCCCCGCCATATCCCCTGATTTTGCCCCCTTTGTCCCCTTCATCACCTAGCCAAAATCCCCCTCCCTTTTCTCCTTCCCTTGCTCCAGTTTCGTCTCAGCTTTCTGAGACCCCTCCCCCTCTCCCTGCTGTAAAAGTTGTGGCTCAGCCTGCTGTTTTTTCTGCTGCTGCTCCTTCTCAGTTTACAAATTCCCCCCCCATCCCCCTTGGCCCCCCTTCTCTGCCTGAACAAGCAAATCAGCATGCCTTTGTCCCTTCCTCTTTGTCTCTAGACCATGCTGCTTTGCCAAAACAATATGGAGCCGTCCGTGCTGGGCTTTTACAGGCTAAGCAGGATGGGCTTTTTTCATTGGAAGAAACAGCTGCATGGGCTGGTGAAATGCCATTAATTTTTCCTCTCACTTATCAAAATGCTCCTGGAGGTCAGCAATTACAAGTTTATCATGAAAAATTGCCTTATGCTGTCATGAAAGATCTCAGGAAAGCCATTAGTGATTCAGGTCTTAAATCTTCTTATGTAATGGGAATTTTAGAGGGCATATCTACCTCTTTTACAATGATTCCGATTGACTGGAAAGATTTAATGAGGATGATGTTATCTCCAGCGCAATTTTTAGTTTTTGAAAATGAATTTAAACATGCAGCCATCGCTCTGGCTGATCCAACGCATACAGCAAGCCAGCTTTTCGGCGCTCCTCCTTTTGAGACCCTGGCTGCCCAAGCCGTGTTGTCACCTTCACACCTTCAGCGCACTGCAACTTGCGTGCAGCGTGCATTTCGTAAAATTCCTGTCTCAGGACAGCCACTGAGTTCTTTTGTAAATGTTAAACAGCAGAATACAGAGCCATACCATCAATTTGTGGACAGATTGAAGGAATCTATCTGTAGACAGATTGATAATGAAACGGCTCAAAGTGAGTTGCTAAAAAAATTGGCATATGAGAACTCGAACACAGATTGCAGAAAAATGCTGCAATCAATCGTAAGCCGTTCAACATATTCCCTTGCAGATTTGATAAAAGCGTGTTCGGAAGTAGGGAGTCAATCTCACACAATGTCTTTGTTTGCCAATGCACTTCACGCTTCCGTGATACAAACAGGAAACTGTTATAATTGTCACCGGCCTGGTCATTTTGCAAAACAGTGCAAGGCCCAAGGTGGGACTGCACAGAAGAATAATAATGCAAATACCACGACCAGACCTTCCAAAAAATGTCCAAAGTGTGGGAAAGGCTATCATTGGGCGAATCAATGTAGGTCACAGGGAAACTTCAGTGGGCCCAGACTCTCGGGCCCCAAAGAATAGAGAGTTGTCAGCCTTTGGTTTCTGCTGCTGCAAAAGTTACTAAAAATATGCCTTCTGAATTTGCCATTGATTTGATTAATCAAGAGACCAAAAACACTGCATTGCCTGGTGAAATCATAATCATGGCCAGCCAAATGGCAGGTCCACTTCCTTCTAATATCACAGGTTTAATTTTACCTAAATTTTCTGCTGCAAAACAAGGCATTCATGTCATCCCAGGTGCCTTGCCTCCTGACTATGTGGGCACAATCATGGTTCAATTTTGGAGCCATATGCCCATGCAGTTAACAAAGGGTGAATCCTTTGCTCATTTGGTGATGCTGCCTTCACCACCTGATGTTGTTTGTGCTATTGACACTAATCTGCACAAGCTCTCTTTATCTTTTTCCCCTCAGCTTCTAGCTGTGACCCAACGTATTGGAAGAGAGAAACTCCTTCGTAAGTATAAAATCAATGGAAAAATATTAGAGGGTCTGATAGACACTGGTGCGGATGTTTCGGTCATTTCGAATAATTTTTGGGAACAAAATTGGCCGCTTGAAACTTCTCCTGAAGTGTGGGGCGTGGGAGGTAATCAGACTTCTTGCAAAAGCGCACAATGGCTGCCTGTCTCTTTGCCTGATAGCTCTGAAGTTATTGCATATATTCAGCCCTGTGTGCTCAAAATTCATCTTAATTTGTGGGGAAGAGATTTGTTGCAACAATTACAAGCATCCATTCAAATAAATGAATAAGTTTGTGCTTCCACTTACTTGGAAGTCCACTGATCCTATATGGATTCCGCAATGGCCTCTTACTACAGAGAAATTGATTGCTTTGAGACAATTGGTCGATCAGCAATTATTAGCTGACCATATAGAACCTTCTGTCAGCCCTTTCAATAGCCCAGTCTTCGTAATTAAGAAGAAAAATGGGAAATATAGATTTTTGCACGATCTGAGGTCCATAAATAGCATCATTGAACCCATGGGGCCTTTGCAATGTGGTATGCCTAATCCAAATATGATTCCACATTCATATCAATTGGCTATAATAGATCTGCAGGATTGCTTCTTCTCTATTCCCCTGCATGAAAAGGATCGCAAATTTTTTGCTTTTACAATTCCAGAATTAAATAATTGTACACCATCTAAAAGATATCACTGGAAGGTTCTGCCTCAAGGCATGATAAATTCCCCCACTATGTGCCAATATTTTGTGGATAAGGCACTTCAATCCTTTCGTCTTAAGTACCCACATCTTAAGATTCAGCATTATACGGACGATATTCTTTTTTATTCTCCAGTCCTTCCCCCCAATTGGAAACATGATTTAATAACCTGTTTGTCTTTGTATGGTTTAAAAATAGCTCCAGAGAAGGTTCAGGAATCTCCCCCCTTTCAGTATCTAGGACATAAAATGATAGCTAGTTATTCTATTCCAATAATCCCTGAACTTCATATTTCAAAAACAATGAAATATGTACAACTGCAACAATTGCTGGGAAATATTAACTGGATAAGGCCTTATTTTAAAATCCCTCTTGAAGTGCTAAGGCCACTGTTTTCAGCCTTAAAAGGCCATCAATCTCCAGGTGAGCAAATCACCTTGAACTCTGATCAACTCAAAACTGTTGCAGAGTTGAAAGCACTCATGCGTATTCATTGGGTGGATCGAGCGATTCCTAATGTTATGCCTGATTTGGTCATAATGACGGATTCTGTACAACCTTTTGCTGCAATTATTCAGAAAGGTCCATCAAAAATTCATATACTAGAATGGCTTTATTTACATCATGCACCAAGAAACACAGTAAACCCTTTAGTGGATCTCCTTGCTCAGCTCATTAGCAAGGGACGACGACGTTGTAAGCATCTTTTTGGTGTTGATTGTAATCAAATTATTCTCCCTATGCCTTTAGAACAATGGGAAACAGCTCTTTCCACTAGCATGGATTTACAGTGTGCGTTCGCTGATTTTGTGGGTCAGGTGGATTGTCATATTCCACCCGATACGCGCCTGCAAATGAGCAAGCAATTCCCTATGTCTTTCTCTTCTATCATTTCCCCTGTTCCTTTGAATGCCCTGACTGTTTTCACTGACGGGGCTCCTTCTAGAGGAGTTGTTGCTTGGCAACAGAATGAGGAGTGGCATAGCCTGTACACTCTCCCACAAAAGTCTGCTCAGCGTTCTGAACTTGCAGCTGCTATAAAAGCTCTGCATTATTTTTCCTCACAACCAATTAACTTGATTGTTGACAGCTTATATGTTTCAAACGTCATATGTAGAATGCAAGGCAGTTATGTAAGTCCTTTATTAGATGATAACTTGTTGAGTCTCTTCCTGTCTTTGCAACTGCTTCTTTCTAATCGTTCTCACCCACTCTTTGTAGTGCACATTCGCTCTCACCAACCTTTTCCAGGTTTCATTTCAGATGGAAATGCAAAAGCAGATTCTTTGCTAAAGATTTTGCCTGTCTCTCCTATAGAAAGTCATGCTTTTCATCATCAAAATGCAAAAGCCCTTAGCCGCCAATTTCAAATTTCATTGGAAGAGGCGCGTGCAATTATTCAGCAGTGTCCTCAATGCTCCAATCAGATTGGCCATCCCAGCCCTGGGGTTAATCCCCGTGGACTGGAAGCAAATCAGTTGTGGCAAATGGATGTAACTCATTTTGCCCCTTTTTCACCCTGGAAGTTTCTACATGTCTCTGTCGACACATACTCTGGCTACCTTTGGGTTACGCCTCAAAGAGGAGAGCAAGTAAAACATGTTTGCAATCATCTTGTTCGTGCAATGTCAGTTATGGGCAAGCCTCATTCTATAAAAACTGACAATGCCCCAGCGTATTGTGCAAAAGGCTTTGCAAAATTTTGTGAAACTTGGGATATTCATCATCTGTTTGGCATCCCTTATAATTCTCAAGGTCAAGCTATAGTTGAACGCTCTCATCGTACCCTGAAAACTGCATTGAACAGGCAGGAAAAGAAAGCAGGCATTCCAAACTCACTTTCAGAAAAGGAAAGTTGGTTGTCAAGTGTGCTTTTCACTCTTAATCATTTGAATATCTCCATACAGGATCACCAATCTTACACACGTCTTCAAAAGCATTTCCAGCAAAAGGAAATTCTTCCAGCTCCACTGGTGCGCTATAAAATTCTACCCTCCAATGAGTGGAGTGAACCAGTGAAATTAATTACATGGGGTAAGGGTTACGCTGCAGTTTCTACTCCACAGGGTGCTCGGTGGGTTCCTGCACGTTGGATTCGGCTGCACCATGGCGTGGCGACAGGTTCTTCCGGATCCATTGCCTCAATTCAACCACCAACTCCAGATCACCCACGATGTGACGTCCAGCCCCCCCAGGATTCGTAAGCGGGGACATCGCAATCCCCCAGTGACGTGGGGCCAAATAAAATCGCTCTCTCTTCAAGCTGAACAGTATAGGAGAGAACAGCAACTGGAAGCAAGCCCTACTAACCAGCTTCTATCCCTCATTGCTTGTCTTAATATGAATTCCATGATAATTCTCATTTTCAGTATTTTAATTTTGCCTCTCTCTACTTCAGCTCTTCCTACTGGTGATTCCACATCGTTAAATGTATGGGAATCGTTTGCAAGGACGCTCAATGTCTCATCATTTTGCCTTACTCAGCAAGTAGCCATTGGTGATATCCTTGGCTCTTGTCTCATTCCAGTTTGCCATGATCCTCATGACATACAGAATGATACTTGGTTTTTCTCATTCCTACCTCAAAATGATTCACTTCGTACCCTTGGGTATAAAGGTTATCACAATTGGGGAACGCAAATGCGTGAACGCCCACCTTTAGCTATTGATTTGACAACCCCATATGTGGCCTCTTATAACGCTGTTTGTGCGCGTATGGTCAACTGTACGAAACAGAACTGCGTGAAAATGGGCAAAAATAACTTTAATTGCTCTGATTATGTGAATATTTCTTATATATATAAGTACACAGAACTGCCAGCAGGCTGGTTTTGGTCCTGCCCAGGTTACACTTTCAATTACATTCCGGCAAACATTAGTCACGGCACACCTTGTTGTTTAAGCCGTCTGTCTATCATATTGCCTGAAAAACATCATTTCTCTTACTCTAGACATCAGCGTAGTGTTGAATTGTCTGATGACTGTGATGATCTTGTCTCTCTCCCTAGCAGGTCTGAATACATCTCTTTAGCTGTCTCTCTCTTAGGTGTTCCAGGTTTGGCTGTGCGTAATAGCGCAAATATTAATTCTTTAGCTTGCTCTGCAGCAAAATCCCTGAATATTACGTCTAAGGCGCTCCATCTTCTCAACACAGAGCAAGCTGAACTTCGCAATGGTTTATTAAGGTCGAAATCTACTTTGGACTACCTACTCATGGTACATCATTATGGTTGTGAACAATTCAAGGAAATGTGCTGTTTTAACATCACTGACAATTCTAAGGCCGTTCAAAGGCAAATTTCTCATTTGCAAAATCTCACTCACCACATCAAAGAGGATATCGGATTTTCCGGACTCTGGGATTCCTTTTCCTTGTGGTCGACGGCGTGGCTACCTAATCTCAATTGGCTACGCAATGCCTTTTCTTATACCATTATTATTGTATGTATATTAATTTTGTTTTGTTGCTTTCTCCAATGCATTCCTAGCCTTACAAATCTTTTTTCTCGCCTTCTCTCTCCTCCACCACCACCTAGCGCGCTCCTTGCAGCCTATTATGCGAAATGGCAACGCCACCAGTAAGTAAAAAACAAAAATAAAAGGGGAGATGTGGGTAGGATTATTTTGAGATTTGTTGGCACACCACTAATCTTGAAGTACTTTTGCCCCATCAAGCCTAGCAGTATTATTTCCGGCATTTGATGGCAAACCACTGATCCGGAAGTATTGTTGCTTTATTCACCGAGTTGCCTTACCTCGCAAAGAAGAAAAAAAAGGAGGAGATGTAGACATGTTATTTCTATGTGCCTAGTATAGTAAAATATTCCTTTCCTCCTGCATTTTTGGGAATTATTTCTATCTTCCCTTTGCTTCTAAAACAGACTATAAGACCTGTTTATAATCAATCACGCTTCTCTCCCTCTCTTTCACGCACAAGGCTAAAGGTCTGTGCCTGGCACAGATCCTTTTGTATATCATTCCTTACATACCACACTTGTCTCTTTTAGTTCACCTTTAGTTCACAATGATGTGTAAATCACAATGATGTGTTAATCCTCAATGTATAATTAATTGTGTGAGTTTATATAACAATCTAAACATTAGTAAACACCTTAGTCATAACATTATCAATCTTAAGTCATAGGTGGATTAAGAGTTTATATGCCTGTCTAAATACAGCTCTAACATTCTGTCTTTCATGTGCCAAAGATCTATGGAGCTATGTAAGCCCGCCTTACATACAAATGAGCCAATAGGATTTCAGTTTCTTTGTCTTGTATTGAGCCAATCAGCCACTGGCACATTCGTGGCCATGCTTGTTGTAACTTTGAATAAAAGGAGATGCTGTGAGGCTGGAGGAGGAAGAATCTCTCTCTCTCTCTCACCTTCATCTGGCACACACGCAAGCTCTCTGAAAGAAAACATCTCGTTGTCTGTTTTTATTCATCTCTACAAACCCCCAAAATCCACAGGACTGGGGTGGCTCAGTGTACAAATAAGAAAGTTTTGTTAGGTCACAAGACGCTCCCCATGGCAATGTGGTGGTTCTTAAAAATAAGATCAAATCGTGTTCAGGACTGTCATTTGGTTCACAGAATAATCCCCTCTCGACCCTCAATGTGTGCAACAATAAGTAGCTGGAAACTTGGCCATAAATGGAAGCAGAATTTATGCACAAAAATGCAGGCCCCAAAGCTCTTCTGCCTTCCGCTCTCCTAGCAGCTTCCATCCTGCAGACCCTCACTGCACCATGAAGGCTCCCCTCCCTCCATTCTTAGGCTGTTTGCATGCCATGTGTTTACCAAACTGCTTCCTCAAAGAATCCTGGGGACTATAGCTCAGTGTTTCCCAACCGGTGTTCCGCGGCACACTAGTGTGCCACGGAACGTTGCCTTGTGTTCCGTGGGAGGGAGGCGGGCGAGTCGGGCGGCGAGAGGCGGGGCGGTGGCGGCGAGCACACGCGGGGCGGTGAGCGAGCTCCCTCCCACATCCCATCGCCGCTCGCTTCGGCCGGCCTACTGGAGGAAGGTGCGAAAACCTCGCGCATGCGCAGGCCTTCCGCCTGCGACAGCCCAGTAGGCCGGCCGAAGCGAGCGGCGATGGGATGTGGGAGGGAGCTCGCTCGCCGCCCCGCGTGAGCTCGCCGCCCGACTCGCCCGCCTCCCTCCCACGGCACACCAGCCTACCTCCGTGGGAGGGAGGCGGGCGAGTCGGGCGGCGAGAGGCGGGGCGGCGGCGGCGAGGAGAGGCCGCCCAGCGCGGGGCTCTCGCCGTCTGCCTGCCTGGCTGCCTGCGAGCTC